>NC_080776.1:2027500-3277500 GCF_020826845.1 Diceros bicornis minor | reverse complement strand
GCTAGGAATAGGGGCTAAAACTAAGTAGAAGTGGGAGTTCATGAAAAACTGCAGTTGTCATAATGAGATTTGACTAGCAGATCTAAAACAATTCATCAATATTCTAATAATGTGAGTGAATTCTTACTGCCTAGCCCTCTTGCTTGCTTTGGCAAGCATATATCCTTCTCCAGGGATGTTATTCCAGAAGAACTGTCTCCTCTGTCCCTTCTACCCCGAGAGCTCTACTCTATGCTGTAACAGATGGTGCTGTCAGAGGGAAAATACATTGTGTATTCATAAAGATTAAATTTTGAGAATTTGTGAATTTAGACATTTGAATATGGAGAATTATCATCATTCTACTATACTCCCTGTCACTTGGCTTGCCACCATGATATCTAGAGCAAGGTGATCTGGACTGTTTAAATGAATTAACACAAGATTCACCCAAGACAAGCATCATAAAATTAGAAATAGTAATATCCTCTTAATCCCAGGTGAGAATGATGTTATCCATCAAGTTTAGAAGAATTAGACTGGAGTTGCAACTTCTATACTTATTCCTGTATTGCCCTTTGGCCTGAATGCAAACGTTTGGAAGTTAGCAGCTAGAAAAATACCAGGGACAGAGCAAACTTTGAAGTCAGAACTAAGTTGAATCTAAGCCTTGCTATTCTGCTAGCTGTGTGACATGGACAGAGTATTTAATGTCCTTGTGCCTCAGTTCCCCCTTCTGTAAAGTCGGAATACCAATACTGACTTCATAATGTTGTTGAGAGGATTAAATATAACAATTGACAAGGAGCAACTGTCATGTAAGGCGCATAGTAAGTCTTCAGAAGATGTCTACTGTCTTCATTAACACACTCCAACCAAGTGAAATGACTAACCCAGACTAGAAAAATAGATGTGCCTTTCCAACTATGAATCACTTGGGAAAAGAATATTTAGCCAATGTCACAATTACTTCAAATGTCGTATATTTCATCATAATAACCTTATAACAACAGCAAATTGTTTTCATGGCAAAAACCAAGAAGACAAATGACATACTTTGTGAGTCTATGGTTAAAGTATTCTTTCTCATGTATAAATATTTTGATTGAACGTTATCTAAAACTATACACTTTAATGCAGTAGTTTATAGCTTTTAATGATTTCAACAGTGATGGAAGAGTATTGTTTTTTGTACTCAAAAATTGCGTTCGTGAAGCTGCTACCACCTGATTATGCAAATGTTCCTGAAGAACTTGAGACTGCATTACCTTGTAAATGTATTATCTCTTTGATTAGTGTCTGTGGCCACTTCTCTTAGGATCTGCCTCTGTTTATTGCTCTTTGAATATAGTGTTCCAGAAATCAATGAATATTGATTTAAACTGTGTCTTGGACTGTTTTTTCTTTTTCAGTTCCTCTGTCTGCTTTAATTGAAGTTGTTTTACACCCATAAAAAGGTCAGCAATAGCTTAGAAATATAGGGATGGGTCAACTCATAGAGATCTTCATTCAACAAATATTTTTATATTAAGTGCATTTGTATGTGTCAAAAAAATGGTCAACATGATAAACAAAGTTACAGATTTCCAAAGAAACTATATCTAGTGAGTTTTCTCATTCAACATCTCTTCAATGGTGTACAGAGGAGTTGAGGTATATGACATATACCCAAGGTGCGCAGTTTATTACTGTCAGAGTCCAATCCTCATGCTGAATTCATGTTGCTGTTGTTTTTCTATCATCTCATCAAAACCAAAAATAAATATAGTTTTGAGAGGAAAAATTTAGATATAATAATAATGAAAATAATTTGTATATAAAGCTCTTATTAGAGAAAGATGGAAATTTTTAGCTATTCTTACATTATAAAAAGGTGTGAAATGGCAGTATGATTCTTAAATCTGAAAAAGGAAATATGCTTTATTAGAGAATAAGAATACCAAATTCAAAACTTTCAAAATCGTTGATTTACAAGAAAAAGAAAATCTTCACGTTCAATTTAAAAACTGAGGGTATTTAAAGAAAGAAGCCATAGCCGACCCAATGTCACGAAGATTTACTCCTGTGTTTTCTTCTAACTATTTTATAGTTTGAGCTCTCATATTTATGTCTTTGATCCATTTTGAGCTAATTTTTTCTGTATGTTGTGAGGTAGGAGTCTAGCTTCATTCTTTTGTGTGTAGTTATACAATGTTCTCCCTGCACCATTTATTAGACTCTTCTTTCCCCATTGAACTCTCTTGGCACCCTGGTCACAAATCAATTAATCATAACTATGGGTTTACTTCAGGGCTCTGAAATCTATTCCATTGTTCTATATGTCTATCATATTATGCCAGTACCACACTGTCTTAATTATTGTAGCTTTTTGACGAATTGTGAGACCTAGAACTATGAGTCTTCAAACTTTGTTTTTTTAAAGATTGTTTTGACTGCTCCGGATCCCTTGAATTTCTATATGAATTATAACATCAGCTTGTCAATTTCTGCAAGAAAGCCATCTGGGATTTTGATAGGGATTGTATTGAGTCTATAAATCAATTTGAGAAGTATTTCTATCTTAATATTCAGTCTTCCAATTCAAGAACATAAGATATCTTTCCATTTATTTAGATATTCTTCAATTTTTTTTGTACAATATATTATAGTTTAATTTTCAGTGTAGTAGTCTTGAACTTCCTTTTAAAAATTTATTCCTAAGTAATTCTTTTTGATGCTATTGTAAATGGAATTGTTTTCTTAATTTCAGTTTTGGATTTTTCATTGCTTGTGAAAGAAATACAATTTATTTTAGCATATTGTCTTACATCTTACATCTTGCAATCTTGCTGAACTTATTTATTAGTTCCAATAGTTGTGTGTGTGTGTGTGTGTGTGTGCATATTACTTAGGATTCTCTATATGCAAGGTCATATCATCTGCAAGTAGAGATAGTTTTCTTCTTCATTTCTAATCTGAATGCCTTTTTTAAAAAACCTAACTGTCCTGACTAGAACTTCTTGTACGATATTTAATAGAAGTGGCGAGAGTGGACATATTTGACTTATTCCTGATGGTAGAGGGAAAGCATTCGGTTTTTCATTATTAAGTCTGATATTTGCTGTGGGTTTTTCATAGATGCCCTTGAGTAAGCTCCATGGTAATCCTAGTTTATTTAGCATTTTTATCATAACAGGGCGTTGGATCTTGTCAAATGCTTTTTCTGCATTGAGTTGATCATATGGTTTTTATTCTTTATTCTATTAATATAATATATTACATTAGTTGATTTCTGGATTTTAAACCAACTTTGTTTTTCTGAGATCAATCACACTTGCTCATAGTGTATAATCCTATTTATAGATTGCTGGATTTGGCTTGCTAATATTTTTTTAAGGATTTTTGCATTTATATTCATGAGAGATATTGGGCTGTAGTTTTATTTTCTTGTGAAATCTCATTTGGTTAATACTGGACTCAAAGAATAGCTGGGAAGTCTTCCTTCCTTGTTTATATTTTGGATGGTTTTGTGAAGACTTAGTATTAATTCTTCTGTGAATATTTGGTAGAATTTACCAGTGAGGCCAGCTAGGTCTGTACATTCCTTTGTGGGAAGTTTTAAAATTACTTAATCAATTCTTTGTTATAAGTCTGTTCAGATTTTTATTTCTTCATGAGTCAGTTTCAGGAATTTGAGTCTTTCTAGGACGTTGTCATTTTTATCCATGCCCTTAGGACAGTATCCAGATACTTTAAATGATCTTGTGTGTGTTAAAACTAACGATTTTCACCAGTCATATTGTTTTGCAGGGGGGAGAATGTCTACAGAGCTCCTCACTCTGTCATTCCTCAAGTCCCACCCCCCAGAAGATTGTAGAATAATATTTTAACATTTTACTTTTCACTCAAAAATTTGTTTCATTTGCCAACATATGCAATATTAAATGAAAAACTTTTGTTTGAACATATAACTGCAATATAATTCATTAATTTTAGTGAATTACGTACTTAATGATAGCTCATGTTGGACAGATGTTAAATATTCCATAAGTAGGTTGCAATATCTCAGAACTTTGTCTACTTATTGTTGATATTTAAAGATTATGAAGGACTTTTATAAAAAAATATAATTAATGAAATTTTAACTCCCTCTCCTGCCATTATCTCTCTCTTTTTTTTTTTTTTTCTCTTCCTTTCTAATTACCCATTTTGGTATAATGGTAAAAATATTCGATTGGAATTAGAGAAACTGAGATTGATCCTAGGTCTGCCTCCCATGAGCTTTTGACTTGGAATCATTTCACCTTGTTGGCTTTACTTTCTTTATCTGTAAAGTTCAGCAGCTCAAATAGATGATCCTAAAGCTCCATTTGGTTCTGCACTGATTCTAAGAGTCAAGTGGTCACCTTTGAAGGTTCTATTTTTTCACTGTCTACATCCTTAAGTCCATGCAATTGGACTTCATTCCTAGTTACTGTCTTGCTGCCAATCTCTCAAATGTGAGTTCACAATGCCAAAATTTTTTGATGGTCTTTGGGGCTTCATTTTCCTTGGCATTTCCATAGTTTTTGATAATAATGATCCACCCTAATTCTTGAACACGAGTCTTGGGTAGTTTCAATGACTTTTCAGTGACCACGGAAAAAAATCACAGAAATAAAATTATGGCATAAGTTTCTGAATCTCAGACCAATGCTTTTTTTTTACTGAAACAAAATGCCTAAGGCAAATGGCACTTTGCTGTATTTCCCCTGGGTACTTCCTGGAAATGAAGCTGAATATAGTGGGAGCCAGTAACGCTAAGAGCAGATCAAATTTGCTTCTCAAAAGATGTTTGATGTATCTGTGTATTCACACGTTCAGAATTTTGCTCAATGGATACTGTAGCCACAGAGAGGGTATTAGGATCAGAATCAGAAAATATTAAAGGGACTTGTTTCTTCACTGGAATAACTTCCTTCCTGAGTAACTCTCAGGGGCACTAGGTTCTTCCTTCTGCATATATTAAGATTGTCAGACTGTACTTTAAGGCTATGTCGCATTGCTGATATTACAATATTTTTAGCTAGAAATCTGAGATCCACATATGTGATATTCCTATCCCATGCATTCATGCTTAATCTCCTAGAAAACAACACATGGATACCCTTCCCCCTTATTTACCAATTGTTCTCCCTATTAAACCAAGGCCATTTTTGTTTTTCCTAGATAAGCCTCTTGAGTCTGAGGTTTGTTGAGTGGCTATGCAAGGGATCAAATCAATCTACTTCCTTGAAAACTCTCTTCTGCTCTATATTCTTTTGAAGGAGTTTAGAGCCCAAGTCAGAGTCAACCAGAGGGCTTCAAATTTACTCCCACTGCTCCACATCCAGAGTAAGAGTTTTTAAAGACCTAATCAAATGAGTAATAGTGGCCACTTTCATCTCAAATATTCTTTTCTGGCTTTTGTTAAGGTGGAGAGAAGTCTATTCAGCAGTCACTTTGTGACTAGTCATTAGAGTTCTTTTTCTGGCCTGATATTTAACTCAAATTGAGGGAAAATTGCCTAACATTCCTTGGAGACCAATTGCTTATAACCAGACTGGTTATTAAGAAATTCAGTTTAGACCTACGACTGTTACATGCACTTTCATCCTCAATTCACTGAGAACAAGCACATTTTTATTTCAACTAAGCATTAAATTCTGTAAATTAATCCTGGTTCTATGGGGTTGGGTAATAGTTCTTAGAAAGTGACTACACTCTGCTCCCTGAGTTTCACTGATGAGCAGTGAATACCTTCACTTATCTTGACCTTGACATCTCAGAGGGATCTTAATGATACCTAATCTGTTTAAGTCATTATAGACATTTTCACAGGGTTTCCACTTCCTTTCTCTTTCTCACATCTTGCCAGAAATTTCCAGTTTCCCCTTAAGCACAAATTTGACACTGAATTAGAGAATTAAATAGAAACTAAAACAATAATCTGTCTTTGAAAAGTAAAGTAATATGGATTTTAATCTAGATGTTTGTAAATCTACTTGATTAATGCATGGGAATGTGGCATATCAAACATAATAGATAATTATAAATAATGTTGATTACACTAAATTATGAGGAAAGAAAATCACTTTCATTTCTATTAGGTTTAACCAATGAAATGACTCTTTTTGTAGGTATTTCTATATGACTCACATTGATATATTCAAAGATTTAGACTCAAAAACTGAAATTCCTTAGCTTACAAATGAAAATGTTATGAATGAAATTAACCCCTAATGCTCAGACACTAAGTATTTAAAATATTCATTCACTGAATTTATATAATTTTCTATTCATAATAGTCCTTAGTGGCAAAGTACTTCCCAGAGAGTATCTGTCCTAGCACATTTCTTTGAATATATTCAGCAAATAAATACTTGCATCTAAAGTGCTGGTGAGGAACCAGCTTCTAGTGCTTAGTCTGGAGGAGAAATTAGTGTAAAACCATCTAGATGATTGAGTGAATTGTCTTCTCCCATGTCAATGAACGAAAATAAAACAAATTTAAAGAAAAAAGAAAGATATTATGTAGGTGGAACTTGTAGTTTAAAAAAGGCTTAATTAAAGGCATCAGCCAATCACAATGTTTATGTAGTTTCTTTGAATCTGAATTCAAACAAACAAACTCTTAACAACAATCACAAAAAAAACAAAAATCAGGGAAATTTCAATATTAACAGGATATTTGATCTTAAAACATTATAGTTCCTTTTTTTAATTTCAACTCCTTTGCTTATGCTGGTCCTTCCCTCTCCTCTTTCTCTACCAAATCACTTTGCACTCAAATCCTGCCTATGTGTCAAGGCCTATTTCAAATGGCAGCGTCTCTCCAGAGTGTTCTTTTGTGCTCCACTTTATGGAAGTAAACACCGCACCCTCACTCATTTGTCTCCACCTCTTTTTGTCTTATACTATAGTTAGATATGTATATGTATTATACACACACTCATCTTGTACAGTCTTAGACCATAGTTGTTTGTTTACATGCTATATTTTACGTAGAAGTAGCTCACTGGCATAGAATGTGGACATTATTCCTTTTTGAAACCCACAAGGAACCCAGCCTCATATGTTGTTTGAGTGAATGTTTTAATTCTGGTTATATGGAGAGTTTTTCTGGTGGGAAGGGTGGCTCTGAAGCATATCTCTTCTGGTGAATCTCGTTTTAGTTAGGGGGCTGGAAATTCATATATGTCGGTATAATAAATACATAAAAATAGAATCTACACAGAGTGCCAAGAGGAAAAAGGGAAGGAAGACTCATTCTTCCCAAGTAGATCCCAAAAGGCCTGGTGGAATATTTCAGCAGAATCTTGAAAGAGAGGTGGGCTTTCGTAAATCTCCAAATTCTTTCCTCTTATCCATCCTTCAAGCAGCCAATAAGATTCCTTTCTAAAGCACCAACCACGTGATGTTAGTCTTTTATTGTAAAAGTTTTCTGAATCTCCCGTCAACTAGAGCACAGGGTCAAAATCATTAATCATGGCACACACATTTTTAGCACATGGCCCGTGTGTTACACTTCATTTAACACCATTAACACCCTCTGTACTTCAGTTATACCTAATGGCTTACAATGTGCCGGGCTTACCTTTCTGTGTTGTGTCTCAGGCCTTCGTACATAATGGGTTTTTTTTTGTTTGTTTGCTTGTGTTTTATTTTGTTTTGTTAGCCTGGAATCTCCCTATTCTTCAGGGGAATCATTACTCATCCTTCTAAAGTCAGCTGGAATGCCTTCTCCTCAGCAAAGATTTCTTTTGACCTCCTTGTTCTCTAAGCAGAGAGAGTTTTTTCTCCTCTTACTGCGTCTTGTACGTAACTCTATTATAATTAGTGATTTAACTGCATCATGTCTTAGTTGTCTTGTCTGTAAAAAGCAAAGAGTAAACCAGAATAATCTCTAAAGTCACCTCCAGCTTTAATGTTGTTAATAGCTGCTACTCCCGAGGAAGGCCATTCGAGTGCCTTTCAAAGCAGGGGTACCGATAGATGGGATCTTCTGGCAAATCATAATGGAGCCACAGCTGACATTACCCTCTGGATTAATCCCTAGCTCCTATGATTATACAAGAGTAATGTATATAATTTTTCCATTTTTGTTACTATCTTTAACATATTTAAGGTTTTTTTCTTTTAGTTGGTTGATTTTATTAGGTTTTAGTTTTTGTTTGTTTTGCCATCTATGAATTTTTCTCAATTTTATGTTTTTTTTCCCAAGTGTAACTGGAGTTAATATCGTGCTTTAAGTGGTGATAAAATCTCAGGACTGTAAAAATATGGGTTTACATTTTTTCTAGTATTTAAATGTTTTCTCTTTTTGTACACTACATTTTATCAGCTTATCATCTGAAATTTATTTATGGTTAACTAGAGAAGTAGGAATCATGACTTTTCCCCAAATGGCTAGCCAGTTATCCCAAGTTACAATGTATTAACAGTTATTTATTGAATATCCCATTTGTCTCTCAAATATTTTAGAAAACATATTATATGTATATATTATATATATATATATACACACACACACATATACTCATATATGTATGTATATATGTACTGACTCCCTCTCTGTCTCTGTATGTATGTTTGTATGTGTATGTATATATAATATATATATTATATATTATATATATATACTTTTAAGTTCATGGGCCTATTTATTCCAATATTAGTAGCAATTCCTTTAAATTTTTGTTATTGTTCTAAATCATCTGTTTTGGTTCTGGTGGAATACATCATTCTTACATTAATTTTTTACTCTTTTCAAAGTTAAATGAGAATAAATTATTATATTTGATATCAAGCCTCCTGGTTTAGATAGAAAAAAGATTCCATTTTTGCCTAAAATAGTCTATCAAGAGCATATTATTAATTTAATTCTGCTATTAAATAAATCTCCTGTGTATGCATGTGAGTACTTCCATTGCATTAGGCAATGTGCTAAACAATTTGTGTACTTTATCTCATTTAATCTTCACAACAACTCTGTGAGGTAGGTATTATAATCCTATGTTTTACATATGATTACACTGACACTTAGGATAGTTAACAAACTTGTTTAGGGAGCTAGTAAATGATGGAGACCACATCGCACACAGCCAGTCTGGTTCCAAAGCCAATGTCCTCTTAAAACATGTCCATTATATATTTTCTATCAACCAGATTTAGGATTCCTACAATTGTACTGGCCAGTTGATTCACCTGAGACACTGAATTTCCTTTCTTCAAGAATTGAGAAGACCAGGAGAAGGAAGGGGGAAGCTAGAGGAAGACAGCAGTCAGCAGAGTTAAGACTCCATTTAATCTAGTTATTTAGTCTCACTTTCAAATTTATTGACATGTAAATATAAACCTATAGAAAAGCACTCATTTCTACATCCTAGTCAATTAATGTACGTGTAGCCTTTTCAGAAAAGATATGTTATGTTTTTATACTATTAATATAAGAAAAAATAAAAATTTGTAATGTGAAAATACAGAATGGATTCCGATTGTCCCTCAGAATGAGCTTATCTAAAGCAAAGAACACTAATTCATAACTTTGACAGATGAGATTCTTTTTAACAGTGTAAAAGAAACAATCTAATGTTGTGTTCAGGCCCCATTTTGCAGGTCCACCTCATAGTTTCCACCCATACCTACCCTCCTCCTCACAAAATTGCTTTCACAATAACTAATTTTATGGATGGTTGCGATGGATATTGAAATGGGTGTTGAAGTGTAATAATTGTTGAACAGCACAAATTATGGCCTACAAAAAACACAGTTGCTGTTTCCCATTGTCTGCTTCCCATTCATCTGGTGGCATTGTCTCCTGGCCCTGGATAGGACTTGGGCTGGGTACCCATGACTCTTCTGCTCACTCTGAGATCCCTGTAAGAGACTGTCTCAATTAAGAGTGTCTGTTCTAAGATATTCATCAATACTTTAATCTTCATTCCGAGGTCAAACTTCCCCTCCCTCTCTGCCAGCAAAGGCCACTGTTTGGCATCCACTGTCTTCCAGAAAGGGAGTGCAGTAGCGTCTTCTCTCTTCTCGCTATCTCTGCCTCCACAGCTTGCTGGCTACAACTTTTGCCCCTCTAGGACTGGCACTTGAGAGGGAGGAAGGGAAAGGAGAAGGACAAAAGTTTCTTCCTTGGGGATGGCCAAAGGCCTGTCAGCAGAGGCAACCCTGTCCTGAAATCTTCCATATTCCTGTCACTAGGTCCCCCTAGTGGAAACTGCAGGTGGTGGGGATGCTTTCCAATCCCGGGGCTTCTCAGTCCTTCCAACGTCTGTCGTGATGGTAGCCATTCCACTCAGTCTCCAGCTCATGAATCCTTCTCCCTGCCACTCTGTCCTCTAGAACAGGACTTGAAATGGCTCCAGACCTCTCCTCTCTATCCTATATGGCCAGTATCTGGTCCAGGGAGAACATTCCCATAGAAGCAGAGAGTAGAATGGTGGTTGCCAGGGGCTGGAGTGAGGGGGAAATCGGGACATGTCGGTTATGGGTACCTGTTTCACTTATACGAGAGGATATGTTCTGGAGATCTAATGTACGACAGCTTGAGTATAGTTAACAATACTCTATAGCATACTTGACATTTGCTAAGATGGTATATCTTGAGTGTTCTCACCACACACAAAAAAAGGAACTATGTAAGGTACTGGATATATTAAGTAGCTTGATTTGGTGATTATTTCACAATGTATATGTATATCAAATCATTAAGTTGAATATCTTAATAATATACAATTTCTAATTGTCAATTATACTTAGTAAACATCTCTGTTTTCTTATAACTGCACGTGGATCTACATTATCTCAAAATAAGAAGTTATAAAAAAATAAATATATGTTGAGTTAATGAAGAAAAAAAATCCTGCGTCCTTTGCTCAGACACAGAGAGAAGGCAAGCTGTTCCCACCACAAAAGCAGTCAGCCTGTCCTTACCCTCTAGATGCCATGGGTGGGAGTTATACTCTCTTCTCCTCTTCCCTCCAATTACATGGGTCATATAATAAATTCTCTGTGTAGCACAGTGGAAACCTCCCTCACCTGGAGCGGAAGAAGGAGGGCAGGGAGGTGACAGGTTACTGCACAGCTTTCTGTGTAGGCATCCTGTCTCAAAAAACCACTTTCTCCCCTCACTCCTGTTCTCTCTCGCTTCCCTCCCATCCACTTCCATACTCTGACTGGATGATTAAATTGGGCCAATGGGAATTAATCATGATTTCTTGATTCTTATTTGGAAAACTATGTAGATGATTTTGGCCCTTACTAAAAATAGACATTTTGGAGAAGTAACAGATTTGGGGAGGGGCATGATGTGTACACTTTTTAAAAAGCTAAGTTTGAGGTAACTTTTAGACATTTACTACAATCTTATTAAGTATTATTTCTATTTTACGTATAAGAAAACTGAGGCCACACATTTTTTAAGTGTTAAGGTTAGAATCTGAACCTAAGTCTAATGCTACAGTCCAAATTATTATTATCATTTTATCTGCGCATTGTTTTATAGTACTCCAACATCATGGTACGTGAGTAATTATTAAACATATAAAGCAAAGGGATTATAATAACCGTAATAGATAATAATATTTGAAATGCTAACAAAGTTTAGACTACTGTAAAACTTAATCTTGCAAATAAAGAGGAAACAGTGAAAGAAAATAAAAGTTCAGGGAGGAAAGAATAGAAAAGAAATTAGGGGAAGGTGACCACATTATAGTTTAAGATTAAGGTTGTTTTGTGTTCAGATTTTCTTTAAGTTGGGTGTAATATCTTACTGAATCCCGGTGCTTCCATGGTTACTGAAGGAAAGTGTTTTTGTTGCCATTGGAGGAATTCGGTAGCTGTCTCATCTGAGCTACGTAAGAAACAATATCTGCTAGAAGGTAAAAATAACAGCAGTTTTAAGTATATTATGAAAATTGTTGAAAATATTCTTTAAATGTATATTTAGGAGCCTGAAAAAAATAAAAGCTTTAGTGAATGTCATATGACTTCACTCAATTTAAATAAAACCTTTCAATTGATAACAATTTGCCCTCATGCCTCACTTTTGATCTTTACATCTAAAGCTATTTTATACATTTAATACTTAGAGCACTTAAAGAAATTACTTAAAGAGTAATTTAAAGAAATTGCATTAAAATACTTAAAGAAGTTAAATGATTTGTATGTCAATATGAAATCAGAAGCAGAACAAAAATGTAAAATACTAGGCTCTGACATAACCCAAATATAACCTTTTAAAGCTTAGGAGAGCTCCCTTTTCATTTCTGAATAGGAGGTGCAGGCATTCTTTCTAAACATGTCTGGAGATCTGGGGGATGTTGGCAAAGAGCAAACACTTATCCTCCTCATCGCAGCGCCTTTGTTCTCTGGGAGACAGGTTGCTATTCCAGTTACAGTACTGCTTTGCTGCAAAAAGGCTGCTCTTTTCTATTTCCTGGTTGTCTCTTAGGGAAACCTGCAGATGTACCTTCTCTTGTTGTTAATAAGGCAGAAATACCCATTATTTGGAGGTGGGTTGGTGGTGGTAGTAGTGGTTATTTTTGCCTGCATTATTTAAGGATCTCATGTTTAAAGCAACAGAAAACAAATATGGGGTTCTTAGTAATCAAAGCAAAAAAAAACTATAACAAAAGTAAATGAGGAAGACGCAGTATTCCTAACCACCCTCGTCGTAACTGCATCCATTTATTTTCCATTCTAGCTCAGATAATTACAACAGTCATAGTTAATTTTTCAGTGAACCTGGTGGGATTAGTTCCCACTCAATTGTTTATTCAGAAGTAACACCAACAGAGCAACATTGACGCCATTTTACATATTCTACCTTTATTTTATTTTTCAAAAGGTATTCTACCCAGTACTATACCAAAAAGATCATTTAAGTCCTAAACGGGGGAAAAAAGTCAAATCAGGAGGACTCTTCCACATGGACAGGGGTTTAGAACATTCCATCACTTCCATCACTGAGTGTGTCTGCAGACATGAGGGGAAATGAAAACGTCCTTATTCTTGAAGAAGGCTAAGATGATAAAGTGATCATATGGGACCTGTGCATTGAGATGTGTGCATTGCAGGAGGTGGCTATGTATCTAGAAATCTCCCCAGATTTCCTAAATCTAAACTTTGTGCCAGGAAGTTTTCAGATCTGAGAACTTGCATTAGTCATGGGGTTATTCAGGTAAAGGTACCCTGTCTTGGTTCAGAGAGTACGTAGAACACACATTACAAAAAGGGGGAGGAAAAGACAGCATAAAACATGGGGAATAAGTTTTAAAGATTTAAATACTAGAAACTTGATACTTTGCAGTAATCCGTTGTCAAAATACTTTCTATGCTTCTCAAAAGGTGGTCCTACCTTATCTTTTTCTCCTGTTCCCTTCTGGTTTTGTATTTTTCACTGTTCTTATCTATAAGTTTTCTCAACCTCTTACCTAAATTGCCATTGCTGGAAAAATAAATCAAAACAAGTATTCTCTATTAAGGAGTCAGTAAATGATATATGAACTGTAGACTTTGAAAGTGGTAGATAACATATCCCACTAATTTGCAAATTGAGGTAGAATAGTTCTGTCTGAAGCCCACACTTGTTTCTCTAACTCATTAGAGTCCCCTGAGGGCAAAGACTATTTGAGGACAAAGACATCACCTTCTATCCAGCCATTTTGCCTAGTAAAGAGTTTTTAATGATGAGAACAATGAAATTTTTGCAAATAAACTAAAATATCAACGTTCAGTATTGTCTCCCACTTAAACACATATCATTTTTTCCTGTCAACTTCCAATACTGACAGGTACACAGCAAAAAAAAGGGATAGTTTATTTTAAGTTCAGACATTGTCATTTCCTAGCTTATAGCTTAGTTATTCTCACTGTAGACACAATACAAATGAACTTGATTCTCTAGTCTCCCAACTCATAACAGACTAGAACATGCAAATATATAATTGGCTACCAGAATGAGGCATGCATACAAATAGCAATAATAACAACAAATAATAGGGGAAATGAAGCTATGAAAAATTGATTTGAAAAAAAATCAAAAGTACCGCTGCATAGGTCCAATTATTTTTGTACAAGTAAAAAGTTGATCAAACATCAGTAGCTCTTAAATATATTACATGTGACAGATTTGATGTTCCAAAAGATGATTTTATTTTAATTGAGATGCCATAATTATGGTTTGTAGCCTGTGTTTAAGAAATAATGGAAATGAAGAAAGATTTCTACCCCAAATTCAAAATTAGATGTATTAGTTTTCTATTGCTACATAACAAATTACCACAAACTTAGTAACTTAAAACACAAATTTATTATCTTACAGTTTTCATTGGGTCCTGAGTCTGGGTACCAGTTAGCTCGGTCTTCTGCTTGGGCCTCAAGGTGTCTGCACTCTCATATCAGGCTCTAGATTCTCTTCTAAGCTCACTGGTTGTTGGCAGAATTCAATTCCTTGTGGTGGTGGAACTGAAGTTCTCGTTTTCTTGCGTATTATGGTCTGGGGACTGCTCTCAGCCCTTAAGAGGCCACCCTTAAATCCTTGTCACATAGCCACTTCTGTAGGCAGTTCACAACATGGTCATTTGCTTCTTCAAGGAAAGTAGGAAATCTCTCTCTGACTTTAATCTCTCTATCCTCTTTTAAGGGCTCATCTGATTAGATTGGGCCTACCAGCATAATCTCCTTTTTGATTAATTCAAAGTCAACTGATAAGGGACTTTACTTACATCTGCAAAATCCCTTCTGCCATATAAAGTAACAAGTCATGGAGCGATATCTCGTCATGTTCAAGTCCTTTATTCTCAAGGAGAGGGGGTTATGCAGGACATGTACACAAGGGGTTAAGAATCTTGTGGCCATCTAAGAATTTTGCCTACCACACTAGGTTTTTGATCTTAACAGATTAAGCTTCACATAGCAGCATTACTCACAATAGCCAAAGGGTGGTAAGAACCCAAGCGGCCGTGAACAGATGAATAGATAAACAAAATGTGGTACATTGAATACAATGAAATAATGTTCAGCCTTAAAAAGGAAGGAAATTCTGACTCATGCTACAACATGGATGAACCTTGAGGACAGTATGCTAAATGAAATAAGCCAGTCACAAAAAGACAAATACTGTGTCATTCCACTACATGGTGTACCGAGAGTAGTCAAATTTGTAGAGACAGAAAGTACAATGGCGATTGCCAGGGGCTGGGTGGAGGGAAGAATGTGAAGTTGTCATTTAACGGGTATAGAGCTTCAGTTTTGTAAAATGGAAAGAGTTCTGTAGGTTGGTTGCACAACAATGTGAAGGTACTTAACACTACTGAACTGTATGCTTCAGAAGGGTTAAGATGGTAAATTTTATGTTACATGTGTTTTACCATAGTTAAAAAAAAGAGGAAGCTTCAGTATCTAGAAAATTCAAAGATGTGTAACAGTTCTTTTTCTCTTTCTGCTCTAAATTATCTGCCAAAAAACCCCACAAAAAGGCAATAAAGAAATGTATCTTGGGCTATAGTATCAAGGGGAGGTTGTTGGAGACTGTAGTGCTTGACTTAGTTCTTAAAATAAATAGTGTGTGAACACTTAGAAAAAAGGAATGAAAGGGACAAACTTGCTAAGAACTGGAGTTTTGCAGGAGAGTTAGTTGCTGGCCAGAGGAGTTATGTAGAAAGAAAGCAGATGTTTGCAAAGAAAGTTAAGGTGAGTGTGTAAAAGGTTTTTAAATGTTAAATTAAAGAAAATGGATTTTAGTCTACAGTTTGTGTGGAAATATTGAAAATAGCATAATGTGTCCTATGATACTGTTGTCTAGGAGTCATTGCCCTCTGCCTTAGGTTACACATTCCTGGAGGAAATGGACTGTGACTTCAGAATATGTGGCTAATAGATTCATAATTGTTATTTGTTTTCCTTATAAAATGTTGTTTTCCTATCACATACAGCATGGAAAACAGTTATTTTTATTCAAAGAATCTATTGCACTAAAGAATCAGTTATTGATATTGAATCATCTGTATGATTGAAGCTAAGATAAGGAACATGTCTTAATTTGTATCTTTGCATCTTTCTCTGAGTCTTAGCCAGATCAGTGCCTTGCACATAGTAATTGCTCAAAAAAAGGGTTATGCTGCTGAATATAAATGTTCTCTCTTGAAAACTATGTCTTTAGACCTTTGCATCTTTAGTCTAAGTAGACAACAAAAGATGGTGCTAAATTCTTGCTAGACAGTGTAACCTCTCACAGTTCTTTCCAAGAAATTCTAGCTGTCTGGCATTCAATATAGAACACTTTTAATGAAATCAACAATGCAAAAAAATGAAACAGAGTCTTTATTAAAAGAGTCTACATATTGTCTTTGGGTAAAAAAAGCTTAAATCAAATCTCCAAGATTTTAGGGAGAATTTTTCTAGGCATTTAAAGACACCTCAATTTCTTTGCACCATTTTTACTCATCCATTGACAGTCAATTTTGAGTTGCTCAATGGGAGTTAATCCTTCTCTTTTTAACTATGGTCCTAGAATTTTCCATTTAAGAGCACTACTTTGGTAATATTTTACTGGCTGACCTGCCAGCTTCAGCTGTATTGCAACTTTAAAATGCCTGGTTATGTCTTCCAGTCCCTCCTTTGGTACAAGGAAAATATATGCTAAGTTTTTTCTTTAAGAAGGTCATTTCTTCATACCTTGAAAAAGTGAAGGCCATCATATATCTACATTCTACCTGAACCCAATGGCAAACTAAACTTAAATGCAGATATGGCAGCTCTTTCTCTCATTGGCTTCCAGGGGAGAGCTCTGGGTTTTAAGTAGTTTGAAGTCTGTACAATATGGGGATGGGAGTTACTTTATTAATAAGAATATAAAATTATAACATAAAGTTAGGTTCAAGGCTTTGCAAGGGACCTGTGCAAAAGAGTGGCCCTGAAGCTTATATTTTATGATAAATCCACCTCTGCTTAGTTCCGTGGCCAGCTAGTGACCCCAGCAGTTTGACTGTGTTGGAAGTGTAGGGTCTTTTACTCTTTAGTGTACACCTTGTTTTTGTCTCACTCCCCTCCTCAGTTAGTTAGGTTTTTTTCCACTCCACCCCTCTCCCCCAGTTGTGGTATTTGGTTTAATTTAATACAAAATATAAATAATTTACTTTCCCCTCTGCTCCTACTTTAACTTTCTGGCAAAGGTGCTGACAGCCAAGTTGATTCACGTTTGTGTCTTAAATAAGCCAATTTCCAGAGAATCATTTTAAATTTAACGTAAACTTTACATATTTTGGAATGCTATTTATATGTACTCTATCCCCATATATACACAAAATGAGGGAATATGGTTGGTGATCAAATACCTAAATGTTATCCTTATTTCTTACATCATCTTTAAAAATCAAGGTCTAGACATCTGCTCCTAAATTCTGAGTGGACTGCCATCCTTATCTCATAAAGACTATAATATATAAACATTCATTGCGATATCCACAAAGTATTATGAGTATGAGAATTTATAAATCATATTTAATAAATTGATATTTGCAATGAATTTATCCAAAGATCAAAAGGTAATATTTTGTCCTATACTTGCAATTCATTTAATCTGTTCATCTATGAGAACTTCTCTCGTTGTCATGTCACTTGCTTCCCATTATCCTTAACCCTCACCCACATTTTGGAAGCAAATGAGATAAATGCTTGTTTCTTGTATTTAAAAAAGCCATGATTATAATTATATATGTGTATAATTATATACACACTTTTAGTTTACTTAGTTTTTAAATTAATAACAAAGTCCAGTATATTTAGGTCAGAAAAACTAGGAGTAATGTCATTTATTTGTAAATGATTTGTGGCTAGACTAGATTAAAGGATATCTTGATTTGTCAACAGGGCCAATTTGAAGTCAAGGATCTTACATGATGTAATGAAGTTCTTCAAATAAAGATTTTCTATACAGAGAAACTGTTTGTTCAGTAAATTCTGAGAATGATCTGCCCAAATAACTGTGTGGTAATATATCTTGTGAGGTTTTTTTCATTTGTTTGTTTTGTTTTGTTTTTATTTATATGTAATCGACACGTAACATTATATTAGTTTCAGGTAAAAAAAAAAAAAAAACCTATAAAATGAAAAACTATAAAGATCACCCACCTCAGAATTAAGCAGACCTGCGTTTGCATCCTAATTAAAAAAAAAAAAAATTGAGCTATTTTCTAAAAAAATGTTGCTTTTTCAAATGCATGCCTAACAGCTGCTGCCTTAATAACAACAAGGAATACGTTTTGAAAAGTACTCAAGCTATTTTTTTTTTTTTGAGGAAGATTGGCCCTGAACTAACATCTATTGCCAATCTTCCTCTTTTTTTTCTTTTTTCTCCCCAAAGCCCAAGTACATAGTTGTAAATCCTAGTTGTATGTCCTTCTAGTTCTTCTATGTGGGCCACCGCCCCAGCATGGCTTGATGAGCGGTGAATAGGTCTGCGTCCAGGATCCGAACTGGCAAACCCCAGGCCACAGATGTGGAACATGCGAACTTAACTGCTATGCCACTGGGCTGGCCCTCAGGCTATATTTTTTAATCATATATTTTGGAGTCAAAGGTAAGGAGAGGTTTAATGATGGGAGAATCCTTAGAGAAACTGTCAAGGCCAGGTTGTTTGCATGAAGCCTCCACAAAGCAGGCAGAAAGTATTGGAGTAAAAGGTAACTTTGCTGGGCTCGTCTCCCTGAGTCTCTTTCGTAGGAGATGTGAATGTGGGAGGAAAAGCCTGTAAAATGCTATGTTTCTGGAGGATAGAGCGCGTATCTGATTGAGTGACCTGTGTAGTAATTGGGCCTAACAGTGTGAGTTTCCTGTCCTATATATGGTCTGCTCTTCATAACCAGGCTTCATAAAAGGGCCATCCCCACTGTCTGCCTCCCTTTCATAACTGCGTTTACTCTCCAACTCTATAAACTCTAACTTTTGCTTTTATCACATCACTAAAAATGTCCTTTTTCTTGTAACCATTGCTTTCCTGTTGCCCAAGCCATAAGAAATTGTTTTGGGCATGATCTTATTTGACCTCCATTATGGAAATTAGCAAGTTTCTTAATTTTATTTTTAATTGTTTTTATTTTTATCACTATGTAAGACGTACTTCTTGAGTTAAAAATTCAGAAATATCCAGAAATTAATAAATAAAATTATAAAAAATATCTGCAATTTTACTTCACAGAAAAAATTTATTGGTATAGTTCTGTTTCACACATACACACACACAAAATTGAGTCATAATATATATTCAGAGAAGCTTACTGATTTTTTTTAATTAAAAAATTAAAAAAATGTTTTATGTTTTAAACATTTTCTCGTGCCCTAAAAATTCTTCAAACAGAATATCTATAATGGCTATATAATATTCTAGTCTATGGATTTAACGTTTTATTTTTGTTAAATTAAGACTGTTTCAAACTTTCACAATTACAAATCATGTTGGTAAATGTCCTTGGGTATAAAATTGTTTGTACTCTCTGATGAATATTTCCTCAGATAGATTCGAAAAAGTGTAATTACCAAAGCAAAAGATATGGCCATTTTTAAGGTTCTTGAGACTTGAAGCTAATTTTTCAGGCAGTTGCTAAAATTTCTGCCAGGACTGATAAAATGTCCATTTTATTGCACACTTGCTAAATTTTTTCCAATTTGGTAAAAATCTGATGCTGGTTTTATTTTGCCTTTCTGTAGGGTATGTGATATAGAGTAAAATGTAGCTAATTATCTCAGAATTAAAATAAAAAACTTCCTTTTCCATGGATTCTTTTTTTATTTAATCATTCAAGATTTTTCTTAATTTCTATGGAATTGCAGCATTCTCTCCTAGTTTATATTAACTCATGGGGACCTTATCTTTACAGTCTGACTCCCTCATTCCACTTAATTACAGTCTGCCCTCCATATCCGTGGATTCTACATCCAAGGGTTCATCCAACAGCAGTTTGAAAAGCCTATGATGATTGTGTCCCTACTGAACATGTACAGACTTTTTTCTTGTCATTATTCCGTAAAGAATGCAGTATAACAGCTATTTACATAGCATTTACATTGTATTAGGTATTACAAGTAATCTAGAGATGATTTAAAATATAGAGAGGATGTGTGTAGGTTATATGCAAATACTCCACCACTTTATATAAGCCACTAGAGCATCCTCCGGTTTTGGTATCCATGGGGGTCCTGGAACCAATCCCCTGCAGGTACCAAGGGATGACTGTAGTTAATCTTAATGTATTGTCTCATCATCCCACAGGGGCTTTTCTTATACTGTATCCAGTAAAATAAGGTGTAGAAGTATATCCTCTGTTTCCATCAAAAGTACCAACACAAAAGATAATATATACAGTGCACTAATTTACGGGAGACCCGTGTGATACACACATGCCACTAGGAGATTTATATTTATATTGCTTTTGTCTGATTTGGGAAAATGCAGCATTGAGAATCCTGTATATTATGCTGTCTACTTTTTATTCAGAGGATTAAGGAGGTTAAGAAAAAAGACATCAAATATGTATTTTAACAATGTGATTTAAGAGCTTTAGTCAATAATATATTTTCTTAAAACTATTTTCATTTTTCTTCTCACACTTAAAGTCTTAAAAAGTCGAGGGAATAATACATATTTCATTATAAAAAAAGTTAATTGCATAAAATGACAATGATATTGTCCAACAATAATGTATTTAATTCAGTACAATTGGAAAAGGAGAGTTGCTGTTTCATACTTTTCCAAGTCTTAAAAGATGAAGTAAAATCATTGGTGCCATCAGTGTTCACATTTAAATAATCAGAATGGAGTACCTGAATAGTTATTGTATTAATAGACTGACAGACATTCTAACTGATGGAAAAACATAATTCTCCAGGTAATTACTTTTTTGTTGGATTCCCTGAAAGCTCTTCTGAATGTATAATAAGAGTCTCTTAATCAACTGTACGAGGTAAGCCTGCAATGACTTGGCACACTTTTCATTCTTTAACCCCTGACCAGTGCTCCTAATGAAATAAAGGGCCTTCATCCCTTTAAACACACAGTGGGCATGGGGGTGAATTTGAGTGAGTTCTAAATTCAAGGCATTTAGAGTGAGCTGAGTGAGAAGGATGTAATCATCAAGAGAGGGAGAAGCAAGGGCTGGGTGGAGAGGACAAACCAGAAAGGGATGGTGGGGATAGAGAGATGAAAACAGGAGCCAGTGAGATGGCTGGAGACTGCAGAGCTACTCAGTGTGAAATAGCCGGGAAGGAATCTCTGGTGGAGGTTGGCCTCAGGAAACACGATTAGTAGTCTGTGTGAAGTGATGTGCCCTTTGTCTGTAAGTGTTTTACACATGTGTGTGGGTTTATCTTGCCCAAATAATCAATTTATTTGGTATGTGAATACTTATATATGTTTATACACACACATTTTTACAAATTTTCATTGAGCACTTGTTATATGCATACATATATGTTTGTTGTATTTAAATATAATGGGATAGATGTATATTGCTTTTTATACTTTCAACTGTATCATTTAAATTATATTTTTTTCCAAGTAAATGTCCAGTAAATACACTAATTAACAGTCTCTTTTCCTCTGTATTTTCTACGTGTTGACGTGTTTCAGAGGCTGTTTTTTTTCGATCAACACATTCACCTTAGATGACCTCATTCAGTCCCATGGTCTTAAATACTATGTATACGCCGTGATTCCCAAATATATTTCTCTACCCCGTCACCTCTCTGCAACTCCAGATTGAACTGTGCCACTGCTTATGTGACACCTTCACTTTGACATAGAATATGGATCTCAAATTTTGTAGTCAAAACAGATCTTAACCCTCTCTCCCCAGTGCCAACTAATTATTCCCCAGTCTCCTCCACTTCCAACTGTGGCACTAAGTGCCCATTATGCCCAGATTATGGCACTAACTCCTGAACTGCCTGTTCAGGTAGTTGCTTAGGCCAAATATCTATGAATTGTCTTTGATTTCTGTCTTTCCTTCACCCACTGCTATACAAACTATCAGCCAGTGTCACTGATTTTTCTTCCAAAACATGCCCCAAATGCATGCACTTGTTCCCAGCTCTCCTACCAGCACCCTGGTCCACTAGGAGCTACCAGCATAGCTTCCTCCCTGTTTCCAGCCACAGCCCTTACAACCCTTACTTTACACGACTGTTAATACAATTAAAACACTTGAAATAAATTACGTAGTGTCATCCCTCCACTCCTTAAATACTCAAGTGGTCCCCTTGTGCTTAAAGTAAAATCCAGATTTCATATGCTTTTGTAAAATAATGAAATCCCACGAGATTTCATTCTGCCCTCTTTCTGACACGGTCTCACCTTCCTTAACCATGTTGTTCCAGCTACGCGGCACTCTTTGTAATAGCTAGTTTATCTTCCTGAAATTTTTCTTTTCTGATTTTCCGTGCATGGTTTTTCTTGTCAGTTTAGGGCTCAGCTTAAATATCATCACTCAGAGAGGCCTCTCCTGAGCACCCAATGAAATGTAACCCTCTCTGCTCACGTTAATCTCATCACATCTCTGTGTTTTAGTTCTCTGCAGAGAACCTCTCACAGTTTACTTTGTATTTATATTCGTTTGTTTACTATCTGATCACTACACTCTAAACTCCATGAAAATGGGGACAATGTCTGTCTTAGAATCACATATCAAGCACTCTAAAAATATTTCTTTAAAAAATTAATATTGTAGAGAATCTTCAAGCACGAGCAGATAGCAGAATGAGAAGAAGATTAAAGTTCTTTCCATTCCTGAAACATCCTATGATTTCTGTGAAAGAGAATAATTTGGAACTTTGGGTTTGCTTAATCGATTGATACTCATATATTATTCAAAATAAATAAATATCTGAGTTAACACTGCTGGACAGTTTGGAAAATATAGGTGGATTTTGTTGAGGTGTAAGGGATGTTGGAAGTAGGCAAGTAGTTTCTATTTTACTTTAGGACAACACTATAAAATATACAGTTGATATTCAATGTAAATTTTCTTTCCTTAAAATTGTGTTCCCTTTTGGAGAAGAATTGCTGTTACACGGAACAGAGAACCAGAAAAAGCACTTTTTGTATGGGTTATTTTTGCCCTTCATTCTTTATGCTTATTTCTATAGTAGGCTTCCAGATAGGGAAAGGAAAATAGCTTATAATCAGTATAAGCAAGGTATTTGAACTCCTGAGAATATGGAGAATTCCTCAGGGTTAGGCATAGCAAACCTTGTACATCTTTGGAACATTAATTTACCTTGAACTTTTGGAGGGAAATCATTATTTTCTGATGAAAACAAGCAAATAGAAAATGTTACACGACTCTTTTAAAATAAAATATCACTCTTCAAAGAAATTTCTCCATTAGACCTTACCGACTTGTGCCCCTTACCGGCTTGATCCCCAAATCCCCCGGCTATAGAACTTCCCTTTCCTTTGCAATGGCAAATAAACAGTTTGGTGGGAAAATATAAAAATCACTAGCCTAGAATGCAACATGCTTCTTTATAGTAGAATTTCATATTAATTGATGAATATGAAGATAAATGGTAAACAAAACAACAACATTGCCAGGTAGTATTAAATGCATAAAAGAGAATTTACGTGAGAGTGGTAAATATCAGTTCTAGACCATCTTATACTTTAATGTTTTTTTCCAAAACTCACACATTTAAACTATAAACAGCAAAGTGCTCTCTCACCAGTTCTATTATTGCAGAAGCTTTAGGGTCAGAGAACAACTCCCAGCTGTCCTACCATTTACTATGTGGCCAACTTGGTTAATGGCATTCACCTCTCTGGGCCTCTGTTCCCTCATCTGTAAAAGGTAAGGAGTGGGCTGTTTTCTGAGGTCTCTTGGTGCACTGACCTGCTGTGATTCTGTTGCCTTTTGCTTTTTCATCATGTTTCATAAAAAGTAGGTATCTTCATTTTTAGACTTCCCATATCTCTATTCAAAACTACTCTCTCAGGTTCTCTCCTCTATTTCACATGTCTGGAAAATGATATTGTGGATTGGGTGTCCCATCTTCATTCATTTACCCAAATTCTTTTCTTTAGAGGCAAACTGCAGATAGTGATAGAAACTGCAGAATTGTGATAGCTGGGACCAGAGAATCCTTAAAAACCACTGAGTCTACGATTATTCATTCCATTGAGTACGCTGATAATACAGAGCAGAAGAGCTTGATAGCTCTGTCCTTGTGGTCACTAATGTAGCTTCAAGTACACATCTCTGCCAGATACACTACTGGTCATTTGTAAACGAAGCATCAGGGAATGTGAAGTTTCTTTTGAAGTTAAGTGCTGATTGTCACTCTTGGTTATTTCAGCAGACGACTTTGATTGTAAAAGCTATTCTTGGACACAGTAGTGGCTCATCCATAAGAACAGGGGAAAGAAGCTGTTTCATGTTCATCCATCAACCCTAACTCTTATTGACCTTTCTCATTGGCACTAAGTCACATTTCCATATTTTATCCACTCTTACTTAACCCAGCCTGAGGCCAAAACTTCAGTAGTAGCTTGGATCTTCTGAAGATGCTTTTTTGGGAATGGGGTTGGAAACTGAATGAGAGTCATACTACCATGCAGTACCAAAATAAAATGTCGGGTCCGTTTTCAGATAGTATGTTTAACCATCAAGTGGGAATCTGAGCCCCAGCGGTCAAGTTGAGAAAACATAATTAATTATCAATAATTTTATGTGAGATTCACACAACATAATTAATTTTAAAAAATTTTAGTGAGAATAAGACATTTTAAGCTTTTGATAGCTATTTTGTTACTATTATTACATGATTGCTAACAAAGTGAGGAAGGCCCATTTCTGCCTGATACTGATGATTCTGAATTATTTTGGAGAATCTTGCCAATCTTTGTAGCTTCTAATCAAAACAGCAGGTAACAATTGGTATTGGGAAGAAAGACAAAAAAAAAGGAAAAGTTTTCCCAGCTTCAATTGGATCTTCTATGGTCCCTTTTAATATAAAAAATAAATTCTATTAATAATAGAATTAGGATTTGGGAATATGAGAGTTTCCCTCAACCGTAAGGGTATCAGTTCTATGGGATGTGGGCACAAGATCCTCCACATAGTATTAACAAATCATAAATATTGTACTTTGAAGTATTCAATACTACCATCAAAAGTTTTATGATTAGGGGTTGAAAATTTATATAGTCTTCAAGAGAATGTGGGAAAGAATTTCCAAAAGCCAGCAGATGTTAAAATTCCTTTTGTTATAAAAACAGCAATCCTGGATATGGAACAAAAATTTTCAGAAGCCATTAGATATAATAATTCATTGTGAAAGAAATATAGTAATTCTCGTCCTGTTCATTTAAAGGGGGGAGGGTTAAGTACACTAGTGAAAACTCACTTCAACTGAAAGGTGGAAGAAAAATCAACAATGAAAGTAGGAATTAGTTTTCCTTATATAGCGTAAAATGAACTTGGTTTTATATCTTGAATAATGGCAAGAGTCCAAATGGGCTACAGGTGATTACAAAATTCAAATTTTATTTTCATGTTATAATTTGTGTATATCATTAAAATTTAATGTATTTTTTAAAAGACTATAATCCAATTTAGTGTATTTCACAGATCTCTTAAATGAAATGGTGTAATGGAAAGATATACTACTGGGAGTGGGGGCACTACCACGGAGACTAATGGGCGCTAATTAAATTTATGTCCCTAGAAAATGTACATAAAGCCCTTGGACTAAAAATAATTACAATCCTTTCCAGATCAAATGTTTTATGAGAAATTATAGCACGTGATGATTACAAACTGTGTATGAGGTGTTTTCCAAAGAGCAGAAAGAAAAATAACCTTTAAGCTGATAATAGCGAATAATGATACTGTTTAATACTTATTGAGAGATCACATTATGCTAGGCACTGTGCTAAGTGCTTTCCATTAAATTTCTCGTTTTATCCTTCCGGTAACCTTACATGGTGGGCGCTGCTGTTATTTTATAGCTGCAAAATGGGCTTAGGAAGATGAAATAACTTGTTCAAGGTCACACAGGTATTAAGTGTTAGAGTAGGGCCTGGTTCAAGGTTCAGGCTCTTAGTCCCTAGGCTCTCTTGCTTTTAACGTATGTACCAGGGACCCTATTTACTAAAGCTGAAAATAGTAGGCATTTTAATTCTATATAAATAATTAAAATCGATATGAGATTCTTATCTACAAGGTATTAATAATTTGGAGTGAGAGTCTCAAGTTATTCCAGCTAACGTTCTATCTAATATCCTGACATGTGTTCATCTTGATTGCATTTTGATACCTTTTGAACTCTCTCTGTCAGTAGACCAAGTTATATTTGATGTAAAGTACAGCCTACCTCTTTGTTCTATGTAGGGATTCTCATGCATTAATGGTTAAACTTTTTTTTCGTAACACAATTCAAGAACAAATGGCAGTGCTAACACAGTTAGTCAGAGGTTGAGAGATTATCTTTGACCTGAGACAGAATAAACAATGTATCTCTGTGAAAGCAGGAGTCTTTTTCAGTTTAAAAATATGAAGTTATGGTTAAGGACTTTGAAAGTCACAGGATTATAACTGAAGTAATTGTCACTTAAGCAAGGACTTCATCATTCTCCTATCTCCAGTTGGAGGTAACTTGTTTGTCATTATGTTCTGAGTATATTGATACTAATAATCTTAAATGGCTGTTTGAAGTTGACAGAGTCCATCTGGGTTTTCTCGGTGAAGAGGCAAGTTTCCGCATATGAGACCATTACACTCAATAGATTTTCCTGTGCCTCATAGCTATGGAAACTAAGCCGAGACAACAAAAGTCGTTTTATTGAAATAGGCCTTGCTTGTAAAATGAATTCCACTTTTCTTTCATAGCTCATAATGTTACTCCAAAGTGATTATCTAAGAAGGATTTAGTGCTCTTATAAAATACGGACTAACCAACCACTGAGCTAGTTTGCAATATAGATGCAGCAAGTCATCACGCTGATAAGCCATGTGGATGTCAAGTATTTTGGAGTCATTAAAATTGTATTCCAATTAGTTCTAAAGTTTATTTGGGCTAAAATAAGTCTTTAACCAAGGAGAGATATCCATTTTATCACAGGAAACTCCATAAGACCAGAGACTAAAATCACAAAGAAAGATCATGATGAGCATGTAAAGGAAAAGTTATTTAATGCCAGCTGGACAAGTCAGAAGGACAGATTTTTTGATATGTAAGATAAAGAAAAACAAAGGAAAAGAAAGAATACAGTAAAGTACCTGGTTGCCTTCATTGAACAGTGAACTATTGTAGTTAGTTATACAATCAGTACATGATTTTATTTTATGTCCACGATCTTCAAAGCTTCAAAGTTTCTATGAAAGCTTAATTTGAAGTATTTATAAAATAACTCATGAGATCTATATTTCAGATAGAATCTAATATAGTTTAGACAATTGTACTCTAAATTATGGAAAATTTTAATTTTTAAAACAAAAAAATTAGTATTTAGAAAGAATGACCCTGCAGCGTTTTACTGTGTTACATAGATTTGCAATTGTTTATCGTAGAAAGAAAATGAAAATAATTTGAAACTTGTCTATAATGCCGATTTGTTTCTTCGACCAACACCCACTTGAACACTTATCCATTCTGAATCTGAAATCAAAATGCTTTGAATACAGCTTATGAGCCTCTTTGTTTTGGGGGGAAAAGAACCACTAAAGCGAACTGAAGAGAAAGAGGAAATAACAGAGCTTGGAAACAACCTCTTGGCAAAGAGGAACCAGAGAAGTGGAATAATTTAATTGCTCATCAGCTAATTATACGGTATTCTAATGTTAATGTGTCTTCATCGTGACAATGTACTAGGTATAGATTGAAGCATATGAAAAAGAAAGTGTTGATGCAGTAATTATAGGGAAGAGTGGAGCTGTTAGAGTAATTATAATGCTTCATCTGGTAATTAACGTATTGTTCAACTCGAGCTGGGGAACAAAGAGTGAAAAAGTTAAATATTGAAGGACATGCCTTTGGCACTCCAGAGACATCTTTGAGCCTTTGAAGAGAATGGGACCTTCTCTGTTGATTCAATTATTTCCTGGTTCCCTTTTTCATAATTTATCATTTTTCAGTCACGTATGCTAGAAAGAACACAGTAATTTGAGTGTGAGGTGCTACTGGTGCTTACATTTTTTATGTAATATGATCCATGCTGCTGCTATTTCTTTTTCAGTTTTGTTTCATTTGTATTCCCCAGGTCTCTAAATAAGATAAAAACTTTAAAATTAAACTAGCTCAAAATGAAATAATGTATGTGAACAATTCTATAAACTGAAGATGGTTATAAGTATTCTTAACATACCTGAGCAGTTCATTCTGAGAGAGGTTTGGCAGTTTCTCTTTTATTTTAATATCAATGGGTAACCTTTTTTCAAAACTCGTTAGTTCAGAAATATTCATTTACTGTAAAGCCCTTTGAATGAATTATAAAGAAAAACAACAACAAGTAAACCCTGGCTGCAAGTGGTAGGCAGCTACAATTTTATAACTCATTTGCCAATTTTTTTTAATAATAGCTTAGTGAACACTTATTTGCCACACTGTTCTGAACGTGTTATGTATATTAACACACTCAATTTCTACTTTATTTCTATTGTTATCTATACATTTTACAGAAGGGATACCAACTAGAGCAGCAGTTAGGTAACTTGACTAAGATCACATATCTCTTAGTGGTAGAACTGGGATTTGAACCCAAGTGGTCTGGTATCAGACTCTGCTAACCCTACTCTACTCCCAGTTTTCGATTCAAGAACTTGTTAGAAGGTGTCTGTATTCAGATGAGAACAGGGTAGTTGAGAAAGATTTAAAGAGCTGATATGAAGGTTAAACAGAGTCTGTGTAGGTAAAGGAGAAGGAGGCAGCAATTAAATATGCAAAAGTTGAAGATGGCAAAGGGAGATCAATCTGGCTGCAGCGGAAGATCCATGAAGAGGAACCCCAGGACAAAAGACTACAGACTTAGATTAGAACCCAATCACAAACAGCCTGAAGGCCAAAATGAGAAATGCACATTAATTTATACCACTCAGTGTGTATGCATTTCCCAAATGCTCATGATCAACATACTTGGGAGCTAACATGCTAGTAAATAAGGAGGTGAATGTAGGACAGTTAGCAGAGGAATTAGAAATAGTGATACTCTATTTACTGCTTTAAGTTGTTCTCAAATTAACAAAAAAGGGCTAAATTTCTGAGACTACAATCCCTGCTGAAATTATATTGTCTTATTTTGAGATATCAGGCTGCACCGCCATCAATATTAATACTTTCATATATTCTTTATAAAGAACTGTATTTTTGAATTCTGTTCTTAAGAATGTTCACATCAAATTGTGTTATTGGGTAAATAAACCACATAATTGGGAAATAATACAAGCAATTTCTTTTTAGTAGGAGGGGGGAGAAAAACACTGCTACAGCGTTTCAATTTATCAAATAATGGTGTGTTACTTTCCATTAGCAAAAATTAAACTTTAATAAAAACTGTTAAAAAAGCCACACACATTTTAAAGTAAGTAGAATTAGAGCAAAATACTCATAATCTAGGATAGTTCTAACTTAAAAAATAACTGATTTAAACATTGGATTCTCAAATTAAAACATTTATTTATATAACTGACATGCACTTTGAAGGTGTCTACTTTATTTCTACATTCTATTTAGCTTCTTACAATTTAAAAAAAACACTGAACAATACAACAAATTAGTTCCCTTAAATGCCATTGGTAAACTGCACACTTAGGCAGTTTCCACACCATAATTCTATCAGAGGTGGAAGATGGTTGGGCATGTTTTGTTGTTTAGCATGAAGCTAAAAACACAAGCAGGAGGCTATGGTTGAATGACATGGCTTCTTTCTTTCAGGGGATTTGTGGGGTGGCACTTCTATAGCAGAAGGAACACGGCTTTGGAGCCAGAGTGATCCTAGGGACTGACTCAATTAACCTCCATGAACCTTATTTTCCCTATTGTGCGAGAGGTAATAATAATTTCTATCTTGCAGGGTTGTTGAGAAATTAAAAATGCATATGAAATGGTTATCACAGAAGCTGACACGTGCTAATTGTTCAGTTAAAACTGGCTGTGATTATCACCATTCAGCGTAAAAGAGTGACTGAACAATGCTTAGCACTATTTATTAAGAAGTTCTTCAAAGTTTAAAACAAATCCATGAAATTACGTTGTGACTTTCTTTTAAAATATTAATTGTAGTTGTTCTCGATCTGTAATGACAGAAGGTACTAAGCCTTAAAGAAGCAAAATCTGGTCATGGAAAATATCCGCTCTTCAAGACTCTTCACAAAAGGTGGAGAATTACCACTGTCAGAGGTTAGTTTAAATAAGAAGGAAATTAATGCTTTTCCTAACTCTTCAAAAGGGTTTTGCTCATAATTAATTCCAAGATAATGAGTATAAGGTCTACAATCATTTTTCTTCACAGCACAATTATAGTCCGTGTAAAACATATATATATAATATGTATACATATATATACACACATACGAATGACTTACAGAACATCTCATATTACAGCATATTCTATACATATTCTATAACATACTATATTATAATTACTCATTTGTTTATCCCACAAACATATACTGAACACTTTAATTTCCTGTGGCAGGTGTTTCCTCCACTAGACTGTGAGTATCATGAAGGCAGAAATTATTCTTTATTTTTATACCATCCAAAAAGTAGCATAGCACTTGGAACATAATTAGTACTTAACACATATGTACTAAATGAATAAGCAAATAAATAAACTTTTGTTTGGAAACAGAGTCAGGGTTAAGAAGGATGTCCATCATTTAAATTCATTACAATTCACAAACCACCAATTTTCCAGAAGCTTTCTTTCTTTCTCTAAACAAAATCTGTATCGCAATGGTAACAATAAACACACACACGCACATATTTATATTATATTTAATTTTATTTTTCCTCCTTTCCTCTGACCAGTCCCTAGAGGAAATGATCATGCCCAGTGAAATGAGGAAAAAGATTAAGAGAGAGCATTTGGTCGTCTTTTAAATAACTGAGAACACAATGTATTCTTTCGTGACTCTCATTTTCTTTTTATTTGAGTCCAGCACTTAACTGAGCATTATTACCCACAGATAAATATGATGAAATTGACCTTCTCCTCTGTAAATTTAACAGCATAGTTTCTTGATATGGTGAAGGTGGAAGGAACCTTAACAATCCAATTGCTCCCTTACTTAGAAATGAAGGAAAATAGCCAGAAAATTCTTCTTTTCCTTATGGAGGAGGAAAAAAAAGGGGGATGCTTGAGCAGCTCATAATAATTTTGATAACTGGAACACTCAAATTGGAAAAAAAAGAAATTCTCAGGTAGAGGTATTTTAGACAGACGTATTTTTGAACCCTCATTCTCATAGCTTCAGTCACACACTTTGCTGGCCACCCTGGGGCCTGGTTAAGGTAGGGATCAAGTGGACACCAGAGTTAGTCAACAGCCAAGGAGAAGCCCAAATGCAGGGCCAGATTTGACTAAAGTTAAAGAATTGTTAGTACTTATTACTTAATTCAATTGATCACCAAGTAACTATTCAATGTGATTTATTTCTAGTTTTTCTCTTCTTGTATTTTTTTATGAGGAAAAATAAGTCCTACCAAACCAATAATTCAAATACAATAGATCATATTCTAGAATAATGAATTTTGTGTTGAGTTCATAACAGGAAATATAAAAATTTTCTCCACATCCTTCAAGAGAGGTGTCACACCTTTCTATATATTTGAAAGAAGTTATCCCAAAATAGTATTTCATCACCACTTTGAAACTGATATATCAAATATGATGAGTACTTGAAGTACATATATGACTAAAGAACAATACTTTCCTATAAAATAATTAAATGCAAAGAAATTTTCCAAAGTCCCTGAGGTTCTAAGAGTCATTCTCCTGCTGCCCTTTGAGCCAGTGTATTGGAAAAGATTCGATCTCATTTCCTGATGTCCATCTAAATTTTGTGCTTGGGCTAGATGTTTTTATCCAGATTAGAATTTCAAGTGGTTGTCTCAGTTCTCTCATGAGATTTACCATGTTCCTTGCAAAAGTTTACAATTGCCACAGAATCAATTTGCATGTAAGAAGTTTATGTCAAAATACAAAGAGAGTTGTCACCAAGAGAATGCTAGTTTTTATCCAGTTATTAAGCCTGTGACATATCTCTGTATTCTTTGGCAAAGGAAAACCCAATATGTGCACTTTAACTTTGGGGGGACATACAAAATCTTAATGTTATTAGCAGTGGAATTACAGTCATGAGTCACTTAATGATGGAGATGACGTTCTGAGCAATGCATTGTTAGGAAATTTTGTCCTTGTTTGAACATCATAGAATGTACTTACACAAACCTTGATGGTATAGCCTCCTACACACCTAGCCTATATGATACTAATCTTATGGGACCACTGTCATATACGCAGTCTGTCATTGACCTAAATGTCGTTACGTGATGCATGACTGTAGTTACATCTTTATTTTGCATTAACCAAGTACTTTTGTACAATTTGGAATATATTACAATGCGTTTACATGAGTTGTTAGAAATGAAAGTCTTGATGGTGTTTTTGAGAGGCTGTAATTACATTTTCTTGCTCACTCTAATCCATTTGCTGCCATCCATAGGTTAAGCCTCGTTTCATAGCTACAGTCTCCCGGATACATTCATTCTCATCTTTCAGATATGTTTATTCTCTGATGTAGTGAGGGCTCCTTGTTGTTCTTAGGACTTGGAAACTTGAAGACAAAAATGGTTCAACCTGAGTGCCACCCTCCACCTCTGCATTTTGTTAATCTTTCCCCGAGTGAAATGGAATCTTTATTTAAAACAAAACATAACCTAAAACAACAACAAAAAGCATACAAAAAACCCCCTCAGGATTGACTCTGATTAATAGCTGATTGTTAGTGAAAAAGAAGATTCAAGATATGGTAGCTGAGTAAGTTTCTCTGCTGTAGCACCTATTTCCTCTGCCTGGAAATAGCCCCTCAAGTGTTCTACACCATTTCTACCCTGTGGCTAGAATCTAGCTGTGTCTTTACTATCTCCAGCATTTATTTTTCAATTCAGAGTAGTTTGTCCCTTATCCCAAGATTTTTAGAGAATTATAACCTTCAGTCAAGGGGTAGTAGCTCCTATTTTTTAAAGGGATCTAAACTTTTGTGGCATGTAAGCGTAACATAAGAAAATTTATTTATTTGTGATTTATACTGTTTCTCTAGAGCCCACAGGATCTGGTTTAATGCTGTGTATATAAGATTTGCTAGCATACGCTTCCAAAATAAAGCAAGGTTAAAAAAATGTACTCTGTACTGTCTCATCAGGGACAACTACAGCATTCATGTTGTCCATAACTAGTCAAGAATTTGAAGTAGGATTTAGTAGGTTCTTTTTTTTAATCAAATTATGACTGGGGACATTCTCACAGTTCAGGAGAAGGCTTTGAAAAGGAGCCATCGGTGGCCTAGTGGTTAAGTTCAGCATGCTCTGCTTCTGCAGCCCAGGTTTGGTTCTTGAGCACAGACCTACACCACACGTCTATCATGCTGTGATGGCGGCTCACATACAAAATAGAGGAAGACTGGCAACAGATGTTAGCTCAGGGAGAATCTTCCTCAGCAAAAAAAAAAAAAAAAAAGAAAAAAGAAAAAAGATAAGGAGCCATCAGTGTCTCTAGGCTAACATTCCTCTCGACATGTACCTCAATAGTGATGAGGTTGATACGGGGACTCATCCCATATTAGTTTTATCTGATTTGTGACTGATATGAAGATTTAGCATATTGATTAATTGTTCATATATAATATATAGAAATTTTACTTAAGTAATAAGTGAAGAATTGGGAATACATCCATAAAATCTTTACTCATATGTGCCCCAGATAAGGTACATATGTACGATCACTAAGGAAACAAAAGCATAGTAATAATCAAACTTCTTTTTAGGATCAGTTCAACTTGGCAACTTTTTTTTTTTTTTTTATTTTTTTATTTTTTTTTATTGATGTTTTAATGGTTTCTAACATTGTGAAATTTTGGGTTGTACATTTTTGTTTGTCCATCACCCCATATATGACTCCCTTCACCCCTTGTGCCCACCCCCCACCCCCTCTTCCCGGGTAACCACAGTCCAGTTTTCTCTGTCCATGTGTTGGTTTATATTCCACATATGAGTGAGATCATACAGTGTTTGTCTTTCTCTTTCTGGCTTATTTCACTTAACATAATACGCTCCAGGCCCATCCATGTTGTTGCAAATGGGACGATTTTGTCTTTTTTTATGGCTGAGTAGTATTCCATTGTATATATATACCACATTTTCTTAATCCAATCGTCAGTCGAGGGACACTTAGGTTGCTTCCACTTCTTGGCTATGGTGAATAATGCTGCAATGAACATAGGGGTGCATAAGCTTCTTTGGATTGTTGATTTCAGGTGCGTTGGATAGATTCCCAGTAGTGGGATGACTGGATCATAGGGCATCTCTATTTTTAATTCTTTGAGGAATCTCCATACCGTTTTCCATAGAGGCTGCACCAATTTGCATTCCCACCAGCTGTGTATGAGGGTTCCTGTTTCTCCACATCCTCTCCAACATTTGTTGTTTTTTGTCTTGGTGATTATAGCCATTCTAACGGGCGTGAGGTGGTATCTTAGTGTTGTTTTGATTTGCATTTCCCTGATGATTAGTGATGTTGAGCATCTTTTCATGTGCCTATTGTCCATCTGTATATCTTCCTTGGAGAAGTGTGGCAACTTTTTATTAAATGCCTATTTGGGTCAGGTACTGTGCTATGAAATGAGAACAAGATGAACTCATTCATTTACTTATCCAATATATTATTTATTGTATTTACTGAGCACACACTACATGCCAGGAACTGTTAGATTCTGAAGATACAGCAGTCAACAAAACAATGTCTTTGCCCACAGGTAGCTCACATTCTAGTGAGGGGAAAGTGCAATGATGTAGTCTGTGCTCTCAAAGAGTTTATGGTCGAATAGAGGAGACTGCCAAATACACAAACAGAAACAACACAATGTGATGTGGGCTATGAGTATTTATGTTATAACGTTATTACAGAGTAGGGAGAGAAAGTTTTCCCATCTGAAGATGTCAGAAAAGGCTTTGAGTTGGGTCCCAAGAATGGATATTTTTAAGGTTGATGGGGCTAGTTGAGAGGAGACATCTCAGAGAGAAGGACTAACAGATGCAAAGTCATGACCATGTAAAGCAGCATGGTCTGTGCAAGCAACTACAAGCTACTTGACTTTGGTGTTCTTTAAGTGGAGGTTGAGTGGGGACAGTGGAATCAGATGAGAACCTTAACATAGGTAGAATCAAATTATGCTAATAAAGATGGACTTTATTCTGTAGGAACTGGGGAACCATTCATGGTTTTAAATAAAAAATTAACATAGGTTTGAATTTTAGAAAGATCACTCTTTTAGGGGTGTTGCTTGAAGAGGAGAATTGAGCTAATGTATATTCTGTTATTGAACTAGTAGCTTCTGAATTAACATTTAGATAATACTTTTATCTGCACTAATATCTAAGATATTTTTCTATTGTGGGAAATTATTAGAGGGGAATACATCTAAAATAACCAACTTTTTAAGTAGTTATTCCCTAAATACTTAAGCACAAAAATGAATTTTGAAAAAGGTGGAAATTCCCTTTATTCAAGTAAAATTGTCCCTTTGCCTGGGCACTTTTGCATCAGACTCACATCTATTTCTTAGAGTCAAATGAGAGAAAAATCAATGGATATTTTCCAAGTTATGTTCACATAATTTCAGTCATGTTTGTGAAATAAGATAAAATGTTTCTAAAATCTTGACTATGTTGATCAAAAAGTTAGCATTTGGATAAATTAAAGCATTTTCCCAATATATTTTCATTTATTAATCTCTATAGCTAATTTAACTTGTTCTGCTTTTAAATTTATACTCTCCCATTGTCTACTCTTCTAAATATTTGCCTATAGTTTTACTCTCTCAGTAACTTCTTCCTGAAGTAGGATATAAGTAAATTACATTGAACTGATCACTTTGGTTTCATTTCCCCATCCATCAATATCTCTAAAGGACAGCTTGCACTTTGTCGGTAAGCTAAGAATCGTAACTCTTACCCCTTTCTTATCCGTTATAGGATAAGAAAATAGAGAAAACTTCTGTCAAAATGTCAGCTAATGAAGCCATATTTACTTACTAAATATTTATTTTTTTCTTTATATTTTGTCTGTAAGAATAGCCTACTAGTCAAAAGCAGAGTTAATTGCCTTACTCCTGAGCTCTCATAAAATAGAAAGCAAAATAAAAGCAAATATAGGTGAAGACAGGGGAAATGCATAATTGATATTTCCTACAGAGAAGTCTCTCTGGAGAGGCATGTGAAAGTGGGGAAAGAGATCAGTAGCCTGACATGATAGCTTCTTTAATATGTGGGTAACTATCTTTATTATATATGCAACCAGTGGGACGCATCCTTTCTTCGGGGGAGGGTGGTAGCTTATTGGCTCACAAACCCCACTGATTTTAAAAGACAAGAAATAAGATTTTTTTCTACATTTTATTAAATCTACAATTGTTTAAAGGGTTTTGTTTTCTTCTGTAGTTAAATGAGAATACACAATGATTCATCATTGATTACGATTTATTGAAATTTCTTTTTATAATTTTTGTGACATTGAGTACTTTCCTTATATTATTATAGAGTCTTCACAACCTCATTTGATATTAATATCCCCATTTTACACATGAGTAAACTCAAGCTCAGAGATGTTAAATAATTTATCAAAGATCAAAGAACTAATAAGTTGCATAGAGGCTGTTAAACTAAACTAAAGTTTCTCTGACCTTAGAGCCTGTGTTTTTAACTACTACCTAAGACAGCTTCCATGTTACTGTTTTATTACTGCTGCTAATACCCATATTGTAAATGTTACCCCTTGGTACACACAATTTTTATCATTTCCTAGACTAAAATTAATGACACAAATTATTTCTTAAATATCGTTAATTTATAAATTTTAAGAACCATATTGTGAAGGTTACATAATTGTCTTGTGTGTTTAAATATAAATCTTAGACAAGGTTTGTGCTTTTAATATTTTAACACATAGGCTCTTTGAAAAATGACTAAGGAGTTTTTTCCTTAATTGTTTGTCATCAATTTTAATCCTCTGACGTGATGTTGTTTTAATTGCCTTGAGCTGCATTACCAAATTTAATAAAATATTATTTAATAATACAAATGAATGGCTACATACTCAGCTTCTGTGAGATCCCAAGGGTCCTCCACTACCTTCATTAGAGAAGTAATCTTGATATCACTAATTTATTTTTTAAATTACCTATCTAAAAATGTACCGAGAATAAATAAAAGATTTGAGAATAGAAACAGTCCCCTAACATTATTGTACATTTCCAAGTAGACAAAAATGGACCATTTTTATGAGCACCATTTCTCCCTGTCATTTATTTAATTTTTAAACTGTTATAAATGGGGCCACCAAAGGAACAGCCTCAATGTTACTCATCCCTCGATATCCTTTCCCAATGTCCTATCCACTCTCAACTGGAGGTGAAATTACTCACTCTTGCTCTGAGGATTGTGTTGTCGTTTATGCCGGTCATCCTTCCTCCGTTTGTTCTTTGCTACTCTTTTCTTTTTCAGAGAAAAATGAAACACACTGACCTTCCCTCCTCTCTTACCGTGCTTACAGTGCCATACGCACATTCTTCCTGGCATTTCTTAGTCCAAGAACCATTTTCTAGACCATCTACTTATCTCTAAACTCATCAAGAATCAGCTCCATATGGAAATCTGCAGGCAGAGGGATAGTAACATCCCCCCCATCATATGCTCCTAAATAATACTTTGTTTCCTATCCATATTTTATTTGAATAAAGAAAAATATAATTTTCTCTAAAGACTATTTTCTGAAAACTATGTCTACCTCTAAAATATTCCATCTGGTAGAGAACTGACGTTTAAACACATACTTATGAAAATTGGTGAAGATGCCGTAGTAAACTGGTCTCTGTCTGTTCATATTTGTTTGAATATAAAGCTATGAAGCTATGCATTTTTTGTAGCATCTAATGCTGATTTCAAACATATGTTGGTCTATTGTCAATTCTGATTATAATAGCTTGCTAAAACGTTCTCTTAAAGTCATGCCTTTACTGAATATACATATTTCTTTTCCAATTTCCACAATAATATATCAAAGTAAACAGTCCCAGTGCTGAAGTTAGAAAAAAAAAAACGCTGTCTTACAATATTCAGTTATCTGCTCTTTTCAAACTTTCAGTAATTGTGGTATAAAAGAATTTTTGTATATTAACAAATTGTTCAAAGAGCTTGGATTTTTAAAATCATAATCTGCAGAATCCATATATGTCATTTCCATATTGCTTTCTAACATCTTTAGTATATTAGTGGGAAATTTAATTTGTACTAATCAGCCTGAGGCAAAAGGAGTGCGAAATTAACTTGACACATATATTTGAGGTTTTTTTAGTATTTCTCAGTTTTGCGCTACATAACCACAACATGGCAACCCAGAATAAACACACAGATCTAAAGTGTCACTTCCAATTACCACATGACTGTAAATAGCTGTAAGTAACTGAAGAGCCAGCCGTGATTCATTATCTTCTTGGTTTTATCTGAGAAGGCATGCATCAACACTGCATATGAAATGACATGTTTGCAAATTCCAAAATTTCGTTAATGGTCCGAATCTTGATTTACAGACTATTTTCTGAAATGATGTTTAGCAATATTAGTATAGTTAGCAGTATCGGTCTTGTTCAGGCTCAAAGGAGGCAGCAAAAGACAGCAAAGTTCCTTTTCTTTCAGACTGTCTTTTAAGTCCTACTCTGCCTTCACAAGGGACCGGTAGTGCAGCAAACAGGTTAGCGAATGGGGAAATTCACAATAATCTTCATCATCACTTGTTTCCTTCTTTGAGTTTTTTCTGCTACATGATTTAAAATAACGTGTCAGAGAACAACTTCTCTGAAAAGTTTGTGATACATGCATTCAGCTACCATCTTTTCTAAAGGATAGTGATCTCAAAATATAGTCCATAAATAGAGTGACCATTTAATTTTCTTTTCAAGCTGAGACATTTTTGAAAGTGAAAGGAATGACTATTAATAATTACACCATGACAACAGGTATAAATTAACACTATCCCATCATACCCAGAAATATGGTCATCTTGCCACGGACTGCCCTACAAAGGAATCATTTGGTGTGATTGTTCATAAATCTGGATTCTTGGAGCCCAACTACTGAATCAGAATCTCTGGGTTTATAGCCTGGGGAATTTGCATTTTTAGCAAGCTTTCCAGGTAGTTCTTAAGGGTACTAAACAAACAATAATAGACACATATAATGATTACCGTGTACCAGGCCCTCTTCTAGTATCTAATATATGTTACTCCTTTAACCCTCAGAACCACTATCATAGAAGGATAGACTGATGTATGCATCATTCAAGTCTAAAAAGGCAGGTTCCTCAGAAATGTCGCTACTTGGAAATATTTGGATGACTGATTAAGAGATTTGCATTTTACCTAGATTTTTGGCACCTTAAAGGACACAACCAAAATTTAATAATCTGAGATATTGGAGAAGAATTAAAAACTTGAGAGGAAAGGCCTTAGTGAAAAAGCAGCATTTTAGCTGTTCTTAAAATCAAAGAGTTTGATGGGCAGAATGAGGCCAGAAGGAATGCGATGGGTGTAATCATGCAATCATAAAAATATCTATATGTCTGAGAAAAGTGGGAAGCTTCATGTGGTAGGAGCTGGTGACTGGTAGGAGTGTGAAAAGTGATTAGTTTAGAAAGGTGGCCTGGTGTTAAATGGGAAAAGATTATAGATGCTGTTGGATATGTCCTCCCATTTTTTCTCCCATACGTTCTCAGCACTTAGAATTTTGTGGCTCCTGGCCAGATTTCAAACTGCCTCTTCCTGTAATTCTTGCCTGTTGGCTTTGCCCCCTGGAACCTGCTCTGCTCACAGCTGGGGCAGCCAGAAATGCTGGAATATTAACATCTCTTAAGGAATAGCCCCAACCAATTACCAAATATGGTGGATTAATACCCCAGTTCCCTCACCCACTGTGCTAAATAACTCTGGGATACATATTCTATATGGGCCCCCAAAGAGTTCCAGCAGGAGTCAACAAAAGTAACTTCATTGGTAAGACACCCTTAGTCACTGATTTCTCACCCCTCTTTCATTTTCCCTTTCCCCTATCCTTCTTTCCTGGAATCACTTCACCAAGAAAGCTTGTGCTGGACTCTGATTCAGAGTTGGCTTCTGGAAGAACCCAAACTGAGACAGTGTCACCTCCTGAGAAAATAATTTGGATTTTATCTAGTTGCTTGCTAAAGAAGGCAACTAGCCACTAAATAGATTTATAACCAGAAGACTGAGAAACTTTGTATTGCAGCCAGAAAACTAGCAGCAATAAGGAGGCAAGACTAGATGGGGGAAAAAGTGGTGGTAAATTGACAAGCTGGTTGGAAGGCAGTTGCAGGATTGTGTTAGACGAGGTCTGGACAAAGGTACTGAAATAAGAAAGGGAGAAACAGGAAGCTACTTTTGAAGTAGACTTGATAGGATTCAGTGATTGATTGGATATGGGGTGAAGAGGGAAATGATTTTGTATGAAATGATGACCAAATCAAGGTTTTGAGTACGTCAACCTAGGTAGACAGCATATCCAGGAATACAACCTACAGCTATGACGCAGTCTGTTCTCTGTACAAGCCCAACTAGGGCTATTTACACGAAATATTCACAGTCCTTTATATTACAGTGCTCAACCTGCAAAATCCTATGCCACAGAGAAATGCACATTAAGGTAGGGAATATAGGAGGCAAATGAGAAGGCTTGTTGTCTGGGGAATTGTAGAATTTGATTTAAAATTTTGTCGTATCATTTCATATTTGATATAGATTAAACACTATATTATCCTGAGCATTAAATACATAGGTGAACTTAGGAAAATGTTTAGACGCATTAATGAAAACCTCAGAAGTATGAATACAAATAAAATACAAGATTAGACATCATCTTTTGGAAGACTGTATGAGAGATGAATGCATCTAAATCAAGCCAGCATTCTTGTCTTTTAAAATCTATAACCTAGATTTGCAAATTGTAGAAAGCACGATATCATGAATATTCAGAATTCATATCTTTGATTGCCTTAGGAAGTTAAACCCCAAATGCAAACTTGAATCATTTTTAAATGTGACTCTTAGAAAATCTTACACAGATATCAAGCCCTTTGTCATTTAAACAGTAGAAATTAGTTGTGTTTGGGTGTTATTCAAAACTGCTACTAAATATGAGTGTAGAAATCTGCCAGTATGATCCTATTCTAGAATGTCCCTCTCCCACCCACTTACTTTTTGCAATAAAATTTCACATTTAGGCATAAATTCTTTTGGATTAAGTCTACTTGGCCCCATATAAACGTGTATGCTCTTAAGAGGGGTCACTTCCTAAAGGAAGCATTGAAAAGAAAGTGTGTAGAATTTGAGTATGTTCTCATTTGAAAGGGTGGGGAAGGGGAGAAAGGACACAAATTAGGGAGATTGAAGGGAGTAAAGGGAAACTGTTTCACAATTCTGCTGGTGCCATCCCTGCATGCGTCCTTTTAGCCCTAATCACAGCAGTTCTTAAAGCACTGATGGCCGACCCCTGAAACCAGCTGAGATCCCCTGCCTAGAATGGAAGACAAAACCAAGTTTCCGTAATTTATTAAAACCAACTGAGTAGGCTTTTTGTCCAATTTCCATTGCATCATTTATGAGAAAATTTGTCTTTCTGAAGTTTAAAAGTCAGGGCTCTTTTCGCACAATATAAGAGGAAGAAATCATAACTGTCTTTGAGCCACTAACCATCTGGCCAAGCGGGCAGATTTACGAGAAAGTGAAGCTGAGTGTAGGAAAATTTGGTTTCCTTTAACATAGTGAGTTGGTCAGGCTGTGGACATCTTTGTGAAGAGTCTGGCTTAATCACTTCCTCAGTTCAAGGGATTTGGGGGATTAAAGAAATCAGAGGGACCAACTATCAGACCCCTGGTGTGTCACAGGATCTTACTTTTCCTACTGATGTGAGGGGACATCACAGATCACACAGAACTTGGAGCTGAAAAGGAAATCAGGGGCGCTGCTGATGAGGTGGAGGAAGTGCGGCTGTCCACCAACAAATCCCGGAGTTGTGTCTGCTGCCAGCCGGACAGCCACCAGCACCTTCCCTCATTTCCTGATGTTGAACTTTCCTGAGCTTCATGCAATCACAGATTTTGAAGATCTACAGAGCTTTCCTGGATTTCGACTGCTGTGAATTGTGCACCGAGTCCTGGTCTGCCCTCAGAGTGCAATGTTCAGAATGGTTCACAGTGATGGAAGTTTCTGCTCAATCCACATGACTGAGATGCAGGAAAAATTAAAAAGAAAGTAAGAGAGAGAGAGATAAAGGAAATAGGAAAGACTGAGCTGAACAATGGACTATGTTTAGCAAGAAACAGAATCACTGCTATGCTGAGGACAATTATGCAAAACCCAGATCTATCCAGATTTTTCTGGCTAAGGGGACCAACTCTGCACAATGTTTGTCTGTAACGATCACCATGAAAGTATATTCTCTTTTCAAGCAGCTGATTAAATGGAAACTGAGTGATCAAGAATAGTGGAAACCAATCAAAGAGTTAGAATTGAGATATCAAATTCACTCCATGTTCTCAAAAATTCTCCAGACTCTTACGTAACCACATTCTCATTGATTTACAGAATTCATCAATGAGGAACTCTGTGTTTGTCTCTGTTAACTTTGTACTAAAAAAATATATTTATCTGGGTTTTGGATCACTCTTGTATACAGTGAAAATCTATAATTAAATAAAAGCCTAAACTCTCCCACTTCTATGAAAATTAAAAAAAAAACAAAACTAATTTGACTTCTGCATCTTTGAATTTCTTTTTTTTTTTAATTTTTTGTTTATTGCAGCAACATTGGTTTATAATATTGTATACATTTCAGGTGTACATCATTGTACTTCTATTTCTGCATAGATTACATCATGTTCACCACCCAAATACTAATTACAACCCATCACCACACACTTGTGCCCAGTTATCCCTTTCACTCTCCTCCCTCCCCCCTTCCCCTCTGGTAACCACCAATCCAATCTCTGTCTCTATGTGTCTGTTTATTGTTGTTATTATCTACTACCTAATGAGGGAAATCACACGGTATTTGACCTTCTCCCTCTGACTTATTTCACTTTGCATAATACCCTCGACGTCCATCCATGTTGTCACAAATGGCTGGATTTCACCATTTCTTATGGCTGAGTAGTATTCCATTGTGTATATATACTACATCTTCTTTATCCATTCGTTCCTTTATGGGCACTTAGGTTGCTTCCAAGTCTTGGCTATTGTGAATAACGCTGCAATGAACACAGGGGTGCATGTATCTTTATGCATCTTTGAATTTCTAATCATGTAATACACCACTAAAAACCCCAAGGCTGTTATTGTATCAGTGGATATATTCATTAATATATACCAACATTCTCACCAACATTGAGTTTTCCATGTTAAATTTTATGTGTTTAAAATATGTGTTTATATGCATCTATCTCTAATGTTATGCATAATTAACCTTAATTTACAGATGAATAAGCTGAGGATCAGAATATCAAGTGGTGCAGATATTACTTCCTGTTGATAGATGAATAAACTGGACATAATACCTGCACTGCCTACCTTATTTGATGTGACTTAAATGAGATGCTGCTGTACGGCACAACAATTTGCAAGTATAAATGTTAGGAGTTATAGTTGGTAATAATTAATTTTTGTTAGTAGCAGTTGAGTATTGTTAACATTAGTAAATATATTATTTTTTATGAAAATGTAATTTTGTTTTCTTATTTTAATGAATGAATCTTTATTTACTGTGGTGAAACAATTCATTTGGAAAATATTAGGAAGACTTGCTTGTGGTTTTATTTGTATTGAAACAGAGGTTATAGTTGAAAATCATTCTCCAAGAGACTACCTGAGATTGCATAAGTGAACTGAATTTCAGCCACTGGTGTATGTTGCTTCTAGGAAGAGTTAATGCAAACACATAACTCAAACGACAATATTGAAAAACATGTATGACTCAATAATCTGAGAGGAGAATAACATTTAGTTTCGAAAGAGTGTCTTCATCATTTAGGGTCATGTACACAACATGTCACTGATTTTAAATACTTGCCACCTACAAAGTTTTCAATATATTTTAAAAAGTGTGTTTATAATAATTTACTATTAATGTGGCTGATAACAAATGAGTAGGTTTAAAATTACTTTCCCTACATTAGGGTCTGTTTTGAATATAAGAATTTGCTCATCAGCTCGTTCAATATTCTTTCCACAAATAGTTATAGAGGGTCTGATATCTATGCATAAAATATTGTACTACGGAGCTTAAAGATGAATATTCTATTTATTATTTTCAATAAAAATACAAGACAACTTTCAATAACTAACCTTCACTATTGGACAAATTAAGATGACTGGAAAACTTGTATTTCTGATATTTTCATTCAGATATGTTTTATGCTGATTCATTTACTCACATTTATTCATTCTTTTATTCAATAAATATTTATTGAGTATGTGTTATGTTACTATTTTTAAAGGCCTAGTTTTTTGATTGTCCTTAAATTCTTTTTCATCACATTTCACCTTAGGATTATTGCCAGTTCTGGCTTACATATCCATTTAGTATTAATATTAGTAATAGTCTTTGTATAATGCTGTATAGTTTTCAAAGCCTTTACACATCCACTATTTATTTTGATCCCAGCGGAAACTTATGGGAGAGGCAGAACAGATACTCTTATCGCACTCTTACAAACAGGAGAGTGGATTAAGTTTCAGAGAAGTTCAGAGAATTTCCCCAAGTTACACAAAAGTAGCAAATTGAATATACTTTATTTTCTAGGGTGGCATTTGAAAATAGTAGAGCTTTAATTATGTTTTGACTAAAAGAAGAGTTTCTATGAATTTTGTCTCATGGACTTACCTTAGGGAATCTTCTATAGATGACCCCTAATCTGTCCTAGAAAATAGAGAAGAATATTAGTATATTCACTAGTTGTCAGCTGGAATATTTTTCTCATGGAAGCTTTGATTGCCTAAATTGGGAAGTTCTCGATAAGCTAATATATTAAGGCATATGATGTGATTAAGGCAATAGACTTTGGAATATAATTGAATGATTTGGCGTCAGTGAGGAACAAAAACAATCTTACAGGCTCAAATGAACTATTCACATTTTCTAGTGCTATAATGGGCAAGGAAAATCATTTGCCTTTATCAGGTGTGTACCTAAAGGGTCAGCATTTTTAAAAACAATTTCTCTTTGGACAAGACTTTCTGCTTCTCTTTATACATCCCCTATAAATACAGACACACACAAAGTAATATGACTGAAAGCATTTTCTAATTTCATTTCTTGGCTGTTAAACACAAAATAATACTTCAAAATATATTTTAGTGATACTCAGTTAGTGGTCTGTAAATTGAGTGATTATCAGAGCACTTTTCCAGTGCTTTCTTATAGTTGGTATAATATTAGAAATGGATATTCAGAGTTTCCTAAGTGCAAGAATTGATAGGAGTGCCCTCCTCATTCTCCTCTATAAATCCTGTTCATTCTTCAAGGATTTACCATGTGCCAGCCAGCACTGTGAACTCCCCTTCTTCTAAACTGTTAGTTTTAATACTAATAGTATTAGATGCCATTTATTAGGTACCTACTATATCCTTACATTAATGTCACATGTTGACCTTAGAATAATTCTTTAAAGAAAGTATCAATAGCTCTTTATTATAGTGGAGATAGCTCAGGGAATCTTAATTTGTTTAATATCACACAGCAATTTCAACCTACATTATCCTGAATCCAAGGTGTTTGGTTACTGCTTTACCTTGATAGTTCTTCACATTTCAGTTTTCATATTACATTGAACTCCAAGTAGAATCTTGTTCTTTAGAGTGCAGATCCTAGGACTGGTGTTAGGCCGGCTTCTCTGTAAATCCTCTCTGTCTGAATGCTTGAATGCTTTTTTCTTTTTATGTTGTTGAATATGTCACTTGATTTATCCGCAGATATGGAGGCCAATTCATGAACAGAGTTAGAGGTGAGTAGGAAGTGATAGGTGTTTTTGGACTGTCAGTAACAGAAAAAGAAAAGATGATTTTGGAAAGAGAAACCGAACCTTTTTGATCTAGCTCCTTTTGAATGTCAAAATGACTTACAAGAAATTTGGCAAGGGATTCTAAGAAGTATGAAGATCTAAGGAACAACTTGAGCCCACTTCTGTCTTAGAACTTGTGTGTGAACATAAGGCATGGTTAAATAAAGGATTTTCTTTGTGTTTATTGGTTATCATGATTGATTTTTCTGGGGGTCTCCTAAAGAAGGGAGATGTTATTACTGGAAATAGTATTAAATATAAAGTTAACTAAGTTCTTTTCACTTTTAGTATACTTTGCAAAAAGTTATCTTGAAGAACCATAATCTATTTTGTAAATAAAAACAGCTAGAACCAGAAGGGAGAAAAGAGTATAGAAGAAAAGAGTCACAAATATAACCTGTAGATATTTTGTTTAGAATCTTTTTGCAGTTGTTTCATTAGGGCTAAGACAAGTTCAGGAAAAAGAATAAAACATTCTATGTCTACTTATGTTTGATTATGTAGTTTGAAATGCAAAGAGTTAAATCAACTCATACCTAAAATATCCTGCGTATGGAGTATGGGCATGTGTGAGAGACAAAGGGAGAGGAGAAAGGAAGAGAGAGAATGGAAAATTATGTAATTAGAATTTTAGGAATGAAAGACAAACGGAAGCTAATCATGCTATAAAGGGAGTCACCTATTTTATTTGATTACTTTCCAAAAATTATAATTGATGTTCTTTACCTTAAAAAAGCCAGAATTTTTGTGTGTCTGGTTTTGTTGCATATTTTATATTTTTGCCTTAAAAATCATCACAGACACATCTTCATTCTCTATGTATTGTTAAGAACCTATATTTCCTTCCCAATTTAGATGTTACTGCTATTCAAACACCTGTGGAGTGATTTGACTTAATTGAATCTCCTTATCAAAACAAAGTTTCTTTTTTCTTTCTTTCAAAAGAAAAGCTGGAATTAGCAGAAACTTTACATTGATATTATCCATTTCAGTAAATTTTTGCATGCTTGTTTATTTTAGATCTGCATGTGTTAAATTAATAAATCAAGAATGAAAGAGCAATTGCATTGATTTTTTTTTTAATTTTTATTTATTTATTTTTCCCCCCAAAGCCCCAGTAGATAGTTGTATGTCGTAGTTGCACATCCTTCTAGTTGCTGTATGCGGGACGCGGCCTCAGCATGGCCGGAGATGCGGTGTGTCGGTGCGCGCCCGGGATCCGAACCCGGACCGCCAGCAGCGGAGTGCGCGCACTTAACCGCCAAGCCATGGGGCCGGCCCTGCATTGATTTTTATTTTAGAGCTTTTTATTAATTTGGTTATTTATTAGTTTTTGAATTAACTCTTATAACACTTTCATTAAACTGATCTTTAACACACTGTTTTCTGTACTTGAGCCATCCCCACCTGTCATTTGAAGTTCTTGGCTGGTGCATTTTTCAGAGATAAATGTCTGGAAATATTGTCTCATACGTGTGTGAGAGAGAGGAAAAAATAAAAGGAATAACCAATCCAAGAGGATGATGAATCACAGAATTTCAGTACTGGGAAAGACATTAGTGATCACATTTCAAAATGAGCTACAATGGACTGAAAAAATTAAGTAGTAAAAGAATTTCAAAGTTTAGAACTTAAGCTGAGAGATGAATATAACTCACCAGATGAGCATGACAGCTTCAGTTGTATGATGGACCATATCCAGGGTGGAAATCTCCAGATCAAACAGTCTTTCCATAATTTCACACTTTTCTCTGTCCTGCCTGGTCAGATATTCCATGACAGAGATCTTTCTTGTGAAATTTCCTAAGCCCTAAGTTATGTGTGAATGAAAAAAATAATGTAAAAAGATAAAAAGGACTCAAACTTCTGTATCTCTGCACTATAAGTCTTCCATCAAGATGGCCTTGCTAATATCCATTTCAGGTAAATATTAAGAACTCTCATCTAATTGTATGAATTCCACTAAGGTGAAAATATATTAGCACAGGCAGGATAATTTGTCTTTCAGAAGACTGTGCTGTTAATCTTGAAAAGTGAGTTATTTCTTAGGTGACCATATCAGTCATACAACAACATTTTAAGACAAAGCAAACAAAATACTCATTTGATCTTCCCTCAAATAATACCATTTAAAGTGTCATTTTTGAATGCTATGGGAATCATCTATTAAACCTATGCATCATTCAAGTAGTTACACACATACCTATGAGACGATATTTCCACGCAGTTATCTCCTAAAAATGCACCAGCCAAAAACCTTCAAAAGACAGGTGGTGAATACTCAAGTACAGAAAATAGTCTGTTAAAGATCAGTTTAATGAAAGGGTCTATAAGAGTTAATTCAGAAATTAATAAGTAGACAAGTCAATAAAAATCTCTGAAATGATAAAAATCAATGCAATTGCTCTTTCATTCTTTATTTATTAATTAAATATACACAGACATAAAATAGACAGGCATGCAAAAATTTACTGAAATGGATAATATCAATGTAAAGTTTCTGGTAATTCCAACTTTTCTTTTGAAGCAAAGAAAAAACCTTTATTGTTCTGATAACGAGATTCAATTAACTCAAATGACGATTCAGGAGGAACTCCAATGGTCTTGTGATTTTTCTTATCATATTTCTAGGTCAAAATTATAAAAAGAAAATGAGATTAGAAAAGGAAAGATCTCTTGGGAATGAGAGATTCATTGTCTGACTAAAACGTTTGAGAAAATGCTGTGTAATTATGGTGACCATATTCTAAAACCAGATCTATAGACGGAAACAAAATATGTGGAATCTGTGTAACCCAGAAATCCCATAAATACATTATGATTTCAGAAGATCGGAAAAGCTAGTAGTATGAAATATGAACTAAAACTAATAAGTTTTCAGTGATAAGTCATAGAATAATTCTTGATTATACAATAAAATGGCATCAAGACGAAAACTTAAAGGAAGATTTTGTTTCTGTGACACCAACTGTATGTCGAATGAATCTAAACAAATAACAAACGGAAGACAAAGATCAATGAAATAACAACTAGTGATAGAGGTAGAAAGTTGTCAAAAGAAATCGGTGGAACTTAAAATATTGCTGTCAGTTTTAGCTGTGAGAAGCTAGTTGAATTATAAGAATGTTGAGACAGAGATTGGATTGGTGGTTACCAGAGGGGAAGGGGGGAGGGAGGAGGGCAAAAGGGATAATTCGGCACATGTGTGTGGTGATGGGTTGTAATTAGTTTTTGGGTGGTGAACATGATGTAATCTATGCAGAAATAGAAGTATAATGATGTACACCTGAAATTTATACAACGTTATAAACCAATGTTACTGCAATAAACAAAAAATTAAAAAAAAAAAAGAATGTTGAGAATACAGATGGAGATAACATTTTGGTAAAGTCTTCTGGGGTTGATTTGCATGAATTTAAGTAACGGGAATAGTATAGGTATAGACCTGTAGGTAGATGAATTAACCTGGCTTACGAAGAAGAAAATTATGTTGATAATCTTAAGTAAAAATTAGACAACTTTAATAGAAATGTCTGTTTATTATAAAATGACCTAAGATTCACTGAATCTGGAAATATCAATTCCAACAAGAAAGAAAGTTGATAATCCCTAAGAGTCACTCACTCATTTAATAAACAAATACTTATTAATTTCCATTATGCGCTAGGTTCTAAGATAGTCCAGGCATATTGAAGTGAGGCTTTTTCGTACAGCGAAAAGGCAACGTGTAGCATTATTGACTAGTTCAACCTTTTACTGAACTTTGAAGAAATCCTACTCCCAGAATAATCAGAACTCCTTTGCTTTAATAACAAAACAAAACAAAACACTTCATCTTAAACCTCAAGCAACAAACATGTATCTCATGCTCTGTAAATATGTCTATACAATAAGGATACTGTGGACAATGATATTCATTTATTAGATAACATAGAATTTTCTTCATGAGGACACATGTAAGAATCACTTTTCTGTTGTCAGTAATTACAGTTTTTAAATTGATTTCATGAATTATATATGTGATTAAGTCACCTTCCTTGCATTGATTGCCAGAACACTTAGCATTAAATGTGGGTTCCATGTCTAGCTTATTTTGGACTTCAGAATAAGATTTATCCCTGACCCCACATGATCTTTCTATTGTTACCTTCCTTTTGAGTTGTTTTTCCTATTTATCATTTTATGTTTTCTTGCTGTATTTAATGTTTGCATTTTATGAATAATCCTAAATACTTTTTGGAAAAGACAGATTATGACTAAAGAAACAAATATGGAAAAATAAGTCTTATTTCCCAGTAGGATTTAGAAGTTTTTGCTGTTGCTCTTGTTTAAAGATGGCTGTATAAAACACTGGCGTCATACATACATTCATCAAAGGCCCGGGGTTTTTCCAAGACCTTCTTGAAAGGGATTGCACTATTTTTGTGCAGGAATCTGATGTGCGTGATATTCTTCATTGTCGTTCCGGAGCCGTTCTCCACCCTCGTTGCTGCTCTGGGCCCGGGAAGTCTGACCTCCAAGAAGTGCATCAGCTGGACTTCTGCCCTCTGGCTTCTGTTTCGTGTATGGCAGTGGGGGCACCAGCAGGAGACAGGATGACAGTAATGAGGTGGGGTGAGGCCCCATCTGGCCTCCCATGACTACCTCTTCTCCTCCATCCTTTATGTAATGACTCCCCACAGGTACTAACCATGGGGTCCTGAACTAATTCTTGTTGCTTCCGCGAAACCCTATGCATGCCTGTATAAATAATCCCTTTACTAAACTATCCTTAAATTACCCACTTGGAGTGTGCTACCTGTCTCTTTTAAGTACTCTTAAAATATTGCCTAGAAATGCTGTGAAATAACTGAAAATCAGGGAAATTATATATATATATGTATATAAATATATGTATCCATTCACTGAAAGACATTTTGAATAACTAACAAATATAGACCCAGAGGGTCTGGAATTAGGGTCTCTAGCCATAATCAAGGGGTCCCATTAACCTCTGAAGCTACATGTAAATTTCACTGAGTACATGCATTTATCCATGTCTAGTATATAAGTGTGTATAGCTTTCAATAGCTTCTCAGAGGGGTGTATAAATAACAAACAAAAATTAAGAAACAATGACCTAGACTTTAAGGCCCAGGTCCCTAACATATACTTTAAGGTGTTCATATACTAGGTTGCTATTAATACCTTCAGATAGAATATTTTCTCACTATAGAATCCTTAGGTCACATTTGGTAAGTGACCCAATGTTTTCATGTCATTAAGATGTTGCAACGCCAAAGAATATTGGAAAATGGAGCACTCCAGGAGATCCATAATAGGAAAAGGATAGCTGCTTAGACCCTTGTATACTTCATCTCAGAGTAAACCCGAAGATGAGAGAGTTATTCACCACGTGGAATCCCATATTCGGGACGAGAGACTCTGGGTCTCTAGTCACTGTATTGTTTTTCCAGTTTTCTTATGCGTTTAATGAGACATCTGGCAGCACTTGTTGCTATTCCTCAGTTGGTGGTAAATCTTTCACAACAACTTGTAGTTTAGCCATAAGTTTTTAACCATAAATTATATTTTTCGTTCAAGACTCTGGGCTCAAGATAAGTACAATGTTAATCTCCCATATTATTGTCTTCTTTAATAAACCAGGCAGGAGCATGTCAATAACCTTCTTTTTCCACATTGTGAGATCCTCTTCATCAGTTTATGTGAGAAATTAAAAGTAGAAAATGTTCTATATGACATGCTCACTTTCTCAAGGATCTTTTTGATAATACTCATTAGAGTCTAGTAGTAAGAATTATCACTGTAACTCCAGAGGGAAAATATCTACTTGGGCAAATTCTTTTGAGATAGATTCACTGTGGGCCAGAGTGGAGGCATCATCATGCAGTTTATTATTTGGGAATTATTATATAATATGTTATAGTCGCTTCCAGGTGCTAAGAGTCTTGGCTGATGTGTAAACCTTCATGAATGTCTCCCTAAAAATGCCTGAGATGCAGTAGACAGAAGGCAAATGTTAATTTATATATGTAACAGCATCATTTACTAGAAAGAACATGACTTTTGCATTCAGAACTGAGTTGAAGAAATTCATCTTACCTTGCATAATATCTCTAAATAAGATATTTCACTTCCCGAAGCCTTTTCTCATTTAGGAAATGGGCTTAATATCTACCTTTGAGCATGTTTTTAGGGATTATAAAATGACTAGCTCATAACTGTCATTCTTATCATTATTATAATGCTCCAGAGGCATGGAAAACATCGATGAGGAGTGATCATATACTTTACAATTTTTTTAATGTCACAGAAATCTCTAAAATGATTAAATACCCAGCGTATTTGAAATTTGAGTTACTTTGAGGAAAAATACACATACATGGTTAAAAACAGTCTTTCAGGGGCTGGCCTGGTGGCGTAGTGGTTAAGTTCGCACACTGCACTTCAGCTGCCCGGGGTTCATATGTTCGGATCCCGGGGCAGACCTAAGCCCCACTTATCAAGCCATGCTGTGGTGGCATCTCACATACAAAATAGAGGAGGATGGGTACAGATGTTAGCTCAGGACCAATCTTCCTCAGCAAAAAAGAGGAGGATTGGCAACAGACCTTAGCTCAGGGCCGATCTTCCTTGCCAAAAAAAAAAAAAGTGGGGCGGCCCGGTGGCATAGCAGTTAGGTGTGCATGCTCTGCTTCAGTGGCCCAGGGTTTGCAGGTTCGGATCCTGGGCGTGCACCGACGCACCGCTTGGCAAGCCATGCTGCGGTGGCGTCCCATATAAAGTGGAGGAAGATGGGCACAGATGTTAGCCCTGGGCCAGTCTTCCTCAGCTAAAAAATGAGGAGGATTGGCAGATGTTAACACAGGGCTGATCTTCCTCACAAAAAAATAAATTAATTAATTAACATATGCTGAATGCTCAAACTGTACCAGACTCACATTAATCAGTTTGTAAAAATGTTAGTCATTATTATTGAGCAGTCAAGAAGGAAGTTTACTGTAAAAATATCATTCAAATTTGTCATATATTACAAGAAATAAAGGATTAGATTTGAAAATGGCTAATGGTGTTTTTTGATTAATCAAGAACTATTGAGGATCATATATGTCCTTAGAACGCTAAATTACTGAGAACATTTTATGAACTTCCAAAGTGATTGGAAAAATTATCCCACTTATATGCCACTTAATTACACATGTTCTATCATCTCAACAAAGGAAAGTAAATAATAATAAATACTTATTTGTGTGAGCAATTTACAAAATCGTATATTTTGTCAACTTAAAAAGCAAATTTGCCAGTTATTTTACCCTCAAAATGAGTTTATTCAGGGATAGCCAAACAATTGCACTTCGGGGTGTGCATGCTGTGGGAAACTGTAGGCAAACCCAGGGAACAAAGCAGGGGTGCTTGCTTTTCTAGAGAAGAAGGGGGAACAGGGAGGGGCTTTCTACAGGAAATTCCATTCAGGGAAAGTAGCAGTTCAAGGCAGCAACAGCTTCTCATTGGCTGAGCTGCCGCATTTCTCATTGGCTGAGCTGCCGCATTTCTCATTGGCTGATCTGTGGCGTTTCTCATTGGCTGAGCTGCGGCGTTTCTCATTGGCTGAGCTGCGGCGTTTCTCATTGGCTAAGCTACGACGTTTCTCATTGGCTGAGCTGTGGCGTTTCTCATTGGCTGGGCATTGCCAGAGAGGAGCAAAATCTTCCCTCAGGAGTAAAGTAGTTGTACTCCCGTCCCAGATGCAAATATAGGTGTCTTCTTGTTTGGAGTAATTGACAATGTATGAAAAGTTATGAGAGCTCCCCCAACAGGCTTTCCCAACTCCAATTCAGTTGAGGATTCCTGTATTCATTTTACATTTGACAATCCAAAAACATCAAGAAATACTCTCAGGTAAGTTGATTTTTCTAAACAGTATAGATTCCAATTCTTCATTTATAGAAAATATGTTATTTAACAGACATCTGTTGAGAGCCTACCAGGGATTAAATAGATTAAGACACTGTCTCTGTCTTCTGAGAGTCCACTGTTTCATGACAGAGAAAAATAGAGAAATAAGTACGTACAAGCTGTGTGACTTTAGGTAAATTACTTAACTACTAAGATCAGTTTTTTAATTCGATAAAATGGAATTATACATAGGTATATATATATAATATGTAGATATTTCTATCTGGTGGCCTAGTGGTTAAGATTCGGTGCTCTCACCACCACAGCCAGAGTTTGTTTCCCCATCAGGGAACCACACCATCTGTCTGTCTGTCAGGTGTCATACTGTGGTGGCTGCATGTTGCTGTGATGCTGAAAGCTATGCCACCGGGATTTCAAATACCAGCAGGGTCACCATGGTGGACAGGTTTCAGCAGAGCTTCCAGACTGAGACAGACTAGGAAGAAGGACCTGGCCACTCACTTCCGAAAACATTGGCCCTGAAAACCCTGTGACTAGCAGCAGAACATTGTCTGATAGAGCACCGGAGGGTGAGAGGGTGGCGCAAAGAGACCAGCAATGTTCTGCCCTGCTGTCCACAGGGTCTCTAGGAGTTGGAATTTTTATTACTAACACCTAATACAAGTATGACAGAAGTATTTAAAGGGACTACACAAGGAATGTAAACTCTAATGGAAAAAATGGAAGTTTTGAGTATAGTCTAGAAATAAAAGTGGATGAGAGTAAGTTCTTCAAGTGAAGAAGAGAGGGAGGGGATTCTCATTAGGCAAAGGTATGGAAGGAAAAAAAGTCAATATAATTTGCACCTCAGTTTGAGAGGTAAAATAGATGATTTTCAATATTTACTATAAGGAAAATATCTTAACATCTGTCTCCTTTGTTTTTAATTTTTACAATAATTATGGATTAATTTCAATCAGAAAAATGATAAAAAATAAAGACAGGATGTCTTTTCTGTGACCCTTGAGCTGAGTGTAACATTTCCTCAGGTAATTTCTATCACCTTTGAATTGTTCTGAACTACAGACACGTAATATCCATACTCTAGATTCTTTGAGGTGGGAGAACAGGGATAAGGGGTAGAGAAAACGTTTAGTTCAAAGCTTCTCATTCAATGGGACCAAATACTTTTCAAAAAAACAATGCCAAAATTTGATCAAGGGACTCATACTCTGAAGATAACATATGTCTAAATGTTTGTCATTAACTCTCTGTTTACTATAGCATAAAATACACGCCCTCTCATTGTTCATGATGTCTATACGCAGATTATGTTGCATCTTGAATAATAAGGATTTAATTGTCCAATTTCACAGTTAAGTCATTTTTACATATTTCTCTTTGGAGACAGGCATTTACACGAATAGTTTTATTTTAAAGCAAGTTGTTTTGAACTGCATTTCAAGCAGGTTAGAGTAGAGTTTGCAATGGATTTGTACTTAAAACTTGAGCAGCACTAGCAGTTGCCACTATAATAATAGCTTTAAGAGGTGTTACATGAAAACCCAAGCTCATTAAATCAGTGTAGCAGGAATAACTGGGTACATATTCAGTATTTTGCTGTAAGGAACCATTTTGATGGTCTTATATATTTCCTTGGCATTATAGTTTGCTTGTGGGAGATGATGAAAACCTAGTTTCACAAAAGGAGTTTTTACGTGGGTGCGAACTTCAAAAAGAGTAATGTTTTATATAAAAGAAAGTTTACTTATTCAGTTTCTAAATGCCCTTTACTAGTATGGAATGTATTTGTTTTCGAAAAGATATATTTGCCCTTCCTTCACCATTTATGCTTCATCTCTCAGGAAGGCAAAATCACTTTTACTATTTAAAACTATATTGGGGCTGGCCCGGTGGTGTAGTGGTTAAGTTTGCACACTCTGCTTCCGTGGCCCGGGGTTTGCGGGTTTGGATCCCGGGCGCAGACCTACGTACTGCTTGTCAAGCCATGCTGTGGTGGCATCCCATATAAAATACAGGAAGATGGGCACAGATGTTAGCCCAGGGCCAACCTTCCTCAGCAAAAAGAGGAGGATTGGCAATGGATGTTAGCTCAGGGCTAAACTTCCTCATCACCACCAAGAAAATATATATATATATATATATATATATATATATATATATATACACAATATATACACAAATATATTGCTAAAATAATAAAACAAGGGCCGACCCCATGACGTAGTGGTTAAGTACGCGTGCTCCGCTGCTGGCAGCCTGGGTTCGGATCCCAGGCACGCACCGATGCACTGCTTCTCTGGCCATGCTGAGGCCGCGTCCCATATAAAGTGGAGGAAGATGGGCACAGATGTTAGCCCAAGGCCGGTCTTCCTCAGCAAAAAAAGAGGAGGGTTGGCATGGATGTTAGGTCAGGGCTGATCTTCCTCACAAAAACAAAAAAACACATATCTACATGAATCTTGATCTGGTGGGATAAAAAGCTTCTGATCTTTTTTATTTTCCTCATGAATTCTCACTAAAAACTTCAGCAGTCTGTTTATAGGGAGAATCATTCCTTGGGATTGAATTGTATGGTTGATGACCCAAGGTTAGTAACGTTCCTTGTCCTTCTAAATTTCTTTCTGCAAATTGGGGATAATGAACCTATTGCCCAGATGAAGTAATGCCTCCTCCATGAAGCCTCTTTGATTCTTCCAATTTTTAAGTACTCATTTCATTCCTGACAACTGTCCCTTTCGATTGGCCAAAGCTACTTAAAGACTAATTCATCTCCTTGGAGAGAAATATGTCAGGAAATTTAGATTCAGCAATTCTTATCTTCAGGATCAAGCTTCTTTCTTGCTATTGCCTGAACCAGTTTTTCCATCTTCACACCTAGAGCCAAGGCCCTTGGCCTGGGTGTCTTGCCCCTCTTGACATCACCTCAATCTGCTGTTGTGTACCACTGCCTGCCGGGGTTTTCAATGAAACTTATACTGTTTTGAGACATGTAAATTTGGAAGAGCAAGCTTTTACTCCTTTCCTATTCACCTTTACTAGAGACGTTATTCATCACAGACATAACGCATTAGTTTCCATACCCATAATATTAAACTAAACCTGCCTGGTGTTTTCAGTTAGAAGGGGCAGTAGATGAGAAAGGACTACAGATCTATTTATACATAGAATTATTTGTTACATGAAAATCTTGAAATGACGAAAAAATTTCAATTATGAATGAGGAGAAAATAACATTACTTCAAGTCTTGAACATTTTTGCCTTGATGTAGTGAAATAGTCTTTTAAATTTCTCTCTGCCTTTTATCCAGCCTCTGACACACTTCTGTTCAGATAACTTAAGAAAGCGGAAATCCACGGATGACACAGATGTTTCACATTCTGCCTCTCTTTCAGGAGCCCTAAACCTTAGTACCACCAAAATGATGTGATCTTCCTTGAATGTGCTATGGTTTCTCATATTTCTAGGCCGAGCCAAACTCTGTAATGCCCTGTTAACAGAAGATTGCTGCATTCTAAATTTTCAGAAAAGTTCACATATCACCTTTGAGAAGCCATCTCAATTACAGAATGTCTCCTCTATTTCTAAAGCACTTACTATGTATCTCATCAAATTTGATCAACATCATTTGCTTTCTTCTCTGCCTCACCAACTAGACAGTGAACCCTCTGGGAAAAGAACATATTTTCTTTCTTTCTGTATTTCATAATTTCTTCCCCTTCTCTTGATATGTAGCATGCAGTAGATTCTCATAAACTATTTATTGAATTAATTAACAGCATTCTTATCATTAAATGAGAATTTGCCTTTAAAGATAATTTCTTCTTTTTGCATGGGCAGCTATTTCTTGTCATCTTTCACCGTGTGAATGATGAAACAAATAAATCAACAAACATTTATTGCAAGCTGGCAATGTACTAAACCTGACTTTTACTAGACTGAGGTATTAACATAGTTCTGTGGACAATGATAAACTCTTGGTTCTTACCACGATCTGCTTAATTAGGGTGTACAGCTCTCCTCAAAAATCTCACCTACTTATTTCTGGGAGACCCCAGAGATGTGTCACATAGGCTGTGTATGTTAACATTATTTTACGATCTTCCCCTCTGACCTTCTCTTGTTAATGTTGGCTGTTCTTGAAGCCACTTGAGAATGGCATGTCACAACTGCTATTTTGGCTAACATCCACAGTGATAGTGCTGAGTCTGGGTCAAGAGAGTTTTTCTCCAGTATTCTCATAGTTACAAATCCTGTAGACCGTGAGCATTAAATCCAAGTTATTTTCCACCCAGAAAGGAGGAAAATACCATTCTCCACACTCAGTATCATGTTTAGTTTCTGTATTCATTTCCTAGGACCACTGTGACAAAGTACCACAAACTGGGTGATAGTAACAACAGAAATTTATTCTCTTATGGTTCTGGAGGCTAAAAGTCTGAAAAGGTGTTGGTAGGTCATGGTCCCTTCAAAGTCTCTAGAGAAGAATCCTTCCTTGCTTCTTCTAGCTTCTGATGGTTGCTGGCAATCTTTGGCTTATTGTTGCATGAGTCTAATCTCTGCCTCGGTCTTTACATGGTATTCTTCTCTGTGTGGCTGTGTCTCTGTGTCCAAATTTCCCTCTTCTTATAAGGAAGACAGTCATATTGGATTTAGGGCTCAGTCTAATCCACTATGATCTCACCTTAACTTGATTATATCTGCAAAAACTCTATTTCAAAATGACACATTCACAGGTTTCTGTGGGCATGAATTTGGGGGAGACAATATTCAACCCCCAGTACACTTAGCTGGGTCCTAAAATTAGAGTATCATGTTAAATCTTTCTACTTCATCCATCAAGCTCTCTTCCAAGGTATATGGCTAGGCCTGGAATAATCATCACTATATTCCTTAGCCATTCTCAAAGATACACAATCTTCTCCTGCAAAGTTAATAATAATAATAATAATACCCATCTTTTCCTGTAAATGGACATATTCTCAGACCAATGGAATCCTAGTTAAATTTGAGACTCCTGCTGCAGTACTAGTTTCTGAGGATTAAAAGGTAAATAATACCGAATTCTTGTGCTCAAGGGAGTCGTGTCTTGTAGGAGAGGCAGAGGGCTATATAGCAATATGATAAATTCTGTAACAGAGAAGTCTCAGGATACTCATTGAGCCCAGAAGGGAAGCATTTAACCTTGCCCAGGTCAATTCTGTGCTGGCATGGTCAAAAAAGAGACCAGAAAGATATAAAAGGATTGCATCTTGAAGAGCACTCCCAGGCAGGTAACATCTATCCTGTAGGCAAGGAGAATAGAGTGAGGATTTTAAAAAGGGAGTGAATGGATACAGTAGAATGATTATTCTGGTATCTGAGGGATGGGCAAATTACAACATGGATGTGGCCAGAGGAAGGAGGAGAATATTTCAATAGACAAGAGATGTTATATATCTAAAGAAGGCTAGTAGGAGTAAGGGTGGATGGGAGGATAAGGATTTCAAAAACATTTCGGAGCAACGGGATGTCAAAGAGTGGGAGATGGGAAAGGATCTCAGTAAAACGCCCACATTGCAGCTTTGGTCTATTTATTTACATGATGAAACCACTCACTGGGACAGGAAGTAAAGGGGAGGAGGGTAGGTTGGGAGGAATGATGAGCTCCATTCCTTACTTCATCTTCAGGTTTAATTCTAATCCTAAACACAACACAGCAGTCTCATTTAAGAATACTCTTACTACCAACTTTCAACTCCCTTGTTCAATGAAATTAGACTGTTTTGAAAATGGTTTTAATTTGGCAGTTGTATTAGTTTCCTTTGGTTCTTATAACAAAGTATCACAAACTTGGTGGCTTAAAACAACAGAAATTTATTCTCTGAGTGTTCTGGAGGCCAGAAGGCAGAAGTCAAGGTGTTGCTCCCCGTGAAGGCTCTAGAGGAGAATGCGTTCTTGCCACTTGCCATATCTGGTACCCCAGGTGTTCTTTGGTTTATGGCTGCATAACTCCAATCTCGGCCTCTATCTCCTCGTGGCTTTCTCCTCTATGTGTTTCAAACATCCATGGTCAGTATAGACCTAATCATATGAGCTCTGTCCCCAAGGGCTGAGACAAATGTCACAACAAGCATGGAGCTTGTTCTCTCAGTAATGGGGCAGCTGCTGATTTACGTGCCTGTGACTGATTGACTGAATAGATGTATTCTAGGGATAAATACAGATCTTTGAATGCTGTCAGTTTCCTAATTTTCTCTTAGGAAATGATTCTGTTCACGCTCTTGACAACTTGAAGTAATGTTCACTCCCCTCCCCGCCATGAAAGTTCTAATCTTGTAGATGGCACTAAATATACTCCTACGAAATTAATCCAATTTAGCCAGCAGAGTCTATAAGCCTGTCAGTCATTTTAAGATATGTGATTTTATGAATAGAGTACAGCATTGTGAACTGTTAAAATGAGTGCAGTCACTGTGTTTTCACTTCTGTATATTTGTGAGTACAATAATTGAATGTGCAGTGCTTTCTAAATGTTCATATTCATTCATTCATTCAGTCATTCAGCAAACCTGTATTAAACACCTTGAGGTCCGTAAGAATGAAACACTCATTTTACTCATCTTCCTTTCCTGAGAGCCTAACATAATGGAAATTAGAACACATTTGGCCAATGAGTGATTGCTTCAATGAATAAATAAATCTTGCCTATGTGGTGGGGTATCCAAAAATAAATGACACTCTGTCAAACTCAAGGTGCTCATTTTAGCATAACTTTTAATATATCATAATTTGCATTTTATAACTTTCAAAGAACTTCTTAGAGACTAGTAGAACAAATAATGCTGATTAAAAAATCAATACAAGTAAAGTTAGTACTATTCTCATTTGCATAGTTGCAAAAATACAGTTCAATAAAGTAACTGTGAATATCTTTCAAACAAAAAATATTAGCTTGAGAAGTTTTTGAAAATAAGATAGATGAATATGTTTATGTATGCCATTCATTTATTTATCCCTCTGTCTATTCACTCATCAAATATTTTCTGACTACCCAATATATGTTGGGTCCTTTGCCAGGAGTTCTGATTAAGACTGGTTTATGAAATATTTTGTGCTAAAGAATAATGCCAATTTTCTTGGTTGAGGAAGGCTTTTGACTCGGTTTTCGTAATGATGTATAAATTAAAAAGAAAACTTGGAAATGCTGTCTAACTATTTTTAATGTCAGATAAGTATAAAATTGATCAAGGGTCTATTTTTAGTAATTATGTCTTTTATTGATATCTTTATCTGGGTGACTTCAAATTGTCACAAATGTAAACATAAAATCTGTTTGTTTGGAATTGTGTAGTGCTTAAGGGTTAAGTATAAATTATGAATATGAGGAATGTTGATTTTAACAAGGTTTCTATGTATGCCAATAATGTAAAATCATTAGCAAAGTCGGAAAATATTTCCAGAAGCAAGGTATGTGAGATGACTAGAACTAAATATCTTTCAAATGTAGCAAATTATTCTAAAATGATTGCTATTGGAGTATTTCCCTTGACATGTAATTATATTCAGATATAAATGTTAGAAGATAGCTCACCATAAGAACTGAGAGTACACAGTCATTTTATGATATTGTAAAGAACAATAGAGTAAAAATTAAAGAACACATAGAGATTAACATTCCTTTGGTGTTCTGGATAATTTTTTTTTTTTTTGGTGAGGAAGATTAGCCCTGAGCTAACATCTGTTGCCAATCCTCCTCTTTTTGCTGAGGAAGATTGGCCCTGGACTAATACCCGTGCCCATCTTCTTCTACTTTGTATCTGGGACGCCACCATAACATGGCTTGATGAGAGGTGCGTAGGTCTGTGCCCGGGACCCAAACCTGCAAACCCTGGGCTGTGTGAGTGGAGTGTGCAAATTTAACTACTATGCCACTGGGCCAGCCCCCTGTTTTGGCTAATTTTAAGACAAAACAGTATATAATACAAATATCTTCCTAATTGAACTTAAAAAGATTTTTTTCTTTTGCAAACAGAAAAAGGGATCTGAATTCCAGCAGAAGTAACCAAATAGATTTATGGCCAATTGAACTACATTTTTATTAACTTCTTTCGTCATTGAAGTTTTTTTTTTTTTTTTTATTACTTTTTTTTTTTTTTTTTTTTTTTTGTGAGGAGATCAGCCCTGAGCTAACATCCGCCAATCCTCCTCTTTTTTTTTTTTTTTTTTGCTGAGGAAGACGGCCCTGGGCTAACATCTGTGCCCATCTTCCTCCACTTTATATGGGACGCCGCCACAGCATGGCTTACCAAGCAGTGCGTCGGTGCGCGCCCGGGATCCGAACCAGCGAACCCCGGGCCGCCGCAGCGGAGCGCGCGCACTTAACCGCTTGCGCCACCGGGCCGGCCCCATTGAAGTTTTTAAGGATTAAATTATTTAATATAAATAATATAATCAAACAGGGTTTGGTGCATTGAGAACAATCTATTAATGGTAGCTACTTACTACTTATTCCCATTAACATTAGTATTAGCAATTGTAGTAAGATAACCATATTTCAGCAAATCTGAAGCCATTTGCTTCAAGTTGAATTATTATTTTAGGTAGTAAAGAAAAATTCTGCTAATTAAATTGTGACAGTGCTTTCTTCTCGTCAGTTTTAGTAAGCATCCCAGTCTCTGCAAAGTTAAAATGTGAAGGGATGTACAGATTAGAATTGATGAAATACAGTATTACTTCAATGAATACATTGGCAATGGAATTTTTCTTTGCTCTTTTAAACTTGCAAGATACATAAGCCTGGAGATCTAACTATCACATAGTTTTTGCTTTGCCAGTCAATCCAGAGAAATTGGATACATTGAGCCTGATATGAAACCTGGCATATTGATGTTTCTGAGCCATAGACTATAAGCTAGGGACCAATTGGTGCTCTATTAATGAATTTATTTGACTACCTTTGGAGTTTTAGGATTTTTTAAAAAAATTTTCAGGTTAAACTTGATGCCCTTTGCCAGTGTCAACTCCAAGTTTTCAACATAATGCACAAAGATCGCAAATCACTCTAATAATTTTTAGGGGTTTGGATTGTTTTATAGAGGTATATTTATAATGGCAATCATATCATTGGAATTCTCAGTGTTGTCAGGGAGGCTATAACTAAAAAATAACTATATACTTGAACATTATTTCATATTTTAGAACTTGGAGGTGAAGCTTTATTTGAGTTTATTAATTTAGAATCTTTTTTTTTAAATTTAGCATTATATGGAGAAGAAGCATTTTGTAAAAAGCTTTACAGATCTAATTTAATTAGACAGATAAAACTTTTTTGTGTATTTATTTCCAAAATGTTTGTTAGTTTTCCTACAATAGAGAATATTTAGAAAGATTCTGAGGTTTACAGTCTTCTAAATACCTCCAAACGCTCTTTGATCATGACACAGTCATGCAAGAGTCTCTGTGGTGTGTTCGTTAGGGGATAATTTTGGATCATTCATTTTAGAACTTGAATCAGTTCATAATGCTTGAATAGGTTTAAATTAAATTGACATTTTTCTTTTCTTTTCCCTTTTCTGAGGCAGGTCAGTTTTATAGAATCGCTTCTTTCCCATCCCAATATGTAATTTTTAGGTTATCTTTAACATATGACAAAAAATTAAAAGTATATAATAAAAGTTGGCTCAATAACCTGCAAAACTTTCTTTCATGCTTATTTTAAGAGCTATTTTTATATATTTTACCACTTCAGTCCATCAGGTGTTGTTGCCACCCCATATGATGCTTTTGGAACTTCATGAGGTATCTCCACAGCATCTTTCACCTCCAGGCTTGTGTATCTGCTGCTCTCATGGTTTGGAACATTCTCCCCCAATTTTTTGTCTGACTAATTTATACTTAGCTTAGTTATGACCTCCTCCAGGAAGCCTCCCTTGATCCTCCAAGGCACCTGTTTTGTGTTCCCCATGCCTACCCATTTTTACAGAACATTATATTGTATTGTAATTTCCTGTTTACAGTCCTTGATCATACAGATTCCATCTTACTGTTTGTGCTTAGAACTTTGTAGATGTCCAATAATCATGTATTTGACTGTAGAAATGAATGATTTTAGCGCCCAGTTCCCCATTACTCTGCTCTATAAAGTGGTACTTTAGATTTGCCAGGTCTGCCCTTTGGAGGTCATGGCTACCAGGTTTCAAATTCTCCTTTATAGCTAACTCCAGGTAGTGGCACAGCTTTGACTTAGATGTTTAAAATGATTTCATGCCTTGTAAATCTTTTGCTTTTTTTTTTTTTTTTTTTTTTGTGAGGGAGATGGGCCCCGAGCTAACATCTGCCAATCCTTCTCTCTCTTTTTTTTTTCTGCTGAGGAAGACTGGCCCGCGCTAACATCCATGCCCATCTTCCTCCACTTTATATGGGACGCTGCCACAGCATGGCTTGACAACTGGTGCCTTGGTGCGCGCCGGGGATCCAAACCGGTGAACCCCGGGCCGCCACAGTGGAGTGCGCGCACTTAACTGCTTGCGCCACCCGGCCGGCCCCTCTTTTCCTTTTTTTAATGTTGGACTCAATGAACTATATATGTTGATGTCTGTAGTGTGTTTTATTTATGGCATTGAAAGCAATAGATTTTTCAATAGTTAATAATTTATTATGTACCTATTGAAGTTAATTCAGTTACATAGCCAATATTGAGATAGCATAGGCTGGAGAAACACCAATTAGGCAATATGCAAATGAAGCATTAAGTAAGGACTTATGAGAAGTAGGGAAAAAGATAATTAGTGAAAAGATGTTCCAGACTTCTACCTTACTGAAATAATTAAATGTGAAGTTTCGTTAAATAATTCAATGTTAAAAGGGAAAAAAATAAAAAATACATATAGAATATCAGCTGTGCTCAAAAGGAAATGGCTTTAGAATACATGTCAAATTTTAAGACATATTTTGGAGGGTATAGTAACATGCAAGAAAATTTTAATTGATTAACTTCTCTCTGTAGCATGATAGAAATGGGTCTTTTTCCAGCTCTTCTCCCATGGCTCATTTGGTCTCGCCAAGGCAGGTGTTAGAAATTTACCTCAGAGCTTTCACGTTGTTCTCTTTCTAATCCAGTGCCAGGTAACGGAAATCGCAAAGTCCTGCGACTAGTCAGTCAAGTTTTCAAAATAAATAAATATATGTAGAAGATTGGCTTAGAAATAGTTTCCTAGAAATGAGTTGGCAGGCTTATTGAAAACCCAATTGGCAGAGATAGGGAGTCACTCAGAGATGAGAGAGAATTTTATGGCTCAAAATTCGAAAGAACTTTGAAAGAACACTTTTGAAAGAACTTAGTCAATAGGAGTCAAGGTGCATAGAATGTCTAGAGTGGTTCAGACTAACATATTTACTCATTTGGGGAAAGGCAAAAATAAGATTTCTTTCTAGAATTTTATAGGTACCTTATTTAGTGATGGATGATGTATTTCTAAAAGTAGGCTCAAAAGTTTTCAGGATAAGAGAGTCAACTTAGTACCTCAAGATACTGCCTAAAATGTAAAGATTCAAAATCTGCCGTCTATTAATGTATAGAAAGCATTGTGAGTGGTTTCCTCTTAGTATCATTTTTTACGTCTACAAATGTCTTTTTGTCTTATAGTTTCCATTTCCCAAAGTTTATCTACTATAATAACTACTACTACAGCCCATTTTTATCTGGATTATTAAGCAATACTATGAATAATTGTACCAGTGGTAGTCATACCACTAGTATAGAAGACCTGCTTAACGTAGTTTATCTTATTTAATCTTCACAACGACCCCAGGATGTGGAGACTTTTATTTTCATCTACATTGAGGGAACTGAGGCTGAGAGAGTGTGTACAACCCACCCAGGGAGTAGGAAAGAGCCGGAGTAAGAATCATTGCCTTTGGCTCTGAACGCTGTGTACTGGACCCCTCTGCCCTGTCTTGAGAGCCCTCTGAGTTGGGCAGTGGAGGAGGGAAATTAATATTCCAGTCTTTCACATTCAGTTCTTTGAGTGTATAAAACCAAATTACCTATCTTGGTAATTTACTACTGCTCTTTCTAAGTTTGTGGTTAAGCTATACTGATGCTAATTTGACTTGATTTGTTAAAAATTGACCTAAATGTAGCAAAGGATCCCTCCCTCTTCCTTGTCTTCATCATCATTTAGCTCCTCTGACAAGAGAGTAAACCTAGAAACAAGTGAGGGGAATAAAAAATCAAGTGTCATAAATCTGCTAAGCATTATGTTTCATTGATTCTAATGTCCCTATTCATCACAAATTATGCCTGGATTAAAAATAGAAAGACAATAAAATACTTACCAGTCACTGTTCACTGATGAACCAAGAATTTAAGTATCTGTTTGCTGAGATTTAAGCAATTGGATAGAAATAAGATAGAGATTTAGTCATTACTGGTTTTCTCAGAATAATGGTAATTCAGATGCATGCTAGGAATGGATTTTAAAGTGAAAAAAATCCAATGTCAATGGTACCTTGAGTTTTTCAAGTCTTTAAGATTTTAGTCATTTCAACTAAACTTTACTGGATGCCTTGAACAATTTATGTAACACTTTTTAGAATTCTTTGATCCATGCTTCTTCTAATTTCTGTCTCTTTTTATTCTCCTCGCTAATCAACATAGAAAGGTTAACAATGTCTTTGTTTATTCGTTCTTGCCTTCTCGCTATCCCTCTACTCCACATCCAACTACCTACCTGCAAAACATCTCATCTCAATATATTCCCCTCCTTCTCATTCTTGCGCTCAGTTTGTCTGCCTCATGTCTGGATTCCTGTTTTTGTTTGTCAACTGTCTCTCTTTTCCCGTAGAGACATTCTGCAAGCTGTAAGTTCGTTGGCCCTAAAATTATTGTTTTAGCCATGTCGCTCCCCTCCCCTAATTCCTGCACTGGCTCATCATGGGACCCAACTTTCTTCAGGGTGGTCTTCAAAATCCTCCACGATCCACCTCAGACCTACTTTTCCAGCTTTATGTCTTGCTAATATTTTATGGTTGAATTTCATTACTTCCATTTTTTTCAATTTAAAAAATTCCCCAGACTTGTTTTAGTACTTAACCACTGGTGATTTGCCAAATCATGATTATTGTTATTTTTTAAATAATGATGGCAATAGTCAATGTATATAAGAAATGAAATAAATATAAAAGCATTTTTATTTCCTCCCTAGGCCTTCTTTCCTTCTTTACAGTCTTTCTTTATTGTTTTTAAGGATAACATTCTTTTGAAGGAGGAATTGAATTTAACTAGTAGTTAGTTAAGGTTTTTGGTGGGTATGGATTTAGCTTCTCTCAATTAAAAAAATGTATTTTATTGTTTTTCTAACATAGTGACTTATTTATTCCAAAGCCTGGTTTTATATATGGAGTATCATTTTTGATTTTTGCTTCAGTGATGTTATTCTCCCTTAAGCAATTTTTAAATTAAGTCAATTGATATTATCTTTTAAAATTTGGTAATTTCTTTAAAACAGAAAATACATGCTAATTGTAATATACATAAGAACGTAGAAGAAAAGATAAACATTTCCTTTCCCTCTCTTGTAAATCCCTTTCCCCTTTCTATTTAGGACGTTAGTTTTAGCTTTTGCTTAACATTTTCATTAGGACTTATTTTGACCTAATCAAAAGTTTCATTTGTTTCTTCTTTTTAAAAATTATACCAATTGTTTTCTGGAAGATATACTTTATTACTTAACTTAAAAAGAATTGTTTAAGAATGCCTTTGCTATCCTATTTGAATATTATTTTATCTAAATTTAGTATTTGGAGTTCCAAACCGTTTCCAGGTTTTGCTAATGTTGTTCCTGTATCTTTTATTATCTGATGTGGCACTGAGAAATTTGATAGCAATCATAAACATATTCCTTCAATGGTAACAGAACACAGTGGCTAAAAATATGGGTTCTAGAGTTATTCTGCTTCTGTTCAAATTCCATTTCCACAACGTTTTTGCTTAAAACTTTGCTCAAATTAATTAGCTGCTTTGTTTTCAGTTTCTTCATCTGTAAAATGGAAAGAGTGATATGATACTGCAATCATTACATAAGGTTAAGTGTTGTCCTACTTAGCACAGTGCAGTATAGGCAGTAAACTCTGTAAATATTAGGTGGTGTGGTATTTTTATAGTAGTTATGACTGTTCTCTTTAAGGCCTTAAGATTTCTCTCTTTATGTTTAGTATTCTATAGCTTCACTCTGTTAAATGTAACTGTTGCTCTTTTTTCTTTCATTTTGCCCTAATTGAGATGTGGCCATAAGAAACACGCACACAAACAAAACTTATCCTTTTCAGCTTCTTCTGGGAGATCTGTTAGTACTTATGAGTCTATTCTCTGTGTCTCCTGTGTTCATATTGTTCACGTTGTTCCTTGCCCCATCATACGGAGTAATGGGGAATACTTTAGTTCAATCTTCCCAATCACTATTTGCTTTACGATTACACAATTGCACCTTTTCTTTTTTTTTTCGCCATTCAGCTGGTCAACTGAGATTTTTGTTTTGACAATAATTTTTTAAAATTCCAAGACTGCTTTTTTTCTTTATAACAAACTTATTGCTTTATAGAAATGCAGCATTGTATCGACTCTCCTCAAAAATATTTACTATGTTTATTTTAAATTTCTATTTGTAGTATCATCTCTGTTTCCACTGTTGTCAGTTCTGTTTGTAGGCTGCCTATCTTATAAAGGTTGCCTTTTCTCAAATATTTGCCATGTTGTCTGTTGACTTTATTTTTAGAATTTATCTTTGTTATGATATGCCATTGGGTTTCAGCTTATCTCAGGACAATCTTGGCTGTTGTCCTCTGCTCATCGTAAGTGTGTAGGTCTGGGAACAGAGTGATAATAGTAGGGTTATAAGTGGCTTCAAATAGAGCACAGTTAATCCCCCTGAAGAAACTTCTTGTACCAACCTCCATTCCTTGTATCAGCTGATTCATCTTGTATCAACCTTGAACCACTGTGACACCTGGAACCCCTCTTCTGTGTGCATGTTAGGTTCTGGCTTCCTTCAGTCTCTCACTACCATTGATTCCATCTGCTTTTTAGTTTCTAGAAACTTCTGGTATTTCGGCTTTGTCAATGTCAGTCTTATCTTGAATTTACGTATTTATCTTAGCATCTTTTTTTGGTCATAATAAGAGTTGGAAGTGGGAGAGAAAGGACCATTATGCCCAGCCTACCATCTTGATGCGGCATTATTCTTGATCACGTTTCTTTTCTTTTAGTAGCATCTGTGCAATAACAGTCAAATCTGTGCATTTCTTTAGAAACTGATCTATGAATGTTTGTCAAGATTGTAAGTGGCAAATTCCAACATACTACCAAATATGCATTGTTTAATGGTCATGATACTAACATGAGGCTAAATATCTCTATTTTGCTTCTTTCTTGAAACTTTTTAACTGCATTTCTTTCTGAGGCTGGATGTGGAGACTCTGTTGCTTCATAAGGTATTGATCATTCTTGGATGAAGCAATTTGTACATAGTTTGAATGTTTCACAAAGTTTCATCACAAAAAAGAGATACTGTTTCATCTTGTTATACTTTTCCTTCTTGCCATCAGCTTGGAGTTTATTCTGCTGTGCTAAGATCTGTCAGGGCAGGATAAACCAACAAGCATTTTTTTTCAAGTGTGGTTCTCATTTAAGCTATGCTGTCCATAGCACATCTTGCTGTGGTAACGGGCTGTTAAGGATTACACTAACAGAAGGTTAGTAGCTGCAGCTAAGGATTTCCCTACCAATAAATACAGTTTTCTTGGCTATTAGGCGGAAATCCTTGCATAGCCTCTTAGCACAAGTGACACTGATTAATGGCCACGGAAAAAAAATATTATACTGAAGGAGCAAACATAACAACCTATGAAACAATTCAAATCTAAGGCAGAAAATATGAGATTTTAATATATTTGGGAAAGATACCATAATCTCAGGACATACGAGCAATAAAAAGAAATGATTCAACTTGAAGAAATTTAAAAGTTTAGGGGTACATCCTATTGGTATGAAGTAAAACAACGATCCTTTCCTTCAACCACCACTAGCCATATCTAGATTTTAAAATAATAGTCTGAAACAACTGTTGCTTACAGAAAAAAGTTAAATAGCTCTTTAAATCTAGTAGAGTAGATATAAAGATTTAAATTAATATTCAGAAACCTAAATCTTTAAAAGATATAATGTTATAGGGTGCATTTAAAACAAAATTTATATGTTTGAAACTCATATTTAATATAAAAAACCAAGCCATCTTCAAAAGTTTGTTTGAAATAATATTTATTTTCCACTGAAACATACAATATGAAAACGAGAGATACTAAAATAATCTTTTTACCTTCAATGTGAATTGGTGCTCAGTGTTGAATATAATTTATTTTTTTCTTTATGTTTAGGACAAACATAAATTTTCTGTTCTTTGAAAGTCCAGGGTTAATACTGCATAATGTTTATCTCCTTGTTGTTTTATATAACTATCTGTTATAAAATAATATATATGCATATATAATTCTATTTATATGTAAATTTTAGTAGATTTTTTTCTGATCTTCTTAACCGTATTGTCATGGTTTTATGAACTGTTCTTTTTTTTTTAATTTTATTTATTTTTTTCCCCAAAGCCCCAGCAGATAGTTGTATGTCACAGTTGCACCTCCTTCTAGTTGCTGTATGTGGGACGCAGCCTCGGCATGGCCAGAGAAGCAGTGCGTCGGTGCGCGCCCGGGATCCGAACCCGGGCCTCCAGCAGTGGAGCACGTGCACTTAACCGCTAAACCACGGGGCCGGCCCTATGAACTGTTCTTAACTTAGAATTTAAGTCAATTAAAAATTCAGCTTTAGAAGGGCGATCCACGTCCCTATGCTAATTGTAACATTCACTCTATTTTGCTCACAGGCTCTTAATTCGGAATTAGTTTTGAATGCCACAGTGTAGAGGGCAAATGATTGCAGAAGGGAAAATATACCTTCCCCTTGTTCCTTCTCTCAAGCCCCCACCTGGCCTTCATCCACTGTTGTCATCACCAAACCTGCTTCCTGATTACCAGGAGCAGAAATCTGCTGAAGTAACAGCCAATGTACATTGCAAAAACATTCCTGAACTTTGAGAATATCTGTCTGGTGCATGAAAAGCTGTGTGATTTCTAACCCCTCATTTCCCTAAGGTCAATGTTATGTAGCTGACCATTTAAATTTAATGTCAGTGTAATAACTCCTGGGCTGTATGACATAAGGACCAGTCTTAGCACTCAGATGTTGTCAAAGATGACATTGACAGACATCAAAGTAGTGTCTGTCTGATACATTTCTTCTTTCTTATTACATGACAAACATGAAAGATAAATGGTAGTGTTAATTTCTTTATTAATTTTAAAAAAGCGAGATTACAAAGGCTTCATTTGCAGACAATGTCATCAGATCAGAAACTGCAACGATATATATTTTAGAAAGGATTTTAGGATATTACAAATCCCACAAATGTTTTATTAGTTGCTACTATACTGTAACTAGGGACAACATATAACATTTAATTTTTGTAGGGTCATAATAACCACTGGTCCGATGTTAAAAGAGATTTTTTTTTTTTTTTTTTTTTAAAGATTTTATTTATTTTATTTTTCCCCCCAAAGCCCCAGTAGATAGTTGTATGTCATAGCTGCACATCCTTCTAGTTGCTGTATGTGGGACTCAGCCTCAGGATGGACGGAGAAGTGGTGCCTCGATGCGCACCCGGGATCCGAACCCGGGCAACCAGCATCGCAGCGCGCGCACTTAACCACCAAGCCACGGGGCCGGCCCAAGAGATTTTTTTTAAATGGGACAGAAATGAGTCATTGGTTGACCTGTTTCTGATAATCAAACTAAACTTGCTAAGGTAAGATTTTGTAGTAAAATATACATATAGGATGGTTCTCAACCTAAAATATTACAAAATTTAAAAAAAGGAAATAAATTTCCAACGCAAAATAAATTATAGGTAGTAGCAAAAGAAACTGAAGCAAAATGATCTATTTATAGTCACAATTATTGTAGTGTATAAATGAACATGGTTATTTCACAAAGCAGTAAACGTTGGGAGTTTCCATGTATATACTATTTTACAGGGATTTAATCCCATTCTCTTGATTCTTCTATATTCAGTTGCTTAACTTTACGATAATGTTTTAATGTTACTCTTAGTTCAAGGCATCTGCAGCTAATTGGAATTACATATAGCTCAGGAGTCTGAAGTATTCAGAGGTGTTCAAGACTTATTCAGGAGACCCCTGTTGACTTTTAAAAGGTAGTTTTGAGAATATTTTGTGTCCCCATCTGGCCAAGAGAAGTTGCATTGCAGTATTTTATATATCATGACCCAAGAGCATGAATTCTAAAAAAGCAAAAATGAGAGCTAATAGAAAATTGATTTATGCTAATGATTTTAAAACTAATTAATTACAATTACTTATTTTATCACAAAATCAATTACTAATATATTCTGTCACTTTAATTAAGGCAGTCAATAAAATCAGATAAACGGGAGGCGTGGAGTTATATGGGAAAAACTAATTTCCCATGTAATAAAGTCTGCTGTAGGTCAGAAAAGAGTAAACTATCCATTATTAAATTTTCAAAAAATCTAATTATATCACTATTGAGAGACTTGTGCTAGTTTAATTAACGTAAAAACACCCTAAGAAATGAAAAAAAATTAAAATATGGGATATGACTAAAAACATTTTTTGTTAAATGCTTAAATATTGACTCAAATAATACTTGAGGTTTTTGTTATTTTGTTTTCCAATGACTGAAGAAAAATTGACATAAATGTAATCATAGTAGTGACTTATAATGCTTTCTTCTTAATAACAAAAAAGATCATCTAGTACATCACAGTATAAAAGGTAATATATTTATATCTCATTTAATCCCCACACTAACCCCCTAGACATTATAGATGTGCAATTATTTTCAAAGAAATTACATAAACTTCTAATTTGTTTATAAACACATTATTAGATTGACCATTAATATTTGTTACAGACATCTCACTTCAAAGTCTTAGTGTCATTTCCTACCCTAAGCAAGAAAACAGAATCTTCTCTTACAGTTTTTTAAAAGGTAATTATTTATCTAACAAAGTCTATACTGATTTCAGGTCATGAACAGTTTCAAATAGAAACCATTTTGCAACTTTTAGGTATATTTGAACTTCACATATTGCATTCTACCTGAACTCAGGCATTTGCGTGTGTGTGTGTGTGTGTGTGTGTGCAGAATAATCCCAAGATTGGTGTAATGTATGAGAACAACCTATAACGTTTAGATTTTGAGGTGGAAATGGAGAGATGAACAGATTAAATATTTATCAATTTTATGTTGTACTGAGTATTAAATAAGATAATATAGGTAAAGCAGCCAACATGGTTGTTCCTGGCACTCAATAAATGCATTAGCTTATATTTGGTTTTCAGTAGAAGAAAAAGAGAGAGAGAGAAAGAGAGAGTGAAGGAGTGAGAGAGGGAAGAGATACCTATTCAGTCTATGACAAATCACTTACGTCTGTATATAAAGAGACTGAGATTGAGAAAACTACAAGGAATTAACATTAAATCAACATATAATATAATTATGACTAAAGTGATCAACATTGTACCAATGGTATAGCATCTTTTAAGGAGTGTTTGATATTAATGTTTATAAACATTTATGATACATAGAATTTAACCTTTAATATAGATATATAGGTGTCCCTTAATTTATTGTGTCTACGACATCCTTATACTTTACTACAGTACTGGATATTAACACTAGATTTTATATTAAATTGTTGAATTATAATGTTACTTATTAAAGTTATTCTGCCTATCTTAGAGATTATGTTGGTATAAACATATGCCCAATAATTGTACTAAATATAATTATTTCTCCTGCATGAAATCTTTGAGAGACTTAACATACACACAAATATGTTCATATGCGTGTGTGCACACACATACATCACCACCAACACCACCACCGCACATGTGGATATTATGGACCCCCAAGAAATTATAAATTTTTAATTGCCTTATCATATGAATGTTTACTGACATATTTCACTTTTAATTAATCCTCTTTCTGTAATACATTAGCCTGAATACTTGAAAAGGGAAAATTTGGGACAATCCAAAGAAATATATTTGTCCCGGTTCTTTATGTACAGTCCAATCCACGTGTAGTGTATTATTCCCTCAAGAAATATGCCAGGTTTTCATGCCAAGAAAGAAATACAGGCGTGTCTTTCTTTAGCCAATTTATCAAGAAATAATTTCTATACGGAAATAATTCTGCCAAACCTTAAAGAACAGATCCTGGCTAGTGCACGCTCATTTGCAAACTGGCTGAAGACTACTCAGCAATGTACAATTAGCTCATGTTGATTTTAAAGTTGAGCAGTTTTGCCATGTATTTACCAAGATACCTGTGTCTCCTTTTGTAAATGTTTGCAGACGTTTTTAATTTCAATACATTTGATTGTTTGGATTTCTTTTTCCTTTTTTTTTTTGAGAAGTCAGAGTGTCATATTTTGGGTAGGTTATTTGCTTCAATGAATAATTTAGGTATTTATTTTTTGAAGTGAAAGTTACCAGAGGGCTTAGAGAATGTTTATAAAAGGAAACATAGCAGATTGAAGGAGTTTGCCTGATATGGAATGAATTGGTGCTCCTGATGCAGCGTTTGGATCTTAGAATGCTTGATCGGGAAGGAATTACGGTCCAGCACCTCTTCCATAAGTCGGAGGATGAAGGCACTCATCTAAATTTGCAGTTCAGGCAGGACATAGGGGATTCACAGCAAGAATCTAGACACATTGACCAACATTCTCTTCCCCTTGTTTCTTCAGCTGGTCAGACTGCAAGTGGGAGACGTTCCATTTCTATTTCTGCCATCATCTTCTGCTTCCAAGGCTAAAGGCAGTCCAGGGAAGTATCCAGACATTTAGCCCTTGTCGTGTGGCTTGGTCCTTAATGCAGTGAAAACATCCATGTCCCAAATGCAGTGAAAACATCCTTTTGATCTTTTCTGGCATCCAGACTCCATCTTAGTTTCAGCAAGGCATTTATGGTTTATATAGTGATGGATTAAAATGGAACATGTATGGCCATATATGTGGTCTCAGGGAGACTCTTCTCTTGTGGATGGACACATAAAGAGAAATTATTGATGAGTGAACCAACTATATGAAAGCTCCTTTTGCTGTACAAACAGTTTGTTTTGCAAAATGAGGGAACAAACCAATGGGCTGTATCATCAGGATTTGCACATAAAAGACTGTAGTATCCAGGAAAAATTTTTTAAAAATCCATGATCTTAAACAAATATTTTTTTATTGCTTCTTTTTTACTGAGCAAGTATGCTCGTAGTTTGGGAAAAACCCTAATTAGACTTTAACAGTGCTTTCCATTCCTAATGGAATTTCTCTGGTTAAATATGGTAATATCTCCCTGGTAGGCATATCCAGCAAAAATAGGTAACTTCTTGTTATAAATATTCTACCAGCCTTCATTTTTAGATCTGGGGAGGGAGGATCTAAACATTTTTTTAAATTTTGAAAAACCCCATCATGCAGGAGTGTATTCTATTATCAATAGTTACTAAAGGCTGCTGAATAATAAAACGAGTATAATATCTAAACTGAATTTGAGGGTTTTGCCACATAAAAAAAAGAATAAACTAAATTTTTAACTTCATAAATAGACGTGGGTTTTGCCTATCAATGACAAAATTCTATCAAAAAATGCCTACATGGTAAGATTATTTTAAATTATTTTTAGAATATTAGGAATAAATAGCGATACTAATTAATGTCTTCTTAATAGCCTCCAAAGTTAAAAATGAATGTTTTCTGTAGACCTAACATTTCTGTTAGGATGGCTAGGCCAAGATCATATTGAATCTGGTGTAAGCTGTATAGTATAATAGACCCAAATAAGAATACCTTAAGGTACTATTCTCAGGCCTATTGACTTAAGTTGACCAACGGATATCAGATGTCTTTTTGGCTTACTTCATTACTAATTCATTCAACAATATTCATTTAATCCCTGGTGTATATATGTGCTGTCACAGATAGGATATGAGAGTACGCGATACGAAGACGTTCTCTTAGTCCAGTCGTGGCAGCTGGGAAGCCTTCTGGGTGAAGTCATATTGCAACCGAGACCCGAAGCAATTGCACTTAATATAGAGGGGCTTAAGAGGGTGTGGAAATGTCAGGGGGATTAGGTGTGGGGTCTGAAACTCAGGCAGTAATGTGCAGGGGACTCGGGAAAGCACAACACATTTAATAACTATCAAGAATTCAGTATTTCTGCATAATTTTGAGGGGTAAGATTTTTAGAAATGTGGCTAAAAAGACAAGAAACTTAAAAACAATATTGAGGAACTTGGATTTCAATCCTATGGGCAATGGGAAGCCACTGAGAGAGTTTAAGTAAAATTAGACTTAAGAATTATTGTAACCACTCAGATTAGATACACTTTTTTAAATATCTGAGAGAGTTCTTTAACTCAGGATTTTCCATAGAGAGCAGAAAATTTGAGTGAGAAATCAAACAATGGAACAAAAGTTATATTTGATTGACTTAAACATTATTAAATAAAACCTATTAGAAAATATTCTTGTTCTGGTCTGACATTAAGTGCCTAGAAAATAAGAAATTAATAAATCCCTTTAATAGGTGTATCTAAGGGAAATGACTCTGAATCCTCCTCTCAGAGTTTCTGTTCTGTGTTCCATATTGCACTCTATTCTCTGTTGGAATGATGGCTGTGGTCCATCAGAGCTTTTAATACCCATATCAGAAAATCCTTGGAATGTCAAGGCCTTAATAGCTTGAAGTTCAGTGATCTTAGACTCTATCATTTTGGTTATCCATGTCCTTGTGCACAGCTTCATAAAGCATTAGGAAGTCAGTATATTCTTTGCAAACTGACTTCCATCTGTTTCCTAGGAATGGCTTCTCTATTAATTATGCTGTTTTTTGCTATAGCTCACCCTGGCTAAATTCTATTCCTCTTTTCAGTGTGATTTCTAAGACTCTCTTTGAACTTTGCTTTGTGTTAAAGAGGGTTTTATAGGTGTAACTCTTGTAGCTAAAAGACAGGAGCTTCTAGATTGACATGTTATTCATACCTGTTCAGAAACGTTGTTTGGGGAAAAAAAAATCTATTTGGTGAAAGAATGTAAACAAAAATGAATTCCAAAGATATTAAAGAGTTAAATATAAAAATAAAACTATAGGGGCCGGCCCGGTGGCGCAAGGGGTTAAGTGCGCGCGCTCCGCTGCGGCGGCCCGGGGTTCGCTGGTTCGGATCCCGGGCGCGCACCGACGCACTGCTTGGCAAGCCATGCTGTGGCGGCGTCCCATATAAAGTGGAGGAAGATGGGCACAGATGTTAGCCCAGGGCCGTCTTCCTCAGCAAAAAAAGAGGAGGATTGGTGGATGTTAGCTCAGGGCTGATCTCCTCACAAAAAAAAAATAAATAAATAAAAAATGAAACTATATACGTACCAGAAGAAAATATAGATAAATATTTATTTTCAGATAGTAAGGAATTTCTAAACATAAAAATAGTATAAGATATAAAGATATAAGATATAACAAAATGATACACTTGACTGTATAAAGCAGTGATGTGCCCAAAACGTAAATGTTAAAATAAAATATTAGGAAAAGATATCTCTAACAATTATAAAAAACAAGTTGATATTCTCACTTAATAACACAGCATACTGAATCTAATTGTCTTTAAAGAAACACTGGCATGCAAGTAGAAGTATTTCTCACCGGGACCTGCTGTTTCATACAGAAATGATCTTAAACACTTTAATTAATCAAATCTGACTGTTCCTAGTATAAATCTTCCTACATAATACACAGATAATTGTAGAAAATAAAAATTGTTTTAATATTTTAATAGTCATATTTTTAATTTCCTTTAATTCATTAGAAAAATAAATCTTCTCTAAGATGAAATACGTAATGGTAATTTTAGGAAACCTTTTAACGTAGTGAGGAGTAATAACTTTGTCTCTTCTCTTTTGTCCTTTCTTCTTTATGGATCAGTTTCTTATTGATCAGGAGTTTCCCCCAAAACCTGCTTTCTTGAGCAGTTAGCCCATCAGCACTCAAAACTTTTGTAGGGTTACCAGTTTACTCACTGACACGTGGCCGAGCAGAGAAAATGTAGGTTTTGGTTTTGTTGTTTTTTTATTGGGGCTGTTACTGATCCTGTCCTCCTTTTAAACCCCTGCCTAGTGGATTTCAGGTAAGAATTGTTGATTATTAGCTCAGGTTGAAGATTTTGGTTGCCTTTTTCTTTTCTTTTGTTTTGTGAGTTAAATTGGAATAAAGCAAAACATCCACCTTAGATAATGCTTAGTGTTAGGGGCCCATGATGTCTTCATCTCTCTTCCACCACAGCTGGTGGTGTCTGGTGCGTTGGGTGAGGGAAATTCACATGACCTCATGGAGTGAGAGTAAAGGGTATATGCAGTGTCCACACTATCCTCCAGATCCTCGCTTATTCTGCCTGAGGAGTGGAGGGTCTGGGTCTGTAGGAATATTTGTCAGATCCTGGTCTTGAGCTTTCTGAGGATATTTATCATTGATTTATGCCCTGATGAGCTCTCTCTTTCTGTCTGTCTTTCTTTCCATATATACGATAGATAGATAGATGGATGGACGGATAGATGATTGATAGATAGATAGATAGATAGATAGATAGATAGATAGATAGACAGAGACATTTTTTTTCCCTTGGTTGGGGGCCCCAGGCCCCTTCCTTCTTACTTGGCCTTTCTTCATCTGTCACAGACTGTGTACACTGCTGGGATTCTGCAACATTCTTACCTAGCTCCCTGGCTCAGGTGGTCCACTAAGAACCTTTGAAGAGTGTGTGTGTAGGGGGGTATGGGGGATGGTCACACTGTGGATTGCTGAATCTCCATGCAGTTTATAATCCACCTAGGAACACACCGTGGTGCAAAGGAGACCCCCTCTGTCTAGCTATACCCCTTTTCTCCTTAAGTTGCTAAGCCTTTGCACACTGTCATGTCTCTTCACCCCCCCCATCCCAAAAGAGTCTCTTTTGTCTCCTTTCAGAGCCTCAACACAGCCTGCAACCTAATTTTCACTTTGCGACCTCATTCTCCTCCTCCCCAACACAGACACTAGCTCAGCTGAAGACCTAAAGAAGAGATCTTGGCACCAGGCATATGGGTTGCTTCTCTCTAATGCCTCTGATTTTCCCCTTTTATTCAACTTCCTTTCCATTCACTGTGCTCTATTCTCTTTCTTGTTCAGACTATGGGGTAAGTCTTAATTACCAACCAAATGATCCTTTCTATATCAGGTAGGACAAGAGTAATTAAAAGTTTGTGTAACAGTCTTTCTCCCCCAAGTTTGTTTCTACTATCCTGCAAAAAATATCAAGTACATTACTCCTTTCCTGGGACAATAAAACTGTTCATTTCAAAAATAGGAAAACATTTAAGAAGGATATTTAAATACACTGTTGTAATATTTATGGAAATACTGTTCCTATTACTTTGCAATCTGAATGCAATCCTTTAAGAATATTGCTGAATGATAGCATTTCTTTGGTTGTTTTGTTTTATTGTTTAGGCCCCTCATCACGTGTATATTTTAAAAGGTTAAAGCCTTGGTTGTTGGTCAAATACAGTAAAGAGGAGAGTTTTTTATAGATGTAATTTTGCTTTCTTAATTTTTATCCACAGCGTTCATCACCATCTGTAATGTTAGATATTTTAATTGTTTATTTGTTTATTGTCTATAATCTAAGATTTTATTCAGTGTTCTATCTCCAGTTCTGGAACATTGTCTGGAACAAAGGCATTCAATAAATATTGGTTCAAGAAATGGATATGGAATCCATAACAAAAACCCTACTGTGTTAGCTACAGCCATCACTAGAACTGACTTTTAATGACCTATTTTAAAATAGTGTTGAGTATTAACCATAATGTGTTTGTTATACACTGTATTTTTAAAACAATTTTAAAATTATATATGCTAGAATTTGCCTTTCAAATAAATTTTGTCCTTTGAAGGGTTGTGATATAATTGAAATAACATTACTATTTAAAATATTTTTGGTATAATGTTAGAATTTTCCATTCACATAAGAAATCTGGATTTACTAACTTCTAATCTGACACTCCTATTGAGTCACAATCTTATTCTCATCTCTGACTTCTTATGCTTCTATCTTCTAAACTTTGCAATTTCTGACATCTTCAAGAAAGGCTGTCCCAGGCTGAAGTTTTCACTTGAACACCCAAGAAGCAGATTGAGTGGCACTGTTCTAAATTTATCTGTAGGTGTCCTGCCTGCTTCAAATAACATAAGTGTAACTAGCTGAGTATTTTAAGTTTAACGAATTGCTAGAATTTGAATTGTTCTACATTGGAAATTACCTAAATAGTCTTCTTTATTTATTTATTATCATTTTGGTTATTACTTTCACAATCTGGCACAATGCTACACACATCGTAAGCACTCAGAAAAATCTTGAATCTTGTGGAAAATGAAGTTATTTCAAAATAGTCTGAATATTAAGATAACATTCTGGGAACATTTATAGTGCTTTGTTAAAAACAAGTATGATGCCTGCAATATACACAAATACGCTGAAGTTTCAGGATCTCCCACAGCCCTAACTATGTTAATCCCACAGACATTTTTATGGCTTTTTCTTATAATAATGCAATATAAATTTCTAAAGTGTTATACAATTCACTGCCCACACAAAAATCCACTTTCGCATTTCCTGAGTAGACACTTATTCAAATGCCTAAGAATTGTTTAGTGCCTGGCAGATTCATGATTAGAAATGATCTGATAAATTCTTTCTTTTCTTTTACAAAGAATTTTTAAGGGGGTTTAATGAGCATTAATAATAATATTGTATCTATTTTTCCCTAAATTAATTATACTTATTTTCAGAGATTATCTTTACTTGTGGGTATTACTTTTATTGATGTTACTAATTTGTATTATAAATATGGAAGTAAATACAATCTAAGAGATGAATGATTCTATTTTGCCCTAATTTCGCACACCAAATTCTTATTAATAAAATGAATGAGAGCTCTGTTTCTGAAGAAGACATTCAAATAAAACACAGGTGGAGTTAGAAAAGTGAATGTAGTATTCTTTTAATATCATATTATTAACCACGTTCACTGAAGATATTTTTTATGCATAAAGTAAGTAGGGATGTCATTAAAATGCTTCTATGCCAGGATAATCAATATGCCTCATAGCATAGCGAATCACCTACTGGGTAATCCCAATTGTTGGTCCCTACTAACAGCTGAAAAGTGAATACTTAATAAAAAATAGTGGTCTTGGTGGAGGAATTTCAATGCACAGAATAATTGAAGCCTGGGATAAGAAAAAGGATTTTTCCCTTACTATTTTAAATAAAATAAATAGAAGAAATATTGTACAAACATAAGAATATATTTTAGGAATATTATAAAGGAACAAATAGAATCATCGGATCATAGAATAAATTTAAAGAAACAATGACATTGGGCAACAGTTATCTAAAACCTTGATAGTTGTAAAATTCAAATGAACGATGTATTGGGTTTTAGGAAAATTTTTCAATCATAGCAAATGGGTAAGGATAGAAAAGGAAAAAAACAAATGCTTTGCCAGAGGAACATACTGCATAGTTTGGTAAAATTGAAGACTTGTCTGGTTCTTTCCTGCAAGAATACATAGTGAAGACTAATAGGGACTTCGATCACGTAAACATCTTCCTGGAGGCCCGTTCTAACTAAAGTAGGTCATCTGGTGAATATTTATCTTACCTTCCTGTGATTTACATTGTTCAACAAGTAGTAAAAAGACCTTCAGGAATTTCTATTATGGTCATAGTACTATTCAAAAAAGAAGAAATAAAAGGAGATATAGAATAAAAAAGAGCCTTGCAAAAAACAGCAATATCATCTTAGAGTATGCAGTAACGAAAGAAGAGAACAGTGGTTCAATTCATGCATGGATTTTTATTTTAGAAGACTAGATTTCAAACAGGCCAGGTCAATTTTATGCATGATCTTGGTGGCATGGGATTGTATGATGCCCTTTGTAGTAGCTAGGATTTGTATCCCTGTTTTACAGATGAGGAGAATGAGGTTTGGAGAGAAACTAACTTGCTCAAGATTAGAAACCTAGTGAGTGGTGTGAAGCAGAATTTAAGTAGTGATGGTTTGAACTCACGTTTAAACCCTATATCTTTAATAACAATAGCTCTGAAAATTAATTTATTGTAAGCTCATAGGTAGCTGGTATTAATTAACACTATAAGTATTTGTACTCTAGAAAATCTTTTCCTTCTGCCTCATAAATTCTTTTTCTTTAATCAAGCTTGATGATAAAATAGTCCTAATTAAAATTTGCAAAGAACATTAAAATAATTACATTGTTATATTCTATATCAAGCATATTTTAAAAGTTATAAACGCCAGAAATCTGTGTTGTCGCTAATAATACTCTATTTGAGAATGATGAAGTCACAGAAGGTTGGTCCTTAAAATTGTGCACTTTAGTGTTGGATTCTAACCTGGTTAAATTATGTTAAGTAAAATCTCTTTTAAATGCTGAAGATATTAAGCACTTCCTTTTTTTATTCTTTTCTCAAACTTCAAGGGTTAGTTTGGTTGAATGTATTATAAATCATTTGAGATTTTAAAATGTTTAAGCAGTTGACCATATACTTCATAACTATAAATTGTGAAGTATTGGAAATGAGAATCAATTGTGTATTTTTTTCCTGTCCCAGTCTCATCCTCTGTAGCCTAATGAGATAAAGAAGTGTAAGAAAAATTAGATAAGAAAATGTATGAGAAAATGATAAAGACAGCTTTCATCTAAGTTGACGTTTGATGATTTTAATGAACTAGGAGCAATTCAGTTCATCTGAATCTAGTTGTAATTATTTGTTTTTAAGAGATCTCAACTTACCTACTAAAGCATTTAGCAACATAGTCCCTTTATAAGTCGAAGAAAATAATCATGAGTGATAGATTTATTCACATTTGTGGCCGGAACTAGTATCTTGCAATAGTATTTATATATTTTATATTTCAGAAAATATTATTGACATTCTCTGTCTCTTCTTCGTTAAAATACTTTGAATTTAAAGCATCGCTTGCTTTTAATTCTGCTGTAGTTTGTGTGATGACTAAGAAAGGTTTACTTGATCCAGAGCCAGTAATTTTAAGTGTTTAGCTGCAGTTAGTGAACATTTTCAGCAATGAAACAGTGAACAATAACATAAGCTTTACTGTGTGCCACACACTATTCTAGGTGCTTTGAAATGTTATGTCATTTAATCCTAACACTCTTATGTTATAAGGATGTTTGTTATCCCTACTTTACAGATAGGAAATTGAGATAGAGTGTCAAACCCAAGAAATATGGCCCTCAGACCCATGTTCTTGACCAAGAGGCCATATCACCTCTCAACTGGGAATTTAACATTATTTAACTTGACTGTGAAAGCAATTTTGATGTAATGCTTACCCTCACACTGTGCTTTTGGTTCAATATAATCTCAGTAGCAGTGAGTCTACTAAATCATAAACTTAGTAAAAACTTCTTAGTAGATAATGGCTTCTAATACTGGTCCTAACAATAATTATCTATATGATCTTGAATAAATCATTTATCCTCCCTAGATCTGATTTATTCATCTACACAATAAAGGCCTTGGGCAATGTCTTAGTTTCCTGGGGCTGCTGTAACAAAGTATCATAAACAGAGTCGCTTTAAACAACAGAAATGTATTCTCACACAGTTCAAGAGGCTAGAAGTCCAAAATCAAGGAATCAGCAGTTGGTTCCTTCTGGGTGCTCTGAGGAAGAATGCTCCGCTCTGGGTGCTCTGTTCCATGTTCTCTCCTGGCTTCTGGTGGTTGCTCGCATCCTTAGCATTTCTTGGCTTGTAGACCCACTGTTCCAATCTCTGTCTCTACCTTCACAGGCATTATCTCCATGTGTCTATCTCTGTATCTCTGTTTTCTCTTTTTACAAGGACACAAATCATTGGATTAGGACCTCATCTTAACTCATTAGATCTGCAAAGACCCTATTTCCATATAAGGTCACATTCTGAGGTTCTGAGTGAACATGAATTTTAAGGGGATACTATTCAACCCAGTACAGACAAGATGATTTCAAAGATCCTTTCAGTTCTAACATTTTAAGACATGATGGTTTTAGAGCTTAGGTAGTGTTTGCACTCTTCTCTCCAGCAAGCTTTTCATTAAAGACTGGCCTTAAGATTTGGGATTATTTGATTATTTTAAGCAGATTTTAGTTTAGATTTGGATATCTTGGAAAAGAAATGATAACTCCTTAGGCAAATATTCACCTCCACCTGCGATTTTTAAACTACAAATATGATATTTTGTAAAAGGTTCTAATGTAATATATTATTTAATAATGGTTTAGTTTAATTATATTACCCCTTTCCTCCTTCTAATACATGAGGCACTGGTTTCGTGGGACTGGAGCAGTTACTTTGCTGACTCAGAATTTAGAAATTTTTAGTACTTAAAAATTTGTTCCATTCACACCCATCATGAGCTCTACTGTGTCACATGTAAACCTGTTACTGCTGGCTGATTTGGACAATGAGGTGGACTTTGAAGTTGTTCTGCTGGAGTTGTTCTAGAAAGTAATTTTAGACAAATTTCCATGTTTATGGTTGAATTCACTGTACTCACCAGACAGTATTACAAATACTGAAAATCTAGTGATTCAACAGTAAAATGGGAGTAAAGAAAAAGAGTGCTTTGGCAATGGATTCCTTTTCTTTCCTTCCTTCCGTCTCTCTCTTCTTTCCCACCCTTCTTCCTTTCTTTTTGCCTTCCTTCCTCTCTCCCTCCTTCCCTCTCTCCCTTTCTTCCTTCCTTGCTTCCCTCCTCTTTCTATGTTTCCCTTTTTGCCACATTCAGACAACTATCAATATCATCGTCAGTACACAGATCTGGATAATTTTTTAAAAATACGTATTTTGGATTAGCATTATAAATCGGTTTCTGACAATTGCTAAGAGTCTTCTTTGCAAAAACGAAAGTGCTTATCAGTAAATATGCTAGGATGCTTGGATTATGGATATAATTTTTCTAAGTTTTCTGAAATATAATTATGTTACATTTACAATGAAAACAATAACACATTAAGAGTTACAGGACAAATTTTGAACACAGCTTGAGGTTGTTTCATCCAATGATATGGAAATAGCTATACATTATTCTTAAATTTTTTTTAAATTAACATTCATTAAGTTCCTTCTTTATCCTGTTGAAGTGCTAGATATTGAGGACACAATGTTGAATTCAAGGAATAATTTCTGCCTCCAATAACTCATAATCTGGTTAAAGACACTGCTACCTAAACACACGATAGCCTCAGGTACAGGGTTTATACCCTCTGTTACTCAGCAAGAAGGAATCTTAAAATTTTTACTGAACATGTGAAAATGGCTCACTATAACATCATGAACTGTGACTTTTGGACAGCACAATATGCTATATTTTAAGGATACTTTCTTTTATTTTCAATTATTTTATTATAATAATTTGAACTATAGATCAGTAACATATCACTATCCTTCATAATAGGAAATAGGATATTAAACATTTTATAAATTATCATTAATATAAAGAATGTTATTGATAACTTCCACAATATTCATTTTTGTAACAGATCTTATTCTTGATTCTTTGAAATGCATTTAAATAAATGAACCAGTTAGTTGACTATAAATGACTATCCTCTCTAGTACTTGGGTTTACAAGTTTAATTAACCTACAATTCTAATACTTAGAGCCAAATGCCAATATTTTCTTTTCTTAGTCATTATTTCTAAATACAACATCTCATGGACTCAGTCACTGTATAGATTGGTGTGTAGTACAAAATACTCTAATGTTGTTTATCTTCATTGTGTGCTTTTTTTCTCAGCGGTGTGTGCTGGCTATGTCGTGAGGGTAATTTAAAAATGCTTGACAAAATAAGTTAGCAATAAAGAAATGTTTCTTGGATACTGATTGAATAAACTCTACAGCTCTGCAAAGATCCTACTGAAAATATAATTTTGCTTCTCACTCAAGCCTCCTTTCCTCTCAGTAAATGAAACTACCACCCAATCAATTTATCTTTCCAGAAATATGAGGGTCATGCCTTCCTTTACTCTTCCCTCTCATTTGTCTACCGTCAATACTACAGTCTTCCTCATAAACATCTCTCAACCCCTCCATTTCTCTCTATCCCACTGCCAATGACCTTACCCATTGCCTCTGCCATCTCGTTTGGATTCCTAATACAGATTTCTAACTGGCCTTTCTACGTAAATTCTTTCCTCCTCCAACCCATTCTCTATCTCACTCAATTGATCACTTTATTTCCTTGTTGAAAACCTTTCAATTGCTTTCCCTTGCTCCTGAGATAAAACTCAAACTCCATAATATGGCGAAAAGGAGAATTTGCAAAATGATAAAAATCACCACTCACATCCAAATATAAAATCAAAACATCAAAGATTTTATTTGATGTAAGATGCTGCAACTATTTCAAAGGAGAATCTGAAAGATAGATATAGATAGACAATCAAGAACGCTGAAATGAATTTTCTTACTAGACGTAAAACTGTATCTTGTAGCAAAGCTATAATGACTGGAATCATCTTTTCTACAGGACAGAAATCAATGGTATCATTACTGGACAAAATAATTTGCATTTGTATGGATAGGAATCATCTGTATCTCCATCAGGGCTCCACAGGTTAACTTGGGTCTCTTGTTAGTGCCCTGGAGAGAGCTCCGACTCCTAGGGACCCTGTGTACAGCAGAGCTGAACACTGCCCCGACTTTTTGCACCTTCCTCTCACCTTCCAGCACTATATTGGACAATGCTCTGCTGCTACCTGCTGACCAGGGGTGACCCTGTATGTGAAATACAATACAGGCAGCATGGATGGCAGGTGGCGTAGCTTTCAGCATCACAGCAACAGGCAGCTGCCACAGGATGACAACCAACAGACCGGTGGTGTGGTTCCCTGACCAGGGAATGGGCTGCATTGATGAGAGCGCCAGATCTTAACCACTGAACCAGTAGAGCCGACTACTCAGAAATGGCAAAATAGCCCAGCCAAAAATAAAGGCACAGAGCCGGATAGAGTCAGATAACCTGGAAGGCTGCTCCAGGAATACCTGCGTCCTATTGAAGGACTCTCAGGATTCCTTTTGTCCAAAGTGTCTCACAATTTTTACCGACTATGGCGTGCAGGCCCTCTGTCTGGTCCCACATCTCCATGCTCCTCATCTGATAGTATCCTCGTTTTCAGGACTCCAGACATCCTGGAGTCTGATTCCCGAACAGTTCTTACTTCCTCCCTTCTCAGGGCTCTCAAATTTGGTCTCCCCTTCTCTTGGAACTTTCTTTCCATTCTGCCTTTTTCTGCAGGTCTCTGTTTAAAAGATCTCTTCCTCATGGCAGCTTCTATGAAACTCTGGCTCACTTAGGTCATCCTTTGGTATATTCTTGCAGCATCCAGGGCACCCCCTTAGTAACGCTAGTTATTACTAACTTGTAACTGCCTGGTCACTGTTTATACTACCCGTTAGTCTGAAAATTATAGAAGAGCAGGGACTGTCCCTTTTTATCATGAATCTCTAGCTAGGCATACAGAAGTCACTCAATATGGATTCATTTGAATTTATATTTTTAAGAATTATCTATTTTATATATTTTTCATCTTTAAAAGTTTATTGTTTTCTCAACATTAAAGCATTTTCAAATTTAACGGTAAGTAATGATCTTTATTCCCTTGATTATATATTAAAGTTTATCATAGATATTAATTTATTCCTAAGTACAGTATAAACCTAACTAACTAGCTGAGTTTACAGTTTGGTGCATTTCTCACCAAGCAGATGAACGGGCTACTGCCATTCTTTCATCCAATCAGTCAATAATAGTTACCAAGCAGCTACTCACTGTGTTAGGAAGTAGGAATTCAGGCAAAAAAAAAAAAAAAAAAAAAAAAATACAAGAGAGCCTATGTGCGTATGCTCATGTGGATTTCAGAGGCTAATGCAACTATGTATGAGTTCTACAGTAGACTTCATCTGTTGGAATCTTGCTGTTTATATATATTTTTTATCCAAAATAATTAAAAAACAAAGGAAGCTTTCCAAGTATGTGGTTGACTGGTGCCCTTACTTAGTCTGTACGCAGGTCAAATGTCCCGTGCAAAGCACTTAGCACAAGGTGCTCTGAGGGAAGAGGGGGCCTCCTCATGCACAGGGGTGGACAGTGGTTCCTCGCTCATTTGTTACTTTGCTTTCAGCATATCACTGAATATTGCAGATTGTGTTCCTGGTTACGTGGATTTTATAGACAATATGATTGAGTTTTAACTAAACCAACACTTCACGAAATGAAAAGTTTTTTCAAAAAGGTTTGGGTTGCAGAGAAATGATAATTAATGCAAGTACCAGTTGACGGGCGGTGGGGAGCAGTGCTGACACCACACTCCTGCTCCTGACTGCTTTTCAGCTTCAATACAAGGTTAAAGAGCAGGGTGATCTAATCCAATCTGACAAGGAAGCAGCGAGAAATGGAAATGATTAAGAAGACTGTATGAAACATGGGTTTCCATATTGTACTATCTTCAGTGATGAACTTTGACCTACTGCATAATGTGTGTTGAGACATGAGCTAGTGTGACCTTCAACATTTGCAGGACATTTTCAAACAAAGCATCTATAATATAAAGACTGATGCATAATTTTTTTCTGGAAATGTTTCAAGTTTAGCAATACTGAATTTAACGTTTCACAAATGGTACTAAACTTGATGGTGAATGTTTACAAGTTTCTCTTGAGGTTTCTTATTATATTAGTAAAGTTGCACATCTATAAAATGTGTACGTAACAACATATATACATATTAGGGAAGTGTGCTCAAAAATCTTTTCACTATGATAGAGATGTGTGATTTTTAGATAGCTGAACAATTTTTTTAGTAAATGGATCAAGGGGATGAGTACAAGGGGAAGTAATTTCATTGGAGTACTTTTTGTTAAGAAGTTGAGAGCACTTTGTGTCTTTCAGTTCATTTATGTAGCAACGTATTTGGCTAGGAAATTCATAAAAAAATCTTTCTTCACTGGAAGCAAACTTAATAAATAGGCGAAAGAGACAAAAGATGTGAAGCACACATTTTATATCCAGGCTTTCATTTATTAGGAGATAAATTGATACAGTCACATGCAGTGGGTGGTTGATGAAGAGCTGCTATTGTTATCAGGCTATTTCAATGACTCAAGTTTTCTCTGCTGATATATTCATATACGGGGATCTTATATAGGCTTGCCAAGTTAAAATAAGTCCACTAGCACACAGGAAAAGTGAACTTAAAATATATTGAAACAGACAGTCATATTGTAAGTTACCATTTGTTAATGAAGAAACGAATTAACTCCTAAAAAGTGATTGTCCATCCAAATTCTATCAAGATGAGACAAGTTCTAAATTAGAGAAGATAAATTTATGATATATAACTTTGTGATATATTTTTTACTAGTTCACTATTGCTTTGACTTCACATTTTTCATTCATATCACTCTCCATCAATCTTAATTGGAAAAAAAATGTCTCCCTCTAGGTTCCCACAAAACTCACCACACTGCCTTTATTGTTGTTCATGCTTTATCTAATTTACTAGAAAGTAAACTTTCTCGAGGGTAAGGGTCACGTGTTTTTTTTTATGTTTTAGCCTCCAAGTAGGCTATGATTTGACACTAAAGGTACTCTATTGAAGTACTTTGAATTAAATAGAGTGGTTTATCACTAAAATATTGGCATATCAATAGTAGAAATCAAGTGTCATGAATATTATAGGAGTTATTAAAACTATTATTTATATTTATCCTACACTGAATACTCAACTTTGTTGAGGAGACCTGGATTGAAATGTAGTTCATTTTGATACTATGGAAAACAGTATGGAGATTATTCAAAAAATTAAAAAAGAACTACCATATGATCCAGCTATTCCTCTTCTAGGTATTCATCCAAAGAATGTGAAAACAGTAATTTGAAAAGATATATGCAACCCTTTGTTCATTGCAGCATTAGTCAAAATAGCCAGGACTTGGAAACAACCTGAGTGCCCATCAAGGGATGAATGGATAAGGAAGATGTGGTATATATACAATGGAATACCATGCAGCCATAAAAAGATGAAATCTTGTCATTTGCAGCAACATGGATGGAACTTGATGGTATTACGCTAAGCAATAATGAGAGAAAGCCAAATGATTTCATATGATTTCAAATGAAACCATATGATTTCATTCATATGCAGAAGATAAAATAACAACAGCAACAACAAACACATAGATACAGAGAATAGATTGGTGGTTACCAGAGGGGAAGAGGAGTGGGGGGAGGGCAAAAGGGGTAAAGGGGCACATTTGCCTGGTGATGGATGGAAACTAGACTTTTGATGGTGAACACAATGTAGTCTATACAGAAGTCAAAATATAATGATGTACACCTGAAATTTATATAATATTATAAATCAATGTTACTTCAATAAAAAACAAATAAATTAAAAAAAAAAAGAATTTTCTATACACTTATACTATCCCTCCAAGGTACAAGCATTTTGGAATTTGTAATTGTCTACCTCATTTGCCACTAAAGGAGAGAGATCAAACTATTAAATCAGTACAGTATGAGAGCATATGTGCTTTCAAAAGACTTTGTCTATTGTTCTTTAGCTGAGTATGGACAAAGTTAATTTGCCAAAACGATTGGAAAAGCATGTTGAAATAACTAAAACTTCTTGATATTGAAAATTCATACTGAGATTTACTAATGTCAAAGAAACAACTAATTGTAGGACTATATTTTGTGACAGTATAAATTCCACTTACCCGTATTCCTGTAGAAATTATTTGATATTAGTTAAAGAAAAGCCATTTCATTTTATTAGTGTGGATACACAAATACAAGCATTTAATCTAGGACCTTTGTTTTGAATTGGAAAGAAAATGTAGAATTTACTATTTCTTCTTTATTATGCATTGCTGTCACCCCACTCCATCTCCGTCAACAAAATCCAGAAAGGGAACAATAATTTACTGCTTGGAACACTGAGGAATATTTAGTTTTCAGTCTGTTCTGATTTAAATGATTTGCCATTTGTGCAAATGAGTTTATTAAGTAGGGAGATTTGTGACCTTGGTTTTTTTTTTTTTTTCCTACTCAGGAAAAGTCCCTCATGTACTTACATTATTTAAAACAAATACACAAACAAACAAAGACCCTCTGGACTAGAAGTTAGTTATAATCTTCCCTGGGCCTGTAAGTAAATACATGTGGTAATGCAAATGATGCTGACCAACTGTCATGCTTTAAGAAGAAAATTTCAATCAGATCGTGAAAAGCAGAAAAATTTTCAACCACTTATGTTATTATCACTTTCGTCAAATCAACTGTTTACGTTGATGCACTGTAAGTCAGGCTTTGAAGAGCCTCTTAATAATTCTTAATCTTCTAGAATGTTAATTCTAAATTTGTCACCCATTTCTATTGCAGAAATTTATATTTTAATACTCCACATTCCCCATTCTTTTGATCAGTGTACAAGTAACAGATACATTAACATTTCCCCAAGACTAAGTCTCAACTCTTTTTATTCAAGGGACGGAGTACTTGCCCAGACCTCTAAGAGGTCTAATAGACCTGTCAGACTTCATTTAAGTTTTAAGATGACCACGATATCCCTTAGTGTCCAGGAATCTTCAAAATACAGTTGCTACTAAATGTCAGATTGCAGAATCCTTCCTGCCAGTATATTGACAACTCTCCTACGTCACGATATCTGTGGTGTTGCCTGAATGGAAATACCATTGTAAACACATATTAAAAAAAATTGTTAAGCATAATTGATTTGACAGCCATGATTAGGAAAGAAAATGGACGGTCAGTAATTACGGTGCATTTGTGGTGGGCAAATATGTCTAAATCATCTGATATTCCAATTAATAAATATTGAGTCAGGCATCATTGCAGGTAGCAGCGATCGGGAGTGAACAGGTAGACAAGGTTTCTTCTCTTATGGAGCATGTGCTCTTGTGAGGGGAAACATCAATTAAAAGTAAACAATGAAACATTTCGTTGAAGATAATGCAACAATATGATGTGAATTATGGCAGAGGAGGCTGGCTATTTATCAAATAACTGACTTCTACTTCTCCCCTCTTGGCTTTCTAAGCTTGAGAAAGTGACCTAAGATAAAGAAGATAAAAGAAAAGATACTTTTTAAAATAAGTACTTTCTTTTAAAGTTAACATAATCTTAAATAATTTTCAGAATTACTAAAAGCATAATTTTGTCAAAAGTAAAAGAACTAGTCTAGACTAACCCAGGAAAGAAAATTGAAGAATCATAATTTTTAGTGCAGTTATAATAGCTTTTGAACTGGTATTACACCACAAGTAATGATGTAGGTGAAAAACAGACAAAAATATATAAACAATATACAAGTTATTATAGGCAATTTGTTTATTTTAGACATAGCAAATCTGACAATTTCTTGTCAATATTTTAGATAATCATCTTGGGTCTCCATTTCAGCTCTCTAAAACCTACCTTGAATGTATATTTGGTAATTCAAAAAACTCCTCTATGTATAGACGTAACTCCTGTTTTATACTTTGGAGATATTCATATACTCTGGAGAGAGGGTGTTTGTATATTTTGGTCTGTTGTGTTTCTGTGGTGGTGGTTAGGGAACAAGGAGTTGGTCATGTGATGATTTGCATTCCTTGTGTCGTGGAAAACCTTAAAATTCTGAAACACTCATATTTTTCCAAGACCTGGAAATCAAAGCTTTGTTTCATTTCTCTAATTTTTTTTTCTGTATCTAGCAAAATTCGAGAAGAAGCCTCAGATGATTTTCTGATATTAGAAGTTGAATTAGAGGAAAAAACACTCTTCAAATATATTGATACCCAATGCTGTAATATTCAACCACTGTAGACCAGGTTTGCACAAGATGATGAAATGACTCTTCTGTGAAATTAAATAACACTTTGATGTTCAGCAATTTAGGATGTTATTGTATCCTCAGGTCACTGGAGGAGTAGTTGATGAGAATAGTACTCAAGATAAAGAACAGGAAATACTTTAACAGATCAACACTAAAATTTCAATGGCTTAGCACAAAGGTTTCTTACCCATAGAAAGTCTAAAACACATTCCTGATCAGAAGATGCTCATTTAAAGACCCAGGTTCCTTCCACTTTCTTACTCCACTTTCCATGAGGACTGTGGAGTCTTCTGTGTTTGGCTTATGGCTGGGGAAATTACATGAGGGGGTTCCAAATAGGAAAAGTGGCAGGAATCATTTTCTCTCATGTTGGGTTGCCCTGTACTCACCTACCCGCAGGGAAGGCTAAGAAATCCCCAGGAAGTGATTCCGCACTCTCTATCATAGTGAGGGAAACTTAAGTATTTCAGTGTCCAGGGGCCATAAACACTAACTGCTGTTGCCCAAGATGCCTACTAAATTTAGTAACTCAGAATTATTGAATAAAGTGAATGAAACGAATTATCCTACAATCTGGGAGGCAGCTGGTGTATTTGTGATTGTGTTTAGAAATTGAGGATTGAAGGATGAATAGAAGTGTTTGTAGAAGCCTAAATTATTTAAATGTGAATGTATTTTTCTGTCTTTGCTTTTGTCAACCTCTAACCAGATAGTCTTTTCAAGTTACTTTTTTAAGGCAATATCTTAATAAAGTGAACCTGAGAGAGAAAGTGCCCAGAGAGAGAAGAAAGACAATGACAAGTTCGGGCAAAGAATAGGAAAAATCATCAAAAAAAAAAAAAAAAAAAAGAAAAACCAAGCAATAGATTTGTTTTAACAACTAGTTGGCTCTATGCTGGGGGCACCAATGATGTTCTGAAGACTCAGTTTCTCTATCCACCTCAGAAAGACTGTCTCTCTGGATCAGGCAGGATGGCCACTGGAAGCGTACATAGTTGAGTCATTTCTACCTCAGTTGAGTGTGGTAGAGGATACTCTTTCCTGCATTTCCACTTCTTTCTTGATTATGCTCTTTTACAGTCGTAACATTACCCTACATTGTCTTTACGTAAAGACATTAAAATTTTTAATGCCATTCACTTAATCTTTACATTCACCCTAGAATGTACAGCACTATTAAAAATCTTTATCTTACAGTGGGATTAAGTAACTTGCCTGAGATCACACAGGTAGAAATTGGTGTTGTTTTGTTACTCCTTTTGTCTGTTTCTTTTCTTTTCTTGGAATATGCAAGCCATGGCTACATAACAATTGATTTTCAGACACTTGTCCAGAAGTTTAACTACTTTTTTTCTCAGCTGTTTTAGATATTACAGTTGACTTGTTGGCTACAACTGAGTTTAATTTGGATTTGATTTTTTTACTACTGGTTTTTCAAATGTAAATGATATTTGCTATCGTCTACCAGATGGATACCAAATAGATATATTTTTATAGTTCTAGAAAAGAGCAAATGCCTGGCAGGGTCATGTATACCATTGAAGCAGATTTGACTTAATTTCCTTCTGATAAAATTTCTGCAGTGAAGCTATGAATGACTCACTCAACTCCGAATAACGACCAGAGATCTTGATTCACCTTCCATCCTCAGTGGGAGGAACTCTGTTTCTATGATATCCTGAATCTTAAAAATAGATAAATAAATAAATGGTGGCTTTTCAACTAAGATAAACAATGTAAAATATTTCCAATTCTGAGAATGAACAAGGAATGAAGCTGATTAATTAAAACTGTAGGGAATTCCTTTGAAGCAGTCTGTGATTAAACACAAGGCTTTATTGTGGAACAATTAAGTAGATTTGGCCTCAGGTATCCTTGCTCATTCCCCAGGGAATGAATGGTGAAATTCTGGTTTAGAATTATACTTTATTAGAGATTTATCCATTTTAATTGATTCAGCTTTCGTTATAAAACTCCAATGGAACAGTTGATACAAATAACATATTATGTTAATATGTAAACCTCCTGTGAGTTATCACCAATTTCAACAAAAGATGAAAACATAACTTGTGTGACTGTTCTGCACAACTGAATGTAAAATAGTGAAAATGAAATGAACTATGATAGTTTGTATTATCAGGAATATTTTCTTGTGCTAGATGAATCAGAAATAAAATATTCTTAGACACCCACAGAGAGGCACAGAAAAGATTTTCAGAATAGAATTTAAATAGAATAATATTAGTAGAAAATAATTGCCCAGTTGGCAGGAGACCACTTTTGTCAATGTTTCTTTCTTTGTGAGAGAATGTTTTGATTGAAAATAAAGTATTTAAGAATGCATAAATCCCAAACACTCACTTATTTTTGAGACCAGCATGGTTATTGATAATAAATGCATTGGCATTTACCAGATGACTCTACCTGTGAATTCTGTTACTAATGACATATTGAAAAATTGTGCACAAGAAATAAATGGAATGGAGGTAAACGAGGCACACATTTGAGTAAGGCCCTCTAATATTGATAAATAGTCAAAGAATATCCTCTTTAGTTGCAAATTAGCTTATCCTTCAAAAGATATAATTTGAAACAAGTGATATGAACTAAGTAAGCAGAGTGCAAATATGTAGTTATAAGTTATCTTTCTGATGGAGTTGGTACCAAACCTTCCTTTGATTTGTGTCTTTTTCAAATGAGGTTGTTCTGTGAAATGAGCAAGGTGCAGCTCCAAAATGTAGACCTTGGAGCAATGAGTATTAAAAGTGTGGTTGAGTCTCTGTTTCAATCTTTTAGACAAATTTTTTAGCATTCTCTATAACTAATTTTAATACCTTGGAATCAGTGAGTTCAGGATCAATTGGACAAAATTGGAACAGGTTTTGATGGTATAAAAATATTCCTTACTATTAGTTATTTAAGAGTGGGGGTTATTATATTTCTTGATTTGAGTTTTTTGAGCATTATAAATATGTAAGAATTTGAAATCATCGATTATACTCGTTTCTTATGGTCATCCCATGAATGTATGCATTTCAACATAGTGATCAAATATTTATCTTCTGCATAGTGAAAATATTTAGAGGAATAAACATTAAATTGCTAAAGTTATTTTTCTATAATGAGAAAGTTTTCATAATGTAGAATTAAAGCTAGACGGAATCTTGGACCTGGTATAAGAGACATCCTTCACTTTAGAATAAAAGATGAAGAAGATTTAGGTAATTTACCCAAGGTTATGTAGCTAATTGGCATGATGTGGACCACAACTGAGGTTCTTAAGAACTGGTCAGGGTTGTTCCATCATGCTCTTTTCTTTCATTATTTCATTTTTCCCCCTCTCTCTACTTCTTTCCCTTCCTCCTTCCCTCCTTCCTTTCCATACTCGTGGAGTTTTTACTATGAGCTATCTTGGGCATTTGGTATCACCAAATGATGTGATCAGTGGCCATCTATTGTAGCCACTGATAATAAAAGTAACTTGTGACTTGAAACTCACTTAGACAGTAGTCTAGTTAAACAGTGCTCTATAAGAGCATCCTTACAGCTACCATGGGCCATAGGATAAGAATTGCCTTAGTACTCAATTCAGATGTCCATCATCAACCACACCTAGAGGGCTTCCACAACTCTCAACTTTAAAAATACAGTAGGGCCGGCCCGGTGGCTTAGCGGTTAAGTGTGTGCGCTCCGCTGCTGGCGGTCCTGTTTCGGATCCCGGGTGCGCACTGACACACCGCTTCTCCGGCCATGCTGAGGCCGTGTCCCACATGCAGCAACTAGAAGGATGTGCAACTATGACATACAACTATCTACTGGGGCTTTGGGAGGAAAAAAGGCGGAGGATTGGCAATAGACGTTAGCTCAGAGCCGGTCTTCCTCAGCAAAAAGAGGAGGATCAGCTCAGGGCTGATCTCACTCACAAAAAAATAAAAATAAAAAAAATAAATAAAAATACAGTAAAGCATAAATTATATTGAAAGAGTCCTAAATTCGGTCAAGCGATTCTTGAAATGATGCTCCATTTGCTTCACTATCAAGCACCAGAAAAACAATTTTCATGAACTGTGCCCCCAAACCATTCACAGTTAAAACCTGAAGGTGTTTCACTGAAGCTTGTTCTGTACATCTGAAAAACCAGTGGAGGCTAAAGGAGTTTGGAATCACAAGTTGGTGATATGAAAAAAAAGTGCAAGAATATTCAGTTTGAAGGAGAAAGCACAAGAAAATGACTTTTTAAAAGAGTTTGACATTTTTATTACATTGCTTTAGTATGTCAGTCAGTCCCTATATCCCTGTCTATACAGGGATATATATAGACAGGAGCTTTTAAATGTGTAATTAATGTAATTTAATGCAGTAACTATGTAGCCTAAATGCAGTTTCAACAAAAATTGTTTGATACTTTATCAGACTCTAGCTTGTTTTACATAGTCAGGGTCACTACAGAAAAAAAAAGTATGTTCATATCCCAAATTATTAACTTCAAGTAACCTTAGGGTTTTATTGAACCAATGGTATAAAATAATATATGCTATGTGTAATGATGACTTGCACATTTTTAACTAATGAATTAATTACTAAGATAAAATGTTCTAATTCCACGAGGAAACAATATAACTGAATTCCACATTATGCTGGTTTGGTTCCCTCTTGACTCTGCTTTGATGCTGACTGGCATTGCACTGTATGGTCACTATTTCAGAGCATCTTCTGCGTACATTCCCTTTATCTCTATTTATCAATGAAATCAACTTTTGATCTTTTTCTAGGGCGGTGTTCTCTGTTGGTTTCTCAGGAAAGCTAATTTGGCCATCGTCCCGTCATCCGTGGAGACTTGCTCATAAATTTTCAAGTTGTTGCTGTTTTTTTGATAGTTCTCCATTTTACCTACCATGTTTATGAATGATAACTAAATGATTGGAAGATAGAAATGCTTGAGTTTTTCTGTGCATTTTATCATAATTTCCACATATTTGTCACCTCAAAATTCTTTACCTTTATCACTTTCTATGTCATTTATCTTAGGTGCAACTACTCATATACTTATTGCAGTTCTCTGTTACATGCCAAGCTTTTAGAGAGAAGATTCTTGGTTTTATTTATCCAGATATTCCCCAAACAAAGCCTAGACCTGGCACTTAGCAAGCATTTATTAAATACTTACTGAATGAGGGAATAAGGAATAAATGAATGGTCTATTTTGAACAGATTCAACAAAGTTAAGATTTTGAACAATTATCTCTCTATAGGTTTAAAGTATATTCAGAGGAAACATTCAGGCATTTGTCCTCTTAGAACTCTAAGTCTTAGAAGTCAAGGTTATAAATTCAATATTCAGCGCATTTAATTCAATGTAATAAATATTGAATAGTTACCATATTATATATAAAGTATAATGCTAGGCGCTGTGCAGGAGATTGCTGTTAAAAAAAAAAAAGACACATAATCTGCTACCTGAAGCTCATTACCTAGTTTGTGAGGCAATTAAAATTACACAAAACTTGGACACTAATGAATCTAAAATTCACTTTATCTCTATGAACATTCATTTGCTCTGTCTTTTCTATAATGATGTGATAAAATTCAGATGAAATTGAGCAGAATGTGTTCTGAAGCCTATAATACCCTTAGAGAAATATAGGGTATTGGTTTCTCAAGTAACATTTTCAAAATTTTAATATAATACTTAAAAATGTACAGACAAAAAAAATATCCAATGGTATTCAAGCACCTACATGAAATAGAATATTTTCTAATATTTTTTAGAACCCATTTGCCTTATGACACTGAGTGGTGTTTTATTTTTTCCATTTTGGTGTTTAAAAATAAATTTAACAAAATATTTTTAAAAATTGAAATAATATTTTAAATGTGATGATAAAGATAAATGTTTTTCCCTTCTTCTGTAAACATAACTTTATTTTATTTTTTTGTGAATAAAAGTAAATGCACTTAACTTTAAGTTTATAGAAACAGGTATAGAAACCAATAGCTTTTTAAAGTATATGATATAGGCTGCAAGAGGGATTTTCTTTTCAAGTTTCAGTGTTACCTCAATAATTCCGAATTTCAAATTCTGGTTTCTTTCATTTCCTCTGAAAATAGTATCGACTTTTATTTTCTGCTTTAAATTACCTTATCACTTAAGAAAACTTGTATATATAACAATTTGGTTGATTTTAACTGTTTTGCTTGTACTCTAGTCTCTCAAGTAAGAGAGGAAAGTAGAATTGTTACTTCAGGAAACGTCTTTCAAAACCAGAGCATGTATTCAAATGTGATTATTTCAGACAAATATTTTTTGAAGATGGCATATTTATATCTTGATGGTAATTTAAAAACCTAATACCAATACAGATTATATTGATCATTTACATCTACGAATTATCAAAATTATTGTCAATGATTTAAACTGTTATATTTTTCCTTTTCCAAATAAGATATTTATTTTTTGTTATTATTATAAAAATAATAGTAACATGTCTAACGTCTCTCCTAACATCTATAGCAGATTTTTTTTAGTAAAATACCGAGAATATTAGTCTAATGACAGAAAACATAATATTTTCAATAGAACCCTTGATGCACAAAATGTTTTTGTATGCTGCCCCTATTGTCTTTCCCCATTTCACGGCATGTCAGTGTCAATAAATTATTTTGTGTTAATGCAAGAGAAATTAATTATAAAAATTATGGAATTAGCAATGGCCTTGTGTTTGTGCAGTATAGGTGACAGAATATGCAGAGGAATTGTGGGATAATGGAACAAATCAACTAGACACGTCTGTAAAAGAAGGTAAGATAGGGATAGTGATAATTAAATTTGATATCCTATGTAAAAGCATCGAGTACAAAGCCAGCTATATAGTAGATGCTCATAAAAGTAATCAGCTGTAAGAGTGGTCATGATGGTAATAAGAGTAACAATAGAAGCAGTAGTGTTGTGACTATAGCAGTAGAAGTTAATTTGAGCAGTAGGAAAACATCTTTTTGCAGAAACTTAATCCCTATGACCTAATTTGTTTTATCTATCTTCTCATAAACTAACACTTTCTAAAAGGTAACTATGTCTGAATAGAGCTAAGCGTGAATTATTTTATAAGTTTTATATCCATGTGTCAGCTAGTAGAGATTGCATCAGATGTTAGGATTGGGGCCTGCTGAAGGAAATTAATGTAGGATTAAGAGAGCAAGTTCTAGGAAAAGAAGGCAAAATGTTTTTCAGTGGTGTAACTCAAGACTGTTACATCAAATGTCACCTCTGTCGTAATCTTATTATTATCAGTACCTTTCTAAGATTCTTGTAGTTCACGAACTTAAAGCCTTGACACCTTTTGTAGTTTAACATAATTCTAAAAAAAATCTATTGAAATTTAATGAATCGTTTCAGAAGTTGCCAACTGAAGGTTAAACAGGATGTTTATGTTGAAGGGCTTTATAAATTGCAACGTGCATATAAAATGCTGATGATGCTGTGATGATGTTGATGAAGATGATGAAGATAGGGATTAGAATGAGAATAAGTCAGTGCCCACACTCATTCTCTAGAAGAGAAAGTATGAATGTCTCTAGTGCTAATGAGCATATCATGAACCTAGTAGCCCCCCTTGGGAGTGTAATCCAGTGTTGTCAATCACTGCTGAAGACTGGTGTGATTAATAAAGCCCTCCCCAAGAGGAACGTGGTGAAGTTGGCTCAGGAGAGAGAAACTCCATATATCTTTGCTGGTTGGCTTAAAGGGAATTCAATAAATGAGAATAACTAAAAAGATGATCACTAGCATTTGTCTACTGCACATGTAAGAAGTTAGGAGGAGACTGTTCAGTTTTTCATTTGTTCCTAGCAAGGACACATGGTTATTTTTTATATATAAATTAGTTTGGTTACTGAGTACAGCTTGGAGACTATACAATATAATTTTTCTAGCAAAAGATACCCTGTCAAAGAGAAAGAAGACTTATGCCTATTAAGGAAATGGGTGACTTTGTTTGTTTATAAATTTGTTTATACATATAACATCTTAGCCTTAATGTCCTTGAGTTGCATTAGGCAAGATTTTAAGAGTGAATGAAAAAAAGAATCAATGTAGAAAGCTTTGCTACTGCAAAATTAGGTTACAATGTAAAAAAAGGAGAGAAAGAACACTTATTTGTATATAATTTCCCCATATGAATAGATATTTATTTATTCATCCATCCACCATCCACCCAGCTATCTCTATCAGTCTGTCTATATAGTTACCTATTTTTCTATCTGTTTATATTTTTGTATCCATATGATGATAAATTTAGGTTAAGAAAATAGATATTAATATAAGAATATTAGTTTAAATCTTCTTCATATTGTACACATGTGCTATGGATCATGATAACAGTACACTAGCAGATGCTGAATTTTCACCACTTCTAGAAAACCCCCAAAGTAACTCTACAAACATTAAAATGAAAGTCACCTCAAATTAAGAAGTCTCCACCAGGGTTTCTCAAGTTTGAAACTATTGACATTTTGGTCCTGAAAATTCTTTATTGGGGGTGGGCGAGGGCTGTCCTCTGCATGAGTGATGTTTACCAGCATCCCAGATCTCTACCCACAAGATGCCAGTAACACACTCTCCCTCCAGTAGCACACCCTCCCTCCACTCTAAATGGATACAGACCTTGCCAAATGTCCCCGGAGGAACAAAACACTCCCAGTGGAAAACCACTGTTTTACATCTATTTAGAAAATAATATAAACTGACACCCATATATATACATGAAAGTGCAGGTGCTAACATAATTTATTTTTAAGTTAAAAAACATGTTAAACACATGGAAAATTATACCAAACATGACGCTATTATCCAGATTTAACAGACATACAGATCATAATTTCATTTAAAAGAATTTACAAAGAAGAATATGTTAATTTAGCTTCAGATAACCAAAAGTTCGTACCATATTTGGGAAAATCCTCTCCACAAAGTTGTGCTTTATCCCAGTTAAAGACAGCCCCACCTATCTAGTCTCCCAAGCTAAAAACTGCAATCATTTCCTGCTTCTTTCTCTTCCTTAATTCCCATGTCCAGTAAATTACTAAAGTACTTGTTATTCCACCTCAAAAAGAAGGCTTGAATCTCAGTCCTGGCTATTCTGTATTCACTGCCATCATCATCTCTTGCCTGGCAAGAATTTCCTAGCCTTTGTCTCTCTACCAGCCTCCCATCATCCTACCCCATGGTACACTGCAACCAGGTGGATAATTCTACAAAACAAGTCACAGCCTAATTTCCCTGTGTACAGAACCATTAAATCCCCATTGCCTGAAAGATAAAAATTTGAATTTCTACATTACGTTTTTCTAGTTGGGTCCCCTATCTTCCTGGCCTCACTTTCCATTCAGGGCTTTTAAAGCTTAGAACCCACCAGGCTCTCTCGAGGCACTTTGCCATTAGACGTATTACCCTCTCTTCCTAGCTTGCACAAGGGTGCCTTCCTAACATAGTCAGTTCCTGAGTTTGAATAGAGAGGGTTGGATAGCAAGGAAGATCATCTAATCTGAAATTGTTTGATTCCTAAATTTCAGATATCAAGTGGCAAGATGTGGAGACATAAAGGGACATCTCTATGTGCTTCCTTGTTTTTTCCACCTAATGATTTCTTTTTGTAACCTTTATCTTGCAAATATAACACAAATACTGAAATTGTCACGAGACAAATACATAGCTCAAGGAGTTTTTAAAAGGCACACGCTCTTGTAACTATCAATCTACATCAAGGAATAGAACTTTGCTAACCAGCCCCAGAAACTCAACTATGTGCCCCTCCCAATCTCAAACCTTTCTCTCTACAAAAGTAACCACTATCCTTACTTTTAAAGAAATTACTCTCTTGTGTATCTTTATAGTTTTATAATCACCCAAGTGTGCATCCCTAGACACTATAGTTTAGTTTTGTAAAGATTTTTTAAATTTATTTTAAGATTTTTAATTACAGTTTCCTCCTCCCTCCCCTCCCCTTTATAATATCCATTCAAGCCTGGGACATTTTTCTGTAGAGTTTTCCAGAGCCTGGGTTTCGTTGATTGCTTACTTATGATAGAGATGAACATGTTCCTCTGTCTTCTGTAGTTCCTCCAAATTGGCAGTTGGATCCAGAGACTTGATCACATTTATGTTCAGTCCCTTTGCTGAAGACAGAGGTGGTGGTATATTTGTTCAGCCAGAGGTGCATAATGACTGGTTGTTGTTGAGAACTGTCATGAGTCTGAGATTTTCGCCTGTTTGCAAGCTAATAGCTTAGCCTGGCACTTGTGTTGGCAGAACACATGAGACTCTGTGGCACAGAATTCAGCATGAGCTTTACGTTTCCATTGTTTCCCGAGAAACTCCCATGGGGGAGACTGGGAAGTGGGCACAAGTAGATACTGTACACAGAACGGATTTTTGTCACAGTTGAAGAACTTCAAGTTTAGGAAATCTCAATCTTCTAAAGAGGGTGCTAGCAAATTTGCCCCCTGCCCTGGAGGGAGAAACTATCGTTATATTCCAATGCTGTCTGCTATACACACATCCTTGAAAACATAGTCCAGAACAAGAGCAGATACAAGCCATGGGGGAGCTCCATGGAGAATGGTCTCCCATAAATCTTCTCTATTATCGTGACATCATTTGCAATGCCCAGCCATGACCTAGAACCCTTAATTCATAAGGAATTTCAAAATGATATTGCTCTGATTTTTAAAATAAATTTTATTTTTTGAAAAGTTTTAGATGTACAGGGAAATTATGAAGAAATTACAGAGTGCCCATATAGCTCACATTCAGTTTTCTCTATTATTAACAACTTACACCAGTATGGTAAATTTGTTACAATTAATAAACCAGTTGATCACTACTCATTTTCACTTTTTTCCTATTTATTAGTTGGAATACTTTATAAAAATATGCTTTCTTTAATCTGTTATTTGGTTACCCAGCAATATAGCTCATAGAGAAGAAAAGGATAAATGTTTGATTTATTTTCTTTTATTTACTGATTTTTAAGAAAAAGAAGTGGTTCTATATTATTGTCCAAAAGTGACTAATTTCATTTAATAGTATTATTAACTCATAGATTTAAATGTATTTGATGGGACTCAATATGTATAATTATTATCATTTTTGAAATTTTAATTGCCCCATTGTTGACCAAGAAGGATCTCTTCCAATTGGTTCTTGAGCCCTTTTGACCTGACCATAGTAATTTGTGATAGTGTTCTTGCTGTCTGGTATAATGAGATATTTCAGGCTCATCTTTTACATTTCTTGCCCCAAACCCAAAATCTGAAGTTTCTCCGAGAAATTTGAAAAGAAAATGTATTTTGAAGTGTATTTCAGAAAAGTGTATTTTAAAACCACAAACCAGGTGCTAGGTCCCTGGGAGCTTACTAACCACAGAACAAAGCAGAGCTTCTAACACACTATAAATACAGTTTATTGACTGAATGAAACCAAAATAGGCAAAAATCATGACATTTCAATATATTTTAAAATCAATATACTTTGTACCTAGTAAGTAATATATATGCTATCTTAGAAGACGTTTTAGCGATTTCTTTACTGTAAAATTTCGGTAAAGGGACAAAAGGGTGTGAAATGTTTGATGGTAAAGTTGTTTATTTGAGGCTGCTGAAAACACACATGCACACAAACACAAGTGCATCTCTTGGTAAGATCAGGTCAAAAGAAAAATGCAAATTCTTTCTCAGAAATGGAAGGGGGCAAAGGGTGACAGAATATAGGATAACTTTTTGCAAGATGGAGATATGTTTAAGGCAAGAGATTCTAAAATAACCAATTTATTCTTAAAGAAACAAAAGTATGAGTTAGCTTTCAAGTCACTGTATATCTTTCTTAGCTGAGCCTTTTTTGTTCTTACTGCCCATCTTGTCATTAGACTAAGATTCGAAGTGATGAAGAAAGTAACCACCATGAAAGTGGGAACCATGTCTGTTTTGTGACCCACTGTGTCTCCAGCACCTAGAACAGTGCTTCTCACAGAGTAGGTGGATAATGAACATTTGTGGAATAAATAATTGGATGGATGGATGGATGAGTGGATGGGTGGGTGGGTGGGTGGATGGATGGATGGGTGGGTGGATGGATGGAGGGATGGATGGGTGGGTGGATAAAGAAGAAAGCACAGAGACTTAAAGACTTTTTTGAGGAAAGGAAGTCAAGTGCTTATTTATTAAGTATCTACTCTGTGACAATTGCTTTTCGATATTAATTTGTTTAGTTTCTAGATTAAGCAAAAGTAACAGTCTTTAATTTTCTCTTTCAAAAATTTGATTAAGAAAGCCCATTTTCAGGGCCGGCTCCAGGGCTTAGCGGTTAAGTGTGTGCGCTCTGCTACTAGCGGACCGGGTTCGGATCTCGAGCGCGCACCGACGCACCACTTCTCCGGCCATGCTGAGGCCGCGTCCCATATACAGCAACTAGAAGGATGTGCAGCTATGACATACAACTATCTACTGGGGCTTTGGGGAAAAAACAAAAAAGGAGGAGGATTGGCAGTAGATGTTAGCTCAGAGCCGGTCTTCCTCAGCAAAAAGAGGAGGATTAGCATTGATGTTAGCTCAGGGCTGATCTTCCTCACAAAAAAAATAAAAAAAAGAAAGAAAGCCCATTTTCAGCCAAGTACTATGACATAGGTCATACAGCTAAGAAGCAGCTCTCCAAATTCAAAGAACTTGCTTTTTCTACCTCCACTCCTGGTGGGCCTGGTCGTGGTACTCAACCCTTTTGCAGTAGGATTGCTGTCTCCTATTTACGTTGTGCATTCATGTACAGTATCTCATGTGATTCTACATATTCATTTAAAAAGACCTCTAGTTTCTTGGCACCTACAAGAATGCTATTTTAAATTTTAGGGGTTTTTTTGTACCTTTTAACATGTTTTGAATTTAAAAATATCAGAATCATGCCACAGTTACCTTTGAGAGGTGTTCTGACTTAATGTTTTTTGTTATAGAGAAACCTTGAAAAGAATACATAATTCTTAAGTCACAATTTTAGACCATGTTGCAATGGATATTACTTCCGACGGGGAGTAATTGTCACCAATTTTGGAAAGAAATATCTCAAAATGATTGGGATTTTGTGCTTTGGAATAAGACAGATTTTTTTTCTTAATATTTCCTCCTTTGCTTTTTTTTGTCTATGTGACTTTAGGCAAGTTATTTAACTTTAATTTCTTCATCTATAAAATAGGAACTTTAGTTTCTTTATGTCTAAAATAGTACTTAACTCAAGAGTTGATTGGGCCAGTAAATGATATAAGACACATAAAGATGCCTGACATACAGAAAACGCTAAATAAATATGAGTTAATGTAATTATTAAGAATAGTAAGTAGCCACTTAGAAAGCTATGAGCTGCATAAGGATACTTAAATATGGAAAGCATTTTCATTTCCAGTCTCCAAACCCCTGATCTCAATTTACCTTATTGTCCGTGGTCCTGGATGTACTTACAGATGCCCATAGAATTTCTGATGCATTTGTTTGAATTGAATGTTAAGAACACATAAGTAATATAAGACCTTGCTGTCTGAAATATTTGTCTCAAATAGACTCAAATATTTATTCTTTATAAGTCTTTTTTTCCCTGTTTTGCTGCCAGATATTTAGACAGATAGTACAGTATACTTTGGCAGTCTTGTCAAATCTAAGCCTGGTACTTTGTCTCTCTTATTTCTGAAATTGCTCACCCTTTTCATTTAAAAATAACAACACACTAGTCACAAAAGCAGTCACCTCTAACTTCTGAATCCTCAAAGGCCATTTCCCGTATGCTTTTCAAAAGAGACAGCTCTTGTCATATTTCATTTCACGAAGGCCCGTTTTCCTCCCTTAAATGTTGAGAGAGGAAAAATCACATTTATAAGAGACCTCAGACATGAAACTGTCACTCTTGATTGTAGATTGAAATGGTATCAAGCAGTTTTCTGATCTAAACTTTGGTAATGTGTAGTTATTCCTTTAGCAATAGAGAAACTCAATTTTATATACGCTGTGCAACAGAGGCGGTGTACTGAAGAAGAATAAGATTCTGGATTCAGAAAAAGAATGACAACTAATACCGAGAGCCTGCTATAAGCCAGACTTTTTCTTAGGTGACTTACCCAGATTTGCTTCTCAAAATAATCCTAGGAATTTAGGAACTTAATATCCCCATTTTATAAATGAAGAAACTAAGGCATAGCAAGGTAAATAATTCAGCCAACATGAAACTACTAAATGCTAGAATGTGAACTCAGGCAGGTTATTAGTTTGCCAAGGCTGCCATAACAAAGTACAACAAACTTGGTAGCTTAAACAGAAATGTATTTTCTCAATTCTGGAGGCTAGAAGTCTGAGATTATGGTGTCAGCAGGGTTGGTTTCTTCTGAGGCCTTTCTCTTTGGCTTGTAGATGACTGTCTTCCCCTTATGTCTCTTCACATCATCTTCCCTTTATGTGTGTCTGTGTCTTAATTTTCTCTTCTTTTAAAGACACCAATCATATTGGATTAGGCCACCCTGATGACCTCATTTTAACTTAATTACCTTTTTAAAGACCTTACTCACAATACAGCCACTTTCTAAGATACTGGGAGTTGGGACTTCAACATATGAATTTTCAGGGGGCAAAATTAGCCCAGAAAATGTGGTCTGACTGGAGTGTGCACCTTTGTGCACTACATAGCACCAATTGTTTAACTAATCAATTTTAATATGAAATATATGTTAGCTTACATATTATTTACCATTTCTAAACTACATAAAATAATTTCAAATATTTGCATAATTGCACTAACAATAATCATATCATGAAATTGATCATCTTTTGAAGATCTTTAACTTTTAAGCATTTAGCAGAAATTTGTCCTGGTTTTCAGAAGAGAAATTAAGTTTAAATAACTTGTACAAGGTCCATACGTAATGGAGACAAGAGTCAAACTAAGACCTGTTCAACTGTGGCACCCAAATTCAATCACTGGGCTGTATTATCCTAGCCCATTTGGTTCTCTGTGGAGGAAAATACTCATTATGTATACAATGTGAATAAAAATTACAATGCTTTTTTTTGTGTATGAGGAAGATTGGCCCTGTGCTAACATCTGTGCCAATCTTCCTCTGCTTTGTATATGGGATGCCGCCACGGCATGGCTTGATGAGTGGTGGGTAGGTGCATGCCCAGCATCCGAACCCGTGAACCCCAGGCCGCCAAAGCAGAGCACACAAACCCAACCACTATGCCACCCGGCTGGCCCAAAATTATAATGCTTTGATTCATGTGTAGCCTCAGTTATATGAAAGTGCTAACTAATAATTCCCTTTTGATTTCAGTCCTATCTATAATTAACCAAAGTTTAATTCAAAGGTCTCCAAATATTCTCACTGCTTTGCATTTATGCAGTGTATCTAATTTCAGCTAAAATTCGATTCCCCAAACCACTGGAGCTTAATGCGTATATCTGATGGGAAAATGAATTCAATATTATGTTTTAAATAGTTATAAAGAGTGTTAAAATGTCAATTTGGAATTCAGGTTTAAAAATGTAATCCTACTGTTGCTGAACCAAAGTGGGTTCACTTCCTGGCAAGTTAAAATCAGACTCTCCACCAGAAGTAGTTGTCACATAAAGTAGAGTTTGTTTGCAGCAAATAGGAGGCCGCGCGGAATCATTTCCAAAGTTGTGGCTCCCAGAGCATAGGGCAGCAGGGGCCTTTTGTTTTGGATGAGGAATGAATATTCCAAAGGGAGTGGTGGGTATTGGCTTGTGAAGGTGCAGCTGGAAAACACGCTTCCACATACATCGCATGCATGTTGTGGTAATAAGGCCTAAGCTCCTCTCGAGGTGGAGGGCTTAGCATTAAAAAATGAGGCAAAAGTCATCTCTTGGGCACCGTTCAGCCCATCTGTGCAGGCCTCCTCCTTGTGGTGGGGTTTGCACTGGTTCAGGGTGGTTGGTGGTTGCCTCTCTTAACAAAACAAAAAAGAAAAAAAAAAAACAAATTAGAGAAACAGTCGAATGCTTCTGAAACTTCTCTTGAGTTCCTAGGGGCCATTAGTTGATGACATTACCTGTATAAACACATGTAAAAATTATATTTTTTAATTAGAGATGATGGACTTTTTAACCGTACTGATCTTTTTGAAATATAGATACTTAAAATTGAGATTTGTGTGTGATGATGTAAACGGGTCTACCAAAACTTCCAATTTAATTTGTGTAACCCTACCTCTAGTGTAACCAGTCTATGATACAGGGATATAGTCAAGGTAATGTCAGGCGATGAAGGACCAGTTGGGAATGTAGACCTGAAGGGGGACAATTTAGAACTCTCTGGCCAGCTCAGAAAGACACAGGAGAAAGAGAAAAGAATGATGACTTTGAGAGAGGTGAGCTAAGTAGTCCTCTTTTCAGTGGAACTAAGATATTCACTGCTAGAAAGTCGTGAGTTGAGAGCTGGCTAACTGGCCAGTGGTGAGTGAATGGCCTGTAGATTCTTAGGAAGTAGAGACTGCAGCAGCACTAGCATCTGAGAGACTGGCTGGTAGTGGCTGAGATTCAGCAGTTTTGCTGGGAAGGATTGAATCATATCCTCCACCCCTTGAGTGTTATTTCATGGTGTGTATGATAAGCATGAATTCAACACTACCACAATTAGGTACAGGACATTTCACATTACTCTATTTTTCCAAATCTAATTAGATCAGACTTTGAGTCCCTGCTTACCAAGGTGGCATAATCATTGGAATTTTAAGGAAAGTGGGAAAACTGAAAGCAAGATTCCCGAGCCAAATACACCATCACATTTGGAGGTTTCTCATTGTGAATGAGGTTTATAGTCAGTCAAATTCTATCTCTACATGAAGCAGGAATACGTAATATTTGCTATAAGCTTATTAATTTTTTTCTGGTAAATTTCTTAATATTATGTCATGGTTAAGAGTGTTCTCTGCTTTGAATATTCCCGGACTTGATGTAGGGGAAGGAACAGAAATTAATTGCCTAGAGAAACTTAATGGAAAGTCTTACTGATAGAGAGGTTACAATTTGCTACTGCATTTGTCACTGTCAGAGAACACATAAATTCTACAGTCGTTACCGGTGGAGGGGACTCCCCCCCCCACAAAGTTCTCTGCTCCCTGCTCTTCTCTATGATACTACAAATTTATTTAATTTCAAATCTGCTGATCATAAGTAATCACTATTATATTCATTGATGTCTTGACTGATGGAATATATTTGTATTATTTATGGATGGTATCTAATTGGGTATGAGTGCATAAGACACTGGGGTAGAAGTTAAGAATTCAGAACTATTTTGACTTGTTACAGAGGTTTTGACAAAAGTAAACATTTTCAAAGGGATGCTTATATTAAAGAAAAATAACTAATAAACATGGATTTGATGCGTAATTTGAATAGGAAAAACATCTAGGAAACAGTTTTACACACTTAGCCAAGAATCTATGATTGCTTTTAATGTGTATAAAATTGTTTCTAAACACTGGTTAAATATCCAGGAGTCGTGAGGTACTGCAATCACTTAAATCTTAAGGTAGATGAAGAAACATTTAAGGAACTATTCACTATTCCTACTAAGGACCAAATTAGAGAAAATCAACTAAGATAAAAGAATAAGGGAATTGTGTCAAATACAAAAAAACAACAGTTGTTATAAGAGTTATGAAATGAAATAGAGAGTTAAAAATAAGACTGATTTTTCTGGAATGACCTAGAGTTAAATGGAAAGCCCAATGAAGCAGTACAATCTCTTCTAATCTTCAATTGAATGACATCCATTGAAGATCTTGGGAAGTTTATAACTGCAGTTTTCACATTTTTTCTTAAAATAGTATATGAGAGAAGTGGTTATAAATTTCTGTCCTTTAGAACAAACCATGAATTTTTTGTCTAGGTTTATTGCTAATATGGTATGGAAAGTTGTTCAGATGTCTTTCGTTTTTCCATTTCTTTTGATTTCCGTCATCAAATGCCATGAACAGAACAAACTGTCCCTTTGGGTAGAAGAGTTTCGCAGCATTTAAGGCTCTAATGATCTTCAGTTGTATTCGCTCCTTGAACAAAGCAGCTATAGAAGCTTACACTGACAATGGAAATCAATCAGGTCTAGTCAGCAGAAGCGCACACCACATTGAGAAATGTCTTTAGGTGGGCATTCACTCTTAGGCTGACAAAATAGGCAGAGTTTCTGGGACTAAACTTACTGAGGCAGAACCAGCGTCAGGGTATTCTCTTTGCTGGGACGTTCTGATGATTTCCGTTTACCACTCTGGTCCTTGGGCATAAGTCGTGATTGTGTTGGTCAAATAATGTTTTTTATCAGCAGAAAGTTTATAAAATCATTTTCCATGGAAAATAATATCTAAAAAGACCTTAAACATTACTTTCAACCTTTCAATTACACTCCATCCAACAGCCATCCCTGAATGTCTGTTCAGGGCCAGGGTCTGTACTAAGGGCTGTAACGTACACAGAAACAGTATAAGGAACCAATCCTGTAATTTAGGTATAAGTTGCAAGTTGAAGAGGCAAGATATAAACATACCCAAGGTCGCATAACAAAGAGATTAAAAGCCGTGGTTCTTACGAAATGATGTTATCATTAATTTTATTTTCAACTCAGATTGTCCACAGACAGTTCATCTGCCCCGGCTCTTATTAGAGATAATATTTGTAATAGCTAGCATCTATTTAACTTACTATTTGCCAGATACTTTTCTTGTATCTTCTAATTCTTATAAGAGCTTTATAATAGAGGTATTGCTATCTTTGTTTTAATGATAGAGGAACTGAGGCTCAGTGAGAGTAAACAATCTGATCAAGACCACAAAGCCAGTAAGCGAGAAGGCTAGGTGTTGAGTCCAACGCTGCCTGGAAGTTGAGCCCACCTTTCTTACCATTGTACTTGCCTTAGATAAGTCCATCTGTTTGAAAGTTGTTTTTATTCTCATAGAAAGCTCTAAGATAGTTAAAAAGCTTGTGCTACCCTGATTCTTTCTGATGGCCGAAGGGAGAGGGACAATGGATGACTGACATGATCGCGTGACCTTATCAGACACTGTAAAAATTAATTGACACTTTTTGATATCTCTTGACCTTTTACCCAGACATTTTACGCTGTTATTGAGTCTTTTTTGGCATTAAGCAATCCTACCGTTACTAAGTTATTTCCTGTAATTTTATTTGCAATCAGCATGCCTTGTAGCTCATGTTATCTGCAGTGGTATTTCCTATTGAGACGTTTCAAGATATTTGTTCACGGAAAGGTTTTAAGAGTCCCTGAAAAAATATGACTATAAATACCAGAAAACAGAAAACTTAGGAGACCAGAATCAAGCCACAATTTGTTGCTTTTCAATATGGGAATTTTATATTTACCTACTATAATTCTTTCAAAATCCTTTGGTTCCATGAGCCCTTCCAGACATAAAAGTTAGAGCAACAAGTCTTGGGTTGAGAAATTTGCTATCATCTTCTTTTTCCTATAATTTACATTATTTGTCTGGGTAGGAGGAAGGGATATGTGGGATAAGGCGCATAGGATCTTCACCATCACTATCATCAGATAATTCATTATGGGTAAATTACATGTCACCTACTTACACGTGGCTCTGTTCAAAGTGGGTTGAACATATGCATTCTCAGCATTAACATATAATGATGTCCAGAGTGCCCATAGGAAAAGGATATATTCTTAAGCTAATGTGTAAGTTACACATGCTATTTGGCAACACCAGAGAGTAAAAAGCTGAATGGAGAATGAAAGAGACTCATTTTAGACACGAGAATCTCAGTTAAAACAGCCAATTCCTCCAGTCCCAGAATCTCAACAAGGGAGTAGCTGTTGCTTTTAATCTGAGCTTCTATGAAGATAACAAAAGTGTTTCTAGGAATAATTTAATGTGTAGGGGAGGAAGAACTATTTCTCTATCTTCTAGGTCCTTCTGGTCGGTCTAAGAATTAAATTGACATGAGGCAGAATAACAGAAAAAAATCGAACGAATTTAATAGCTTGTAAACATAGGGGAAACCCAGAAAAACTGCGTAACTCACCAAAATGGCTGAAGCCACCACCTTAAATACCAACTACAGCTAAAGACAAAGGAGGATGTTGGGGGTAGTGGTTTGGGACTTCAAAGGGGAGGAAGGCAATTCACATGGAGAGGGAAAAGCAAATGTTTGGCAAACAAATGTTGACCATGCCTTGCAGAGACAGTAGACTGTGGGGAGGACTTTCATTAAATGAGCCTTACTAGGTTCCTCCCTGTCTAACATTAGAGTTACCTATAATGATAGCTCCTTCCTGGAACAGGCCTTCTATCTCAAATTCTTTTAGACAGTTAGGCGGAAGGTCAAAGTTTCTTTCTGAGTCTTTTGTTCTTAAAAATAATCAAGCCAGGGACAGGCCCAGTGGTGCAGCAGTTAAGTTTGCGATTCTGCTTCAGCAGCCCAGGGTTCAGTGGTTTGGATCCTGGGTGTGGACCTCCTCACTGCTCATCAAGCCATACTGAGGCAGCATCCCGCATAGAAGAGCTACAGCTCTACAACTATGATACACGAATATGTACTGGGGCTTTGGGGAGAAAAAAAGAAAAAGAGGAAGATTGGCAACAGATGTTAGCACAGGGACAATCTTCCTCCAAAAAAAATAATAATACTAATAATCAAGCCAAAGAGAAATATTTTGGGGTGGCAAGGTCTGATCCTCCACAAATGCATACTTCAGAATGAAAAGTATTTATATTTTATATTCAAATATAAATACATTAAATAATATGTGAATGCAAAGATGTTCTCAGTAATATTTTACTTTCCTTTTTAGCTAAGGGCCTTTGGAGCTTCCTCTTCTGTGCTTAGTTGATCTTTCTCTGTGTTCAGCATTGTTCTTGGCTCATACCTATCTCACTTCTTATACTAGAGCCCTTATTATTTACAAGGTTTTTGCATCTTCGGCTAATGTGTAATCTAAAAGCCATGTCAAGTGGCACATCTTTATCAATCAATAGGTACAAAGAGTTTATCCCTCTCATACACACTGCAGAAATGCTACTGACATTCTTTGCTTATAAAGCTCTTCTTTTCTGGGTGTGCTTCGTCTATGTTTTCTCTGATAATCCCACTAATGTGTTCCTCTATCCCATGATAATCTGATGGGTTTTTACAGTTTTTGATAAGCAGAGAAACTTTTTACGTGGAGCTGGAGCTGATGGGAGGCTGTTAGGAAGAATGATGGATATTATGACATGTTTTAGTCAAAAGGTTTATAATACATCCTCCACCCAACATTTATCTTAGTGCTATCATTGTAACCTAGAGCACTTGAGAATTATTGTATACAAGTTAAAGGGTAAATTATTTTTATAATGAGTGATACAATTTTACTTTTTAGACCAAATGATGTTGGATTGTGTTTTTGGTCTCTTTTCTAAGGACTCAAAGGGTAAGCACTCACGTCTTGAATCCAAAATGCTCAGTGTCTCAGGAATGCCCATAGTGGTTCAGACTTCCCAATCTGATGCCAGACATGAGTTTATATGTCCCCTGCCTCTTCATCTCCACCTTTGCTCCATTGTGATTCTACTCTGCTAGGTAATCAGTGGTAGCCTGTGCATCCCTAAGAGTTGCTGGACCTGGGGCAAGAGTACAAATGGAGCCCTACATATTTTATGTCTCATTGTTTATTAAAAATCAAACAAATACTGTTAAATAAAATATATTCTATCCTCCCACTCTGACAGATATATCTTTATAAGAACCTGGAGGGCCAGGTGAAATGTTAGAATGTTAGACTCCTCAGGAATGTGGCGGCATGGAGAGAGGTGGCCCCTAGCCTACAGCCTCTCCTCCACCCAGTTCTGTCGGTATTGTGAGAGGCCTTGCACACAAGTGAATGGACACTCCAGCCCGCACATCCAGGACCCATACACTCTCCCTCACACATCTGCACCTGGACCACCCATCCTTCCTAGGTGTACGCACATTGGTGACACAGTCTGCTGTCTGGAGAGAGAACCGGGAAAGTTGACATCACAAGCCCTGGATGAGGGCTGGGTGCTATTTGGGCATGGAATTCTGGGATCATGGGGGTTTGGAGCTTGATCTAGAAGACAGGAGCGCAGGCTCCAGGTGGGCACTTCTCTTGACTCCACAGACTTTGCCTTATGGTGAAGGTGTGGCCAGAGAAAAATCAGAGTGCTCAACAGATATTTGTTGGTTTCTTACTACATGCCAGCACTGTTCTGGGCACATGGGACACATGAGCGAAAAAATCATAGTGCTTGCCCTTGTAGAGCTTATATTCTGGAAAAGGGAGAGACAGGCTATAAATACTAAATGTAATAAATGTATAAACTATATAGTACATTAGAAGGTGAGAAGTACTGTAGAAACAATGAAAATTAGAGCAGGGAAATATGGCAGGGTTGCAGTATTAAATAGGTCGATCAGGGTTGGCCTCAACTGAGAAGGTGAGATTTGAGAAAAACTTGAAGGCAATGAGGAGATTAGCTAAGCGGATAACAAGAGGGAGGGAAACTCAGGCCCTTAAGAGTATAGTGAGCAGCTTGAGGTAGGATCACAGTTGGCATATTGGAAGTATAACAAAGAGACCAGTGACATTGGAATAGAATGGGTGAGGTGGAGAGTTAAAGAGATGTCACCAAAAGAACTGATGGCCCGATCATATGGTGCAGCATGGTCCCATAGAAATATAATGACAGCCATAACAATATAATTTTAAATTTCATGTAGCCACAATAAAAAGGTAAACAGAAACAGGTAAAAATTAACTTTAATAATATATTTTGTACAACTCAATTTATCTAAAATGTTATCATTTCAACATGTAATGTTTGAAATCCAGATGTATTTTACACTCACAACACATCTCAGTTCATACCATCTGCATTTCAATCAGCTGCATAGGGCTAGTGGTTACTCTACTGGGTAGCACAGATATAGATTTTGACTCATCATTGAAAGAACTTTGTCTGTTACTCTGAGTGACCTGGGAGACATTTCAGGGTTTAAGAATTAAAGTGTGATGATTTGATTTATATTTTAAAAAGATCAGAGCTAGCCTTAACTGAGACTACACCATAAGGGATCAAGAGTAGAAACAGGGAGACCTATTGGAGTAATCTTGATGAGGAATGATGGTGGCTCAGATGATGGCAGTGGATGACACAAGAAGTGGCTGAATTCTTGATCATTTTGAAGGTAAAACAAATAGGATGGATTGCGTTTGGTGTGTGAGAGAGTCAAGAATGACCCCAAGACTTTGACCTGAATAACAGGAAAGATGGATTGACCTCCACTGAGATGAGACAGGCTGCTGGACGGATGGGGAAGGAAGGTGGGCAGTTTTGGATAGGTGCGTCTGAGGAGTCTTTAGGCATCCAAGCGAAGATGTAGTGTAGGCAGGTGAATATGAGTCTGGAGTTTCCGGGAGAGTTTGGAGGTAAAATTTGGAGACCATCACCCTTGAAACTGGATAGGATTACCAAGGGATAAGAGTGGATAAAGAAGAGAGTACCACGGACTGAGTACTGGAACGTCTGAAATTAGGCAGTCTAAAATAACAAGAAATTGACATTGAAATAATATCATATATTTTAGCACTTTTGCATTATATTTAGTTTTTAGAAATTTTAACACAAATGTTCATAACTGTCATTATGATCTCATTCATTTTACTGAACAACTATAACTTTAGATCAAACCTAAAGCTTTTTTGTGACTTTTTTTTGCTTTAAAATCTCTCACAAACTTAAGTAATGAACTCATATTATAGACAAGTACATTTAAACAATAGAGAGTAAAAATAAAAATTGTGTTTGTAATCAACTTAGGGACTATAATAAGTCTTTAATATAAGCGGTTTATATACGTGTTCCTCAGAGATGAATAAGGTAACTATTCTTTGATAAATATAACATTAAACACCAATACAGCAGTTTGAAATCTGTCCCACAGTCTACAAACTCATGCAGCTTTGTTTTATTTATGATAAACTTACCAATTTGCTTTTTTAATATAAAGTTTGATTGATGGTTATATGTTCTTACCTCATTGTAGGTAGTCTGTCAATGAATTAGATCTTTATCCCTTTAATTGTATTAAAATCTCAGGTATGAAGAATGCACCATAAAACAAAATCCATTATTTTACCAAAAGCACATCGTGACTTTAAAAAAAGATACAACTCATACTTCAAATGAGATTCTATCCCTTTGTGATCTTGTATATCAAGGCAATTATTTACTATACAATGTGGAAATCAGTGTATTAAATTAAAAGCTGAAAATTAGAATTAAACAACTCATTTTTGTCTAAGTGACTACATAAACATACTGGCAATCTTTAATTTTTTAACACAGGCAATTATCTGTGTCTTTTCAGTCTATTCGAGAAGTCACAGGCTATGTGTTAGTGGCTCTTAACCAGTTTCGTTACCTGCCTCTGGAGAATTTGCGCATCATTCGTGGGACAAAACTTTATGAGGATCGATACGCCTTGGCAATATTTTTAAACTACAGAAAAGATGGAAACTTTGGACTTCAAGAACTTGGATTGAAGAATTTGACAGGTAAGGAAAATATCCAAAATAGCAAATATATTGTCTTTATCAATGTAATGTGATAGACACACGAACACACATGTGTGTATAGTTACTGCAATATGTGTTACATTGAGAAACACTAAAGCATTTAAAAATCTACTATGTATTTATCTTATGGGAGATGCTGCCCTATGATGCCCTTGCTTTGTTTACAGATATTGTAAGTGCAGTCTGAAGGATACCGTAATACTGTATCTCAGCTGAACAGAAGTACACTCTAAGGAAATGCTCAGTGACTGAAAACCGAGATAGGAAGCAGGTTTAAGAATGCTGTGTTTGGTGGTCTCAGGTGAACAGTGGACCATATCATCAAATCTCTGCAGTAACACCTCTACTTTCACTCTTGTTAGAGCTCAGTAAATACACAAACCGTTACATCTGGTTTCGCTAATCTAGTTTTCTGCACAATCCTTTATTTTTGGAAAACATATCTACTTTATTAATTCAGTTTTGATTTCTCTTATTCAGTAACTCACTAAATGCCATCAGTAATTCTTTCTCAGAATGCTTTAATATCCTCAGTATTTTTCCTGCCTAAGATTGGAGATAGGTAATTGTTTACATCCTAAAATTACCATCTTGCAAAAAAATCCAAACCACTTTGTAGGAATTTGTTTTGTAAGCTGGTCCTTGCAATCCCACTGATACCTTTTCAGTTCATATAGTTCGTAGTTCATAAAGACTATGGTGGGAGTCTTTTTGGTACAAAGTTTCTAGTCATGAATTTTGTCATGTATGCCTATAATCAAAGTGTGCTAATTAATAATTGATTATCATCTCACAGTGAGATAAAGGAGTTTAAACTATTAATTTAATCTAGATTAATATGATCTATATATTTTAAATCAAAATATGTAGTGATTTTATGTGTGTTTGAGTCTACTCGGTGACAATGTTTCTTGATCTTGAAAAATGAAATATTTTAGAGGTACTGCCCTAAAATATTAAGTAAAAATAAGATTACTATTGTCAGGTTACTAAAATTATTTGTTTCCTTTATTTATAGTGGATATAAAATATATAGTTTTAAGTTTGATGTAGTTTCATAATCAGCAAGATGTGAGCTAAATTTGGGATATTTTGAGTGAATAAATGCATACTGACTATGTTATTTATTTTGGACATGATTGGTATAGAATTGATGACATAGTGGTAAATGCAAATTGTTCAGAATTTATAGATTCTTTCACCAACATTTTTACTATTTTTTCTTCCAAAGATAGTTTTTTACTGCGGAGCAGAATGTTTGACTAAATTGCTACTTGCGTGGAAATAATGATAGGAGGAAGAATTTTGGAAATGGAATGGATAGAGAAAAATTGAATGATTGAAATTAGAGTCTAAAAATAATAAGATCTATTTAAAACTTGCATAAGAAGCATTGTGTTTTCTTCCCGATTTTTCCCTGATTATGTTAAAGAAAAATGATTAAATTTCTTTTCAAACTTTTTACAATACTTGAATTATATTATTATTCCATAATATGTGCTATTTAAAGAATTTTCCATACGGAAAATTAGTCTTTAAAAAATTCTCTTCTTTATTTCTGCATTTATCAAAAAGAGTTATTTAATCAAAATGATGCCACATTTAAATATACCTTACCTATTGAGGGATCTCATACCACGTGTAACTTATGATAGTAACAGTTCTTTAACTTGTGCCATACCAAAATATAACACTATTAGTTCAAAATATGAGTCCCTACTCTACCAGAAAGCATTATGATATTCTTGTGTAGTAGTAGAAATGGGTAATTAATAAAAGATTAAAAGGATGAGTTTATTTTTTAGAAAAAATAGTGTTTGTTCAAGAATTATTATTAATTTATTTTTTGAGTATGAATTAAAGAAAAGTACAATAAAATAAATGGAAAATTTATACAATTTGGAAATTTTCCAGATATTTTAATATATTTATTAGGTGGTAGACAATTACATGACAACATTATTCTGTGAGATAGTCTAGAATGATTGATCTTAATTTAGGTAATCGGATCAATAGTGTAACTCCAATTTTCATCAGAATTTACACAATAAACATGATTGTGTTTGTGGGTAAGACTATATGAGGAAGGACAGGATGCCCCTAACTGTTCATATAAAGAGGAATTTGGGATAAAATTTGCTGTATAGTAATAACTTAAAGAGCTAAATGTTCTACATAACCTGATTAAATTAATAAGAAACTATTTCAATTCACTTCAGATGAGATGGTTTTTGTGTTATGTTATTGTATGTTGTGTATTTATGTGCTATGAAAATCAAGCTGATAAAATTAAAAAAAAAAATAATGTTATATTAAGTGCAGGGCTACAGGGCTGGCCCTAATTATAGACTTACCTTGTGTAATATGAGGGGAAATACCTCACTGCCTAACTACCATAGTGGATTAAATTTTTAACTCAGTTCTTAAAGGACCAGTGACATCAGCCTCACCTAGATATTTATTAGAAGTGCAGATCCTTGGGCCTCACCTGATAGATGAGAAACTCTGGGAGTGGGGACCAGCAATGTGTGTTTTGAGGATCCCTCTGTGATTCTGATTACTACTAAAATTTGAGAAATACTGTTCTAATTAATTAAAGATATGTTACCAAGAAATGGTAGCACAATATCCAGTTAACCTCTTCACACTTACTTGATCCAAATCATTTTCATTCATTTTTCATCTCCTGGAGAGAAGGGAAGGAATGCAACAGAGAAAAGATAGGTCTTGATTGAAAAACAAGAAATACATCTTCAGTTGGCTTAAGGATGAAAAGAAACGTGTGGGTATAAAAGGGCTTAGAGATGATCGAGATATTGGGAATAATCTTTCTTCTGTATCACCATTTTGTCTCATGCCAACTTTGCATAATGGTAAACCATCACAAAGACAATAATAATTCGTGATGAATTTTCTTTTTAAGCAAAATTTTACTATTGAGACTTTTTAAATAAGTTAAATAATTACTAGTTGTGGGGATGAGAAGTACGTAGAGCATTATAACAATGAATTTTGAGGTTAACATTTCAAGGCTTTTTGATATGTGATATATATATATATATACACACACACATATATACATATATGTATATCAAACAAGTTTTTATGTGTAGCCAGAAAACATGCTTGTGTCTCATCTTTGGGTACAACCAAAAGTGAAAGTCTCTACATAAGATCTGTGGTAATATCTATAGTCCAAGGAATTAGTGTGTTTCTCTTGAAGTCTTTTTGATGTGTTGACGTTGGAATAGCATGCTTTTATGCCAGTACATTTGCCTCCCGCAAACTCTTTGTGTAAAAGGCATGTTCGGTTAACATGAGGACTGTCATATGTAAGGGTTAATGGTTGGGTACCACTCGCACATATATAAATTGACTTCTACCTTACATATTCTCATTAATTAGATTGATGCTCACCGAAAGCTATTCCTTGGCGTATAGACGTTACTACAGATCTTACTTAGATGCTTTCATTTTGGTTGTGTCCAAAGACAAGAAACACACTTAAACATATTTTCTGGGTAAACAGAAAAACTTGTTTTACTGCTGCCACTGACATTTCCCTGGTCCACTATGGGTGAGGGGGGGTAGCGTGGAGAAAAGGCAGATCCCTAGACTCAGGATATGCCACACGATCTAAAAGGGAGTAAGGAGATTCTCTTGCCAACCTTGAGGTGCCCTGTCACACGGGGTCATCCTTTTCTGGTCAGAGGAGAGACCATACTTCTATCAGTGTGTCCCTTCAGGCATATAATCATCTCAAGGCCATCGGGAGTGACACTACTCCATCAGAGGAGTACCTAGCTGGAGAGAAGTACATTACTTCCTCTGTTAAGGTCACTTGCGTGTGGCTGTGGTTCTTACTAATCACTCCCAATGATGATGCTCTGCTGATTTTTTTACCAGCTCCTTCAACCTTTTTTTTACCAACCTCCTTCTAACTTTTAACATTCCTCTTCAAAATCCAAACCAACATTTAATATATTTACAATCTTAAGTCTGTGAGTTTCTACTTATTTAGTCATCTGGCCAAAATTAAGTTTGTTTCATTATATGGGACATAAACACCACTATTATTTTCTCCTTTCTATAATTTATAAAATTACTTCACCTATTAGGAATAATGGATAATATTACACAATTTCATCTATGTTATATTGTATATATGCAGGAATCTTTGAGAAATATCTAAGTTCGTAGCTATTCTGCTAGTCATATCGTATTTATAATGATGATAACCTAGGTACAAATTTAATACATGCATACTTGCATTTATCACACCAAATTTCACCTTAAGTATTTGAATTTTTATTTTATGATTTGCGAGAACATTTCTTTGAGTAGGTAAAATTTGGGATGATACAAATTTACAATTTATGTTTTCCAAAATTAAATACTCTGCTTATTTTCAGACCAGCACATTCCTGTATTAGTGCCTTTATTTAATATTTTATGGATAGTCTAATTGTTTGGTTAACTGTGTATTGGGTCATCTCATTTAGATTATTATTTGAGATATGGACAAATAAAAATTTTAAACAAAAAGTAAAATGCTGAAGTTACTTTGGGGAGCCTTTAGTTATAATGTAAAGGATATATTAAGTTTACTGAATTCTGGTAGACTAAAAATAAGATAAAATGCTTAGTGCAGGAGCTACAATATCTGAATGATGTAAAATTTGAACAATGTAACATCTGAACGTCTGCCTGCAAGTGTGCATAGCCTATTAACTAAAAAGTACATTCAAGTGATGCAGTAACTTTTAACATTTAAATTTCTCAAATCTTTTCAGAATTATCCAGTAATGGTCAAAGAAATCACCTAATATTGAAATGGACAGGTCACCTGTAATTGACTCAATATATGTCAAAGAGCATTGATGTGGAATGAGAAAAAAAATCTCTGTTCAAATGTCAGATCACCACTTACAGTCTGGGTGTCTCTCTGAGACTGAGATTCTTGATCTTTAAAATCAAGAAGAAAATTCCACCCCATAATGTTGTTATAAGCATTAAAGTAACAAAATGGGAACTTTTCAACCACTGCACCTTTCACGTTGAGGATGCTTAGGAAACCTTTATCCTCTTTCTCTGTATTGTTTCATTTTTAGCTTGCCTTTCTGTCAACATACTGACAAACCTGTTGTACCTGTTTCTGCATATTCAAATAGGTTCCTGTTGCTTCACTGGGGCTTTGAAAAGTGACTTGTTTAGACAAAAAAGATGCTCCAAATTTCAGCATCTCTTCTGATACTGCTTTGAAACCACTTGATGTGTGAGATCTATTTCTCTGGCAGTGAGAAGCCTGAGGCTTTTCTTTGTCTGCTCTCAGTCTGATGGCGTCTCTGGTACTTCACAGCACTTCTCTCCTGCCTTTCTGTGTCTTGTGCCAAGCACCTGTTGCCCCGGCCCTTCATTTCAAATTCCTATCATCATGTTTCACCCTTCATTGGCCCTGACATTTGTCTTGACCCAGACAAGAGACATATTCATTCTGAGTTCTTTTTCTGACACTAGAGTTGCTAAGCATTCTTCAACTGCTCTGTGAAAGGTCTTAGTAATGTTTGAGTGGGTTCATCCAGCCGAGTTCAGGGATTGTTGTTAAATACAAGATTTGACAAAGGCACTACTAATATTTACATTATAAAAACTACTCAGCATATTGTGATATCTGCAGAAAAAATAAATGATGCCAAGAATAATCCCAGCTTAAGGATAAATTACCTGGAAAATGATTTGATCAAAACTAACCCCTAGTGAACATCCTATGAGTCAGATGAAATCAGTGAAGAGTGGCATATTCCTATGAAGGCATCAATTTTTAAATCAGATCTACAATCTCTAGAAATGATACTCTAATCAATGTTCTTAAAGAAGATTGTTTGCTTGTCATGTCAGTGTATATTAACTAGAAGAAGGAAAATCACACTGATATATTTATGTATGTAGGCAAACTAGAAACATATATTTGAAAGGAAATACTATACATATGGGATCAGATAGTTATATTCACCATTTCAGCAAATTTCTGGAACTTATTCTTGGTTTTAGACAACTGATGAGTGAATTTATGAAATTGAATGAAGGTAAAATGGGAATTTCTCCTCCTGTGCCACTGATCAGAAAGGAGCCTGTTTGTGGAGAAATAAGACATGGGAGAGTGGAATTTCCAGGGAATAAAGCCATCCCTTCTCCTCTAGCTAACATATTTTTAGTCATGATTGGTAAGATAATCTACTCAGACCATGAAAGCAACCTCTTTGATTTATGTCCCGTTCAGAGATCCTGAAGAGGTCCCACTCTCTGAACTACATTCGATTTAATCCCTGTTAACAACTTTAAGAAAAAATTGGGGGAAACCTAGCATTATAGGAGTCTCTCAGTAAAATTCCCTACTTGGGACTTGAAACCTCTGTCATTCTTCTTTGTTGTCCTTAAGATACACTAAGATCTGTATGTTCCCATCCCTAAGAGAAAGAATATATATTTTAAGGAAAGAAAACATGTAAGGTCAACAAATTCCCTTATTAAAGCTCATTTGCTGAGAAAGAATGCGCTTATTTGCTTGTGATATTTAGAAAATGGACGAGAATCTTTGCTCCTCAGGGTTCCAAAGGCAATAACAGAAAATGATTTGTGTTCACCACGAGTCCATGATTTCTCTCTGAGGGAAGATATCAGAATACACATCCTCACCCTCACCCCAGGGCATTAGCTTTGTTGGGCCCATAGACACTCAACTGTAAAGAGTTAGCAAATTCTTTGCGTCCATTCCCAGTCACAAGCAATGTGGGATCAGAATCATTGGATCATTGCACATTCTGGTTTGCTGAAATCAAATCAGAGGACCAGAAGCGTTACCAAACTGAAATGGGTTCACTTCCTGGTGAGTTAAAATAAGACTCTCCACCAGAAGTAGTTGTCACACAAAGTAGAGTTTATTTGCAGCAAATAGAAGACCACGTGGAATCATTTCCAAAGTCGTGACTCTCTCCAAGCATGGGACAACAGCGGCCTTTTATTTTGGATGGTGATGAATATTCAAAAGGGAGAGGTGGGCATTTGCTTGCACAGGTTCAGCTGGAAAACATGTTTCCGCATACGTTGCATGTTAGGTAAAGCACAACTTTAGGTCATCTCTCGGCTCATCTGCCCAAGTGCTGCTCTTGCGGTGGGGCTAGGTCTGGTTCAGGGTGGTTGGTGATTGCATCTCTTAACATAATAAAAAAGGAAAAAAAAACAATTTGGAGAAACAGTTACATGCTTCTGAAACCTCTCTTGAGTTCCTTGGGGCAATTAGTCAGTGACAGAAGCAGTGTGAATAATATTTGAGAATAACCTGAATCCGCATTCTAGAGGGAATGAAGAGTAGATGGGTGCTTTGATAAGCTTCCTTGCAATTTAAAATATGTGTAAATTTATCATCTAGTTTAGTTGGAGGAGGAAGCCCCATGCTTGGCAGACCCTAAAACTCTCCATCAGTCAGAGGTAAGAAACTAGGCTACATGTTGTTCTCCTCTGATGTTTAGCAAAGGCATTTTTGTTGTTAGTGTCATCCATTCCATTTCAACTCCTAGAAACCCTGTGGACAGCAGAGTGGAACCCTGCCTGGTCTTTGTTGCTCTGTCAGACAATGCTCCACTGTTCTTCACAGGGTTTTCATGGTCAATTTTTTCAGGAGTGGTTGGCCAGATCCTTCTTCCTATTCTGTCTTAGTTTGGAAACTCTGCTGAAACCAGCACGATGACCCTGCTGGTGTTTGAAATCTCGGTGGCATAGCTTTCAGCATCACAACAACATGCAGCCACCACAGTATGACAACCACCGGACAGGTGGTGTGGTTCCCTGACCAGAAACAAACCTGGTAACGTGGCTGTGCGAGCACTGAATCTTAACCACTAGACCATGAGGGCTGGCTTACCAAAGGCGTGGTAACTATAATATCCTATATTTTTATGGTATTTTACAACTTATAAAATGATTTCAGGTTCCTTTGCTTTGTTTCACACTCACTCTTGTAATGCCAATCTGGAAAATATCTTTATTGTATTTTTACAACTAAGGAAACCAGACCTCAGATCTTGTGGCTAATAAGACGTACCTTGTTCTAGAGTCTAGATATATTTCTCATCTCTTCATATTGTGTCATTCCTAAGAAATGTTTAGAAGAATTTCTCCAGGTGAGACCATAGTCAGTGAAATATTAAAATTGCTGTAAATGTAAACAATGAAAACTTAAGCAGAAGGTCTTAAGGTTGTATTTTGAGAAAGAACCTTCTGATTTTAATTGTACAGTACTTGAATACATCATGGATGGATGTATGGGAAATAGTGGTGAGTTGGTATAAAATACAGGTAAACACAGAAAATGACAATGCTGTAAATACTAGATTTGATTTAAAAGTTATCATATCTGTTGACTAATTTTATAGCCACTGTGATTCAACTATGGCTTTTTAAAAATCAAGGCTACTGAACTCTTAGCTGTAATTCACAAACTGTTATTAATAGACTCAATTTTACTGGTAAAGGTTCAGGATTCTTTTGAAAAGTGATGTCAGTTCAAATATTTGTTAGCTTTGTTTTGTTCCACTTGTATATTCAAGACATTGTGCTGAGATATGAGCTATTCCAAATTATTTCTACATACCTGTCTTCTCTCAGTAAATATTATATTTCTGACAAATATTTACTCACCAGATGCAGTGTGAAAGCATTAGGAAAGTAATTTCCCCAATTATTATTATTATAACTTTATGGTCAAGGGACTCCATTTTAATCTGTTTTGCCCTCTGAAGCAGCACTGTCCAATAGATCTTTCTGGGATGATGGAAATATTCAATCTGTGTAACCACAGTTGAGTGGTCAGTAGCCAAATGTGGCTATTGAGAATTTGCAATGTGGCCAGTGTGACTGAGAAAATGCATTTTTAATTTTATTTAATTTTAATTCATTTAAATTTAAAAAGCCACGTGTGGCTATTGGCGATCATATTAGATAGTGCGGCGCTGAAGGGACTGTTTATTTTACTGAACACAGCATGGTAGGTGAGGATGTTTACAAGCAGAATAGCATGGAGAATCAGAGCATGGGCTCTTGATCCAGACTGCCTCTGTTCAAATCCTGATCTGTCACAAGTTATTCAACTTTTTAAGCTTTGGTTTCCTCATCCTCAAATGAGTGTAATGAGAACCTTCAATTTATAAGATGGTTTTGAAAGCTGAATTATAAATTACATACACAGTGTTAAATGCAGTCCCTGAAGTAAATGTTATTCATTATTATTTGAGAAGTATGCTTTTGATAATAATAGAAACAATCTATTTTTACAATCATTGAAAGCATGTTAGGCTTATATAATCAAATTGTAAAATATAAAATATGTCATACATGATTTAGGACCTAACCATATTTTGTATTTGAGTCAGCTGTATTCTGGATGGAATGCATTGCTTATTAATGTGCTTTAAGCTGCTAGTTGTTATGACTTAGATTTTCTGTTTGAAAGAAATGTGACTTTTTAGAAATGAGATTTTCACTCTTGCGTGCAGTTCCCACAGTATAAGTATCTAATTATAAATAGGTCACAATGTCTGTTTCTTAAATGACTTCAAAGAAAGAAGTAAGGAATAGGAGATTATCCTTATTATTATGGCAGAGGAACTATATTGAAAATCAGTTGAGAATTATTTCTGGCATAGACGCTGCTCATATCTTTAGAACTCCCCAGGCCATGTTGAAAGTTTCTTTTCATAGCATAACATTTATTTAATAACAAATAATGCACAAAATAAATTCCTCTATATGTTTTCTCAAATAGATATCTACCATAGTTCATTAAATCTAAGTCAACATCAATTTTAACAAACTTTTTGTTTGTTCTGTGTAGACCACACTAAAAAGAGAAGTGAAAGCCAAATATAACTGTAAAAGATTTTACAAGAATCATGATTTTAGAGATATTAAATCTGAAAAATGTATACATTTTACAATTGATAAAATATGGTAATATGTAAAGAGAATTGAGATATAAGAAACTTCATTATTTTCCTAGAATTATAGCAGAATAGCTGCTACTGTAATGATGAAAATGTACTGTGGAAGTATATGAAACAAGTTGTAATAGAAATGGTCAATATTTCATAAATGATGAATGGAATTTTCCATTTATCCATATCTATCAGGGAATGAGAATTTGCCTGGCTCAACACCTTTTGATGTAATAAATGTTACAAACCAGGAAATTTGAATTATTGTTTTTTTCCCTGAGATTTAGCTGATTTATTGACTCTAGTGTCAGAGAGACGAAAATATAGTTCAAAAAATATATAGTATAGTAAAAAATATAGTAAAAAAAATAGTAAAAAAAATCACTTATTTTAGGAATTTCCCTTAAACTTTACTGTCTTAGTAATACATATCAGCTGGATCTCAGGATTGTTATAGAATGTCATAGAGAAAAGAGGGTCTTTTCACTTGTATTTTTGCCAGTCTTCCTGGAAGTTCAATACAATGCTTTTCTCTGTTACTCTAGCTCTTTATTTTCCCACCACCCCCTTAATATTTTATGACCCATTCTGTGCAATATATTTTATATCTTCTAGCTATAATTCTATTGTAGACTACATCAAATTGTTTTGGTTATTGAATCATAACATCCATAACAATTTTGAGGAATATTTACAGGGAAAAGTGAAGAAAAATGTTGATCCATAACCTTTTTCTTCCCTCTGAGACCATTCAATTTACTCAATTTCATTTGCTCTGTGATGCAAATTAGAGTTTGATTTTGTGGTATCAATAATGCTGAAAAGGCTGATATCAGAAAGAACATTTTTGATTTTCAATCTACTATGAAGTAAAGGGACTTCAGATTTTAATTAGATCTTTTTTTACTGATGTATTTAGTGAGCATATTCTGGCAATTATTGACAAAAAACATAATGAATATATTTTAATTTTAATTGTTCCCAAATTCTCTAAACATTCTGCTTTAGTATTTAGTGGAGTGGTTCTATATTGTCTAGAATTATACATCTAGTAATGTCCCATCAAGAATCCTGTTATAAATTCTGCTAGTTTTTAAACTATACATATTACCAGAATTCTTTCAGTCTTTGTGTCTTTGATTTTAATGAGTTCACCTGCCCTTTTTAGCATAATAAATCTAGAAAACAAAATATCTATATGGCATAATAGAGCCCAGGATTTATGTACTACTATTAATAATACTATCCATAATTAATAAGCATTTACTAGTAGAAGTCAATGGCTTACAAACATTATCTCTCTTCATCCTTATAATAACCATTAATTAGTTGCTCACTATGGTTATTTCCATTTTTAAGATAAAGAAACGGCAGTTTTAAAATATTAAGTCACATGCCACAGAGCGCACAGTAATTTATGGAGCTCAGATTTGAAGCCAGGTTTTTCTTTTATCACGATGCTACAGAGACTCTGAGGAGGAGGGAGATCACATGACACTGAGCTCTTATCATCTTCTGCTACGTGCAAATGAGCTGAGAATCTGTGAAATGCCTCATATGGTCCAGGTGTCAGCTCTTTAATGCATTCTCTCTTTGTTATTTCTCAGTGAGATTTTGGTTAGTGTAGACATCTTACCTAAGAAATTAAATACGTCTATAAGAGATGCAGATTGCATGAATGGATTGAATTATTTCTTATGCTACTGAAGCATTTTAACAGGCTATTTAGGTTTATTTCTACAGATATTAGGAACTAAATGATAGAGTATAACAGAATTAAATTAAATACTCTAATTGGGAACTGACTTCACGACCTTTCCTTTATTAACACTAAAATTCAAAAGAACAGACAAATAACTGTATTGGGGGTGTGTATTATTTCGTTTTGATTTAGCTCTAGAATTTGTGGGTTTCATCAAGATAAGGTTTTTTGTCTTTGTCTTAGTCTAGTGCTCTTTCTACTATATTATTCCAAAAATGTGATGTTATTCAAGGTACTAGAGAGAAGGAAGTAACAATTTAAAGAATTAAAAAAATATATATGCCAATCCATATGTGCTGAGGTCTGCATTCTCATCCACCAATGGGAAGAAAAAGAAATGAAATAAATTCTGGAGTTCGTGTGTGACCCAATTGTAATCCAAATTCACCTACTACCTACAAAATACTATGAAATTTTACATGGGCTTTATAGCGTTGTTCAAAGAATACTGTTTAGTGTGTTTTGCAAAGAAAAAGGTGGAGAAGATGATGAAGTAGTGCTCGGCATGTCTGTAGCTGTATCCTTACTATAGCACGAGTAGAGAAGTGAAATGAAGCAGGGATGCGGCCTATGTCATTGCTATGACGTTTCACGTAGTGAACGTGTGGCTGCATTTCACACCTATGCGTTACATTGTCATTTCATGTAGTTAGAAATTACATGTCATAATGATAAATCTTTGCAATTAAAATTGTATCATGCTTCAAATGCAGGCCTATGGTGCTCAAGGGAAAAGGGTAAATTAAGAATTAGTGTCTTGGCTCAAGTGCCTCTTAAAAATTAAGAAAATCTGACTATCACTTGTATAAGATAAATACATCAGAGGTCACAAGATAGGTTATCAACTCCTTTGTGAGTTTATTGAAAATCATTGGCGTAATTTAAGTAGCTATCCAACTGTTTCATGTATTTAATATGTATTACTGTGGGCAGTGACTTCTTAAATTACACGTGGTTGATTATTAAATACAAAATATTGAAAAATACTTAAAAATGAATAGTATTTGTTGAGCCATTTCGTGTCAGTTCTGATGTCTGATTTAAATTTAAATCAGGGAGAGATTTAGTGTAACTTTTCAGTTCATTTACATTTTAGTCCATTAAAATATGACTTAGTAAGAGATATTCAGGACCAGAGAAGACTTTGAAACATTTTCTTTTGAATCACAAAATCTTAGATTTTTAATGAAGAAAAAATAGGAACATATAACCTTGAAATTAATAGAAACTAAAGCTTCAAATCTATAGTGTTTCTAAATTTCGCATGTGCAGATAAACTGTAAAATGATGGGTTTTCATAAAGAAAACCATTTCTAATTATAATTGCAAATGACTGTTTAAGCCAATTAGTTTGTAATGTGGAATAAATCCTTTGAAAAAAGTGCAATAAAATCAGTGAGATACAAACGACAAACATAGTGTAAACTCCATTCTTGTCTATAGTGTTTGTGTAAGTTAGAGCCAACTCTGATTGTGCCGTTTATAGTTGTCTGATTAGCACTTAGCTCATGAAAACATGTAAACAATCACAGAGAATTAAGTAGCTTTTGTTGTATTCAAGACATACTCCAAGATTTGGGCATAAAGTCTGGAATAGTTTTGGGAAGGGACAAATGATAAAAATAGAGCTCAGAAGTAAAATGATTGAAAAATTCTTGATCCGGAAGTATAACTTTTGCCTGAGATCGTTGACTTATGATCACAATTCAAATCTAGACTATGTGCTCTAGATAAGAAGGTATGTTTCTAGATCATGAAAACTATATTTCCAACATACTCTCTTCTAGTCCCAGCAGCATGAAATAGTAGAAAGAACCTGAGTTTTGAAACCTGATACATTTGAAATTTCATACCAGCACTGCAACCAACAAGGGAAATGTCAAAATCATTTAACTGCCGTGCCTCAGTTTCCTCATCTGAAAATGAGAATTGAATGCAAAAATGCAGGCAAACTGCCTAGCATGGTGCTTAACGCAAAATAGAGTTAGTTCTTTTCCTGTCTTCCCCTTCTTTACATAGTTCTCAGTGGAGTAACACCATTTGAGTATTAATTTCTTAGTTAGTTCTTGCCACATCTATATAAGATGCGTTCTTTATTGGTTCTGTTTTGACAGATGTATTTGATTTTAGTAAAGCCTATTCTCACTAGCAACCAGAAGATTCATATTCTCACCCCACTTGTACCTTAGATAAATCACCTGATACCTCTTGCACTGAGTTTTCAGTTCTGAAATGAAAGATGAATTGTCTTAGGATTTTTTTTTCCTTTTCTTTTATCACTTGATAATACCTACCTGCTGCCTATCTTCCTGGAGAAATTCTGAGGAAAAGTGTGAGTCACGTTTTTAGCACTCAGCTTTCTTCCTTAGAACAAGTGATGACGTGACGTTAACCCTTCCAAGTAGGCAGAGAATGATACTGCGTTTTTGCATTCTGAACACTTGAGAACTGAAGTTCAAGCACTGAATTAAAAATGCAACTCCATGTGGCTATCTAGGGACCTCTATTAGGGTTTAATTGTTCAGTGTGTATTTATTTCCCAGCATAGGGATACCAATGTGCTGAAGTAATAGTATCCATGTGCATTTATATTTGGCTATGTGTCGTTAAAGATAGACCCATTATTCTTTTAATAAATTGTTTTATTTCCCTGCTAAGGTTGCGAACCCTCAGGAAAAAAAAAAAAAAAAACCTTTGGATGACTTTTAGGGAGAAAAAGAAAAAGAACATGAGCTAAGCAACGAAACCAATTTAGTTGGTTTTAAATATTGAGTTTAAGCCAAGGTTTCTCAGTGGTGCCAAGCAAATCCTATTCATTGTTGTTCATTTCTTAATTTCTTTGTTCCTCTCAAAGAATTCAAATGTCCCTGAGAGGCAGAGTGACCAGTTCAGCTCAGAATTTATTTCCCCAGAGATTACCTTTATATTGTATCGGAAACTCAATAATCATTGCTTTCTTTTAAAACCCCATTATACAATAAAGAATGGGATTTGGGTGCTTAAATATTTCATACTTAGTTTTAAATAAGCAGAAACAATACAGAGTACATTTTTCACCTCTCTTCACTTGCTGAACTTGCAATAAGGATATTTTGATGATTTATTTTACATAGCTAAGATGTATTTTGAAAGATATTTTCCAGGGTTTTTAAAAATAATTAAAATACCTACGTATTGTTTGCTTGAGAACTTGAACTTCTAAAGAAGGGGCAGGCTTCTTTAGGGTTATAGTGCTAATAGTGTTTTTGGTGGCTCAATTGCTATCGCATGGCTGGGTCTCTCTGCCAGAGTGTGAAAAAGAAGTGAACCATGTGCTGTCAAAACAGTGAGATGTGAGACACCTGCGGAGAGCCAGCTTGGTTTCCAGACAGTAACCATATGAAGCTTGGGGCTTGCATTCTAAAATTAGAATCTTTACTCCATAGATAAGGGCTCAGGGAAGGCTTCTTGGTGGCATCTCACATATATTTGTAGACTTATTTCACATGTTCGCGTGTATTCTTCTACCTCGTAAGTAAGATAATGGACAGCTTAGACCCCTGGTTGCTTAGAACCACTGTAAAAGTTCCAGTCTATTTTTTTATTTCGAAACACAAGACCGAAAGTTTTCTAATACAAAGAAAATCATGACCTTGACTCTCTTGTTTGCACAAAATGAAAGCATATAACAATTATTTCTATATCTTTGCTTCAACTCTTTGAATTCTGTGACTTAAAAGTTGAGAAGTTATAGCATTTAAAACATTATGTTAGAGCACAGAATCAATTTTCTGTAAAACAATTGTAATAATAAGTCCATACACGTGAAGAGATTATATCTATTTCAGAGTTTTAAACAGAAAAATAAATACAGATACATACCTAAAACTAAGTAAAAGGCAAATTAGATGACCAAACAGAAACACAGAAAAATAGGCTTATAAATAGATAATAGAAAAAGAGGCTATGTGTATATATATATACACATAAATACATAAACATACACACATACATAAACACAAACATACATTATATCTCTTCACATAAATGTAACATGCATATATGTATATGTGTGTGCATATATGTAGATAGATAGATATTTACATTTATTTATGTGTGTATAGTTTCTGACCATGATGTATAACCATGCACAGCGTGTGTTGTTGACAAATATCCAAGGAACAACATAATCAACTTGTTATAACCCTACTTTTCCAATCGTGGTCTGAAATCATATTTGGCTTTGAAAAATTAATTTTCATATGAGGTTAATTTTGTAGAAAGCATTATGGAACTCAGTAGACAGAATGGCGATGAGTAATCCATATATGTTTATATCTATCAACAAGGCACTGAAACTTTTTGTGCGTCATGAGAAATGTGCCCACAGGCTGAAATGAATATACAAAGTCATCACGTGAGGAGAACATGCTGGAGGGGTTTTATTTGATGTTTTCAAACTGCTCTAGGGTCTGTCTTGTGAGAAACCTTTTGGTTTTCTTTTTTATGTTTTAAAACACATGGCTTTCTTTTGAAACATCCTGCTCAGAGAAAGAGTAAAAGAGTAAACTACAAATGAACTATGCAATCATATTCTCCCCCTTTCTCACACACACTCGTCTATCTCTGTCTCTCTCTCAGATACCACCACTCACACACACACACACTCATACCGAAGATAAAACATTCAACTTCTGTATGTGTATCTACAGAGATAGCTGCCACAGTCAACAGTCAGGATTTGTGAAATCACATACCCAGAATTTGAGATCACAAACTGTATTAACTGAGGGCAGAATACAGCAAGGTGGTACTGAAGTGAATTCCTGTTACGTGCACCTGAGTTCTCTTTTCGTTTGCTTATTGGTTTGTGTGTTTATTTGTTTAAGACTATTAGATTTACACTTATCTCCTACTAAGAGGGAACAATTAAAAGCACTTGCTCCCGTACTCTTAACCTAAGAGATGAAAAGTTGAAACCAGACATCGAGTCACCCTTAACTTACACGTAGGGCATTGTTTTAGGAGCTGTAGCTTAGGAGGAAGCGTTCTGCTAAATGTCTTTTCAATATGCTGTACAAAGCGAATTTTTATTTTAGAAACTTCAGAATTTCTATGAGTGATTCAAGTAATCGCTTCCTTGCAAGACAAACACAGGCTTGATGCCACACTAATATCATTTTCTTGTCATGAGTCCTTCATTTCTAACTCTCAAAGCTGGACGATCATGGAAAGCTTAATATAACTTCATTCCTAATACTGAGCTTGCAAAGGATGACAATGTCTTTAAGCCATGCTGGTAAGAGGCATGCTGCTTTTCCTCCCAGGAAGAAAGCATGTTGTTAAACCTCTGTTTGCACACAAAAGATTTTTTCAGAAGAGTGTATGTTGCTCTGTGGTTTAGAAGTCAGTGTTATCTTACCAGGGGTAGCCCCCCGGCTGGCGTTTGATAACAGTGAAGGAACAGGTGCAGTCCTCTAGTTGTCACATTGCTGGCTTCTCCGCAGGACAATGGGCGTTTTGTTCCCTGGGGTGGGCAGTGGAGGGGTTGGTTCTCCTGAGAACAAATCCACCCTTGATGAAAGGTTACAATTATTATTCTCAAGGAAATTTCAAAAATATAATTATACGTACAGATGAAGTTCAGGGCACGAAATCTAACAAGATTTTTTCACTCACACAAAGGTCTCAGCGAAATTTAGCAAATCATCAGTGCCCTGCCTCTGCCCTTAGTGAATAGTTCTTGCTGCTATTGGGATTGTGCAAATATTCTAGGTGTGTGACCTGTGTTAAATGGTTTTGTTTCTGAGCACACCTGTTACGGAATTTCAGGGGGATAGAAAAGGGTTGAATTTCTCCTCTTCTCTGTCTGAGTGCTTTGGAATTATGTGATAAATGAGTGTCACTGATGTACTATTGTATGCATTGTAGAAGATAGTTGAACTATTTTTTTAATAGAAGAGATTACATAGTAGATACTGAAAATACTATTTAGTGTCTACTATGTAAATGTTAAAGATTACATGATACAATACTATTTTATTTTTGCCTACAGTTATGTGGATTAAGTAGTTTTTACACTCCCTGTAAATATAATATTCTAGAGATGGAAGGAACCAACTCCTTTAATTTTCAGATAAGGCAAACCAACCAACCAAGAAACTGAGGCCTGCAGAGGAAAAACGACTTTTCAAAGGGCACAGGGCTGGAGTCAAGTGTAGACATGATTGTATTGAACTCTGTCTACTGGTTTTATTTTCCTCTCTCTCAATGGTGATTCCCAGAATCTAAAGCTTATATGGTTGTCATGCTTTTCTGCTTGAAGGTGTTTTGTTGATGTGAAGACTGATGATTGCCTCTGTTTGTTTTAGAATCTCATTATTTATGTAAACAGGGCAGTGGATGAAATGTTCTCATTATCTTAGAGGCCAGAAGTAAAAACAGACGTCCGTTCCATTGCCTTGGTGGTATTGTACCTTTATGTTCCAAAAAAGTGTCATGCCTATTTCTTCTACTTAATGAAATGAGGCTAAATCTATATTTTGTAAAGTGGACAGAATATATCCACATTATATTTAAATTTTCAAATTCACAAGTCATTTTCTTTTAACTTACAGAAAACAAAATATCGATGGCGGGAATTTACTTTCAAAACTAGGCACAATATGGTTTAATCAACAAGTCACTATTTTCACCTTGCCCTCCACCATTCTATCTTCTAGAACCTAAACCATCAGTAATTGAAGCACTATGTTAAGAGATGTAATTGAGTCCAGTCGTACCTGTCGTAGTCTACAATCATGTAACGAAAACAAAAATCACCTCTATTAAAATTTTGTATCCTATTTAGCTTAAAGTCCATGTTCTCATAAAGTAGTTTGCCTTTCTCATGAGTGTCTTACGAAATTTTGCTTATTACATTAGAGTAATACCCAATGTTTGGCTGGTCTATGGTCTTACACAACAGCATAGATTAATAATCTCACATTCACTCGATATAACCTGAGATAGAACAGCTCTGGAGAGAGAGTGCATGAGATGAATAAGCAGTGGCTGAGGGAGTAGGTTAAGGAAATGTCTGGTTTGCTGGTCAAAGAGGGGATAACCAGGTAGGATGATGATATAAGGGGCCCCGGTGGAGCAAACTAAGGGCAGAAATTATCTGGTGATGAAACTGGATTGAGTTTGGGGAAACTGTTCCAAAATAAGGAAGTATAGATAATGATGGTATAAACACAAAGTCAATTTTTTCATAGTGCTGAGTTTTGGGGGTTGCGTGGGTTGGGTGGTGGGTGAAAGACTTGTAACAGCAGTTGTGTAATCATAGTTCCCTATTTAGCAAGTCTTCAGGCAGTATTTATGGGTCATTCGGAAAAGGAGTTTTAGGAAAGAACATTGGATTAAATTAGTTACTGAGATGAAAGGAGTAAATGTCTATAAAATTCCATTTATGGTACCTGGAATTCAACATCCCACTCCCTTTCAATTATATTTTAATCAGAGCAAGAGGCATGGGAGCGCATGGAAAGGTATTACAGTAAAGGGAGGCAGGTGCTGTGTTGAGACTTAAGGAAATATCAGACACTAGGGTAAATTCTTGCCAAACAAGATACAAAGGGTTTAAAGTAGGTGTGGTAGAGACAACTAGCAGCTCACCAATATCTGTTTTCTTCCTGAGGATACAGTTAAAACAAATTTCACAGTCTCCTTTGCAGTTAAGTGTGGTCACGTAACTAAGTTTCTCAACTAAATATGAAAGGAAATGCCACATGCCACTTTCAAGCGTAGTCTATAAAAGATTTTCAAATATATTCCCCACTGTTCTCCACCTTTATAAAAATCACCCCTTGAAAATTACAGCTTCATAAGGGGTACGTAAATACTTCTGAGATTTACATGGGTAAGAAATTTCTAACTCCATATATTTGGGCCAGTACGCATTTTGAGTCTTCCTATGATAGCAATTAATGTTACCCAACTAATTTGTGACTGCGTGGGAAAGAAAAGCCCTTACCTAGTGAAATTCTGACACTAGAGTGGTGGTGTACCAAGAGTGGACTCCTGCGAGTGCTGCCCCTTGGGTGCAAACATGAGGGGGTACATTGTTGAGAATAAAAAACAGTGATAAAAGCCAACATTTTTGATTATTACCATAGACCATGAATCTTCAATCATGTCCGTCATAAAATACACCTTAGTGAAAAATATTTTTTTTATCAATCTAAGTTCTAAAAAAGGATACTATGGATACCATTGAGTTTTAAAACCATATGTGCAAGCTTCAAATTAGCACATTTTAATTATTTATCTTTTAATAAATGTGGTTTTATGTTGAGATTAATTTAGAGAACTCTTAGCTCTACAGTTGACCCCTCCACACAGAGACTTGACTACATACTTTAGTTTGGAGAGTAAGTTTGTTTGAAATGATTTAAAATTGTTCTAGTTGCAGTTCATGTGACTAACCTGTGTATTATTGTATATCCCTGTGTTTAATCCCTGTTTGTGTGATATTACATACAACTGTAGTCTCAAAATTAACAATGATAGCAATGGCGCATGATTATAAAGATGAAGCAATAGAACTTGGGTTAGTTCAAGTCTATTACTCTATGTGATTACTTGGGGTCCTTTATATTTAAATTTATAAAATAGTAAAACAGAATACCAACTACAAGATGTAATATTTTATTTGGTAACTAGCAGATTTTAGTTTACTCATGAAATATTTTTTACTGATTTTGAATAATATCTTACAAATTAAAATTTATTCTTCATTTTATATCAATTATTTTAAACCAAAGAACAAATCAAGAAAGTAGCGATTACCAAGTGATTATTAATGAAAATAATTTTCTCATATAGAGGAGGTATTTGCTCAGGATATCAAATACATTAAGTACGCCACTGCAATAGAGAATATTTTTTCCCACTTGATGCATTCTTTAAGTTCTGCTATAAAATAAATACTGTCAAATAGGTACAACACCTAAAACCCATTGTCTATTGCAATAGATTACATAATTATTAACCTCCACCATTTGTGTATATGGGGGACTAGGTGAAAGATTATGACTGTGGCCTTATCACCACTCCTGGGAAAGTACATTCCAAAGCATGTTCAGTTGAACACTGGCCAATATTACCACTTTGAAATGCAAAAGCAGTAATATAATATGTAGTTAAACAGTCATGGGTCAACCTCCAGCTTGGCTCTAGTTTCGATATCACCAAATTTCAGTGCTTGACGTAGAGTTTGTAGAAGGAACCAATGTTTATTGAATGTTCATTGTATGTTTCCCACAATTTGATTTTTCATAATAACCCTATTTATAGATTAGGTAGTTGTGGGTCAGAGTTAAAAGAGTTTGCTTGGTCATTTAGCTTGCTCTCAGCATAATTAACATTGAAATTCCAGACTTTCTGCCTCCAAAGCCCAAGAGCTAGCGTTGCATAACTCACGTTAACGCCTCATGAGTGGCACCTTTGAAGAACAACTTGTTTGCTCCTTCTACTCCACTGCACATAGCCCGGGCCATTTGGCAGATCACTTGGGATGAAACAGGAGCCCAGTGAACATTTGTTGAAAGTTTGTAAGTCATAGCTAAAAAGAATTAGATAAATTGGCCAGCTTCACATTTCTTCTTTGCCATCTAGAAAAGAGTATACTCCATTTCTATTGATTATTCACTTAGAAGATTCGACAAAATCATTTGCTTTTTTTCCTTTTCTACCTTTTTTCTTTTATTTTTTTAATTGCAGTTACGTTAGTTTATAACAGTGTATAAATTTCAGGTGTACCTCATTATACTTCTATTTCTACATAGATTACATTATGTTCACCACCAAAGACTAATTACAATCCATCACCACACACATGTGCCTAATCATCCCTTTCACCCTTCTGCCTCCCTCCTTCCCCTCTAGTAATCACCAATCCAATCTCTGTCTCTTTGTGTTGGTTGTTGTTTTTGTCTTCTACTTATGAGTGAGATCATATGGTATTTGATCTTCTCCCTCTGACTTATTTCACTCAGCGAAATACCCTCAAGGTCCATCCATGCTGTCACAATTGGCTGGATTTCATCGTTTCTTATGGCTGAGTAGTATTCCATTGTGTATATACACCACATCTTCTTCACCCATTCATCCCTTGATGGGCACTTAGGTTGCTTCTAAGTCTTGGCTATTGTGAATAACGCTGCAATGAACACATCTGCTTTTGAAGAGAACATCTTCAGAAGACAGAGTTAGGTACTTTGAGATGCCTAATATTCTGTTGCAGCATACACATACTATTTTTTTTCAATTTATGCCATTTCTCTAATAACTTTGAAAGTTCGTAAACCTTCCATGATTAGGGAGAATAAGACTGCAAACCAGTGGCAGTTTTTGTCATGCATGTTTCATTAGCTATGGTGACCAAACCGAACACTGCTCCCTATCCGCAAGCTCAACTCTACATCACCTTTTAAATGCATTTTATTTTGTACATCAGACAGTTTCAGCCAAAACATGCTTCATGCACTTTCTTTTTGAAGAAAAAAAATAGCAGGGTGAAAGAAGTGGTAATCAATGCGTTAACTTAAAGACATCAATTTAATGATGTCTATTTGAATTGTTGGGATTATTTAAAATCATGATAGGAAGAACAACAACTTCCTATACGGAAAACAATTTGGTGTTCACCGAAGCAAAAATGATTTCCTAGTCTATATTTCAGTGATTCTAAATTCAAACTGTAGTCTTTTTCCCTGTAAGTATTTACGTGTTGTGTGTGAAGATGGGTCTCATTTTAGAGGTTCCTAGTTATGCCTGATACTACGCTTTCTAGTAATATCCACCAGCTCATGGCCAACTTAGCACAGAATTGAAAAGATAACTAATATATAAGGGAGTCGAGAAAGAGAAAACAATGTGTGTCTGTCCTGCTGACCACGCAGTTGTGATGTCAGCCCCGGCAAGGCTGGCGCTTAGGTGGCCTTCAGACATTCCTCGTCATAGCCCACTGACTTGACCACATCCTTGAGCAATTCTTTGTCTTTCCCTCTGCAATAGATCACAGTTTTATTTGGCCTTTGCCTTTTCAGATGGCTGTGAAGCTTGAAATTCCTTAGTGCTGCATTTCGGTTTTATCTGGTCCTACTTAATTGAGGCAAGGGATAGAGTTTAAGGTTAAATGCAGAATATTATAAGATCAGTTTCTCCAATTAAAAATAAGTTTTTTACACTCTACACTCAAAAGAGTACAAAACAAAAAGAGAAAAAAGTATGAAATGGAAATTCTTTTCTACTTCGCCCTTCTCTATTTGTTGTGAAAGATTATGCATATTGCTAAAATAACACAAAATATGTTATAATCTCAGATGATGCTAAATATCACCCCATATGTATTTACGGGATTTTAAAAGGCAGCATTATTGTGGTCAGTGTAGTTTCATTCCATCTTTCAAAAAACGAAAGGAGCAGGAATAAGCTGATAGTGTTTACATCTTTGATAAAAATAATCAACTAATCTTCCTAAGGTTTACCTGTTGGTAAAATCACACTAACATTAGTGCCATTTTAGCAAGGAAGTTTCTATAAAGAAAAAGTATTTTTTTTACCAACCAGATGGCTGTTACTAGTCAGTATTTTCTGCGTGTGTGTATAACAAATTATTTCCAACTTACACTTGAGTTTCAAAGCTTTATTATTGCCTTTGACTTGGAGACTTTTATTGATTATGATGAAAAGGATACTTTTCACAATATTTTTGTTCTGTCATTAAGCTGTTATGATCTATCAATTTTCTTTAACCACCCTCTCAGCTCAGACATTCTCTCATTGCCAGGAAAACAAAAACAAAAACAAAAACGTACTTCCACACAAAGATTTAGAAATAATGGTGGCTTGGAGAGGGAGATGGATCGATGGGTATAAAGACAAGTCCTTAATCCAGACCCTTTTTCTGTCTTTGTTAACATCACTTTTGTTTCACTTCCTTTACATTAAAAGAGCTGGATGTCAGTCATGTCATTTTTTATTACTATAAATACTTGAATGTTAACTATGTGATCATGACCAAAGAGATACTACCAACTTATTCCTGCTCATATCCTTCACTGCTGTCCACAATGTTTTCTGGTTTTGTTTTTCTGTTTTTCTCTGTATACCATGAGGTGTGTTATTTCTGTTTCTCTTCTCCAAACATAATCTATAGCAAATTGCTACATTCATCTGATTGACTTAATCTGGATCTAGCACTCTTGATGAAACAAATATTATATAGAATATTCAAATGATGTATTTTATCTTTTATCTGCTTTTCTAATTTTTAATTACCTACATTTTATTGGATAGCAAATGAGTGTAATATAAATTTTGTAAGTGAAAATTCATGGTATTCCCTGTTAGCATGCTAGCCCCTGAAAAATATCTGGTTGCAAAAGTATCATTCTTCAGGTCTGGTATATGTTATTGCCCCCCAACCAGCAGCCTCAAGATGCCCATAGTTCCCATTGGACTGTACAGAACTAATATGAGCAAGTCTTTCCAAAACCTTCTAGTAGGAGCCCAGATAGAAGAACCTAGTATGAGGTTTCCACAGGGACGGCAAACTTGACACAACCTTTCCTAACCGGAAGAATACTTAGTTTAAAACTTAGGTTAGCAACATCTAAAAAGCCAGATCTACTCATGGAAACTCAGGAGAGGGACTGTCTCTGTACACCACCTCTTACCCTCACTTGAATCTTTTCATTTTCTGCTGCTCAACAAGGCAGTGAAGGCATACCCTCCCCTCCCATCTCCTTAAGATCAATTGCTCTAAGTCTTGCCTAGTGTTCGCAATTTACAATTGCTTGCTTTGAATTTCCCCGTGACTGTCCATTCTTTTACAACAAAACTTCTTCAGAATTATCTGCACATTTTGTTACCATTTCTCACATCCTATTCAAATTTCATTTAACACTATTCAATCAAACTCCTTTCTTCAAGAATGTCAGTGAACTCCATGTTGTCAAGTCCAGTGGATAGTATGATATCTTATTGTCTGTCAACAAGTTATCCATCCTTTGTCCCATGGATATCCTCTCAGGATGTTTTGTTTTCAGTCTTTTTTACGGGCTCATCCTCCTCCCAGTCCTACAAGTATTGTGGTCACTTATTTATTTGCAAAAAATATCCAGTATTATATCATAGTTTTCATCTGAATTCCACCCTCATAAATACAAATGTACATATAGAATTTACAAAGAGTGACTAACATATATTCTAGCTTAAAATATCCAAAGCTAAATTCCTGAACCTCATTTCTCACCTCCCAACCAGTTTATCCATTGGTCATACCATTTCAGGAATTGATATCGTCATACATTTGAATGCTTAAATTAGAAACCTCAAAGTCATCCTTATTTCCCCTCATTCTCCATCTAATCCCTCAGTAGGTCCTCTTACTATCTAAAACAGTGTCTAGAATCCATTCATTTCTCTTCATCTCGACCACCACTCTCCTGGTCTAAACCATCCTTAACTCTCGCTGTACTGTTGCCATAGCTTTCTAACTGCTCTTGTGGTTTCCTTTGCCTGCCTATAAACCAGTCTCTTCAGGTGTCCAGAATGATCTTTTTAAAACATAATTTTGATGATGTCACTCCCTAAGTCAAAACCCCTCGATATCTTCCATTTGCACTTAGAATGAAATGCAAATTCCTTAACGCTGTCTATAATGCCCTGCCTATTCTGCCTCCCCTGCAATTCTCTCAGGTCCAACCTTTCCATGACAATGCTCTCTTTCCTTTGCTATTCAGTCTCCCAGATCTTTCCATTCCTAGGATACACCAAACATTTTACTTTGATTACACTTTTTCCTTTCCTTGAAATTCTTTCCTCTGACCCTTCACGTGATGGACTCTCCTTTCAAATCTTAGTTTAAGAGTTATATCCTATGATAAGCTTTCTCTGACAGTCTACACTTCCCCATAGTTTAAATTAGGTTCACCAACCCACCCCATTCCCTCTATACGCACTTAATGTGCACTGTGCATAACTGTTTTTATTGTTATCTTCGTAGTAATTATCACAACTTGTAATTACCAATTTATTTAATTTACTCAGTTATATTATTTCTATTCTCCACTAGGGTGAAAGCCCTGTAAATGTTGCGATCATGTCTGCCTTACTCACCATACATAGTAGAGCTTTGGAAAGAGCAATATCTCAGTATTTAAGACACCATGAATTTTAACATCAACTGTTATTTTATGTACCATTACATAGAAAAAAAATGTTGACAATTATACTATAATACAATTATTTTGTATCACTTGGGACTTTTGTCACATATTCAAAGAACCTTTTCATATTAGATTTTTAGACAGGAATTTTTAGCATGTCACTCTTATGCATACATAAAAATTAAAAACAGGAAAATAGGTTGGTTAAGGTATTCCTAAGACTTCTTTCCATTGATAGTCTAACCCATAGTCATTTTTCAACTATTTGTTTTTATCGTGCCATCAGAACATTGGTGACTGAGCACTAAAATCTAGTTCCTGGGATATTCTTCCAAATTTTCGACACTCATTCCACAAGGTTAATGCTGATCATTTCTTGATCTTACCAGATGGTGTTAGTGCAAGGTATTTATACAACAAATTCCTATTAACTTCTATTTCTTCCTTAAATGGTTCTTAAATGGTTTGTTTGCTTAAACATCAAGGCATTGAAATTGTGCCATTATGCCATCAGAACTAACAAGCAAATTCACACATGTGCAGAGAGTCGCTACAAAGTCATGACTGTCATCCGACTAATAATAGTCATAACATGCACCCAATTTCAGAGATATTTATATATGAAAAAAAGGTGCACTTTAAAATAGTTGAAATAAGGTGGCAGATAGACAATGACTGCTCTTTCTTCCTCCAACTCTTTCCACAGATGGGTCCTTCTCATCATTCAATTCTCAGTTCAAAATTTATGACCCCAGAGCGGCGTTTCTTGACAATCCTATCTGAAGTAAACCAGGACCCCATCTCCTGCCCTGCACCACTCACTCTCTGTAAAACTATCCATTTGATTTCATTCATAGCCCTTTTCTTCATCTGATGTTTTCTCGTTTATTTCTGGATTTATTTATTTTTTAAATTGAGGAATAATATTTATTTTTTTTTAACTGTTTGTTCCCTCTAGAATATTTGTTTCAAGAGAACAGAGACCTTTCCTTTCTCATTCGCTGATGTGATGCAAATTTGCTGAATGGAGAGATGCATGATTTTTTTTTTTGGTGAGGAAGATTAGCAGTGAGCTAACGTCTGTGCCCATCTTCCTCTATTTTGTATGTGAGACGCCTGCCACAGCATGGCTTGATGAGCGGTGTGTATGTCCACTCCTGGGATCTGAACCTGTGAACCCTGGGCCACCAGAGTAGAGCACATGAACTTAACTACTACGCCACTGGGCTGGCCCCAGAAAGTTGGATGATTTTATGAATGGAGAGATGGATGATTCTTCTGACTTGATTTTCAGATTTACACATCAGTTAGGTGGTCTGCTTGGTTTTGTTTCCAGTTTTTATCCTTTCTGTTTATTTTCCATCTCCAGAACAAGTCTTGTCCTGTCCCTATGCTCAGCTCACATTCTTCAGACACCTGATACAGCTCAGGTCTAGCAGACCAAGGTGTTACTTTCGTAGAATGAAGGCATCATACTAGCCAGAAAAAGAGGTTATTTTCCCAGATATATATTATGATGGTTAATGACAAGAAAGAGAGGGAGAAAAGAAAGCTCTGAGTAAAAGAAATTTGTGATACACCAGAAGTGCAATCTAAAGCTTTGCCTGTTATGAGGGAAGAAAAGCAACTGATTTTAGTAATGTGTATGCAAAGTGACAGTATTTATCAGGAACTCGAAAACAGGGAAAGATACAGCAAGCTGATTTAAAAACAAAGTTTTGCACCAAGTTTTACTTGTTTCTCATATATGCAAAAAATATTGGTTATCTTAAAAGCATGTTCAAATTTGATTATCTTATTCATTTGCACTTAAAAATATACGTTTGGGTTGATTGTAGCGTGTCATGTAAAAAACATTTCAATGTTAAGAAACGTAATACACAATATGTATTTTCAGTAGCTCTATACTCTACTGTATCATACTCTGTTGTTCAAAGGGATCTGTATGTGAGGTGATAAACAAGACTCTCTAATTACATCTCACTCAGCAAGTAGAAAAGAAAACATAATTTTGCAGACACATAAAAGCTCATAGGCTTGAGTCAGTTCAAAATTATAACCAGAACACTATAAAAGAGTCACAGCTCCCAAGAAATGTCAACAGCTTGCTAATAGCAGCTACTGGCTTTTGTTTTCCTAGTGATTTAAAAGCGCTTACCATGTACAGATGAGGGGTTTTGTGTAGTATATTGTCAACCTCATCTGGCAGTGTTCTGGTCAAGGTTGAAATGTGCCATGCTAATGCATTTACGTTGAGGTTGGAGGCTTTTAAATTCTTTGATTACAAAAAATAATTGACTGTATGTTGGGGGTAATAAACAGCTCAGAGAGAAATGTACCACCATTCAACATTTCACTGCATGAGCAGATACTCTTGTTAAGACCATGAGATCTATCATGTAGCATAGGAAGAAGGATGATACACATTTGTTCAATTTTAGGAATGAAAATGAAAATATTCAGTAAAGATAATCTTGACTTGCATATCTATTAAAGGTGAAAGCTAGAGTATAATGTGAGAGTTTATAACAAATCCATTATGCTTTCTGATGTGGAATAAGCCTAAAGGGCTGATTTGGAGCTGGACATATTTGACTAGAATCTTTATGAAATAATTGCCTATAAATGAAATCAAATGACATTTTCATGTCAGTGCTTACGTCAACTGCATTTTTAAAACAATAGTAATTTTTGCCAGATTTTTGTCTTTTAACCACAGTGAATTTAGAACCAAGCTTAAAGTTATGATTTATTACACACACACGCACACACACACACAGGTAGAGAAGTCCTTAAGTGAAATGTAATAGTTCACTGCACAGTCAAAAAGACTAGTGGTTGTTTATAATATCATGTACTTTAAGGAAGATTTTTGCAGAATAGATATTATTTTCCAGGATTGTGATCGATGGATTGGACAGAGGTCATGGAATTTTTCTTTGCAGCATATGAAACTATGTCTACATGTTGAATTGCCTGCCTCGGCCCTATTCCAGCTCTTCTCTGGGATCTGTTTATCACAGACCATGCGTGGAAATGAAACCATAAACGACTTCTCACTTCTGAGGAGCTAGAACACTAATCACTTTTATATTAACGTTTGATGAAATCCGAACCCCAAATGTTGTGGATTAAAAAGATTAAAAAGTACTAACCCTTCCTGTGGTCAATGACTATTTTAAACTGTTCCATCTCATGAGCCGAGAGAATAAATACCATGAGACCCAATGGGATTAAATAAGAACTCTGCACATTCCTCCACATTTCTGTTTCTTCCACTCAATCTTTTATTGTATTTAATTTTTTATTTATGTGACTACTGTGCCACCCCATGGCATAAATATCCATTTTCCTGGTTTTGGTTTTCTCCCTGTATGATATCATGTAACTCTATAATTTGGGGGATACCATTCATATTGAATATGATATGAAGTTTATGAAACTCTATAAAATAGCCTCTATAAATAGCATTTAAAATGCAAATGATTTTAAAAGGCTATTTTTAAAATATTTTTAGTAAAAATAGCCAGGCATTGGGCCAAGAATATTGCAAACTTTATTTCATTTAAAACTGATAAAAACATTAAAGACATGTCAAGCAGTCATTTTATAGATGGGACATTGAGATGTACAGAAGTTGGTTAAGTAGCACGCCTAACACTGCTCTCAGTGGTTGATTCAGATTTTAGACCCACGCAATCTGGCTTCAGAATGAGTATACACGTAACCTCCTATTATAAGAGTATCTGAATAATAAAAATTTTTGTAAGTAGATTTCTATCTTTGTATTCCAAGGCTTGGGATTGTGCAAAGGGAGAGTGGGAAGGGAAGGTGAATTACATGGAAAAGTGGAAATGGGGGGCATTTCTTTTATTTCCTCTCATCCTTCACAGAGAGATGTGGGTTTAGGTAAAAGATCAGTCAGGTGTCTCAGTGTGGGTCATCCTGTTAGCCACCTGCTACCAAATTTAACCTCTTTCCTCAGTTGAAGGAGCTTGGAAATCTTGAGGGAGGATTTCTTACTCTCTATTGTTGACAAACGGTTAAACATACTAATTACTTTGGAAATTGCCATGTGAAAAACTGAATCTTAAGTACAATAATTCACAGAACCAGCTGGAGCTCTTCCTACCTGTTGATTCATGATTGGGAAAGGAACAGCTTTGGGAAGAATTAGGAAATAAGATTGCTCTCCATGGGAAGGGGAAAAGAATAATCACTACATTCAGAAAAATCTGTAAAATCCCGGGCTAATCTAAGGAGATAAGCCGCTCACAAGCACCAGACCCTCTGAGAGCATTTCAGCTCAATTTTATTGTTCTTATATCCTGATCTGTACCCAATGGGAGGTTTGCAGAGGGTCTTGGCTTTAGGACCCTCATGCAGCTTGGACAACCCCTCACCCAGTCCTGTCCTCCTTAGTGGTCATCTCTGGTATCGATTTGGTAGGTCTCTTTCTACAAGTTTTTTTTTTTTTTTTTGCATTTTCATAAACAGATTTTGGCAATCTTTAAATGTTAATGTGTATAAATCCACCAGGTTCCTTTTAGCAGTTCGTATTTTGTAGTCTTTATGTACCATAGTGTGAGTACAGCATCAATATTCTCAACAGAATATTCATTTCTAGTATCTTTCCTTAAACATTATTAAACACGTCTGCTTATATTACACACATAAAACTTAGGTCACATAAGGTGAAGTCCCCCTTCTCAACATGTAATTCCACATTTTTCTTGTATTTCTATCTCATATTTCCTTTTTTTTTTTTTTTTTTTTTTGTGAGGAAGATCAGCCCTGAGCTAACATCCATGCTAATCCTCCTCTTTTTGCTGAGGAAGACCGGCTCTGAGCTAACATCTATTGCCAGTCCTCCTCCTTTTTTTCCCCAAAGCCCCAGTAGATAGTTTTGTGTCATAGTTGCACATCCTTCTAGTTGCTGTATGTGGCACGCGGCCTCAGCATGGCCAGAGAAGCAGTGGGTCGGTGCGCGCCCAGGATCCGAACCGGGCCGCCAGCAGCAGAGCGTGCACATTTAACCGCTAAGCCACGGGTCTGGACCCCTATCTCATATTTCTTACTTCCAAGTGTATTCGTGTTTTTTCTTTTTGAATTTGTTTTTGTTATTGATCTTTCAACTTGGCCCGCACAGGCTCCGTTTATTTATATAATTTTTGTTTCTTATTGTGCCAAGGCCTTTTGCATCATTCGTCTACCGGCTTATTTCTCTTGGCCTTGAGTGTTTCACTACTTTTCCTTATTCTCTTCATTTAGTATTTGATTTTAATTTTACTTTCGATGTCTTTTCTTGTTAAATTATTCCTTTTCTATTGTTTTGTTTGAGCTATTCTTTTCTCATTTAAAAATTTTCTAATTTTATGAGCTTAATCTCATCTGAAAGAAAATTTGTGATTTGGTTTATTTTCTAATTTATACACTCAGAGATTTAGAGATGATTGCATTCAATTTTCTCATATTGCAAATCAGAAAAAAGGCCCATGGGTGACAGACACTATACCAAATGGCTACTTGAAGTAGGTCGCGAGCAGTTCCCAATCTGGTTACACTTTTGTTTTACCATTCAATGTTTTATTGCTTTTAATTTTTTTTAAAGCATGTATTGATTATCCCCAAAAGGCCACATCCTATATTTAATATTTCACATAGATTTCCTTATTTATTTCTCACAACAGCTTCATGAGATCACATTGTATCTCAATTTTATGGATACAAAACTGAGAGTTAGACTCAGAGGATAGAGCTACATCTCAAAGTATTTTCCTCATTTCTTTCTATTTTATTTTTACTTTAACCATTTAGGTCCATTTTCTCTTCCACATTATTTCTTATTTTGGTTTTACATTGGCTCCTGCAAGTCATTTAAACAGATATTGACGTTAAAAAACACTTAATGAGATACTGACACGCTAAATTGTAAAGAGTGGCCAAATGAAGATGTCCATCCTTTCATCAGAGAAAGTAAACTAATTTAAAAAAAAAGTCCGTGGGTTTCTTCAAATTGACATTCATTTTCAGCTTATATACATCATAGAATGTTTCTGAAATACTGACAGCAAGCTGCAAATATTTCTTACTAACATAAATTATAGAGTCATTTTGTAGTGAAAACAGATAGTTGAAAATCTGTAGCAAAATAAATGTATTTTGTTCTCATAAACATTGATGCCACAGGCCATGATGTTCCCAAACCATCCCCCAAATGGGGATGATGGTTATTACCAAGAAATGGTTCAATTTGGTGGGTACTACTCTGTTTTGTCAAGTATGAATAAAATAAAAGAATATAGTCACATTATTTTGAGCAAAAGAGTTCTCTTTGAGAAGAATAAGAGATGTGATAATATAGACCTATTGTTCCCTTATGAAATAATTTTAAAAGCATTTTAGTTACATGAGTTCAATGCTGTTACCATTTGTATAATGGGAAATGGGTTTAAACAGAATAATAAAAATCTCAATGTAATACATGTGTCATGGCAAGAAAGTTAAAACTGTTATAACTCCATGAAAAAAACAGAATGAAACTACAAGCCAATAATCCACAAGGTATAACCATTTAAATTGATTAAAGTTAATTTATATAGAAGGGTTGTCCAGACTTTGGAAAGTATAGTAGTTGAGAGTTAAATTAAGGCTTTTTCATTAGTTTATCTTAGCTATCCTCTCCTCACATCTAGTATTTAAATGAAAAAGTCATGTGCACACACAGAGACACACAGACCCACACACAGATATATATGGATGCATATAATCATAACTTTACGACAATCATGGAAAAATGAAAATATTAAAGGAATTGAACCCATAAATCAAATCTACACTGTTGTACTTCCTCACTGCCAGGAGATATTTGTCTAAAAGAGTAGTGAAAGAACGTATTATTTTCAAATAGTTTGTGGATATTTATTGCAGAGAATATTTCTCCACTATAAATACATTGAATACTATTGTAACAAAATAAGCATATGTGAATATCGATATTCAGGGAAAATGGCTTATTTCCTTACAATATTCTAATAATTTACACAGGATATAAACATATATTTTTAGTTAATATTTTACATTTGGGGCAGTCTTTAAGTTACAGATAAAATAGTTTAAACACTTTTTTTGTTTTTTATTAGCTTATAAATGTACTTTTTTCTAGGTTGCAAACTATATGAATTCTCTATTTTTGACGTAATTATTTCAAGGTGGGCAAATAAAGAAGCCAGGTCTATGCTGTTCCTATGCTTCTGGACATTCTTACTGCACTAAAAGAGGAGTAGATGTCTTCATGTTTGTACTACAATTGCCTCTGTATTTTTATCACTTGTTGAGAACAATTGGCTGCAAAGCAATAATAAAACGGAATGTAATCAAATGTCACTATGGTCTGTTATACTGCAGTAATGTCAGATAAGAATAATAGGTTTCATAAAATGCTGGGCAAATCTGGGAACAACTTGATTCAGTTGGTGTTCAGATTCATGGCCCAATAAAACTTATTCATATACATTTGTTATACACACATTGATACAAAATAAGCTATGTCTGTGATTTTATTTAATTATGTAGATTCTGTTCCCATAGTGGATTCTTGAAGGACTTTATTAAGTAAGATTTTGTGAGCCGAAATTCCTCAATAGATTTGAAATCACAAGTACAATAATAAGGAGAAAATCTATTTAATAGTTCTTAATTCCAGGGGCGCTTACTACAGGAGAAAAAGGGACCAACGCTATGCTATGTTTGTAGTCCTAAGATAGAAGATTTTCAAAGGACACATTAATGTCGCAAAATTTAGCTAATTACATAACACAAATTCAAAGACAAAAGTGTAGCTCTAACTGATGTCCTGAAATATTTGCACCAACAGTCTCAACACCCAGGCCATCCTTAACCTTTCATGGTCCACTGAGACTTTCAGAGCACATGTCCTGCCTTCCAGTCTGGTGAAATTCTAACCCCTTCCCTCTCTCGTGCCGTCCGTATAAAGCAACATGCGTGTATGTGAAGAAGATACCTACATATGTTTTTGGAACTGCTTCAGTAAAACTACTGTTAGAGAGAAGGGAAGGTGCATAGATTTTAGACTATAAAGTTTCACTATGAAGTTTCAGTGGCTGATGTGTACAAAGTAAACAAATTTGAAAGACAAAACATGCTAATTTTTCACATCAGGGTTCAATTCTTCCAAGAGGAAGGATTTTTGGCTTGAACTCCCTAGCTCAAATGCTTATCAGCGCCAATTCAATTGTATTCATGTGTGAATTGGAATGATGAGCAAGACCATAGAGAGTTGTGGGGTTTGATGGGTTCCAGAAAGATAAAACTTTACCTCAGCCACTCAGGTAGGTATTGTCTGATCAAACAGAACATCTCTGCCTTCTGGATTCTTCAGTATGTGACCTCTGATAGACTGAAGCCCATGGTATTTAGCACCAGGATTGTAATCCTAAATATCCAAGTAGAAAGTAAAAAAGTCTGGCCTCTGTATAGTAAAATAATGAATAGTAAAAGAAGATGACATGCTCTTCTTCTAAGGCAAAAGATCACTTTTCTACTCTGGGCTTGATGGTTGCATGTGTCTTCTAGCATTCTGGCTGGTGTTATGAGTCCGTGGCAATCAAAGGAAAGAGTCATGCTGTTCATCATAGTGGAGTGGACCCGTGAATGGAGAGAAAATTGATTTTTGTCCGAAGAAAATGCTGAATATCAGCAGTTCATCCAGACCTCTGGCTTCAAATGCCATCTGGATGCTAAAGACTCCCACTTGCATTTCTGCATCCTTGAACTCTCCCCTGAACAGATTTAGAGTATAGCAGTCAGCTGCCTAGTCAATATCTTTGCTTAGATGTTATATGTTGTTAAGCACTACCTAAGCTGCTATGAAATAGAGACCCCAAAATATATTGGCTTTATCAATGTATCAGTTAATATCTCTCATGTAGATGACCAAGGTTGATAGGACCGGTCTGTTATCTTCAACTTTTGGTGATAAGAATGGAGAAAATGTCAGGGGAACACACATAATTCTTTCAAGAGCACAATACAGAGCTGGCACACGTCACTTTCCCTTGACCTCCAGTGGCTATAACTAAGTCACAGAGCCACACCAAGCTTCAAGAGAGGCTAAGACATATGCCCAGCTAAACTCAAGAGATCTGTTATTAAAGAGCAGAGAATAAATATTAATGGTTACCCGGAGTATCTGACACCAGATTTCCCATAGGTGTCTTCAAGCTGAGCGCATCCAAAAATGGCGCTCTTGATTTTTCTCTTCTAAACATATTCATCCTTTAGTTTGTTCTGTTTCTGTAAATTTGAGCTATATTCTTCCAGTTTCTCAAGATAAAAATCTTGGGGTTGTCTAGAATTTTTCTTTTTTTTTTTCTTCTGACTTCAAATTCTTTCCGACAGTAAATTTTGCCACCCCTTCATTCTAAAAAAATATAAGGAATCTTATATGTTTTTCCACCTCCTTAGCTTCTCCCATGGTCCAAGCTACCATTATTTCTCACTGGATTATGAGTATAGCCTCTAAACTAGTCTTCCTGTTTCCAACCTTGCCTTGCAACAGTCTATTCTGCACACAGCCACCGTAATGCTGCTTTTCCAATTGTGTTGTTCTTCTGCTCAAACGCACCTCATTCCTAGCTACATAAGTCACAGGCTCTGTGGGTTCTTCATATTCCTTCCCTGCATTCACTCCCTACCCATCTCCCCTCTCTCACTCCAGTCCAGCCAGAGAGCCTGTCATCAGCTGTTCCTCAAGCACACCAAACACCTTTCCTCTTCAGGGCCTTTGAACTTACTGTTCTCTTTGCTTGAAATTGTTCCCCAAATCTCTAATTTCGATCTTTCAATTCCTTCAAGTCACTTTTCAAATGCCACCTTTGCAGATCAGGCCTGATCCTGACCATTGTATACATAATAGCAGATAGATACATATAGATAGATATAGGTATCACTCTCTTTTACCTTTCTTTACTACTCTTCATAAAATATGTATGTGCAGTTTTAAAGTATGTATGTACATGTTTAAAACACACTCAGATATTAAAGTGCATTGAACATAGTAGTTGCTTGAAAATGATCAACTGAGAGGTAGATGTAGTTAGGATATGGTCCTTCAAAATTTTCCACATCCTAATCCCTGGAACCTGTGGTAGGTTACACCAAAAGGACAATTAAAGTTGCAGATGGAATTATTTGCTAATCAGTTGACCTTAAATTGGGAGGATTATCCTGGATTACCCTGGTGGGCCCAATGTAATCACAAAGGTCCTTTAAAGTGGAAGAAGAAGATGTAGGGAGAGATTCTGAGTAATGGCAGGATGAGAAGGACTGGGTCCATCGTGCTGGTTTTGAAGATGGGGGAAGGGGCCGCGAGCCACGGAATGCAGACAACCTTGACAAGCTGAAAATGGCAAGTAAACAGATTCTCTTCTTGAACATCTGGAAGGAATAAAAGCCCTGCTGACTTCTTTGTTTCAGCTCACCAAGACCCGTTTCAGACTCAGGACCTCCAGAATCGTAAGGTGATAAATATGTGTGGTTTTAAGCCGCTAAGTTTGTGATAAATTGTTACAGCAGCAACAATAAACTAATAACGAGGTACAATGTATTTTAAAGTTTGATACAATTTGGATCTTCTCAGTGACGGTAACGTCTTTGCGTGAGTTGGTGATTCTTGCAACACCCATGAGGATCCTTTTGTTTACTTCTGAAAATAAAACGAAAACAAGAAACGAAGCAACTTGCCTCACCTCATTCCTGTCTAGGCTAAAATAGCACCATCTTTCCAGAAATGCTCGTTGTGCATTTGTGAAGGAGTGAAATTGTCTTCTGTTGGTCGGTGATTACCAAGTCTTCTAGACCCACACAGAAAAAGTAGGTTTGGGAAAAACTCTTCTTTTGCTGATTCTACAGTGAAATTAATGAGCTCTCTGTTTAATGTTGTTTAACACTCTTAAAACAAATATAGTGAATAACTGGAAAGTTAGTAGAAAAGTATGGTTTTGTGAATTCCAGTGAGATTTTTGATAATAAAATAGATAATTTTGCTTTTTACTTCCTCACCAAAACTATTAACTGCAGAATAATAATAATAAAGTAATAATTAAAATGTACTTAGCACTATGAGCCAAGCACTGTACTGTTTTGTATGCATATATTATGCCAATATGTAACCCTAGTAAATGCCTTTGTGATAAATTCAAATGTTATAGTATTTTATAGAATGGGGAAACTGAGGCAAAGAACTATTAGATAAGTTGCTGAAAGTCCAACAGCTCGTGTTTTGAAGAATGCATTTTCTCCTAGAATGTCAGCCTAAGTACGTGCCCACTGTGTGATTTAAAACCTTAGAGGGTTATGAGTTAAACTATCACAAGTAGATGGAGGGCTAATGTTCAAGCATTTATATGAGCTCATTACTTCTTGAGCTTTCTCTGTTTACAGTTCTCCGTTCTCTACCTTTCTCTCATTGAACTAGTTTATATTACGCTCTGTGTGCGTGTTTATGTGTGAATGTGTGCATATGTGTGTTGCCTCTGCAGCAGCTAAGGATGCACCTGCATCAGTATGAATCCAGCTAGAACCCACTATTAGCGCATATTATCTGGGATACTTGGAACAGCGTTTGCTTGCCTTTGACATTAATGGTTGACCCTAATGTTTCCTTATCTTTAAACAGCCAATCTTCTTTTCAGAATACTCCTCCTATAGCACTATATTAAGCTAATAATTTGATGTGTTCTCATTTTGTCCTCCAACTGGTTTTGCATTTTAGCAATTTAAAACCTGTTTGATATAATGAGAAAATGTGTAAGAACAAGTCTCTAGGATATACTAGCAGTTGTGTTTCTTTCTTTTTTTTTTCTTGTTAAACCTGGTCACTCATACAATCAAGAAAACGAGCTTTAAGTAAAGGTGGTATTTTCTCTTTTCATTTTATGTAATCAATACTACAGAGGAAAAGATAAGCATTTAACATGCACATTTTTTTTCCTGATCAATATGTTGTTTAGGAGAAAAATTAAATTAGTGCCACAAAGGGATTACATATTATGGTTCCTTGCTGAGATTTTCTTTTGAAAAATAGTCAGTCACCTCCATATTAATATTGAGTACCCATTTCAATAGGAACTATGTATGAATTTACATTGTTTATTCAAGTACATAAAGGATGTTTAGAAAACCAACCACATTTGTACACATGAATGGAAGACAGAATTTGAAATTTCATGTATCTGACTCCAATTAATTTGCCTTTCTCTCAAAGTGAGACTTCTGGTGCAACCTGTTTATTTGGATTTTTACTTTTTGCTTAAATTCTTCTTTTTTTTTTTTAACCCCCGAGATCACTTTCCAGGGATTAAGTCAGGCTGGTCAAATTTGCTCAACTACTGTGGGACATTAAGATGCACCTTCATTCAATATGTTGTTTAACCATTCTAAAATAAAATTGCAAATAGAAAGCTTATTTTTATTTTTTAATTAATCACATAATTATTAATTATTGAGATCCTAGTCAAGTGATACTTTTGGAACTGTGGGTAATAACATTTATCTTGCACTCAAGAATCTGATTGATTAGAATGAGGGAAAGGGAAATTGTGGGGGATTTGGAGGAAAAGAGACTTGTGATTTATTGCAATAAACAGTAAAAGAGGAGAGAGAGAAATGCAACTGCAGGATTATATGAGAGACATTCTGGAAGAAAGTTCAACAGAATTAATTTTTAATATATTTCAATGAAATATGGTGTATGGATTGTGGTTACAGGGATAATTAGTTTCACTGAGGGAAGTCTTTTAGTTTTCAAGAAAGCAATAGTTAAGATATATTTTAAATAAAGAAGAATTGGTTTTAAATAGAGTTTAAAACTAATTAAACTCCTGAATTGGTTTTAAATAGAGTTGTTTCTCTTTGTTGCTCTTTTTTCTAACTGTTATATTTTATTGATTAAAATATCTAACTTTGTAATCTATGATTTTCTATTAGTCCATAATAGTCTGATAATACATAGAAGGAAAATTACTCAATTTTGAGGCTTTATTTATTAATGTAGTAAATCTGCTTTTCCACACTTGCACTGTAACAAGTATTCAAAAAATACTTGCAGAAGGAAAGAAGGAAGGAAAAAATCAAACTATTTCTAGAAAATTAATTTGTTTTTAATAGCTATTTTTCTCTTATGTACATATAGAACAGATATTGTAATTTAAAATAGTGTTATATTCAAATTATTTTTCTAATCACTTTATTATATGTTAGTTCTTAGATGTCAATAAATACTTTGTGCTATATTATCTGTTGTTAAATAGGGACAGAAATCTCCCACGATTACATATTACAGATAGTAGAAATTTTTGTTGTTTTATTTGTTTAAATGTTTAGTGTTAGAAAAAAATCTCCTCTTAAAATACCATTAGAGGGGCCAGCCCCATGACGTAGTGGTTAAGTGCTTGCGCTCCGCTGCTGGTGGCCCAGGTTTAGATCCCGGGTGCGCATCGATGCACCGCTTGTCAGGCCATGCTGTGGCGGCATCCCATATAAAGTGGAGGAAGATGGGCGCAGATGTTAGCCCAGGGCCAGTCTTCCTCAGCAAAAAAAAAAAAAAAGAAAGGAGGATTGGCATGGATGTTAGCTCAGGGCTGATCTTCCTCACAAAAAAAATAAAATAAAATAAAATACCATTAGACTTTTTCTTTAGAAACAATTTCTACTTATTTATAATTTAATAAAAATGTCATGGACTGCTTTTTGCAAGAAAAGGGAAAAATCACTGTGGGGCACATGGACGAACACATTGTAATGTGTACCCAAAGAAGCTGTGTCGTCCAAGGAAGAGATCAGACATGTAAACCAATCTACAAGTGAGCAAAATAGTACTGGAGAGGAGTGAGGGAGTTGTGTGTATAAGAATTGGAAAGGTAATGAAGCTTTCCGATTAAAAAAAATCTATTTTGTATATCCTAAAACCTAACAAAAGTCATAACAAAAAAGCAAACAGAAAAGTGGGACATAATTTCTAGCAGAGCCACACAATATTCTGTACCTATACGTCCATGTCCAAAGGGTGGCATTTCTGTAAAGAGAGAAAGCATTATCAATTAAGTACTCTCACTATCGTGTTCATGTAAAAGCAAAATTTCGCATTTTCTTTGCCTTTACAAATGATGCCTGTGGATACACCATGCTTTATTCAACGTTACAAGTCCCAACATCAACTGATGTTTTAATATCAAGGATGATAAAGTGTAGAAAAAAGTTATTAGGCTACAGGAGCTGTCAGTTTTCTTTGACAATTCCAAAAATGCCAGATGTGTTCATAGTAATAAATACTCCAGTTATGTGTGATGCCTTCAGTCTCTGCGATGATGATGTTGGAAAACACTCAGATGGTGTCTTGAAATGGGATAAGCATTTTGCAAGTGGTGAGAAGGCCACGGAGAAGAGCACAGTTATGACAGACTTCTCCTCCGGCAGTCACTGGATAAGAAATCTCCCCAGGTGGTGAGTGCTTACAGAAGGAGGTCTGGAGCACTCCTTCAGGGCACCTCCATGGGCACCGACAGCAGGTCACTCTCTCTTCCTGCCAGAACCAGCGCCTGCACACGCTGTCACGCCAGGCACCCGTCATGCTCCCAGACAGGATCTGATATGTCTACTTACCAGACGGTCTTTTCTCCATCACAGAAAAATTCTCATTTACTGAACATAATCTCTATAAAAAGAGAGAGTAAAAACCATTAAATGTGAAGAAAGTGAGTTTCAGAACAGCTGAATGACTCACCCATAGCCACAGAAGCAGCAAATAGAAGAACTAAGACACATACTCTGGGGTTTTGGCATCAGGAACATGATCCTTCCATTCTGTTAGAGCAGTCTATTCTACCTTTCACTGCCACCACTCATTTGCTTGCCCAAAGGAAAGAAAAATAGGAAAGAAATCCAAATTTATTTCAAAATAAAAAATAATTTATAGTATATAATATTTGTAAAACCAAACAGCTGTTTAAGTGATTTTTAATAACCAATTGTTTTGTCACCCCATTCACAGTGGAAGAAGTAAATATGATCACATTAAATATTAAGACTTGAATATTCTTTGTTTAGTTATTCCCATTCACATCTGAGATATTGACTTGGAAGATGTTCTTGAATCCTGACATATAATTTTGAAATGGGGAAGGCAAGGGGCCTGTAAATATTCCCTAGGAAAATAAAAAATGCCGCTATATTTAGGGCAAATTCTGCTGATTAAACTGCAGTAATGAGTATTTGTCTTGCTAGGAGAAGGCATTGACTGTATCTAGTAAATAAACTAGGTTACTTATAAACAGTGAACATGTGACACATCTTGGGGAGACACAGTTATTCTAAGTGCCCTAAGAGTTCATGTCCTCTATAGAGCCTTAGTAAGATGCTAAATATAGCACCAGGATTAGAAAATATAATTATATCCCCTCATCATGAATGATCTAAAAAGTCACCAAATCCTTTATTAAAGGGTAATTACTTAAAATAGAGTTACTTTGAAGGACCAACGTCTTAATAGAAAATTTGAGTTTGATTAGTTGGCATCATTCTTTTAAATTCCTGCAAATATCTTTTTCTCTAGTTTCCTACTTTTAGAAATCAGTGAGTTTGGTTTACTTCCATCTATGTTCAATTGATTCCATTATGAGAAATGCAAAGTGGAAATTATGTGTGTGTGTTTAAACATAAAATAGTAATGAGACCCTGACTGAGCAGCAGAAAGGTTAAACGTTCAGTCTGTGCTATTTTAAGATGTGAGAACAACTGCTCTCTCCGTGTTGATGTATCCTGAAATCCCAGTTAGTGTGGGGAGAATTTCTAACTGAGCGTGCGAGAGCCACTGACTTTTTGGAAGTTGTCCTTCTTGAACACGCCTTGTGTTTGAGGATCACTTTACAGCTCAGGACGCTCCCGGGTGTTTACCTTTGGAAAATCGCCCGTGATGGAAAGCGGAGGCCTCGGGTTAGCGTGTGCAGAGCAGCCCCTTCTGTGAGAAGAAGCGTAGGACACCTTGTCTGCTGATGCGAGAGAGTGGTGTTAACATTAGACTCTGGCTGTAGCAGGAGGGCCCAGGAAGCTTATTTGATGTTGACAGTATAAGTTTGTAAGTTCGGTTAAGTTCTCATTTCTGTTTACCTAGAGCTAGAGAGTAATTTTTCACCAATAATATAGCATTTGGTTGGTTATCAATCAAGACAAATATATTAGACTTAACAACCACTTTCATTGTAATATATTACTATCCTTAGGGACATAGTGATCTATAATCAAGAAAAATAAATGATGATTTGTGGTCAACGTAGGGTACCAAAGATATGGCCTTTCCATTAGGAAATCCTATAGGTAAACTAGGATTCTGTCCTTGGGCCCTTCTTAAAAATGTATTCTACAACATATAAACTACAACTCATATCAGTGGAGATAGAGACAAATATTTTTATCAAATTTAAATACCATAAAACACAATTCTATGTAATTTTACAGGTCTTTCTGACAAGGATGTATCATTTACGAAATTCTATAAACTGCTTTGTGGTTGGTTTCATAATTTCTATTTAAGGGTAACACTCTGTTCACTTGATCTTCACTTCAACCATTACTAAAAAAAATATAGTAAATGTCATATAAAATGTTACTGATGGAGCATTGTCTGAAATTAAAATGTGATCTTAGAACTGAAATAAAATAAATATGACCTTAAGAAGGTAGTTAGGTTACTAATGCCGTCAAGAAAATAGGTGGATGAAGTGACGGTCGCTTCAAAAATTTCCCACAACGGATTCTATAGTCATTTTAACAAAAACAGCAAGTGAAATGCAAAAGGAGTTTATTCATCGTGTGCTTATAAGTTGTCCTATTAAGTAAATAAAACTTCAAGTTGTAACGGATGATCATTATAACTTCTATGAATCTCATGATTTTTGAATAAATGTCTTGAATACGCAAGCTTTTGCCTTGCTTCTCTTTTCAAACGCCCCAATTGATTCACACATTAATTTAGTAAATATTTATAGAGTGTAACAATATGTAAGGTCTTGGGCCAAACATAGTTGATGTCTCTAAAAAGTAAAAAAGCAAATGCAGTATAGGAAAAGGAAATTTGAGAACGACAGGTTGGATAGTTAAGCTTGAAGGTTCTACGTCACTTGTGTTAATACTGCTCTACAAATACAACTGTGAGTTTTTGTAATTTGAGGTCAGTAGGCTTCACACCTTGAACGAGAGGCAGTGATTTCGACACAAGTGATTGACTACAGTATGTTTCACCAGCAAAAGTAATTACTAATCCTATTTCCATTAGAAGAGAAGTATCAATTAGTTAATGATTTTCTTTCCTTATCATTTTTAATTTAATGATCCTGAAAATCTTGAATAGCTGTTTGCTCTTAGAATTACAAAAAAGTCAAGTAGTCCATTTTTTTTAAACATTTAATGGATTTTTAAGTCATTGTGTCGTGAAAGGTTAGAAAATTTCTATGGTCATTCTAATTTAAGTGCAGAACATGCTTTTGAATAGATGTCAGATAAATAGTATTAGAAATACTCTTTTACAAACTACTTTTGTCAGATACATAGTGACTTACATTTATAATGTATAGACTCTTGAAGAAAATCTATTATGCCTCTGTAATATCATTTGTGGCAGTAAAATCCAGGTAATTTCCTAATTCTTCTGAGCTAAAGGCATAAATTAAATATAAAAGAAATGCCAATGAAATAATGTATTTAATCCGGTCATTAGGCATTCTCTTTATACAGTATTTTTATCAAAAAGATTAAAGTATCTTAGATAAAAACTCATCCAGAAGACTTAGGGTAGGTGAAGATCTACAATACACATTAAAAAGATAAAGACATAATTTAGTTTAAAGGAAAATAGAAATAAAGTTTATAATGTCATTTTTTTAGCCTTTTGAAAGCTACTATATATTAAAAGATGTTAATATGACCTCTCCATTTAAAAATTTATTTTTCTTATAAGAAAAAACATTGATAGATAAAAAGTATTTTTAAGGAACAGGGCTGGGTCAGACAAGTAAAAGAAGTTCTTCACATTATTTATTTTCCCGTTGAAGCAGGGGCAAAGAGAGAAGTCCCCCGGGGTCTAATTGAGAAGAGCTAGTGCTGGAAAAGAAAAAGATATATGAAGCAAATTTTCAAGATCTGCTTCCATAATCTTGCTTTTGATCTTTCAATTTGTAAGGAATACTTTAGTTATGGATTTTTTAAAAATTATGCTTTATAATCTTATAGCTAGATGAAAAAAGCCCTTCACATGCGTGATTATAAAGGTAAAATTCTAGTGCTTAATTTATTTATATTCCTACTTAGCTAAATATCTATGAGCCTCTAGCAGCAGCTAGGAATATTTCCTTTTTGGAGATGTTTAACGTGATAAAATATGGGTATGCTTTCGTGAAATTAAGTCCATATTTATTTAAAACAATTATGTACATGTGTGCATGTAAGACTACAGTTAAGTAAAGCATACTATTTAGAGTGTGTGCTTATGTACTTTTTTCTTTAGATTTTTCTTTCATTTTATTAATGCAATCTTACTTATATTTATCATAATAACCAAGAGCTTCAAGCTTAGATAATGTTTGTATAATATCAAGTATATTTTGTATCAATATTATATATTATAATTTACACAATATTAAGAGAATATATTTACACAGTGTGTAATGTATATTGCCAAAGAATGATCCGTATTTAAATTATTGCTAAATCCCCAAAGTAGTATTCTAGCAGGTTGGTACATTTGGCTAAGCAAATTAATTCTGTATATTTTCTTAAGAAGGCCAATAAATAGGATTGTAAATCATGATGGAATTATAATTTCAAAGAACAAATACCACTGGCATGTTGATTCATGTCAAAAAATAGCTTTTCAAAATTATTCTAAAAAATAACTCAAGCTGTAGTTCTTTTGATCTAATGTAGTATGTTAAACAGTCTTTTTCACATTTCAAAAGTTGATTGAATGAGATATGAAGTTCTAAAAAGTGGTATGGTCTGAATGTCATTTTAAAAGGATCGCTCTGGATATTATTATTATTATACTAATCTTCACAAGACTGTAAATGAAACAGATCACCCAGACTTCTGTGTGTATGACAGATTTCAGGTAAAAAAGGTAGAAATAAGGAAACCAGTTGAAACTTACTGCAATAATAAAAGATGAGACATGAGGCCAACCTGGACCAGTAGGGAAGCAGAGGAAGTACTAGTGAGCGTTGTTGGGTTTGGGCTACATTTTGAAGGGAAAGGATTTGCTGATGGACTAAGTGTGGAGTGTGGAAGAGGGTCATCGAGGATGATTCCAGGTTTTCGTGCTTACACCTGGAAGAATGAATTTATCAATTACCAAATAGAGAGGATTGGTGAAGCTCAGATTTGGACAGGAGACTCAGGAGGTCAGTTTGGACTTGTTAAATCTGAGATGCCTCTTAGACAAAATTACTTAGGAAGCAGTTGGATGTATAAGTCAAATGTTAAGTGAAAGTCTGGGCTAGACATATATTTTGCCAGTTGTCTGTGTGCAGTTGGTATTTAAAGGCATGAAACTTGGTAAGAACATCTAAGTGAGTGAGTGTGGGCAGTGAAAAGATGGAGTCTAATGGCTGGCCTTGGGCATGCCAAGAGCAGAGAGGGTGAGGTGGGAACAGTAAAGGAGACTAAATGAGTGCCCGGTGAGGTAGGCATAAGGAGATCAAGAGTGTAGTGTTCTTAAAGCCAAATGAAGACTGAACAAACATGTCAGCTATTTATGAGAACTCCAATAGGGTGAGAATGGAGAGGAAAAAAAAAAAAAAAAAACAATTGACTTAGCAATGTGAGGGTCATTTGTGACCCTGACAAGAGTCATTTCATGACAAGGGTAAAAAGCTTGATTAAAGTAGGTTCAAGAGGCAATCAAAGGATCACAGCGGGAAACAGTGAGTATAGACAATACCCTGATAAGACTAGAGGAACAGTCCCATAAAGGGAGCGGAGAAGCAGAGAAAAATCCACAGAGACATGTAAAATTAAAGAGATGGATATATTAATATGAGAAATATTACATCATATTTGTATGCTGATGTGGAAAGAGTCAGGAGAGAGGGAACAATTGATGATAAAAGAGAGAAAGGGACCATTGCTGAAGTATTGTCATAAACTGGTGAGAGGGTTTGGGAAAGGGGGCTGGGTTACATAGAAGAGGAGTCAATCTGGTAGCAGTGTATATCACTTCCAGCTCACATTTGATTGGCCTTAACTTAGTCACATGGCTCCACCTAACCGCAAGGGATCCTGGGAAATATAGTCTAGTTGTGTGTCCAGTAGAGAAAGGAAACAGGGTTAGTGACCACACCATGATATCTCTGTCATAGGAATAAGTGGACCCTTTCAAAATTATACTACGTATCCTTGATATATTAGCTTAGCAGTTAGGCAACTGAGGTTAATCTGCTTTGATTAATTTGTACAGAAATTATTTTGGACACTAGTAATCACTGTTTTTTCTCTGTTTTCACAATGACTCCTTAAATTCCATCTTAGACTATTACCTAGTGATTTCCTTTATGAAATATGACTTTTCCTCATCTTTTTTGAAAACTAAAGTATCATTTATTCACTCTTAGTGTTATTGCAGGGTCGCTCCAATAATCTATGACTGCTGCAGAATCACCAACAGAAGTTCAGTTTCATTGAATAATGCTATTAGTACTCTAGGTTATAGTTCAGTCATTCCAAAAGATTCAAAGTTCTTCAGCAGATTTGTTTTTCTTCAGATTTTGCATCACAGCTCATTCGTGGCTTGTGAAATTAGTTTAGTGAACTATAACTGCATAGATGGAACATAATAGAATAAAAGGAAAAATAGAATGGATTGTGTTTAGTAGTGACAAATATCCATTGAACTTGTGAATATACATATATATATATAAATTTATAGATATACGCACCCATTCCTGTGAAATATGTTCTTGCATACACATGGATGTGTTTATGTATATATACGCAAGAGGTAATGTAATGTATTTCTACAATGATGGCAAATAAAAAAGGTTTGGCAGGCATTGAGAGGGCTTTGTGTTCTTTTCCCATGTTTGCACTCATCTTGAGCTTCCGTGCTTCCTTATGAAACCTCATTAGCCTGTGATCTATGCTTATAAATATAAAAAAAAAAGATCATTCTCTTTGCTAGAGTAACCCAAAGAAAAGTGCTCTGGTCATGGAATGGCAATAGAAGAAACTGGACACCCAGACTATGTAAGACTATAAAACAAAGTTTCTTAGAAATGACTGATTTCTAAGAGAAAAATGACTTGATCAGATTTTTGTATGAGAAGACATTCCTAGGGAGAGGATTCATTGGCCTGGGGAAACATTAGGAAATGGAAATATTAGGACTTTCTATTAAATTAGGAACTAAATTAGGAATTTAGTTAAAAGCCTGTTATAGTGGTGCAGGAAAGTGTTAATGAGAGCCTAATGTAAAGGAGGTGCATCGAGAATGGAGAGGAAACAATTGGTTGAGGATCATTTTAGAAGCATAGCATATTTGAAAATCATCTATTCAGCAACAATATTCCAGGTGCTTGAGACAAATCAGTGAACAAAACAGGTTTAAATCCATACCCTCTTGGATATTATATTCTAGCAGAGGCAGACAGAAAACAAACAATAAACACAGTAAGTAAATTAAGTACCATGAATAGACCAGCTTTTCTGGATCAACAAGTTTGTGTGATAACTAATACATGATTAAACAAGCAAACAACATTGGAGGTATATTATAAAGTTGTTGAATACCAGACTATAAACAGTTTGGAAGGAAAAGTATAAGGCGTTTGAAGAGACTTGATTAGGTAGATTTGTTTAGAAAGTAGTATTAGCAAGAATAATCGAAAAGGTGAATTGGAATAATATCAAAGAGAACAATGAATGACACACTTTTTCTTTTTTAAGGTAATTAATTAGGATCCTATTGAATTTTTGATTAGATGAATAAAATGATCAGTATGGCATTTGAGAGATATAATTCGTGCTGAAGAACATGGTACAGGTTAACTCCTTGAAATCCTGATTCCAACACATACAATACAGTCATTCAGTGGGGTTATCTAGGGTTGAAAGGAGTCATTCAATAAACACTCCTTGTCTTCCTTCCCAATGTTCCTCTTGGCTATCTTTTTGTGTGTGTGTGTGTGATCCCCTGTGATCTTCCAACTCTGCGATTCACTAATTCTAAACCAAGATGTTGTGTATTATCTCCCGGTTCCCACAGTAGTAGACTTCTAACTGGTACATGGAGTTTGACTTAGGAGAGTGGTCCTATTTCAAGGCAGAAGAAAATGAAGCAGATTAGGGTATGTTATGTCAGAGCCTACTATGGAATATTGACATTTAAAACCAAAAAACCATGTCCAAATATTAAGTTGAAGACGCAAAGCTAAGAACTCAGAGTTTGAACATGCACAGTCATGGTAATGGAGTTGGAAATGGTATGGAACTAGTGAAGAAGGTCTTCACCAGTTGTGTCAAACCCATGGTGAATCTCCATTTCAAGTGTATCAATTGTAAATGAGTAATAGGCTCAGCTGCCTTGCATGTGCAGAGATTGGACAGGCTTAAGATTAGGTACTGGCTGCGTGTTGAGCCTGTAAAAGTAACGAGACAATCTGAGTAGCTAATATGGGATTAAGAGAAGAATATAGATGAAGTTCAGACTTTTAAATTTAGTATTAAAGTTCTTCTTTCATTTGAGTATATGCTCTGATAAAATTTAATGATAGCGGACCCTTCCCAAGATGCTATATTAAACTTGTAAAATTCTTGCTTTTTCTTTCTATTTGTATGGCTTCTGTTTTTACTCTCCTGTCTTTCATATTTCTTTTAGCCATTTTTTTTTTAAAAAATGAATGAGTCCATTTTTTTTTTTCTAATGAACTTCTTGAATTTCCAGTTAGAAATTATAGGCTTAACATACGATTATTTTCTAGATTTCCTTCTTCATTCATTTTTATTTCAACAGATGCTTATTGAGTACCTTCCGTGTGCTACAGGTTATTCTTGTTGTTGAGAATACAGTAACAAAAAAAAAAAGAAAAAAAAAAAAAGATCCTGCTCTTATGGAAAGTTTGAGTGGGAAGAGAGATATAAGAGCTAAGAAAATGTCCAGGAAAGGATAGGATCTGGTTGGGTGGGGTTTGTAATTTTAGTATGGACAAGGAAAGTCTGATTAAAGGGTGTGTTTGAATTACGATCTGAAAAAGCAAGGAGTTGGGTTCCAGGCTGAGGGAACAGAAAATGCAAATAGCCAATAAGGCATAATCTAAAAAGAATTCAGCGCCCTTTGCGATAAAATTAGAAACATGTTTTCACCTGTTTGTCTTCTAGGCCTTATATAATTTGAACTAGTAGAAATATTCACTTTATAGAAAAATTATTAAATGAATTTAATTCTCCCCGTCATTAGATTCTTCTGACTGGCACAGAAGTTGTTCTCTATTATTTATCTTTCTCTAAAATACTGAAAGATAAATTTAAATAATAAAGTACTGACTTGAAGCTTAAAGACTTATTTCATCAAGAACCATTTTTTAACTAATCTTGCTTCCTGTGTAAGGTTGACTGAAGATGATGAAACTCACTTTGGACTTGACAAAAAAATCACAGCAGTTGTTTCTTTATTTTCTCTACAGATCTTCCACTATTCTTTGTTCTATCTGTTTTCTTTAATAGGTACAATTTCAGAATAGATTTTCTTTGCTATCACCAAAGATCCAGCTTTTCTGGTGAAAGCTTCAGAGATTCATTTATTGACTTTCTTTCAGGCCTGGAAGAGGAAATGTTAACCTTTTGGCCTCTCTCTGGTATAATACATGAGTTTCATTTTTCTTTAATTTGTCGTAAGAAGTTATAATTTGTGGTAGGGCTTTCTTGGAAGATTACGACCAGATTGAAATTGAAGAGATGTTTAAGGACTCATTACCTTTAAAGAAGTTTTAGTTTTAAATATCTCTTCAATAAAAAGCTCTACATTACAATAATCATTTTTTTAAAAGATTAAGAGAATTAAATACACTTAAAAAATATATATCCAACTCATTATCTGAATTGATATTTATAAAGTAGAATTAATCTGTTTTCCGTATTCATTTTATTTCTAGAAATAAAATAAATATATTTTTTAATCTTCAGAAAAAGAGAAATACGATAGCACTATTATTGTTATTCTAATTTTTTTATAATTTTGTTTATTTTCTTCTTAGAGTTTACCTTACCTAGCAGGAAAAAAAAGTGAGATATAGTGTTATGCTTAATTTTTTCATCTTAATCTAATTGGAAAATTACAGTCTTCACTATAAAATGTGCAGATATAAACTGTTGGTCGCAAAACTGGGTTGATGAAATTAGACAGATCAAGAATAGGGGCTACTACCTGAAATGACATATGGATATGGGTATGGGAAAACTCCATGCTCTGGATAAGCAGATGTTATAGGCAGAAGGACAGTGAAGTCCTGCAAATATTATGCACGTTAGAAATGGACACGTTTAGAGACTTTTGGTTAGGAAGACATTATTAATACCTGAGGCTCCCCCTGGGCAAGATGGTCCTTTTGGGAGAAGTTTCTAGGTTTACAATCTAGATTTAGGGTTCAGAATCTTAGAATGGACAAACAAGCAAAAAGTAGGAAATTCACATATGACGACAGAGTAACGGGAGGAAATAGCTTCTCCGGGCACACTTTCACAGTCAGGGTTCCAGGAAGGTAGACAGGAATACTAGATTTTGGAGAGACAACTAGATATGCCAAGTTTCAGAGTGTGGGGGAGCTATTACAAAATGAAAACTAGAGAGAAAAAAAAAGGAACTGATAAGTAGGGAACGTAACACTGGCCTAGGGGCTTGGAAATAGACTAAAATGTGAAGACTGTGACAGCAGAAGAGATGAATAGGAAGGGTACAGGGATCAGGTATCCAGAGTATGCTGTTATTGGAATGAAGTGCTTAATAATAATGGATGAAAGGGAACTGGGAAACTTGGAATAGAGTAGAGTCTAATATTGAAAGGCAAATATGCTTATATTTTGCTTTTCTAGAAGGCATAATTTAGGGCCAATGGCTAAAAATTATGAGACATATTTTAGTTCGAATTTTGAATTAATTTCCTCTGTTTAATGCTATACAAAATTTGAATTAGACCTTACCAGCAAGTCGGTCCCTCGTCAATGAATTATGTAAAGAGGCTGAATTATCACTTGTTGAGTGATAGCATATTGAGATTTTCTATAATGTATAGAAGGCACAGGAAATTATATCTCAAAACCTTCCAACTTTTTAGAGAATAGTTTTCTTGAGGGGGATGGGACAGGGAGGCGATCTGCAGGTATTAGAACTCAACACAGAGATAAGGTAGTAGGTGATAAAGGTGGTTTAAGTCAAATGAAGATAAATTGTGTAAGGACTGGCTTAATGTTGATTCAAAGTTTTCTGCGAGTCTCTCCAATTGTTAGAATTGGTACCTGAGTGTGGCCGTTACAAGCCCTGACCTGGAGTCAGGTGGCTACACTTGAACAGTTTTAAGATCTTCAGATTCTCAACCTTGTTAGGTTGACAAGACTTTAGTAATGATATACTTTTAGTGAAGATGATTATGCTACTGCATTATCACTGAATATGTTTCTCCAGGTCATCATTTATCTTAAAATTGTTCAAATATTAAGAGTATTGCTGTTCCTCTTGTTTTTATGTGAATAATTTTCAAATCCATTTTCTCAACTAAATGAGAGCAAACCTCACTGTAGATAAATCACTTGTTTCAGTAACTGACAAAACACATTAATTATCATTTCATTTAAGTTATCAATTGATCCATTTCTATATAGTCATGCACCATATAACGACATTTTAGTCAACGACGGACCGCATATACTACGGTGGTCCCGTAAGATTAGTAGCATATAACCTAGGTGTGTAGTAGGCTATACTATCTTAAGTTTATGTAAGTACATTCTATGATGCTCACACAATAACGAAATCACCCAATGATGCATTTCTCAGAATGTAGCCTTGTAGATAAGCGACACATGACTTGTATATAGTCAATTACGCCAGACAGTGAACATTTTTTGGGAAGCTACTATGTACATGCTTGAGAACTAGACATAATGGAAGGATAAAAAGATGTGGAAGACACTGCCACTGAGCAGCCTAGAGGTTTCTAGAGAAGGCAGATATATACACAGATTAGTATAATGCATAGTATCTTGGGGTAAGGTCTCTTTTTTTTTTTTTCTTTTAAATGGAAAAACAGAAGATAAAAAGTAAGATGGAAAGTTCTATGATGTAAGTAGCATTTTGAGAAATACTTAACTATAAAAGAATTTTTAATACGTAGAACTAGAAAGGAACATTCTAGGAAGAGAAGAAAACAAGCACTGTCTTGTGTGTGAGAATGAAGTCTTGATCCAGAAATATGAGCGTTCCGGTGGGCCTCTGTAAGAATCAGATTTAGCTGCTGAGTGTAATGAATGGCAGGAAGAAGGCAGAAAGACTATTACGGAATGCAAAGATGTTTAGTTACTTTTTTCAAGTTGAAAATATTTTCACTGTTTTTTGTAACATATATAAGTAACTATGCTTATGTAAAAGTAAAATAATATACGTAATCATAGATAAGTAGAAAGATAACTACTCTGTAATCTTTCTTCCCACCCTCATCCCCATCCCCCACCATCCTGTCCCCCTTTGAGCCAATCGGTGATAATAGTTTCCTGTAAAGTCTTTCTGACTTTAAAAAGTAAACAGATAAACATGTACATTAACATAAATAGAACCATTCAATTCATAGACTTTGTAACAACATTCTTTGCTTAGTAGTATATACCATAGGCCTCTTCACATATTAGTACGTATAGGTCTGTAAGTTCCCCTTTTATATGATTGAATGATATTCCATTGTGTAAATCAAATGTATAATTTGATTAACCAATCCCTAAGAGATGTACATTGAACTGGTTTCTAATTTTTCACTGTTACAAATATGACTACTGCAAAGTTCAGTTTTCAACTACATTGTTCTTTTTGTTTAATTAGGCTCAATTCTTAAAAGGGCAGGCTCACCACGAAGAGGTTATGCGCATTTTAAACTTGGGTATATATTGCATACTTCCTTTCAAAAAGTTTTATAAATTTGTTCTTTTAACATAGTACATGAGAGTTGCCATACCCTAGCCAAAATGGTAATAACCATTTCAACATTTCCCAATATAATAGATGAAAAATACGATATCATAATATGCTTGATCGTATGAGTATTTGATTATCAGTGAAGTGAAACATCATTTTATTTGGTTACTGTCCATTTATATTGCTTTAATTGAGAACTTCTTATTTACGTCTTTTTCCTGTTCTATAGGGTATTTATAGTTAATCTTTTTTTTTCTTATTGAATTATAAGGGCTCCTGAAGATTACCAATGTCCTGTCTACCATATACGTAGAAAAATTTTTTTCGTGAAATTTAACTTTTTTATGCTGTCATTTTTCCAGGCAGAAATTTGTGATGTTAAGTAGTCATTTTTGTTAACCATTTCATGTGTGGCTACTGAGGATAAAAAATGTAGATAAGAGTGCAGAATCTTGAAGTACATAGCTTGGGTTAAGTATCAGCTCCAGCATTTACTATGAATTAACCTCTCTATGCCTAGGTCTGTACCTCTCATATATTAGTCCCTTTCTCATAGATGGTTAGGGAAACAAACGCATCAACAGGTGTAAAAGCACTTAGAAGAGTGCTTGGTACAATTAAGCACTCAATGAATGATTTTTTTCTTTTTATTATATATATATGAAATATATCATTATATCATTATATAATTATATAATCACTATATAATTAGTTATATAATTAGTCATTATTATTATTAGTTGTTTTTTCTTATTTACATAAATTAAAAGGCTTTCTCTATTCAAAAATTATAGAACTGATTGTCCTATGTTTTCTTTTAATGTTGTTTTTGTTTGTTTTTATTATTTAAAACTTTAATTTATCTCGTATTACTTTTGTATGATGCAAGGATATAAGGATTTTTTTTCTAAAAAGGATATACTAATTTTCTCAGCACCATTTATCAGATAATACTTTATTTCTCTACTAATTTGATATTCTCCTTGAAAACTTTAAATCGCCACATAAATTATTAATGGAATGTTTAAAATTGGATTTTTGATCTGATACAAGAACTTTTGATTTCTACATATTTTGGGGATTCCATCACCATACTGAAATAAATTATGGTTTATTAGTTTTTCGATTGATACTATTATATTTTATATGATATCATCAACAACTGACAGAATTATCTATCTTTCTAAGTTTTGTATTGTTATTTCTTTTTCCTTTTCTTAGTTTATTTGTTACAGTCTCCAGAACAATGAGGAATGGTTAGACTAAGAGTGGCAAGTTTTGATTTGTTACTGTCAGTAAAGGAAACTGTCTTTAAGTTTTAAATTTTAAGAGAAATTTGAATTTTATGAAACCAAGGAAGGTTTTAATTTTGTTTTTGAAAAGGTCATTTAATTACTACAATGATGACTTCTTAGCATCATACATTGCATAAATTCACAAAGATACCATATAAATGTAAATATTATCCATTATTTTATAACCCCAAAATAACAAGTATTTACATTTTGGTGAGTATCTTCAGGTCTTCATTTCCCACGGAAATTGATATTTTATTTAATATTTATTTATTTTATTTATGCATAAACAGATTTTGTATTCTCTTTTGTAACATGATTATTTAATAACAGCAATATTATTATGCCTGGAATAATAGAAATATACCTGGAACGAGAAGAAAGAATTTTAATGGAGGAGGGATCTTGATCAGATATATTCTTAGAAAAACTTCAGTGGTGTGCTTGAATGGTAGATTAGACTGAGAAAGAGTTGACAAAAGACAAAAACATCTCTGTCAAGGATATCACTTTATATTAGGCTCAGCTACTAGTGACCAAAAAAAAAAGTCTATAAATTACTTAAATAAGATAAAACTATATTTCTCTCATAAAATAAATCTGGAGGTAGTTACTTCAGAGCTGATATGGATCTCTGAACAATATGACCCCACAGTTCTTCTCTCCAGTTACTCCTCTATCCTCAGCACATGAATTCTGCTGTAGTCCAATAAGGCCACTTAAGCCCCAGCCATCACATCATACTTCTAGCCAAATGCAGAAGAAAGGAATAAGAAGAGCACACAGTCTTCCTGAACTGTACTCGTCCTAAAAGTGTACACACTACATTCACCTTCATCCTATTGTCCAAAGTTATTCACTTATGATCACATTTACCCAAAGAGAGGTTAACACATGTAAAAATCGGGGCTTCCATAATTAAGGAAGAAAGAGAGAACAAATTATGAGCCTTTGCCTCAGTAGGTTTTTCAGTGGTTAAGATGGGGAATAAAGAGGACTCGAATGGAACAGTAAAAGCAAAAAGAAAGAAATGAATAGAAAAGTTTATTGAAATTTCTTTTCCATTTTAATTTTTTCAATATTTGCTCTTGACACACAAAAAACATTTTAAAAACTGAGTTATAACTTACATAGAGGAAAGTGCACCAATCTTAAGTATAAAGCTTAATATTTTATATATGTATATGCATGTAAGGATACAGAATATTTCCATCACTTCCAGAAGGTTCCCTCATGCCTCTTTCCTGTCAATATCTGCCCCTGTAGTATCCATTATTTAATTTCTATCAACATAGACATATTTCACCTGTTCTTGAACTTCATATAAATGTAATCACAGTATTGCACAATTTTGTGACTGGTTTCTTTCACTGAGCACACCGACTTTAAGATTTATCCAGAAAAACCACATATTGATGAGGGAAAAATAGCTGTTAACTGAAAATAATTAACGTTAATTGCTCTATGTAATCTGGTAAAATTTTGAAATGGATAGGGATCCAATATGCATACACAACTGAAATAAAATGGTGAAAACCTGCTTCATTTCCCTCCTCTGCCTCGCCACTCTTTAAGTGAACGTGGTGTGATCAGTGCATGACCACATGAGAGACAGAGTAAAATTAAGAATTGCTTTAACACCTAAATCCAAAGTGCCTACTCGTGTATGCAAGGAATTAGTCAGAATCAGCAAAAGGAGTATTCTTAGAGTGGGTAGAGGATTCCAGCAGTTCATGACATTTCCATATTTTGGCAAAATTTAATGCTATTAATTTGTTGACTACATTCCTTGATCAAAAATTGTGTGTGTCACTGGGGAAACTAGGAGAAAAATGCTGATATTGTGAATAAGTGCTTGTATATTTGTTTGTCCTTAAATTTATTTCAGAAGTATTTATGTACTCATTTCTTTTTCCTCAAAATTTGATCATTATTATTCTAAAAGGGAAACTAAAAGCATGCATCTAAGTGAGAGAAGTATGAGAAATAATTAAATTTGCTGACAAAACAGAGAAAGCTAAAGACCCTTGGTAATCATCAAAGCATCGGATTATTCAGTTCTTTAAATTCAAGCAAGTGCTCAGCACTCTTAAAATTTCTAGGTAATTAAATGGGTTCTGTAGTTTGGCTACTTTGACTATAATCTTGCTGATTTGGATGGCATTTTATTAATGATATCTCAAGGGGAATTTGCAGTAGCTTGAAAATTAATGAAATATTAATAACCAACAACCAAAGAAATGCAGATATGTCTGCTTTGGAAAAGACGTGACCTGCATGCTCCTCACATTAAAAGCATTTTATTTATTTATTTATTTGTATTTGTATTTTAAGCATGTCAATGCATGCTAGCTTAAAGTGTGGGTATTTCATAGGAAATATAGTGCACATATTATGTGGTCTTTGGAAAACTTTTGTGCAAAACATTATTTTGGCAATTTGACATATTTGGGGGTTAACAAAAGTAATTTTTTGCAGTAAAAGAAGTGATTTATATTTTCATATAATATAATACGTGACGTAATTCTGTGATCAGAGGAAAATAGTTGACTTCTTTGGCTTCAAGTAAAAAGCAAATGTCTCATCTACAGAATGAGAGATGGTTAACCTGCTGAAGAGGATTCTCTGTGCTACTATATGGCAAGGCATGAAATTTCAGGTAGTGAAAGGTCTGATTTTCACTCATAAAAGACATCGCTATAGCATAGAGAAGAATACTGGTCCCTGAAGGGATTAGGCAGATACAGTGTGTTGAGAGTAGAGATACAGAGATGATTCATGGTCAAATCCTAAACTTCACCTAGTTCATTGGAGGAAATATCACCTTCACCAAGTCATTTGAAATTCCTTATTTGGAGACATAGTTTTAAGCCATTACATAAGCAATTATCAAGACTTAATTTAAAAAATGCCAAACTTCTGGAAGTAAGAGGTTTAAGTGTTGGTGAAGAGTAGATAAGGTAGGAGAAGAATAAAGTTGGACACAACTGAGAAATAAAGATGTATCTCAATGATATAGTCAGATTATTAAAGGAGTTCTTATTGACTCAGTAAAAAGGAACTAGAGGCTGATATCAAAGTACACTATTTAGTCTTTATTCCTTATTATAAATAAATATAACTAGCAAAATGAGAAGGTTTTTTTTTGACAAGTCATGGATTTTTTTAATACATTTATTTGATATGATCTAAAATTTAGATTTTATTTGATATAATCTAAAATTTAGATTTAATTTAGTGAGTCTTTTGGAGAATGAAAGTAAAGATTTTGATGCCTGCTCATACATCCCGAGAATTGTAATTGACACATTTTTGAAGGCAGAGTATCAATACCTACTTTTTAAAAAGACACATTCTTTTCCTCAGTTATTTCCCTTCTAGGAACTTACACCACAAAAATACTTAACACACTGGGCAAAAATATATGTAGGATGAATTGTTGGTGATAGTGAAAATTTGGAAACAACTAAGATCTCATCCTCAAGTAAATGGTTAAATAAATGAAAGTATATTTATCCAGTTTAATATTATGCAGTTATACAAAAGAATTATCTAGTTCTACTTTGACTGAAAAGGAAAGGTTTCCTTCAAGATGTAGTTAGTGAAAATGGCAAGTTGTAGAACAGACAACATTTTGGGGAAAAAAAAATATGGATGTATATAAATAATGGAAATCTCTTAGGGGTGGAATTTTAGAAATCTTTTATATTCTACATTTATATATTTTTGTATGATGGAGAGAAATTATAGAGAGGAAGTTTGTATTGGCATCTCACCCAATATAATTTAAAAATTTTAAAAAGAGTTTCCTGAAATTGAAAGAGGCTAATGACCCCCACAAGTTCTTAGAAAAGTAGATGACGATGTGTCTAACATCTTCTTGAGGATGCTGATCCATCAGCTATGAGAGTTGCAGTAGATCTTCTCTGGAGTCCTTCCATTTCTGAGAGTCTGTGATTCTGAGAGATGGGAGAGAAGACCTGAAACCTGCTGTGTTGAAAAATAAATGCTTATCTTACCCATGGGACTCCAACTACAATTCAGGAGAATTCATTCTTTCACTCTTTCTTCCCTGCCTGAATCATTCTCGCTATCCCATCACATTTAAGGAACATCATTAGGAAGTCAATTAAGATTTCACCTTCGGGCGGATCTATTTCACAGCACAACCACAAGTAGGGAGATGTATGTGAGTTCATCATTAACAAATTGTATACTTCTTCTTGTTAGCTAATCAAGAAATATTTTCTACCTCGTAGTTCCATGACCAAAGTGGATCTAGTTTCCCTCCATCATATGAAGTTTATCAGGAAAATCGATAAAATCTAGTGAATCAACACTCACATGATAAAAATTGCATCTCTAACAAGAAAAGTAAATTTATAACAGGGAAACGATAGAAAATAAATACATAGCAATTATTTCTAACTGGGTTTGGATAATTGTATTTTTGGTAGGCAATTACCATAACATATGAACCTTTAGATACGTTGACTTGCTATTTAACATACACATGTTCTAGCATGACTGAATTTATTTTTCACTAAGTAAGAACAGAAAAAAATAGCTTTTCTGATCATTTGAAAACCTATTTTCTCTACAGGCTGGGGGGCTTTTTATACTCGTAACTCGGAACATCTTACCAAAGGCCAGATTTTCAGAACAATTAATATTCTCAAGAGAGATTGAAAATATAAGCCTTTTTTTTTAGGTGACATTTGCATAGACTTTCATGCAAAGTCATATATTGGTACACATAAAATTATATTATAAGGCTCACTGCAAAATAATTCATTGACAATATTTTCTCTGTGTACATTATATCCATCTGTGAACCTGAATGTTGTAATTTGTGATGTGGAAATGTTCTAACAAACAGAGCATTAATTATAACAAGATCAAATACTAAGACTTTACAGAAGTATTAATGATGTGAAAGGTTTAGCTTTTTCATATATATATATATATTTTCATTTGAGAGAATGTTATTTAGCAAGCACGGAATGATATTTTTAGTCCAGAGAGTTAATTAATAATTCATTCATGAATAATCGTTAAAGGCAATTATTAAAATCCATGTCTGACTTCACAAAGCATAATATTAAAAATGTGTGCTTATTTAATCTGGTGATTTCTATTTGTGGGCCTGCTGCCTTTGCCCTCTACATCTCTCAGTGCCATCCTCCCCTTTGGACATCTCTTCCCTCTCCATCTCCATACACTTGTATCACAGTGAACACATATAGTCTTATGAATCTGTGTGTACTAGATTAGTGTTGCCTAGAGAAGAAAAACTAACAGGTACAGCTGTTACTGGATGTTACAGTCACCATAATATAACCTCTTTAGACAGAATTTACAAAGTTATTTGTAATAGAAATTTATGTCCTTTGTTTATGAATAAAAACACAGGCTAGAGATCTTTTGCTTAATTTAGATTTCCTCTATACATTTTGAAATAAGATTTCAAGTCTTGTCCTATAGTTACTGCTCAGAAATGCCATTTTATATAGATGTACTAAATGAGTATGAGTATGATTCTGTGCTCTAAAATTTGCCTATGATGTGGTCTGAAGGACCCATTATTAACGTTTTTCCTTGCTGTCAAGGTACTGACTTTGGAAAAGGCCCTTTAAAGGGCACAAAGTAAATGGGTGGAGTCTAATCAATGAATCCATTGGTACAGATCAAGTTATTTGATTAGCTGTCAGAAAACATGGTCCCAATCAACAGGAGTTAATGCAAATATCTTTTGATAGCTTAAAGAACTTTGAATTGACACCTTGTACCGCCTATGCAGTGTTTTTCTTCTCTCTCCAGAGTTTATGCTTCTTGCTAGTCTGCCTTTTCACAATTTCTCCAGGAGAAGTTATTTACTTCCTGACAATGCTACTAAAATACTATGCAACCTTCATTAAAGCACTAATCATACTATGATGTGATATTTAGAATTATGTTCCCGCACTAAGCTTTGAATTCTTAAAAGTCAGTCCAGGTCTTAAATAAATTTATGTCAGGGCCTCACACCATGCTTGCTACCTGGCAGAAATGTAATAGTTGCTTGTTGTGGAATGAATAATTGGGCTCCTCACACTGCCCAGACAGTGAGAAATCAGCGTAGGGCAGGCGTTCTTGATCAAATCCCAATATTCTTTATCTATCCACTATCATAGACTTGGGGATTCTTGCTGATGTCTCTGAAATTCACAGAAGTGGATACTGAGAATACGTGTTTTTCGTTTTTTTGTTTTTCTTTTTTTAATTAATTAATTAATTTTTTTGAAGAAGATCAGCCCTGAGCTAACATCCGATGCCAATTCTTCCCTTTTGTTGCCGAGGAAGACTGGCCCTGGGCTAACACCTGTGCCCATCTTCCTCCACTTTATACGGGACGCTGCCACAGCACGGCTTGACAAGCGGTGCGTCGGTGCGCGTCCGGGATCCGAACCCGCAAACCCTGGGCCGCTGAAGCGGAGCGAGCTCACTTAACCCCTGCGCCACGGGGCCAGGCCCCTTGTTTTGTTTTGATAAGGCAGCACTGTTTGTAATAAAAAATGACCTACAAGTTTTGACGTGCCTGTTTGCAGATGGAAGTTGTCCTCTGGTTTGGAAACCCTTTTTTAATTCTATTACTTATGTGCTTCATACGTATTGTAACATTTTATTTACGTGAAGGTTATTACAGTATCACAAAAGGTGCTAGTGATTTTGAATTGGCCTATTAGTACACATCACTGATTTATATTAGAATATTGATCTAACAATGATTTATTTTCTAAGTCTTTAGAAATCTTTCCTTTAATTCAGCAGTATATATCTTATAATCTTATTTTTAAAATAATATAAATATCTCAATAAAGGGCATATTGTTAAATTTCAAAATATATTTTGAAACATATAACAAACAACATAACAAACAAGAAAATATTATTTCAGTGTAAAAATACATTATTAACAAATCCTCTAGAACGTGAATTATTGGAACAGAGTATTTTAATACAATGCCACAATTACAGCAAAAAGAAAACTGAAAGAACTTTTATAAACTTGATGTAACTTTAGGAAAGAATTGCATTTTTATGGTCACTGGTCATTGAGAAGTAAAAAAGAATGTTTTATACATAATTGGCAGGGACAGTGAAATACATTAAGATAGTCTGTATTAAGTCCCCAATCTATGGAATGATAAGTGGAATGATTTTTTTCATTAAAATTTTAGAAATCCTATTAGAATTGTGTAGGTAACTATACGAGTGGTAGATGAGACAGGAAGAAGAAGGAAACAAGATAGAGGAAGAAAAGCAAGATGGTGGATACTGAGAGGAATGCCAGAAAAAACAGACCTCCAGGAGGACAGGGGACTCTGACTGAACACCACTTGGTCTAAGCCACAGATACTCTTAGAAGTTTTGTCAGTTCTCAAGAGAATTATAACAACAGTCCACCCAGATAAGTCATTTGGCCTTCAGGGAAGTTTAAAGGTAAAATTAACTGGTTTTGGGGGGGGCTATTTTTAGAAGAAACTCCTGTAGAGAGCTTGAAATCATGAAGGAAAGTGATATACTAAATATATTAATATAATTTATATGTTAACAATACTTAATTAGAAAAATGCAGTAAGCGCACTCTAACAGAATTTGAAAATGTTCCTTAGCTACATGTTGACGCTGAGTGTTTTCTGTCCAATGTTGTATTTTAAGCAATGTGATTTAATTTTTGCATTATTTTACCTTAGTTCAACAAACATTTATTGAAAATTCTCCTATGTGCCAGGCAATACCCTAGGTACTAGGGTTACTGAAATAACAAATTGGCCTCTGCAGTCTAATAAATCAAATTTGCTATGGGAGAGAAAAAATGTAAACAGGCCACACTGCTCCCAGGTGATAAAATGCTATAATAAAGATGTAGTAATTACTATAGGGTAACAACTGGGAAGGTTGGAGATCCTACGGTTGATGTGGTTACATTTAGGCTAAGTCTTACAGAGATGAAGAGGCATGGCCCAGAGCAGGAGGCAGTCAGGTTAAGCAGACACAGGGAGAGGAGAGCAAATGTATGCAGGACTAGCGATAACATTATCGTAATAGCCAACCTCACGCAGCTCTGTTGTAAGCTTGTATATGTGTGACTCCAGGCAATCTGGCTTCAAGGTCCGGGCTGTTAACTACTATGTTACGCTGTGTTTCGTGATAATATAGTGTGTTCTGGCAGGAGTGAAGCTCTTCACTGTGATTGAATCAAAGGGTTCCAGTAATGGAATGATTAAAAATCAAATAAAAAAATTGTTGAGACAAGATTCTGAAGGGGCTTATAGGCTGTGCTGGGGATATTTAGACTTTACCTCAGAGGAAATGTTAAGTCATCAAACATTTTTTATGTAGGGAGTAACACAATGACGTTTACATTTTAGAAAAAAATCAAGACACAGATCATATTTAGGAGGCCTTTGCAATAGACCTTAGGAGAAGTGAGGAAAATTGGGATTTAGACATGGTGAAGGTGATGAACTTGAGGCGTTATTTCAGAAATTGGTGAAAAATTGAGTTTGAAAAAAAGTGAGAGATACAGTGGAAAAGGCATGGACCATGACATCAAACAATTTTTTAAAGTAGTCCTTAATTTAGTCATTCAATATATTTTACAATAAGCAACATCATTGTCAGGCATCAACCATGGTAAATTCAAAAAGGAATAAATTAGGGCTTCTTTCACCAAAGATCAACAGAATAGCTGGGCTACAGGACATATAGAACCAATAAAAATAAGATAAAACTGATCACTTTTGAATGTTATTGATTGGTTTTCAAAGATAATTCTATATTATCAACTCATACTTAACGTATTCAACATGGTATACCTCCACTGTGCCATCTGGTCTAAAAGGTTCATATAGACCATTTTTGTTTCATTTCAGAGGATCAGACATATTAGGAAAACCCTGATGGCCAGCCATAAAACTATGTTTAACAATATACACTTACGGGAATAAGAATGATTCAAGTTCACAAAACCTGAAGAGAAGCATAGTTAGAGGTCAGCAGAGCTTTATTAACTTCCTGATTCTTGTTGCTTCAAGTCTAAGTTTTCTGAGATTAAGAGCCACCTATTTTCTACAACCCTTCATCTTCCTCTCTAGCCTAACTTTCCACCACTCTCCAGGACAGACTCTCAGCGCTATAGGGAGGCATATTGCACCCTCCTTTAACATAGCAGGTTCTTTCCTGTCTAAAAAATCTGACCTAAAATCTGCAAGGATGGGTGTTAATCAGAGGAACAGCTGCTACTCAAGAGAAGCCTCCATGTATCCAGATAGTCCTGGTGTCATAGGAGGGTCTGATAACTTTAAAGAGTTAGATGGATTTTTGTCCCGGTCCCGAGCAGGTGCCATGATTGTAAATGACTCTTTTCTTTGAAAAGAAGAGCAAAGAATGCTAGTGATTTCCAGAGAAAAGCAGTTGAATTACTCAACCATAGGGATCGATTATTGAAGGATGGAATGAGCACATGTATACAAAAGCTGGAAAATATGAATCTGGTGTGAACATTTGTCGTGTGTAACAATAAACGTAGGGTTTAAGTTTTTCCACCAAGATTATATCTAACACCTGATTTGAGAAAAAGAAAGTGCTTTACAAGAATATATATATGTATATATAAAATGGCATTCCATGTGATTTTTAAAATTATGTTTAAAGTCTTACCATTCCTGATATCATGCCACTTTTATAAGTTAATAAACTTTCATTTTTACATCATATTTTATCATTTTTCTACATTTATTTTATCACTTAAATCCTGGATGATATGTATGTTTACATAATTGTAAATTTTGCCATGTGCAGATCTGTATATTTGCAGAAATGTTCAACTCTTGCAAATGATTATGAGATGATTTCACTGGAGAAAACATGAGTTTCAGACCCATTTGCCAATTTTCTGCCTGTATTTTTGTTTTTATATAGCTGAAGCAAAATCCTTAAACAATATAGTGAATAACAGAGATAATAGCATTAACTACACTGTCTTGTTCTTTATGCACATTGAACACAATTAGCAAGTATCTGAAAAAAATGTTTAGACTAAGTTGCCATTTCATACATTTCCTATTCTGTGGCAGTTCAGATTACTTGTAGTCTTCAAATCACATTGAAATTTCAGAACACTTGAACAGCAAAATAAAAACCCTAGATAATTTTGGTCAATTCGTTTGTTGTCATAGATCTGTTGGTATATTTTAAATTTATATTTGCTTTTATAAGCAAGTAATTGAGGTTTTTTCTAGGAAGACAAGCTTAGATAATGCTTCTTAAAAACAGTGCGATTAATATTGGTCGCAGAATCAACTAATGCTCTTTTGCTGGCTCACTTTTTAAATATCTATAAAAGTCTATGCGTTTGCTCCTTCGCTTATATAATTCACAGTTGATTGTAGGACTGAAAAGAATTTATAGTCTTTAAGTTTCAAATTCTGACCCGAGCAATGTTCACATTATCAAGCAACTTTGTTTTGATTGTCCCATTCTAGCAATCTCTCTGAAGGCTGTACTTATCCTTCAACAGTAATAGAATATTATGGAGCTCTCGCCAAATGATTTAGGAATCTTCGGGCATGACTTCTTGGGTTTCTGATATTAAATTCTGTAAAATGTATATCGAGGCAGGCATTGTCTAGATATTCTTGGACAGAAATTAACTAGTCATGATCAAGAAAGAGAAAGAAGTTCAAAGAAGAATGGTAAACAAAAGGAACGGGAGCAGATAAGGTCAGAGAGGAGTCCAGGAGAAGATCATATAATACCTTTTACAGGTCACAGTGAAAGTTTGCATTTAATTCTAATTACAAGAGGAAGCAATTGTAGGCTTAGAATGGGCATGCTGTTACTTATTTCACGTTTTAAAAAGAGTTGGGAGGCTCTCAGTTTATTCCAAGAGAGCATAATATCAATAGAGATGGAAATGTGGCCATTTCAGAATCTATTTTGGAGGCAGAACTGATAAAATGTGTGGTTGCATTGGGTTACAAATAGGAATGACTTCTTGCTCTTTGGTTTGAATATGTTAGTGATGATAGTGTCATTTACTAATAGGGAAAGGCTGATGGAGAGGTATGTTGAGGGTAGGGATTAGTTGCGCCTAGTGGACATCCAAATAGTCAGAAATAGAGTGCTCTCTGTTCTTTAAGATTCCCTTTTAAACTAGATCACAAAAGCTAATTTTGTAATTTGGTTTAGTGTAATGCTTTCTGGTCCCAACACTACACTCTGTTATGACTTATCAAAGCAAAATTATGTTTTCTTATGAAGTAAGTAAAATTATCAACCTATTTTACCTATGCAAGGGATCATCATCTAAATATTTTAAGTAGAATACAATAGTCCTCCCTTATCCATGGTTTTGGTTTCTGTGGTTTCAGTTACCCATAGTCAACTCTGGTCTGAAAATATTAAATCGAAAATTCCAGAAATAATTCATAAGTTTTAAATTTGACACTGTTCCGAGTAGCGTGATGAAATCTTGTGCCAACCTGCTCCATCCCGCCCAGGTCGTGAACCATCCCTTTGTCCAGTGGATTCACGCTGTATACACTACCCACCCGTTAGTCACTTAGTGGCCATCTTGGTTGTCAGCTGGACTATCATGGTATTGCAGTGTTTGTGTTTAAGTCACCCTATATTACTTAATCATGGCCCCAAAGCTCAAAAGGAGTGATGCTGGCAATTCGGACATGCAGAAGAGAAGCCATAAAGTGCTTCTTTAAGTGAAAAGGTGAAAGTTCTTCCTTTTTAATAAGGAAAGAAAAAAATCATTTGCTGAGGTCGCTGAGATCTACAGTAGGAATGAATCTTCTATCCACGAAATTGTGAAGAAGGAAAAATAAATTTGTGCTAGTTTTGCTGTCACACTTCAAATATATACGTATAAAGGGAAAAAACATAGTATATATAGGGTTCGGTACTAACCATGGTTTCAGGCGTCCACCGGAGGTCTTGGAACGTATACTCCAGGGATAAGGGAGGACTACTGTACCTCTTGTCAAGATACTCCAAGAAAGAAATTGGAAAATAAGTAAGGAGATACCAATCTAAGATAAATTAGGAAAAACCTAATGTGTTATACATTCTCTAGAGCCATTTAATCTTACGATCAGAACAGATCATTCCAAGTTTCCTGAGTAATAATAGAGAAAGCTTTTTACCTATATACTTTATTTAGGTTTATTTACAAAAATATTGAAAGATCTCGAGACTTTTTAGTAGACACCACAGAAGGAAGCACAGCAGGGCACCCATAATAAAGCTTTCAAATCCCTTCTGCAATAGACTGTCACCAGGGCAGTTCTAATAAATCTTTATCACCTCACGTCAAGGCAGAGATATGAAAAGATTTGCCATTTGTGCACTTCTTCCTTCCTAAGTCTCTTGATATACAAATGGAGGACATTTAGAATGGCTGTTCTATATTCAAAATAATAACTTTCCAATGACTGCTTATTGGGAAGCTAATCCAATTAAATGCATTCAGTGTGCGCTGGAAATTAGTACGTAGAGGGCCAACCATCACCTCCAACAAAGCACCTCAGACAACATCCAGGTTTTTGAAATCAGAAATAAGATATTTCCTTACCTTTCACTTTCTGTTAATGTTACCACATTTTCCTATTCAGAATCAAATAATGAGTAAAATTAGAGTCCTTTTCAATTTTCCCATCTGTCATATTTAGTAACATTTCGCATTTGTCCTTTTCTGTCTGTTACATTATCATAGTTTAAGCCACTGAGGTATAAATACAGAAATACTGCATTCGTTTTCTAACTGGCTACTTTGATTTTTGTGTTGTTCCTCTTTAATTTAAACCTCTTTCACACTATGTATCTTCCTAACAGGCTTATCCTAATTAATCTCTAACAGATATATACTGAGCACTTCTGTGTTTCAGGTACTAGTCTGATTACTTAGAAAGCCAAACAACAACGCCTTGCTCTGTATAACAAGGTGAAAAACCTTTGCTGACTTGCTTTCTCTTTGTCTGCCTTTCCACATCTCTCTCTCTCTCCCCTTGCTGTTTGTCTTTCCAACCAAGGCTTTTTATCTTTTCTAGTTTGGATATTTAATAAATCATGAATTAACACTGACGTAGTGTTGAGGGTGAAGAAGAAACAATGACTATATAATAATTACAAGAATGAAAAATAAGCAAATGTATAGGATAGAGAGAGATTAAAATAATGTCAATGTCTTAAAAACAAGTGAAAATGTTGGATAAATGCAATTGTCTCATTGTGAAGGGGGAGAAAAAGTGGTTCCCTACTCCAGGATGGATTCTCTGTGATACTGGTCTTAATGTTTTGCTTTGTGATATTGATCTTAATGTTTTGATTTGAGGTACTCATGTTTAAACAGTTCAATTTAGATATTTTAAATTGTGGGTCTTTCATTAGCTATTGCCCAAAAGTCTGAAATTACAATTCCTGGAAATTGAAACTTTTCATAACAAACTTACTAAAATAAAATTCCGTGAGAAATATAAATATAATGTAGAAAATATTTTGGAATTTTCTTGTTTATGTTGTCTCCCATAAAATCCTAAACAAAGATATACTTTCTTCTAAATGTGTGTGTAATTGAAATTGAGAGGTTGGGAGATTGAATGGAAAAGCATTTTGATCAAATTAATGCATCTAAACTTTATTTAGTGATTTACATATGTCCAGCATTGCATGTGGTTTTGAGGTAATCAAAAGACTACTTAATTATCAGAGCTATTTAGTTTAAAAGATAATTAAAGGGGGAGCTGTGGTACACTCCTGGGAGTTTCAGGGACTCTGGCTTCCCGTCGTGCGCCACAGGAGCAAAATGTTGGTTTGGGGCAGAAGGCAGCCTTGTCTCGTGTTCCTGGGCCGCTGTCAGGTCTCAGCTGTGAGTTTCCATGGAGACACAGGTCGCCAAGATCTAGTGTGGCCCAGATCCGGTGGGGCTGCTCTGCATGCAGGACATGTGGGAGCTGGTCCACTACGACCCCAGGTGCATCATCAGTGCCCAGCTGACCCACTGGTTCATGGGCCACAGGTTCAGCAGCTGCTCAGCCCCCTGGGTGCTCAGGATATGTCTCCTGCAGATATGCCAGCCCATGACACAGTCAAGGATCCCCGTCATAGGGATTGCTCCTTTGCCAGACTGGAGGAGACACCACTTGGGAAGATGCCAGAGAGCCTCTTGTGGCTACTGACCCCACTGGGTGTCTGCCAACCCTGTGAACTATGGCTAGCCCTGCAAACCGTCCATTGTGGAGGTTTGTGCTGCCACCTTCTGCATCTGGAGTGTTTTGGACCTTACAGTCATTTTGCTGCTGAAGTTGAAGTGAAGCAAGGGCTCGCTGGACCTGAACCACCAGCTTCTGGACAAGCATGTGGCCTGCAGCAGCCTAGAGTGGGTGCTCCTGGCAGAGAAGGAGCTCTTGGGCAGTGCCAAGGGAGCCCCAGGAGGAGGAAGTTGATCCCTTTGATGTGAATTCAGAGCAGGAGTTTGCAAACCCCAACAGGCCTGTGACCGCACCCGGCTGCCCATGCACACTGATCACAGTGACAATGATGAGGCTGAGGACCAAGGGCCCGACGCCAAGGACAGAGGACACAGCAGCATCCCAGAAGAGGAGGAGAGGCTGGGAAAGGGAGCGGGGGCCAGTGCACCAGCAGAGGTTTGGAAAGGAATCAAGAAACAGCAAAGATGCTGAATGTGCAGACATATGTTTTTCAGCCTGGGTGATGAGGAAATCTAGAGAGGGCAGTGGGCCTTGGGGGAACACAGACAGGCCTGATGGTCTTGGGCCATTGTCCCTGCCAGCAAAACTGGTCTCTCTCTGGTTTCTCTCCCCGTGCTTCTAACCCAGTCTCGCTCTGGCTTCTGCCTTGGGGCACTTGCAATGAAGTAGGGGGTGAAGAAGAAAGAAAAACAAGATAATTAAAATGATTCATTCTGTCCATTTCTCCAGCAAATGTACAGAAACCTATGAGTGTAAGATCTCCATAGATTCATGTACTGAGTCAGAATGTCCCTTCTAATTTTTGCTTCATGCACAAGCCCTTTATGTATCTTACACGTACGTTGCTATTTTTAGGTTAAAACATATGAAATTGCCCTTTTTCTACATAACATAATGATCAAATATCAGCAATTTCATATGGTTCAACTTAAAATTCTTTGAGGAAAGTGCCTGTACTATACATTTAGAAATTTTCTTTACCCATTCTAAAAGTTCCATTTTTTTCCGTATGACACAGAAATATTAATTAGTTAATTAATTAATGACACAAGAAAATATTAATTAATCCATGATTAAAAAGAGAAGAGTTTCAAGTATCCAGTGGTCTCATGAATTAGTCTAATTATTTTTGACTTATGAACATTTTTTGTAGATGTTTGAATACAAATCTAGGGAAAATGGCTTTTTCTGATCTATGACACCAAAAGAAGATGCCATCACCTCTTAAAGAAAAATATTAAGGATAAAGTGATATTTTCAACTGAATCAAAAACAGTATAAACTTTTTTTTTATTTTCTGCTTATAAGAAACAGATTTCATCCTATTAATTTGGCTTTTAAAAACTATTAATCATGATTTTTATCATCATATGATTATTATAAAAATTATTGGTTTTCCCTTCAGCAAATAAAAATGGAGCATATTAAAAGTTAACATGGAAAAGTTCAAAGTTCTCTCTTGAAAATAACTCTTTCTAGATCATTCGATTGTTCCACATGCCATGTAACCAGAATCTTGAACGAGGTTTTCAAGAGAGATACAGCTCTTCCTTTGATTAGTTTCTTTGAGTATTTCAGTAGCAGCAATGACAATTAAAATTTTATTGGAAGATTACGTTTTATATTGACTCAGATACAACTTAAGTGATGTAAAATGTTAAAGGTAGAAATAGGAAAGGAATTGCCCTTTTTATCGCATGGCATTCTCTCTTTATGCTTTAAGTTAAAAATCCTTTGTTAGCTTCCAGAGTAGTCGAAAATTTAATATGATCATTTTACTACCCCATCAGTCAGCGTTACAGACCCTCTGTTCTAGTTTATCGGTTTTCTTATTGTTTACTGATCACATACAGTTATTCCTCCTACTGAGTTGTTTGATTTAGTTGTTTTTGTGTCGTGTCCCAAGCCTCAAACCCCACATCTTCTAGAAAAATATGGTTTCTTAACTATTTTTTATAACTAATTTATGTCTTAAAGACAGCCCAAGACCTACTTTTTTCAATCTTTTCTATTTCTTCTCAAAACTCAGATTGTCTGTTTGTCTCATTAGGGCCTTAGTGAAAAAACAGCGAGTCCTCACTAGCCACATCACATGGATAAACCGTGTTATCACTGAGATAGCGTGATCCCTGTATATAACAGATTGACAGAGAATTAATTTATATCTTCTATAGAGCCTAGCATAAAGCCGAACATCTAAGTGCTCCATCAATTTGATATAAATAGCTTATTGTATTTCTAGAGATCCTTCCTTCTAAATATATATTTTAGGCATATGTAATTATTGCCCCAATATTCAGAATATAAAATATGGTGCATATACACATGCAGGAGTGTGCATGTGTGTGTATATAGTGTATATATCACCTGTGATACATGAAGAAAATTATAAAAAGAATTCATTGTTAGCCTCTAGCTAATATCAGTAGGTTTTTTTTAATAATGTTATTAATATAAATATTCAAATTATGTGTTCCCTCAATATTGCCTTTGGTTTTTCCCTAATACTTTTTGAAATGTATTTCGTTTCATTTCAAAAAGAAATAGCATTAAGTAATAATTTATTTTTATACCAAATTATTTATTTATTTAATTTATTTTTTCCTGGTTATTTTATTGAGGTCATAATGGTTTAACATTGTGTAATTTCAGTGCACATTATTGTACCTCAGTTTCTGTATAGACTGCATCATGCTCGCCACCAACTGTCTAATTTTTATCCATCACCATACATATGTGCCCGTTTACCCATTTCGTCCACCCCAGCCACCCCCTTCCCCTCTGGTAACCACTAATCTGTTCTCTTTATTCATGTGTTTATCTTCCACATATGAGTGAAATCACATGGTGTTTGTCTTTCTCTGGCTTATTTTACTTAACATCATGCCCTCAAGGTCCACCCATGTTGCAAATGGGATGATTTTGTCTTTTTTATGGCTGAATAGTATTCCGTTGTGTTTATATACAACATCTTCTTTATCCATTCATCAGTTGATGGGCACTTGGGTTGCTTCCAAGTCTTGGCTATTGTGAACAATGCTGCAATGAATATAGGGGTACATAAATTTCTTTGAATTGTTGACTTTAAGTTTTTTGGATAGATACCCAGTAATGAGACAGCTAGATTGTGTGATATTTCTATTTTTAATTTTCTGAGAAATCTCCATACCCTTTTCCATAGCAGCTGCACCAGTTTGCATTCCCACCAGCAGTGTATGAGGGGTCCCTTTTCTCCACATCCTCTCCAACATTTGCTATCTTTTGTCCTGGTAATTATAGCCATTCTGGTTATTTATTACAGAACCTAACTCCATGGTAGTATTATATTAAAATAATGTTAATGTAGTCATGAATATTTCTATTTTTTAGTATTTAAATAATACATTGCTTAAGGTTTCTATAATTTGGAAAGTCATCTCTCTATCAGTTACATAGCACTAAGTATTTCTATGGAAAAAATAGAAATTTACAATATTTACTGTCAACAAACTTTAATTGTGCCAGCAAGCAGGCAGAAATGCAGAAAATTACAGACTTTTAAATGTGTGAATTGCTTGCAAGTTAGAAGGCCTGGGTAATTATTTATCTTAGATGGTTAGTGCACAATAAAACACAGGGACAATGATAATTGAGGTGACTTCATCTTGCTTCAACTCTGTTATCACATAAAAGGAGCAATCTGTTTTTAATCTAAAATTTGACATGAATAAACTTGTTTTATGAGTTTCTTGGTGCTTGCTAAAACAAAGGAAGCAGGAATTTAAGAGAGTTAGGTTTATAACTGTCTTTTGAAGATCCCGTAGCTAGAAATTAATCAGAATAATGTTGAACTATTAGAAAATAATTGAAGTAATTAAAAAGCACAAATTGAGTCAAATTACAAAGAGTGAAAGAGAATATCTTTTTTTTTCTATCTCCAACATTATACAACCACAGTATACTTTCCTTACTACTCATGAAAGAGTAGTAAGGAAACTTACAAACTCTTGAGAGTTTGTGACTTACAGCAGCAATTGGCTTGTGGCTTTTGCCACACAGGCTTCCAGAATAAAATTGATTTTTCACAAATATTTAGAATGAATGCCAAGACAGTTTTTTAGCATAAAGTAACCACCATTTATGTTTTTACACAATAATAGAAACTTGTGAGAGAAGTTTAATGATTGAATCAACAACTTCATTTTGCTTTACCGTTGCACAATAAGTTTGAAATGAATTACTAATTTGTGATTTATCTACCACAAATAAGACCAGAAGATAATAGAAAAATTTTGCATTTCTTATACATTTTTGTTAACCATTTCTACTTATTGCACGTTGAAGAAGTGAGTCTTACAGAATGGATCACTTCTGGGTGTATAACCTACTAATTGAATGTCATTTACTTCATTCTTCCCTTCAGCCTTCACATCCAACGTGAGATCATGAGCTATTCAATTCACAAACCAAGTCACCAAGCCCAAACTATTTCTATGAGAAAACCAAGGCAATATTTCCCTAGGAAGTCAGGGTTAATTGTGTATTTTTTTAAACAAAGAAAGACATAGCTCTATAATTTTAAAGAGAATTTAAAATTTACTTTGGGGAATTTTAGTATTAAATTTAAACTGACATAGCAGGGTTTTTTTTAAATAGACATTTACCTGAGTAAGTTTATCATTGCACCTTATGAAATAAACATGCGTATTAGACTATTCATGAAATTCAGCCTAAAACAATTGAATTCAAATATGTAATTTGTAACTTGACAAAGGTTAGGTAATGCATTTGAGCCAGATGGGGAGGTAGTGATGGATTTATAGCTTATAAATGATGGTCACTGTCTGTTTGTGAAATGTGCCTATCAAAAAACTACACCTAAAGCAAGAGATTTCAAGGGAATGTATTTGGAACTGGGAAACAACAGTGACTTTTCATTTGGATTTCATTGCTTTCTGAATAACTCAATTCATTTAAAGTTTTGATCATTAAAATGGAATTGATTTTAGCAGTACATCCATGAGGGAGGTGGAGGGTAACATTGTTGCATTGCGTTGAAAGATACATTGTCTATTCGTAATGGGAAAATCATACAACACACCGGATTGTGATAGAATGTATATTTCTTATTCTATCTGACATCTATCTCAGAATTTTATTTCTTATATATAACCAGGTTTTTGTTATAGCTAACAGAGAAAATGCTAGCCAAAATTTTTATTGCTGGTAGGAAAAAGTGGCTCTGTATGAGCTATGATTTTGTTAACCCTCCATTCCAGGTTTTGGTTGGTGGTGTTCCTTATTTAACTCAGTGGAGGATCTTGGTAAGCCAGCACAAAATGATCTAAACTGAATTCCATTAAGACTTTATTTCGATTAGTCTCTAAAAATTGGTTTTGACTTTTAATTTCATAAATTCTGAATTTCACATTTAGGAAAGTAGATTTACTGAATATACTTTCATATGCTGACAGCACTGGAGAATCAAAGCAGTTAACCTTGGTTATGCAATTAGCCATGACACAGAAAAGCGAGTAGTTACTACTCTGTCCCCTGAATTGGCTGATTGCTTTTCCTCACTGTGTACATCAGCCAACTCATCTTCATTGCCCGTTCCTCTATCTGCTGGTCTCTATATTACTGTGTTTTGTCTCCTTTTCTCTCTTCCTCACTCTCTCCTGCCCCCTCAATCTTATTCCCCCGATAATAATACATATTTATGTAAATGTAACTGCAGTTGTGTCTATGGGTCGGAATATGTGTGTATTACATTGAGAAACACATGCATGCCTTCAAATTACAGAAATAACAGCACCTTCCATTGATCATGCCTTCCAGTAATTGCATCTTCTAAGATACTGGAGGCACTCACCATTTTCCTCAGACAGACGATGGGATTTATCATCATGAGATTCTTACCTGTGTACTTTATTCCTACTACAATACATTCATGCATTTTCCCATAGTGGAGAGTTCATTAGCTTCAACTTCCCTCTTTTCAGATAATCATTTTGCCTCTTGAGCTGCTTGTCATAATGTGTGAATCATTAACCTTTAATCTCATATTTGCCTTTGTAATGGAGATTACCCAAAATAATCAGTTTCACGTAGATAAATTGTATTAAAATTTGGCAAATAATTTATTTGAAAAGATGCTTTTGACTTATTTCTCAGAATATGCTGAGGCTTATAAAATTGTCATTTGTTTTTATTCCAAGTTGGCTTTTCTGTTATCCCTTTTATTCTTTTTGATTTTTATGTTTTGATTAAAATTCAGAAACTATGCTAAAGAAAAACTAGAAGAAAGAGAAAAAAAGTAAGTTTCAAGTTAGTCTAGCAAGAGGCTATGCCTTATAAAATGTACTATAGTACAACTTTTCTTCTAGTCGGTTATGAGGATGTTTTAGAGTGAAAGGATTTTTTAGGAGCAGAACTTCAGGATATATACACAGATTAAAAGGCTTCTTTATAGCAACACTTCCCAGACTTTTAGGTTTTATGCTTTAGCAAAGTTTTTCTTTTAATTGGAGGGACTGGAATATGGTTGCCAACTTTTTAAACTTTTTATTTTGCTGAGGAAGAATGTTAAATATATCCATTGGCAAGTACTATTAGAGAAAGAATATTTAACACACACGTGTACACACATAGCGAGAAGAACATAAACTCAAAATAAAATGTAAGTCTTTCTTAGTAATGATATCTGGCGGCCATATACCAGTATATTTTTAATATAGATGTTTTAAAAATCTGAATGCTGAAATGTTATAACATGAAATTACATTACATATAATATCTTCATTAAACAATTTTGACTACTCTGAGATCTAAATTCGTCGATTGTGCAACACCAAGTGGTGATCTTGCATTGTGTCTTCCTCTACTTTGTTTCAATCACTTTGTTGAAAATCTAGTTTCACATGTTAATTAAAATAGAAACAGTTCTATTAATAACAGTTATATTAAATGTAAATATTCTGGGAAAAAATGAGATGAGCCATGGAAATATGGTCTTGATGTCTCCAGGAATCTATTTTCTTTTCTTTGAACTAGGAAGAAATTGCAAGACTAGCTAGGGCTGAGAACAGGGACTCAGTGAAGGGCATTCCCCAAACTACACAGCTCTGGGACCTAATTGCCTAAAAGAACTCAGGAAGGACATTATCTGAGGATTAATTTACCCATGCAGACTTCCTAGATTGACACCAGACCACCAAGAATTAGGAATGATGTTTCCATAGTACTTTTTTAAACAGGGTTAAAATTGAAGTATTCATCTTTCATTTGATTATTCCTAGGTATACCATTTTGTTATAGTCTATTTTAAATTGTGTATTATTAAATATTTATTTGCAAACATTTGGTGCTGGTATATAGGAACACAATTACTTTTATGATTTTCTAAATTCACCTATTAATTTTAATAATTTATCTGTAGAATATCTTTTATGTACACAAATGTGTTGTTTGCAAATTATAATAAAAATTTACTTCTTCTTTTCCTATCTTTATACCTTTTATTTCTTTTCCTTTCCTCATTGCCCTGGCTAAAACTTTGAGTAAAATGTTGCATAAAAGTGGTAATAATAGGCATCATTTTTTCTTTCTCAAGTGGAAACAAAGCTTTTAATATTATACCATTAAGCATGATGTTTGCTGTAAGAGTTTTGTTAATAACTGTCATCAAATTAACAAATGTTCCTTCTATTCTTAGTTTTCCAAGAGTTGTTTTGTTTTTGCTTGTTTGATAGTTTGTTTCTTGGTTGGTTGGTTTGTATTAATCAGAATTAGGTACTATATTTCACCCAATGCTTGTTTTACATTTGTTGGGTGCCCATATGATTTCTTCTTTATTCTGTAATGTAGCAAGTTAGAGTGATGGATTTTTGAATGCTAGATTAACCTTGCATTCTTGGAATAAACCCAACTTGATCATCATCTATCATCCCTTTTATATATATCCTGATTTTGGTTTGCCATATATATTCATTGTTTTGGATATTAAAATCAATGTTTATGAGAGTGATCAGCCTATAAATTTCTTTTTTGCAACGTCTTTGCCAAGTTTCAGTATCAAGGTTGTGTTGGTATCATAAAATCAGTGAGAAAAGCCCCCTTTTTCTCCATACTTCATGAAAGATTGGTGTGATTTCTTCTTTAGACATTTGAAAGAATACTGGTGAGGACTTTTGGCTTTACAGTTTTCCTTATGGTAAAGTTTTAAATTTTTAATTTTTAATTAATTTAAAAATTTAATAGATATAGAATAATTCAATTATATTTCTTCTTGTGTCAGCTTTTTGATTGGTTGGACTTGCCTATGAATTTATACATTTCATTGATTTTTAAAATTTATTGGCATAAAGCTATTTATAATATCTTATTTTTAATGTCTCTGTGATCTGTTGTATTGGCCCCATTTTCATTCTTAATACTGTTAATTTTTGTTCTTAGTCTCTCTTGCCAATGATTTATTAATCTTATTAATTCTTTCAAACAACAAACTTTTAATTTAGTTGATCTTTTCTGTTGTGCACTTTTTTTTATTTCATTAATTTCTGCTCTTACGTAAAAATATTCTACTAGAAAAAAACTACAAAATATTCTCAAGAAAAAAAAATCAAGACGTTCTAAATAAATGAGGATATAAATCCTTTGCAAGTCAAGAAGACTTAAATAGTATAAAGATATCAATTCTCCTGAAACTGAAATATAGTAAATGCAATCCCAATCAATATCCATTCAGATTTTATCCTTTTTGTTTTACAAAAATTGGAAAAATTCTAAAATTAATATGAAGGAGCAAAGACACAAGAATTAATAAAATATTCTTGAAGAAAAAGAACAAATTTGGAGGATGAAAATTATTAGATATCAAGACTTATTTTAAAGCTACAGTACATAAGAGTACATATTATTGGTAAAACGGCAGAGAAATAGACTAAGCAAAGAACTCTCGCGTCAGTGGATATTTTATTTATGACAGAGTTGGCATTGGAGAATTGTGGATGAAGGCCAGTTTTTTCAGTAAATGGTACTAGAACAATTAGTTATCCATGTAGAAAAAAAATAAATAAATCTTGACACCTTTCTCACAACATACACAAAAATCAATTCCAGGTAGATTTTGGATATAAATATGAAAAGTAACAAAATAAAGTTTCCATAAGAAAACAGGAGAATATCTTCATTACCTTGGGGTAAAGCAGGGCACACACACTATGAAGGAAAAGACTGATAAATCGGATTATATTAAAATCAAAACTTTTGTTCATCAAAGGACATCACTTTGAGAGTGACAAGACAAGTCATTTAGTGAGCGAAGACTTTCATAATGCATATAACTGGCAGAGACTTGTATCCAAAATGTGAAAAGAAGTCTTCATCACAGTGAGACAGAGACAGACAGCACAATAGAAAACTGTGCAAAAGCTTGAAGAAGCACTTCTCAAAAGAGGATATTGAATGAACAACTATACATATTAAAACCCAACATAATTAATTATTAGAGAATAGAAAATTAAATTAACAATGAGATAGCCCTATGCATTCATCAGACTGGCTTAAATTAAAGTGGCAAATACTGAGGACCTAGAGGAACAGATACCATCATACATGGCAAGTGGGAGTTTAAATTGCTACAGCCACTTTGGGAAACTGTTTAGCAGTAGCCACTCATGCTAAAATATGCCTACCATGTATCTATATCTATATTTATATCTATATCCATATCATCTATATCTATATCTACCAAAAGACAAATTCAAGAATGTTCATTGCAGCATTATTTGGTAACAACCTAAATTTCAATCAATAGAAAGGTAGAATAATAAATTTTGGTATAGGTACACAATGGAATACCATATAGCAAATGAAAGTAAATAAACTACTGTTTTCAATATAACCTGGTTGAATCTCACAAAGATAATATTGAATGAAGGAGAATAGACACAAAAGCATACGTACTCTATCATTCATTTACATCATTTTGCTTATACACTGGTAAAACTAATCTGTGCTTCTAGAAGTCAGGATGGTAGCTGACTCTTGAAAAGTGAGAGTGTAGTGATTGGGAAGGGGCACAAAGGGAAATTCTGGGCGCTGACTGTTTTATGTCTTCAACAAGGTGGTGACTACACGAGTGATTTACCTTGTGAAAATTCACTGAAGTGTATATTTGTGACTTGTTCACTCTTCTGTGTCTGTTACATTTCAATAAAATATTTATTGAAAAAATTAAATATCCAAAATACGCAGAAGGTAATATGAGAATTAGCTAAAGGGTTAATTTTCCTGTCCTACAAATCGGGACTTCTAACTATGGACTCCTTGATTTTGTAGATAACAAAACTACTCTGATAATCATTTCTGTATTTTCTCACTGAGAATAGATTTCATAAAATATAGTTATAGGGCTGAATTTTGTTGTTGTTGTTGATTTATAGTCTCAAGCTACAAAGTGAGAAGATTCAAAACACCATAACATTGTTCCTTTGGTGGATAACATCTACCTTTTTCCCCAGGGGTATACGTTTCAAATGGTACGTTGTTAAGAATAAGAAAATATCTGTGAAACAATGAATTAAAGCCCCCCTCCCAAACACACACAATCAGACTCATCAGAAGCTGGCAGTGATGCCTTTGGGTGGTCGTCAGTAATGGATTATTTATTATCTAGTCCTTGTTGTCCTCCTTCATATACGTTGACAAATAGAGGGAAAATATGATTAACGGGGTTATTGTCTATTGTCAAGCAGAAACAGTAGAAAGTCCTAAATAGAAAGAAAATCAATATTTCTGATGGTTACAGGGGAGTTTCTCATGTGTGTGCTTGAGGATGGGGTAAGAGGAATAATTTGGAAATACTTGTTTCTGTGTGTAAGTCAACTAATATTACATAAAGGCAGCAGTTCAGGCTGTTGCCTCCACAGTAACTGAGGAGACTGTAGTTCTTTTTGGTAAGAAAGGGGCTAATAACCTACACACCCAGGCCATCAAGAAGTAATGAGTTTGCCTAATAGAGTAATGGTCTGAATCTGCCAAAGGTCACCAGTAGATTATGAACAGCCCTGAGGGTTGCCATTTTTAACGTAAGTCCTACAAGTAGACCTAAGGATTTTTCCAGCATTGTGTGACTGAAGTTGTCATCTTAGAATAAAGGGCTTGACCTAAAATGGATGGAGAACAGACTCCCAATGAAAAGGAAGGCAACGTAAACTGCTCACTCTGAACCCGTTGGTGCATTGATGGAGTACAGGTAAATGAAGGAACAAAAGTGCAAGAGGTGTGGGTGGTTCAGTCCCCTTCACACAAACAATGATGTGAGGATCTGGTCTGCATTTCCAGCCCCAAATCGTATATGCACTAGGAAGCTCTGTGGAGTCTGAAAGGCTGGTCTACTTAATAGGATCCTTTATATCACCCTCAGAAATAAGATCTGAGAAATAAGAAAAAAGGATGACAGTGGAAAGGAAGCACAAACTGACTGTACTGGACCCAACAGTATACCGTGGTGGCGAGACTATTAGGCCACCAGCAGTTACATTAAGAATTTAGAAAGTTAGGACAATATGCTTATGAGGTGGTCTCTTTATTTCTTATTTATTTATATTTATGTTATGAAGCAGATCTCTAAATTCTAGCCACCAGTGGCAGCACCAGAGAAGGGATCATGCAGCCGCCTTTCTCCTTAGATTATATGGAGATAAGAGAAGCCCAGTCTCCAGCAGCAAACAGTGGGATCCAAGGGGGAAGAGGGAGACATCTTTTTTTAAAAGTTCATTTAGACATTATTTACTACCACAGTAGACTAAAGATAATTGTTACTGAACCCTCCCGCCGAATAGAATGTCAAAGATTTTATGTAGAATAGTGTTTTCTAGTTTAAGTCCGTTGTCAGTATAGACTTGGCATAATATCTATCATCTTCTCTATATTAAAATACATAATACTGGCCCTGAGTCATTGAAAGAAATTTTTAATATATTCCTCGTTTACTTTCCCTGTTACCAAAGTCAGAGAGCTTGTCCATGGCTTGAGCATGGGGTGATGTACGGAAAATACTGGTTTTGGGTAATTAATCTGCTAGTAATCGATGGATTAAAATTTGAAGATTTTGGAAGCATTCAGGACCCAAAAGACATTGGCGTGGAAGGATGAGGGCCTAGACCGAGTGGAATCAGTGGCACCTGAAGGGAAGTTATAGATAATGACAGCAACGATACAATGCATGTGGAGGGTTGTCAATATTTGTAATTGTTTTGTGTGGCTATTTCATAATGTGTGCGTACAGCAGAAAATATCAACACAACTTACTGGGCTTAATAAATGGTAGATATTATTCAGAGTGCTTCATAAAAGTAAAATGTAGAATGCTTAGGCTCTGGTCACATCTCTTCTGGTTTTGATAAAAAAACAATTCTTGAGAAACTATTCTCAAGAAATTGATCTTGAAATTGCTGTATTCTATACATTCAATGTGTGTATCTCTTGTTTGCTTTTTCACTTATCCTCTCATCACAATAAGATCAAGAACATCTTGAAGGCAAGGGCCACCAGATGCCCTCTTTAGTCCCCAAGATATACCATGTGATTCTGATAAATATGATCATTTTATCATTATGCACATGGTTCAGTTTTACTGTAACCATGTTGTTCAACTCACACGTATTTTTTATTTATGATATTTTAGAACTTGTAGTAAATTTTTTTAATGTAAACGTGAAAAAGAAACCAAGGCTTCTAGTTTAGCAAAGGAGAAAACTATAATGCGTTCAAAATAATTTTGACATCATTTTGACCCAGCAGATGCTTTGCTTCTGCTATTTTGTCCTAGTGCAGATTTTAAAATTATTTTCTGGATTGAACTGTATTAAAGTAATTTAATTTCTGAGCACATTTTTTGACATATAATTTTTCCATTTTGCCTTTTTTTCTTCCAAATTTATTTTCATTGGATAAATTATTTTGCTTGCAAATCTTTAGTGATTTGCTTCAATAGTTCAGATTATCTGCCGGGTTCTCTCATTTGTGAATTTTCTTTTACAACTTTTATTTTTTACTGAGTCCCACTTTCTCGGGTCAAAGTTTGTACATCCTCTGTCAATTTTTATTCAAAACAAAATTTGTTGTATGCCATTTTATCTGTTATTAGTATTATTGCAGGCTGATTAGTTCTAAAAATAATAATTGATGTTGAATACGAGTCTCTGAAACAATTTATGATCAGCTGCAGTTCTGTAATCGTATTGATTGTCAGGCTGAGCAGGGTCAAAACGACCTTTGAGTCAGATGGAAAGGTCCCAATGTCCTGCTTTAAACCTAATACATGTAACTGTGAACACATCAGCATCTAAACTCTTTAGAAGCTTAAGATAATTGCTATTATTACTTAGTTTTAGATATCCCGCAGTTCTAAGAAAAAGAAAAATAATTTTGGATAGTACTGTCCTACTTGTCTGTGGGGAATCTGCACTCTTGAGTAATGAGCCATGATCTGGCCCATTCGCTCATTAATATGAATATTAACTCATATTTTCCAGCCGTATGAATTAATGCCATTCTTCAAACACCTTATTCTTTGTACTCTTCATTCATTTCAGATGGTGGAGCTGTTATCCACCATCTCTGCCAATTGTCAACTCATTGATAAGCCTTCTCTGATTGCCCCAACCAGGAAATCTGTAGAAAGCTGTACCTGTCCTTTAGCTATACTATTTAATAGCTAATGTTATCTCTAATTATCTTTCTCCTCTTCTTGATGATACGTTTATTGAGAGTAAAAACAAACCTTTTCATGATAATGTTCTCTATAATCCTTGGTGCAATTTCTCACCTCTGTTGAATAAATAAATGCATATGTCAGGCGAATAAATGTTTTAATTACTGATTAGATAGAGAATAAATGAACATGAACTTGTACAGGAAGAACTCAAAACCAGCTTCAACATATAACAAAATTTGAGCACAGAGTTAGACAAATCATACTCAGAATTCCCGGAGGATAATTGCTAATATAAGTTGCTGCTTACCATGGTAGCTTAAATGGTAATGAAAAACTTGCAATTATCAGTGAACAAATGCATAATTCTATGAGAACTATGATGGAAGCTTAGACGGAAGATAGAAAGTTAGTAGCATGAATGTCTCAGTTGCAGGCAAGGCCTTTGAGACAGTTTGGTCAACTCTGGATATATTATTGAACAACATAGCAAAAGGTTAATGAATAAGCTGAGGTCCATGAAGAAACTCTTATTAGAATATTTTATGACTGTCTCCTGCAGTCGTTATTAAAACCAATACATTCTGTTTGTGCATAAAATGTGCTATTCTCCACGTTCTTATATTTGTACTTTTCTTATGCCATAGGATAGTATATTTTGGTTCTATGCTTTGGAATGCCAGTATAGAAAGATGACCTTAATAAAAATGTCACTTGGAGACTACATATACTTTTATCTTTATAAATAAGATCTCATTAACTTTGCATATTGAGAATGAAAAGTAGAATAAAATCTTGTTTTTTAAAAGAAGAACATAAAAATAATAATTAGGTTGCTGCACACTCTTAAGACAATAATAAGAAGTAACTTGAAATATCTCTATGCAGGGATATGTAGGAGATCAAAAGCTAGTACCATAAGTCTGTTTTAAAGGAATCTTACTCAAGATATATGTCAATTTTCATAATTAAACATTAGAAGGAAAAATAATTATTCCATGTTATTGCTATAATAATTCAATATTTTCATTGTTCCATTGAAATTGCTTTAATCCATTGTAATAAAGAAGTAGGAATTATATTTCAAACTTTAAATTATACACAATAATAGTGAAAACTCTTCTGTAGAACTTTATAAATATGGTGACCATATGTCCCAGTTTGCCCAGAACACTCCCATCTGTTTTCCTAGTGTTAGTTATTGATGTTTACTTTCAAACCAAAACTCTCCTGGATTTGGTGATAAGTAATATGCGCATACTATTTATAAAGCAGAACTATCTAGTCACAAAATTTTTCCATGCTGATATTTATAGGGAAAATATACGTCTTCCATATTCCTGTGGAGAAAAAACAATTATACTTATTGTTTACATACCACCAATCACAGTTTTTCATAGAATTAACAGGGATATTTAGAAATAGATAAATGTGAGAATTATTAGGTTATGTAGAAAATTTGAACCATTACCTGTTGAGAAAAATCAGCTTATATGTGGTTTGCTCAATGTCATACCAATCACTTCTTTGAGGTAAATTTATGTCCTATAAAGACTAAGGTGTGACAAATGCCAGCTGATAAACTACTGATTTACTTTGATACATTTCTATTTGTTACAAACGTATTACTCTTGACTACACCTCATATTTAGAATCTCTAGGTAGAGTTCAGAGAATATACTACATTCTATCAGGTGACTTCCAGGTGCCTAACCCCTAGTCCCCTAGATTCTTCCCTGCAAACTTTTTTAAGTGCCGGGATTGACCACAAACACCAATACGTGTTCACAGTACGACAAGATTGAGAACTTTCACCAAGTTCGTAATTTCTCTCCCTTCAGCTCACCTCTGAACCAAACTAGAAGCAGAACAGTAACATGCAAGGATACGAATTAGTAGACATTGCTCCCTAATTGCTTCCCAGTTCCTAAAGAGGCACTCCCAAAGTCAGGTGGTCAATGCAGCCTGCAAAGACTTGAGAAACTCACAAGGCTGGAAAGCACTGGACTTGTGGCATCTTATCCCTTAGATTAGATTAGGGGTCATGTCACGATTTACACTTTAATTCCAATTTCCATATAGGGAAGAATTCTTGTCATATAATACTACTTGCAAACTTTTTTGTTCAGTTTTTTCCTTTGTTATCCAGTCTACACCATGCCTGGCCGTGGTCTATCCTGCATGTGACACAAGGAGATACACCCTTGACACACAGATATGCATGCATTTTAGCCAGGGTCAGGGTTTCTAGATGTTCTACTTGTTGAGCCTAATATCAGGGAGATAAGATTTCTCAAGCTGTATTTTTCAAAATACCTTGAAACAGATAGGTCCAGATGGAGAAGTAAATCTAGGGTACAGGCTGACGTAGGAAGTAGCATTAGTCTGGAGCATAAGAGATGGGCTTCTGAGTCATACAGCCTGGAATTGAAGCCCAGCTCTGTCTCTTACTTACCATCAAGGTATATAACCTCTCTAGTTCTTAGATTTCTCCCCTGGAACATGAGTAATTATAATAATCATATATCTCAAATTTAGACAATGGGGCTTAGGTGAGAAAATTGTATAATACACGCTAAACAACGTCATAAAGCTATTATGAAGATTCAATAAGATAATGGCTTCACAAATTGAGAGCTATCACTACCAGTAATAGGAGCAATCATGTGTACTATTTCTGCCTGTTGCAGTTTTCTAGCCTGTAGAGAATGTACAGCCAGTTGCGCATTGAGCCACTTGAGACCTTAAATCTCCTTGCTGATCCTTACAGTGACTTCATGTGGGCTCAGTTGGAAGCATAAGTGGCAACCAAATTGATTACATATAATATATTTTAACATTATTGTAATAATCACTTGATTAATGATTAAAGGACTATGATAATGCATCGATCAATTTTTTCTGTTTTTTTATTAAGATTTTTTTTCCAGTTTTATTGAGAAATGATTGACATATATTGCTGTAGAAGTTTAAGATGCGCAGTGAAGAGGAGGAAGACTGTCCTCTACCCACTCTGGGTCCTTTCTGGCTGGACTACAAGTTAAATTGACACGAGACCGAATAGCAGGAGAAAATCAAACAAAGCTTTATAACATGTATACATAAGAGAAACCAGGGAAACCGAGTTTCTCGAAAAATGGGGGAGGTTTTCACCTTAAATAGCATATTCAGGTAGACAAAGGAGGATGTCTGGGGTGGGGGAGTCAGCTATGGGAGATTACCAGAAAGCACAGTAATCAAGAATATGCAGATTTAAGTCCTCGCCTTCCTCACTGATAAGAGTTGCTAGATATAAATCATCCCCCCTCTTCACAATACCTTTACAAATGGAGATTTCCCTTAAACAGAACTTTGATAAGAATGGGCTTAGCAAGGACCCTCCCAGTCTATCATTTTTAGGCAGTTTGAGGGAAGGTCAAATGTCCTTCAGAGAAAATAATCAAGGTAATGAGACATATTTTGAGGTGGCCAATTATGATCTCCCACAACAGCATGATAGTTTGATTTGGAAATATTGCAAAATAATTTCCCCAATAGGTTCGTCTAGCATCCATCTTTTCATAAATATATAATAAACAGAAAAGAAAGAAGAAAAGAATAAACAAAAACAAATTTCTCACCTGATGGGAAAAAATCAGAATTGAAAAGTTAAATTTATTTTTTTCATTTGCAGAAGCTCATTTTGGGAGGAAAGATAGAGCAAACTGGCTTAATGCATAATTGGACCATTTACGAATTTTCCAAACAATCCGTTAAATACAAGCGAAGCTTACGGTCTTAGTGTATCTGCATCTTTGAGTAAGTTTCTCTTACTCCACGGATGGCATCTGTCAGGGGAACTCCCTGAACTCCTTCCACTGCTTCACTTCACTTCCATATGTCTTATAAAACTCCAACCACCGTGTTGCAGCTAGGGTATAGACTTAAAAGAAGCACCCAGCTGTTTCAAATCATGCTGTACTGGACAGCTCTTTATTTCAAAACTATTGTTACAGTTGAATGCTATTAGATGTGAAATAGAGAATTGGAGAAATATAACCAAGATGGACTTATTTTTTCCTTGTGGGGCTCCTCTGCTTGCATGAAGAAACCAGTATTCCCTTTAAACTTGGCAAGTACTGAATCTGGAACAATAGATTACTATTTTCAAATTCAAATTGTCTACATTTTTTACTCAATTGAGGTGTGTAGGAGGATATATATTTGACATTTAAATTAGGGTAACGATCCTGTAGCTACTGTTTGAAAGCATAAATTTAGAATCCAGGTGGTTAAATTATCTGGTCATTTATAAGACAAGATTTCAGGAAGAGTCTGATTTGAACATTTTTCCATTGAAATAAGTGGAATATTTCTCGAGCTCATTTTTCATAGTGTTCTCTCTTTTTAATATTTAGCGGAGAGGACATTAGCCTAGGGATCAGATGGTTTACAGAGTGGAAAAATATTGCTTTATAATAAAAGGAGGATATTGAATAAAGCCCAGATTTAATACCCAGCCTAACAGAACACCCTGATGAATGTAATTGCATTTTAAGCATTCTGATTAAATTTTTTGATCCATATTGCATTTGTTTTGCTTGTGAATCTTTTATGAAAAAAAAGTGTCTGGAGATTAAAGGATTAGTGAGTTCTTAAGAAGCTGGGCAGCTGCTAAAGCATCTGAATATTCTTGCTTAAAGATAGTTGAAAAGCTGCATTAATCTCTGCTGTTCCAGTGAGTGATACGGCTAAGACTAGAATAGTTAGAGGAAAATGCCTGAGGGATAATATTTCTATAGTGGACGACATGAATGATATTCACTGTAAATACAAAAAACTAAACAATGCTGTAGCTGAAAAAGCAGTTATCAGCTATGCTGATTTGTTGGGAATAATGCATTTCCTCCCTTTTCATTTCTTAGGCTAATTGACGATTCAAGGAATACCTGAAAAATATGAAATAATTTGCATGCTCTCCAATCCTGAGTGTCATTCGTGTCTTTTGATAACCAGACAAGAAAAGGGCTAACAAATTAGCATAGCTCTTTTACCTTCTCAGAGGAGAGGCTGCTGTCACTCTGACAAAAAAAAAAAGAAATAAGATAGAGCAAGTTTGCAATAAATCAGTATGTTTTGTATAACATTCAACTTTTTAAACAAATAGTCCGTTGTAAAATATAGGGAGTCCCCTTTTTTGTTCAGAAAAGTGTTTCTAAGTCATTTACAAAAGTTGAATGTGATAAGTCAGATTGAGGTTCCCATTCACAAAGAGCTAAAATTTGTATATATTTCTTAAATCCCTAATCATAGTCCACACAGGCCCGCCAACCTGTGATGAAGGCAACCTGGTGAACCAGTGGGAGCTTTACAGATCCCCTGAGAGGGATGAGGCTGCTGGGAGCTGTGTTAGCTGGCTGCTGGCGCCCAAACAGTGATGGGGAATCAGACTTCTCAAAATTCCTGTTTGGGAATGATACTTGGCCAGTTCTCTATATGTGTTAATGACCTCCCATGGGATTTTACCCAATTAGGATGGCTTTCCTGAACAGACAAGCTTCATACCAGTGGTTCTTAACCTTGACTGCCCATTAAAATAGTCTAGGGAAGAGTTGTACAAATTCTGATTGAGGGTTTTGGGGGGAAATAGGGGTAGGGGAAAAGGAAGAGCGAGGGAAGATTCGGATTTAGTTTGTCTGGTGCGTTGGTATTTTGGGGAATATTCCATTGAAGGCTTTTAACCATTTTACAATTTTAAGGATAGGTGGACCAAAAAGTGTGAGTTGTCCAAGATCATGTAACTGTTGGATTTGTTTATAAGAATAATGTGTCCATTCAGTCAACAGATGTTTACTGAGTGCCAGCTACCAGCCAAGCACCATTACAGTCATTGGGGAAGTAACAATGAAAAAAAAGACAGATATGACACCTGTTTTTTAGAGAACCCAAGTTTATTTTCTTTAGTTTAGGCGTCTTTTAAATTTAGATTATTCAAAGTGTGAAATTAAATCTTGGATATAAATAAACCTACTGTGGTAGAAAGCATATTCTAATTTAAAGGGCTATCCCTGAATAACTTAACAAAATAAAATGTTTATTTCGTGTTTAACAAAGTTTAATTGTGGCTCCTTTGAATTTGAATAATGTAACGTGGCATTGAAAAAGACAGAGGGGATGTTCTGCATACCCACTTTCTTTGCAATATCACGTCCATATAGACTTTTTGAATTGTGTAAAGCCCCATTAATTGAGACTAGCCATAATCACATACAGAAATAATTTATTTCTTGAAAGGATTTTTCCCAGAAAAGATTTTGGTGAATACAGCTATCCCAACTTTTGAATGAATGAACTATCATATGTGTTTACATATGTATGTCGGAAAAATTAGAAAACTTATTTATCTAATCCCGAACTCATCATATTAATATGGAAAAATGTTTGCTAATTTAAACCTCATTACTTCCTACCAGAAAGCACCACAAGAAAATGCTGTTCCCATTTGCGATGTGTACAATATGTCAAAAATTCAAAAATACTGTTATTTGTCTAGCAAGCAACAATATTTGAAAGAATTCAAAACACCTGGTTTAAATGACTTGCATCAGAGCAATCTGTAAGCAGGAACCTAATTCAGTGACTGATAAATGGCTGTTTTCTGCTATCGCTTTTGACTTAATAGAGATATGTTCAGGAATTTGGAGATTCCCAAATTGGATTGTCAATAATACATGCTTCCTTGAGGGTGGCAATTCTGGGACTATTTGAAATAATGATTGAAATGTAAATTGTCAGATGAAAATGACCATGTATAAATTTAACTGCTGAATTAGCCACGGCCAACTTTTGAATATTTGTTCAGATTCAACAGGCTACCAGTTCCCACTGTTCAACTGATGAATACCTAGTAGGTGATGACAAATTTTAATTCTAATTAAGTCAAACACAATTGGTAATTCTGCTTTCAAAATGTATTTTTCTCATTTGAGAAGTAGAGGATGTCATATTTCATTCGAAGAAAACATTTTTGAAGGCCTCATATAGTTAAATATTCTTGTAATCTTCTAATAGAATAAAAGAAAATTAATTGATAATAAAATAATATGTAAAATACATTGGAGAATAAATGAAAATAAGGGGAACACATTTTCAAAATACCCAGATATATAACCATTGTGGTATTCTTTGCCTTAATGCCACATTTTAGTTTCTCAGCATTAATTTTTTTTTTTTTGAGGAAGACCAGCCCTGAGCTAACATCCATGCTAATCCTCCTCTTTTTGCTGAGGAAGACCTGCTCTGAGCTAACATCTATTGCCAATCCTCCTCCTTTTTTTTTTTCCCCAAAGCCCCAGTAGATAGTTGTATGTCATAGTTGCACATCCTTCTAGTTGCTGTATGTGGGACGTGGCCTCAGCATGGCCGGAGAAGCGGTGTGTCGGTGTGTGCCCGGGATCCGAACCCCGGCAGCCAGCAGCGGAGCGCGCATTTAACTGCTAAGCCCCGGGGCCGGCCCATTGACAAACTTTTCAAAAGCCATTGTGCTTTTCAGGAGAATTGTTTAATTATAACTAGGTAATATAATTTATAAACTTCCTTAAGCAAGTCCATCCATGTAAGCTGCAGCATGTCAAAATATGCTGAAAGCAAATGTATCACGGGAGGGTGAGGCAGAACTTCATTGCCCATCCTCTACTCTCTGTAGCTTCAACTTCCCCCTTGGGAGATCTCCATACTGTGTGGAAACAGGACTGTGTCACACCCACTGAGTAAGGGCCCAGCATCAGTCCACATGTTATGTATTGGTAAAGCTTAGTTTTATTTCTACTTACTTTTAAGTTAAAACAATAAATAGAAATAAAACTTCTAACATTTTATTTCTTTCACCCAATGGATCCTTCTGTGCACGCTCAGGAGTGCATACCCCACTTTGGGGACTATTGCTCTAGAGACCTACAGAGAACAGGAATGTAAAACATCAGCGTTCAGTAGCAGTTAAGTCAAAACACGATTTTAGTTTAACTAGTGAGTTAGGTATTTTATCTTTTTGTACCAATGCAGAGAAATGTCTCAGTAAATTTAGAGAGAGATTTGAATCGTAAAAACTTTATGTCAATGATTTTGCAGCAGGAAAAAAATCAAAGACATCAAGTTATTATTTGTATTCTTATGATGATGGAGATGATGAATGATGACCCGTGACTATCATTTTCTGGTATGGACGCACTGTACCATGGAAAATATAAGCATCTGGAGAAACCTAGTCAAGAATCTTTTGGGGACCAGCCAGAATATTTTGAATTTCTTTTACCTTAATGCTTACAGTATGGTTTTCTCTATATTCACCTCATAAGTACTATGTATCCCCTAAAGGTCAAGTTTTATTTCTTATTATACCTTGCATATCTATTCTCCACAAAAAGCTACTTTTTAAATGAACTACAGCTCAAGGCACAGAAAAGGTATATGAGAGTAAAGAGTGATGATTAGATTTCTTTTTTTTCTTTCCGTATTGGTCTTTGTTTGGGGGACACATTATGTAAAAAGCCACCTTTTACTCCAATGCAAAGAGGCAGTCCACTGTTGTAGTAAGCATTAAGAATGCACACACAGTAAAATTGCCTTGGCTTATTCAGTTGATAAATCATTTTTGCTTTTTTTTTTCCTTGCTGTAAGCAAATTTCACAGTAGAATGCTTAGAAAATAGCTTTTCCTTGGGTGAAAAATCAGAGTTTACTAGCTTCAGTTCTATCCAACATGTTTGAAGGTGCTCCAGTTCATACTATACCTTAAAACAGGGACTATAACCTCCAGTTCAGTTATAGTGCAATCCCAGACTCCTTGGTGTGTTTCTAGGACTATTTGTTTATTTCAATTGTATTTTTAAACAATGAAAGTTTTACGAAGAGTTTAATAATATTATTAAATAGTGTTTATATATGATGCAATGCTAATTGTATGCTGATATTTTTAGATATGCCCACATAACCAAACATGCCTAGATATGGACTTTACTCATTTTTGAGGGTTGAAATGGAAGGTCAATAGGAAAAGAACAATTTTAAATATTTCACTTTTCATGTCTTGGTTTTTATACAACTATTTTCTAGAATAGCTTTTGTAGAAATGCCTGTCCCTAGTCATTAATTTTAAATTAAGCAGTGGAAACTATTCTGCATTTTAAGGGCAAAACTATATCATATGTAATATTTAACACTTGTTTTAAATTTATCTCTTAAGTTAAACACTGAGGGCAGTGGCTGAAGCAGAGTCTAGGTAGAGGTGGTGACCTACAATGATTATCACACGCCAAGAGCTTGGATAGCTTTAGATAGGATCGAATACCTCCCTACACACACACACACACACACACACACACACACACACACACAGAAATTACCCACATGACTACACTTTTATACACTCGCTCAAGCAGGCCAATACAGCAAGTTGCAATATGCCGAAAGCAAACACATTAAGTGAGGGTGCAGCAGGCTCCACTGTTGACTCTCTGTACTCTCAATTCCCACTTTTTCAGTTATGATTCCACAGCCAGTGCACATGAAACAGCACTGTCTAATTCACCATCTGAATGATGGCACCCACGTCTGTCCACTTTCACACCAGTAACCCTTGGTACCAGCTCCCAGAGCTCTCTCCCATATGATTTGTAGACATGTCTATGACTGTATACATACATAGATACGTCTATGACCATGACTGTGTCTTCTCCACTAGTTTATAAGTTTCTTCAAGAATATGCATCATTTCTGATTCATCTCTATAGCCCCATTGCTTCACCATCCCTCTTCACTCACCACCATATATCATGTGGGCACATAATATGTTACCCACAGAAGATGCTGGTGTTAGCTAACGGGCACCTGGTTCCTAGAGAGATGGCTGGGCCTATTCTAGGGCTTTTACACGTATTTTCCATTCACAACAACTTATTACTATGTCACTTTTACAGATGAGGAAACTGAGGCACAGAGAAGTTAAATAATTCGCCCAATGTTATGTAGTCCGTGGGAGGTAGATTCAAATGTGGGTAGTTTGAGAATCTGTGATTTTACACTCTTTGCTACATAAGCCTTTCAGTCTTAATGTTTCCTGGGGAGAATCTATGATACGTATCTGTGTTAAACAACTCTCACTGTCCATAAATTCCTCCTTTTATCTAACCTAAATCCTCCATGCTTTAGATTAAGCCTCTGGTGGTTTCCCTGGTGCAGAAAAACTATATAATGGCCCTGTATACATTTAAAGAGAGTTTTTGACTCATTCACTTGACTACTGGTTCAATAGCTCAAGTACTTTTAACCTTTCCTATTAGATCTCATGTCTGAATTTTATAAGCATTTTGGGGACACTTCGGTGAAAACACTTTGTATTTTCTCCATTTTTCTTAGCTGTGAATTGAGCAGACTCAATGACAAATTTCTTGGGGTTAGGATTAACTTATTAACAATTTAGCATGTGAAATATATGATATGGAATCATAGAATTTTTAATATATTTTATAGATAATCCTGCCACATTTGAGTTTAACCACTAAAATTTATCTAGCTACCTTTCATAATTAAATGCTTTTGGACACATAGAAGTCTTAAAGGTAAGGGGTTTAATGGCATTTTTCCTGTATTGTCTAGAACTGGCTTCCTTTCTAGTGAGGGGAAAATATTTTCTCTTCCTCTTACTTCTATTTATGTTTTAACTATTTTTTCTACTATATGGCTTTGTTGCACATTATGCCTTTCTAAAACTAAAACTTTCTTATTTAATATCATTATTTTACATAGGCTTTATTAATTTATATCATTACTATTTATTATCTATTTTATTTATTAATTTATATTATATGATAATATGTGGCAAGCTATTTTGAAACTGCCATTATACAGAAAAGAGTTAGCATAGCAGACTCGAAGCTGCTATCCACAGAAAGTCCTGCTTGCTAAGTCGGCCCTCGACTGGTGTCTGGAAACCTGGATTTCTGGAGTGTTCCCACCATTACCCAAATGATAAGAATGGTTTACTGCACCTATATTGTTTGTGCAAACAACGTGGTTATGTTACACACCTGCTCTCCTTCTGCGAGTCTGGAATCTTAGTAAGTACTAGTCAGAGCATACCTGCTGTATGACCAGCCTCCAATAAAAACTTTGGGCACCAAGTCTCTAATGGGCTTTCCTTGAAGAAACATTGCACACATGTTGTTGCGTGTTTATTGCTGGAAGAAGAATGCTGTCTGTGTACCCCTCATGGGACAGAGAGAGCATAAAGAAGCCTGCACATGGACTCTTCCAGACTCTGCCTGTGTCATTTTTACCTAATAATCTGGCTATTTATCCTTGCTGTAATCAATTTTAGCCATGAGTGCAACTAAATACTGGGTCCCTTAAGTCCCTCCCATGAATCTCCAAATGTGGGGTAGTCTTGGACCCCCGACACAGCTATCATTTACAAAATATTTTCACATGACGAACTCACTTGATCCAACTTCTTCGTAAATCCCCATGAAGAAGGCAAAATATATATTATACAACTTACTTTTTAGATAAAGCAATAGCCATAAAGATCTTCCCTGATTTTGTTGACCTTGTTCCATTTGTACTTAACTTTCTTTGTACTTTTAAGTGTAGCTAGACATATGCAATATTGTAAATTTTCTCTCATTTGTCTCTTCTGTTGTTCCCAATTCTAGTTCTGTGTAGCTCGTTCATCAAATCTGGCAACTCCAAGGTGCCCAGTGCTGCCCCTCAAACATACACTCCCACCTTCCTTGCAGGTCAAGCGTCAATGGCTTTGTCCCTTTACTGTTGCCTCACTTAGTATCAATATTTGCTTGTATTCTCTTTTAATGTGATCGTGATCCACTCCATGGTACTGAATCTTTCTTTAAATGCATCTTAGCCAAGATATCCATAGGCCAATAATTTATCTTTATCAGAGCCTACCAAAGAACACACGGTGAAAGTCATACCTATGGAGATGGGAATTTGAAGAAGTGAAAAGATGTGTAAGAATGATGATTTATTAAATGTTTTGGGATCTGCCTCAAATTAAAGATGACTCTAATCACTGGATGTGACTTCATTTTGATAAGATAAGATTTCAGGGGCCCCCAAAACAGAAATTTATTTGAGAATTTAACATGGTCTCTTTTATCCAATCAACTAAAATTCTAAAACTAACATTTAAATACTCTCTACATGGCTCTTTAGTCCTTTTCCTGGACACATGAAACTTCAAGTGTCAGGGTGGTTTTAGATAGAGACCCTTCATGAATGACTCACGCTGGGGGCAGACGAATGGCATGGTTGAGGTCTAGGGAATCACATCAGAGCAAAGAGTTTCCAGAAATTCATCTTGATGATTCATTCCATCAATCATAAAAGATATATTTTTGCTACTTTTCATAACATTTCAAAGATTTGGAGGGTGGGTGCAGATGGTTAATAAAGCAGAGCTTGGAGTATTGATTAAATCCACCAATATTCCCCTGTGATATAATATTCCATTAGTCTTTACAGGTTTAATGGACTGAAACAAAGATCTTTCCCTCAAAAGATTGAGGAGACATATCGCATATGAGTAGATTGTAGAGTCTCTCAGTAAAGACTTGGGCTTGGCATATTTATGCATTTTAACTGAATGCCAAGTTTTGTCCTACATCAGTTTAGGAGATTCAGTCCCCCATGGGCAACTTCAGATTCTCCTTAACAGGCCAGCAATTTTCGTGGTTTCTCCAGATGTCACTCAAGTAGGTATCTGCCTATTATTCACCTTTACGTTTCACCCCACTACTGAGCAATCGACCCTGAGTTCCACTGTTTCTGAGATTCAGATTCAATAACACACTCTATTAATATTTGCTGAGGTTTACTACTTTCCAGGCCTTAAACTAGCCACTTTCATATTTATGACATCAAATTAGACACTTTTTCTATCTTTTGAGAAAATTTTCCTTGGTCGGCTAGGTTTTCTCTTAGTTTATTTTGAACAAAGTAATACATTTTTCCTGTTCTCCTACTATGGCTTAATTAAAGAATGTTTCTACTTTTTCTTAAAATCAGTTCCTTTTTTTTTTTTTTTTTAATGACCTACTTGTTGACAAAACCAAACTTCACACAGAAATGGCTTTGAAAACTATGGTTCCGGCTATCCATATGGGACCTGCCCCTGACATGTGATGAGCAGCTGTAGCTATTATCTCTTTTTATGTATTTATTTTTGTGAGGAAGATCAGCCCTGAGCTAACATCCATGCTAATCCTCCTCTTTTTGCTGAAGAAGACCAGCTCTGAGCTAACACCCATTGCCAATCCTTCTTTTTTTCCCCAAAGACCCAGTAGATAGTTGTACGTCATAGATGCACATCCTTCTAGTTGCTGTATGTGGGACGCGGCCTCTACATGGCCGGAAAAGCGGTGCGACTGTGCGTGCCCGGGATCCTAACCCAGGCCGCCAGTAGCGGAGCACGCGCACTTAACTGCTAAGCCACAGGGCCAGCCCGTGCAGCTATTATCAATTTCACCTCTTGGGGCCCTGCCATCAGAGTCTGTGAATTGTTGAGAGTCTTGGTAACTTTGCCACCTGCCTTTCTAGATGACCAGAATTCTCCTGCACTGCCTTCAGTTGTTGCTTTAGGGTGGGCGTACAGTGATTTTGCAGTTTGGTTTTGATTTTGCATTTTTCTTATAACTAGCCTATTTCAATTCTGTTATACTGTAATTTCTCTAATATCTTTGTATCATCTCTTTGTCTTATCATAAATATATGCAGCCCAGCAGGGACATTTTGGAGCAAACTGATGTGCTAGCAAATTGCTGCAGGATGACATATTGATAGTTTCATAGACAACAATTGAAGGGCTAGAAGGGACGCTAAATATCTACTACACCGGTTTTCATAGTAAATGTTCTGAATGAGTGGCTAGAGGTGGCATGCAGTGAGCTGCTTGACAGAACCATGATTTTTCTATCCATCCCTCAGGGAAGATGATCCAATCTGTGGCTCAGAGCTCAATCAATCTAAACAAATCATGGGAGTCCATTCTGCTTGCCAGGTCTCTGCTAGGGCATAGAGATACTTTGTAATTATGCCTGAGAGTTGTGAAATGAATTCTGCTGAGGGGCTTCTGGGGAAGATTTCTTGTCTCATAAGAAGAAACCAACGGGAAAGGGACTTCATTTTTAGTGAGAATGACCAAGCAGAAAAATTAAGAAAACCTAAAAGCTAAGACATCATTAAGCCACTAAATTAGCCAACCCTGGAAGTCCTTATTTATGGAGTACTTATCATATAAAATGAAAAGATCTCTATTTTAAAAGCCACTTGAGACTTCTTTATTGCACTTGCCCCCAAAGTCATCCTAACAGTCACACTGAGATTGCCAGGGTGAAGGGGAAGAATTCTAAGATGTACAGGGTATCTACTCTTTGTCAGGCATGGAAGTGGACACTTTTTATGTCTAATCTTGTATACTAGTTTCCATCTACTTATGAGAGAAGTGTTATTATCTTCACTGCACAGATCAAGTATCTGAGCCTCAAAAATATTTGATAAATTTCTAGAGATTTCATGGCTGCCAAATTGAAAGTTGAGTCCAAGTTTTTCTAATTCAGAAGTCAATATATGACCCCAAAATTTATACCGTATAGCCAGCTCAATGCATAGAACTACTTTATGGTAATGAGTTTAGACAGGGCGTGTGTTCTTCAGCTCTTCTCAGAGCTCACCATTCCTTATTTTATTCAGAATGATTCACACATTTACCTTACATGCTCAAAACCATTTTGAAATTGCAATCACTGGAATCTAGCCCCTTCCAATACGCAAGGATGCTGGCTATTTTTTTAAGGTAACATTATTTTCAAGAAGAAATTTTATTTCAGTATTTGATAAGGAGGGTTTTTATCTTTAATCTGTTATCTCTAAGAAATATATATATATATATTTTTTGTGAGGAGGACCAGCCCTGAGCTAACATCCAATGCCAATCCTCCTCTTTTTTTTTTTTTTTTTTTTGCTGAGGAAGACTGGCCCTGGGCTAACATCCGTGCCTATCTTTCTCTACTTTATATGGGACGCTGCCACAGCATGGCTTAACAAGCAGTGTATTGGTGCCTGCCCAGGATCTGAACTGGCAAACCCCGGGCAGCCACAGCGGAGTGTGCGCACTTAACCACTTGCAGCACCAGGCCGGCCCCTCTGAGAAATATTTTATAAGTTAAATCTGATTATTAGAGACAAAAATGCTGTTGTAGAAATAGAATCATATTTTATTTGTGACATTTCTTAAAGAGAAATGCCTTTTTTGGTTTTAATGATTTTTTGGGGGGAAGAGTGCTATGTTCCAAATATTTCTTATTAATTTGTAAGATATAAAAGATTGTTCTTAGTAATGACAGAATACCCAGCCATATGCATCATTTACAATAATCAACACTCCTGTCAGGTCTATGACTTACATTTCACATCTGCGGAGATGCTATCAGTAGAGTGAGACATAATAGTTAATATTTACTGAAAAGTAATTTGAATGCTGTGACATGATAGGTATAAAAGCTACAGTAGCTATATCAATTTTTATATTCACATAGTTATTTATTTACCTTTGTTATTTTCAGGTACAGACAACTGAAGTTCTTGAGAAGAACAAAAATGAATGTGTCACCTTGGCTTGATGCCACATTTGTCCTGTGATTGCAGAATTTCTGGTCTAGTTTCTTGTTAAAACAAATACAAATGGCTGATTTATTTTTCTAAATACAGTGAAGGCATTACTATTATTTTAAGTGACTAAGTCATATTTAATTCTCATATTAGGAAAAATGAAATGCTAATGATTTCTTAGTCTTTTTTCTTAGACACTAGTTCTATTGGCAAAGACAGTAAGAAAAAGTGGTTGCTAGGATATTTGACTACTCATCAGAGCAAAGGCTGTTTTGTGGTATTAAAATTATTGGAGATGAAATTGGGTAAAATTTTTAGCAAGACCCTGAAAACTTCTATCATTGCCCAATCAATATGAAGAGGGCAGTGAACAGGACACGTACTGTGAGCCTTCATGAGTAAAACAATCTCTCAATACCCACTGCACTTGTTGGAAATGGGCAAGAAGGGTACCTTTCTCTTCTCGGTAGATTCTTGATCGTCACTGTTCTATCTACCGCCATATACCTAGTAGCTACTTATTTCTGAAATTCTGAAAAACTTTGAAAGCAAAGTTGAAGCTGAACTAGGTTTCTCGATGATATTAAGAACTGAAACATGAAAGTGCATCTAATTCGAGGTTTTTAAATCATGATTTTTATTCATTCATCTTCAAGTTTAGTACTTTTTCATTAACAAATGATATTTGATGATTCTCATTCTTCCCCTCTACATCCAGCTTAGTATAAACTTCTGTAATTTGAGTTTTTGTAAAAACTTATTTTCTAACCTGTGTTTTAACGTCTTCCACTCAATTTTTTCTTAGTGTGTGTTAAGTTTCGTAGAATAGATGACCATCGATGTTAGATTCTCACGTCTTGTGTGGCTGTATTAAAGTGCTCAAATACAGGCCTTGTTAGATGTACTATCTCATAACCCTATTAATTCATGGTGCAAGATGAATTAAAATGTAAAAGATCATGTTGGTTAAATGAAATCTCATTTCACTTAATTGTTATGAAGATTTCTGGTAGCTAGCTTATATTGTATTTTTATGTGACATTATTAAACATTAAGACATCTTTGATGAAGTGATGCAAATGTGAAAATTATATTGACACTAAACTATTTTCACTTAGGGATGATGTTTATTGCTTTTAAAGTGTCCAGTGTTAATTCATGTTGATTTTTAGCAGCTACTATACAATTAACTGAAAATATATTGTAAGTAACAGGAAAATTAAAAGATCAAAAACAAAAAGAAAGAAGGAAATCAAAGGTGGACAATTGCATCCATCTGTAAGTCAAAAGTATAAAATAGAAGTGGTGTGAAATAAAAGAGTCCATGATAAAGAACGGATGTCACAGGAAAAACAGTTAGTTATCTGGCTACCTAGAGTAGGCACCTCAAACTTAGCACCTTGTTTGAGTCCCTTATTTCTAAACTGAGTTGTTAGCATACAGATTGGGAAAACTAGTCTTGTTGGTACCCCTAAATTAACCAAATCTAGGGTGTCTTACAATAACGGGCAACTGGAATTAAACATCTGAAGGGTATTTGGTGAACATGACATCAGAGTAAAGGGAACTGGTTATTCATTCAGCAAATAAGGTATAGTCCCTAAGACAAAGAGTTGACGCTTAGGTGTGGGTCATAGGGGAGGATAAGTAAGTTAACAAATTCAGAGCAGTGTGCTAAGTATTAGGACATGGCTATATACAAGTGATATGGAATGATATTCAAAGAGCTTTCCTGAGGAGGTGAAAGTTGACCTGAGCCTTGATGGATGAGAAAATTACTCAGGGGCACAGGGGTTATATTCAACCCAGTAGTATGGTGATAGTAATCTCTGTCACTATTTACTGAGCATTTAATATGGGTCTGGCATTTTATATATTTTATCTCATTTAATTTTCATAAAACACTTCCATAGTACTAATGCTTTCTCTTTTTTAAAATTTATAAATATAGATAAGTAAAATATGCATAGCCAGCCCTGTGTAGTGGTTAAGACCCAGCACTCTCACTGCTGCAGCCCAGGTTTGTATCCTCATCAGGGAACCACCCCACTTTTCTGTCGGTTGTCATACCGTGGAGGCTGCATGTTGCTGTGATGCTGAAAGTTATGCCACAGGGATTTCAAATACCAGCAGGGTCACCCATGGCGGACAGGTTTCAGTGGAGCTTCCAGATTAAGATAGACTAGGGAAAAGGACCTGGACACCCACTTTCCAAGAAATTGGCCGTGAAAACCCTGTGAATAGCAGCGGAGCATTGTCTGATAATTGAAGGAAAGTGAGATGATGGCACAAAAAGACCTGGCAGAGTTCCACGCTGCTGTACACAGGGTCACCAGGAGTCAGACTCGACTGGATGGTAGTATCAGCAACAACAAAAGAAAGCATGCACAGGTTGGGTTGCTTAAAATTGCAAAGCTGTTACATGTCAGAGCTGTGGTTGAGCAAGTGGGAAGGACAAGAGACACGAAACAGCTTGACATATTAGGGAAGCTGCAGGAAGTTCAATTTGTCTGGAATGAATAAGTCTTTGTTTATTTATGCAATATTTGTTAAATGAATAATTGGAGGTATTGTGGGTAAGACATACAACATCTCTGTCCTTAAAAACGTATGTTCTAATGGTGAGAGGCAGATAGTAAACAAGGAAACAAATTAGTACCTTCAGATATTGGTATGTCCTGTGAAAAAAGTAACAAAGGGTTGTGAAATGGTAAGTAATTGGTAGATGAATAAACTACACAATGAGACACCCAATATTAATCAAAATGAATGAACTAGGGTAGCATATGGCTATATGGATGAATTTCAACAATCTAGTATTAAATAAAAACAGTAAGTCCTAACAGATAACATGCAGTCTGATACCTATTTAACAAAGTTAAAAACAACTAAAATAATATAAATGTATTGTGTGTGTGTATATATATATATACTTTTTCTAGATACATATAAATTCAATGAAACGGCACATAAATGAAAGCAAAGGAATGATGGACATAGAGTTCAGGGTAGGGGAGGTGGGGGGGTGGGTTGGTGGAAGTTACATATGTGGGTTACTGTTAAGGTCCTAGCTTTCGTTTTGTGTGGCGAGCTGACAGATAATTCGTACATTATTTAAAATAACTAATTAAATAACATGAAAATTAAAAGGCCATGCATGGCTCCAAGATGAGAATGTTTCAGGAATCAAAGATTAAGATTAATCCAATTCTATGCACCTGAGTTTCTCTCAACAAAAAGAGCAAGAGTGACTGGTGGGGACAGGAGGTATCACGGGGCTGAAACCTCAAGGAGGAGCTGTATCCAGACTCTGCGGCAACAGCACTCACCACCGAGAAGACCAGGAGCAGTGCTGGAACACACTAGACAGAGACAGGTGTGAACAGGTGAGACCCGGGAGGAGTGAGTGTGGGCAGGAGTGGCCAGAAATGAACACAGGCTCTAGACATAGACGGTGGTAAGGAGGCTGAATCTGGCTGCTTTTTCAGTCTCTGCAAAATGATGAAACTGAGGAAGACATTTCTGTGGAGCCCTCGGGTTCATGCAGGGAAGCTTTCTTTTACAGTTTCTGTGTAAATTTGTGTTTTAAGAAGAGTCCATTGCTTAAGGGAAGAAAAAGTGTAAAAACGACCATCTTGGAGGTGTGCTAAGTCTCTTCTGATTTAAGACCCAACTCTGCAGGATTATGATGACCCCAAAAGAATTCTAGGGCCCAGACACAGATTGCACTGCAGATCCTAACCTTCCTGGCAACATTTCCCACAGAAGCGCTTACCCCAGAGGGTTCACAGCAGACTGCAGAGGCATGCCACATGCTCTGGAAGAAAATCTGATAGTAGTAGAAGACTGTTTACTTCCCTTATTTGAGAATTGTGTTTGTTTCCTGGTGAGAAAGTGGTAACTATGCAAACAAGTTAGTTAATGCTTAACTACAAAATTCACAAGAAATAGCAAAGAGTGTTTCACAAATTCTGGGAAAGCACTACAAGCATCAATAAGATGTTGAGGAAGAACTGATGTCTTAGTCCCACTGCACGTATGAAAGTCAGTCCACCTTTTATAAAATCAGTAAGATTCTATTCAGGTTCATTGGTATTGTTCACATTTCTTGAGATTTTTCTCCCAATCTTAAATTCATCTATTTTCCTACAGGGTGGAGTCAGTTTGGAATCCTGGAATGAATACAGTACAGACCCAATGTTCAAAGATGCAAAGTCTAGCATAGCATTGCTGGGGCAAGACTTCTTTTTTGCCTCTGCTCCCACACCTGTAAAATTAGGTGGCTGGCCTAGAATGATCATGAAGGTATCCTATAGCCATTAATGTATAATTCTCAGAAGAGACTTTTAAAGAACGAAAATGCTTCCTTTTCATTTTATAATGAAAATAAAATGATTTCCAAGCGTGTTGCAATAGATTGCAAATGGATCTATTTTCGAGCAAGTACAAATGGACTGAAGTTATTTTAAACTTCCCAACTGAACTGAGCAAATCCAGTGGATAGTAAAATTTCATTCATCTAAGTTTTTGGCATTTTTTTTCTGTAAAAAATCATATGTCAGCAAAATAAAAAGATACTTTTTCCCACCAGATCAATTTAAAAGAATGAAACCCTAGCATGTATACTTTCAGTTCTAGCAAACTGAAAACAGAGAACTTTTATTTCCCAGACAATATCAAACTAAATATAGAAATATATCCACAAATTAATTAGAGTAGGGATTGCCAGTAATGATGAACAACAATTGGAAAATATATAAAACAAAACAAAGCAAACAAACAGAAAACCTTAGTATTGTGTCTTACGGAGGATAACAACCCTGTCGCAACAATGCCCGGAAGAACTCTTAGCTACCTCCAAGGTCTTAGAACAGCACTTAGTAAATTATCATGTGAGTGAATGAGTGGATGAGAACTTGGGTTAATGAGAAGAGGATGCACTCAACGTGTGTAGAACACGGTTTGCATAGGGCAGGGGTAGGATGGGACTCAAACCTTCTAAATTTACTTTGAACGGCTAAATCTAACCATACTTAGAAGTAAACAAATTTCTTGTAAGTTTTGCCATAATAAATTTTGAATTATATATGCTCACGAATATTTTTTAGCCCCTAAGATTCATGCTGTATGGGTATTCCAACACAAACTCAATGGAATGCCTCATGCTTACATGTACATACACATACAAAAGGGAAACACAGTCCTTCAGAAAATGATGTCTCTGAAGATAATAGTCAGCTCACAGAAATTTAACATATTTCTTAAACTATCAGGATTGCTTTAAGTAAACTATGCTATTATGTTTATTTATTGATATATTTATTTATTTATTTATTTATTTTTGCTGAGGAAGATTGCCCCTGAGCTAACATCTGTTGCCAATCTTCTTCTTTTTGCTTGAGGAAGATTTGCCCTGAGCTAACATCTGTGCCAATTTTCCTCTATTTTGTATGGGAGCCACAACCACAGCATGGCCACTGATGAGTGGTGTAGGTCTGCGCCCAGGAACTGAACCCAGGCCGCCGAAGTGGAGCGTGCCGAACTTAACCACTAGGCCACCAGGCCAGCCCCTTGTTTGTTTTTTTTTTGGTGCATTAAGAAACATATGTATAGCAGAAGCATGTGTTTTATTTGTGTTCTGGTATAGAGTTAATCAACTTATTTTATTTTATATTGGTTTACCCTTTTGTGGCTCTCAGAGTAATGCCTGTTTGCTAAATTTCAGTTTCTAGTTCTCATTTTGCATAATATTGTTAATAAGCAAAGTCAGGCCCATCCATTCATTCAACAAATATTTATTGAATGGCAGACACTGTTCTAGGTGCTTGGGAGGTACATGGGATAAGACAGACAGAGACCCACACCCTTGTGGAGTTGATAGCAAGGGGACATAGACAATCGGCCATAAATGTGATAAGTAAATGATACAGTGTGTGAGAAGTTGATAAGGGCTATGGAAAAAGAGACAACAGGGTTAGTGGTACAAGATTGCTGTTTTTAATTCACAACTCATTATTAAACAAAATTTTTGAATATCTACTATTTGAAAGGTACGTTCCATGAAACCAGGAGCAATATATGTGTTTGCTTACGATGACAGCCCCAATCCATGACACGGCACCTGAAATAAGACGTATTCATTCATATATGTTGGATACAAAAAAAGAATGAGGGAATATTATGCACTTTAGATTCTTGATCATAATACTATTTTGTGCACTTCTCTTATATCAAGCTACTTCATTTCAAAATATCATTGAACTATATTAAAATATTAAAGTTCAGAGTTTATGTTAAATATGTTTTAGTCCGTTTTCTTAGTTCTGTGTGGAAGGCCAAAAGCTCATCGTAAATTGATCTCCATGTTGTCTGTGGAATTGGTTGATTCTAGGAAAGTCATATGTAGACTGTTAATATCCATAATATTAGTCTGACTTAGGAGTTCTGATCTAGAAAGATCTTAGGGATCTTTCCCTAAGTGGAAGCTTTTAAATTAACAGGATATTTTCATATACATGAAATATATTCATGATGCATAAATATAAATATATTATGACAAATAAACAGTTCTGTCTGGACTGCTTTAAACATTATATTTAATTCAGCATTATTGTATAGAATTTTTTTTTTTAATCTGCTTTCCCCCACCAGATTAAAGGCTCCTAGAGCTCGGGGACTAACTTCCATTAATCTCTGAATCTTAAAGCATATAGCACATAGCAGGTATTTAATAAAGTTGCATGGATTGCTGAATGCTCAGAACAATTAGATCATCAGCTAGGGACTAGAAACCATTTTGCTAAATAGAAAATTTCACAATTGTGTTACAGAGAATCGGGATTTAATATTTAATTTGTTGCTAAGTTATAGAAGCCAGGGGAGACAAACAAAATAAAAGACTGGATTCACTTTGCTATTTATACAATGTCATCTTTTGCTCTTTTCACTGATCCTGTTCGGAGTTGCTGCATTAAGGAAATAATAAGGGCCCATAAGTACGTGCTCTCAATTGTGTAGTCTCATAAAAGCTTTGGAAATAAATGTAAGTATGTTCATTACTGTTAACTACTTATTCTCATTATGATGATGATAATGAATCTGCATGCTTTAATTTTATTCATACTATTCAGTAAGCTTAACGGTTTAAAACATATTTGGTTTTTCTACTAAAGAAACAACGTACAATGATCTGGGATATGAAGGAATAGCCTGTCCTTTTCCTCTTTTTTGGAGAAATTTATATCTGCTCTGTCATCCTGCAGTGGATTTGTTCCTCTCTTTTGACTTATTAACTTTATTTACATCAATCATTTATAATGCAATAATAATAATACTTAAAACAGCATTACTACATGGCAGGTAAGATATGGAAGTTTTACTCTACACCAAGGAGAAGATAGAGATATTAAGAAAGGTGAAGTCAAATATACATCTTGCAAAGAAATTCACCAAACAGAAAACTTTGGAAGTAGGAAAATTAATATATAATTATAGTTTGGAGTTATGTACACTTCATTTTCCCTCCTTTCTATTCCTGGGTCTTAATTAATTTTACCCATAAAATAATTATTGTCAAATCTTTGTATCTTTTCTGCTATAAACATATATTTTAAAATCAGATCTTTCTGGTATGATGAATTTAAAGAACTTCTGTATTCTACTTAGGAAAAACTTGTGAAATATGAAAACTTGTGAAAATATGAACTTTGTTGTTTTGAAGTTGTTTGAAGTAGCATTTCATCTTTTTAAGGAAAATAAATTAGAATTATGGGTTGAATTTAACTTAAAGGAAAGTAATTTGGTCCCAGGGCAGATCACGTATAAATGAAATAGACAATTGTCTAAGTAATATGATTTGAAACATGCTATAAAACTTTTCTAGCCTAAATTATTTCCTACCTTGGCCTTCTGTACTGCCAGAGGTACCCAACGACAGAATTGCATGCATTAACAGTGTGGCATATGCTAGTACCTTTGCTAAATAGTAAGTATTTCTAGACCAGGTATCACAGAAGTGATCCCTGAAGGGGACACTAGTTGTTGAAACAACTAGATGTTGTTTCCCTAAAGAAATTAGCTGAAAAAGAGTGAGAATCAGGGCATAAACTTCAAAAGGAAGGATGAAAGAAACCTATGAGGTAGAAAATATTTTTTAGCAGTGATTTTACAGTGCTTCAGTGGAGGGTTATGAGCAGCTAGAGGACAGCATGAACACACTGGCCATCTGAGGTAAAGAACATGGATTGGGTGAGAGCACTTCAAACTCGAGCCTGGACAGCCAGCGGAGCTTCAATCACCATCCTGCACAAAGGTGGTCTTTGTCATCACGACTCTCATTCGTCTTATCCCTGCTCTGGGGACATTTTCTTTTACATCCAATTTTACATATCGTTTATTCCGTCTCCCTTTTCTTCTTCTCTATGAACATAAACATTGAGTAACTTACAATGACTTGACCAATTGGGCTCTAAAAAATTAGATGAAAGAAACAATGACAAGTGTAGCATTAACTAGTTATTACAAAATTATAAGTTTATTAGAGGACATAGAAGCCCTTTGATCATGGATATTCTCAACCTGTGAAACTATTTGGGGTTAACACACTCTGAAAAAGGCTTAGAAATATGGATTTATGTTGCCGTTGAATTCACCACAGTATTATAAGGAAGATGTTTTGAGTTAGATAAGATTGTTAAGATTCCATAGATTCTCCATTTTGGGTGGAAGGTAATAAAGCTAATTCTGCTAGGAATGATTTCATATTATGTTTAGGGGGAAAAACAGTATTAGTAGAATTTTAACAGGAAACATAATCTAACACAAAGTAATACATCTTTTATTTTCAGATGTACCCACATAAAATGAGCTTTTGATTTTTTTCATTTGAAAACTCAACTTTCAATGTGTTCTTATCCTTTCTATTGTTTGCAGCTCAATTACATGGAAATATTTGATTAGGCTTTCCATGAGTCTGGCATCTTACAATCCCCAAACCTAAAAATGACAACTGTAATTTCTGATTATTTCCTTTTTGTCATTTTCCATGTGAATATCTTCACATACTTGCTTTAGTTAACTACTGCCCCCAAAATGTTGCATCAAAAACAACCCTAATAAAAGTCAGTGACTTAAACGATTATTTATTCTTTTGAAACTGAGGTTAGCTAAAGATCTGGTCTGGTGATTTATACCAGATTGGGAATAATTGGGAAGCTCTGCTTCAAGGATCAGGTCTGGCTGGGATGGAGTGAGGTAGTTTTGCTTCAGGCAATTTATTCTGGGGTCCAGGTGAAGGGATAACATCTGTAACAGTATTGGAAGCTCTTACCACGGTGACGGTACAGCCTATGAGGGAAAGCAAAAAGCTCATGATGCCTCTTACAGCCTGGACTTAGAAATAGCACCTTGTGACTTCTGCCATCTCATTGACCAAAGCAAGTCATATGGCCAAGCCTAAAGCCAAGTGGTAGGGAAGCACACTTTTCCTACAGAGAGACCATGACAAGGGTTTGGATGTACAAAGGGATAAACAATTTGGGCTAATAATTCAATTGACCACAGTTGTGCTTATGCATTATGATATTATGAATGGTTATATAATATTCCATCAAATACTCATGCCATATTCTATGTGACTCTTCCTAATTACTTAGACATGTATGTGGATTTTGGTTTGATGTATTGTTTATATATTGATGAACATCTTTGGGCATATAGTTTTCTTTCTATGTTACATTCTTTCATTAGGATAGCTTCCCAGAAGATAAATTATTTGATCAAAGTGTATGAATAAATGTATAACTCTTGAAAGTCACTGCAACACCATCAGCTACGAATAACAGACACAGTATCATTCCATTTGCACCAGCATGGGGAGTCTCTAATTCTCAGTTGTTGTTGTTGTCTTTAAGAAAGAACAAATTAACACCTCTTTTTATTTGTTATTTCATTCATTATTAAAAAGTTGAACACTTTTTCAAATGTATTTATGAGTTGTAAATATCTGCTTTTGAATTGTCTGTTTCTCTCTCTTATTCGATTAACTGTTAGAATAATGCTTAATGATTTGAATGTAAAATATTTCCCACAAGCACCTCAAACTAAACTCCATCTAATATTCATCTTAGCCTTTCCCTTCCCAAACTGGTTGGTCTCATCTATTCCAATATTCAGTATTTATTCATTTATTGAAGTCAGAAACATGGACTTTATTATTCAGTCACCTTTATCACCCATATCTAAACACTATGCAAAACTTTTTTTGATTCTATTTCAAATCTACTCACTTGTCATCCCCACTAGCCTCATTCAGACACTCCCTCCACCCCAGGCTATTGCAATACCCTCCTTACTGTTCTTCTGGCCTCTGTTTTTTCCCAATCCATTCTCAGCATTGCTTCCAGAAATCTTTTATTTACATGAAAATTAGGACATACCACTTACCTTGTCAGAAATACTTGATACGCTAAATTTCCCACTACTCCTAAGAAAACAATTGAGACCTTTATGAAAGTCCCTCTGTCAATGTGCGCCGTGTCACGTCCATCTGCCCTTGCCTCGTTCATGCACTCTGTGTACTCTGTGTGTACTCTGGAGACACACAACTACTTTTAGTGGTTACTAGCTATTACCACTTTTTCACACCTCCATTTCCTGCAAATGCTGGGCATCTTTCCAGAACGCTCATTCCCCAGTAATCCCTGTGCCAAATGCCTATTCATTCTACAAGCTGCAGACTAAAGCCTTCCCTAATTCCCTCTGGCAGATTCCATAGTCTTTTATTTCCTCTTGTGAACTTTGTACATATCTCCATTATAGCGTGTGTCTTTTCCTGTGATAATTTATTTTTATGTCTTTCTCTTTATTTGGAGAATGTGTTCCTCGTGGTGAGAAACCATGTCATTTCCTTTTTATATCTCCAGCTCTTAGCACAAGGTCTGTCACACAGTGGGTAATCATTAAATGTTTCCCCAATTTGCAAATAAATAATAATTGAATACATAAATGAAGAAAATTGATTTTGTCTAAATAATCATGCATGAATTCTGGGCCACAGGTAAATAATGGCAAGGGAAGATTTTAGATAAGGTGTAAATCATATTTGTTTATTTATTTTTGCTGAGGAAGACTAGCCATGAGCTAACATCTGTGCCCATCTTCTTCCATTTTGTATATGGGATGCCTCCACAGCATGGCTCGATGAGTGGTGCATAGGTCTGCGCCCGGGATCTGAGCTCGCAAACCCAGGGCCTCTGAAGCAGAGCATGCGAACCCAACCACTACACCACTGGGCCAACCCCTGAAAAATAATAATTTTAAATAGTACTTTTAGAAATTTAAAACTATACCACTTACTTATTTTAAGGCAGACATTTTATAAACACATTTGGAAAAATGTTCAACTAAAGGCAAGAACTGTATTCCCCACTTTGTTTTCTTCTTAGTGGTCCCCCTTCTCACCCACCTACAAGAGAACTGAGCACTTCACTCCCGACGTGATTGGTCATTATTGGCCTACGGAATGAATTTTTAAAAACATATTTAATGTTTCTTTACATAAGTAGATACTCAAGTTAATGTAAACGTATAGTTTAGCTTTAGTGTATTTATTCCAAGAACTAACACCAGAATTCTCATTTTTTCAAACGTCACATATATTATCCTTTATTAAATAAAAGATTGTTTTATTTCATGCCCACTTCACAGTAGTTAAAAATAAGTAGATAGGCTTTACATCATTCAGAAACTCTTTTTATTTAGTATTTTCTTTTATTGGAATACTCTTCTGCCTCAATTCCCATATTTATCTTTGTAGCAAATACTAGTGATTCTAAACTCAGCTGACACATCTCCTGGTGTGTGAAGAGGGCCAGATGAGAGATGTTCCTCTTCTGGTTTCTCAGCTACCCTATTTTAGCTCTTAACATGTTATATCTGACTCCGCCATTAGACAGATCGTAGAGACTGTGTTTATCATATTGTGTGTGTTACATCTTTTCCACTGACAGGCCACTGATACATTTTGTCCTGCACGATGTCTCCTAACCATCTAAAAGTTTTTCTCCTAATAATTAGACATAGAAATTTCCAGATTCTTTTAAAGAAAAAAAATTCTGAGGGTTATTCAACCTTGTGTCTACATTCCCATGAAGGTGGCTGGAACTCTGAGGCAACTTTGACTCTGACGTGAGCCGTGTGCTCTGCCATTTGTCACAGTTCCTATGCACACATTTTTCTCATTGACGTTACCTGCCTCGCCACCGTTGGCGTGTGGATATAAGACTCCTACAGACTACGTGAGGCTGTGTCTCAGATCTGTTGAATAAGAGCATGTGACCTTGGCCCACTTGATCTCTCTTGATCTTCATCCATGAAATGGGGGTAATGATAGTATCCTGCTAATGGAACAGTTGTGTGGATTAAATGAATAAATGTAAAGTGCTAAATAGAGTACCTGGCATACTCGCAAAATAGTATATATTTATCAAGATCTCAGTTTTCATTTGATTATGATATAAAAAATTTTGCAAAGAAGCTAGCTATTATAAAATATTCTTTAATGGCAGAGATGGGAAGATATAAATAATGTGTAGTGTTCTTTATTAGTTAAGATACAGACTCAACCAAGAAATACTGAACCACATTAACAATAGTAGCTTTTACAAGCTAGAATTCTCTCTCTCTCCCATAGCAGCCTAAAGACATTCATCCTGCAGGCGCCTACAGCTGACACATTGTTTCCACAATGTTGGGGACCAAGACACTTTCCATCTTGTGGCACCACCATCCTTTTGGATATTGCTCTCATATGTGCAATTGAAAGTAGCTCTCAATCACGTGCCCTTGAGGAGGAAGGAAGGAGGAAAGATGAGGGCTCACACCTTAACTTTAAAGGCAAAATCCAGACGTGGTACAACTCACTTCTGCCCACGCCACCACATTGGTCAGGACTTCATGGTATGGCCACACTTAGCTGCAAGGAACACTGGGAAATATAGTCTTTCATTTGGTGAATATGTGGCCAGCAAACCCCCATTACTATAGAAGAAAGGGAGGGAAAGAATTTGAGGAGACAGATAGCAATCTCTGCCAAGCATCAGAAGGTGAAGAGTACATTTATGATACCTGTCCAGCGTTTTCTCCTAGGAAAGAAAAGCTATCTATTTTTGCATGGTTGATATATATGTACAAATTTGCTGTTTGCTATTGAGTAGAGTAATAATCAGATATATCACAACTATACCTAAGAGAGATTCACTAAAGATATTAGAACTGCCCACCTCTGTCAAGGCCGCCCCCCCGCCCCCTTTGGCAGGAAGGTACTCTGCTCTATTGACAGTCCAAATTAGTGAGGTTCCCCATGTCTTCCCTGTGGTCCTGTCTAAATCTATAGGTGTATCCAAAACTTCAGCATCAATTCAGTTTCAGAATTATTTGAAGTCTTTGAGATAGATGCTAAGCAGGCCTAGGTCTTCCTGTTTGTTTAAAAGAAATGATGAGCCATAGGAATTCTCCCTGTAATTGTGTAAGATGGACTTTTTAAAGGAAGACCCAGGGACTATAATCAAACGAGGAAACTGCACTCTCATATTAAAACGATCTGCAATTATCTAGGCCGGCTGAGTGTAATTAGATAGTTGGAATCAAGCCAGGACATTGAGGCAAACACTGCTGCTTTCCCTGAAAGGTGCCTTGGGATTTTTAATGACCACTTATGGTCAAGCCTGGAGTTTTGCATCTCATCTAGAAAATAGTGCCTCTGGGAGCATGACGTTTCCAGCTCCATTGCTTGCTAACTACTGACAATGTTTCTACTACTAGGGGAAGTGAATGTTAAGTACTGATTGCAAGAATTTTTTCTGTGAATTCACTTCTTGATTATTTGTTCAGGAGAGTTCTGTGTTTTCTGAGTGGTGGTACTCATTGTTGGTGATGGTTGATTAGGTAATTATTTTATTCAAAACCAGTTAGATATATGACTGTTTTTGCCAATATCACAAACATGTTCAGTAAATTTTTTAAGACTATTAAACTATTTTGTTTTTAAAAAGACAAATGTTTCATCATAAATAATACACATTAAGATATCTTTATATAATAACTGAGTATTTTATTGAGTTAAATAGAATTTTTATATTTTTATCCACATTATACACATAAACAAAAATAGAGAAATTTAGTTGTATGCTATTTGCAATGAATTAAACATTTTCTGGTAGAATTTGTCACAATAACGGAGTATTTTGAAAATGGAATATTTGAAGAGTTGAAATTCCTGAAGGAAAAAAATTGTCCTTTTATTTCATTATTATTTTTTAACATTTTTTGACAACCTCTAGAAATTTGATGTATTGCTTTTTATTTGGCTCTCTGGAGAGGAAGCAAACTGCGGAATTTTTTTTTAAAACAAGAAAACGTAACACCTGAGGACAACGCTTTTCTTTCTATGGTAAAGTTGTTTTTATGAAAAAATATATTTGGTATTGTAAAAATATTTTAATAATTATGACATTTTATTTTTTTTAACCTATATGCCAAATCTAGTTCATGGACACTGCTCTTGTTCCATTTGATTGTCACAATAACTCTATAAAAGTCACTCTTTTTGCCGGAAATTTGCATTTGTTGAAATTTAAAATGTATTTAAACCTTGACCTTGACTTTTCCACTTCTGAAGACCATTATACATTTTTAACAAATAAGATCACCATACAATTCATGTGAGAGGAGAAAGAGGCACCATTTATAATTACTCTGGGGCAAACCGATACCAACTGACCGTGGATATCAGATGTGAGGTCACGCTACCTGTGGTGTGCTCAGTCGCAGTTTGATTCATATATTCACGTGTGTGAATGTGTAACTGATTCAAGTCATGTGGCGTAGTGCCTGTGAGCACAGGATCTGAAACCTACTGTGGGCCATGGTGGTCATTGTACTCTGACACAATAATGCTGGAACATTAGTGAGAAACTTCTAGATGGATTTTGTTATTTGTTAAATTAGGTATTGTAAATGTCCACTGCAAAGACTGAGTCACCAGATGAGTGAGTTTCTACCTGTTCTGAGCCTTCTATGTTAATACCTCTGTATTCTTCTACCTATTTTCTGTGTAATTACCTATAATTTTGAAGATTTAATTTCAATGTCTTCATTTTAGTATTCTGCATATATTATATGTATGATGTAATTATAAGCTATATATTATTATACTTATAGTAATTTTATGCACACACACCCCCCGCGCTGTTTAACAGTAATTATAATGTCTTCATATGTATCATCTTATTTATCCTTACATAACACTGTGAAGTAGTATTTTATACTTTTTCTCATGAGTAAAGTGAAGCTCAGAGTTTTACTAACATCATTCAGATAATAAGTAGGGAATTTTGTTCCAGTATCATATGTATGCATTACTATTGTTATTATTACATGCCCAAGGTATATTTTAAACAAATTGCCTTCAAACTGTATTTAGACTTCTGTATTCTTTTTTTTTTTTTTTGGTCATGTATTCATGAAATCATTCCCATATTATAAAACTTTTTAAAAACATGTTTCTAATAGCTGCACAGTATTTCGCATACGTATGTACTACATTTTATTAATTAGTCCACTAGTGCTACACGTTTTGCAAGTTTCCGCTATTTTGCATTCATATATAATACTCTTGCAAATATTCGTTTATTTTGATTTTTTGTCTAATTCTCTGATTAAAAGAGAATGGCTAATTCAAGATTCTTGGTGCTTACTAATGAATTAATTTTGAGAGTAGTTTTAACATTAGCATTATTAAAGATGTCAGATTTTTTTTAAATTAGGAGACTCAAGTGGCAAGTTTACTCAAAGGAATTAAGGAGACCTAGCTCCCTGTCCTTTCTTGAAGAACTAAGTCAATTAACTTCTAAGTGCCGTGCATTTCAGTTTTAGGATAGGGACGATAGCACAGAGTCAAAGGGAAAATGTCCCAGAAAAATGTTTTTTAAAATATTGATGTTATTAAGGACATTCGCTGAATGCAAAGATCAAAGAGATGACGTAGGGATGCACACAGAATTCCTTTGAAGAAAGACAGTATGTGGAACAGAAAGAACATGGAATATTGCCTGTAACAAAGTATGATGTTAGTGCAGGATGCGCCATAGACCTGATCCCTGTTGCATTTCTTTCTTTTTATTTTTCACCTTTCAAGATGCAGTATTTCAGAGGTTTCAAAGCAACACAGTTTTGCAACTCAAGAGTCACCTGCACTGTGACACTTGACAGCTGTGTACTCTGGCCTCGGAGATCTCCATTGTACACCGCCATTACTGAATTGTTTCGACTTCTTTTTCTCTATTTATTTATTTAAAAAATAATAGATTCACATGATTAAAATCCACGACCTCCTGCTTTGCCTACTCTGTGGCTCATTAAGCTGTTTCTTCTGATGGTTATCAGCTTATGTCTGAATATGCCTTGAGTATGATTATTTCTTGTTTTGTCAGTTTTAGACATTACCTGTTGAACAGAATATGTCATCAACCTTAACAATTTTGTTCTTTAACTATAAAAGATACTGCGTTCCTTTGTCTAAAAATTGAAAATCGATATACAGTATTTACATTACTGTAATTTTTAAAGGATCATTTGTAGCAGAGACAAAAAGTGTGCTATGATTATATTCATTTTCTTGTGCAGTTTTTTTGTTTGTTTTTCCTGTTATTTCTACTTGGCTCCCATTTTATTGTACTATTTGTTTTTATTATAGTACAATCATTGCCAAACTCTTTATAATGTCAAGCATTCTATCAGTTCGCTTTCTTCCTGGAGACCACTCTCCTCGGACCCTCAGTTTTACTTCACCAATCTGTATTAGTTTCTCTAAGTCTGCTGCATCCTGGTTCTTCTCTTTACTTCCTTGGCTGTGTCCTGCCTCACATATTTTCCACTCTTTTGCTTTGCTCCCTTATTTTCCTGAAGGATATCTTCATGTACATTCCTTAAAAAATTTATGATGGATAAATTTACTAGGTCCTTGAATTTCTAAAAATGCTTTCCTTCTATACTCATAATTTATTGATGGTTTTGACTGATGGTTTGACTGGGTTTAGAATGCTAAGCTAAAAGTAATTTCACTTAGTATTGGAAGTACACCTTTTAACACATAGTGTTCCTGTTGAGAAGTCTGATGTCATTTTGCCTAATTTCTTTATTTCTTTGATAAATTATCTTCCTATGTGTTCTTTGTTCTGTCTTTCTGGAACCCTTAATGTTGATCTTTCTGGAAGTATCCTTTCTTTTATTTTTTCTCTCATTTTTCTTTGTTTTCTCTACTCATTGGGAGAGTTCTTTAACTTTATGTTCCAATATTTCTAAGTTTTTATTGGAAATGATATTTGTCATTTTCAAGAACACATTTCTTCCTCGATGGTGCCTTCCTATATGACTATGTTCTTTTTTTATACCTTTTTCCCAAATTACCTTAGGATATTAACTATATATATATATTTGTGTGTGTGTGTGTGTGTGTGTGTGTGTGTGAGAAAGATCAGCCCTGAGCTAACATCCATGCTAATCCTTCTCTTTTTGCTGAGGAAGACCAGCTCTGAGCTAACATCTATTGCCAATCCTCCTCCTTTTTTTTTCCCTCCCAAAGCCCCAGTAGATAGTTGTATGTCATAGTTGCACATCCTTCTAGTTGCTGTATGTGGGACGTCGCTTCAGCATGGCCGGAGAAGCGGTGTGTCGGTGCGCGCCCGGGATCCGAACCCGGGCAGCCAATAGCGGAGCATGCTCACTTAACCACTAAGCCACGGGGCCGCCCCTATATATATATTTTTGAAGTCTCCACTACTTTCTGAATTATGTTTACTTGATGTCAGTTTCACCGTGTTTAAAATCTTGGTCATTAATGTTATAAGGATTATATTTTGGTTTGGAAAAGATCACACTGACAGACTAAGGTATATTAATTGGTTAGAGGCAAGAGATTAAGCAAGGAGAAAATGCGGTTATCTAGGCAAGAGATGATGTAGTTTGGAGAAGGAGCCACCCTCATCTCTTAAAAGACCTAGAACAAACCATTGTAAGTAATATATATGGGAAAAATACTTTAAATAAACAATTCTATCCTTGCTCTATTTATATTTCCTTATCCTCATACTCTTTTTTACGGTTTCTTTTTTTGACATTGAATACTCTTTATTTTCTCCATTAAACTACTCTCCAGAAACTATCATTACCCTTAGATATTTCATTAGACAGATCTTTGTTCTTCTCCAACTCTTCTCCATAATCAGAGACAAATAAAAACAAATGGGTTTAATGATTACAGATGTAATTCTAGACTATGGCAGATAGCGGCTGAGTAGAATCCTATGGAAATGGCTCTGGTTTCTGCCCAGAGATAAAGGGAATGTTCACCATTCGGGATGAAGGTTTGATCAGAGGACCCACTCTAACCACATCCCTTCAAAATGGACAAGAGAGGGCCTCTACCCCACTAAAAAAACCTGAGAGATTGAGTGAGGGGAAAGAGCCCAGGTCTCCTAAAATTTCTGTGTCATAAATATAGAGAAGAAATCAACGTTTGGTTCAAAATTCCCAGAAGTCTTCTGGCTATTAACTGCTATTTTTCTAGAGCAGAAGAGAAAACAACGGGCAGCTAAAATTTCACCTACACCCGACTCCTGCCTGACAGCATCCTATTTCTCTGATGTCACTTGAGATTTCTTTCTTTTGAAACTCTGGCTAATGGAACGGCTTCTTTGGAATTTTCTTGGCCTGTTCATATCAGTGGTAGTGGGATCTGAAAGTCACTCAGTTCAGTTCTTCCCAAAGAACAAGTGTATATTGTACAGAAATCGATATAATTTTTAGCAGAATCTCATTTAAAATTATGAAGTATACAGGTTGAAACCTTTCTTTCTCCTTTTCTGCCTCTACTCTCCAATTATCAGGTACAGGCAGACTTTGGAGATATCGTGGGTTTGATACCAAACCTCTGCAATAAAGCAAATATTGCAATAAAGCGAGTCACATGAATTTTGTGGTTTCCCAGGGCATATAAAAATTATATTTACACTATACAGTAGTCTATTAAGTGTGCATTAGCATCATATCTAAAAATATAATACACATACCTTAATTAAAAAATACTTCATTGCTAAAAAATATTAACCATCATCTGAGCCTCAGAAAGTCATAATTTTTTGCTTGTGGAGGGTCTTGCCTTGATGTTGAAGGCTGCTGGCTGATCAGGGTGGTGGTTGCTGAAGGCTGGGGGGCTGTGGCAATTTCTTAAAATAAGACAACAATGAAGTTTGCCACACTGATTGACTCTTCCTTCAACAAATGATTTCTCTGCAGCATGTGATACTGTTTGATAGCCTTTTACCTGCAGTAAAACTTCCTTCAAAATCGGAGTCAATCCTCTCAAACCTGTCACTGCTTTATCAACTAAGTTTATGTGATATTCTAAATCCTGTTTTGTCATTTTAACAATCATCTCAGCATTTTCACTAGGAGTAGCTTCCATCTCAAGAAACCACTTTCTTGGCTCATCCATAAGAAGCAACTCCTCGTCCATTAAAGTTTCATCATGAGATTGCAGCAATTCAGTCACATCTTCAGGCTCCACTTCTTATTCTAGTTCCCTTGCTATTTCCACCACATCTGCAGTTACTTCCTCCACTAAAGTCTTGAACCCCTCAAAGTCATCCATGAGGGTTGGAATCAACTTCTTCCAAACTCTTGTAAATTGTGGTATTTTGACCTCTTCCCATGAATCACAGATGTCCTTAATGGCATCTAGAATGGCAAATCCTTTCCAGAAAGTTTTCAATTTACTTTGCCCAGATCCATCAGAGGAATCATTATCTATGTCAGCTATAGCCTTATGAAATGTCTTTCTTAAATAATACGACTTGAAAGTTGAAATTTTCCTTGATCCATGGACTGCAGAAGGGATGTTGTGTTAGCAGGCATGAAAACAACGTTAATCGCATTCTATATCTCCATCAGAGCTCTTGGGTGACCAGGTGCATTGTCAATGAGCAGTAATATTTTGAAGAGTCTTTTTATTGAGCAGTTGGTCTCAACAGTGGGATTAAATATTCATTCAGCAAACCATGTTGTAAACAGATGTGCTATCATCCAAGCTTTGTTGTTACATTTATAGAGCACAGGCAGAGTAGATTTAGCATAATTCTTAAGGGCCCTAGGATTTTCAGAATGCTAAATGAGGATGGACTTCAACTTAAAGGCACTGGCTGCATTAGCCCCTAAGAAGAGAGTCAGATTTTCCTTTGAAGCTTGAAGCCAGGCATTGACCTCTCCTCTCAAGCTATGAAAGTCCTAGATGGCATCTCCTTCCAATATAAAGCTGTTTCCTCTACATAGAAAATCTGCTGTTTAGTGACCACCCTCATTAATGATCTCAGCTAGATCTTCTGGACAACTTGTTACAGCTTCTACATCAGCACTTGCTCCTTCATCTTGCACTTTTATGTTATGGAGATTGCTTCTTTCCTTAAACCTCATGAACCAATCTCTGCTGGTTCAAATTTTTGTTCTGTAGTTTCCTCACCTCTCTCAGCCTTCATAGAATTGAGGAGAGTTAGGGCCTTGCTCTGGATTAGGCTTTGGCTTAAGGGACTGTTGTGGCTGGTTTGATTTTCTATCCAGTCCACTAAAACTTTCTCCATATCAGCAATAAGGCTGTTTCACTTTCTTATCATTGATGTGCTCACTGGAGTAGCACTTTTAACTTTCTTCAGGAACTTTTCCTTTGCATTCATAGCTTGGTTAACTGTTTGGCACAAGAGGCCTAGCTTTCAGCCCATCTTGGCTTTTGACATGCCTTCCTCACTAAGCTTAATCATTTCTAGCTTTTGATGTAAAGTGAAAGATGTAAGACTCTTCCTTTCACTTGAACACTTAGAGACCACTGTAGGGTTATTAATTGGTCTAACTTCAATAGTTTTGTGTCTCAGGGAATAGGGAAGCCTGAGGAGAGGGAGAGAGATGGGGGAATGGCTAGTCGATGGAGCAGTCAGAACACACAATATTTATCGATTAAATGCATGGTCTTATATGGACCTGGTTCCTGGCACCCCAGACCAATTACAGTAGTAACATCAAAGATCACTGATCACAGATCACCATAACAAATATAATAATAATGAAAAAGTTTGAAATACTGAGAGAATTACTAAAATGTAACACAGAGACACGAAGTGAGCAAGTGCTGTTGGAAAAATGGCGCCAATAAATATGCTCAACACAGGCTTGCCACAAATCTTCAATTTGTAAAAAATACAATATCTGCAAAGTACAATAAAGTTCAATAAAACGAGATATACCTGTATATATTCTTACCTGACTGATTAATTCAGGACCAAGAAAGTCTGAGAGTATATTCCTGACTGTAACTTTTTTCTACTTTTGTCCCGCTTATCTAAATTGTAACTTAGCTTTCCAGTGACCTTTAGTCTTTAGTTTTCTTTGTGCTATTAAGTTAATCCTGTAAACAAGTCCATGCTAATATGACAGCCAGTTATTGGATTTCATCTTCTAGGTGGCGTGTAAGCCTTCACCTATTTAAAATCCACATGTAATGTCAGAGGTGGGCGTGTGATGCACTGTGGCGACATTTCAGCAGCACACATTCCGAACCTCGTTATATAGCCAGCAGCTTATTCCACGCCCATTACAGCAAATGAGGATCACAATAAGAACGAAGAGAAGGTGTCAATCTCATTGCCTTCTAGACTCCATTCTTCATGTAACTGTAGGAGCTTTTGCACATTCTTTAGTCTCTCATGAATTATATAATTGCTCACCTTCCCTTTCCATTCTCTACCTTCCCTTTCCATTCTCAACCAGTAGGTAGAGGAGCTAATAAGACTTGATTAATGAGATCCTATCTCAATTTGGTTATTGATATAAAGGCTGGATGATTATTGAAGAATGCCCAGATTTAGTTATTTAATAAACCAGATGTGGTAAATTGCTAGTCCAAGACCATAACTGGCCCACAGAATTGCTTTGCTTTGCACAGAGGGTGTTTAAAAATTGGGATATTTACCAATAAATTCTCAGTTTCTGGCCCCTGTGAACAGAACTGGCTCTGGCAACCCTGGGCTCACATTGGCTCTTGATAACATTCCTCAAGGACTCTTCTGGAGCTGGGCAGCCACTGCTCCTTTTCGTTGAGTTCCATTCACTCTCTATTGCTTCAAGCTTCACTCACTTTACTCATTTAAGGCCAAGCCCTGGGAGACCTTTGAGTTTAAGGCAGTATTTTGTTTTTGTCAATTAGGGCATTTAAAGAAAAGGTGTTGTAGAATTCATTATTGTCTATACTGTTTAGCAAAAACAATATAAGCTATATAGATCAAAATACATGAAGTTTTATGGTCTTTGTTTTTTATAATATGATTGCCCATTTTCTTTCTTAGAAGTAGTCTTTTTTCCATCTATTAAATGAGTAATGAACTTTGGGAAGACTTCTCTTTGACTCCTGAAAAAAAATATTGGTTTAGATAAAAATCTTAACTTGATACCTTTTTCCTATAATTAATATGCATTTGCCACCTGGCAGCCAAAAACATTCAAAACTGCTTATTAACAAAGTTGAGCGAATAAATGGATAAAATGTATAAATAAATGAACTTCTACACTTTAGGATGTCTACATTGTGTGGAAGGATTTTCCTTGAATATGTGCCAACTTTTTTTTCAACTTTTGGATCACATCTTATTATCCTAGCTGTAATTAGAAATCTTGTGAAATTAAGAACCATTAAATTCAATGAATTTTCAGCATCGGAAATATGCCCAGAGGCACCTAGCCGATGAGTCTGCCTGGGATTGGGTTTTCAGCGAGTTCTCCCTCCTCTCCTCCTATTCACTCTAAAAGGGGGCGTCGTTCCACTTAGCTAATTAATTACACCTGCCAACAAGCAGATGGTCCTATAGGCTTTGAAGCACGGAAATAGCTAGGTGCATATCAGCTAGTTTAAGCTCCCTTCAGTTGCAATTTATCTTATAACTCTAGAAACTCCAGAGGAAATAAAATATTAAATGATTACAAAGGAAACATTTTAAAATATTTTTATTTCAAAAATGTATTTTAAAGTCTAAATTATCATTTTTTTTTTCTGATCTCAACCCAAACACACTTTTCAAATAATTATGTTTAGCATCTAGTTTGGAACAATACTTGCCAGATGTTACCATCTAATTGTTCTGAGCACTGAAGTAAAAGGAGAATAGAGGACCAGAGCCACTTAGAAAATTGTGAAGAACAGTTCTCAAAATATTATAGCTTCTTAGTAAATAATGTTTTTTGAGTTGTTGTGGTTTAATTGTAAGGAAAGATGTATATGTAACAATGTTGAAAGTAGAATCGAGGGCAGTAGTGGTATTCTTGCTAACATTCCCATTTGTATTCCAGATTTTTATGCCGGTCTGGTTAGTCCTATTTTTTTTTCCTTGCATCTCAAGCTAGGTAGCTTTAAAAAGAGATTTTCACTGTAGCTTAATTTTCTATGTAAAATTCCTTCAAATATGACATAGCTGTATAAACCCATGTCCTACAAAAGTAAATTAGGAATAGAATATGAATTTATACAAGATAATCTATGCACTATTCTCTCAAGTATGGTCATATTAAATTATTTAGTTTAAATCTTTTTGAATTCACAATTAAATATTTAGTTTCATAAAATTCCTGAAAATATTTTCTCTAATTCTACTTCATATGTGAGAAAATTTTAGTTACAGGCTTTATGCTTTGAAAGATAATGAAGTTTTTAAAATTGAATGTATACTTTTGTTAGAGGTACAATAAAAATTCTTCTATGTACAATATATTTTATTCCCATCTGTTTTCCCAGTACATTTATGAAATTAATATAAATAAAATTAATAAAATATCCCAAACTCCAAAATAAAATTGCCTCCCTTCTTTTCCACTATTTTAAGTAAAAGTTATCTGATAGACATATCTAAAGATGTATATATTTAATTATACAAAGAAAGGAGGATAACTTTTTGAAAATTTAGGCCCCAAGAAGATACTTCAGTCTTCTTATAATATTGAGTGGTCTACAATTCAATTCAATGAGTCAACCTGCAGAAAAGATACTGTGATAAGCTGCATTTGACTCTGTGTTTTAATTGTGAATTCCTTTTTCTTCCATCATATGAGCTTTACCTCAGTTGCCTTTAAAATGATTAGACTATTAAGCTTAATGTTAAAATAAACTTTCATTGATTTGATTTCGCTAATTTGAATGCCTTCCTCTTATGCTCTCTTTGTATTAATTGCTCTACAACAAATAGGAAAAACATTATAAGGAAAATGCGCATTTGGTTAGGAGAAACAAATGCCCTACATATTTAAACATGTTCATATTTTTAGAAATGCAGCTGCGAAGCACGTACAGGTAGATTCTCCTCAGGCTATGATGTTGGATAAGGTAACTAAAAATCAGTTTACTCTATTCATTAAAGCAGAGCTTCCAAGGACTAACCACAGATAGAGTTCCCACAGCACTTGAAAACAATAAAATTGCCTTTTTTTCTTTAATTCGGTCTTTTTACTGAATTGAAGGGCTTTTCTTGAAGTAGGCTGAATTCTTGAAGTTTTATTGTGCTGTGTTTTCCTCTGTATCTACTTTCGACAGAGGGAAAAGAAAGTATCTCCGATGATGAGGCTGGGATACAGTCCAGACGTCTAACAGAGCAAAGATTTTTTTTCAGTGCAGTTCTTTATTTAGAAAAGACACCCTAAAAGCATAATTTTACCTTTCAACTCAATAAAATATTTTCAAAAAGGATTTCCGGAAAATTACTGCGAGTTCTTAGTTATACTTAGAAGTAGATTACATAAGAGTTGTGCCTCAGCTCAGCTTAAACCTTTTTTGTTTTTTCCTTTAAATTTCTCAGTCTTTCCTTCTGTTCTGGAGAGAGTATAGAATAAAAAGTTTAAAAGCAGGATCCTAACTTGGCAGTTAGAATGAGTTGGTATCGTAATTCTCTAGAACTCGGACCAGTTACTTATCTCTCTAAACTTTAGTTTTCTCATCTGTAAAATAAGATTAATAATAATTACCTCATAGGACTTCTGTAAGGATTGAGAGAAATATTGCAGTATAAATATATTCAAAGAATGGCAGCATCTACCAAGAGGTATTATTAGAGTGAGGTGGTTGACAATGGGCTTTGGAGTCTGATGGTCAAGCATTTGAATGCTGGCTGGATCCCTGTCTATGTGGGAGGCTTTTGGCACCTTGCTCCTTCATCCTGCATCTCACTTGTTATGCCTTTGGGGTATAGGAATCCCACCCCAAAAAATAAAACTCTGAATTTAAGGACCTGAAGTAATTTTAGTGATGTCCAGAACCCATTATAGCCTCCTCAAAGGTCATCTGAAATTCATATAAGTTGAAAATAATTTTTAAAAATAAACAAACCAACCTACATATTCTAACTTGGCCTAATAATCCCGCCCCAGTTTTAGCTGTCTCAAAAGTGTATTTATGAGAGAGAACAGAGAAAATTGTTAAGCAGGATAGAAGAAATTTAGTTACCAGAGAACTTTTCTTACCTTCTCCTTAATAATAATCATAATAATAATAGCCCATCAATTGAACCTCTGCTCTATGACAGGCACTGTGGTGAGCGCTTACATATATTAACTCATTTTCTCCCTATAATTGCTCTGGCAGAGAGGTATCCGAGGTATTATTAATATCTGTATCCCTGTTTTACACATGAGGGAGCCGAGACTTGGGGAGAATCACTAATGTGACTGAAGTCTCGCAGGTCGTCTGTGGTGGAGTTGTGGTTGCCCGGGCTGACCCCATAGCCTGCGCCTATGTTTACATCCCAATAGTTTCCTTTCTTGAACATTGGCATCTCGAGTAGACTGAACCATCTGACGCTGTTACGTCATCTCAGCTTTTGGGTCATTTTTTCATGTCCAGTGTCAGAGCAGCCAAATACCCCAAATAATTTTGAAATCGTATTTATTAACCCCAGGAAAGTGAAAGCATTCTAAGATGAAAGTGTATCTTAATTTACGTGATAATACAGAGCTATACCATTGCCTAGTGGAGCCAATTCTGTTACGACATCAGAGGTCACCTTATGTGAATAATCTTTACAATGAAGAAAAATGAGGCTGGTGGTGCGGGGAGCCACAGAATATAATGATTCATTAGAAATGATGTAAGTAGTTTCTGCAGATATTTTAATGAGTTTTTTCTTTAAATATCTTAAACATATAGCTTTAACTCTTAAAATCTCTGAGCAAATGTAGTATTTGATTATATCCTGTCTTCACTTAAGGCTAAGGATCTTTTTTCCCCTGTATCAACCAGCAGTGTTATTGTAGTAACGTTTGTTACGCATCTTATTTTCATTACCCATTTTATTGATTTAATTTTAAAAATCTTAATAGATTTAAACACAAGTGTGGAGCAGTCCCACCTCCCTGCTCAACCCTGAGCCACACAGATGTGTTTAATAGTGCTCTGCGTTTCCTAATTAATCCATCCTGCTGCAGTAGAAATGCCAGACCCTTGACATGGAAGATGCGAGCTTGGCTCACTTGTCCCTGTCTTTTGGAATTTACCCTAGGTTTTTTGAAGCACAGTGGTAGTGGCAGCAGAGCTAAAGGTCACCTGGAAATTGCCATTGGAGACTTTGTGATCTGGGAACGATGCACCAACTTGAACGGAACAGAGAGAAATCTGAGAGCTGTAGATGCTGTCACAGAGTGTAGTTAGAGAGCTGACAAAGTGTGACTCAAAGGGTTAACTCAACAAGGTATCCAGGATAACTCAGTGTGGGAGAAATAGTGAGTCATAGAATTTATAATTTCATCTTCAGGAAAAATTATCTTATGAAATACAGATAACCCCCATTTTTTATTAATCGACTTTGGAACTACATTTAATCATATTTTAGCTCAATATGTCTAGCTCTAAAATTTTTATACGATGCACCAAACCTAACATATGAAGATTTCTTATGACATTGAGAAGTTTTCATTTAGTTTTCTTTCCTCCCAAAAGATCCATACTTTAACCAATGTGCACATATTTTTAAATACTTTCAGTAAAGGGAGGATCCTGAAATACATTAATAACCTATTTTAAAATGCCTGCCGTATTTTGAGCACCTGGTATGTACCAGTTGCTTTATACATGATTGTAATTCTCACTGTAACCCAACAAAGTAAATGTTATTATTCCTATTTTATAGATAATAGAAAAGAAACCTTCACTGGCCCGAACTCACGCAGCTAAAAGCAGCAAAGCTGTGCTTAAAACACAAACTAATCTATAAACAAATTCTGGCATAGTCATGTAACGGAATAGTACACAATAAAAAAGAATAAATTAATATAGGCAACAGCATAAAGTAATCTCAAAGACATTATTTTGTGTAAAAGAAGGCAAGAAAAAAGAATACGTGCTGTCTGATTCCATTTGTATGAACGTAACACACAGGCAAAGCTAATCCGTGGTGATGGAAGTCAGAATAGTGGCTTTGGGGGCTTGATTGGGAAGGAGCAAGAAGAAACTTCTGGAGTGATGGAAATATTCTGTGTCTTTATCTGGATGGTGGCTACAGGCAGTCAGATACACAAACACAGTACTATACATGTATATGTGAAAAAATAGAGCTTAAGATTTGTGCATGTACTCTATGTAATGTATACTCATTTAAATCTTTATACAAACCAATCTAACTCCCAAACTATTTCTTTCTATTTTGCCATGTATTTATTTTTATATTTTGAAACCAGTGCTTTATAAAATGATGACTACTCCCATGCAATCATTCTTTCCTAATTTTCTCCATATTAAAACCCTATTTAAAAGAAATATTTAATTTGGACCTACTTGTGGGTTTTAAAAGTGTTCTAGTACCAGCTTCTTTGCATTCTTATTTTACGACTTCTTTAAATTCTTATTTTGTAAAATGTTATCTTTATAATTTTTAACACTACTTTAACATCATAGGCATTTAAGCTGAGACACCCAGGCCTCCAAATCACATATTTTTCATTTTTAATATTCTTATATAGCCTTTAAAAAAGCCTTGATGTGTTTGATAATCATATTATAATCATTTTACAAGATTAAATCATTCTTCTTTCTCTTGCTTTATCTTTTATTTACAAGTTTTAACTTGCCAGCCACAAACCTACATAGCAATATTATTTGTTATTACTGTCATCAGGAAAAATCATACTTTTCTGAAATACTCTAAAGAAGTGGTGAAGAAATTACACATTGGGAGAAGAGTTATTAAAACTATACAAACTAATATCGTGTGTGAGATATTTGAAAGTGACCTTGCAGTCCATCCAGGCTCATTGGATTAAAGCCTGTAAATGAAAGGGACAAATCATTTCTGGGTACTAATACGACTTTCCGCCTTATTGGTAATGAAAACGTTGAAGTCTACTGATTTGTTCTACTGAAGCAATTACATTTTCTGGAAACTTGGAGCACTTATTTAAGAGGATTGTTGTCTGTAATATGGGCTTTCTGGTGGATAGGGAAATAAAAATATTTGATCTTTATGTAAAGGAGTGTTCTATTTTAATAGCAATAAAGAATTGACTTTCCCATTCTTTCTTTTTATGTGCCTTTGATTGTGTTCGTCCCTCTACTCAGAGAGATATTCTCTTAATGTGAATTTTTTCATCCATCTTCCAGAATTCATACTTTGCTCTTTATTTTTATACTTATTGATATCATTGTAATATATTTTTCTGACAGATTTTCAAGTATCATTTTCAGAATGTTGAGTGAGGTTCCCCTACAAAAAATTGAAAAGTTAGGAGGGTAACTTCTGGCATATTAAGTTAGTCAATTGTTTACTAATAACCTCAAATAAGATTAAGTTTTCCACAGTGCTTTGTGTCTCACACATAGAAAAACCCTTCCCCAAGTAAACAGAAATGAACCTCTTCCTTTAAAAACTACACTTCAAAAATAGTATTTAAGAGACTCAACTTTATTAGTCATAGGGAAAGTGCAAATTAAAATGATACCACTACACACCAACCAGAATGGCTACAGTGAAATAGACAGAAAAAAACAGGGGTTGACAAGGTTAAGAAGCAAGTAGATTTCTCCTACAATACTGATGAGAGTATAAATTGTTAAAAGCACTTTGAAAAACTGATTGTCACCATGGCCTAGCAATTCCACTTCTAGGTATGTACACAACATAAATGTGCACATATGGTCACCAAAAGGCATGGTCTAGGATGTTCCTAGCAGCACTATTTGTAATAGCCCCAATGTGGAAAATACTCAAATGTCCATCAATGTAGAATGGATAAACAAAACATGCAATACCATACAGCAATGAAAATGAAGGGTATGGATGAATTTCACAAACATAATGTTGAGCAAAAGGGAGCCAGACATGAAAGATATGCATATGGTATTATTCCATTTATGTAAAATACAAAAAAGGTAAAAGTGATCTTGTTCAAAGTCAGGACGAAGGTTCCGAGAGAGAGCAATGTGAGGAAGAAAACATGAGGAAGGCTTCTGTGGTGCTGGTACGTTCTATTTCTTGATCTGGGTGCTGGTTACATAAGTGTGTGCAGTTTGTAAAAATACATTGCATATGATATATGTACATCTATGTATGTATATTATCCTTCAATGAGAAAGTTTGAAAAACATCTTTGCGTTTGTTCAAGTCACAAGATTTATGTTTTACACATACCCAGAAGATGCAAGGGGATTTCTTTTGAGTCTGTATGAAAGACTGCTTGTTGTCTCTCAATATTCATTACCGCTAACTTTTAAGTAGTATATAAACTTTAGCTAGTCATGTGACCACCCAGACTAAACACTACGATTCCCTGCCTTCCTTGTGCCTAGCTGTAGCTCCATGACTGAATCCAGACCAATGAGATATAAGTATAATTGTCTTGCGCAGTTTGCAGAGACCTTCATTCAGAGACATGTACTTATCCTCTCTTCTTCATGCTTTCCTCCATCGTTTGCATGGATGTTACCAGGTAGAAACTCCTCTTATGTTGAAGATGGTGGAGCAACAAATTGAAATGGAATCTGGGCCCCTAATGACTGTGGATTTTCCATAACAACTTTGAATCACCTAGCCAGACTTTTATACAAAAAAAAAAAAAAAACCTCTCTCTTCTATAAAACTAGGATCTGATCCAGTACTAAGTAATGCAAAATTAATATGAATGCATAGAAAAAGCATAACTCCTGTTCATACCAATCAGTAAACCACTATTTAAGTAATTACCAAGTGTAAAGAGTAATAAAGTTAAGAACTATGTGACAGATACTGCGAGTACAATACTCTGGTCATAGAGTTGAGCAAACTGAGTTTCATAAAGATGTACAAAGTTACCTATCTAGCAAGGGGAAAACTAGATTTTGAACTTAGTTTTACCCAGTTAACTAGATTCAGTATCTTTGCCTTCACATTCACAGCCCTGATAGTGGAAGATGTATCTATCTGTCTATCTGACCACTCACCTACCTATAGTATACCTATCTATCTACCTATAGTATAGAATGTATTATGACTTCAATATGCAAAATGGATTTGTGGGCAGGGGGGTTAGAAGCAAAGGTGGGTTGAATCTAGTATGAGATGATAGAACCCAAATTAAAGAGTAGCAGTGGATATAAAAAGAAAAGGATGAATTAAAGTAGACATTAGGAGGAATTTATTTAGAGTATCATGGCTGATTAAATATAGAGGTGAAGGAATTAATAATGAATCTCAAGTTTTGAGTCAATTGACTCTTACAACATGTTATTCTAATTTTCACAGAAATAGGAAAATCCAGGGGAAGTACCAGTTTGGGAGGAATTATTAGATGACAGATATTAAACATGTTGACACACACATGGAATTATATAATGAGGGTAGAGAGCAATTTGAGAAGGAAATCCTGTATTCATAATTTAAAGACAGCTATAAGACAAAATTTATGTTTAAATTTTTCCAGAGAAAATCAATGAGTTTAAGTGGATTGCTACTTCTCTAATGGATGGGAAGAATTAATATAGCAATATCATACTAATCTTATTCAATATTTTACGTGATTTATAATGTAAACCTTATCTAGTGCATAAGGAGGAAATATCAGTAACATTATGCTATCAATTAAGCTACGGTGCTGTTCTCAAGATGTTATTATCATCACTATAATCATCAAAAACATTTCAGTTTCCACTATGTGCTTGCTGCTTTCTTTGGCACTAAAGCCACAGAAAGATGTATGTCATGGTTCTTATCCTCTAGACACCTGCAATATGATAGTGGAGCTAAGACAAGTACACAAAAGAATAAATAAGGAGATAAGGTAGCATTTGCTCTGTTAGATGAGTGGTTCAGACAATCAGTGTCCTAAGAGTTAGAGGCAGGTAATCGCTAAGAACCAGGGGGTCACAGTAGACTTCTTAGAGGGGCTAGGACTTGAGTCAAAACGTAATGAAAGTTAAGAATTGTAGTGGACCCCAAAGTATATATTAATATGTTGGAACCTTATGGAGAGCATTACTGAGCTCCATTCAATTGAAATCAAAATATTTTTGCTATATCTATCTTAAGCTGATTTTCAGCCAATGAATCTAATAATTTCTTCTTGAAATTGCCTTGCTCTGATGGAAAAACTATCCATTGTTACTTCCTAACATTCGGTATCCACATCCATGAGTTTTTGACTCCGATCACTGAGCTGAATACAGAAGGTTACATCACTCATTTACATTATCACCCTCTCCCCACTCCCAATACAAATGTGACATTTCAATTTTGCACACTTCAACTCTCCTTAAACCATCTGTATAAAAACTTCAAAGCTTGATTGATGATGAATGAGCCATTGTCTCCTCAAGCACCAGTTCTCATTAGCCTTTAGAATCTCAGCTTATTAATAATGAACCTTGAGGGCTGACCCAGTGGGGTAGCAGCAATTCATTGTGCTCCCAGCTGAAAAGGTCTGGGTTAAGGAAAGATACAGGAATCTCTGGACCAAGTCCATTCCAGAGATGATATATTAAGTATCACAGGTAGATGATGTGAGCTATATTACTGTCGTATCATTATCCGCCAACAGACTTGTGTGGCTTAAGGTGATGACAGTGAGAAAGATACACTGCTTTATGTCTGAGAAAGTCCAGTAACTGCTTCCTATAGCTTCATATTGAAAATGGGCTTTTGCCAGGCTGGATTTTGACATCTTGATTGTGACCTTTGGCTTGCATAGGCAATATAAATCTGGCATATGCATTATTCAGACATCCCCAATATAATTAGACAAGTGCAATATTTCTAATCGTTATTTATTTTTATTATCATTTTAATTCTAAGGTTGACCTGTAGATACATCCATGCAAAACAAGACATTTTGATATATAATCAGGGATTGAGGTTAAAGATTGCATTCTTGCTTATTAGATCTTTCTTATATTATTGTGGTTGGTAGCTTTGTGAGCAGAAGAGAAATGTTTAACATTAATACCAGTCATATAGACTAGAGTGGAATACGGCTAACTGCATTTAAAGTTATAATCTTTATTTTATAAAGAGAAAGACATTCAATCATATTTATGCAATGGTTACAAGTTGTGCATGGGGTCAAAGCAATTTTGTCGACTTCTTAACCTAGTAAGGAAGTTATATTAATCTGTATTTTCAGCAGAGATGCTACATCACAATTACGCTATTGCATACAGGGAAGGGGGAAAAAGCCATGATTCACTATTTTATCACATTTCTTTTGAAAGAATATATTTTCAAAATGTCAATGATTCTCTTAATGGTCACTCATCCTCAAACTCACTATAATATCTGGCATTTGAAAAGAAGTGAAGAGTACGAAAGAACTTATTTAAATAACACAGACATGTCCTTCTTCAGTGGACTCATGCAAATGGGAATCAAGTGAAGAAGTGGTCAAACGGACAATCTTTGTGGATGGGAAGGCTAAGACACAAGTACTTTATGTCCTCTTTAAATGTCGTATTGGCACTTAACACCTTTTTAAAAAACTAATTTAAGGAATGATATGAGGTAGATTTATGGTTCAATATTAAAACACGCTTTTAGACATTTGTGTAGCTTATGCCAGATAATTTGCCCAGGTCTGGAGGAGTTTGATCTGTTTGGGACAGCTCAAAATCATCATCATTCACTTGATAAATTGTAATTGAATTTAGTGCACAAAATAGATTTAGAGATACCAGTGAAAATGTCTAAAATGTGCCTTATAAATATCAAACATATTGTCTGTAGTAATTATGTACATTATCAATTATCAGCATTTTATATAATAAAACCTATTTCTCTTCCAGCTCATAAAAACTCTAACCTCAAAATTATATATATCTTCAATTTTTTCCTATACTCAATATTTTTTATGAAGCAAATATTCATTGAGTATCTTGCTTAATGCTATACACTGGGGATACAGTTTTGAACAAAATAGATATGACCACTGACATAATGAAATGTAGATGCAGTTAAGATGACCTACAGAGTGTTTACAGAAAAAGATAACTTTCATTCTTTCTTTGATTTGGTCAGAATATAATTTAAAATTAGGAACTACAACAGAGGTTAACTGATCAATGTCGATGGCAAATTCTGTGGTACTTTTGTTTTCAGTTCAATTTAACACATATTCGTTGAGTATTTCTCCAGGTTTGATGCTACAGATACACCACTGAAAAATATCCTTTGCCCTCATGGAGTTTAGTCTAATTATATTTCAGTTACAAATCGTAAGCTGTATGTAAGTTAAATTCAACATATTGGCGAGTAGTGTGGATTACAGTTTACTTACTCTAAATACAAAAAGATTCATGATATCTTTTACTTGACTTGCATTCATTAATTTAGTAGGAAATGTTTGAGACAAATGTAGTTAAGTGTTTACTGGAATTTTTCAGTAATGAAATGATACTTTTTTCATAGAATATCTAATTTAATATTTCGTACTATATTTAACTGTGACGTTTATTAAGAAGACACAGTTCTGTTTTGTGAACTTGTTGGAAATATTTTTACATATATAATATGATAAGAAAACTCATCACAGCTTTTTTCTACCAGTCGTTTCGATGACCAACAATCTATTTGTGTCTCTCTTAGTTTACTCGGATATATTTCTTACAGTGGAGGTGAAATACAATGGAACGAGAATACTTTAAGCTCACTTACCTATTCAATATTTTTGAGTCTTTTCACTCTTCCAAGCTTTATGTGCCTTTGTTGAATATCAACTAAACTTCTGCTTCATCTGCCTATATTCCTTAGAATTAGAATTTGTCTTTTTTATCATGATTTTAGAATTTAATTTGTTAATCACTTTATTTCATGCTAGTGGGAAGGAAACTCTTGGTGTAACACGATGGTACCTTCAATAAATCTTTAATGAAACTGTGGAAAGCTCTGCTGTTCTTGTGGTTAGCAAAGATAAATCTAACATAACAGTCAGACATTTTTCTGGTATCTTCTTGGATAAATATCTTACCCAGGTTTTCTCTCTTTCTAATCCTTGTCCTTCTTTCTAATCTAAAAATTCAATCAAGCCTCTGTGGTCAACCAAGGCAGAAACATTAGGTATTCCTTTTGTTTATTCCGGTGTATAATCCGCGTCTCTAACGACTCTCTTACAGGTCAATACTTTCCCTAGAATTTTCTTAGTCCAGAAATAAATTTATATATTTCCTCATGAAAGCATATTAAATTGATATTTTAAAAATTGTATAAAGTTATAAAATCAATGTAAACTGTACAAATAAATGAATGCAACTTTAACATTATTTCCTGACAAATATTTAGGTAATCAAGTTAATCAAAAGAAAATGTAAGATAAAGTGTACATTAAGATTCTCCTAGAAATGTCAGTATAATACACATTTTCTGATTGTGAGGTTTTTGACATTCAACAACAGAATAGGGTCTAAGCCAAACACAAAGGAAAAAAGATTATTTTCAGGGAAAATACACAACATATGATTAAACAATCTGTCATTAAATACTAAATATTTATAAATCCTCCTGACTAGAATGGGTAGCAGATGCTGGGTTTTAAATTTAGGATAAGTATCATCCTGATTGATCAGGATTGTAGTCTTAATTTGAAATTTTAACATGTAAGATTATTCTTAAATTATTATTGCCTCCTTTCTAAATCCTTTTCCAAGTATAAACCAAGCTCTTGAACAGAAAATATCTGAGAAACAAATGTCAATATTGGTAGCAGATTAATATTGTTGAAGAAAGGGATTTGATGAGACTATTATTCAGTATAATATAATCTGATTCTATTTGAATATTTTTAGATAAGAAGTTGGGGATGGATATTGTGTTCCTTCAGTATGAACTATTTGAATTAAATGTGACTCCTGAAAAATACAAACTCTCCCCACAATGTTTGAGCTATTACTTTTTCTCTTTGCATTTTTTTTTTTTTATGTAGAACTTTTCCAAATGTAGACTGAAAAATAACCTTCATTTCCTGGATAGCAGTCAAAATCTCCTTTCTTTGTCATCTAATGAAGAATTATTCCTAGAGCAGAAGAGCATCACCTAATGTCTCATGAGAAAGCTATTAGTATGAGATCGTCACATTTCTTAGATAGAAACTTAATGCCAAGAATTAATGTAAAAATCCATTTTCACAATCTTTCTTACGTCTTACATCTCCCTTCTGCTTTGATGAAGGTTGTATGGTTAGGTCATGAAAAATAATGAACTGGGTTTCAGAAGTAGAAAGATGATCTAATTTCTTTTTGTTTCTTTTTTTCCCTCACCTGAGAAAATGGAGCCAATAGTCAGTGAAAGGATAGATGATGGGAACGGGAGTGATTTTAAATGTGGAAAACCCTGCAATGTCAAAATGAATTTGGAGGATTTTATACATGCAACACAGTGAGATACTTTAAATGTGCCCACCAATCTGGCTTCCACAAATACCTCTCTAATGATGTCACCTGTTTCTTTCATTCTTTTATCTCTCTCTTTGTTTTGACGGGACTCTTAAATGTTTAGCTTGTGGGACTGCACAGGAGAGATGGTTTTCTCAAGGCCACCATGGGATACAGAGTTGATTGCCTTCTCAATACCCATGTCCCTCTTCTTCCTCACTAACACCCTGCTTGATTCAGTTTTGTTTGAGTAGCAATATATCCATCTAAATACTTGCTTACTCAGCCCCTCTTGCAGTAGCAATAGCTATGAGATATTGTTTTGGCCAATGAAATGCAGACTTTATCTTTGGGGAGAGCATCTCTTCCCAAGTAGGATGTTGGAGTCTCACTAGGAGGAAGTCTCTTGCTTGGTCTTCTGTCTTCATCCTACCTGGAGTTCAGAACACACACCTTTAGATGCAACAGCCATCTTGTGCCTGGAATGAATAAAGCCAACACACTGAAGATGGCAGATTGGTTCACGGGTTCTGTGGGACAGCTAAACCAATAACTGTAACTGCTTTCTATACGTTTCTTATCATGTGAGAAAAATCATCCCCTAGATACAGACTACTGTTCACTGGGTTTTTGTTACTTGTAACTAAATGCTTTATACATTGATTTATTTAAAGTTGTTTTTGTATTGGACAAGAAGGGAAAATGTGTAGATATTGGGCAGAAAGATGTTATGTGTATTTATAACCAATTTCTTCAAATAATAAGAATAGTGTTTTCAGAGGAAATATCTACTTTTTATTTTCTGGATAACTTAAAGCTATCTGAAAGAGAATCTGTGTATTTGATCAGCCATTGTTTGGGGAGACAAGTTAACTGATCAAGGCCAATATTGTGAAATAGAGAATCAAGTAAAAATTGACTTTTAGTGCATTTTATTCTATGGTGATGCCCTTGTCCTAATGAACCATAGGGTTTTTATTTTATCCTGTTTTGTGTTATTCTTAAATAATGATTGGCAATTTTATTGATTCCATTTGACAAAAACATTTTTGTGATTGAAGCATTCATTTTAGCTTCCACTTTGTTCTAATTACTTACCTACTGGCTCTAGTCAATGTCACATTGACTGAAATAATTTTACTTAAGGCAAATTTGACAACTTGTACCAAAAGTCTTAAAAATATTCACACTCTATAACCTTGGAATATCATTTGTGGAAATTTATTTTAAAGAACTAATCAGAGATCAACAAGTTAAATGACCAACAAGAGGGGATGGGTTAAATAAGTACTACTTAACTTATCCTCTGGAATATCATATTCTCATTAAAAATAATGTAGAATAATATTTAATTACCATTAAATACTCACTTTATAATATTAAACAAAATTAACAGGCTATGAAATACTATATGCAATATTATTTCAATTTCGGGAGGTAAAAAACAGAAGAGACCGAGAACGTCTATACCAAAATATTGAGTGTTTCTTCTGAGTATTTGGATTATGAGCAGTTGTTTTTCTTTGTATCTTTCAATCTTTTCAAATTTCTCCAATTTATGTGACTCAGTAAAAGATATTATAAAAGATATCTTGGCTGGTAACAAAGTAACTCTAATTTAACATTGAAAATACTAAAAAGTAAATCATTTTTATTGAATAGCTTTTCATCACCAAGAAGTTTCATGACAAATCTCTGTTTGTTTTAATACAGAAATCCTAAATGGTGGCGTCTATGTGGACCAGAACAAGTTCCTTTGTTACACAGACACAATTCATTGGCAAGATATTGTGCGGAATCCATGGCCTTCCAACTTGACTCTGGTGTCAACAAATGGTAGCTCAGGATGTGAGTAGCATTATCCTTTTTAATGTCTCAAAATGTTATTCTACCCCTTTTGAGAATGAGTGACTTATGTTTATCATTCCATTAATAATATTTTGAAATTTGATTGAATCCATTGAAACGTTCACATATATATGACAGATAGAACAAATGGCTGACCTATCTTTTACTTCTAATTAACTTTCTTTTTGGAATGATTCTTCCCCTTTACAATTCTCGTTTTCTTAACATCATCCCTTTGGCTAAATCTAAATTACTTCACCATAATTCCAATGTCCAGATATGTGCCTCGTTGTCCATAAACTTAAGGCTGGTGTCTAACTACTGCTTCAATTCTTCGTGACCCATACAACACTGAGAAAAAGATAGTAGAACAAAAATATACCATCCTAATCGCTGTAATTTTTATATAAAAAATAAAAACTAGTAAACATTTTAGAATTCCTAAGCCTTCATTTGCCCCTAAACCATTCATGGTAATATCCTATGACAATTCCAAACACCAGAGTGGGGAAATATAGATTTCATATAGAAGAAACATATGTTACATTCTGATTTTATTTGTTAGCCTAATGAACTACCGAGTTTCCCATTCTTAAAGTGTATATTGTTTCTACCACAGAGGATTTATCAAAGTGTTTAATATGATTAAATTATAAGCAAATATTATTCAAACTATCATTAAAACCTTTGCAAATTATTCCTCCTGGAATCTGTTTCATTTTCATAAAGCAGGCTATGTTGTCCCCACATTTATTATTACTGACATTTGTATGAGAACAGAATTTTTATCGTGTTAACCTGGGTTTTATTTTTCTCATCTTTTATTATATATTTCCCAGATGAAATCATAACCATCTTCACACAGTTCAATAATTATCTGCTATAGTACTGATTGTGTTATGACGCTTTCATAGGAAATCAAACGCCAGGGGACAATTATTAAATTTCTTGATGGTCCTAATAATATAATGGGGAAATATGAATATATTGGATCCAAACTGACAGCTGTGTTTTTAATAAATGGCTAAAACTTTTTTTAAAAGTAGAATAACCTAATTTTCTTGTCACCTTTGAGCAGAAATTTGTATGAGATTTCATCTTTACAGTGTTCAAATTGCCTACCTTGTAAAATTACATGTGAATAAAAAATTAAATCTGTTCACATTAATGAGGCAAATGATGTGCTTCAGAAATGGCTACCATTTTTAGTCTGCCTATACTACGGTACATTTTACATTTGTGGGGGGGAGCACAAAAGTTGGATATGAGGAAAGGCCTCTGACTCTCAGTCATCAGAGTGACTAGCCTATAATGCATGAACAAGGCCAGGCAAGAATAAAGCCCAAGACAGAAGCCAAAAGGGAAGTGTGTCCACCAGCCTGACAGGATGTGGGACAGGAAAGTTCTGAGAGATTTGCTACACTTTCACAGATGGAATCTCTTTGTATTAATTTTTAGGGCAAATTTAGAAAGCTGTGCCTATAATTCAGCAACTGTAGCTGCTGCATTTGTTTTTGCAGGCAAATAATTGCAGGTGCAAAAATTATAAATGCAGAGTAGACTCATAACCAATAGTCCTTTGCAAATTAACCACCAACTGCTTGTCAAAGTTTTATTCTTTACATAGTAGATCTATTTGATGACACATTATATATATAGCATGACACTGTAGCTGATAATGAATTGGCTAGTCTTTGAACATTGGTTTCCCATGGTTTTATCCTGAGTCAATTGCTTTCTCTACCTTCTCCTCATGGAGGACCTCAGGCCCACTCACAGTTTTAAATGCAACTTCTACACTGGTGAGACTCCCAGAACCACACACCACCAAGCAACCCAGTTACCCAAGTTAAAAATTAGAGGATCATCATTGACTTCACCTTCTCCTTGGTTCTTGGTATTTAATTAATCACTAAATCATGTTAATTTGCCTATTTCTTGATTTTATATATTTCTTCTTACCATTGCTCTAGTTCAAGTCTTCATCAATTGCCTGATTTACTGAAACAATCTCTGAATTCTTAATATTTTGTGAGACCATGGACCCAGTGGCAGTCTGATGAAACTAATAGACTCCCTTCTCATATGTTAAATGAATAAATAGGCACAAAATAAATATTTTATATCATAAATGCATAAAAATCAATAAATTCATAAAATAAATTACAAAGAATTACAAGGAAAATAAATTATATTGAAATATATTCATCAACATACTTAAAAAATAAATGTGATACAGTAATATGCTTCTTTATTAGCAGATTACATAAAAATTACTAACAGTAGGATTAATATGTAATGTAGTTTTGAAGCAGCGATAGGCATAAATATTATTTTAAAAAGGACATTCACCTTAACCAATGTTTTTGAGAAAACTGGATATCTACACGCACAAGATTGAAGCCAGGCTTTTATCTTACGCTATATACAAAAATTAACACAAAATAGATTAAAGACCTAAATGTAAACTATAAAACACATAGAAAAAAACATAGAGGAAAAGCTTCATGACATTATCCTTGGCAATGATTCTTAGATATGACACCAAAAGCTCGGGCAACAAAAATACAAACAAATGGGGCTATATAAAACTTAAAAACTTCTCTGTGTCGAAGGACACAATCAATAGGGTGAAAGACAACTTACAGAATGGGAGAAAATGTTTAGAAATCATATATCTGATAAAGGGTTAGTATCCAGAATATATAAAGAACTACTACAACTCAAGACAAAAAATGAACAGCCTGATTCAGAAATGGGCAAAGGACTTGAACAGACATTTCTCCAAAGATGATATACAAATGGCCAACAAGCATGTGCAAAGATGCTCAATATCACTAATCAATAGAGAAATGCAAAGCAGAATCACAATGAAATATCATCTTACACCCATTAGAATGACTACTATTAAAATAATAGAAAATAAGTGTTAGTGAGGATGCAGAAAACTTGAAACCCTTGTGCACTGTTGGTGGCAGTGTAAAATGGTGCAAGGGCTATGGAAAATAATATGGTAGTTCCTCAAAAATTAAAGATAGAACTACCATATCATCCAGCAATTCCACTTCTTGGTACATATGTCCAAAAGAGTGGAAAGTGGGGTCTCAAAGAGATATTTGCACACCTATATTCATAGCAGCATTATTCACAATAGCCAAGAGATGGAAGCAACCCAAATATTCCTTGACAAATGAATGGATAAACAAAATGTGGTATATACATACAGTGGAACATGATTCAGCCTTAAAAAGGAAGGAAATTATGACATGTTACAATATGGATGAACTTTGAGGACATTGTGCTAAGCAAAATAAGCTGGTCTCAAAAAGACAAATACTATATGAGCCCACTGTACGAGTTAAGTATGTCTCCTTAACACTACTGAGCTGCGCATGTGAAAAATAGTAAATTTCATGTTACGTGTTTTTTACCATGACTAAGAATGAATGAGTAAATAAATAAATAATGCTTTATGATACCTACAACAACTGGAATGTAACATGAATACATCTATGGTTTGTATTGGTTACACTGTGGCTGGTACTGACAGTATTCCTGTGGTTCGGTCCTTACATTTGTAATTGATGAAATAATGTATTTAATAAGAGATAATTGTGAATAATAATGTAATGTTTCCCCATTCAAGTTCAAGGACCTCCTAAATTCTATCTATAGTCCCTTAGGGGTCCAAGCCTCCTGATTAAGAGTCCCTGTGTTTAACTGCTCTCCTTGGCTCCAGTCCTGACAAATCCCCCTGACAAAGTACCAGCAAGAACTCTGTTTAATGGAAATCTAACCACGACCCTGTCTAAAACCCTGTCACGGCAACTGACTAATGTAGGGTCAGTTCCAAAGAAAACCAAAGGCTTGGCGTTTTCAGCAGATTCCTGCTTATTTCTCTCTATGGAATGAGTTCTTACAATGTCTTTGTCTGTACAGTCTTTCGTTCTCCGTTTGCCAGACTAAATTTTATTCATACTTTAAGAAACTCATCAGTTGTTATCTTTTCTAAGAAGTGTTCTCTTCTACTGGCTAGATATTTCCATGTGACCCCATAATGACTCACCTAGCGTTCTTTGTCTCTCTAAACTGAAAACTCCTTGTGGACAAGGCTCAATTCATCATTCTGTCCTCTGTTCTAGCACATAATAGATGGACAACAGATATATACTGAATAAATAAATAAATGAAATAGATCAGTTCATAAATAGGAAAATCAGATGAATACAAGCTATATTTTATTCTATTTATCATTTGTATACAAAAGAATGGATGTGAAGTAAAATTTATAATCCATAGACATGTAGCTTATCCATTTTAAGTGTTTTTCAGGTAGACATGGCATTATATATCTATATGCTTAATTTTATTTATACTTGCATAATTATAAGTTACTCTATTTCTATTATATTAATGTCCTATTTATGTTTCATTATAATAATTATAAGGTAAAATGTATATGTCTACTTTCCTTTAGTGTTTAAAGAGATACTAATTTGTGTAATACTTGTAATTATCTACAAATTCCACAAGTTTGACATAAAAAATTTAAGAATATTTAATTCTTAAGTGATATTTTGCCAAGTATTTCTTAATGTATGTTTTTGGTTTTTGGTACAATACTAATTCTTGATATAAAAAAGCAAAATCTTTTCAAGAGCAACTTGGCTTTTTATTGACATAACCTTTGGGCTATAACTGAAACAATGAAGAAAAAATTTGAAGTGTGTGGAAAAATGATTTAAAAACAATACCACTCCTTTAAATATATGTGATTTGAGAATAATTATAACCAAATTGCATTTTCCAAAATACTTGCGATATCTGGATCTAAACTTTAGCTGGCTGAGGGAGAGATGGGTGTCTTTTTTCTCATACAAATCCCTAACAAGACTTATTATCTAACATTCTTGAATAGGTATATCAATAGGGCTGATTCAATAAACTACCCTTTAAAGTGAAAAAAAATCACATAGTGAATGATGCTTCACTTACTTGGAGCACAGTAATAACAATCCCATCACCATAAGAATGTCAACATGATGGAATTTAGTTGCCTTCTGAAAATTAAGCAAATGGAAGTATATCAGAACATGAATATGGAAAATTACACAATGAGATTTCCCAAGGGAGAAGATTGTGTAGTTAAGAGAATGGATTTGGGAGCCAAACTGGCTTGTTTGAAACCTGGCACTGCCTCTTAGTAGCTATTTGACCTTGGGCAAGTCGCTTATGGTCTCAGAACCTCCATTTCTGTGTCTATAAAAATAGTGTCAAGAGCTGAGCTGAGCTGAGAGCTGAGCTGCTGGTGGCCAGTTAAGACAAAGTGCCAGAATGAAAGTCAGAGTCAAAGTCAAGGTCAAGCTTTTCATCACTTAGTGTGATAGTACAAGCAAGAGGCTAAATGGGAGAAAGCACCAACTCCTCTGCTGTTCCATTTCTCTCCAGGGAACAGCTCCAGGCGAGGGTCAGGCAGCTCAGATTGATTAGACAGATAGACAGACGTGGAGAATTGTGTCACTGCTGAGGGAGCCCCAAACAAAGGCCCCTGAAGTTTCAGGGATCTGGGGGCCAGTGGAGAGGTGGGAGGGAGAGAGGAAAGGGCTAAGAGTAGAAAAGTACTGAGTACTGAATCAGAATGGAGGAAAAGTGTCTTCAAGCCCCACTCTCCCACACACACTCCTATAAGGACATTTCAGCAAAAGCGCCTGAGGAAGGTCTCTGTTGAGGGCACTTGATAAAGAGGCCTCTGAATGGAGGCACCTGGTTAGGAATGTAGCTATGCTTAAGAGCACGGAGGAGTCAATAATACAATCCTATTTACAATTGCAACAAAGAATAAAATACCTAGGAATAAATTTAACCAAGGAGGTGAAAGACCTATACACTGAAAACTGTAAAACACTGTTGAAAGAAATAGAAGACACAAAGAAATGGAAAGATATTCCATGTGCACGGATTGGAAGAATTAACATAGTTAAAATGTCCATCCTTCCTAAAGCAATCTACAGATTCAATGCCAACCCTATCAAAGTTCCAACAACATTTTTCACAGAAATAGAACAAAGAAGGCTAAAATTTATAAGAAATGAAAAAAGACCCTGAAGGGCCAAAGGAATCCTGAGAAAAAAGAACAAAGCTGGAGGTATCACACTCCCTGATTTCAAAATATACTACCAAAGCTATAGTAACCAAAACAGCATGGTACTGGCACAAAAAAGACAAACAGATCAGTGGAACAGAATCGACAGCCTGGAAATAAACCCACATATCTATGGACAGCTAATTTTCTACAACGGAGCCAAGAACATACAATGGAGAAAGGAAAGTCTCTTCAATAAATGTTGTTGGGAAAACTGGACAGTCACATGCAAAAGAATAAAAGTAGACAGTTATCTTATACCACAGACAAAAATTAACTCAACATGATTAAAGACTTGAATGTAACACCAGAACCCATAGTAAAATTCTTAGAAGAAAATATTGGCAGTACACTCTTTGACATTGGTCTTAGCAGCATCTTTTAGAATACCATGTCTGCTCAGGCAAGGGAAACAGAAGAAAAAATAAACAAATGGGACAACATCAGACTAAAAAGCTTCTGCACAGCAAAGGAAAACATGAACAATGGAAAGACAACCCACCAACTGGAAGAAAATATTTGCAAATCATATATCTGACAAGGGGTTAATTTCCAAAATATATAAAGAACTCATATAACTCAACAAAATCAAAAAACAAACAAGCCAATCAAAAAATGGGCAGAGGATATGAACAGACATTTTTCCAAAAAAGATATACAGATGGCCAACAGGTACATAAAAAGATGTTCAACATCACTAATTACTAGGGAAATGCAAATCAAAACTACAATGAGATATCACCTTACACCTGTCAGAATGGCTATAATTACCAAGACAAAAAATAACAAATGTTGGAGAAGATGTGGAGAAAAGGGAACCATCATACACTGCTGGGGGGAATGCAAACTGGTGCAGCCACTATGGAAAACAGTATGGAGATTTCTCAAAAAATTAAAAATAGAATTACCATATGATCCAGCTATCCCACTACTGGATATTTACCCAAAGAACATGAAATCAATAATACAAAGAGATTTATGCACCCCTGTGTTCATTGCAGCATTATTCACAATAGCCAAGATGTGGAAGCAACACAAGTGCCCATCACCTGATGAGTGGATAAAGAAGGTATGGTATATATATACAATGGAATACTACTCAGCCATAAAAAAAGAAAACACCATCCCATTTGCAACAACATGAATGGACCTTGATGGTATTATGTTAAGTGAAATAAGCCAGGCAGAGAAAGTCAAACACCATATGATTTCACTCACATGTGTAAGACAAACACATGGATAAAGAGAACAGATTAGTGGTTACTAGAGGGGAAAAGGATGGGAGATGGGCGAAAGGGGTAAAGGGACACGTATGTATGGTGGCAGATAAAAACTAGACTATTGGTGGTGAACACGATGCAGTCAATATAGAAACTGATATATAATAATGTACACCTGAAATTTCACAATATTATCAACCAATATGACCTCAAAAAAATTATTTTTAAAAGAAGAGAGTACAGAGGGTCAGGGAGCCCTGAGTCCTCCTTGACTGTGATGCCCTTCAGAGCCCGCAGTGCACTGGCCGTGCACCAAATCTGGGGTGGCGAGGGAAGCTTTCCTCTATGGGGCCCACCAGGTAAAGCCTTTATAGCTGCCTATGGTCAGGACTGAAAAACCACACACAAGTTTTCGGCCAGGAGCTGATATTATCAACTTCACATGGTTATGATGAGTAATAAATGAGTTAATATGTGTCAGAATCTGAGAGTGATTTCTTATGGTAAATGAATCAAGTGCCTTCTGATTACGTTTTGTTTTTTCATGTAAATTGATCACACGTGGACAGAAGTATTTTTACAATACGTGACAGTTATGTTTTCATTATACATTAATGAGTTAATATTGTATTAGGTTTGTAAATTTCATGTGAGTTTTAGTAACCAGAAGGTAGTGTTTCATAGCTTCATCTCACCAAGACATTGAAAAGGACAAACCTCAGATGCTCCAGATCCTACAGTCTCTTTAGCTTGTACCAGATGCACCCCTCACTCTCAATTGCTTTCTAAAACCAAACACCAGCTAATTAACGAACTGGGAGAGTGGGAGAATTGGCAAATCCATAAAAGAGCATTATATTCACAGATATAATTCCATGACAAATCATTTGTTTAAACCAGATGTTCTGCCTGCATTAAAACCATTAGTAAAACTTAAAACTATATTTTTCTTTTAATGAGTCTTACATATCTTAATAATTGCCCACTTATGACTAATATTACATGTTGCGTCCCATGTAGATAACTTTCTTGCACTAGAAAATAATTATCAAAATAGAGTAGAATTAAACTTGCTTTTTTCAGTTTACCAACTTTTACTACTCCCGCAATGTTAATATGTTTACACAAGACAGACACACCTTGCTGTTTGGATTTTTGTAGTAGAGTAAAAGAAAACAAAAGGTAGCAAATTTATCCACAACTCCTTTCAGTACAGCTCCAGGTTGTGTGTATTATACATGTCCAATTTTACGTAAATGCCTACACAGAGTCAAATCACCAAAAAACGCATACTGTTTTTAAAAGACTTTTTAAATAAAAGCTTAAATTAGGAAAAATGTGAAAAACATTTCAAAGGGTAAGTGAATCCATATGAATTCAAAAGATGGCTTTTTGAAAAGACCTATAAAATAGAAATAGAATCTTCATGATACTCATTTAATAAAAGAAAAAAAAAAGAACTAAAGATCACTTGGGAATTCAGATGCAATTATTCTAAAAAAAATATTAGAAAATAGAACTAACAGAATCTAGGAGTGTATTTTTAAAAATAAAAACAAGTGGCAGCTCTACTGTCTTTTTAACGCTCTTGATGAGAGAGTAAGAACTTGAACCTGATCCACATTGGAGGAGACCTTTATCGCTGCATTTATAAGAAGACTTCCAGGTTCACTAATATTCACTCCAGAAATTAACTTTTATTTAACAACATTACAAGGCACAAGCTTTGTACACCTGCTGGCTTGGTTTTCTTGTTCCTTAACTTCTTGGGATAAAAGTGCATTGTGTCACTTTTTGAGTGAATTTTTCATGACAGATCTTTATTTTCATCATATGTGCTAGCTTCCCCTCAATGGGCTTTTTCATCAAATAGCATATATATAAAGTTAGAGAAGTGTGATTTCTGTTCTCTAGAAAGTGACAGAATATTCCTCAGCAGTACTTCACCTCAATTCTAGGTAGCAGAACAGAATTCTCTCATAATAGAGCTTTCTTAGCTCATCTCAGTCCCCATATTCATCATGCATTGTGCGTGCTATTCATTTTATTGCAAATCATATATATATGTATTTGTATATAATAAACACGTACATAAAGTAAACATTTATATAAATGTGTACACACATTTACATATACAGACATTGGTCTTAACAGTTTATGATTACAAATTAGTTTCCACTTTCTGGAAACTTTCCAAAATCTGGAATAAATTCTCTCCACTCTGGCTTTATCCTGTTACTGCCAACCCACGCCTCTGCTACGGATGACTTCAGTAACCTCACAGCTGTGCTGAGCACTCCCTCAACTGCTCTTAAAAACCCACTGTACCCCCAATTTCCTCAAAGCATAAATGAGGTTAGTTATTAACACAATTTTGCTAATAATAAGAATGGCTATTTGGGGGGGCAGAGAGGACCAAACGACATCTGTGTTCCTGCTCAGCTGTTGCAGGTGAGGCTATCCCTCATTACTCTGACCATTTCCAAACCTTAAGCCTCTATTTTCCCGTAGGCTCTGCCCCTTCTCCAGGTGAAGGCTCATTTCATTTTCTGTTTACGAATTAGTGAAAACACCAATGTGTTAAATAAGGAAACGCCCACTCCAGGCACAATATATTATAGCTGCCTTAGAAAATTTTTAATAGCACATTTCCCAAAGCATTGTTTCTTCATTCTTAAATTATACCACACGTCAGTAAATTTTTGATAATCACTCAAAAAATAGAGGGAAAACACCCCAATTTGTAGAGTGTGCTGATTTCCATGGTGTAAGCATTCCTTACATCGTCCATTTTGAACAACAAATGTGAGTTTTGGAAGAGATGCCCAGTTAGCGCACCATTATGTAGTATTTCCGCCATTCAGACTCAATAAAAGTAAATCAACTCAATTACATAGATAGTAGTAAAATATAGTAAACTAATCAGGAAATAATGAATTTTAAGTATATCTTAGCTTTGTTTTAATAAAACTTAATAGTGGATTTATATAATTTAATATTTAGTAATGGTTGTATTTACCAACCAGCTCTCAAAATGCTAGAAAATCTGACTGTGTACACTACTGCCACGTGTGGACATCAGCAGCCCTCTGGGGGTCGTGCTGGGGTAAGCCCAGTCCAGCGCTTATCATTTCTCTCCATAATGATGCAAACATAAAATTAAGCCAGCACATCATGCATGATATGAGCTGATTGTGGCCCCTAGTCTCCTGTGGGGCAAATGCTGAATAAAACACACACACACAGAAGTGTGAGTGCACACATGTGTGGACACACACACGACTCAAGAAAGAACAACTTCTTTAGGGACAGGGCAGTTTAACTCAAAATTTATAGAGGAAAATATCTGACTCTTCAGGGTCATATTCTGCTAACATTTTGCCTTTAAGTTATTAAACAGTATACTTGGCTTCTGCATTCATGTTAACTTCTTGCACTCAAGGTTTCCTCAAGAATATGAATAGATGTTTGCTCTATTCAACTAAAAGGCTTATGGAAATGGTCTCTCAGAGTAACCTGAGTTTCTGCCTAAAAGATAACTCCCACAAGCCTACCGCTCTAGCTGTTAAAATTGTCAATTTTATACCTTCAAATAAATCTTCATGACCATAGCTTGTTGGAAGGAAAATTATTTTTACATAAAGTGACAGCAGAGATGTTGTGTATCATGGTTTAGCATTACAGAACGACAAGATACTTTATGTCAGAAAGTAAGTAGATTAATGGTTTCTGTACTTGGGCATGCATCAGAACCTACTCCCAGAGATTCTCCCTGTATAAGTTTGGTTTAAGGATGGGAATCGACCTATTTTCAAAGTTCGTCAATTGATTCTAAGGACAGGTATAAGTAACACTGACCTGGCATAGGATTTCCATGCTAGTATAGTGATTAGCAAGGCCCATTATGATGAATACATTTTCAGACTATGTGCTGATTCAAAATGGGCATAGAATGTATGGGCTTGCTCAAATGAAGCCACCTACCAGTCGCATGAGTCCCCTCTTAGAGAATCTGTTGCTCTCTGTCGTTATGTGAAGCTCTGTCACTAATTTCAACCACAGCAACGCTTTAAGTGCCTGTGACTTTCTGGACCTGGTGTTTCACAAGCACTTGAAGAACCCTATTTCTCATTCGTGTAGAGATTCAATAAGGTCAGTATTAAGAGCCCATTTGGGGTTTCTGAGAGCCTTTGCAGCTTGCAATTTTTAGTAATAAGGACTTCCTGTCTTCTAGTGAATGACGGAAGAGAGCAAAATTTCACTAAACAGCAGGTCTCTGGGATTCAAATTTTCCAGTGGGGGCAGCCTCCAGATTTTATTGTTTTTCTGAAACTTATTTTAAAGTAAATTTTAACGAACCTTTTCACGATGGGAATTTTCTTTGAAAAAAATATATATCGTTGCTTAACTAAAAGTTGCTATTATTATGAAAAAGGTTTTCACACTTTTCAGAGAGAATGGAGAAAGGCCAAACATTCAAAATATCAGATTTTCTTTGAAGTAGTAACTCCTAACATTTTTTGAAATGGTGAATTTTTGGAATTGGAGATTTTTGAAACTGAATGACATTTTTCTTACTGGCAAAAAAAAGTAATAAGAGCTACACACTGTTTAAACTGGATGACAACCAAGAAAATGTAATCTAGGTAATCTAGTTAAAAATAAATCTTTTCCAAGTGTCCATTGATGGGTGAATGAATCAACAAACTGTGGTGTATACATACAATGGAATATTCTGCCTTGAAAAGAAAGGAAATTCTGACATTTGCTACAACCTGGATGAACCTCGAGGGCATTATGTTAAGTGAAATAAGCCACTCATAAAAAGACAAATACTATATGATTCCACTTATATGTGATACTTAGAGTAGTCAAAATCATAAAGACAGAAAATGTAGTGGTGGTTGCCAGGGGCTAGGGGGAGGGGAAAATGGGGAATAATTGTTTAATGAATATATTGGTTCACTTTTACAAGATGAAAAGAGTTATGGGGACAGATGGTGGTGATTGTTGTACAGCAATGTGAATATATTTAAGATCACTGAATTGTACACTTACAAATGGTTAAGATGGTAAATTTCATGTTGTGTGTATTTTTCCACAATACAAATTTTTTTTAAATATAAAGCAAAGAACATTAAAAGAAGTGATTATCAGTAAGAGACATCTTCCACATTTTTTTCATTCCATTTTTTCCCACAATTTTTAAAAAATGTACCTTTATATAAAGTTTTAAGCATCCTGCTATATGAGGATTTGCAAATAATTCTAAGCCTGGAAGAATTAGGTTTAGGGGTGGAAATGCTGACTTAAATTTTGTAAAAACTGACTTAAATGTTCACAAAGTAAGAGACTCATCCTAACCAAGTAAAATTCTATATTGAGTCAAATAACGAGTACCTAATTAATGTAAAAGAGATTTACAGAGCAGTCCATAGTTGATTTTCTTCAACATAAAACCTTGATTGTATATTTGGTGTTTAAAGCAACTACGTAAAATTGAACGAAAATTATACTGAATCCATTCAGTGTCACCCTCTGCTGTTTTTCTCTGATTCGTTTACTCTATAATGGTTTAAGGGTGATTATGTATGTGTCTGTGCCCTGTTCTGCAACCATCATTCATAGAGCTCATTACCATTCACACGTTTATTCTCATTTACTAATGAAAGTCATGTCATGGAACTCAGTTGCACAATTAAGTAGAATTTAAAGAGCTTACTATTTTCCTTTTCTTCTCTAATTTCTCATCTCTTAGAGGAAGCTAGGAAGTGAAAGGAAGATGTTTATAAGTAACTGAAAATTGTATATCCAAGTTTCCCTTTTCATAACATTTGCAAAGAACATGTTTTACATGTCTTTCCTCTCCTGTTGCAGTCCTCTCACTAAGCCACTTTCATTTTGAAGTTTGGAGCAGAGGTGGAGGAGAGACTGCTGGTTACACTGGAGGGTTGGGGTGGGGGAGCTGGCATCTCTACAGGGAGCTGGGGAAGGATGATTGAGGGGGTCAAGCTGCTAACCCATTAGCAATCTTTCAAGCCTAGATTGTTGCAAGCAGCCGTATGCAACTTTTATTTAATTCTTTGCCGCCTGGCAAGAACAAATTATGTTCTATTTAGAGGTGATTCTTTTGGCAATTGTAGGTGCTCTTTCTAAGCAGGGAAGGAAAAATGGAAAGGAAATTATTCAGTGACATTTCTCTTAAAGTTCTCCTTTAAGTACAAGTAAGAGAAATATATAAAAGAAAATAAAAAGCTTGATTAAAAAATGCACAAAGGAAAAGTCATCTGGAAATTAGGTGTCCTGATCAGCCCTTTTATTCTCCTACCTCCTCACGCTTTATTAAACAAAGATTTTGATCTAGGTGGTTTTGCAAAACTATTTTCTACAGAATCAATTTAAACTCTGTACTCAAGAAGTAGAATATGGCATTAAACTAGTTACTTATATGCCAAATTACTAGTTACTTTAATAGTTAATGGTTAAGTATTACTGGTTACCATATGTCAAAGTATGTTTTTCATAATAAAAAAAAATTTACTTCACTAGAAAAGATACACTGATAGAACTAAAAGTTTTTAAAAGCAGTAGAACGTTGGATAACCATCAGTTCTTCATTTCTAAATTTCATTGTTACATAATTTTAAATATCAAATATTTTATGGAAAAGATTTGCTGTGTTTTTTTAGTGGAATAAAGAAATGTCTAAGGGTCCTTATAGTTGTATAATTGACAGAGATGTATCTGATTTGATTCAGTAGAGAAAGATAAATTAATATCGTGCAGTTTTGTAACATTCTTATTAAATAGTCAATAATTTCCATTAATTCATACAGTGGACCCAGAAATTTTATCTGAGGGGGAAAAAATAAAACCAAAACATTTCATCAATAGTAAATTAATTTAGAGTAAGAGGGTAATATACGTTACTTTAAAAATATTTAAATGGGTAATCATAGAGAGAGAAAAATGAGATATCATTTTTTTTCCTCTCCTCTCTTCTTTTCCTCCCTGCTAAAACCTTTTACATGACTACATGACGCTATCTCAGGGGAAGCCCCCTGCACCTTCATCCTCTTTGCACAATTATTCTTTTGCTTTTTTGCCTCAAAGAGTAGCCTAGTGACAGAGCTCAGCCTCTGAGTTCTACACGAGTTTCAATCTTGACTCGAAGAATTTCTTCCAACTGTAATGACTTAGCCCATTTATCCTTCATTGTTCTCACATGTGAATGAACTGGGATAATAGATGAACATGTTTAAAAGAGTGCCTGTCATGTAGTTAATGCTCACTAAATGTTAGTTGTTGTTATTTTTAGTGTTTATGGTTGAGATCTGCTCCTCCTATAAAGACATCACTTATACTGTATCCTCGCCTAAAACTGGGAATTGTGATCAGCCTTCTTTTAGCTTTTCATCATCAGTTGTAAGCAAATACACTTATCATTTTGTGGGGACGGGGAAAGACACGCTTTTTAATGACATCCACATATGGTACCCTCCACCCTGCCCATTGAGGTCATCAGCTAAATGCTGCTCATCGCCCACATACGTCAAGATTTTGGCAAGTGACCCCAAATCCTTTTTTTAACTCCATGCACATCATTCCCTAGGTGACTTTGAATAAGTGTCTGTATTAACAATCTCATTCAACATCTTTGCCTAATGGTTTCTCAACCTCCTAAAATCCGTTGAACTTCCTCAGTATTTACACTAATCCCATCAGAAACCAAGCCTTAGTGTGACACAGTTAAAGTTTGCCTTCCTGTGTGTGTTTTAATCTGTGTGCACTGCCCTCTGTCCCACATGACTATTCTATTCTCATATCTGTTAACATAAATTAGACCCTTGGCTGTGTTGCTTAAGAGCGTGGAGTCAGGAGCTGATATTTCTGGGCTCCAACCTCAAGCCTGTCTCAGGATTGTCACTTACTGTGTGGTCTTAGGAAACTTATTATGCTTCTCTGGCCTCAGCTTCTTCCTCTGGAGTAATGCTTTCCTCCTAAGATTGTCATGAGAAATAAATTGCCTAGAACAATGACTGTTACCTGACAATTGCATTGTATCTGAGCTATGACTATCTCTTTAATATGCTGGCTGATGAGGACTTGCATTCTATCTGGAGGATTTGTATTTCAGATGGTTACAAAAGCAAAAATATTTTTTATAAAACAGGGAACTGAGGCAGCATGATAAGTAGTGGGGCTGATATTTAGGCTTAAATCATTTTGCAGTGGAATACAACAGGTGTATATGCAGTGGCTTGCGAATTATTTATCTTTTTTTCTGTAAATAATAACTCAATTTCCAGATATGTGTAGTAGTACATCAACAAGAAACTCCAATGAAATACCTTATTGATGGAATCCTATTTTTAAAATGTATTATAAATCCATTATTCTTGAATTTCATTTTTTTTGTGTGAACTTCAAAGGCAAATTAATGAAAACATTTTAAACCAAGACATTTTAGGCTTATTACTTACTGTAATGCCTTTTGGGTCACTTTCTTGTAACCTCCATCAATTTTAAAATCACATTTTCATTCCTTAGGCTTATAGTGGCATTTTAGAAATGTGCCTATTTGTTAACGTGGTTGTTTTTATTTCAAGTTTGAAGACTTGGGGCGGGGGATATATATATATAGATGTATAAAAACAGCTGAATCCCTTTGGCAAATGAAAGAATGGTAGGAACATGAGATGAGACTTCTGACTGCTATACCTCAGAAAAGTTTGTTTATTATAGCGCCATGGATCTCCCTAATCTTTTCCAATTTGTTACCCATTTTTCTTTGTTTTCTGTCTCAGTGATGTCTCATCTCTCCAACTGACTGCTACAGGCTAGCAATCTGTGACAAAAACTCAGTCTCAATCTCAGATATAATAAAAAAGGGAGGCCACAAGATTAATGGTCTCAGCCATAATTATAACGTCCCAAACCACAAACATTATAAGACATCTCAAAATTTACTCAGGGTGGAAGAAGTTGGGTTAGCACTATTGCGTGAAGATATTGGCCTCTTAGTAAAGGAAATGTTGGGTTAGTTGATCTGGAAAGCCTACTGTGTTTTGAGTGCTGTTAGGCACTGTGGAGAAGAAATGGTCCCTTTCCTTAAGGAGCTTGTAATAATTTCAATCATTTTAGTTTTCCCGTGATAATACCCATTTCTTATTAATTCATAGAGAAGATAGATCTATTCTTGGAGCTGCCAAGAGGAAGCCAGACAAAAACAGAGGCTGCTTATGGAGACCATGCCACACACAGATAACGGGAACGTCTTTATGCTCATGGTGAAATAGAACCAGTACATCACTTCTCCCGTAATGCCTGCTGTGAAAGAATAAAAATGACAAACATGGGAATATTTATGATCTTCCTTTCCCACCTGCTCGAACATTCTGTGTCTGCCAGCCTGATTCTTCCAGCCCACTAGACCAAACTGTCCTTTACACTTAGAGACACACACACACATACACACACACACACACTCTTCCTAGATTGTTGCAATGCACACTTAGGAAGCATAATAAAAAATGGGAAGGGAATTCTTTAACCAGAGAGTTGAATGGAATAAAAAATATTTAGGGAGAATGGCTAAGCCAATCAATGACATAATAATGATACAATGGGGGAGGCTAGAAGGGTGAAAACTTTGGGATGGGGAAGGCACAAAGAGAGAGAGAGCTTGGGAGTGGAGTTGTGGTGAACGAGAGACTTCAGGGAGTGAAAGTTGTGTGAGAAAAGTGAGAATTGAGAAAAGATTTAGAATAGTTGCCACGGGCAATGCCACGGATCCCATTCAATGCCCTGTGAGAGGAGTAAAATTCTTTTTCGTTGAATTTTGGCTGTTGAACTATGCTCCTCGAATGTGCCTCCATTCACAAACCGAACATGTGGATGGTCATGGCTCCTCAGGGATCCACTGGCGCCTCCGACTAGCAATGTTGCAGATGAGGGTCATGGCGTGGGCAGAGACCTCAGCATCAATAACATCTAACCCTCTGCACTAATCCAAAATATGTCTCTACCATGGGTTTCTCTCTCTCTTTCTCACACATACCTTGAAATATTCTTTACCCTGTTGCCTTCCCTCCATGTGCACTAGGCTGAAATACACAAGAATGTTACATTCCAGCAGCAGAGCAAGATTTCACTGTAATGGGATTATTAGTAACATTCCTACTGAGACTATGGCTTCTCCAACTTTGTGGAAACATGCAGAGAGACCTCTGAAACCCACTGGTCCCTGTCTGCCAAGCCTGTCAAAATTCCTAAGATGTCACACCCTTTCCCTTTCCTACTGGTTGACTATGGTACTTTACTGATCATTTCAACTCTGTCTGCATAAATAATTCTGTCTCCAGATTACTTGGTTTGTCTGCTATATCACCTCTGCTGACTGTCTCCATCGCTTTGTCTCTCTTTCTTATTCTTTAATATTTTTATAGACAATGCTGTGAGGGAGGGAAAAGGGAACTAACACTGATGCTTATTATGTGCCAGACGCTTTACGTATGTTATTCCACTTAATCACCCTTAACATATATAGGAAGTATCACCATCGATATTTTATTAATGAGAGAAGTCAGCTCTTAGGTAAAGTTCCTTGCCCAAGCTCCCAATTATAAATAACAGAGACTGAATGCAGATAAAAATGCTTTCAAAGCATGTGTTTTCTGTATTTTACCAGTACCTATATGAACACTCGGAGCAGTAAATGACAAAGTTGTATATTAGTTACATACTCAATAGTATGTATTTTTGAATATTTTGTCTTCCCTAAACAGTGGGATATAATTTCCTATCACAATTATAAATGCCAATTACTAAAATGTGTTTATATTTAATTGACATTTATTTTAGCCCCATTTAATGCTGAACCTTAATAAGCAAATAATAGAATCAAAGTAAATGCCAATTAGAAACAAAAAAATGTGCAAGAACAAAAGTTTTTAACAAGCAAATATGCTATGTATAAAAAGGGCTGGTATGCCATAAAGGGACAAGACTCTGGTTCCACTTAAAGGACACTGCTGTTTTCAGACCTATAAAATGGGACAAATAATAGTACTTATGTTATAATGTTGTGCAAATTAAATGAGATGCCGTGTGTAAAGCACTTAGTCTACTAGTTAGAATGTAGAAAGTGCTTGATAAATGGTAGATGATGTGGTGAGGTCAATGATATTGATGATGATGTCTAGACTGGATTATACAGCATGGAGTGAACTTCCAAGTGTAAGATAAACATTTAAATGCAAAATAAAAAGAGTTAGAGAAGTTAACTAATCTGCCTGAGGAATGAGACAGTCAATAACAGTGAGAACTAAAATTCTGATCTGTCTCATGCCAGATAAACTCTGTGCCTATGTGTATAGCTGGTGATATTTACATGAAATACTGACTTAGAACCACAAATGCAGAAATTTACATTGATCCTATTAAATTTCATATTGTTACTTTTGGCTCATCATTTCCTCTACCAAATGCTTCTTAAATCTGAACAGTTACCTACATATGAACAACCACTACCCCTTCCAGATTTGTGTCATTTGCAAATATGGTAAACAAATTTCAATTATTTTATCCAACTCAGTGATTAAAAGGTCAAATATGTTAGAGATGTACAGAGGCTTTGGCACACAGCTAGAACCAGCACATCAGTCTAGGCCAGCCAGCATATCAGTTCTTTTATCAAATGTTCTGATACATGTGCCAGCAATCTACAAATCCACACAACTGTCCAGATGTCATCAGTATTTTCCAGAAGGACATGAAGAAAAACATGGTCAGATTCTTTCTGATATCTAAATCATCTCTCCTTGAGCTACAATCTTCTTAAAAATATGACATGAAATTAGTGATATCTTCTTAATGTGTATTTTCATTTAAAATACATGTATTTATCTCCTACATGTACCGGCATAATATTCTATAAAGCAAAATGGTTAATTGAATTATGGTATGTCTGTATGATTGGAAATAAATCCACCAAAAAAATTAAAATCACGTTTATTTAATGTCACTTAAAAATGTTTGGGGTAAAATATAATGTTAAAATGGCAGGCCACAAAACTAGATAAAATATATTATTTTAAAAATAATATATTTACTTCAAAATATATTTACTTCAAAAATGTGAAAAACACCAAAAGGCAAAGTTTATGAATGATTTTTATTTTCTTCTTTTATATTTTATGCATTTTATAACATTTCTCATTTGGACATGTATTAGAAATAAAATCTAACAAACCCATCTGGAATATTTAATATTTAATAGTACAGGTCAGAGAAGACCTCACTGAGGGATGGCATCTAAGAAAAGCCAGTAAGCATGTGAATCATTTGACTACAAGCTCTCAAAGAAAGAGAGATCCAGGGAGAGGAAACAGAAAGGCCTTAAATGGAGAGTGTGCCTTGTATGTCCTAGGAATAGCAGGAGATGAGAGGGAGAGGAGTGAGCCAGGAGAAAAATGGTGGGAAGTACGGTTACGGAGTCCTGGAGGAGAGGACCAAATATTGTAGGACCTTGAAGAACATTGTAAGGACTTTTGGTCTTTACTTTGAGAGAGATGGGACGTTATTGGGATTTGACCTGGTCTAAGATCACAGTGACTAGTATATCGAGAATAGATTGTAAAGGAGCCAGGATGGAAACTAGCACACCAGTTAGGACGTTATTACTTTAAAGCAAGCAAAAGATGATAGAGAGTTAATGGTGTGGGTGGTGGGAAATGATTGGATACTAGATATATTTTGAAGTTAATGTCAACTGGGTATGCTAATGATTTTGGATCTGGGCTGTGAGAGAGAAAAAGGAGCTGAGAATGACTCCAGACTTATTAACATAAGCTTCTGGAAGAACTGAGCTGCCATTGACTGAGATGGAGGACTTTACAGGGATAATTTTTTGGCAGGGTGGGAAAATCAGAGATTAAATTTTGGATATGTAAATGTTTAAATGCCTGCTAACCATACAGGTGGAGATGTTTTGTAAGCATCTGGAAGCATGAGCCTGCACTCCACAAGGTCTGGGCAGCACATATCAATTTTGGAAAGTATCAGCCTATAGGGTTGTATATGGATTAACTGAGTTAGTGTATATAAAATTCTTAGAACATTTCTGGAAGGACCACCACCACATAAGGCTGAACAGATGGTGTACTGCAGACTTCCAAGAGGGCATCATCTAGGTAAGCTACACACTAAAGGATGCTCCTGGACACTCTTGGTGGCCCTGGCTGGTTCATTGTAATTGCTCATCAATCTACCTATCCTTACTGCTGTTGCTGATTTCAAACAGCAGACACATCTTAATATTAATTCTTTAAGTCTTCTGGTAAGATTTTCCAATTTGTTCAGACCCCTATTTATATGTTCAGAAATGCACTTGACGTTGATGGGAGCTAATTCTGTTCCACAGTAGGTGAGATTCCTGTATTCCACTCTGTGCTAACAGCTATAAACAGTGATAATTAATGCTTTCCAATTGCTTGATTTGGAAGAAATTTTTGACAATATCAAATATGAAAGCTTCTATTTTTTCATCAAAAATTTACTTTTCCCTATAATTTGAATCATTTTGTGTTATTGATAGTATGGCTTTTTCAAAAAGCACTTGACACCTTTACTATTATTCTCTTTGAAGTTCTTCTCTGTTGATTACACTAGCCTAAAGGATTTTGAAGATGTTCTGGGAGGAGTGCAGAATATACAGAACAATAATATCATAGACCTCATTGTATCAATTCAATGATACATTTCCATTCAATGAGAAATATAATTCCTTTAGTCTCAATGTTTATTTTATTTTGGCATAACATGTATTAGATTACTTCTAACTATCAGTCATTTTTATGATCACATGAGTTTCGAGATGTAAGTGATAATCAACAATCTTAAGTTCTAAATAGATTACCATCAAATTTCCTTTTGACTGAGAAAATTATGTAGATCCAGCATCATTGCTTAGATTAATCATTCAGCCTCCCTTTCTTTACTGGACAAACCAGACATTCAAACCCAATTGAAATGTCCACCCCTCTGCAGAGCCTTTTTCAAACCCTTCCTCTCCACTTTATGTATACCTATATTTTAGCAAATATTATGATTATCATAATTATTTGCTTATTTTTCTGCCTGTTTCCTGAAAGCTTGTGGAGGGCAGGGCACTGACTTATTCATCTTTTTATCCTCTGGCCAAGAATAGGGACTGGTTTAGTGTAGACTTTCAATAAACGTTCCACTTCTCTTTTTTCAATTATATGATCGTGAAACAGATATTCTCTTACTCTTTCCCCAGTAAAAGTAGTTTCAAGAGGTCAAGACTGCCATAGTTTAAAAGGGCTGTAACTACATTGCTTTTAGCTGGAGGCAGTTTGAGGATATAATCTTTTATGGTGGCCAGTGACTTCATATTTTGTGACTCTTCAACTGTCCTGCCGTATTACTTGCAGAAAGCAGTCCAGAGTACATATTAAATCTCTGCTGTCAGGTAGTCCCACAAACAAGCAAAACTTCTAGCATGAATTTACAACTCTTAAAAATATCAAAATGGCTCAGAGACTCTAGTTCCTAAAAAAAGAATGCAAAAGCTACATTTTTAGTAACATCTGCTGGACAAGCATAAAAGATGAACTTAGTCATCTTTGCTAACTTCTCTGATGAATAATACATTGTTAAAGTAGAGGTGATTGCCTGTGAATTAAAATAATGCTGCTGTGCAATAATCAGCATTTATTTTAAAAGATTAAAATGGTTGCTAAAGGGACAGAAATATTTGTTTAAAATTTTGTTTCATTTTCTATTTCACCTCTTCGATGGAGTCAGAATGACAGGAGGTGGAAATATTAATTTAAATAACTATGCTATCACTAAGCTGAATGGAAATGTCATGTAAGTGGCATAGTTTCTCACATTGCTTTAAAAACATTGTTGCAATAAACAATGGGAAAGAATCATGTAGCAGACTAAGACGCGGAAATAGGCAGATTTGGACAGCACTAGGAAAGTCTCGGTGTCCCAGAACATTTCTTTCATCTACATAGGCTAGAATCTGGCTAATTCCCTTTTTTGTGGTCCTCATTTAAAAAACATACTAATAGAGGGCCGGCCCCGTTGTTTAGCGGTTAAGTGTGCGCGCTCCGCTACTGGCGGCCCAGGTTCAGATCCCGGGTGCACATCGAGGCACTGCTTCTCCGGCCATGCTGAGGCCGCGTCCCACATACAGCAACTAGAAGGATGTGCAACTATGACATACAACTATCTGCTGGGGCTTTGGGGAAACAAAAAGGAGGAGGATTGGCAATAGATGTTAGCTCAGAGCCGGTCTTCTTCAGCAAAAAGAGGAGGATTAGCATGGATGTTAGCTCAGGGCTGATCTTCCTCACAAAAAAACAAAACAAAACAAAAAAAACATGAGCAGGGTTTGGACAGCGGGGAGAAAAATAACATACTACTAGAGTAGTGTAAAAACTAATTCACACTAAAATATTAGTGACATGTGCAGTCTCCTTCCCTCATAAAATCAGACCTCCTGAGGTACTGTATACCTGAGAAGAGAGGACAGGAGGAAAGTTCTCACTAAGATAGTGGGTCATAGTTAAAGTATTTCTCTTTCCGGTAGGGGGCAAACAAGGGACCCTTCAGAGGCTATACTTATCCTTTCCACTGAAATGCTCTAGGCTGATGTCATTTTAGATGTCACATAGATAAATCATCATCTAAGGAATGTAATGGGCTTCCGAGCCACCAGGCATTACATTGAAAATGTTCCAGCGCAACCTGGTTTCATCCAACTCTTCTTTCCTGAGCGAGGGGACTGTTAAAAACTCAGATTTATTGGCGTCTTTCCTTAAACCCATAAAGGGTAAAGATACGAAGTAGTCAAAATCTTTTCCCTTCAGAATAATGCTGAATTGATTCTAAACTCTATTAGGGTAGTAAGTAACCATGTCTGTTTCAGCTTAACTCCAATACTTAACATAGTTTCTAATACACTGATGCACAAGGTACTCAAGAAATACTTATGGGTAGATGGATAGAAGGAAGGTAGGAAAAAAGTTTGTAGAATTTTTTTTCCCATTCTAGATAGATAATTACTAAGAAAACCCTGTATCCACCCTCTCATCTTTTGACACGTTTGGGCAGCAGAAATGTTGGGAACTAAAAGCTAAAAACAGATTTTAAAACATATTAAACATCATAGTCCATAAAACTACACTACCCAATTGTCTACCAGAATCAGACCAAGATTGCAGGTATGAAAGTGTGGCAAATACATTAATTCAGAAATATCTCCAGTGAGAGATTTTGGTCAGATATTTTGGCATTTACTTAACTGCAACAACTCAGTGACAATCGTGTTAGCACAAGTGCCATATATTACACAGTTCTGAAGACCAAAGCTGAACTGACTGCCTGGGCAGGTTCCAAAACGGTCCAAGCTCTCCAGGCAGTGAAATGAAGGGCAGGGCAGAAGGAGCAACCACTTACGGAGGCACGTTCAATCCTCGGTCCTCCAGCACGTTTAGGCAATAGCATTCCGAAATGTGTGGGCCAAGTGATCACTTCCTCTTGGTTCCAAAAGGGATGGAGGGAGTATGAGACCGAGGAAAACCCCAGAAGAGAAGCAGTTGTAGCTGACTTCCTATTATAGCAGTAATAGATATTTCTGTTTAAATACAAATGAAAAATGTAAACTACCAAACAAAATCCCATAACGGCATGTAGACAGTCAAAGTTAAAGTATTTAAACTTTTTGTGTGTGTGTGGACACTATATGACTTGTTCCCAACTAGGTGGGCCTTGGCATGATACTTTCTCAAGAACCATAAACAAAATTCAAAATTTCTAGTAACATTCCTTTTTATATTGGATCGGGGAGTAGGTCTTGAGGTGGTAAATTGAAACCACAAGAATAAAAAGGTAAAAAATATATAATCCAATAAAAGGGGAACGTTGCGAGTATTAAAATGTCTAATGTTACGAGGCTTTGTTTTTTATTTTATTTTATTTTATTTTCAGCTACCGGTGGTACTCTGGCCACAATGAATAGAGCTAAATATTTTATTAGCCCCAAACACAATTAGAGAAGTCATAGATTAAATAGTAGATCACCCCTCTGCTTCAAATATCTTCAATTAACAGACCACTTAATGGGTCGATTTAAAGGATTTTAACACATCTAAAAAAACACATTAACGTTAGCTACTTTCTCATAAAAACTTTGTACTCAAAAAAAAGTTTTCACTGCTTCTCATTTTGTTTCACAGTCCTTTCTAATTTCCGCTGGTATAAATCAATTTAGGTTTATTAGCTTCGTACAAAAGAACTCCAGTAGGTTTTTAATAATAATTATCATTATCTCTGATTAAAGTTAGATTGTTCGTGCCAGATGGAGTCCTTTTCCTGTCAGCTAGAATGAGCTTGCATTATGCAGTTATAACGTGTTTGGATCTAAATAAACAGATGGCAGGGTGACAGGGTATTATACGCTGGTGATAGCAGCAGTGCTTCACAATCAGAATTGCTTCGAATAAACTCTGTTGTGGCAAGGATCCTGAAACTTTTAAGAAGGTGACTGGACTTGAGCCTAAGTGTTACGTTAACTTGGAAATAGCACTGCTCACTTGCAGGAGGATAGACCAATGGGATGGTCTGAGGTCAGCCTTCGAAAATGTGTCTGCTGAATCTGTTCCTTAACTGGGAAAGCATTTCACATACTAGGTTCGCTCAGGCAGTCTCATAAGGAGAGAGGGAGAAAAAGCTGCCCACGTTGTAAGAACTTCCAAGTTGAAGAGTTAAAAACTGTGGGTCGAGGAAAGATGGAAACATTTGATATAACTTTGTTCCACAATTTTTACAATATAGTTAACTATGCTAGAATAAACATCCTAAATAGGCATATACTTTTCACAATTAATAATAGAAAATTAATAAAGAACGTTTAATAAGAAGTATCTTATAGAAAAGCCTTAGTCTTTAATCAATTTTCATGTCTACTTTTCATTCTAAGAATAAGCCCATTCCATACCCTTGTACCCACAAAAATAGAGTAAACCTATGAAATTCAGAAGTAAAATTCAAAGAAAGCCATTATATACAATTTCTTCTGGCTAATGCTCTTTTGTTGAGAAGGAATATTTCTGTGGGACAACTGTATTTGCTGAAGCAAATACCCATAGTAGCATAGCCTTTAAGAGGCAGATGCTGCTACGAGAGATAAAGGCTGATATTTGAAAATGGAGGTAGTATTAATAAATATTTTAGAAGAAGATATCAAACAATTGAAATTAAGCTTTCTAAAAAATTTAGCTGTTTTAAAAGCTTGAAATTTGTATATAAAGATGTTGGTTTGCAAACTGGCCCCTATACACAGAGGGCAAGAGGAGACCAAAGAAAGAGGCAGACCATCCCAGATTGGTAGGCGACAGGTTTAATAAGCAAGGGAACTTACTTACGGGGCTTGCCTTGCACAGTTGCAAGACCAGTAGATTTCCTCGCCTGCCCCCCAGAGTCATAAAACTTGATGTAGTGGCCTTAACTGGGTTCAGTCAGGTAGTCAGTCCAGAGGCACTCAACAACACCTTACTCTCTCAAGGCCGCATCCTTGAAACAGCTGCTAGTGTGGGACTACTGGGCAGGATGCACATTCTAAGGACAGGGGAGGGGGTGAGGAGCCTCTGATTGCCCAGCTTGAGGGTCAACCAGCGGTCACGTCCTCTCAATGACCTCCTCCAACAAATGATAACCTAAATTATGTATGTAACCTTTTATTCTGATGGTTTGTCATGTGTCTGTAAGAATATATTCTTGTTTTCATGAACTTCAACTTCTTAACTATTAATTTAATCCTTAATATCTGTTGGTATTAGTAAACCACGAACTTTTGAAATTATATCAAGTAGAATAGATCAATAGAATAAAAATGTTCAATAGTCAAAGTGAAACTTCACGTAAATATTTACTTCCGACTACCTGGGAAAATTCACGAATTCGTTTATTTTCTTGTCTTATAAAGTGATGAGAAGATTTTGAATATCAGGAGATTGTATTTCAGCTTCACATGTATTTGGCTTCAGATTTTGGTACTTAAGTGGGCATTTTATGAGCTATGTTTCAACTGTAGTGTGACATAAAAGTTCTCATACAGGAGCAAGAATATTCCCTTTCAGGAGTTACTCCTTGTCAAAGAGTGAAAGATTATAATGTACGTGTGCTTTTTCCTGCTCTACAGGTGGACGTTGCCATAAGTCTTGTACTGGCCGATGCTGGGGACCCACGGAGAATCATTGCCAGACTTGTAAGTGTTCAACAATGAAAAGCATAGGCTTGAAATGGTCAAATAATTTTAATAATTGATGCTTTTCACACTTCTGGTTATCAAAAACATGAAAATGAGCTTTTGCCTCTTTACAGTATATTTGCTCCCATTCAAGTAAACTACCTATTTTCATTGCTTTCAAGTGAAACATAATATATAATTGCTTCTTATATTTCTTTGTGGTTTCTAGGTTAATGATATCAACAGCACAGGTATGGTGATATTAACTATGACTTCAGAGTCTGTACATCCGAGGAAGCAGGAAATCCAAATGTGTACAAAATGATGATAACTCAATTTCAGGTTAACTGAATATTTTAGTATTTTTCCCAAATGCTTACTTAACCATTCATTCATTAGAAAAAGAAAAAAGAAAAAGACACTATGGACCCACTCTGTTCTAGGCACAGAGATATAAACTATGTGAACTGTGCATATAGATTCACTACTAAATGACAATGTATCTTGCCCTCAGTGTATATTTTTTCTTATATTAGTCATTAAAGTATGAGCTATCATCATGGCTAAGACATATAAAAACAAAGTATACTGAATATGAAGACAAATATCTCATTTTTTTCCATATTCTTAAAGTCCTATGATACTTAAATCAGCACTGAACTTTGTCTAATCTTAAAAATAAATAGTTTCTTTAAAAAAGAAAAACAAAATTCTATATATAAATGGTAAAAACTTCTCTTTCTGCTACAATAATGGCTAAAATAATATATGGAAAACTGTATGGTGGCCACTTGAAATGTATTCATTTTGTTAGCATAGAAGACACATAGAAAATATCTTTAAAAATTTGAACATACAAATATTAGATATATGGAAATTTGTACTGTTGGGTGAAAGTTCAGATATTTCTAATTTGTCTCAGTTCGTGATATTTGTTAGATTCTGTTTCAATAAAGAAATAAAAAATAATTCCTTTATTGTGAGCCATGAAAGAAAAAAGATATAGAAAAAAATATATTCTCAATGGCAAATGATTGCTTAAATTTATTTTTTAAATTCACGGACATTCTCATGTTCAAAACATTCATAGAATATAAAAGAGTATAAAGTAAAAATTTCTTCCTACTTTTGTCCCACCTTTGTCTTCAGCCACCTATAGGCAACAAATGTTATTGACTACTTTTGTGTGTTCTTCCAGAGACAATTTATGTGTACACTAGGAAATATGTATATGTCTCTGCCCATTTTTCACTCAAATGTTAGCATGCTTTGCATGCTATAATGCACCTTGATTTTTTCACTCCACGCATAAGTGCATGAATTTATTTACAATTTTAATTCCTAGAAGTGGTATTTGCAGGGTCAAGGACACGTGTGTATGTAGCTTGATAGAGATCATTACCGTGGAGATCCTGTTCTCTGTTGAGGTTTTGGAAGTTTCCTCTGCCAGGAGCAATGTATGTGAGTGCCTGTTTCCCTATTCCCTGAGCAAAGCAGTGTGTCATCAAAATTTTGATCTTTATCAAAGGGTCAGATGAAACATAGTATCTCAGTGTAGACTTAAACTAACTTATTTAATGGAAACAATGTTTTATGGCAGCTATATTTTGATAAGAATTTTAAGCAGGATTCTAAAGTAAGATTAGATTACAGCGTGAAGTACGTTCACTACAAGATATGTAGGCACTTTTTTAACAGCAAAGAAGTTGAAACCGAGTTGCGCACAATGCTGGATAACATTGGTGTGGCCATTTGCACAAAGTTGAGATCACTAAAAAAATATAAAATAATGGTTGTAATACTTTGTGATGAAGTGTCAAGTAACCATGGAAACTGTTAAAGTGTGCAGAGGTCCACTGGTCCTCTTGTGGCAAAGAACTTCTGAGTCGTCAAACTCAAAAACGAATTTTTACTCACTCACTTATTTTACATAGGTGTCAAAGACACTTCTGGGCTGGCTGCCTGTTGTGGCTGGGCCCCTCTGGAGGGTCCACTCACCCACCCCTGGTCTCTTGGTGGTAGAGGGGACTCCAAGGCCCACCAGGCTTGCCTAGCGCTGTTGAGGGACACGTTAGATGTGGGGGAGGAACGAGCCCAGCTGGACTGCTTTCTGTTGCTAGCCTACGTTTGGGTTCCTTTCATCTGTTGGGTAGAGAGACATAAGATGCCTACTACTGTGTTGTTCCTCCAGTGCTGGATCCCAAACCAGGTTGTCTTCATCTAGACACCTTTCAAAGTTCTCCTTTGCATTATTGCCTTTTGCATTATTTCCACAGTATACCTGCTCTTAGTGGAGGAGAGCAGGGAGAAACCGGTCTATGCGGTCTTTTCTGGACCAGAAGTCCCATATAGTACTTTTAATAAGACCAGTAATAAATAAAATCAAATAAAATTACTTTAATTAATTTCATCCTTGTCTCATTTTATATGTATTTTTGTAAAATACAAAGTTCAGTAGTATAGTTAAATGATTCTTTCATTAATTTTTTTAATGCTGAATGATCATTCTCCAATTGATAGCGAGTATATGAGCTCGAATCATAGAAATCACTGTATTAAGGTAGAATGGAAAAACAACATATATGGATTTTATCCAACTTTGAAAATTAAATTTTCCTTCATACATATAGTGCTCAAAATTCTGAAACTTTTATTTTAATGGATTTGGTTACATTAGTAAAATTTTACAAAAGTAAGTAAAAAGTCATAATTTCCACCAACATCTCTTATTCTTGTAGTAAACAACTTTGGGGATAATTATCAAGCAGCCACCTCTCTTTCTCTGAGAACCATCCCCTTCTAGAGGGGTGAGTCACTGCAGCTCTGTTTGTTCTCTGTGGTGCTCTACCCTTGGTCATAGGGCAGTGTTTCTCAACCGGGGTTGATTCTGCCCTGAGGGGACATTTGATAATGTCTGAACATTTCTGATTGTTCCAACGCTGGGGCACAGGGAGAGGGTAGAACATCTCCTGGCATCTAGTAGGCAGAGGACAGGGATGCTGCTGAACATCCTACAAGACACAGGACAACGTCACCCCACCCCCACCCAGACAAAGAATAATTATTCAGTACAAAATGTGAACAGTACTGAAGGTTGATAAATCCTGTAATAGGAGTAATATTGACCCAGGCTGGGCCAATTAATTTCCAGAGAACTTGGACTTGGGATCCAGAAATGCTGGTTATACTACCTTAGAAACTTGAACTTGAAGAGATACTAAACCTAGTTGAAAGTTTCATTTTTGAACCAAGTTGTTAAGGAACAGCAGAAATAACCAGTCCTCAGTGATGTAGAAGAATAAATTAGTCATGCAGAGGCAAACAAGAACCAGAGAAAGAGAGAGAGTAACAGTTCTTGACAGTTTTTAGCTGCCGTTTCTCTGGGCTTCGTGTGGTCCAGGTGCCATAAGAAACACAATCTTCTTCTAGTACATTTAAATGAGTTTTGTTACTTGCCACCAAGTGGGGGGTGGGAGGGAGTCTTGACTAAGAAAATCATCAAGCCATAGCTCGTGTATCAAATCATCAGCCAAGAAGTTGTTTAATTCACCTAATTTTTCTGCATAGAAATTAAACTTACTCTAATACCCTGAAATTGGCTTAATGGTCACTGTGCATACTCCACTGAGTCTGTCAAATTTACATTCAACAAATATTTACCCATATCTGGTATGTGCAAGTACAAATTTTAAAATAGTGTTTATTTGCATGGATCTTTATAGTTTACAAAAGATTTCCATTTTAAAATTTGTTTTCACATATTGTTTCAATATTCCTGTGAGTTAAACAGGACAGTTATCATTTATCTCACTTTTTTTTTGTGTGTGAAGAAGATCAGCCCTGAGCTAACATCCATGCTGATCCTCCTCCTTTTGCTGAGGAAGACTGGCCTTGAGCTAACATCTATTGCCAATCCTCCTCCTTTTTTTTTTCCCCTTTTTCTCCCCAAGGCCACAATAGATAGTTGTATGTCATAGCTGCACATCCTTCTAGTTGCTATATGTGGGACACTGCCCCAGCATGGCTGGACAAGCGGTGCGTCGGCACGTGCCCAGATCCAAACCCAGGCCACCAGTAGCAGAGCACGCGCACTCAACCACTAAGGCATGGGGCCGGCCCCTCATTTATCTCATTTTATAACTGGGGAAATAGACGGTGAGGACATGACTAAGAGAGTTGTTAAATTTATACAGCTAATACCTGAGATTTCCACCTACTTGCCCTGAATCTAAAGGTAATATTGTTTCCTGTATATCATGTTGTATAGACAGCTTAGTGGGCAAGGACACTGGATTTGAAATCAGCCAGATGATACAAATCCCAGTTGTTTCCACTTCCTATCGTGGGAAAGTGACTTAACCTTTCTAAGTCTCTGTAACCATATCCGTAAAATGGAGATAGTTACATCAGAGAGTTGTTGTTTTGGAATCAAATTCAATGCAATAATGTACTTGAAATGCTTAAATATTTTGTAGCATGTACTAAAGACCTAATGAGTAGTAGCTAATATTTTAAGAAGCTAAAAGAGATACTGTTAGAAAACTTAATCCATCTTAGATCTGAATGAATGGCTGTGGAAATAAAACTCCTCTGGCCAGTTCCACCTTGTGAAGGCTGCTGATATTGATACCAAACCTCTTAATCTCAAGTTCGCACACCTGATGTACAATAAGCCAAACACTGAGACACCGGGTGCTTGGAGATGGAGAAAGGTTTATTCATATTGGCCAAAATGAGAAGGTGGGAGTGTAGGTTCTCTCAAATCTGCCTTAACAAGAGAAGAAAGCAGGGGTTTTTATAGAGCTAAAGGGTGTGGTGGGAGGAGTTTCAGAGAATCAACAGGGCAATCTGTGTTTCTTTCACTCCCAATAAGCCCCTGGGCAATCTGACTTCTGGGCATCACTGGCAGCTGGGGGCTGGGTATCTGGTGATCCTTGAAGGCATGCTCTTTCTTCTGTAAAACAAGCTCATAAATCCTTGTGACCCTTGAGTTACCCCTCAGGTTAAACAGGGAAACAGCAAATTGACAAGATTCCCTTCTTTTCATAACAAGGTTGAAAGTAATCTTATTGAATCTTCTTGGATATTTACGGTAACTCTCAGGTGCCTGGCTTCAATATTGGTGGCTGGGGAATGAAAAAGCAGAAGCTCTGGAGTGAAGTGGAGGCTACTTGCCCTTGACATTGGCTCCTGTTCTTCTCTCTCTCCTTGTCCGAACTACTGAAAGATAAATTACTTATCCGTATTTAAAGAGCCCAACATCCTGAGGAAAATGTATTTTGGAGCTAGTCAAAGATATACTTATTGTACGACCTTATAGAAATATGGTCACGTTTTTTGAGCATTAGACACCGTGAGAGATTCCATAGACATGTAACATACATGATCAAAATTTTTTTAAAAATATAAATTTTTCCGGGCTTCCTTTAGATTTCAGATGGCCCTTCTGTTACTTAAAATATATTACCTACCCTTAGGCCCACCTGAGACACACTTATCTCTGAACACTGACTGAAGTTTTTAAAAATCAGAAAACATAGACTACGGAAATTTTGGATAATATTCTGCTTTTGTTGATTGACTATACAACAGTACATTTTAGGATCTGAAAAACAGAGTCTTATATACTTTACAAATGATTTATTCCCCCTAGGATTGAAATAAATTCACTTCCATGAGGTCTTCTCTGGAGATATTCAACTTAATGATTTAACAAATATTTCCTTATTTTTTATGGATAATTATTCTTTGAGACTTTCCATACGTTAAAGAAGGCAAGGAAACTTAGCTCCACCTCAGCTAAGGAAACTGAAATTAAGAATACATTGCATTCACCAAACAATATCAGTGTTGACATCTTCCCACAAGTGTCTCCTCCAGAAACAGCAAATGTACCAGGAACTATCCTCTGTGTCGCTGAATGGCGAGAAGTCACAGTAAAGACAAATTATTCAGGCTCTGGGAGGACAAATCCATGATAATGAACGTCTTGTTAGGGTGAAATGAAGCAAAGAGTAGTGATTAGTGTGAAAACATCTTTGAATAGAGAAAGGGGGACACAAAAATGCTGGTTACAAAAATGGTAAGCTTGAGGGGGGGTCTTCAGGGGTCAGAAGTTCTAAAGAGAAGAAATGAGGAAGAGATTTTTGGTTTTGTTTTTAACAGATTTAGTGAAATGGAAGGAGAGTGTTAAACTGACAGCTTACTATGGACAACAGCTCACTATGCATACATATAGAAATTTTAGGAAAATTTGGTAAATTTTTATTAAAATTTAGTAACATTTGTAACTTATTTGTGTACTGGTTTGGGTGCTACAGTTATCTTTGATTTCATGCTGACTAACTTGTGTGTCATTGTTCCTCTATAGCATTTAAGAATGTTCAGACTAGAAACTCCGGAATCAGCATTATTTTTAAAATGTTTTTCTAAAACGTAAAATATTTTTCTAAACAAATTCCTAAAAAGAAAAAAACATAGATAAGCCGAAGAAATTTTATAAATACTAAAGTAAGTATATTGTGCTTGTAGAATTCTAGCTAAGTGTGCCCTTCTGTTTTACTCATGAGTTTGATTTTCTAAAGTGACTTGAATTCATTCTTCATAAATCCTTTTTGATGTGAGAGCATCATGACCCTATAAACCCAACAGGACTATTTCTCACATAGTCGCAAAAGGTCAAAATAGCACTTATGATGGGGTACTCAGAGCTGCATTATGTGTGCAGCAGCGACTCAGACTTGAAAGTACTTTGAAGCTCACTTAAATCGTGGCCGCATCGCTCCGCAGCACAGCTTAAGAAAATTGATTCAGTGGATTAATGTAGTCATGTCAGGGGAGACAAACTTATCTGCTCTGTGGAGTCTGAAACTTACAGAAGTATTATTTAGCAGGCTTACTGGTAAGAATGACAACTCTCTCTATTCGTAAGAACTGAGTCCTAAGGTCTGAGCTCTATGGGTTTAGGTGTGAGAGAGACTAAGCTTTAAGAAATAAATAATAATGATTAAAGGAACAAAGTTATCTCTGTCCCTGCAAGATATATGAAGCACATTTATCTCATTTAAAATAGATACTGCATGTCCTTTTTTTATCTTTAAGCGCAATATCGGGCCAGCTCTCTCCAGCCTCCTGTAATCAGGAAGGGCGGTTGTTTGATTTTACACATCTCTTTTGTGCTCCTAGACCTGGTGTCACTACAGTGAGGCGCTCCTTTTTGACGGAAGCATATATCAGAATATTACAGTTTGCTTCCCCCTCACCTTTCCACACATTTTGCGTTAAAGTAGTTGTAATTGTCTTCAACTGCTGGTTGCATAATGAAAATTTCCTCGGCTGATTACCACTCAATATACTCTCAGTCTTCGAAGTTGCTTTACAAGCAACATTTCTTGCTTAAAAACTAATTGAAAAATGTAAGGGCATTTGACAATAAGTTAAAAAATCGTTTGTCTCCTAAACCAAAGTATCACTCCGCAGAAAGTAATGAGGAAATTCATGCTTCTGGAGTGAACAGATATACTTCTGACCCTGAAATGTCCATTAAGTTGATTAAAACTAAGGCATTATTTTAACTGAAGGAAAACTTCAGGTGGAATTCACCCCTTCCTCCTACAGTATTCTTCCTAGTTAGATTATCTCAAAATCATTTTTTAATTAAAAATAGAATAGCATTGAAATGAATACAAGCAATGTATTTGCTCTGTTGTAGATAATTGTGAATGGAGGCTATTGCTATGTTGGCAAAGTAAAAACTTTTTCCAAACAACACTTTATGTCATTTATTGTTTCTATGCAGATACTATAGAACATGGTAGGAAAATTTAGAAATTATTTAGCATTTTTCTCAGGAATTTATTATGCTTGTGCACAAAGAAAATTACTTTCATTAGTTGCAATATATTTAAAACTTTCAGTTTAATAATAGGGAAAAAAAGAGAGCAAACTTTGGCCTGGCTTATAGATTCTACTCACTTCTAGGGCAATTTTAGAAATATATATATATTTAGAAATATATATATATATATCCTTTATATATATCCTTTTATTCGATCGTAAATATATCTGGAGCTTCTTTGAAGTGAATATTAAAATCGAACAAAATAATATATATTTTTCTTCCTCAAAATTTCAGCAAGAAAATGTAGCAACTCAAAATTAAATTGTCCTTTTTTCCATGAAAGTTTCCTGTAGATTGTAAAACCAAAATGACAAATTATGAAAATAATAAACTAATTATACTTGCAAGCATGCATACACATACAATTTGTCTAACGTGTAATTGTATTTACAATCTTTGTGGAACAAATGTTTAAAAAGAAGTTACCGATGTGGTAAATGTCCAGTTAGAGCAGAGAAAAGCAACTGGGAGGTAATGGGAAGGAGAAAGAGCTGAGCTGGCAGGCTAGATCAATCAGGATAGCAGTGAGCCTTTGTAAAAGCCAATATCCTTAATTAAAATCCTGGTATTTTACTAATAACTTTGCATGTCCATAAGCTTTCTTATTGATTTCAATTATTTCCTATTTTCCTTTTTTTTTGATTTGTAGTTTCTGGAGATATTGTGAAATTAAGGGAAACACTACAATGGACTGATTACTTGCATACATTTCTAAAATTATACCCATCTAAAACATTTCCAAAAGTGACTCAATAATTTACTTGTAGAAGATGAGAGAAAAATCTCCCCTAACATGCTGTTCATTTTGATATAAGTTGATAATATTTGTTGTGATTTGATGACCTTTCTAAAAGATTAACAAGAACAGGATGTTTTCCATTTTAACTACAAGCGATACAGTTATTTGAAATGCTCTGTATAATACAGTGTAATGTGAGTCAGTAGATATCACTTAATACCATGTGAAAGGCTCGAGAGATGTAAGGAAGTATATAAAACTGTGCCTGTTCTCTGGAAATGCTCTGGTACAAGGCAAAGATGAAGAATGTTTGAAAAGGTCAAAAAGAATATTGAACTGGGGGCATCAGGAGACAGGAGATGTAGTCCTAGCTGTAAACTATCTCAATTTCAAGAACCTCAGTTTCTTTAAGTTCCCTCATCTATGCAATGAAAAGATTGAAAAATATGATTTCTATTCATACTTCCTTGCATGGTTAGGATATTTGCCTGTGTGTATGTGTGTGTGTGTGTGTGTGTGTGTGTGTGTGTGTTGTGAGCAGTGATTGGCTATAGTTATAGATGCTATAGATATAGAAACATAGTTTGGGGAATTGTTTTGTGTCGGTTTCAGCCTATTGGTAGCGATGCTCTTCATTAGGAGGCCTGAGGTACTCACTTGGGCCCATACTACTTGTGGTGAACCCCACAGACATTTTCCAAACCAGAGCCAACCTTATGGCTGGACCCTTGTTGTTCTTATTGTGACTGCAAGGCATACCTCAGCAACAACCATCAGGGAACTTAGAAAAAACAAGGTTTATTATTCACAGATCCTGAAGGGTACATGGCAGGTCCTATGGCCACACTATGAGGTCATGGGAAGAAAGAGAGAGAAACTGCGGTCCTGGGGTTCTGCCTTTATTGGAGTTGAGGGTGGGGGCATAGAGTTTCACAAATTCACTCTTTATTGGCAAATTTAATACATGACAGCAGGAATTAGGGTGCAGGATTGGAAGAGTAGAGTCACTTAAAAGGTCAGTTATCTAGGTTACCCAGGGCTTTCTAAAAGGGGAACTTCATCAGTGGAGACAGCCTGGCTTCTTATCTAAGTGTTTCCCTAGTAGCTGTCTCATACAGCTAGCAATATGTTTATTAGAGATGGATATTTTTCTTTCTTTTTTTCTTTTTTTTTTTTTTTTTTTTGCTGAGGAAGATTCACGAGGAGCTAACATCTGTTGACAGTCTTCCTCTTTTTGTATGTGAGCTACCACCACAGCATGGCCGCTGACGAGTGGTGTAGGTCTGCACGTGGGAACCAAACCTGGGCCACCAAAGCCGAGCATGCCGAACTTAACCACTAGGCTACCAGGGCTGGCCCCGAGATGGATGTCTTTGAAATGGATGACTTGGCAATCAAAAGATTAATGTCAGGCACTTACACTGCAGGAATGCAAACTGGGGTTCAGTGGAGGCAGGTAATCTAATCAGCAAGATCAGAGAGTGAATGCTACACATGGGAAGGGTTATTGAGAGGATATTGAGGAGAATAGTCAGAGATATCTGGAAATGTTACCATCCCAAGATGAGAAGACTTGTACTGTGAAAGTGTCAATTCTTCTAGAATTGTACTATACATTTAACCATCTCCAATCAATTCCCAATTTTTTATTTTTAATTGAATAAAAATCATCTAAATTACTTCTGGAAAATACGTTTGATAAAATAGCCAGACATTTGAAAAACAGAGCGGTATGGAAGGATTTTCCCCATCAAGTATTAAAATGTTATAAATTAATAATTATTAAAATAGTAAGGTACTAGTTCAGAATGGAATTGGCTCAGTGGACTCTAATAGAAAGTCCAGATGAGGCTAAAGTCTATACAGTAATTTAGTTTTTATAAATTTGGCATTTTTTAAAAAAATGGTGAAAGCATAGATTATTCAATAAATAGTGTTGGAATAAATGATTCACAGTATGGAATAAAATAAAGTTAGATCCCTACCATGAAACAAAAGACATGAGATGAATGAGATGAATTGTACATTAAAAGTTTAAAAAGTATGAGATAAACTATAGATTATATATGGATTAGAGACTAAAAGTCAAAAAACATGAAATAACTGAAAGTCTAGAAAAAATATAGGTAGAAATTATGGGATAATGAAGGTCTTGTTTAACATGATATAAAAGATACAAATTAAAAAAGAAGAAAAAGATGATTTCAACTGCATTATAGTATTTTGTATTTTTACAACAAAACGTTTTCAACACATTTAAAAGAATTGAAAATGTACACAAGAAATTTGTAAAAAATGTCTTGCTTCATTATAATCAATGACATAAACGTTTTAAAAACTAAGTATTTGCACGATTAGATTGTCAAAATTAAAAACAATGATAATTCCTAGTAGGATGAAAGTATGGTGACAGAATCAGTCTCGGTTACTGTCTCTAACTACTTTTGGTTGTATATTTTATGCTCTTTTTGTTTTGTTTTGTTTTTGAGGAAGATTGGCCTTGAGCTAACATCTGTTGCTGGTCTTCCTCTTTTTCTTTTTTCTCCCCAAAGCCCATACATAGTTGTATATTCTAGTTTTAGGTCCTTCTAGTTCTATGTGGGATGCTGCCTTAGCATGGCTTGATGAGCGGTGACTAGGTCCGAGTCCAGGATCCGAACCAGTGAACCCCAGGCCGCCAAGGCGGAACGTGTTAACTTAACCACTATGCCACTGGGGCATAGTGGTTTATTCTCTTTAACTGTTATACTACCAGGGAACTCTAACAGGGAGGTCAAGTATGTATAGACACCCTGCAATTTACATTGGTCATTGCTGTGGTCGGAGAATAAACATTTTTTTTTAATTTTGCATATCTGTAGTTACATGTATTTCTCTAAAAATGTGTATTGTTTATGTAATTTCAGAATTTTAAAAAAGGAAAGAACAACGAAAACATTACACTGTCTTTATTACAAGACTCTGTAATTTTGGGGAGTGTCCAAAGTTTTGTCCACATCAGAGAGATGATAATTTCTTTTAACAATATATTAATATTGCATAAAAGCTTTAATATGTATAGATATACTGTTTTCTGTAATTATATTGCTTGAAGAGGATCCCAAATGTTGTTTCATACTGGCCCGCAGTTTAACATATGGCCACGTAGGAGAAATTCAGACTTAACTGCTCCAAATTTCTGGTGATGATGGTGGGGAAAAAAAGCACAACTCTCTGGGAATCGTCGATCTCAAGGGTGCAGCCCTGGAGGGAATGCACTGTGGCAGGCACAGTTGGGCAATGATTTTCCATAGCCTCCGGCATCCTAAAACTTCAGAAAAAGGAAATTTTATCTCCAGTGGCTCTAAGTTCCTAAATTCATTAGAAGGCCAGTTTGCTGCACGTACGTAAAAGGAGCACTAACACTAGTCTCTCTCACTCCTATTTTGACATTTGTCTTTGCGATTGAGCAGTGCTTTCAAACTTCTGGTTGCAACTCACTAGTGGATTGAAGTCACTTAGTCGGATCCTGACCAGCATTAAATTTTTATTGAAATAGGACAGATTGGAATAAAACGGATCAGATTAGAATAGAATAGAAGAGACAGTATTCAAATGCTTTGCACATAATTAGGGTCCATATAATTCCTTAACGTTTTCATCATGTATGTGTGGACTGAGCCTTGATGTAAAATATTGTTTGTTATCTAAATTGTGATGGAAAAAAGTTTGAAAAACACTGCAAAGGAGCATCATTTGACTTTTGGGCAGGCATGATGACCTTTTTAACAAAATAACCCTCAAATATATGTTCTATGAGAGGAAAAGTAGTATTCTGAAAACATTCTTCCTCACACGTTTGAAGCATGTGTTCGTGATGTAACTCTTAGGTGGTTCCACTTCAAAATTCTTTGTTATTACTGAGATATGGAGTTAATGTTGGCCCTATCTGGGCCTCAGTTTCCTCCTCTGTAAAATCAGTAGGTTGAACTCAGTCACATTTAAGTTTCCATAAAATTCTATATATAAAATAATCTTACTTCTATGGCTTTTGTCATAAGTTTGAAGAGTATTTGGGTAACATCTCAGTGTTCATTACTCATCACTCATAATTGTGTTGTTAGTTAAAATGACTCCAGAACAAATTATTTTTCAAGAGTGTAAAGCAGATATGCATAGATCATTTTAGTTATTCAATGTTGTATTTAAAATAGTTTCTGGAACTACCTTCCTCCTACCCCCACCCTCTTTGGTCTTTAAATTTAGACACATTGTTTGTAGCTCTTAATGTAAACGTAATAGTGAAGATATATAGGAGTCTGGAAACTAATTTGAAATGCTACTTTATAATAACTTAATATATGACCTAAGATAAACTAGTTCAATATTTTTAAATGTTAACTTCTTCATCTGTAACACTGGGATAATTAACTTACCCTGCCAAATGCATAGGTTATTTCATATTACAGGGTTTTTTTTAAAAATTCACATAATATTCAAGTGTGTAGAGTTAAGAGTAATGATGTATCTCCATCAGTGAGCATCCTTTTCCCAACCTACATTTTTCCATAAAGTGATTACTTTACAGTAGCAAGTTTGGTATATATGTGTGCATTCAAGTGTATATTCACGTAAGTATATATAAATTTTGGGATTTCATTTTACAAAAACGGTTATACTATATCTATTCTTCTATCATTTACTTTTATTTCATTGTACATTATATTTTCAAAATCCTTTCACTTCAGCAAATAGAGACCAACTTCATTCTTTAATGTTATAGGAGTTTCCCAAGTTATTGATGTGCTTTAACTGATTTGCCCAATTTCTATTAGGACATTTAGGTTACATTCTATTAGTCTCAGTTACAACCAATGAATATTTTTACATACATATTTGTCCACGTGTGCACATTCTTCTATAAGTCAGCTTTTTAGGAATAGAATTGCTTGGTCACATGTGAATTTACATACACAAATTTGATAAAAAGAGACAAATTCCTCTTCAAAAATCTTATATCAATTTAGACACATGCCAATAGTTTGCCCAATTTTTTACCCACATCAAAACTAGATATCTTTTTTTCATTTAAGAATTATATATAGAACAAGCATATTTCCTTGTCTTAATTTATAGTTCCTGGATTATAACTGAGGTTGAACATCTTTTTACATAATTATTGACCATTTCAAAATATTTTTCTTTAATTTTCCATTCATAGTCTTTGCTCAATTTTCCTACTGCATTTAGCTTTTTAAGACTTCTTTACATATAATCAGTGTGAATCCTTGTATATTATAAATATCACAAATATTTAAAGTATCTCCAGAGAGTAACAATGTGGAAACCTCAATGTGCTATGCGAATCATTAAGGTGGTTTCCAACTGACTGTGTGTTAGGATCTGCTTCTTCCAAAGAAGATCTGTCTGTATGGTGAAGTTATGGCAATCTATATATCTATATCTATGTCTATATCTACATAATCTATCTCCATATGTCTATGCCAATGTCAATATCTGTATCTATATCTATGTCTATATTTTTATCATCTATGTCATCTATCTCTATGTCTCAATCTATATATGTATGTATGTTATTGGTTTATATCATTATGTAAGTAGATGTTAATAATGCATAGTATCTTTGAAATTCTCTGATGTTTTCTCATCATAGGTTGTTTGCATACTTGCTTGTGTGTGACTATTCTCAAGCATTTATTAGTGTTTTTAAAGTGCCAGGTACTGTGCTGAGGTTTGAAGATAAAAGGTGTATACAAATTGCTTTGTACTCTCAAGATTTTGTATTCACGGTATAGTCACAGAAGTACCAATTACAGTACAATGGGGTGAGTGCTTTAATAGAAGTCTAATGACATGAAGTGAGGTCACCAAGAGGAAGTGGGAGGGGGATGTATGGTAAGGGGTTCCTGGTAAGAGATTCAGTGACGGGTTAACAAAAGATTTTTACTGAGTTGACCCTTGAAGAATGTGTAGACATCAAATAGGCAGAGGAGGAATCTAAAACACACCATACAAAGAACCAGGATGAGAAGGAGGAAATATATGAAATAGACGATAGAATTTGTAATGAGGCTTGGTAACCAACTGATTTGGTGCTGAGGGAAAGAAGAGGAGAAATTTGAGTTGAATTCCAAGTTTGAAGTTGGAGCAATTGAATCAATGATGGAAATAGTCACTGAGACAGAGAATGTAGGAGGGGGATTGTGTTGTAGCTAGATTGAGGACGGAAATAAAGGAGCTTAGTTATGTCTTTTATGAGTCTTAGATATCCCTTATTCATCCAAGTAGAATTTTCCAATAAATAACTAGTTACTAGGCAGAAACTCAGATGCGCTATTTAGAGATATCATGAAGAAGGGATGGAGATATATGTTTGAGATATATGTCAGAAAATATGTGTTTTATAGGCGATTCTTGCAAAATGCTTGGCTCTCTGAGGGTAATGAAGAATATGAGGTAAAGGGAGGATTATTTTTTAAACTTATTTTAAATATGACAGTCTTGGAGTATTGGGATGAAGAAATGGCCAGTAAAGAAAGAGGCTGATTATAGAATACAGAATATAAATAATTTACAATGCAAACATTTGGACTTGAATATTATGGGCCTGGGCCACCAAGAGCTCGGGAATAGCCTAAATCAGGAAAAAGAATATCCCTTCATCTGACACAGAAACAAAGTGAATGAGTGTGGGTTTGGATGAAAAAAAATTTTTTCACATCAGAAGGGAGCACGTTAATTTAGATGAGTATCTAGTTTTCAGTTTTCTAGTGCTATTAAACGTAGTATCTCTCCTTGCGTTTCAGCATCATTTAGTATTTTAATTCTCACGTTGATTATTAGAGATGGGCTCTGCTGTGAGATGAAGAAACTAACACCTGCCTGGAAAACCCTGAAGAGGTAGTGAAATCTCTTAGAGATGAATGGACATTATTTGGGATTTATCCATAGGCAAGTTGGTTTATCTGGATTTCAGTTTCCTCGTCAATAAAATGAGAAATGTAGACCAGATAGCATTCATTAGTCCAACAAATATTTATTCATTTCTTACTGGATGTGAGGCTCTGTCCTTTCCATTTTAATATTCTGTGATTATTTTCATCACAAAATTGGCAACATTTTTTTGGCCAACTTGAGAAGGAAACTCATCCAGATGTGTAATGAGTGAGAGATTATTTTTGTTCCCGTCTATTGATATTTTGGATGAAGAACTAGGATAAGTCAAAGAGATAGGCTTGTTGTTTTTTTCATCAAGTCTAGAAACAGAGATGTGTGGTCTACTATAATGGGAAGTGATTTTGAAAAGGTGAATGCCAACTTTTACTCATTTTTTGGTTTGTGACAGGTCCATGATATGATGATTCCAATTTTTGATTACTTTATCTCCATGTTTTTGTGGACTGTAATGTATAGCCTTCAATTCTGATGTAAAAATATATATTTTAAAACACTCTTTATGGTTTCCTTGTGCCGATTCATATGCTTCCTTTTTTTTTTTTTTGTGAAGAAGACCAGCCCTGAGCTAACATCTGCCAATCCTCCTCTTTTTTGCTGAGGAAGACTGGCCCTGGGCTAACATCCAATGCCAATCCTCCTCTTTTTTGCTGAGGAAGACTGGCCCTGGGCTAACATCCGTGCCCATCTTCTTCTACTTTATGTAGAAGGGACGCCACCACAGCATGGCTTAATAAGCGGTGCGTTGGTGCGCGCCTGGGATCCGAACCGGCGAACCCCGGGCCGCTGCAGCGGAGTGCGCGCACTTAAATGCTTGTGCCACCGGCCGGCCCCAATGCGCTTCCTTTATTATCTTGAAAACCATGTCTACAGTTCTATGAGAAATATGTTCAAACTCATACTCACTCTCAAGAATATTTTTATAGTTAGTGTAATAGGGCCATATTTTTTTTTTTTTTTTTGACTCGACTCACAAACTTTGGTAATGTTAACAACCTATTAACAAGGGAAAATTCCCCGGTGGCCAAGAAGGTAGTTAAAATCACCTTCAAGGTCCCTCAATGAATCATTGAGCATGTCTTTACAAAATAGCTTGAATACAATAAGTGAGTAAAGCAGCAAGTGATGAAGAATGGATTAGACAAGATTCCTTTCCTACTTGGCACAACTAACAATAGTGTCATGCCATGGCCCATGGGTCTCCAGGGATTTATCTGGGACAAGCGTCAAACCTGATTTGTAGCTGCCAAAATCTGGTCATACTTTTATTAACTGACTCTGAATGTCGTTTCAGGAAGGGCTTTGAGGCTATTTGCCATGTTTTTCAGGTGAACTATAGCGGTTGTTGCACTTAGGATTAAACAGTTATGTTACCTGTAAGAGTGTACACCTCATGGTATGGCCTAGCCAGTTCCTTTGGTGTAGCTACCACCAGACTAATTTGGAATTAGGAATAAAAGATAATCTGTTACATTTTTTCTTCTGTGATGTGAAAATGGGTATGATTGTGGCAGTCTGGAAGGCCCAGAGACTTTGTCAGAAATCTACTTTGCTAGATTCAATTATTTTTTAAAAAATCGCACATCTTCTCTGAGAGCCTCTTCCAATGTGTTAGACCTTATGTTGTTGTTGAAAATAATTGAAAAATCCTTAAAGTGAAAAATTCCTTCCCTGTCCAAATCAGGATTCATTCTTGTATATCCTGAGGCCTCACTCTGTGTGGTAACAATTATTGTCTTAATTAGTCTTAGATCTGATGTAAGATGGGAAGCAGCAGTCCAGCTGAAGACCCGTCTCCACCTCTGCCTTCCCATCTAAATAAAGGCTTTACCTTTCCTGGAGTAACCTCTCATTAGGAAGAAGAGTGTGTGTTAGAGCAAAGGTTTCAAAATGTTGGTTTATAAAGGCTCCTTGATGAAAACTTGGGGCTCCCAATAAAAAAATGAATTTTCCGGCCCCTTCCCCAGACTTACTGAATCAGAATGTAGGAGGAGGGTCAGGCATCTTTATTTTAAATCTTCCTATGTGATTCTTAGAGTCTACCTGATACTGGACCTACAAATGTGTTCATTTATTCTCCTTTGGGAGAATGAATCGTAGTGTATAGCTTGATGTCGGTTTCATTAAACTTGATTCTCTACACAGTTCAGCATGCTCTAGAAGTAATGCGTACTCTTGGATCATATATGAGCTTTATTTGTTTCCTTTAAAGTATATCCTGATGATAGTAGCTTTCTAAAAGCGCATTACACAACCCAAAGTGTTCATTTTTCATTCACAATTTCACCATTCATAGGCATAAATATTGGATGGTAGAGCTAGAGAGTACCTCTAGAGAGCATTTCATCAAGCCCCCTGTCTTTAATGAAGTGAATGTCTAAAGCATGCAGAAGAGATTGCCCTTACATACTGACAAATAAAGACTCAAGAAGCCCATTTAGTAGCCCATTACCGTGTTTCTATCACTCTAAATGTCAGTAAATTCTTCTTCACATCCACCCCAAATCAACTCTGCTTTAACCCAAGCATTTTTCTTCCTGTTCAAACCTCCAAGTGTGTAACTGAAAACAGCCTAACGTTAAAACCATTCATTGAAGTATGATCTATTTAATGGACATGATGTGTTTCATGGACACAGTTCGTCGAAATTTGGTCAATAAACAGAAATAATATAGGCAGAATAGAGGTGCGGGTCGTTGAATACTAATTGAAATAGAATAAAATAAAAATAAAACAAATATGGTTACAAATGTGCTTAGCAATAGGGTTGGGGGCTGCTCAGAATACTTTTCAAGCAGATGGCTGCTGGGTGAGAGAAGGGCGTACTTTTCTAGCAGTCTCTTACTTATCTGACCCTTTTGCCTTCAGATTCAGCCAAGCAGCATTTCTGCCCCTACACGAAGTCTTTCTCCTCCCAAATCTTCCTACCTGCTTGCACATTGATTTTGTTTGGCTTATCTCCCAATTGGTGATAGAAGTCTTAACAACACAAATAGGAAATTAAAGCAAGAGGTCAGTCAGTGGGATTAAGTTTCAGACAAAAAAAAAAAAAAAATCAGTCAATCAGTCAGATGGTGTAAATAACCTAGAGTTTTCCCCATTTTCACTGGATAGAGTAATGGCTCTCAACTCTGGGCTGCATTTTGGAATCACCTGAGGAGCTTATTAAACGTATCAAATCCTAGAACATCGCAGGTAATTTTGATTTAATAGGAATTAGGCGATTCCCGGGCATCTTTTTCAAAGTACTCTCTATCCTGCTACTCAAAATGGGGTCTTTGGACCAGCAGGCAGTAACACCACCTGGGTACTTATTAGAAATGGACAGTCTTGGTCCGCTGAAAAAGACTAAATCAACATCTTCCTTTACACAAGAGCCCTCATATTAAAATTTGAAAGGCTCTGTTAGATGACCTAATATACAGCCTGGATTTAGAACCACTTAGAGGAAGTGAAGAGAATCAAAAAGTACGGAGGGTGAGGAGACAGAGGAGGTGAGGAGGGAGGAAGGAGATGGGGAGGAGGAAGAAAGCAGCAGAGTGTAAAGAATGGGAAGAAGACGCTTACAAAGACGTTGCCTAAATTTAGCCTCGTTTATTTTTTAATAAGTAGAGATCTTTTTGTCTTGTCGTTGTGATGTCGGTGCTGTTTTGCCTCATTTATGAATATTCTCCTTTTTGTTACTCAAAGGAAGCAACAATAAATATTTGATTAGTAAATTGCCAAACTTCTTCCAATAAAATAAATTTGTTCTAAGGGAGTAACTTGAAGCGTGGTTATTATATATTTAAAGAAGTAATTAAGCCATTGTTTTTATTAGTGAGACACTGATATGATAAAACTACTTAGAAATACTTTAATTTTTTGAGGTGATAGATATTCTCTCAGCAGCACCCCCTTACTCTGGAATGTTTAGTTCCTTACACTCTACCCAACTGATTCTCATGGATATTTTGAATGAATCCCCATTCCCAATTTCAAGTTTACTGATACTAATATAAGAAGCATTTTAACTTCCCAAGTTTTACCTTTTATATTTAACAATTACAGCTAGTGATGTACCACCAATGAACAAGCTAGTTAAAATTCAACTCAAATATTTTAATGCACCCAATGAAGCAATTTAGAAAGTATACTAAATACAGGGGAGAAATTCTAATGAAATAATGCTCAAGCAAGGATGGAAATTAATATAACCAAAGCAATTATAAGTTAATGTTCCCATGGAGGCTAAGTGAGTTACCTCATTGATTTCAGGAACTGTTTTTTTGTTTTTTTGTTTCCATCACAATAAAATGAGTATAGTTTGATGTGTTTAATTCATATTAAGTCATGCTTAATGCCATTAAGTAGATTGTGCAAAGGGAATGTTTTCTTTCTAAAAACAAATCTCACGTAACAATGTGAAAGAATGTTTCTTAACTGTGTCACATCACTGTTTAGAGATTAAGCTTATTGTTTTGTTCTTTTACTTACTTATGTTATTATCTGTCAAGCAAACACTTCCAAATATATTTCATGCTTACTGAACTTTCAACTGGAATTAAGGCATGTGAAAACCATGATAGTAAAAAGTGCTAGTTTTAGTGTAGAATGTATCGTACTTTTTATTTTTAAAATCAGTTGTAGACTATTTTTTGCAGCCAATGCCATAATTCCCTTTTAATATCTTAAAGCAAAATTTTAAAAAGTTATGACTTAGAGGGATGTTTCTTTGCATGTTCCTGAAATGAAATGGTATATCTAAGATCACAGTGTCCTGAAAATATGAGATATGTGACCACTGTATAGAAGAAAATGCTATTTCAAAAACTTTAAAGTGGGCTCAACACGTATGATTGAATAATTTAAAATACATGTTTGAAACTTCACAGTATACTTATTATTGAACCTAAGATTGTGCTATGTTAGATTATATTTTAACATATCATTTTCATATTTAAATAGTGTACTCAATGAGAGAAATGATCTTAATATGAACATTTAACAAATAATTTTAAAATAAATTCACAGTTAATTATCTTTATAAATATTATCTACATTAATTTCCTCATTTGGTAGGAAAGACCGAAGTATATAAATAAAAAGAAACCGAAACATTTTGTATAGTTACCTTAAATCGTCATAGAGTTAAAAACAGAAATTAACCCTTAGACATATGTGTCTAGCATTAAAATATGATGTGACTTGTAGGATATGATTACTGGCTTACTTCATGCTATTTTCCAGCCGAGCAATGCCTGTCAACTAAAAGCAAATTAACAGACTATGCTGTGATAACACTTACTTCAAATCTAGTAATTTGTTTACTTAATATATGTCTGCTATTTTAAAAAATTAGCAACTCTTAGTACATCAAAAGACCCTTGTTGAATCTGGAAGAGAGGAGTTGTATTTGAATCTATTCTTCATAAAAGTGTCTATTAAACGTGTTTTCTTTATATGGTATGAATTGCTAATTAGGACATCTAAATAAGTATACCACTTGGTTAAAAGATGGGAACATCAATATAAGCATAATGTATGAATATGAAGAGTTAATGAGTGGATATAAATCATTTGTGTATATTTCGTATATATAATGTATATGTATAATGTATATAAAATGTAAATAAAAATCACATGGATACCAAGTAGAGTTCTAGACATTGGAATACACCAAACAAAATAAGTGTAATAAATGAGTTGTAAAATATGTCAGGTGATGATTGAGGCTATAGCAAAAATACAGGCAGGCAGGAAGGCGGGAGAGGAAGAAAGAAGGAAGGAAGAGGAGAGAGAGAAGAGAAAGAAAGAAACAAAGCAAGAGAAGAAAGAGAGAGAGAAGAGAGAAAGAAAGGAAGGAAGAAAAGAGAAAGAAAGAGAAAGGATGAAAAAGAAAGAAAGGAAGAAAAAGTGAAAGGTGGGAGGGAGGGAAGAAAGGAAGGAAGAAAGACGAAGAAAGAGCGAGCAGTCAATCAGGAATCAGTGGTTTGGAAAGGATCCAATACTAAATGAGGGTGGATTTCACTGATAAGGTGAGTTTTGAGCAAAGATTTAAAGAAAGTAAACGGACAGGCCAAGCTGATTTATTATGTAGAATTTTATACTAGAACACATACAGAAGAAATTATTTATTTCAAAATTTAACGTGACCCAAACTGCGAATACAAAATATGCCCTTACAAGTCTAGACCTGAAAATTTGTTTGTTTTTTCAAAATCTTCTATAAGCTTATGATAAGAAATATCATATGACATTATTTTTACAAAATAAAAACAAGATAGGGTGAGTCCACGCGTTGTTTTAGTTTAAACTCTATTAGATGCTTGTGTTTACTGTACTTCATAGGGAGTAATATAATCATATCCAATAGAAGGATACAGTTCATATTCAAATATTATGCACTAGTTTATGAATATCATCATCATGTTCAACTGAAAAGGATCCAAGTGAAAATATAGAGTCATGAAATAATAGCAGAAGTTAAGGGGCATTTAAATCTGATATAGATACTAACAAACTTCTAAGTTATTTACATTTTGATATGCTCTGTTTCTTGGTATTTTACTATTTGTCTGTTTATATTTCTTACTGCCCTACCTCTTTACCTCTCTACACGTTTTCTTTTCCTCTGATAAGTTCATTAAGCACTCAACAGATAATTTCTGGAGTTGGCAATATATGACATTTATTTACATGTAGAAGATATTTATTTATTGTGTACTAAGTGCCAAACACTGTACTAGTCACTAAGAACACAATCTTAAATAAGACAATACACTTCAATAAATGATTCTAATAGTTTAGTGAGGGGAGAAAATATGGAATAAATAAAATAAATACAATGTATTATGATAAGTGCAAAAATATCTAACAGTTGCTGAACACTATTAATAGGGGCCACGTTAAGCGCTTGATACCTGTATGTCTATTTATCTTCAATCCCATCAGATAGGTGCTAATACTAACTCTGTCTTTACAATGCAAACGTGAAATACGGAGTGGTTAAATAACTTGCCCATATCACAAGGGTAGAGTGTGGATTTGAGCCTAGGCCTTCTGACTACATAGATCTCTGTATTAACTTTATCTTCTTGCTTGTTCAGACGCCAGAGTTATAGACTAACTCAGCCTGAAGATGTATTCGAAAGGTTATCAGAGTGAAGGTGGCACCAGAACTGGATCTTATGGATGAATATTTCCTAGACAGAAAAGACAGGAAGGGTCTTTAGCATGGAAGAAAGCTTTGTGAATAGGCAGTGAGAATCAAAATTGCATATGGTACAAGGAATTAGGAATCTCCAGTGGTGTTTCTGTGTGGCTGGGTGTGAGACGCACAGTGAGAGATGCCAGTAAAGATGGAGATGGTGGTCGCTTGATGGAGGACTTTCATCCTTTGGTCCGGGTTTACTCTTCATACAGGGATGGCAAGTATGTTTCATACTGTGAAACAATAATGATTTATAGGCAGTGGCTTATATTTTCAAGCCATTGCTTTTAGAGCAGCATGGAGGACTAACTGGTATCTGAGAAACCTTTAGAACGCTATATAATTGTTTAGAGATAAATTTCTGGATGAAGCTGGAATACAGAGGAGGAACAGAAATGAGGAATATTTATTGCTAGTACTTGGTAATTTTATTAGTTAAGAGAAGTGATGAGGAGGGGAAAGGAGAAATAGAAAATACATCCCAATTTTTTAGCTGAGCTACTGGATGGATGGTGCTACTATTCATTGAGATAAGGGAACAAAGAAGAGAAATATACTAGGTGATAGAGGTGGGAAAGTGAGTTACATTCCCTTTTGTACATCTTGGGATATCTGAATGGGACTTCTGAAGACAGCTGGAAATACATGCCGCAGCTCCACTGAGAATTCAGATGTGGATCTGATGTCATCTACCTGTAGGTAGTATGTAAAGTAGAGGATGGACAGTTTCATCCAGGCATGAGCCCCTAGCCCAAAGAAAATTGTGAAGACTGACTCTGAGGAATACTAATATTTAGGGAGTGGAATCTTGCTCTAGGAACCGTGAAGGAAACTTTGTAGAATTGGTCAGAGAGGTGGGAAGAAACAAGGCTGAGGTGGAAACACAGATGCCAAGAAGTAATATGCTATGCATATCCTGAAAAATTTATGTCTCTAATGCACTTAAAAAATATCTCTTTGGAATAAGTGAGATAAGCGGAGTTGTCTGCCTCGGTGCTATAATTTCAACGCACAGCCTTTAGCATTGCTTTCACTAAAGTAGACCTTGATGTGATGCTGTCAGCTTGGATTGAAGGATGTTATAAGAAAAGACCAATGACACTTTTTGTTGTGTTTCCTATGAATGTGTTTCCTTCCTTCCTTCCTCCCTCTCTCCCCCCACCCTTCTTTCTTTATTCCTTCCTTCCTTTCTCTCTTCTTTCTCTTTCTTCCTTCTTTTCTTCCTTTCTTCCTTCCTTTCTCCTTTCTTCCTTCCTTTCTCCTTCCTTCCTTCCTTCTTTCCTTTTTCTTTCTTTCTTTCTTTCTTTCTTTCTTTCTTTCTTTCTTTCTTTCTTTCTTTCTTTCTTTCTTTCTTTCTTTCTTTCTTTCTTTCTTTCTTTCTTTCTTTCTTTCTTTCTTTCTTTCTTTCTTTTTCTTTCTTTTTCTTTTTCTTTTTCTCTTTCTTTCTTTCTTTTTCTTTCTTTCTTTTTCTTTTTCTTTTTCTCTTTCTTTCTTCCTTCCTTCCTTCCTTCCTTTCTTTCTCCCCTCCCTTCCCTTCCCTTCCCTTCCCTTCCTTCCTTCCTTCCTTCCTTCCTCTCTTTCTCTCTCTCTCGATGTTGCTCCATTCCTTACATAGATCCTTCTTTTTGAGAAATTTTGGTAGAAAATTCATTTAAATCTCAAGAATAGAAACAGCTGTGCTACTACTGATCAGTTTATCAATCTCTATATATAAAATATGAATCATGTGAAATATAATGTGAATCATGTAAAAGTTTACATTTCCTTTTTGCATTGACTACTGAAAATGTTTGATTCATTTCTGGGGACACTTTCTACCACAGGACCTTACTGTGCACATGGTGAATTGACTTCACTGCTGACCCCATCTTTCCCAGTCTGCCAAAGTGCCTCATTCAGTTTTTTCAAATTTGATTCTTTCCTGCTAAATAGCATGATTTTAATACAGTACTATAAGTATTTGCTGGACAAAGGAAGAATATAAAACAAATTTATGTATTAATTTTGAAGGTTTTCGTACAGTAATTTTGATCTGTTGCTGACTTCATTCAGTCAACGTTTGCTGAACTGAGTCAGTGATGGGTTGAGTCAGTTGTTATTCCAGAGCTCAGCTTTTCTCAGTTACTCCAAATCACCTTAGAATTTTCTTTTGGTGGCTGACTTTGATTGAGGCTCCATCTCCGTCTTCCACAGTGACGAGGACTGTGTGTGCAGAACAATGTGATGGCAGGTGCTATGGACCCTACGTCAGTGACTGCTGTCATCGAGAATGTGCTGGTGGCTGCTCAGGACCCAAGGACACTGACTGCTTTGTAAGTCCAGGAGGGCCCCTCTTACTCTCCCGCTCTCCCTGCCCGCCCAATTTGACTTAGACACATTGAATCTTTAACATCTTATTAAAATAAAATCAAATTTAGCCATTTTAGGATTAAGAAAGCTGTTCTGCCTTCTTAGAAGTCTTTCCCTCACTGGGTGGCTATTGATTAACTAGTGTTGTTCTGTTCTCCTAAAAGAATTATGTCTTTCTGATGTAATTTATATTACAAGTGAGACTTATTGAAGATTGTGAAGGAGAACATATTGAGATATCTTTTTGAAAGCTAATAGCATTCTTCAAAAATTTACAGCGATTACCTGTTTATGTTGTTGCATCATTGAATCTTCTGAGTGGAGGCACTTATATTTTATTTCTTGAATATAAATTTCGTGATTATAACAGATAAATTTATGAATTTAACTATTTTTCAGTTTATATTCTTTACAAGCTAAAATTATTCAAAATTTATAAGATCTACAAATGCACCCTGAAAGCAATTTATATGCTAATCTATATGATTTTTATTTTAGAAGAAGACACTTTTACTTCCTTAAAATTAACATTTATAGCTTGTTGGGGACACTTTTTAATTACATTTTGATATCTCTGATATGGTTCTTTCTGTTCTTTTGAATACACACAAGCAACTCTGTGAGCTATAGTTAACATAATTTCGTATACACAGAGTATTAGTTTCATTTTAAGCCAAAAATCATAAAATAAGAAATTGTTTTTGTTGTTAAAAATGAACATAAGTATTTATTTTCTTTTTTCTCTTTTCAAATATCCAGAGAATGCACACGTATATTTAGAATTGAGTATTTTTTTTTTCAAATTGGCACTTAATTCTGGAAATTAGCAAAATATAAATTACAGCTTTTATGATATAGATAGTAATTTCTTAATTTTCTTAATGTCATGAGAAACTTAACTTGTCTACCTTAATACTATATGGAAACAAAAGTATGTATTGCAGAAGTGAATAGGGAGGAAGAAGAAAATAAAATAAAAATGTTAAAAATTCAAGGAAGATGCTCAGCAACTCTTGAACTGAGTCCCTTCCCTTGTCAATCACCAGACATGGGATGTAAGCTTGATTTGGAGGATGCTGAACAAGTGTTGTGTTAACAACACAAATTCTAAAACAATAACAATAATAAACACCAACAATAGCCATAACTTTCTTTTAGAAATTTTTCCCTGCATTATTTTCATGGTTCCATTATCATGATAGAGTGCTGAGTGAGCATCAGAATTCTCATTTCATTACTTTTATGGAATGGTCCAGTGAGTCCACTTTGGTGTTTGGTACAGAATGTGCCAGACTGAGGCCTTGGTGTAAGTTATGTTGTTTTGTTTGCTGTCTGGAAAGTAAATTTGCTGATTCCTCTGGTTTACGTTCCTTTGTTGCCAAGCAATCTGTGCACAACACTGCATAAAGTATGTTAGGAAAGCAATTATGAGGACACATGAAGCTTTATAACCATAAATTAAAACTTACTGAGTTTTCTAGATTGGTTTTTAATAGATTCTTCCTGGAAAGTGTCATCTTAGTGAATAATGTATCATGAGTGAATCTCATTCTGATTATGCGTCTAGTAGACCATCATCAGAGAATAGTCATGTTTGTGATAAAAGACTTACTAACACAACAATTGGTGAAGAAAATGGTTTGAGGAAACAGAATAAATTAATGCTTATTAATAACCATACATACCATTTATGATGAAATGTAAAATATAGCTTGAGTTCCCATTAGCTTGAGTTCACATTAGCTTGCCTTCCAAAGCCCAAATTACTCCTATGAAGGTTTAAGTTTTTAATTAAGAGAATTAGTCCATCTACTCTTTTGTTAATCACATGTTTTTATGCATTTATACATATGTTCTATTTTTATACCAAATGCCTAACTCTCAGGTGGGAAAATTGTTTGTAATTCTTCTCAAATGCATTTGAAACTATTAGCAAATTGAGGTCTCAATACAAATGTATGAGTCAGAAGAAACAAATTGTTTTACCTGAACTTAGGGGCTTTTACTAACTGGTGTGGCGTTATGAAAAAGACCATACAGGAAATGACATCATATTATTTAGTTATGGACTAACTATAGGTACTTCTTTATGTTTGGGAATTACACACCCTACATTTACACTTGACCAGTCACCTGCCGGAGCCTTTTCTTTGAGTCTAGTTTAAATGCCCATCACAATGTTTTCTCACCATACAATGTTGATGATTGACTTACCACGTTACTTAAATCAGCGAACTCTGCAAACACCAGCTTTAAGGAAAGTCTAGCCTGTAGAATTGGGAATTTGGTTGTCAGGGCTAGACTCTAAGACTAAACACAAACCCTTTGAATAAGTGTGAGCTCAAATGATTCTTCACTATTAGCTAACTTTTATAATTTAGACCAATTCTAAGTTTAGAAATTAGTGGATAGATACTAAGCAATTTGAACATCAATAACTATACTTAGTATATGTACTGCCATTGTAAAAATAGTTTTCTAAAATTTTAGAATTCCTAAACAAATTTTGACTTAAAAAAAGTAGTAACAACTATAAAATTTTCAATTTTGCAGTTTTTATGAAATTAATGTATACTGAGTAAAAAACAACCCTTTCACAAAACTGTTGCACCAGTGTTCCTTTAACAAGCGTTAGGAAGATTATTTTCAAATGAAATTGGTATTTGCTATGTTGCAGGCCTGCATGAATTTCAATGACAGTGGAGCGTGTGTTACTCAGTGTCCCCAAACTTTTGTCTACAATCCAACCACCTTTCAATTGGAGCATAACTTCAATGCAAAGTACACCTATGGAGCATTTTGTGTCAAGAAATGCCCTCGTAAGTAACAGCATAAGAATATCCAAATTAATCATAATTTAAAAACAAAATAATTTCATGTAAATTTATTGTAATTTGAAACATAACAATATCGTGAATTCCTTGGGTATGCATACTATCACTACCATTTCACGAATAACTCAATTAAAATTCCAAAAATTAAAGTAATTGGTCCAAAGCCTCAGCAAAGAAGTCACATGTTTGAGCTTTGCGTGCAGTGTCATTGACTTCTAAAGTCATTATTTTCACTATGCCTCAATGTTTTTGCACATGATGCTGTTTCCCAGAAAAGTGATTAAAGTGGCAGCAAGCTATGTAATGAATAAGGTGTTTTTCTGATAACAATGAATTTTTACCTAAAATTATTTCTGATTACTTATTTGTAATAGAATATACAGCATTAGAGTTTTCATATCAAATCTAATCGTAAACAATAACAATAGGTATGATAGGCATGTTAAGGGGTCTTTACCAAATTGATAACTTATCCTGGGAATTCAAAGTGATAAGCTTAACTTTCATCAAGAACTCAGTATAATATACATCTCTTGATGTTTGTTCAAGCCAGTTTCTTTGCTTGGAATGACCAATGGGACATTTCTTTAATGTTTACCTATTGAAAGGGCTGAAAAAATTAACTACATTTATCTACATACTCATTTAGAAGAAGAGGGCTTTACAATACACAGCGTACAGACATTATGGTTTTCTTTGCTCTGTGCATATGATGGAGTAGGATGTGTAAGGGACATGAGATTAGAGTGGCTATAGGTTCTGGCTTTGCCTACCTAGAAGTCATGTGATTTTACATGAACTGTTTAGTTTTTTGTTTCCTCCTCTTTAAGACTTGAATGATAATAATCATATCTCCCCTCTCTCTTTCCCAGAGTCATTATAAGAATCAAAGGATAGGGAATAAGGATCGGAGGACAGTATATAAAAATAAGTCTTTGAAAACAATGATAATTCTAGTCGTTAGTATTAAATATTTCATATTGGTTAAAATAATAATTATATGTATTTATATAAATATATACAAACTATATATATAAATGTGTAAATTATATATATATAAATTTAACATGCCTGTGAATTAGCATTTTAAAGTCACAGGCACACTAACTCTAGGATGGTAAGGATTTTCCATCTTAAACACTGTAATATCCAAACATACGTTTTTGATCTAGTAACCTCTCATCTAAAATTATGCTGTATCTCACCAGCTACTATCCTTGCAAAATAGGGGACCTGAAAGTGTTGCAGGATGGGGCTAGATGATGTCATTTTTCCTTTTCTTAGACAAATGTCTTCCTACTATACTACCTTTGAATTATGGTGCCTTGTCCCAAAGACAGGCAAAACTATGTGCTTTTTAGATTTTCGGTGCTTTCCCTTTTGTTCAACTCCTGAGGTTGAGGCCCAGGGGTTGGGTTGGTATGGAAGAAGTACCAGGAAAATCTGAACGAGGGTCCACTTTTCTTTACTCTGGTCTTTGCAGTGGCTCATCTGAAGGGTCTCAAGTACTTAGTTATGGCAGGTGCCTAAACACTGTGAACTGCTTTGTGAAATTACTTCCTTCCTTGGCTTAGTTTAGCCCTATCAAATTATAGACTAATTTAAAGCACCTTGGTATCTATGTAAAATTCAAATCTTTGATGGGCCTTGCTCATAAGGCATGGTTTACTAACCTGTAGCTATCTTGGAAAAACTTAGACATTTAGCTTCTTAACACTGATCTATAATCCCTAATCCAGAATTCTGACATTCAAAAACTCGAAACAACAGATATTTTTTGAGACTCATTTGGTTGGAAAATCTGAACCTAATTGATATGAGGCTATTAATAATATTTATTTATTCCACTTGGCATAAATTGCTGCAAAAATGTGGAAGTGTTTAGGGCTGGCCTGGTGGCGGAGTGGTTAAATTCTCAAGCTCTGCTTTGGCAGCCCAGGGTTCACAGGTTCAGATCCCAGGCACAGACCTACGCACCACTTATCAAGCCAGGCTGTGGCAGGGTTCCCACACATAAAATAGAGGAAGATGGGCATGGATGTTAGCTCAGGGCCAATCTTCGTCACCAAAAAAAAAAAAAAAACCAAAACTGTGAAAGTGTTTAAATATGGGGTATTCCTAAAGACTTTGCAGAAAAGATGGTTACATATTGTACAGCATACGCACCTGTTGCAGGTTGGGTTCCCTGAGACAGAGATTAGGTTCTTAAGGAGTGTTCTCAGAATCAAGACCTGTGGGGGAAGGAAAGGAAGCAGGATCAGGCAGTGACGTAGTCTCAACAAAGTGCCTCTTTTGTAGTAGATGCCCTCTGATGGATGTTAACTTGGGATACAAAGACCTTCACACCTTGTGCCCACTCCCACGGATTCATTTATATCCCTCTACCACAGACTCCCCTCAATCTCAGATTTTCCAGTATTTCTTCTCCCAGGGTAAGCCATTGCTGATGAATCCATATTTATTCTAAGCTCAGATCACTTCCACACAAAGTAAATGATATTTGCACTACCCAGAACTATGCCTATTGGTAGGATTTTTCCTTGCCACTGTCTTTCAAGTCCACTCCTGACTGAGGCAGCAGAGCAGCTGCCATCCATTTTCAGCTGCTTGCATCCACATGCCAAGCTTGGTTTTTGTTTCCTCTGTCAGCTTGTCGTAAGTGCCCTCTCTTGGTCCCCACGCAGCCATAGCTATGAGCTGAGTGAGAAGTGCCAGCACAACGGTGGATGACATGGGGGTCTGGACCACCTGCTTATGGAGTTTACTTATGCCTCTGCCCCTACTCATGTCCAATCCCAAATGTACTGCTTTCCTCTCATAGTGGATTGCTGTTGGACCTACCCAACATTATGACGTCATGTTTCTAAAAAAATCTTTTTTATGATGGGCAGTTCTGGCTACAAGTTCAATCAATGGCCCATGGTTAGTTGCTCCAGCTTTCCAGGACCCAAAGTCGTGTCAGGAGCTGTTTGTTAAATGGTGTATAATTCTGTGCTGCAGATGGCATGGCTTAGCTCTTGAATGCTAGTGGTCTCTGATGTGATTTTTCAGTTGCAACTTGCATAACTCCACATGGCTTATTTTCACACCATAGATACTTCTAATATCATAGAACCTCTTGCATTTTATGACCTAAGTAGCAGAATTGCTTGCACCCCAGCCTGGACCTGCAACATATGCCTTCCCTGCTCTGGGCCCCTCCAAAGCTGGAAGCCTTCCATACCATGCAATATTGGGCCAGAAGCGGTATTCCCAGACATGGACAGATGCTGCCTTCAAAACCCAAAGTGGCCTAGCAGGTGTTGTGTTTCCCCTTTATTGTGGGAAGCTCTAGATGCAGTAATTTGCCCTTTTTTGGGGAGGGCATGTCTGGCATATTCCAGATCACTGGACTCCTAAACATGTCGCCAACGTGTCAGGTAATTAGATGTTCCTGGTTTATTTAGTATACCTTTCCTAAAGTGCTGCCCTTTCAAATTTCATTTTGTCTCTTATAAAACTTTGTGACAGTTTCTATGGCACTCCACTGAAAGACAGAATGCATTGTAAACATTTCCTCCTGGATGTGAAGTGAACCCTCCTGACCTAAGGCAGTTTAACTTCAGCTTGGTTTGTTCTTCATGTAACTTGAAGTATTTTTAGACTCCAAACTTGCATGATGACATGAAATGAAGTGGAACTATTGAAAAACGCAAACTAAATGTCATGTAGTTTCCTAAATCTATAAAAGAAATTCACTCTATTTTGGGGGCAGTTCAGGAGGCGCAGCGGTAGCCAAGCGAGTACTGGTTGTTAATGCACGCTGCTGTGGGTTTGAATGTGGATGTTCATGGATGCTGTTTCAGGTTGAGATATGCGGACAGAGAGTTGTTTTAGGGAAAGAGACATATATTATCAATGACGGCAATCATTTTCAAACCCTAAAGTATCTTGTTTTAAGTTTGTTTGCTGAACATCAACGTTATTACTAATTTTACCTTTTTTTATCAGATAACTTTGTGGTCGATTCCAGCTCTTGTGTGCGTGCCTGCCCTAGTTCCAAGATGGAAGTAGAAGAAAACGGGATTAAAATGTGTAAACCTTGCACTGATATTTGCCCAAAAGGTGAGTGATGGCTGAGATTATTTTAGCTAGAACAGAGGCCTCTACGAAGGTTTTTTGTTCACTTTTTGATGGGCTGACTAAGTTAGTCTCTTAAAACACACCACTCCTGATACCAAACCTTCCCACACACACATTTCCATGACTTGGAACAGTTCCCCAAAGTCTCAACTATTGTAACATTGTGTATTATTGGTTTTGAATGATATGTACTAAAATGATCCAGATAAAAGTTCACTTTGATGGGAACTCAGAAATAAAGTTGCATTTTATTCTATATATAGCAAATCTTAGAAGTTATGGACAAAACAAAGGTTCACACGATTGTTTTAGCATCAAGAACACATATTAGTTGTTTGCCACTGAGTGCAAAATGATCGGTTCTCCATGAAAAGGGGAGCAAAGAGACGTGCAACATGACATTTACTCTCCCGGTCTTAAAGATATATGAAATGACAAAGATGTTTACCATAAGTTTTAAATGTTGCAGATAATTCATATTATAGAATTTTAGTGGAGGAAGAAATCCCTTCCAGCTAAGGTGCTCCAATTCCTTACCAGAATGAAACTTAAATTAAGCAGGGCAAAAGTAGTCTAAATTTTCTAAATGTCATTAAGCTTTCCAAAGTATCAAAGAGTGCCTGTAAAAACGGCAAACTTGAGAATTACTTTTGGACTCTTTCTCCACACACACACATATAAATTTTTTGTTGTTGTTTTTTAAATAGAGCTTTCAGAATGCATAGCTAATACTCAATTTAATTATAAATATTTGAATGGCTCTTGATTCTGGTTACAACTCATATCGTTAGGACTCTGTTTAATGTATATTCTTAATTAGACCAGTGTTTTGTAAACCACAGGTTGTAGACCCTCATCAGACTATGAAATTATTTTACTAAAGTGACCAGCATTTAAACGTATTAAAAGTGATATTTTAGGATGGATTTGAAAATGGATGATTTTATGTAGCAAGGGTATGTATGTGTTGTGCGTGTATCCTGGGTCTTGATATAAAGTATAATTCTTACAAGCCATGGTATCTAGACTATAATGCACAGCAATAGCTTAAAGCAGGCCCAGTAAATGTGGCATGAAATTATTATTTTATTTGTTAGAAAATTTATTTTTCATGATGAATTTTTTCATTTTGTAACGAAAAAACAGTGTTATTTTATAATGAAAATGCAACAATTTATAGACTATCAGACAGTTTCTCAACTCCCTGACTGTGAGTCTTGTTTCTGCAGCTTGTGACGGCATTGGCACAGGATCGTTGACGTCAGCTCAGACCGTGGATTCCAGTAATATTGACAAATTCGTAAACTGCACCAAAATCAATGGGAATTTGATCTTCCTTGTCACTGGTATTCATGGGTTAGTATTAAATTTTTGTAGAAAATTATTTTATAAAGTGTAGACAAAGCTTAAGAGATTCTTTAGCTTTGTCTGTTTGATTGAGTTTGGTGACTACTTCGCTTTGAAAATATAAATTTATACATAAGCTAAAATATATTTCCAGGACATTCCTCTCAAATCCATAGATTCAGCAAGCTTGACATATTTTTACATATGTTTAGAGAAATAATATCAATGGGTGAAGTGGGGCATTTCATTTAAATTCCTAACAGTTTAGTTCAAGACAACATAAATTAATATTCCTTAAAATAGGCAGCTCACAGAAAACAAATCAGTAAGTGGAAACTCTCCTGAGCTTTCAGAAATTCTCTTCGCCCTGATGTATCTTTTTCTCTTCTTTCTTAGGCTGGGAAGTTAGTACTATTGTAACAGGTCTACTTACTGAACTTAATTTTAGCCATAAAAATTGTAACATTTTTCTGGGCTCCTTCGTTACAGAACCACCTGCTGGTTTTAACTGGGAAAACAACCAAGTGTGTATTCTTTCCAGTGCCATAAAAATGTCAATATTTTTGCTTCATATTTTATTTATTTGTCTATATTACTACTTAATCCCTAAATATTAGTGCTACAGGCTACAGATAAAGAATATCGCTCACATATTTCAATTCAAAATCTTACTCGAAACATATATCATGTCATTTCCAGCAGCAAAATAATTTAACACATTATGAATAAATATGTACAGATAAAAGCAGTGAGAGGGGTAGAACAAAGTGTTTCTTTCCATTCAAATAAATTACTCTAGGTCTTATTGCATTAAGCATTTCTTTACTTTAAAATGTAGCTTTTAATATGGGTCTATACCAGATACTATAAATCATGTATACACTTTCTGCCCTAGATACGTTATATTTGGCTTAAGCAGTATTTTTTTTTTTTAAAGAAGGTCAAGATTTCAAACTTCTCTTTAAAAATATGTGGACTTGGTTACTCTAAACCCATATTCCTACATGGCGACAATGTGTTGGAACTGGGTAGTACTAGCCATTGTGAGATGGGACATAGTCATTTGAATTGAGCATAGTCCCCACTGGCCCTCTGAATCCGTTTACTTTGCTGTCTTCACCTTCTTGGCCCCATTGGGTAGGAGAGCTGGGCAAATATTTAGGTGTATCTATATAATTTAATGCATATGCAACGTTTAGTAAAAACAATATATCACATTTTAACTATTTTAAAACCAATTAGCATCATGAGTGAAAGATCATATCGTGTTAACAGTGTCTTCCAAGAAATAAGAAGACATAGCCCCTTGATTCACATTGCCTAATTCCACATGGATATAATAAATGAATGGGCCTCAAGTCCATCAGTGTGGGGAAAGATTTGAAAATATAGTCTCACGAATTGCATTAGATGAGTGGTTTTCATCCCAATTAGGCCCAACATCCATTTTTTAAATATTAAGCATTTTAACACTTCCTTTTCAATTCTGAAATGAAAATCGTGGATAATATAGCCTACCTATATATGTAATTTTATAAAATTATAATTCTATAATTGTAAGTTAAAGAAGAAACAAGAGAAAAGTAATGTATAATTAAATATGTATTGATAGGAAAATGCTCAGCTTCTACTTACTTGTAGTGAAAGTTAGAATTTATGAGAAATAGGAAGTCATTCTGGGCAAGAAGTGCAGGGAAATAGAGAGCAAAGGCACAGCTGGTCACTGGAAGAGGAAGTTACTAACCAGACATATTGTTATATGACAAGAGAAAAACGGAAATAACTTTCATTGAAATAGAGGCAGCATGACTACAAAATTACATACAAAGTATGATCAGCTATGAAGTTTTGCACATGAGATCCTAAACTGGGTGGGACATTTTAAGATTGTTCAAGACATGAGGCGGTCCTTTGCTGTGAAAGACATTGAACTTCCGTGGTTTGGGATTACTAAAAGCCTGTAGGCTCCCTCAATCTCTGTTACAACTGAAACACCTCTACAAACGTCCCAGCCTCCCTTTAGTGAGGTGGTACTGCCCCCACTGAGAACCACTGCAAGAATTTTGTGGTAGTAGAAGGATTATGAACCAACAAAAGCAACCTGCTGATGGTTAATCTTCTTATAGATAAACCACTGGTGGAAAGGTTTGAAAAAGACCTCATCTTGTGTGGTTCAGAATGGTTATTTTAGTCTTGGTTCATTATGGAACATATTTATCAAAATTCTAGATTTATACTAATCATAAAATGGTTTTAGGGCCGGCCCAGTGGCTTAGTGGTTAAGTGTGCGCAGTCCGCTACTGGCGCCCAGGGTTCAGATCCCAGGCGCTCACCAACGCACCGCTTCTCCGGCCATGCTGAGGCCACATCCCACATACAGCAACTAGAAGGATGTGCAACTATGACATACAACTATCTACTAGGGCTTTGGGGGGAAAAAAAAAAAGGAGGAGGATGTTAGCAATAGATGTTAGCTCAGAGCTGGTCTTCCTCAGCAACAAGGGGAGGATTGGCACAGATGTTAGCTCAGGGCTGATCTTCCTCACACACACAAAAAAAATGGTTTGACATATTCTCATTCACCTAAGGCCTAGAATAGGGGAAATATTAATAAATAAATGCAAAAAAAGGAAGCTGATGTTTCAAGGTATAAAAATATGTTGTGCAATAAGGACCGTACATTCACCAGTTTATGAGAAGAATCTTTATAAAACATTAGACTAATCCAGACTTTTAAGGAGATCAACCTTGCTGATTCATCCAGGTGAAAAATGACTAATAGAAAAATCAACTCACATGGGTTGGAAATAGAAAGGTAAACAAAGCTTCTCTTAAAAATAAGAATTAGATTTTCTCCTTGAGTAACTTGATCCAGACTACACTGGAACTTGATCTGAGGCTTCACCACGGACAATCTGCATTGAGTTGGGTGGCTTCCATTACCTGTCAAACAGTTTCCTTCACTGTAAAGTTGAGAATTGGATTAATAATAAATACCTACCTCCTCTGGTTGTTGTGGGGATTAAAAGCAAAAAATATTTTTAAGCGTTCAGCCAAGTACCTGGAATACAGTAAAAACTTAATAAACGGTATAAAAAAGAAAGAGGTGGCGGGAAGGAAGGCAGCGGAGGGAGAGAGAGAAAGAGACAGAAATAAGGGAGGAGAGAGAGAATGAAAAGTAGCAAAAGCAAAAGATTAAAAAAAAAAAGAATCCCCCAAAACAAAAAAAAATTAAAAAAATAAGCAGGAGGAGAAGGCAGTGCAAAAGAAAATCTCAATGCTGTATCTAGTTTATAGCACAGGATACGGTGTAACAGATATTATTTTACAGACTAGTGGAAACCAAATAAAGGCAAAGTTATTTTCATGATAATATTTTCTTTTTTTTTAAAGCACATACTCTTTTTTTTAATTTATTTTATTTTATTTATTTATTTTTATTTTTTTTATTATTATTTTTTTGTGTGTGTGAGGAAGATCAGCCCTGAGCTAACATCCATGCTAATCCTCCTCTTTTTGCTGAGGAAGACTGGCTCTGAGCTAACGCCTGTTGCCAATCCTCCTCCTTTTTTTCCCCAAAGCCCCAATAGATAGCTGTATGTCATAGCTGCACATCCTTCTAGTTGCTGTATGTGGGACGCGGCCTCAGCACGGCCAGACAAGTGGTGCATTGGTGCGCACCTGGGATCCGAACCCGGGCCACCAGTAGCAGAGCACGCATTTAACCGCTAAGCCACGGGGCCGGCCCTGATAATATTTTCTTTATGATAAATCATATTTAGTTCAGAAGATTATTATTTGTTCTCTATTATAGCACTTGGAATATTTGAATATTAATATTATTGTGTCTCAAGCATAATATATAAGGCATTTTCCAGAACAAAGATATAAGTGAATTATGATATATTTCTCCTTCCAGCATGAAACATGTATTCTGAAACCTTTCCCTTTCGTCTTAGGAAAGTATTAAGATAAAGTTAATTCAATAGGCATCAGACATATGTGTGTAGGCATGTGTGTTCATGTATGTAATATGTGTGTGTATATGTATGGTGAGGAAGATATTTTAAGGGTATATAATACGGGGTATTATAAAGAGAAAATTTATAGTCAATTAGGAAATGTTTTACCTCACTTAATTCCCATACCCTCAATCTTCTACTAACTTGTTTTTAATAGGATGTGCAGTTTGGTTAAAACAGCTGAGTATTTCTTTAAACTAATAGAAAGGCAAAATTCATAATTAAATAAGATTATACTTTTCAAAAACAAGTTTTTGCAAAAAATAAATTTACTATCAATGTGTCAATTAAAATTTTAATATATAAAAGAGCTCAAGGAAGTTATGTGACATGCTCAGTTTATAGCACAATAGTGCCATTGCCAGAAGTAGACTAGACACGTTTACTTCCTCATTTAGAATGGGAACGACGGGCAAAACTCAGTGTTTAGGGTTATCTATGAGAATAATCCCCTCTCCCGCCTTGTCATGTTTGACACTGTTCATGTGCATGTTTTTAGAGTGACAAAATGCTCACCAAATAAGCGTGTCCATGCTGAGTCACAATGAGACCCTGTCAAGCAAGTGCCTAGATGATAGATAATGGAAAAGAGATAATGGCTTTTGTGAAAAAATAGAGTGATTTCAATGGAATTGTGAAAATACGTTTCTCTCCCTTTATCCTGAGCTGTATTTTGGATCACCAAACACAATGACAGGGCGAACATAATCTTTCTCACAGCTCTGTGTTTAGTGAGGGAAGTTCGAGATTTTAAAGTACTGAGGATTTCAAGTGGCTGTAGGACGAAACTCCCTAGAGGTCTTTCGAAGTCAGTTAGTGGGATTCTGTCAACTTACTTTATGAGAGTCCTGAATCTCTAAAATTAAGCATATAAAATTTCTGTGGTCCACTGGGCTTCATGTGAACAGTCCAGAATTCATTTCATTCCTGGCAACCTGGAAGTGTTCTCAGTAAAGGTTTGGACTGACCCTATTGTGGTGGGCTTGCCCTGAATTGTGATTTTTGCTCAATAAAGCCAGAATATTTGATTATATGACCAGAGCTGTTCTCTACACAGCTTTTCATCAAAGAACAAATGTTGAAAGCTCATCCTACTACTGTAGCGCTGATATTTCCTCTGCATACAAAAGTCTTTGCACATTAAAAAATGATAACAACAAGAGTTTTCCCACATGGTGAACTTAATTTTTTGGCTTCCTAGTCATCAAAAGCATAATTATTCATTCTATGTATCTTCGGTTATAAATAGAGCAAGTTTGCCAGCACATTTAATTTAGACTTGAAGCTTTGGAGAGATATTCATGTCGCATTGAGGAAAATCTTCATTGTACATGTGTGAATTACAGGGAAACTCATTTACAGTGTTTCTCTAAGCCTTATATAGCACTCCAGGTTAAACTAGGAGCATATTGTATTGATTGCACTTCTTGGTTTGAAACAGTAATTTAATCAAGCAAAGATGTTTTTTTCTCTTTAAAGATATGGGGTGGTTCACAGTATAAAAGAATATGCCGATGAACCAAGTTGAGAGAGCTAGTACAAGGTGGTTTCAGAGATCAAGGTGGTTGGAACTAACAGAGAGTCTTTCAAGGCTCTAATGCTGGGATGAACAAATGCCAATGGATTCAGACTCGGATTCCCAGAGGATAGGCCGTATGCCTATTTGTTTGTCAGAGGGCTGTGGAGTGCCTTGATCGATAGCCCTATTAAAACTGCATCCACTGGACCACAGTATCCTGGTGTTGATTCCCATACGAAAAAGAAGGTTTTCAAAGACTGATAAAACAACAGATGTCCACAGCAAGGATAAAACTCAGTAGATTGCTGCAGGTGGATACATGAATAAAGCCTAAGTTCATTATTCTTGGAAAGTTTGATTTCTTTTAGAAAAGTGGCCAATAATAGAATTTAATTATCTCTGAAGGATATATACTAATATATATATCCTACTTGCCCAAGATATAGCACAGAATGTCTTTTAAAGTAATAAAACTTTTGAAAAATACTATAGATGCCTTAAAAAATGAAAAATATTGCTTGAAATACTGAGAAATGTTTGATGTTATATTTATGTTTGGCTTAATATTCAAGTATGCACTTATTTTGTATGATCAGTATGTTATACATGAAAAACATTTTCCTAAAACAAAAACCTCTGAAAAAAGTCCATTAGATATTTAATTTTAAAAGGTGTTTTAGGTTCATTTTTTAAAAGACAGGGCCTCTATATAGCAGTAACATTAATTACAAAATATGTTTATGCATTAGGAGATGGTATTTTTAACAATCTCCAGAATTTACAACGCCTTTTGAGTATCATTAGATTTGTTGTAAATTTTGTTTTCAAATGTTAGTATGATTCATATAGATGGAAGCAAATAGTTCCTGTGTTATAAAAGTGAATATAAATAAACCAGGTAGGAACAAGATTGCTCTAAATAATCCATATAAAAAGTTTCATACAATATTATGCATATTATGAAAATTCACTAATAGATAAATGTGAAGATAGAGCAATGAGAAATTGACTTCATGTGCTTGTTTTTATCCTTTGAATGAAATTACAAGTGGTATTAGCAATTTAGAATGGTTTGAGGAGCCCAAAAGGCAGTTGTTCCCACCATAACATAATTTATTTGCAGAGTATATTTTCCTAATTAAGAATAAGCTTTTAAAGGCAAGATAAAATAAAATGATTCATGAATAGACTTGCTATATTCGGACGTTTCTTTAGGATAGTCAAACTGAAAAATTCCTCTAGATCTAGCATAGCCTTCGATGAAGAACTCAAATTCTGTGTCATCAAAAATGTCCTCAAAGCACCTACCTTTTAATCTCCATCCACATCTAACATAGAAATATTTTGATGGGACATTGCTCACCTTCCCATTGCTAATTAAAATTCAATTTGAATGAAATAAGTATTGTCACATTTCTCATATTTTCACTTCTTTATCTAATCTTATATTGGCTGAATCTTTTCTTGATTTTCTAGGGACCCTTACAATGCAATCGAAGCCATAGACCCAGAGAAACTGAATGTCTTTCGGACAGTCCGAGAGATAACAGGTAATTTTTTGAAGTTCTATTGTTGTGCTATGAACTATGTGAATTTTAGTGTTTTCTTGAAAATATTACATAATATTGGAATCAGCAACTCATTTTCAAAGCAAATTCTAGTTTTTAAAATGCATGTCATTTTCAATGATGGGTATCTTTACTCCTTAGCCTTTGTGCACATTTTGAAAGCCCACAGAATTTAAAAAATAAAATTTCCTTAAAATTTTGATGTCACTGTTTTTGTGTTAACTGACTTTTGAACCCAAGGTTTTCTATTTACTTTTTCACAAGAAGTTCCGTTGAGCATGGGTAACACGTAGCATTCATTTACCACGTGTTTATTGAGCATTGAGTATGTTCAGGGCTGTTATAGTAGGTGGGATGGGGCCATAGACATGAATCAGACATGGATTTGCTATCAAAGAACGTAAAACCAAACGAGGAAGGATTGGTATATATCTAAATGCCTTAGAATGCAAGGTAGACAATTGATGTCATTAAGTGTACAGATAAAATGGTAAAGGACTTCAGAGAAATTGAAACTATTTTTCTCTTTATCTAGTTAGATTAAATATTCTTGCTTGTAGAAGAATAAATTAAATTAAGAATCATTTCAGTCTTTTAGCATATGCAGTTATATGATTCTGTATGTCTGAGAAACATAGGTTCTTGGTGTTCATCATCTTGATATTCATTATCTATTGAGTATTGTAGCCTAGAAACTTTGGGTAAGACACTCAATCTTGGAAGAAGAAATATGAGATAGAATGGCTCAAATAAGAGGAATGTTCACTGCCCTTCCTTACCTCCTGTCTTTCAACACATTTTCATCATATTTCAAGAATAATCAGTATTAAACACTGTAACTAAGACAAAGATATTCTGAATTTTTTTGCTGCCCTTATCTTTTGTAGGTTTCTTGAACATACAATCGTGGCCCCCAAACATGACCGACTTCAGTGTTTTTTCTAACCTGGTGACCATTGGTGGACGAGTACTCTATAGGTATGTGTATGTGTTCAAAGCTGCAGGTCTCCCAGATTTCAGGAGTAGCACCATGTGTACATATGTCTAAGCCATCGGCCTCATTGATTTACTGATTCCAGAAATATTGAGTTTCCACTTTTAATTCCAAAGGTAAGGTCAGCGAAAAATATCCCCGATTGTGCTTTATAGTATACAGAATACACAGTCTGATTTTTCAATAGCTTATCACTTAAAGTAATATTAGTGTTTTGCAGGTGTGGAGCGCCCAATGTGAACCATAAAATTGAACCTTCTTTTTGATCATATGCTATCATGATTAAAAGGTAGAGTTGGATGACTTGTCAATGGCTTAGGTCTGTCGGATACAAAGGCTATTTTATCAGGCCACTCTTGTTTTGTCTCTGGTGCTATCATTTGAACCAAGCATACTAGGGCTGATGTTTCAAGAACTGGTCCACTACACTGCATGCAGTGCTGGTTAATAATGGACAGAAAAATCAGGGCTCAGAAGGACACTGTTCTAAATTTCTAATGTCAATACTTTTATTCACATAATAAAAATATTTTTAAGCCATTGCTTTTATTTCATTTCATATTTCATCTGTATGCAATTCTTATTTATGAGCAGTTAAAAGATGATTTACATACAGAGATTTTGATGTAATTTTTCTGCTTAAATCTGAAAGATGCCTAAAATCAATATGGTCATCAAATATTCCATAATAATATTTCACAGAGAGTCCATTGAATTTTGCTATTAACACAGGTATATCTGACGAGGTTTTAAAAGGTAAAGGGAAAAGGTGCTTAATAAAAAAGGATTGTTGAGAGATACAAGCCATTCAAGTGCTGTATGCAACCAACTTTTACTATCCATTGAATAAAATGTTATAAATCTGGGGCCGGCCGGGTGGCACAACGGTTAAGTGCACACGCTCCACTTCGGCGGCGCGGGGTTTGCAGATTTAGATCCTGGGCGCTTACCCACGCACAGCTTATCAAGCCATGCTGTGGCGGCATCCCACATAAAAGTGGAGGAAGATGGGCACAGATGTTAGCCCAGAGCCAATCTTCCTCAGCAAAAAAGAGGAGGATTGGCATCAGATGTTAGCTCAGGGCTGATCTTCCTCACACACACACAAAAAAATGTTATAAATATGTCAAGGCATTATTATGCTCACATTGTAATTAACAACTCAACATGGTTGTGATGGGAGCAAATTTTGAGAGAATGAATTACACCTCAGTTGACTAAAGACACACACACACATGTTATATACATATATATATGTACATATATACATATATATGTATTGATGTACTTCTCCATGTGTTTATATATATAACACATGGAAAAAATTCTGAGTATTAACAGCAAAGTATATTTAGATTTATAAATGAAATAAAAAGGGGCAGCTTTGATCTACAAAATGTAAAATAATGTTCATTAGTTGATTGAAATGTGCAAAACACATTTATTCTTTAGAAAATGGAAAAGGAATTTAATTACAAAATGTAGATTATGTTGAAATAGAAATGATTTCCTTGAAATGGTAATTTGTTTCCACAATGTAGTTGTTATTTAACTTTTAGAGATGCTTTCCCCAGTTGTTTAAGACTTCTGAGTATTTCTTAAAATTTTAGTTTAATTTCATTATATTTTTTAATTTTTAAAATCTCTTATTCTTACTTACACATTCCACAACTATTAAAATTACAATTTGGTTTCTGAGGTATAAATTAAAGCTAAATGTATATATCATTCTCTGCAATATTTACCCTCTGAAAGCATGTCTAACTCTATTAAGTAATTAAAGTAGAATTAATGTCTTACTTTGGGTAAATAAAAACTCACTCCATAAACATTTATTTAATTATTTAGTCTTAATACAAGATTTCATCCTTGAGGAACTTAAAATTTGTGAGGTAGTGGGGAAGGTAGTGAGCAGATATGTCAGTGGCACACGTATAGACAGAGATAGAGATATCGCTAATATTCATACTTCTAAAAAACGAACATTTTCCTTTTGGGAGTCAAATGATTACTTTTAAAACTGTCAGTGTATAGCATGTAAAGAAATATTCTAAGCACAGATTTATTGATTCAATCTCTTTTTATGCTCTGTTAACGTTCTTTTTGGGGTAAGATGGAACATCCTCATTTTACTTCAGGAATGCATATCATGGCCAGAAAACACTTATTATTGTTCCGTTTTCCCTCTCCTCTCTCTCTAGTGGCCTCTCCTTGCTTATCCTCAAGCAGCAGGGCATCACTTCCCTACAATTCCAATCCCTGAAGGAAATCAGTGCAGGAAACATCTATATTACGGACAACAGCAACCTGTGCTACTATCACACCATTAACTGGACGACGCTCTTCAGCACTATCAACCAAAGAATAGTGATCCGGGACAACAGGAAAGCCGAGAACTGTAGTAAGTACATTACCGGGATATTAAAACGTGGAAGCTTTAAAAATGTTCTCCCATTCTGCATTGGACCACACAGTGAAAAACAACGGTGGGTCAGAATTGTTGCCCTCTTTTGCTCAATCCTCAAAAAGGGTTGGTATAAAATAACCATAATAGGTGCCTTTTATAACATATTGCATGTTTTTATAATATATTGCATGTTTGCAAGTCTTGCCTAATCATAAGAGCCCTCCTGTGGAGATTTGGTTTCAGTAGACGTGTAAGTGGACCCTGGGAAGCTAAATGTTTAATAACATCCTGGGTAATTCCTTGGATCCAGTCAGTTTGTGGAAATCCATGCCATTGAATTTACTGTTTGCTTTTTTCTCAGTGATTTTGATAACACCGAATAACAGAGTACTTCCTATTTGGGGGTGGTAGAAAAAATAAAGATGTGTTCTTCTGAAATGTGTAAAAAATGCTTTCATGATGTTTGCTGTTCCTTTCATAAATGCATTTCTGTAGGCATGTCGCTATCTCTTTTTTCATTTATTTTGCTCCTTATTGATCCACTCCATCACTTCTTTGTTACGCAGAAGCAGATAATATTTTTATGGGTGCATAACTACTCCTATTCTATCTTGTACTTTGATATTCCAATGACTGATACCTATTTCTTCCCTGTTTTTCTACTGAGTACTACTCTCTTCTACATCCTGCAAAGGCCGCTACTTACGCATATGAGTGTCTGGCTTACTTATGATAAATATCAAATAAAAAGGCTCAGAATTCAAATAATCTGTTTAGAAATGCATATTCTTGTTGTGGTTGTCATAAGACCATCCTTTTTAAAGTCACATCCTCTAAGAAACATTTTGCTCTCAGGATATCTTCTTACTTTGATCTCACCATTGGGACAATCACAAGGGTATACAGACACAATGATTGAATTTATTTTTTGTATATGTGAATGAAGAGTAGAGGACATTTTTTAAAAATATAAATTCTTAATGATTTATGTTTACTAAGTTAAGGCGTCAGTGAATTAATTTATTTGTGAATACCCTACCTTGTTCCAGAGAGGGGTTAAGGCAGCTCAAGCTAGCAATTTTCATAAAATATAACTTAAAATTTGTGAAGAGCTCACATGTTAGCTGTTTTGGATCCTTAAAAATATTTTCCAGAAAGAAGAGATCTATTGCAACATGAGGTTCCTGTTTTGAGGTCACTTAAGTTCTTATACATTCTTCTGTTCCACACAGAGTCAAGAAATATAAAATCTTATTATGTATCAAAATATGCATGTTCACACTGAGTAAGATTTATCCTTTCATTTAGCCTGGATTACTTCCTTGCTTTTATACATTTGTGATTCCTGGCAGAAAACTTGCTTTTCTTTTTCTCTAATACTTAAGCTTCTTACCCCACATTACTATATGTGTGCTTGTACATGTCCCAGGAAAAGTAGATTATCTGTGGAAGTAAAATAGAATCTTCTTCAATACAAATTCATAAATATTTCCCTAAGTCAGGGTTCTGCTCTTCTTGTCCTCTACTTCTTTCAAAAAACAAAACAAAACCATCATAATTCTGCTACCTTTCAAAGATAAGATTTAACTATGAAGACAAAAATATCTAAAGAAAAAATAAAAGAATCAGAGAAAAACATGCTTCTTTGACCCATTTTAATCGTTTTACAAATCCCACAAACATTTACTTCTTTTATCTTTCGTAAACCCGAATACAAAAGCATATGGAAAGAAGAAAATGCAAAAAGAAATTAAATGTAAAAAAGCAAGATAGGAAAAATTCCAATAATTATTCCATACCTCTTTACTCCATAACCAAAGAAAGTAAATAGTAATAACAATAAACTAGAAATTTAACAAGTTCTTCAATTTTCTTGGACTGAGTTTAGCCATTTTTTAGACCACATACGTATTTTCATGTTCTGTACACTAAGAGTTGATTTTGCAGTTTGGGGAAGAAATGAAGCAGTTAAGAGGAACACAGTTTTATGGTGCTATAGTATAAAATTAAGGATATCATTTTTCATTTTTAACATCTAAGAATAAACAATTTTTGCATGAAATCCATTTATCAAAATTTGGATCTCAGTCTCACAGTACATTGGATCCTGCATTTGCAGAAATGTAATTACCCTACAAACTTGACCTCAGAAGTGAGGCTGCTGTTTACACTCAGCCTACAATGGTTGCCCACATAACGATTAAAGCCTCTTTATCATCCATAACACTATCTGCAAATAGGAAAACTTAAATATTTGCCTCATTTTAAATGCACTCTAAATATCGCATTTTTACATGTTCTCTCTTAATATACCCTGCACATACAGGATATGCACAGACACATACATATTCACTACAAGACATATGCATGCACAGTCATACAGCATGCATGTGTGTATGCATATGCACACACAACAGATGCATTTGTACACACCCCTAGAACATATACACATGCATACACACACACACACACACACACAGTCGCCATAAAATACTCTGATGTAAATCTGAATATTCACTTGGTAGCTTAAAAGAAAAGGCAGCCTTGATTTCTAATGGTGTGTTTTGGAGTTCAACATGATATAAAACAATAATGACAATAAAAGAAAAACTTCACTTTATCTATAAAGGTGACAGTGGCTTGAATAATCTTACTCTTTTAAGTGAGAAATTTCAAAGGAGACTTTATGGTTTGAAGAGATTGAGATTGAGAGAAACTCTAGGACATGAAAAGCTAGAACACTTTCTGCCTCCTTCATTTATATGTTGTGGTATGAACAAAATAGTGCTGAGGGGAAGGAGTTTGAGGGTAAGTTTATAAAAGTATTTGAAGTTTCTTAGATATTTGAGCATAAACTTTTAACGCTGCAATATAAACAGTGAAGAGATAAATATCAACCCTTCAGAATCTGAGTTACATTTGAGCTCATACATCTCTGTCTTAAAAATATTTGTACAGGGGGCTGGCCTGGTGGCATAGTGGTTAAGTTCACGTGCTCTGCTTTGGTGGCCTGGGGTTCCCAGGTTCAGATCCCGGGTGCAGAATTACGCACCGCTTATCAAGCCATGCTGTGGCGGTGTCGCATATAAAGTAGAGGAAGGTCAGAATAGATGTTAGCTTAGGAGCAGTCTTCCTCAGCGAAAAGAGGAGGATTGGCAATGGATGTTAGCCCAGGGCTAATCTTGCTCATTAAAAAAAAAAAAAAAAAAAAAAAAATTTTGCATGTACACTTAAACCCAACATAAATAAGAGAAAAACTAAATTTGTAATTAACTTTTCAAAATGTAAATATATTTATTTTTCTAATTATAATTGTACCTTTATCATCGTTAGAAATTAAAACAATAGAAACATATAAAAAGAAAAAAAATTGCTGCATATATATTATATACACATAGATGTAGATAATGAAACATATAATTTCATATATAAATGGGATCATACCATATATATTTAAATATTGTTCAGCAATCTATATCTTCTACTTAATGTATTATGAACATCTTCCATGCCAGTATATAGAGCTCTTTCTTATTCCTTTTACAAGCTGTATACAAAAAATATTTATTGAATAAGTGACATATTAATGGTAATTTAAATTATTTTCTACTTTTTATGTTATTAGTACTGATATAATGTGAATCCTACTTCATAAAACATTTTGCACTGTGCAATTATTTCCTCAGGCTAAGGACTTTGAAGTGGAGCTTCTGTGCAAATGAGGTTACATATAATAAATTTTGATATATATATTGCACATCATCTTTCAGAAATACAGGATCAGTTTATAATTGTCCTAAACAGTGTTTGATAAGGAATATTTTCCACTACTCTTTACAACACTGGATAGTATACATGGTTTTAAATTTTGGTGATCTAAGCATGAAAAAGAGGTCTTTTAAATTTACGTTTTTCTGGTTGACATTGAGCCTCCTTTTAAATGTCGACTGATCATTTACATTTCTTGTCTTGTAAATTATTTAGTCATGAACTTTATCCATTTTCAATTTGGGAGTTGGTCTTTTCCTTCTGGATTTGAAAGAGCTTGTCATAAGTGAAAGACATTAAGTTTTTGTCTCTTAAACGTGTTATGAATAACTAACCTTCCCTCTTAGGGTAATTTTTAAACTTTTGTCATTTGATAAACAATCATTTTATATTTTTATTTGGTTAATTGGATAGATTGTTCTTTTCCTTTTTATATTTATGATTTTGGCATAGTCTAGTCCTTTTCTTCCAGTAGTACTTTAAAAACAGTACTGAAATTTTTAATCCATCTGGAAGTTTTGGTATAGCATACATTTTTTTAAATCTTCAATTGGTTAGGATATTGATCAAACATAATTTATTGATAATCTATCTCTCCTCATTGATTTTAGATGTCTTCAATATTTCAAGTAAATAGCAAAAAAGTGCCAGACTCTCTCTCTCAATCTATATAGTTTAATTTAATCTTCACTACCACGCTGTAAGGTATAATTATCCCCATTTTGCAGATGAATTTACAGATGTTGAGAAAGTTGCCTAATATTTCCAATGTTTGGAGCTATTATAAATCATATTCGGAATGTGAACCTGTTGTCTGTCTGATTTCAAAATCTCTCATCCTCATTCACCATTATTCCTCCCCAAAGAAAGAGAAGGTGATTGGTTTTCATAAGAAACCCTGCTGATTTACTGAAGCATATCCTATATGGCATAATGTACAAGAGCACACTCTGTAGCCAAATGGCCTGGGTTTTAATGCCAGGAAAAACTATGTACTAGATATTTGACCTTTGGTAAGTTATTTAACGCCTCTGCACCTCAGTCTTATCATTTGTAAAATGGGGTTAATAACAGCACTCACTTCATTGAGTGTCTGGCTCAAAGTAAGTACTATATGTGTGTAAGTACACATGTACACACATTATGTGGTGTGAAGATACAATGTTTAACTTTTACTTATTGAAAAATTCCTTCTTGAGGAACAAAAAAGGAAGAAGAAATATTGAGGGCTTTCTCTTTTTAGGCAGAAGAAAAATTCACTTTATCAAAGTGGTGAATTATAAATTTGCAAGTAGCACATCAACCAGTGGTAGATATGGAAGAAATAAGATAGTTATTAACAGGAGTCTAGACACTGAGGAACTTAAAAACGATCCCCTGAGATCTGAAATGGATAAAAAAGTCTCTGCTTGAGACTCCCCTAAAATATGTTTTTCATTTTTTCTTCTAATTAAAACATTTTAAGATTGGCTTTATGAGGAGTAACAGACTTAGTACTTTATAAAAATATCCAAAAAAAATAATTTTAGGTTAGGAGTTCAAGAGAACAATATTTGGTGATGGAGAATACATTTTTTTTTTGCACAGACTATAAAAGGAATATAAATTTCTATATTTATCTAGGATTTTGATGTTCCTGAAATTTGATAGCAGAAAAATCTACTTCACTCAACATGAATCTAAAAAAACGGAATTTCAAAACTATAGTTAATTGCTAATAACTGGACCCTCTGAGTGGCATCATGGTCCAATTTTACGATCAGTCACTGCGTGTCCTGAATTTAACTGAAATAAAGAATTAATGAATAAGGAATAGAGGGTATCTAACACCCGTGGAGAATAAAACAATGTTGCTTAACATATTCTTTTATTTGTTTTTCTCTGGTAACAGTGACAGTAACTACAAAACAGTAAGAATTTTACTTATTATTACATCACAAGAAATTTCGACTTTCTGTAAAATCACAATTGGTACTGTCATCATCACTGCTAATGTGTTGTATAGTATAGAAAAATAAATTTTGATTATGAATTAAGATTTACTCTCTTTTAAGAAAACATTGACAAGGTCGTAGATTTTCCTACTTTCAGTCCATATCCTCGCCTTTAATCTGTGCACTTCTACCCCAACACATACTCTCTTGGATAAATGTGCCTGTCCAAACAAAGTGCTTCTAGGTTAGAGGAATTATCGTTTGGACCTCATAGCCAATCTTCACTGAGAAATTAATGAACATTGTCACACTTTTCAGTAAACCACAGATCGGTATGAATCATAAAGTGCGTGACTTAGAATGTAGTGAAGTCACTATTCTTCTAAGTGATCAGAAGATAGAAAATCTTAATTGTACTTCTAAGATTTTCCTTTTTAAGTTACTGAAGTACTACATTAATACAGTGTTCTTTGAAAAAAAATTCAAATAAGATTTTGATATTGTATTTGAAACAGCGTAATGTCTAATTACTAACAATGCTACAAAATGTTCTCCGTGTTCTTATCAAAGGGATAATGAGCAGTTACAGTTTCAGAAATGACACCCCTTCCATTTTGTAATCTGGAAATTCTGAAAGAATGGAGGGCCTCTCAACAATAGAAGCCAGGATTACAGCAGGCTTCAGTTTTTATTACAAATGTCAACATTTTAACCTGACTTGCCTCTGGATCAGTGGTCGAGAAATTTTAAAGCAAAAATTTTAATTATTAAAAGTACAGAAGTCTGGACTCTAGTTTCCAGAGAGTGTTGTTTAAATAGTGTTGTGGCTGTATTGTATCCCCCAAAAAAGATGTGTTGAAGTCCTAACTCTCGGTCCTTGTGAATGTGACCTGATTTGGAGAGATGGTCTTTGCAGCTGTAATTAAGATGTGAATTAAGATGAGATTATACTGGAGTAGAGTGGGCCCTTAATCCAATATGATTGGCGTCCTTACGAGAAGACAATAAGAGATACAGAGACACACAGAGAGGAGAGTACCACGTGAAGACATACACACACACAGAGGGTGGACAACCAAGTGATGGCAGAAGCAAAGACTGGATTTATGCAGCATAAGCCAAGGAACACCAAGGATTGCCAGCAACCATCAGAAATTAGGAGAGAGGCATAGAACTACAGATTTTCCCTCTGAGCCCCCAAAAGGAGCAGCCTGCAAATACCTTGATTTTGAAATCCAGAACTGTGAGAAAATAAACTTCTGTTATTTTAAGCCACTCATTTTATGGCTTTTTGTTATGCCAACCCGAGGAAACTAATATAGATATTGGTCTGAGACCCAGGATTCTGTCTTTTTAATTCATACCAGATCATTCTGAGGCAGGTGTCTGGGGGAAATCTTTTGAGAAACTCAGTCTACTCTGTCACATGTCCTATTATTTTCCCTATTATTTTATAGTCAGAAATATATTTAAAAACATGTTGTCCTGGTAATTCATTTCTTCATGTGAGTGTTTGTTCCCTCAAAAAGGACCTACGGTAGGAAATTTCACAATTGAGTAACTTAAAATCATATATTTAATAACAGATCTGGGAGACAAGGATAAAGAATGAATTTAAAAAACCATCTTACAAATAGTGTTCTTTTTTTCCTTTACTAACATAATACACTCAGTAAAATAAGGGGAACATTTAACGATAGTTTACACATTAATTGAGTAATTATAGTACAATATGGTATACTATTAAATTTTACTTTAGAGTTTCAACAAAATGCTTTTGGATTTGTTTCTCTTTTTTGTAGTTAATGTGCCTTCTGAGAGGTACTTTATAATATGCTCAGTATTCTAAAAATATGCAAGGACTTTTTAATATTTTATCACAGCTGTCACTGCTGCCTGTCATCTCCTTCCATAAGAATTTCCTTCCCGGGTCTGACTCAAGTCAGAGATATGGTAACTAGAGCACTTAAGACTGAACAAATCTTTGGATAATGTCTTTTTACCCTATTCAATATGGGGGATGAATATGTCTTACCACTCATTCCTCCACTCCCACCTCCCCTAACTTTTTATAGTTTTCACTCATTCTAACATTTACAAAGACCTATACTGCTACCCCCCATTGTATATGTCTCACCTTTCCCACTCACAGAGCTTACTGCAATGCAGTTTTATAACGGTCCCCAAGGATGTCTACCTCCTAATCCCCAGAATCTGTGAGTGTTCTTTTATGTGGCAAAAGGGACTTTGCAGATATGATCAAGTTATGGATCTTAAAATGGGAAGATTAATCTGGGTTATCTGGGTGGCCCCTAAATATAATCACGTGTGTCCTGATAAGAGGGAGGAAGAGGAAGATTTGACTATAATGAAGGAGAAGGTGATGTGTCCCTGGAAGCAGAGGTTAGAGTGATGTAGCTACAAGCCAACGAACGCCAGAGTGGCCTCCGGAAGCTTGAAGAGACAAGGAACAGACTCTTTTCTGTAGTCTCTAGAAAAAATCAGCCCTGCCGATATCTTTATTTTAAGACTCATTTTGGACTTCTGATCTCCAGAACAATAAGAGACTAAATTTATGCTGTTTTAAGTGATTAAGTTTGTGATTTATTTGTTAGAGTAGCAACAGGAAGCTAATCCAGTGCTCTTTTAGTGACAGAAGCCCTTCTCAAATTACTTTATGCAAAAGAAGAAAGCATAAAACAGAAACCAAAAGAAAGCGCATAGCTATACTTCTATCAGACAAAAAAAAAAAAAAAAAAAAAAACTTTAAGTAAAAAATGTAACAAGAGACAATGAAGGTCACTATATAGTGATAAGGAATCAATTCATCAAGAAGATGTAACAATTATAAATATATGTGCAACAAACAACAGAGCACCTAAATAGATCTGAAGGAGGTAATAGACAATAATACAATGTATGTAGAGGACTTTAATACCTCACTTTCAACAATGGATAGATCCTCTAGACAGAAACTCAATAAGGAAACATTGGCTTGAACTGTACTTTAGACCAAGTGGACCTCACAGACATACAGATCCTTCCATCCAACAGCAGCAGAATATACATTCTTCCAAGCATACATGGAACATTCCCCAGGATAGATCATATGTTAGGTCACAAAACAAGTCTTAGCAAATTTTAAAAGATTGAAATCACACCAATTATCTTTTCTGACCACAATGGTATGAAACTAGGTATCAATAACAGGAGGAAAACTGGAAAATTTACAAATATGTAGAAATTAAACTACACACTACTAAACAACCAATGGGTCAAAGATTAAGTGAAAAGAGAAATCAACAAATATCTTAAAACAAATGAAAATGGAAACACAACATACCAAAACTTATGTGATGCAGCAAAAGCAGTGCTAAGAGGGAAGTTTATAGCAATAAATGCCTACATTAAAAAAGAAAGAAAGAAAAACCTCAAATAAGCAACCTAACTTTACACTTCAAGGAACTAGAAAAAGAAGGACAAACTAAGCCCTGAGTTGGCAGAAAGAAGGAGATAAAGATCAGCGTAGAAATAAATGAAATAGAGAATAGAAAAACACTGGAAAAGATCAATAAAACTAAGAGTTGGTTTTTTGAAAAGATAAACAAACTTGACAAACTTTCAGCTAGACTTACCAAAAAAAACAAAAAAAAAGAGAGAGAAGACTCAAATAAATAATATTATACATGAAAGAGGAGACATTACAACTGATACCAAGAAATACAAAGGATCATAAGAGACTAAAATGAATGATTATACGCCAACATATTGGGCAACCTCGAAGAAATGGATAAATTCCTAGAAACATACAACCTGCCAAGTGTGAATCATAAAGAAATAGAAAATCTGAGCAGACACAATAACAAGTAAGGAATTTGAATCTATAATCAAAACTTCTCAATAAAGAAAAGCTTGGGACCAGATGGCTTCACTGGTGAATTTTACCAAACATTTAAAGAAGAATTAACATTAATACTTCTCCAACATTCCAAAAAAGTGAAGAGGACAAATCACTCCCAAACTCATTTTACAATGCCAGCATTACTCTGATACCAGAGCCAAATAAGGAGACTACAAGAAAAGAAAACTACAGGCCATATCTCTGATAAATACAGATGCAAAAATTCTCAAAAAATATTAAGAAATCTAATTCAACAGCATATTAAAAGGATCTTACACTATATGATCAAGTGGGATTTATCCCTGGAATGCAAGCATGGTTCAACATATGCAAATCAATCACTGTGATACACCACATTAATAGAATGAAAGGCAAAAATCATACAATCATCCCAATAGGTGCAGAAAAAGTATTTGACAAAATTCAACATCCTTTCATGATAAAAGCTCTCAATAAATTGTATATAAAGTGGACATACCCCAACATAATAAAGAGTGTCTATGACAAACCCACAGCTTAGGAATACTTAGAAATAAATTTAACCAAGGAAGCGAAAGATCTATACACCAAAAACCACAAGACATTGATGAAAGAAATTGAAGAAGTTATAAATAAATGGAAGGATATTCCGTGTTCATGGATTGGAAGAGTTACTATTGTTAAAATGTCCATACTACCCAAAACCATCTAGAGATTCAATGCAATCCTTATCAAAATTCCAAGGGTATTTTCACAGAAATAGAAAAAACAATCTTAAAATTTGTATGGAATCACAAAAGACCCTGAATAGCCAAAGCAACCTTGAAAAAGAACAAAGCTGAAGACACCACACTTCCTGATTTCAAACTATATTACAGAGCTATAGTGATCAAAACAGTATTGTGCTGGCATTAAAACAGACACATAGACCAATGGAGGAGAATCAAAAGGCTAGAAATAAACCCACACGTATATGGTCTAATATTTGATAAGGAACCCAAAAATATTCATTGGGGAAAGGATAATCTCTTCAATACATGATGTTGGGAAAACTGGATATTCACATGCAAAAGAATGAAATTGTATCCCTTTCTTACATCATTCACAAAAATTAGCTTGAAATAGATTAAGGACTTAAACATAAGACCTGAAACCATAATACTCCTAGAAGAAGAAAAAAGAGGTAAGATTCTTGACATTGGTTTGGCAATGATTTTATGAATATGGCACCAAAAGCAGAAGCAACAAAAGCAAAAATAATCAAGTGAGACTATATAAAACTAAAAAGTTTCTACACAGCAAAAGAAACAATCAACAAATTGAAAAGGCAACCTACAGAATGGGAGAAGATATTTTCAAATCATGTATCTGATAAGGTGTTAATATCCAAAGTATATAAGGAACTCATAAACTTGATAACAAAATAACAAGTAATCTAATTAAAAAATGGGCAGAGGAATTGAATAAACATTACTCCAAAGAAGACAGACAAAATTGTCAACAAATGACATGAAAACGCACTCAACATCACTAATCATCAGGGAAATGCAAATTGAAATCACAATGAGATATCACCTCACACCTGTTAGAATGGCTACTATCAAAGAGAGAAGAGATAACATGTGCTGGCTAGGATGTGGAGAAAAGGGAGCTCTTGTGCACTGTTGGTGGGGATGTAAATTGGTATAACCACTACGGAAGATAATATGAAGTTTCCTCAAAAAAACTAAAAATAGAACTACCATATGATCCAGCAATCCCACTTCTAGGGGTATATCCAAAGTAAATTAAATCAAGATCTCAAAGAGATATTTCTATTCCCATGATCAGCATTCATAATAGCCAAGATATGGAAACAACCTAAGTGTCTGTCAACAGATGAATGGATAAAGAAGATGCAGTATATATATAAAATGGAATATTATTCAGCCATAAGAAAGAAGGAAATCCTGCCATTTGGGACAATATTGATGGACCTGCAAGGCATTATGCTAAATGAATTAGGTCAGACAGAGAAAGATAAACACTGTATGACTTCACTTGTATGTGGAATCTAAAAACATCAAACTTATAAAAACAGAGCAGAATGGTGGTTGCCAGGGGCTGAAGGGTGGGGCAAATAGGGTGATGTGGGTCAAAGGGTACAAACTTTCAGTTATAGGATGAATAAGTTCCAGGGATCTAAGATATAGTGTAGTGGCTACAGTTAATATTGTCTTGTATACTTGAAAGTTACTATGAGAGTAGGGGTTTCATGTTCTCACCATAACAACACCAAGAAACGGTAATTATGTGAGGCGAAGGATGTATTAGTTAAACTTATTGTGGTAAATAGTTTGCAATATACATGTGTATCAAATCACATTGCATGCTTTAAATTTACACAATATTATAAGTAATTTTATCTCATTAAAGCTGGAAAAAAATGTGTTGGCCATAATTGTACATGCTTTAAGTCTTTTCATATAACAAAGAAAATAATAAACATAATTAAAAGGCAAAAAACAATGATTACCAAAAAAAGCATGAGAGCGTGTCAGCTCACAGAACTAAGTCCAAGGGATATTTCTTTGGGCACAGATGGGTCCAGGGGTAAAACCACGTAACGAGGACTTAATCCCTCTAAATTGTTCAATTCTGCTTTCGTTTTACGCAAGCTCTCTTTCTTCATGATAAATGGTTGGCCCTGTCAGGGTTAGGCTAGGAACATCCTTAGAGTTTATGAGTATAGGTACAGAGCTCTATTTCCTCTCTCCCAGCGTTTGTGCTGTGGAAAGAACTCTGATTGACCCTGCTTGGGGCATATGCCCATCTCTGGGCAGTTGACTTCTTCAGAACTTTTCTCTCAGCCATCAACCGTGCAAACACGTTTTTCAGTCAATCCCATCCAGGCAATTGGAGTGATATTTTAAAAATAAATTCGTTACTCTCCTGCTTAAAATCTTTCAACAGCTTCTCACAGCTCTTTGAGCAAAGCAGAAAATCCTGTAAATGGCCACTAGGTCCTACACAATCTGGCCCTTGTCTACCTCACTAATTTGTCAGGAGCCACGTTTCACTCCCTGCCCACGTGCAGCCTGGTCTCTGAAAGCATGAGTCTTATCCCCTGCTCAGTCTCTCTTGGCTAGAGATGAATTCCCAATTTTTTCCAGCCCTCTTTGAGCTAATAATTCCTATTTATCCTCTCATCTCAGCTTATTGGCCCTCCTCTGTGAGCTGACCTAATGCCACTTACCCGTCAGGTCAGAACAACTGCTATATTCTCTCAGCACCCAATATATACATGTACATGATTATTGGTCTAATGCTTGTCTTCCCAAGTAGACTGTAAGCTCTGGTTAAGATAATATGTATTTTATTTCATATTTTCATCATGTTGCATTCCTTAGCAATGTCCAGCATAAAGTAGGTAGTTTCTTTTTTTGTGTGTGTGTGTGAGGAAGATCCCCCCTGAGCTCACATCCATGCTAATCCTCTTCTTTTTGCTGAGGAAGACCTGCTCTGAGCTAACATCTATTGCCAATCCTCCTCCTTTTTTTCTTCCCCAAAGCCCCAGTAGATAGTTGTATGTCATAGTTGCACATCCTTCTAGTTGCTGTATGTGGGATGCGGCCTCAGCATGGCCGGAGAAGCGGTGTGTCGGTGCGCGCCCGGGATACGAACCTGGGCCGCCAGTAGCGGAGTCCACGCACTTAACCGCTAAGCCACCGGGCCGGCCCCAAGTAGGTAGTTTCTTAACAAATATTTTTCATAGTAAACACATGAATATGCTTGTATTTCTCTTAAGTACATTTATTGAGGGCTTAGTTAAATAAGAAACCCTGCATTAACTACTCTACTAATATGATGTCAAATCATCGTCACAACCCTGGAAGGGAGATATTATTATTCACTTTACACCAGTAAAACATAAATAATTGCCCAAGGCCGTGTGGCCAGTGATAGAGTAAGGATTTGAACCTATGTTGCTCCGATCGCAAAAACTAAACTATTACAACTAAATCGTATTTTTCAATCTTAAAAAAAAATGATTAATGGTATCTGTCCAAACACATTCCAAGTGAGACCCACACTTCTATATAATGGTAAGTAATGCAAACAGCATGGATGGCCTTGTACAATGAAAGAGAAGATATTGTTTCTGCCTTGGAGCCTGTAAACAGGTACTCCATTTCAATATTTTTGAGCTAAACCATTTACTTTTACACATGCAGCACAGTAGCAAGATCCATTATTTAAGCTTGCCTCTGTTTTAATGAAAGCAGGTTCAATATTCTCTGTAAAAGTCAAAATACTAAGCACATTATTATCTCTCTAAATTTTTAACAGACAGGTACAATTCAGATGAGATAAAGAAAAATCTATTTTACAGCTTCCAGAGAAAACACAGAGGAAGGTAAAACTTGCCTAATGACTGCATTGCTAACGTTTCTTTAGAGAGGTTTATAACGGCCTTTTGAACTGTAAGCCATCGAATAGCCCTTCTCCTCCTTTCCATATGACTATCAGTCTGGGAGATCAGAGGGCTGTTGAATTCTTGGTGCTGATCGAAAACTTCTTTTTTCTTAAGAATTTCAAAGAAGTAGCTTTCTTGGCCTTTTGTTCTGTGCTATGTGGAGACACTTCTCTTGGTTTCACTCTGGAGAAAAGGATGAGCCAGCCATCAATGCTGTCATCTAGTAGTTTGAAAAAAGAGAGAAGAAAGTAATTATTGTGGGTTTTTGTTTATTGTTGCTTTCTGCCAATAGATACTGTTTCTCTGATCCAAAATTGAGCATCTGAATACAGACTAAAGGAGGCAGTAGTCAGCAGAAAAGAAGGTAGGAGGGATGAAGCTAAAACCCTCCTCTCTGACTAATGTCGAAGCATATCACAGAAAAGGAAAGCAGTCAGCTTTCGCCCTGCCACATATAGAGGAGTTCTATCACCCTTAGGAGAGGGAGGGAGAAGGAACAACAGTGAGAGGCTTTCAAACCTGAAAAATTTAATGAGAATTGGTGAAATAAATAGATCAAAAAATTGATGGAGGGGCCGGCCCTGTGGCCTAGTGGTTAAGTTTGGTGCGCTCCGCTTTGGCAGCCCAGGTTCAGTTCCCAGGTGCAGACCTACACCACTCATCAGTGGCCATGCTGAGGCAGTGACCCACATAAAAATAGAGGTGTTACCTCAGGGTGACTCTTCCTCAAGCAAAAAGAGGAAGATTGGCAACAGATATTAGGTCAGGGTGAATCTTCCTCAGCAAAAGAAAAAAAAGATGCCAGGAAAACATAAGAAAAAAGTTGATGGAATATCATGAAATGGGCAGTAACAAGGGGGGTACTGATGGCTTTGCCAACATCCTAAAGGATGAGGCTGAAAATGTGTTTGAGGGCCTTAGACAGAAGTTGATAAACAAAGAATTTGAGGCATTGGTTATATTTTCTACAAGGATCTGAAGGTGATGAATACAAAAAGTCAGAGATTCATGACACTGTGCAGTATGATTTTGAACATACTCTGCTTGTCTTTACAAGTCGCTTTTATGATATAACTTTTGGGGTTTTCTTTCCCACTTCAGAATTTCCTCTGATGATCATGTTTATCCCATAATCAAGTATACATAAGAATTGTATATAAATAAATATATATATATATGTTTCAAGATATTAAACACTCTATAAATGACCTTAAAGTGGCTGAATGTTTATAAAAATAGGTATTATAACTTTGTATTCATTAATATTAATTTTATGCTACTTTCTAATTCTTCACATATATAGAATTTGATCTTACATTTGTATTCAATCAACTTGATTGAACTATGTTTCTCACTCCTTACATCTCTATAAATTAGTGGGAAGTCACTTATACATCTAGGGAATCAGTGATATGAGACCTTTGTCAAGATCCCATTTCTACAACCTTCCTTTTGTACGTGACAGAACCCTCTTTCTCTGCATTACGAAGGAATCAGAAGGGAAGACTCTCGCTGTTAGTTCAAAATCCATATAACAGATAAACTGTCAGCCTTTCCCTGGTAAAATATCAGATCATTCAACTTTTGAAAAGAAGAGTCTCCACATGATAAGAAGAGACAAATAGTTATAATATAAGATATTTCGATTTAATAAATCTTTAGGACATGGAGAGAACCACTATTAAGCCAAGTCCACAAACTTTATGAGTTACCTAAAATACTTAATAATATATTTAAGAAGAAATATAACCCTATCTACACAGGAAAACACTCTATTCAGTCTCTGTTCTTTCATCTTATCTTTAAAAATTACATTTACCTGTTATTTAGAATGATAATTATAAAGTAAATAAGTTAAAACAGAGTAGAAGGAACTGTAATTTTCAATAAAGTTTTGTGGGGTGCTTAGAAGTTGTTTGGGGCCCCTTTGGAGAAATCTTATATGATAACTTTTGTCTATAAATAAGAAACAGTGTCATCCCACTTTGGATTTTAAAAGTAAATATAGGATGTCTACCTCTGGCCAAGATGGAATAACAGGGATCAGATGTATCCTCCTTCACGAAACAACCAAAAGAAGGACAAAATATACGAAATGACAGTTTGCAAGAGAGTGGATATCAGATAATGAAGGAGGATGATTGCTGAGAGTGAGGAAACTAATGAAGGGAGCCTTGGGATTGCCCTGGCTAACCACCTTGAGAGAATTTTCAAACCATGGCACAGCCAGGAGGGACCCAGGTAGAGTCCCAAAGACTCCCTCAGTTCTGGAGGCAGAGCAGAGAGTCCAGGGGGAATAAGGCAGCGAGAGTTCGGAGACACAGCACCGGAGAATAGAGAGCATCACAGAGAGAAAACTTCACTACAGGAAATAATAAAGGAAGTCCTTCAGACAGGAGGAAACAATAGCAGGCAGAAATATGGAACTATATATGGATAAAGAGCACAAGAAATGGTAACTACAAAGGTAATTATACAGGATTTCCTTATTATTTAATTCTCTTCAAAAGGCAGTCTCATGTTTAAGTTAAAATATAACAAGTGTGGGGTGAACAGCATATGGAAAAGTAAAATGTAGGAGAGTAGGTCAAAGGTTAGGAAGGGAGAAATGGAAGTGTCCTATTTTGAAGTCCTTAGAATATACATGAAGTGGGAGAGTATAACTTGGAAATATACTGCAGCCAATTAGAGATGTATACTAGGATTTCTGCTTCTGGGAAGATGAAGTGGATATACTTTCTCTGTTCCTTCTGCTAAGTACAACTGAAAACCCTGGACGTTGTATGTAAAAGAAACAAGGAGTTTTTGAAAGGTTGAAAGAAGAGAGAAGACAGATTTGGGATCTTGGAATCTAAGAAAGGACTCAGATTTCTTTTTTCTTTTTCTTTTTGCCTCATATATCCCAGATTAGGAGGTGAAGAGACTGACATCTCAGAAACACCAACAGATGCAGACTGAAAAAGACCCCAAAAGCCTGTTCTCTTTATACAAAGGACCTGGAAAAGGGCAGACTAGCAAGACAGAAATCTTTTAAAGAATAACTGTTCTACTCCAGTATACCACAGAAAAATGCCAAATACCACAGAAAAAAACATGGCCTCTGGCTTCACCCAGGCCAGCAAAGGAGCAGGGAACGTGGACCTTGACCCTTGCCAGGCTGTGACGAGGTGCCCCAACGCCCTGCCAGGTGGTGTCAGAGAAGGTGGAGTATGTAGCTGAGACTTGCACCCCCAGAGACCAGGCAGGACCTAGTTTAAACCCCTACTCTGGCACTTGTGACCTTGGGCAGCTTAGCCTCTCTGACCCTCTGCTCATCTGTAAAATGATCATTCTTACTTTGCATGATGAATTTGAAAATTAGGATCCATATATGAACAAAGAGTACCAAAAAAAGAATGAAAACCACAGACCATCATATCTCTCAAGAATATAGAAGCAGAAATCCTTAACAAAGTGGTAGCAAATATCATTCAGCAATATATAAAATTAGTTATACAGCATAACCAAATGGGGTTTATTCCAGGGACACAAAGCGGGTTCAACAGTTGAAAACCAAACAATGTAATACGCCATATTAACAGGCTAAAGAAGAAAAATCACATGATCATATCAATGGATACAGAAAAAGAATTTGAAAAAATATTTTTTAGGAGAAATTATTTGGGAATTAGGGCTGGGCAAAGAGAACTTAGAGTTGACCCCAAAAGCAGAATCTATAAAAAGAAAAATTGATAAATTGGATTTTAAAGTTAAAAACATTTGCTCTGCAAAAGACCTTATTAAGAGGATGAAAGTACAAGCTACAGATAGGGAAAAACCATTTTCAAATCAGAAAGGTAGATGAATAGACAGACAGACAGAATATATAAAGAACTCTCAACACTCAGCAGTAAAAAATCTAATTGAAATGGGCAAAGATATAAAAAGACATTTCACTGAAGAGTATATACAGATGGCAAATAAACACATTAAAATATGTTCAACATTGGTAGCCATTTTTTGGAAATTAAAATTAAATCCATGATGAAATATCACTACATATCTAGCAGAATGCCTAAAATTAAAATAGTGACAAAACCAAATGCTGGAGAAGATACAGAGAAATGGGCTAATTCATACATTCTTGGTGAGAATGTGAAATTGTACAATCATTCTAGAAAATAGTTTGGCACTTTCTTTAAAAGCAACAACAAAATTCTCCTATCATATGACCCGGCGCTTATACCCCTGAGCATTTACTTCAGATAAATGAAAATTTGTATTTACACAAAAATCTGTACACAAATGTTTATAACAGCTTTATTTGTAATAGCCCCAAATTGTAAACAACCCAAATGCCCTTCCATGGGTGAATGGTTAAACAAACTGGGGTAATCCATACCATGAAATACTACCAGCAATAAAAAGAAACAAACTAATAATATACACAACAATCTAGATGAATCTCCAGAGATGTATTCTGAAGGGAAAAATGCCAACCTTGAAAAGTTACATGTTAGGTGATTACATTTATATAACATTTAAAAAGTGACCAAATTATAGAAATGGAGAACAGATTAGTGGTTACAAAAGAAGAGGGTGACTGGGTAAGGTGAAGGTGGGAGAGAAGTGGGTGTGAACATAACAGAGCAATGTTAGGGGCCAGCCGGGTGGAATATCGATTAAGTTCCCGAGCTCCGCTTCTGCGGCCTGGGGTTCACAGGTTCAGATCCCGGGCGCACATCGATGCGCCGCTTGTCAAGCCATGCTGTGGCGGCGTCCCACATAAAGTAGAGGAAGATGGGCACGGATGTTAGCCCAGGGCCAATCTTCCTCAGCAAAAAGAAGAGGATTGTCATGGATGTTAGCTCAGGGCTAATCTTCCTCTCACACACACACAAAAGCACAACATGAGGGATTCTTGCAGTGATGGAAATCTTCTGTATCTTGACTGTATCAATGCCAATATTCTGGTTCTCTTATTGTACTATAGTTTTGCAATATCTTACCATTAGGAGAAACTGGGTTACAGGGAACATGGGATCTCTCTGTATTATTACTTACAACTACACATGAATCTTCTTTTATCTAAAAATAAAAAGTTTAATTAAAAATAAATATACTACAAACCCAAATGATATCACTAAAATAACATATAAAAAAGTTATGTAGCTCATAAGCCAAAAAATAAAAAGAGATAAAATAAAATCATAAAAAAATTTGGTTTTTCAAAATATGGCAGGAAGAGAGGAAAAATGAGAAGAGAACAGATTGGACAAATAGCAACATGAGTGATTTCAACTAACTATATCAATAATCCCATTAAATGCAAATGGTTTAAATACCCAATTAAAGGCAAAGATTGTCAGATTGGATAAAAAATGCAAGACCTAACTATGTGCTGCCTACAAGACACAGGCTTCAAATATAAAAACAAATAGATTAAAAGTGAAAAAATATACCATTAGAGATAGATAAATCAATGGAAGACTAGAGAACTAGAAATAGACCCACAAGTATATAGACAGCTGATTTTTAACAAATATGAAAGTGTAATTTAGTGGAGAAAAGACAGCGTTTTCAACAAATAGTGCTGGAAATATTGGATATCTACTGTATATGCAAAAGATAAATAGATCCTTACATAGTACCTCTGATGGTGAATTTTGTGTGTTAACTTGACTGCGTGTTGGGGTGCCCAGACATTTGGTTAACCATTATTTCTGGGTGTGTCTGTGAGGGTGTTTCTGGATGAGACTGCTTTTGAATTGGTGGACTGAGTGAAGCAAAGTGAAAGGGCATAATCCAATTCATTGAAGGCCTGAATAGAACACCAAGGCAGAAGTGAGAATCCACTCTCTCTGCCTGACTGCTAAGCTGGGACATTGGTCTTCTCTTGCCCTTGGACTGGGACTTATGCCATCTGTGCTCCTGGTTTTCAGACCTTTGGACTTGGACTAGAACTATACTATGGGCTTTCCTGGGTCTCAAGTTTGCAGACGGAAGTAGTGGGACTTAGCCTCCATAATAATTGTGTGAGCCAATGAGCCAATTCCTTATAACAAATCACACACATATATATATACACATAAGATCTCCTATTTATTCTGTTTCTCAAAATGGATCATGCACCTAAATGTAAAATCAAAAACTATAAAACTGGGGCCGGCCCCATGGTTTAGCGGTTAAGTGCGCGTGCTCTGCTGCTGGCGGCCTGGGTTCGGATCCCAGGCGCGCACCAACGCACCACTTCTCTGGCCATGCTGAGGCTGCATCCCACATACAGCAACTAGAGGGATGTGCAGCTATGACATACAACTATCTACTGGGGCTTGGGGGGAAAAATAAATAAATAAAATCTTAAAAAAACAAAAACAAAAACAAAAAATCTATAAAACTTCTAAAAGAAAACATCAGAGAAAACCTTTGTTACCTTGGATTAGACAAAGATTTCTTAGATAGGATGCCAAAAGCACAATTCATAAAAGAACAAATTGATAAATTAGACTGCAGCCAAATTAAAAACTTCTGCTTTTCAAAACACAGCTTAAAATAATAAAAAGACAAGGCTAAGACTGGGAGAAAATATTTGCAGACTACGTAAAGAATTGTCAATACTGAACAGTAAAAAAACAATCAATCCAATATCAAATGGGCAGAAGATTTGGTGACACTTTCCCAAACAAGATATATGGATAGCAGATAAGCACACTAAAAGATGTTCAGCATCTTTAATCATTTGGTAAATGCAAATCAAAACCACAGTGAGATACTACTACATACATATTAGGAAGACTAAAATTAAACAGACTGACCATACCAAGTATTGGCAAAGATGTGGGGGAAGTTCAGTCCCAAAGTTGAGTTCATTGCTGGTGGGAATGCGAAAATGGTACAACTACTTTGAAACACAATTTGAGTTTCTTTAAGTTAGCCCTATACCTACCATATTATCCACTTTAAGTATTCACCCAGGAGAAATGAAAGTTTATGTCCATACAAAGACTTGTACACGGATGTTCACAGTAGCTTAATTTTTAATAGCCAAAAATGGGAAACAATCTAAATGTCTAACAATAGGTGAATGATTTAAAAGATGTGGTAAATCCACACAATGGAATATATTCAATAACAAAAATTAATAAATTTGATATAGTAACATAGATGAATCTCAAAATAATTATGTGGAGTGAAAGAAACTACATAAAAAGAGAGTACACACTGTTCTATTTATATAAAATTCTGGGAGATGCATACTAATGTTTACTGAGTAGTAGAAAGAAGACCAATGGTTTTGTGATGGGGGTGGGGCAGGAAGAAAGGATTATATAAGGTCATGAGGAATCTTTTGGAGGTAACGGATACATTCATTGTCATGATTGTGTATATGGTTCCTGATTGTGTATATATGTCAAAACATCAAAATGTACACTTTATGCATGAGCAGCGTATTATATGTCATGTATACCTCAATGAAACTGCTAAACACACACACACACACACACACACACACACACACACACGCATACAAACAGCTTCTCTTAAACTATGTTGGAAAAGGTTATTCAATTAAGCAGTTAATAAAGTGAAAAGATTTGTTGATAGGTCTAAGTCTGCCTTGAGGAAAAAATTTACACAGTTTAACATAGGGACCTCCTTAAAGTTCAGGATATAGGAGAAAGAGTACGTGGATTGGGAGATTTTGTTTCACTGTTTTATTTATTTATTTTTTTTGGGTGAGGAAGATTAGCCCTGATCTAACATCTGTCACCAATCCTCCTCTTTTTGGTGAGGAAGATTGGCCTTCGTGCCCATAACATCCATGCCCGTTTCCTCTACATTATGTGGGACGCTGCCACAGCACTTAAACGCTATGCCACCAGGCCAGCCCTGATTCACTGTTTTAAAACCAGTCATCATCACAGATGCAGGCCATTTACTTTCTCAAGTGTACGGTAGAGAAGGTTGCTTCCAGAGACACAACGCCTCACTTTCATGACAATAAGATATTCAATGCCGTCCCAACCCACCTCACAAATGCTCTGCCATAACATATTACATCGCATAATAAGTAAAGTTGGTAGCTAATGGGAAGATCAAGAGGATTTTGATGTTTTTATCTTCTTGGAAACTCTTAATATTTCATGAAAACCACATATAATTGTGTTTCAGGTGCCTCAAATCATTTTTTAGATACCCAGAAGAACATTTGAAGTCTTTATAGGCCCTTCTTCTTCAACATCTAGTATCCCTTCCCTAATATTATGTTATTCAGTATAAAGAAAAATATACTGAATAAATGTTATTTGGTATAAAGGGGAACAGAGACGGTGAAACCTTAGGTGGCAATTTTAAAACACAGCCCCCAAATTCTTTGGCATTTCTCCCACCAAAAAAAAAATATAAAGATAAGACCCAAGACCATTGTTACTACTTTAAGCTCTACACTTCCATATAAATAACCACTAAAGTTTGTTTATATTCTATCAAAACTTTTTCCTTATATGTGCCAATTTGACCAAACATCAGGATAAGCTTAGTCAGAATATAGCGGAGGCCTGTGAAAAACGTGTATTTCATTTCTATTTCTTTCTCCTCTTCTTACATTTCATATATTCTTCTTTTTCTCTCTCTGCCTCTTTTAATATTTTTTGTTTTATGACAAGTATCGTTTGATCTATTTTTTCACGAAGCTCTCCTGTGGAATTGAAGCCAAAATTTTTGGTGTGTTAGTAAAGCAAAGGGTTGGCTTGGAAAAGGTGTGGTTTGCTCATTACCTTCATTGGAAGGGTAACTTCTATACCCGTCCTCCCTAGAGTTTTGATATAAACAATTCATATTTGTTCAGTCTTATGAAAAATGCAATGTTGCTATGGAAACATGGTGACTGGGGCTCTGCAATACAGAAGAAGTTGGCATGGGATGGGTCATGGTGATTGAGTAGGCAGCCAAACTTGTCTGCCACGGATCTCCTTCAGACAAACTCCTCAGAAATAGCTGTACTTAGGAAGATTCATGTTAAAATGGGAAATTTGGACACAGGCTTCTGTTTTATTTCCCTTCGATTTTGGTGTGTTTTTCAGCTGCTGAAGGAATGGTATGCAACCATCTGTGCTCAAAGGATGGCTGCTGGGGACCTGGGCCAGACCAGTGCCTGTCTTGCCGTCGCTTCAGCAGGGGAAGGACCTGCATAGAGTCCTGTAACCTCTATGATGGGTAAGCATCTCACATGTCGCCTTTACCTCATGTGCTTTGAAGTCCTGTTCAGATTTAAAAATGATAAGAAAATGGTAAAATTTCAGAATATGTGTGCTGGCCCACATTTTTAAGGAGAACTCTTATTGCAAAAAGGGGGCAACATGTACAATTACGTTAAGGGGAAATAATTTCATTTGAAATAACAAGTCCAAATATATATTGATTATTATGCACATTTTTCAAAAAGTGTATCAAAATGGACAATTTTTAATAAATTATGGCAATGCATACCTAAGCAAAATTGAAAAACATATTCCTATTTTGCTTATGCAGGAGATTGCTATAAGTAATCTTTCCTTTGATATTTCCCAATAATCTTTTTCTTGCTCATACTTTCCTATCATTTTTCATTCTCAGTTACTGAGTAATTTTTGATTTTTTTCCATTCAGGTTGTATGTCTGTTTGATTGTGTGTTAGGAACAACACATTTCTGTGTCTCTGACAACTGCTTAGTCCTATAGAAAAACTACCTTTGTAGTTTCTAGTTGAAGAGCTTTTTGAAAGTGTTTTGCCACTTTCTAAAGATAACCCAAGCAATATTTTAAATCAAGTGTTTTAAATTCCTCCTGGCACTATAATAGTCACATTGCCAACAATAAAACCTAGTGTATACCCTGTAGCGTGGCATTTCATATACTCATAAAATCACTTTATCATAACAAACCATTTCATGCACCACAGCTGTCCTTCATTAGTGTGATGAGGCATTTTTTAGTACTGTCCCTAAGTCAAATTTTCTTATATTGCTCATTGAAAGGATTTTCAACAGTTTTGTAAAAGTGTAGTTTTGAAGTTCTTTATTTCATTTTTCTTCTGCCTCATGCATTGTCCCATTCTAACAACTATTTTCATGACCCCAGATAACATCATACTTTCGCATTTTACATCAGAAGGATAAAAATCTGAGGATCATAATGATATTGATATGTCTCTTTTTAAAAAGATGATGAAACCCAATTTATTGCATGAAGTTTGAGGAAAAAAGATTAAAATTAGAAATTTAAATCTAAAAACAATTTTAAATAAGAATTTAATAATTTTTCAGGAAAATTTCAGCTCGTAATTTTTTAAGGTAAAATCAGCTCATAAATTTGATAATGAATAGCAAATTATATGCTGCTTGTCTCATTGAATTGTATTCATGCTTGTTTACCTTATTGTGAAAGAATGGTATTTTCTGTACATAAAATACTTCAGATCAAAATATGCTTGTTAGTGTTTGTGGCAATTGATACCGTTAAAATGAAACTAATAGACTTTAATTCCATTAAGCGAATGTTACATTACAAGTTTATTGAATATATATGTACAGTTCTAAAGAAGAAATGGATTCTAGGAACCACGTTGTCTAATAGCAGCATCTTGTAAATAGTGAGAACTGGTAAAGTTAAGTGTTTACCAAAATCATAATAACACTCCAGAGGAACCAAGCCAACAGTAGGACTCAGGGCATTTCATTTTCTTCCTGTTTCCTTTCCAGATGCCATTGTTTTCTTCAATATTTCAGTTTAAACTTGTCAGAAATATGAAATTGATAAATATGTAGATGTATACACCATCCTCTGTATCAATTCTGCAAAACAACGAAAGCTAAGGAAAAATACCGGTTTCCTAAATAAACAACACTGATTACCACACTGTTTTTGCAAGTTCAACATTTTCCATGTCATTAAATCAAATGTATTAAAGAAATGTAAAGTTTTTAATGCATTTGTAATAGTAATGGGGCCGTAGGAAGTCGTACACCCAGGGTTGGTGTGAAAGATAATAGATGAAAGTAGTCTGATGTAATTCTTGCCTGCTCAATGATAGGTTCCCCACCTCCAATCTTGTAGTATTGGCTAATTGCTTCCAACGTTGCCTATTCATTAAGACGGTCTTCGAGGAGGGATGAATTCAAATCCTAGCTTCATATTTCCTAGTTGAAACGTCCAACCTTGGACAAACAACCTAATCATTCTACACCCTGTTTTCTTATACGGAAATTGGGAATGATAATGGTGTCAACTTCATAAGATAGCTGTGATTATCAAATGAGAAAATGCATAATAAAGTCTTATTAGAGTTCCTACTGCTAAAATTATCATTATTTCCTTTTTGTGTTTATTAATCTGAGCTGATTAAGTGGTTAAATAGAACAGTCACCTTAAAACCCGCCAAAAATAAATAAGAATGTGGCATTTAAAAGAATCAGGGAGCCTATTTATATATAAAAAAGTATGATTATCATAAGAGAAGAAATCCTAAAAAGGGAATTTTTGAAGGGGAAAAAAGAAAGTCCATCAATTCCTGTCTGTTAGCACTCAAATTTAGGTCATACAAGTCACTATATTTCAGCAACTCAGCTACAATGCACAAGCAGTCAAAATGAAAGAGAAAGCTAATTTCAATGGAATCTTAATTTTTTAAAAAATCTGGCAACATGGTTAAACTGTTCTGAAATTTTAAGAACAACACAGAAACATCAAAAAGAGTGCCAGTCTAAGCTCTTTGCAAGCATTTTTTACATTTAATAATCACCACCTCTCAATGAAACACACTTTTTCCCTTTTATAAAGGATATTTAGGAAACTGAAGCTTAGAGAAGTTGAGGGAGTTGAGGCCTAGAAATATTGGTGTCGATGCTGAGATTTAAATTTTGGAAGGATTTGACCCCAAAGCATTTGCTCTTGGTCACAGGATCAGCTAAGTTAGCACACACAAGAAAGCCAGGAGAAATGTATAGCAGCAGAAATAGGTGACAAATGCTCGGTATGCAAAGCTCATGCTCAACAGACTGTGATTCGTTAGATCAGATTCAAGCGAAAGGGGATCTCTGACAAAGTCATAGTAGAATCACTAGGGGATGGGGAAGGAAAAGAGCAATGATGGAGACAGTGACAGAAAAGAGCAGAAGTATGGAAACTGCAAGGAGGATCTGTTCTGACAGCAGAAAGAAGAGAGGCAGAAGCCATACAAACGGAAGTGTATGGAAGAAAAGGCAGCTGGGTTGTCTCCATGATTATTTATCACATATTCATTTTACTCCTTAACTCTGTGTGTGAGGAAGGGAGTCGTGGAGAAGAGAGAGAAGAGCATGACCTATGTTTTAGCACCATAGAAATTATGACCTTCATTTGGTACCATAACCCCTTAGTCAACCAAGGAACTGTTTTGAGAACAAATGATGTGCTGATGATTGCAGGCTTTGCTGTAACTGTCATATTTCATTATACAGATAATGCTTTTGATTCTCTTCACAGTTTAGCTACTGCTCCCCCCGCCAATATCATTTTGACCTTTATATTCTGAAGAGTTCTTCTGTTGAGTACTTTATATCACTCATGTTGATGAAACATGCAAAAGAAGATCTGTTTTTGCATAATTGAGATTTTAAACTCAAGAAAATTCATAGAAAGTTTAATCCACAGCAAACCAACATCCAGTTAAAAAAGCAAAATCCTTGTAACTAAATACATGTATCCATACATAATTCAACCATCGATTTATGTTATTCATTTTGAAAAAACAAACAATTATTTTACCTTGGAGTAGATGTGGTCTTAATCAACCAAGAGAAAATAGAGCCTACTCTTCGGACTTCTATCATTTATTAAGGCTTTACAGTAACCAAATGAGATAGTTCACTATGAAAAAAGTGAATACTTCACTCTAAGGAAAACTACATTTGAATTTATCACCTAATTAATCCATAATTGCCATATTTGCAATGCTGTTAGTGTGGAATGGTAGCTAATGATACAAAGGCACAAAATAATAAAGTAGCTATAAATATTTAGTCAAATTTTGTTAATGACTCATAACTGACATTCTAAATTGTTTTTACCCGGTACCTCATCCTCTTGTACGTAAGTGGGAAAGGGGTGGTTTAAATATATTGTACATGACTGATACCCAGTTATTGAAATGAAAATTTTAGACTAGATATTGATTGGAAAACTTATATATTGATAACATTTAATATTCAAAGAGCCACAAAATGTAAGGTTGTGGGAAGGGATGACCATCATCCCAGGAGATTTTAATTAAAAAGTTTTAGAAGGTTGCCATTAAACTATTTTTTATTTTATAACACATAGAATTACTTCAAAAAGAATTTAAACTGAAAAAGATATTGTGATATTAGATCAATAATCTAAGAAAATAAAATCTACCATAAAAAGATATTTTCTCTAATTCTCCAAGGCAGGTATTTTAAAAGAAGAAAAGAAATCAAAGCAGTTTTTGAAGTTTCACCAAAAATAAATTGAAGAGTCTTGGGATTTGAAGGACAAAGATGGGGAACATTCGTGTAACTTGGCAACGAGAAAAATACAATAGTTCTTTCAGAGTTTAAAAAATAAAGCTTCAGCCAAGAGTACAATTTTATATAGACACAAACAGGTACAGTCTTACTTTAAAAGGTAAAAATGGTTCTGCTGTGTCATCAGAAGAGTTATACTTTCTTTTCTTTTTGACACTGCTAGAATATCTCTCACAAGAGAGAGGTTTCCTGAATGAATCTATCGTTGAACCCAGTGGAGGGCAAGGAGAGCCATCTGGCTGCCGTTTATCTTTTCTCCTAATGGAGAACTTATTCCTTAATGTACAGGGAAATGATTCTGATGCTCGTGGCACACAGAGAAACAAACCCGAGAATTTACTCTGCCAATAGGACTTTTAGCAGATGTTACTTCATTCGTTAAGTTGACAGCTTGTTTGCTTACATTGCCTCACACAGCTGATGTTTTCACAGTGAATTTCGGGAGTTTGAGAATGGCTCCATCTGTGTGGAGTGTGACCCCCAGTGCGAGAAGATGGAAGATGGCCTGCTCACATGCCATGGGCCGGTAAGCCTGAAGACATCTGTGGCTGTGTTAGCTTGTTTAGTTTCATGGATGAATGTTTGTTCTATCATTGTTTTATTGTTTATCCATCCATTCAATAAGTATTTATAGCATGCTATGGGGAATCCTGTTTGATATTCTGCCCCCAAGAGGCTTACAGTTTAGTAGTGGAGATAAAAGCTTTAAAAATTAAATTTCTTAAATATTTGTGTCCCAGATAATGTATTTAAAAAGAAGATATGTAGTTTTCCTTGAAGGTTCTGCAGTGTTGAAAAGAAAAGAGAGATACACAAGTAATAAATTGAGGCAAAACAATTGATAAAATATAAATATGTATAAATCATTATGGGAACACAAGTGAGGGAGAAACTAAGTCTGTCTTTGGGATGGAAATTGGGGCATCATGGAAGGCCGTAGGGAAGTGATGTTTGTGCTATTCTTTGAAGAAGAATCGGGAAAGAGGAAACATACAAAGATATGCAAATATGAGAGTTCATTTTATGTTTGAGGTAAGCTAACACGTTCATATATGGGTTTAGTCATTTAACTATCATGGCATCGTGAAGGACAGTGGAGAGAAGGAGGAAGGCAGGTACTCGTAAACTAAAACCTAAGGCACTGTGATCAATACTATGACAGAGAAGAACTGAGCTATGAGAATCAAAGGAGGAGCCATGGGATAATCTGACATTTATGTACTTTGACGTTAGCCTCACACAGAAAATTATAATTGTTTTTTAGACCTCCCTTTGGTTCCCAGATTCAGGATTTTTCTTGATAATGAGGTCAGTATGAGTTCGTCATTCCAAAGTGTCGTATTCATCCTTCTTTAGACAAATTTCCAGTTTGTGTATGGAGTCATCTCTCAGTAGATAATTTGGGGACTAACATTTCAGTGTAGCCAAGAGCTCAGCATTGCTCCATAAAAATTTATATGAATTTAATCAGTATTAGTTTTTCTACCAGAGTGTTTATTCAGCACTTAATTAGCTCAGGAAAAAAATAACATTGAGCCCTCCGAACTTCCATTAAGTCCCAATGAGCCATTCTGGAACTTCATCTAAAGAAGGATGTGGAAAACTTGGATAGTTAGAGACAACCACAAGGGTGATTAAGCTTGGAAAATCAGACTTCTGAGAAATAGAAGTGGTATGATTTTGGCCTGAAGAACCTAAGTCTAAAAGACAATTTAATATGTAATGATCTCCAAGTATACAAAGGTCAGATGCAGCTATTTTCCCTTCCTTTCTATGACTAAGGATAGTCATAGAAAATACAATCAATCCACAGCATGAGAAATGAGGACTCTGTAAAGAATGTCCTGAAACGCGGGGAAGTAAAATTTTGTAATGGGTTGTTAAAGCAAGTTGAGCTATTTATATAAGACTTTTCTTTAAAAACTAACATATTTAGGTACCATAAGTCAAATAATGAAAAAAAAAACCTCTTCCAGAGAGACTGAGAATTTGAAAATATGCGATTCCAGTTACCAAGAATTTGGCGATCTCCTCTTGACAAGGCTGACTGCAAGAGCAGTCATTTTTCTATTTTTCTGTGATTTTTCTATTTCTCATGCTGCCTCCTATGGTATAAAATTATGCTGGTAAATAAATAGGTTATTAATTTCTTTCAATTTGTATTTTGCACTTTATTTGTTCATTTTTTCCTCAAAAGGATTGAAAGAGTTTTTAAAAATACACGTAAAGAACTCCTAAAAGTTAATGTTCTTGCAATTTTCAAAATTATTTGATGGTCAAGAAGGAGTGAAAAATAAGTTTTTAATGAACACATTTTGATTCTGTAATGACAGCATTCTTGGGCCATGTAGCTAAAATCACTACCCAGGGCTAAAAATTCTGAATTAATATGTGTAGAGTTTAGAGAGGGCAATTAGTCAAAAACAAAGAAAGTTCGGTAAAGCTGAACCAGGCAGCTGTGGAAGATCAGAGCATGGAATCAAGAAAAACTACTTGGGCACTTGATCACTTGATCAGTAAGCCTTGAAATGCTAAGCTTTTAGGTCACGGTGTCTGAAAAACTGGCACAACAGAGCTCAATCAATAGCCCAAACTTTGCTGTTCCTAGGGGGTTGCTTGCTTTCAGCCTTTACAATTTATGTTAGATTTTCTCCTGTTTCTGGGTCCGCGTGTTGATTATCACAACTGGAGACAAAGGTGGTTTTGCGTGCCACGTAACAGGCATATATCACTTAGTATATCCAAAAGGTTCTGGAAACTTCTTTACCAGACTGACATTGTGATGAGATAGAGGAAGAAGTCATAAAGCTGGTTGGAATTCTCATACTTGGTCTTATGATTTATTCTGTTGAAACCTCATTTTCCTGACCTAACAACATTTTCCTAATGATAATAGTTGATAAATATTTATATTTACCAAACACTGTTACATCTGAAGCATACAATCACTTTCTCCATTTAAAATATCAAGGAATTGAGTCCATTATAGTGATTAGAAAGTTACTCCGAAAGTCCGCAAGTCAGTAAGATGTGGAGCTGGGACTCAACTATAGATGTGCTGACCCCAGGGCTCGCCCCGTCGCTTAGCGGTTAAGTGTGCGCACTCCACTACTGGTGGCCCCTGCTCTGATCCCGGGCGCGCACCAACACACTGCTTCTCCGGCCATGCTGAGGCCGTGTCCCACATACAGCAACTAGAAGGATGTGCAACTATGACATACAACTATCCACTGGGGCTTTGGGGAAAAAAAAAGGAAGAGGATTGGCAATAGATGTTAGCTCAGAGCCGGTCTTCCTCAGCAAAAAGAGGAGGATTAGCATGGATGTTAGCTCAGGGCTGATCTTCCTCAAAAAAAAAAAAAAAAAAGTTCTGACTCCAAATTTCACACTCTTTTCATTTTGCTTTTTCTTTTTTCCCCAGGCCACAATGTCTGTAATGTGTTAAGGACAAAACGCTTTCTGGGAATATGACAGTGATATGTAAAATGGGGTGGTATTATCCTATTCAAATGTGACAGAAATCCAGGATAATCTTGAGAGGGACGGATGTGAAATAAAGCAAGCCCCTCCTTTTATATCCTTGTCTGTCTGCGCTTGGTCTTCTTTACTTTATTTTATTTTATTTTTTTTACCACTTTATCCTTTCTGCCTCTCTTTCACTAACTCTGGACCGTCCTATTGAGAAATATAAGGGAGGTAAGGTGACAGCAAAGAAAAGTAAGAGAAATCAGATAAAGTTGTAGGAGATCAAAATATAAGCCAGAGAAGCAGCATGAGAAGAGAAGAGATAGAAGGGAACTGATTTTTAAAACCTGTTTTTGTAAAAGTTAAATTAGCTGTGAAAATCAGGTTCATAAAGCTTGTACCATAACACATAACCCCCTCATTGCAGTAGCTTATAGAAAAGCGTTTAAATCTTTTTCACGTAAAGTGCACCACGAGTCTGGCCAACATTCTAAGGCAGCCCTCCTGCCCCTGATAGTCTAGCATTCCAAGATGCTTGGGATTTATGGCATGTCCACACCTCCGTGGGGTCCCGCATCATGGCAGCAGGAAAGAGAAGGCTAGAGAGATTAGCACTGGCAGTCTCATACATGGCTTCTACTTAATTTCATTGTCCAATGCAAGACGTACCTCACCTCTGGTGGGAGAGGAATTTCAACCTCCCATGTGGCTGGAAGTGGCAGAGAACTGGATGCTGGTGAATAGTAACTTTGTTTCTTGCAGTAGCTACCAGGGGAAAACATCAATTGTCACTGAGAAAAAAATGTAATATTTCTATCAGGATTTATCCTAGCCTTTAGTTTTCTGTCTAGATTATTGAGTCCAAGGTAGATTGAAATCAGAGATAAGGAAGAATATTGCCTTCACCTCTGTTTCCTCTCATTGCATTTATCAGTTCATTCACTGCACCTAGGTTCTGGAAAGCTTTGAGAATATAAAGATAGCAGAGTAAGCACTAGGCACACATATATTTCTTTACATCTCTTTATTATGTGAATGAAATAGAGAATGGGTACATTTCTTTTCTTTGAGATTTGTCGGGACATTTTTTAGTTATGCCAGCTTAGGACATTAGGTTTTGTATCATGATAACACAATCAAAAGGTTAAGAGATGCTTAAAAACAAGGAAACACAAAAAATAATCTTACTAATGTATGCTTAAATATTAATATGAATTTAATTTTAGTTTCGTATTTTTTTATATCTTCTGGCCTTACCTGGATATTATTTTACAAGAACTTTATAGAAAAATAATTCCTAATTCTGACTGTAACTGCCTAATTTACTCATAGTAAGTTTTATTCCTGTGTTCTGCAAGAAGACATCAGCATGTCTCTTGTCTTGTACAATAAATCACACCACTGAGCATACTTGTACACTCAATGATTTTCTATGATAGACAGCATTGCATGCCTAAGTACCCATGAGCAGGTGTTAAAATTGGAAGCATGTGAAGTATTCTTTTTTGGTGGAAATAAGAAGTTGCCAATAGCAAACTCTTCAGGTTGAATAGGGATTAGGTTTCATAGGATAATTTTCTTTTTTTTTCCTAGCTCTAAGTCTCACATCAAAATAGTGAAATAGACAAGTGTTTGATTGAACCTCACCAGTTTCAGGCTTTCCAGAAACTCTTTCTGATTACTTTTTCTTTCTTTATACCTCTATTCTTAATTAGCAGCCTCTATCTTTAAATTTTAAGATATTATATTTCTTGATTTCCTGATACCTTATATCACCAACTTGCAATGTCTAGCTGCTTTGGATTAAGATTTGTAGAGGGGTGTAATGTATTCTTGTGAATGAACTGATCCCCACACTCCCTGCCCAATACATAGCTCTGTACAATGTTTGCTTGCTCTTGGCTCCCAGATTCACATTATTTATAATTATAAACCTAATAAAAGTAATTATCTCCCTATATACTTACTATATCTTATTTATCTAAATTGTGTTCAATGTGAATTGTCATAATTCTTGAACCGTGTGGACATAGACAGATTTCGGGGGAGAAATGCATCAGGGGAAGAAGTTCCAGGGAGGTATGGTCAAAAAGAAGAGGAATCCTAAGATAATATGATGTTCAAAAAGAAGAACTAAAAATAAATTTTGAGTAGGTAATATCATTATTCAAAACAGCTGAATGTGTGAAAATATGGGCATATTTTAATAAAACAGCAATTTTTATCCAAATGGTCTCAATTTTCCTTCATCTGGGGATACACTGCTTATAAATCTTGCATGTTTACTATCCCCAGGGCAAATCCAAATCAGTTTTTTGGGGTAAGATTCTTAGATGTTTAATATGAGTTTTAAATTTTTACTTTTGTTATGACATTTAATATATATTTGCATATTATTATTGCTTGTTAACATTCTACATATTAGAAAATTATTGTATATTATAAACATAAATACATGAAGTGAGCTAGTTCTATTTAAACTTATCATACTTATATGTACTTCACCTTCAATCTTGGATGAGTGTCTCCACATAATTTTCTTTTGTATGTATCTACTGTATTATTATGAAGTTTTTGATATTTTCACATCAGAATGTGCCTTTATGTGGTTCTCAGTATTGTACTCTGATTTACTAAAATCCCTATGAGTAGACATGATACAATTTTTAGCATTATCACAAGCTGATTTGAGGTGGAGAGTAACCTAGAAATTAACTTTTATTTGCCTAAACTGCTTAATTGCTGATAATTCAACCATAGCAAATTTTTAAATTTATTGATCAAATAGTCATTATACAACCAAAGGAAGATTTACTTGTCACTTTTCTATGAAATTCAGTGTTACCTAATTCCTAACATTTCCTTCTCCTCATTAACTATTTAGTAAGAATATTCACGTATTCCTAGTGATTGTGATGAAATACCCTTAGGGAAAATGGATTGTTACCAAACATTGATGCACTGCAATATCTCCAGGAATAAATGACAGAAAGAAAATACTGATGTCCTCTGTCAAAGTCATGGGACAGTTTTGCTGATCGAAAAACTACAGGAGTGACAGCCCTATTTGTACTTCTGAAAATGTTCTCCAGTTCCTTAGAGGAAGATTGGCCACTGACTGAAGTCTTAGTAAATAAACCACATGAGAACATTCCAGAGCAAATGGCACCCATTTTTCTTTCTCCATTTTGCTTTGTTTTTCACACTTCAGGGACCTGACAACTGTACAAAGTGCTCCCACTTCAAGGATGGCCCAAACTGTGTGGAAAAATGTCCAGACGGCCTACAAGGAGCAAACAGTTTCATTTTCAAGTATGCTGATCAGGATCGGGAGTGCCATCCGTGCCACCCAAACTGCACCCAAGGGTAAGCATCCTTGCTGGCCAAGGCGACAGTATTGTATGTATTGCCAATCTAAAGGTACACATGTGTATCTTTATCCCTGACACAATCTACTAAACATATAATATTCTTATACAAACTCTATTCATCTTTATATTAATATGTTGATTTTAAGAGAAATCCTTTCTAAGAGAATGGTTTTTGGAATCAAATTTATACCCTCAAATATTTCTGTTTAACACTTACCTATAACTGTTCAATTGACACCTTCATGAAGCTGGTGTCAGGTGTACTTTGTATGGAGTGTAGAAATTCTTCCTCATTTTACTGGAGATGGAAGATATCAGAAAAGACAAGACAGGAGTCATACATTTGAGATTTGTCCTTAATAAATCTTTAACAGAGGTTTTCTGTTTCTGTTCCTTTGTTGTTATAACCAGCTTAAAGTGAGGATACCTCTCTTTGATAAATAGATAGGATTACTCCTTCCACAAAATATAAGCAAAAGTAGTGACAGCAACAACAGTAAAGGGAATCTAGCAATATATATATATATATATTAATAAAATTATCAGTACATTTTGTGAAAGTAATTTTATTACAGGTTAACTTATAATTCTGACTTTCTTTGACCGATATAGGATAATTCAAAGATGGGTACACATTTTTGTATTTTTCAAAAGGATGCATTGTAAAATGAATAGTAATTAGATTACCTTTGATAATGATAACAGTTGAATAACAAAGACATTACAGAAAGAAGAAAAGCACTGAACTATAAAAGAAATAATGTCACTCATCTAACAAATCCCAACAACTGTTTCTTTAAAAGACAGCAAATCTATTTTAGTAAGGATTTTTTTTCTTTCCTTCACAAGGTGAATAATTTTAGAATTGAGAGCAGTTTCACATACTCTGTCCTCCTTCCGTCCATAACACCTTTTTGCCATTGTAAATGCCCACACACCTGTGCACACACATGTACAAACACACACCCTTGTTGTGGAGAGTCATCTCAGGTACTTGGAATCTGACAGGAAAGTATGAGATTCTGTAAAGAGATTTTCTGCCACATTAAGTGCTTGCTGTTAGGGGATATTGAAGAAGTTAAGGAAGCAACATCATTTTTGCCATGAGGACATCAATTTGCAGACGCTGACACAATTTCCTGCAGGTCAAGATATCAGCTTAAGTTATTCTGTGAAGTGGCAGATCCTCAAAAGGTAAAGTAATATTCTGCCATTCAAATTCAAATTCAGCTTGGAAGAACGAATGCCTGTTCATTGGTTTACACTTGAGCACATAGGTCGAGGATGCTGAAATAGTCCCTTAGACGCTTTGCTTCAAGGAAACTAGAAGGAATAAACTGCTCCCCTTGTGAATCTTTGGCCCCCTTGGGTTAAGAGTGTGTCATATAGAAACAACTGGTACCACTGGAGAAGAAGAGTCAACGACAGAAAGATAAGACTTTGCCTGCTAACATAATCATCCACAAGAGGGTTTTATTGTTTTGCAGCTAAAATTAAACCAGTAAATTATTCAATATAATGTTGATGTCAACAGCTGTTGCCATTCAAAATGAGACCTTTTGCTGTTTTTGCAAATCTAATTACAATGAAGCCATTAGGGAAATGAAAGTGAGATCACACAGTCATCGTTGGGATGTGTGGCTGGTGTGTCTTCCTCTCAGCCCTTTATAATCATGATTGTATAATAAAAGAAAAGGTATATGGTGGGGAGAAGTAGAGGTGGGGACAATGAAGAGATCAATTAACCACAGCAACAGAAGTTGGGTGTCAACCAAAGGGAGGATGAAGGTGTAATAGGGAACAAATCTGACCAGAGCATTTGGGCGCTCCAAGTAAAGGGAAAGATGTCTTAAATTCACTGCTGCAGAATGATGGTGAGACAGGCTTTGAATATCGTACTCCCTGGCCTCTTCCAAGGTGAAGAGATTCTGTAATGACTGACTTGGTGCTGAAGGATTTTTGTGTTTGTTTTTGTTTAGCTTCCCGCCCCCCTTTTTCTCATATCCTCGATGTCATCCAGGTTCATTCACTTCATGAAAGTTCTGTCGCCCTAGCCCCTCTGTACACTACTGCTGTGCAGCACTGCGCTTTGAGATCCTTTGCTGAAGTAATGAGGTGCTCTGCGCTTAGTCTTTTCTTCTCAAGTTGAGTGTGGAGGATAAAATCTTTCTCTGGAGAGATCACAGGGGCAGTAGGGACAATGGGATGAGAGACTATTTGTATTCCTAAACACATGTAATTACTAACCTATCAGCAAGTGTGAGCTCCTCTGGCCAACTTCACTGTGGAAAACAACTTTTCTTTTATATGCCAATATTATGTCAGCTAGATAATTCAAGAACCAGGTTAATGGAAACAGTGTTTCAAATCACATTTTTCAGAAGGAAAGTTCTTACCTTGAATACTGTTTAATGATTTTATGAAAATAAAATTATCTGTGTAATACCTTAAAAGCACTTTTACTACTCTAAAAGTACATTAAACATATTGGCTGTAATAAGTTCTTTAGATACTTTTAAAATAGGTTATCCATTTGGCACCTATCAGGAGATTCTCTTTAATATTTCTAGAGGAAATATAAGAACAATGTCTCTTCTTGACTTGACTAGAGGATTTTTATTTTAGCAACCTTTTTGTATTTCATTCATTCTTCAACTTTGTTATCTGGAACACCTACTGTGCATCAGATATAGTGAAAGCTAAGTTCAGAAATATGCAGGACCCAGCTCTCGACCACTAGGAAGTCATAGTCCAGTGAATTTTTATTCTTACAATTTATGTCCTTCCATTAGAGGCCCCTCTCCATATTTTGAAATGATGAGCAAGAATTTAAAACTTAGGAATGATTTGCATATTTGAAATTAGCAAGATAGAAATTTTAAAAGACAACGTATAAACTAAATTTAGTATGTAATTAAATGACAATAAGGGCAGGAATCAGAGTTTTCTCAGTAACAGCACTCGAGTCCATTATAAATGTCAATTTAATTTCGGTTTTTAGATGTGGACTGGGATATTTATTTTTCATGTCATATTTTAAAAATTTCATTAAGTGTTTTTGTTAGTATTAGAATCGTGATTTCATTTTATTAAATTTCCCATATGCCTTAATCCTTTTTAATGAATCCTTTTTATATTTTTAAATTTATATAGTGAAAGAATTGCCATTGATGGAGGGAAGGAAAGAAGAGCTACTTGTGAAATTATTGTCTATCCTGTTTTAATTGAAATTTTTACATATTCCCCTATTTTCGTTTCAAAATTTGGAGGAGATTTTACCAAAATATCTCCACTATGTTAGTTCTATGGGTACATCAAGGTGCTTATAAATCAGTAAGTACTGGCAAATGTTACACACAGCTCAATATTCAGAATTTTAGATATTTTTGTAATATGATATGTTGACATGTTATAATTTCTCTTTCTGATCTTTCTGTACAATTGCTACTTCAAAACACTAATTTTGTAGAGAGTCGTGTTATTCCACATCTTTATTCAGTCTTTGATTTGGGATTTTGACTCTTTAAAAGTTTACTATTTCCATTCTTCTGTGGTCTTGCTGAGTCAATATAAATCGCATCTCTAATTAGTTGCTTATATAGAGAAAGTGCAAAGAATTGAAACAGAATATACATCTCTAAATGCAGTCACCGTGTTTAGAAAGGATAGTATCACCAGTCATACTCACATTCTTCGTCTTTCATTTTTTTCCTTCATTCATCCTTTCCTTATAAATATGTTTAAATCTCAAAAACCCTACACAATCCCCTCAACAAAGTTTCTTGACCCCACCTCAGCCCCTTCAGTACCCTCCTCCTTTTTTCTTTGCCTCTGTTCTCTTGTCTCCAATTTGCTTCTTAACTCACGGCCACCTAAATTCTAGCGACCTTGACAATAATGACTAAAATACTCTCAGTTCTTATTTTACTAGACATCTCTCTGCATTTGACACTGATGGTCACCCCGTTTCCTGGAGTTCTCCCCTGATTTGGTTTCTACGATGCTGCGATTAATTGATGTTACTCAATTATATTTTCCCATGCCTCTGGCATATGAGCTCATCCTATGCCATTTACTAGTTGGTTATTGGAGTTCCTTGGGTTTCAGTCTCAGTCTCTGCTCTTCTCACCTTATAGATCCTTCTTCACCCATCTCATCCACTTACGTGATTTCAACTTTCTCCCGTATGCTCTTTCAAAGCTGAGCATCATACTTGTGCCTTCTTTCCCCCAGCCACGGACTCATCTTTCCAGCTCCTCAGGAACATTTTTTCCTAGATGTAGGACCACCACACTAAACTCCAGATACATAAAACCGAAATTATCAACCTCTCTTCCCCCGACACACACACACAAGGAAAGATTCCTCCTCTTGCATTTTCTCACTGATGGTACCACTATTCTCAAAGTTAGAAACGTGTCATCTTTAACTCCTCTGATCGTTCTACTTCCGCCATCAAATCAACCATCAATTTCCCCTTTGTTTTCTGTACCTTTCAAGGTATTTCTTGAATTGTCTCTTTGCCTCTATCCTAGTTACCATTCCCCTAGTGTAATCCTTCATTAACTCTTACATACACTAAAGCAATCTCTGTGCTAAAGGAACCTACTTAGTTCCCAGCTGACTAGCCCTCACTGGGCAAAGAGATCTATGTAAAACACAAATTTAGCAATTTCACTACTTCTTTAAAACCCTGCAGTGGTTTTCCATTAAGTTTGTTTCTAAGCAAATAGGCTTCATAAATGAGCTCCTATCTAATGATCTGGCTCCTTCTTTTCCCTCTCCTTGTTGTCTCATATGTTGCTCTCTGACTGTCCAGAATTACTTGTAGTTGTTCATATACACTCTATATTTCCTCAGATCTATGCTTTTGCTCCTGCTGCTTTCTACCCCTTAAAAGTCACTCCAACCCCAGTTCTCTGCACCCTGAACTTCAGCTCCTAACTTCTCCACGAGGGTTACCATGACCTTCTGGGATGAGCATCCCTCCGCCACATTCTCCTAAACCACTCTTTCATGTCCCTAATTATATTTATCACATAATACAGTACACATCTGTTTATGCCTCGGTCTCCTTCATTAAATTGTGAGCTCAATAAGAATAGGAAAAATGTCTAATTCATCTTTATTTTCTCTCCAGCTCTTAGAACAGTAGGAATACTTAGTAGGCATGCAACACATTTTTTTTAATGGATGAATGAAGATCTTTCATTAGCCACACTTTCCACTCAAGTTGAATTTCATTTTAAATATTTTTAACTTTCAAAGATTATTATAAAGACGCAGACAACAAACCAACCATAGATTTCAGATTCTCACTTGGAAATGAGAAGTAGACTATTAATTTTACAAAAAATGGCAATACTGTATAAAAAAGGCATTTTGAAGAAGATATAATAGGAACCTAAAAAAAAGTTCTTCGGAATAGAATAAAAAGAAAACCATATAAGACAATTTGGAAACTTTTTTAGTAGTTAATTTTTCATTTTTGGAAATAGTTTTGATTATGAATTATGGAACTAATTCAATGCTATGTGCTATATATTTTTTATTTTTATTGTTTATTTGCTTTTTTTTAAGACTTTTTTCACAGTGTATTTTCTATATTTCTGTATGTTAACATTTTTCTGGACTGCTCAAAACCAATCCTCAAAACAAAAACAATTTTCCATCTAGCGGAAATGTTATAACAGCTATTGATGAAACAGGGAAATGCTGACTTTTATTATTAAACATAGTTATATTAGTTCACCAATGTTGAGAGTTATCTAAAGATATAATGGACACTCTGGCTTTATTCATGAGCAGTTTATTACTTCATCATATAGAGATTTTAACTTTGGCTTCTTTTTCAGTTTTAGAAATTAGTTTGGAAAAATAAATTTATTACCAGCAGATTTAGACAGTTCTATGAATCTTAGCTGTGGAAGGAATTTTGGTAATACACTGGAGCTATATGTCCTTGACGGGAGAAAAGGGAAAGAAATACAATTCCAGTACCTTGGAAGATGGAAGAAATAATCTTTCTATAATACTTCAAAACAGAATTCTAAGGACTGTGTAACAGAATTCTGCATACTTATATAATTTCACTTAAATGTTAATCTCAGTAGGTTCTTTAGTTATGTAGGTCTCAATTTATTCATTTCCTTGGAGAGTATTTATTTATTTGTGATTATTTGAGTTAAATATTATGGCAGTTGAAAATCCTGTTTTTGTTTGCCTGTTATGGCACTGCCCTTTTAAAAAAGAGTGCCGGGATAAACCACAGTATGGTGAAACCAGTTAACTTGTCTTTTAAATGAATTCATGTTTAAAGATAAGTATGTTTTAAAGACAGTCACAACCAAAGAATAGAATAATGTGCTTATGTAAAGTATCCATGAGAATAGCATTAAAGCATGTTAACTCATTTTCTGTCAAAATCAATCTTTAATGAGAATTAAGCATCAGGTTATTATATTATATTGAATAGCTCATGTTTCCTTTTTTATTGATTTTGTTTTTTACTTAAGGCCTTTTAGAAGAAAGCATATATATGAAAGCAATTACAGCCATTGAAATATCAAGTTATTCATCTAGACATATAATCATGAATGATGCAAATGAATTGAAAGCATTAGGAATGAGCTATATGTGTTTGGAATTTATCCACAGAAACAGAATAAAATTTCCTTTACTGTGAACACGTTTCTTTGCATCGCACTTGGGTGGTATTTGCAATTCATTTCCATGTATCCATCAAGCAATAATCTCACTGGTTTTAAATTCATGGTGTTCCAATATTGTCTAATAACTGTAATTAAGAATTTGACACAATCCGTATTTATCTTACTGTCTTTTGAAAAATGACTAATTTTTCTTCCCTTGTATTTTTTAAATTTGGATCTTCTGCAGGTGCATAGGCTCAAGTATTGAAGATTGCATCGGCCTGATGGATAGGTACTTGGTGTGCTTGCTTCCTATGTTCTCCCTCCGAGGCTCCACGTGTGAGCACTGGTGCATGTGTGTGCATGCCACTGTGAATGGAGAATGATGTTTTCTGTTCTGTAATTGCCTGCAGGTGTAGCGGCCCCACTAGTCATGACTGCATTTACTACCCCTGGACGGGCCATTCCACTTTACCACAACACGCTAGGTAACATCTACCATGTTTCCATTTTGTCACTCAAATCCTTCCCCAATTATCATGGATAAAAAGTACTAACCAGTGGATGAAATTTATGATATGTTAAATTAGGGAGTTATGAAAGAGGCATATAACACTACCTTTCAAGCCACATTTCCTACCTCTTCTTTCTTCATTTCTTATGATTTTACAATCCAAATTAGTAATGTCATTGATTTTTAATTTTGTACAGTTTAAACAGGATTTTGAATTATTAATCTAGAACTTTAATAGAATATTTTTGTTCTTAGTTCTTTAGATGATTGCAAAAAGAAATATTTTTAAGAGAAGAATTTGGAAAGGTTAATCTATTTTTGTAAGATGTTTGCTATTTAATTTGGTTCAATTTCTGATTTTATATTATTTTGAACTGGTTGGAATATTCTCTAGGCATCAGAATTACCATAGACTAAAGGTAATATAGAAAATATTTTGTGCAAGTAAAAGTACGAGTTGGTTTTAAAAAATAAAATATATCACTCGTGTATATACAAAGACCTATACATGAATGTTTGTAGTGGTTTTATTCAAAATCACCAAAAACTGGAAACTACTCAAATGTTCTTCAATTGTGGTATATCCATACATTCATACTACTCAGCAATAGACAGGAACAAATTGCTGACATATACAAAACATAGATGGATCTCAGATGCATTTTGCTAAATGAAAGAAGCTAGACTTAAAAGAATACATGCTGTATGATTCCATTTATATGGAATTCTGGAAAAAGCAAAACTATAGCAGCAGAAAATCCATCGGGATTGCCAGGGGTGGGGGTGTGGAGTGAGATTGCCTGCAAAAGGGCATGAGGAAATTTGGAGAGTAATGGAACTGTTCTATATACTGATAGTGGTGATAGTTGCATGAATGTATGTGCTTGTCAAAAATCATAGTTCACTACATTAAAAAGGATGAATTTTACTATTCATAAATTATACCTCAATAAATTTGACTTTTAAAATATCTCATATTTAGGAAAATAGTAACTTGACAATGTTATATATAAATATTGTTATGTTTCTTTATGATACAAATCAATTGTATCTTTTGGAAGAGAGAAAGTAGTGCTAAATTACAATTAGCAAAATTCGGGTTTTGGATGCCTTTTATTGTAAACTTTTGTATTGAAATAGAATATTTATAGTGTAAAAGTACACAAAACATAACTGTACAACTCGGTGAATTTCTCAAAATGAAACATTTGTGTAACTATCAACCAGTCAAGAAACAGAATAGTCCTAGAACCAGAAACCCCCTTATGCCCCATTCCAAGGATAACCACTGTCCTGAAAGCTAACATCGTAGGTCAATTTGCCTGTTTATTTACTTTATATAAATTGACTCATATAATATGAACTCTACATCTGGCTTCTTTTGCTAAATATGATATTTATGAGATTCATCTATGTCATTAAATTTAGTCATTGTTTTTTTCATTTATATGGCATTTTGTCTTTAAATGTTTTTAAAACAATCAAGTAAGTGATATGTCTTATTAATAAGTTATTTTTTAATGTAGTAAATAGAGAAATTCTTAAAAGAAAGGATGTGGTAGAGTTATGTGACTTATACAACAGTGGCACTTTGGCACTTGGGCACAATCAAGACCAGTTATTACAATTGTTTAGAGCAAGGTCAAAATTATGAAAAAAAATCAGCCAGAGAGAAAGAGAAGGCATGCCTAGGGCTCAAAGTGCAGTTTTATAAGCCAAGGTCCATTTTAGATTGTTTTATGTTCATTAAATAATTTTTCCTCCTTGAGACTTTGGCTGAGTCACTGCACTTTGAAGAGTGTTTATACATTTATTTCAATGATTTTCTTATAATTATTCCAGCCAACTAGTGAGAGGCAATATAGTATGGTGGTAAAGTGTGCTGTCTTTGGAATCAGATTTTCTGAATTCAAAGAAAGGCTCTCCCATTTTTTAGATGTGTGAGCTTGGGTAAGTTTCTTGAATTATCTGAGCTTTGCTTTCTGCATATATAAAATAGGAATATTAGTATAGCTCATATATTGGTGGCGAAGACTGAATGAGTCCATAGAACAGTGCCTGGCTCAGATAAATCACTCAATACATGTTGTTATTTATTATTTCTCCCTATATCAAGGATTGTAAACATTGAGGATGGGGGAGCATACCTCTGAGGGGGAGGAGGGAAGTCTCTCAGTCACTCAAGGAGATTTGATGTGTACTTCTACCCCTTCTGATGGGTCCCTTGAAGGGAGAGGAGGGCATTTCTTTCTTCACCTTGAGAATCGCTGTCATAATGAGGGTCACTGGAACTGACGACAGGAGGTCATAGGCAGAGGTGTATGCAGAGACACAGCAAGGGTTAAAACCACAATGATAGATCAATTGTGGCTGTCCATGCTAGTAATTGAGTTTATATAACTCATAGTCATACTGTATCTTACTATAGATTTAATATTTCCAACATTTAAACAAAAGCAGTTTCGGAATTTTCAATCCTAATACTTGCCTGGGTTCCCAGACCATTCCCTGTAGTCTCAGAATAATGCACCTAATTCAGATTAACTTTGTCGTAAATAGGTAACTATGTCTAGTAACAGAGTATGGATAGTACAGTTTGGCCCATTTTTCCTATGAAAAATCACCTGTGGGTCTCTATACAGGTAAAGAGCAGAGGTTCTTGAGTGTGAAAGTGTGGGTTCAAGTATTGGCTCCACCATATTTCTTATTTGTAAAATGGGGATGATAATGGTAATTTTTAAAATGAGATTTCTTATACCTCATAAGATTGGTGTCGGATTACATGGGATAGCGCCTGGGAGCCATTACCTAGTATGCATTCACTTCTGGTAGTTACATATCTAGTCGAGATATTGGCAAAATAATCTTTTTGAAAATTTCATGAGATTGTGTTCTATTAGTATTTTATATATCAGTACAGCATTAATCCAAAAGTTTAGTGACCACGGAATTGACATATCAAAATTTCTCATGTTTTAAGCATTTAAATTTGTCACACTTCTAAGTATAATGATTTCAAAGAGTTGGTAGTAGGTTGCTAATTGTTCCTTTTAGAAAACTGTGGATATCTTTAATTAATACCTGTTTTGAATTTAAATTTAAAACATTGTGACTCTATTCTTCAACTGTATTGACTTAGATTAGACTCATCAGAGGCTGTTTATAAGGCAGTTAGGAATTTACGTGAAAGATTTAGCTTGAATGTTTTGGAAAAGCATTTATGACCATGGAACATTTGACACAGCTTGGATGGAAAGTGAAAGGAACAAGTATCTCCTTTTTCAAGTTCTTAATATTGCAGTAAATGCTTAACTTTCTGAAATGGGGTGGGTATACATTTAATTGAAAACAGGAGACTAGTCTAGTAATATCACAGGTCACTTTCCATTTTTAAATTCCCTGATAGTTTTTCTTAAACTTCTGTCTTAATTGATTAAAGTAAATCTGACATAATAGGAGGACAAAATACATGATAGAAAACAATTGTTTTAAGTTTTGTAAACCATGTTTTAACTTGGAGATTATCTAAATGCCTAGTTTTCTTTTACTCTCAGAAAATTGCATTGAACGTGTCAGTGTGGCTATTTCGAAATATTTAGAGTTCATACTCCCCACTGCCCCATTATGCTGTATTCTGTTTCCTAAACCAGCAGGAAAAAAGATTGAAGATTTAAATGAAAACAGGTGAAATATTTCCAATCTTGATCAACTTGCATTTTCTAAGCACCGTTACTCTTTCCCAAGCCTGTAATTTGTGAATTGGTTTTCCACACTCCGTTTACCTTAGAGGCTGCTGCTGGAATTTCTTCTAGGAAGATTGGATAGGATAGAATAGAATTTTTTTTTTTTTACCTGTAGTCTCCTAGACTATGCTACTTATAATGAAAATAATACTTGATATTTTAGAACTTCTCCATCCTTTCCTTATCTGAATTAAATGCCTTAAAAATAGCATTTATCTTTGATGTTCTTTTCCATCAAGAATCTTATTAAGAAATGTATTCAGCAAGTTTTTTTATTATTCTTGTATTCTATTTATTTGAGCTTGCGCCTCTGCTATTTTCATGTAGATTCTGATAGAGCAAAGTATTAGATTCTATTCTATTTTAGTTTCTTTGTCAAATATCTATCCAAAGCTTTTTATAATCTTAGTCTTTTACTCCATTAGAGCCTAAATTTGCTAATCTCAACAGGCCAAGGCTCTATTGGCAAAGCATTTCTTTTTGTTAGTTAGCAATCCAAAATGTAAACTAATAATTTTTTTTGAAATTGTGACAGAAATTATGAAAACTACTAGATATCTGTTCAAGCATTTTTATCTGGCTATTTGCTCCAATTCAATTATTCTAGATGCTCCACAATATGAAATAAGGTAACTGATTTCAGTTTACCTCTCTAAATCTCATACTGGCAGATATTTGAAATGTTTCATATTCCTGTCGCATTTTAATGTGTGCCGCATTTTACTTTACGGTATAATGGTTATTACCTAAGAGGTCACATAACAGTTTATCCTTTCGCATGTGACCGTGTGTGATATATGAGAGTGACAATGTGATATTCTTGGCACCACTTTCACAAATGGCACAATCTTTTTTCTTTGTTTGTTTTGCCCCCAAGGAACTTAGTTCATAACTTATGTCCAAAGCAAATGGTCAAAATCGCCCAAAGATGGTTACCTTAGATGAGTGGCAGTGTGTTACGATCCTGAAGTCCAATAAATAAAAGAACATAGGCTTTTTATTATAAGTCTGTCCTCAGTCCACCACGTTCTATAGATTGAATTTACTTTTAAATTAAAGAGAACTCTAAGAGGTGAAGGAGAGTGTGTGTGTCTTCTTTTCCGGTTGATTTGTCTCCCATACTTCCCAGGACTCATAAAATAGCAAAATCATCAAAGAATTCTAAGGCGAGAGCAAAACAGCTCAGCCCAATTGTTAATTACTGTTCATATGGTTCCAGTGGTTACTTTAAACAAACGTATTTAGTGGAAAAAGCTGCATCAGTGGCTTTCGTAAGGATATCAAAATGTCCACACATCGTTACCAAAGAATTTGGACATCCTAGAAACACTAATATTATACTCAAACCTGCTGACTGTAAAAATGTGACCAGAAGAGGTCATTCTTATCGTTGCAAGTCAGAAGAGATTTTTAAGAGCATTGACTTTAGGACTGTAATAGAAAATCTAAAGATAGCATTATTGAGCTGGGAAGATGTTGATTATACTAGTTAAAGGTCAGAGCAAAAATCCAGTGGGTAGAGTGAACCATTATGAATACTTTTCACTCTTTCTCATGAGCATCACTCTATGGTATAGAAATTATAGTGTTTTGTAATTATTAATTTCTGATTTGGAAAGATATCAGGACTGCTTACAGTCTATTATCTCAAAATATCTTGAGCTTCATGGAAATTTATTACTAGTAATCCAATGCCTTTTATTAAAAATGAAAACAAAGAACATGGAAGATATTCCTGAAGCCTTAGCTCCTTTCTTTAGACAGATCTTTAGAGTTTTAAAAGTACTTAGCATATGCTATTCCAAGATTTGACCCCTGATATTATTTTCTTATGAAGTACAATTTAGAGGTATAAGTATGTCATCAGTTTTATTCAGGATTTTTCACTGGGATTTTAGTAGACTAGAAATATTAAATTCTATTTCATAATATTTCATTTCTAAAAAATATCTTTCCAACCAAGAACCTTCCAAATTGCAATCAACTAAAAATATAAACCCTTTGCAAACATTTCTATAGAAGGTGCATATAGAGATACTTTGACAATGGGAAAAGGAAGTGAAAAAGTAGCAATTTTGGCAAAATGAACAAGATTATTCCTAATAAAGGAAAATTACTTCATACTTTCCAAAGAACTAAGAAGTAAATAGGTTAAACAACATGATATATATATATATATATATATATATATATATATGTATATAAAAACATGGCATCTGACCTGGCCCCCTACTAAAAGCTGACACAAAAGTTGTCAGTAAACTATTGAGAATCCTAAGGTAAGGCTTTCTCCTCTAGTGAGCACCCAAATACTATTGATTGAGTGACTTGGCATTTAATATACTATAAAATGATGAGGGTTACCACATACAGCACATATCTTTGATCTTGAACTTAATCTTGGTGCTCAATCCTTAAAAGCATGCTTAGTTTGTGAAATGATTTCAGTGTTTTATAGGGAAAAAAAGGCAGAATAATTACATAACAATGAATGTATTAAAGTAAACTTCTCCAGTGTGAAGATATTAGTGAATTAGCATCTAAAATTGTCAGTTGGCCTCTCAAACTCATTTTGAAATTCAAAAGATTGTAGATCTGGATTATATATTTTATAACTAAAATGGTAAGGATTTTAAAAGAACTTTGTGATTAGGTAAGGTGAAGGAATTGCTCAACTGCTATATAAGTTTTCTATTGCTGCATAATAAATTACCATAAACTTTGCAACTTAAAAAACAAAACAAAAGCACAGTTCTGTAGGTAAGAGAACAGACATGGTGTGGCTGGGTTCTCTCCTTAGGCTCTCACCAGGCTGATAACAAGGTGCTACGTGGGCTGTGTTCTCACCTGGAGCTTGGAATCCTCTTTCAGGTTCATTTAGGTTGTTGGCAGAATCCAGATCCTTGCAGTTGTAGGACTGTGGCTCCCATTTCATTGCTGATTCTTGCCATATGCATTCCTTGTCATGTAACCTGCTCCACCTTCAAAGAGATCAACAGTGCATCCAATTCTTCTCATTCTTTGAATGGCTTGGTTTTTATTTCTCTGACCTCTAGACCCAGATTTAAAGGCTCATGTTATTAGGTCACGTCCACCCAGTTGTCTCCCTATCTTAAGATCAAGTGATTTGGGACTTTAATTGCATTTGCAAAATCCTTTCACAGCAGCATCTAGATGAGCTGTTTGACTGAATAACTGGGAGAAGGTGTGTATATACACCAGGGGCTGGAACGCTGGGGGCCATCTTTGAATTCTCCCTACCACATCTACCATGGTGACTTAAGCATATACCATTTCCAATAACGTTTTTCTTATTTTTTATTGTCCTGCAAGGAAGAAACTTAATTATTTTCTGTGTCTCATGCAACTTTGCCATATAAGGACACTTTTAAGTCTGAAAGAAATTTTTCTTATTATCTTCAAATAATTTATTTCTTGCTTGCCTCAGAAAGAGCCAGAAGCAAGCAATAATGTACTCTCTTAGAACTAAAACCAGGGTTCCTTGGCACATTTATATACTATTAGGTAAGGTCTCACTGTACATGTTGGCTCCAAGTGTTCAATACTATGTGCGCAGTAACTTACAGATATAATTAGGATCAAACTGCCCCAATTTTAACACCAAATTTATGGCCTTTCCATTTATTTATCAGACTAGTGAGTCTTCCCCAAGAGTGCTCTCGACCTGCTTTGTCCAATATGGTAAGCACTAGCCACATGTGGTCATTGAGCACTTTACATATGGTTAAAACAAGTTGAGATGTGCTGTAATTATAAAAAGTACACTGGATTTTGAAGACATGGTATGAAAAAGAGAAAGTAAAACATCTCATTAAAATTTTGTCATATTGATTATGTGTTGAGATGTTAATGATTTTGGATATATTAGGTTAAATAAAATTTTATTGTCATTAATTTCACCTTTTAAAAATATGTCTGCTAGAAAATTTTAAATAACATGCTTGCTTGCGTTATGTATCTGATGGACAGCACTGCTCTACAGCTGTTATTGTGAAAAGAGTATTGTAATACTCTTGTCAATGAAAACCTTTTTATCTCACACTCATCTATGCAATTATATAAACAGAATTTATGGTAGATATTTAAAAGGATGAAATAATAATAGTGTAATGTAAGCAGAAATTGTTTTCTTGCCTCCCCACTTTGGATGCGATATCTAGACGGAGAGGCCTTTTCTCTATGAATGAGATTTTGGTAACAGTTTTACAAACAAGAACAGTGAGGAAATGTGCTTGCATATTCAGACAAGGGTGTTTATTTTATCATCGTCAATAGGTTGCAGATGAGATGAGTCAGATCCAAGGAAAAGCATCTGTTTGCCTGAACCCATTGGATATACTTGTATATTTATATATGCACACAGATCTTATAAACTTCTGCAAGAGAAGACTAAAATATGATAATTTAAGTCTGCATTTAGAAGTCCCAGTACTGTCTACGTCTTAAATTGAAAATTACTCAAAAATGTGGAATTATACTGCACAGACTCTTAAAATTGCATTTTCTAGCCAATATGTCTATTAAAATACTGTTTCAATTTTTGTATGTCACAAATGAAGCTGAAAGATTTCTTAAGTACAGGTCAAAGTTTCTATTTTTATGCCTGACATACATATATCCAGAAAAGAGTCAAAATTATTCCCCCACATAACTTGGGCATACATTGTATTAAACCCTAAGTATCTTTTCTTTTTTTCATATTTCCTATTTAACTAAAGGAATCTAATTAACTGGGACCCCCTTCTGTGATGTGGTTACATAAAATGATGTGTAGATATTAACTCAAATTGCTCTCTTTGCTTTTTTCTTATTACCTCAGCACATTCCCTAACTAATCATTCTTTCATAAACATACAATTATTTCTCCATACTATGTATGGAGGCAGGAGCTAATTAACAGAGAGCACTTTGATTGACCAACGAAATTTCTCACAGTGATTTCATTCTCCACTCCCATCAGCCCTCAAACCCAAAGTGATATAATTTCCTTGTAATTTCACAGTAACTTGTACTAAAGAATGAATGATGAGGAAAGGGAGACCCACCTCTAATAAACTCTGAATGCTTGTAGCCATTGCAATTTTTATGGCATTCTGTTCCTCTGCCCAGAGGAAAGCATTCCATATGCTTGAGTCATTTATGGAATAATTATAGTTACTTTCAGTAGAGTAAAAATAAAACAATAACAAAACCTCTTACCATAAAAAGTATACTTGCTCGGGGAGAAAAAAATTCTTTTTGTAATGAACAAAGCAAAATCTATTTCCAAAGATACTTCTTTCTTGAACCTCTGGACCCCAAATCCTAGAGTTCAAATCCCAAGTTCAAATCCCAGAGTGAATAGCTAAATTGTTCTTACACATCAAGAAAGAAAGGACCAATGGGAAAGTCTAAACACCAGTTCTTATTTCTTTCCCGGAATAGTGTTGCTTTTTCCAAAATCTTCTCAAATTTAGCTAGGAGCTTGTTTTTGCCGTTCTTAAAAAAAAAAAAAAAAATCCTAATACATATCTATCAGGTGTGCTACATTATCACATTTAATTTTCATGATAGGCATATAAAAATAGTTATCACCATTCCCATTTTACAAATAGGAAACAGGTTCAGAATAATTAAGCAATTTACAAAAAATTTACAAAGATCTGAGCTCGAGTGTGTCTGATTGACTATAAGACCACATTTCTTCCTTTCTACCAGGCTGGTTCCCAAGTGGAAGAACAGTTACAAGCTATTTCCATGATGAGGATGATTGAAGATTTTACAGCCTATTCAAACAATTTTACCCATTGTCTTTCCTTTAGTCCTAATATCCTACCTTTTACCTATTCAGCCTTTCTCCAATGAACAAGGTTTTACAATGCTTGTTCTCACATGACGTATTTTAGCCTAATAATACATCCAGCATTGCTCGGTCAGCATAGAGCAATTCTTCTCATGATCTAAGCATATGCTCCTGTATAATGATCACATAATGTAAATATATTTTTACATTTTTTTAATAATAATATATCAGTGACTAATCTAAGACATTTATGAATAAACATAGGCTCAGTTTATTTTTTATCTTTTCTAAAGTGGCAGTTATTTATAAATTCTGGTAAAACCATGGTGGTTCCATATGAAAACCACTTCCATCAGATATGACACTAATTTCTTTAATGCTACCACCATCAGACTCACTTATCAAATGTGGGAATAAGAATCCAAACCTCATGGACACTCAGCAAAAAATAACAAACAATGGAGTGCTGGGCTTTGGCAGTTTTCTCTCTAGGTTTTCCTCCCCAGTTCAGATTTAGGATTTGTGAGATGGGGTGAAGTTAATTGAGAGCAATGAGTTCAGGTGGTAGAATACGAATCCTAGGTTGTGTATCATTTGGTTCTGTTTGATAAGGTGAAAAGTGATTTCTGCTCAGAAAAATTCCTGCCACTGTTGATACAATCAGACATACCATATTTTATTTACTTTTTAAAGGATAAAACAAAAAAACACACTCTTCTGTATTTGCTACTTTTACAATAATTATCCAGTAAATATTCATTTTATTTACTGCGTCAGGCATTGTGCTAAGGAACTGCAGAGAGAATGGAGAAAATAATTAACATAATCCTTAATATCATGAAATTTATGGTACAGTGAAGAGAAAAACATTATTCAATATCAGTTTGTAATTGTATATTTGCATGATTATTTACTATGAGAAAACTTGTAAGTGGATTGGAGGGTGTGGGGTGGAGAGGAAAAGACAAATTTAACAGGTGATATCTGAGTTTTTGGCCTGAGTAAGTAGGTGAAGGGTGATAAACTGAGATGGAGAAGACTCAGAAGGAAGTGGAACAAATGTTATGGGGAATAAAAATTCTGTTGTGGTCATGCTAAGCTTGAGATGTTTATTTGATATCTGAGTGAAGATTTTGCATGGGCAGATATAAGAGTCTGGAGTTCAAGGGAGGGATCACAATCATCCGTCATATTTAGATCCATAACATTGGATGAGATTCCACAGGCAGAAAGTGCAGATGGAAAAGCAAACTGAGGAATGAGCCTTAGGAGACTCCATCATTTAAAGGGCAGAAGAGAGGAGAAGGATATAATGTAGCAGAGTGAGACGGAGGTGGGGGAGTAGGAGGAAAACCAGGGAAGAATGAGTCCTATAAGCCAAGTGAAGACATTGTTCCTAGAGGAGGGGAGTGAGACCGTGGCTAGTGCCCAGAGGGAAGCAGTATTGACTACTTTATTTGACAAGATAGAGGTTATGGCTGAAACGTGAAAAGATAGGAGCAGTTCCCTTGAAGTGGTGGGGAGAAAATAGGTGAAGAACTGAAGTGAGTTAAGAAAGGACGGGAGAAGACAGAAATGGAGACAGCTTGTACAGAGAAAGGTTTTGAGGTGTTTGCTGCAGAGGGAGGAGAACGTGGAATCAAGGGAAGGTTATTTTTTGTTTATTTTGCTTAAGTTGGGAAATATTATAACACATTTGTAAGCTAATGCAAATGATTCAAAAGAGTTATTTTGACAATCCTAGTGATGTTAAATGGGAAATTTAATGTACAGATGTGGAGGTCTCTCCATATACAGACGTGCAGTGAAAGTAAATAGGAAACGTGGAAATACAGAGAGCCAAATGCTGATATCTTTTGAGAAATTTACATGTGAAGGAAAGAAACAGGGACATATTTATAGAGGAAATAATATCAAGAGAAAGATGTTTTGAAGATGGATGAAGTTTGAGTCTGTTTCGGAAGACCTTGTAGACAGTGAAAATTTGGAAACACGAGAGAGAGTAGAGATTATCAATCATAAATTTCCTAAAAAAGGTGGAATAATTAAGAGGCAAAGGAAATATGAAAGGATTAGACATGGAGAATAAAAGACCTCCCTCTTCACTTTTTTATCAGGAGAATAAATAGAGGATGCAGAAAAATGCAGATAGATGAATAGACAAAGGCTCAGGGAGTTTCCGTTTAATGTTCTATCTTCTCTCTGAAGTTGTAGATGAAGTCATCTTGCCAAAAAGGAGGCGGGTATGTTTTAGTGTGTGCATGTGTGAAGGGAGTGATGGTCTGGGATATTAAATTCAAATATAAACTGTGCTAATTTTTACATTTAAAATATTTCTGAAACTAATTCACAAATCATCAATAATTTGCAATGTGTTACTTTACTTGTATCCAACTGGAGGTCACACTATTTTATCTTTGCATGGAGAATAACAGGTTGTGGTTTGCTATCAATGATTCTGGACTCATTAAATTAGAATACTGTTAAATATTTAATCAGAATCTAACAGCATCCTGTATGCGTTCTGAGAAATTAACAGATTTCAATACCTGTCGTGATAATTGCAAAATGCTGATATATAACAATTGCTCCAAATTACACCATTACTACAAACATCAGCAATTGTGCAATTGTGCAGGTACAGAACATTAGTATATCAGAAAATCATACTGAAAAACCTTTCCTATTTCATTTTTTTCCAATGCTCTCAGGTAAGGAATTATAATGAACAATCCCTTACAAATGAAGTTTCTTTGGCTTCTGATTGTACTGATGTAACTAAATTTATTCTCAAGCAATGGTTCTTGCCTTAGCAATTTGTGCCCTATGCTTGCTTTTCATATCTAAAGCAAGTAAAGGTAGAATTCACCATCCTGATGCTTAAAGCTCGCCAGTCATAATTTAAGTATTTCTTTTCCTTTTTTCTTCTTCTTCTTCTTTTTTTTAATATTTATTTTTTGTTTGAGGAAGATTGGCCCTGTGCTAACATCTGTTGCCAATCTTCCTCTTTTTCTTTCCTTTTTCTCCCCAAAGCCGAAGTACATAGTTTTATGTCCTAATTGTAGGTCCTGCTAGCTCTTCTATGTTGGACACTGCCTCAGCATGGCTTGATAAGCGGTGAGTAGGTAGGTCTAGGCCCAGGATCCGAACTGGCTAACCCCAGGCCACTGAAGTGGAATATGCAAACTTAACCTCTACGCCACCGGGCCGGGCCCTTCTTGTTTTTTTTGAAAATTATTCTCTTATTAAAGAGAATAATTTATTTTTTTGTGAGGAGATCAGCCCTGTGCTAACATCTGCCAATCCTCCTCTTTTTTCAGCTGAGGAAGACTGGCCCTGGGCTAACATCCGTGCCCATCTTCCTCCGCTTTATATGGGACACCGCCACAGCATGGCCTGACAAGTGGTGCATTGGTGCATGCCCGGGATCTGAACCGGTGAACCCCGGGCCGCCGCAGCGGAGCGCGCACACTTAACCGCTTGCGCCACCGTGCTGGCCCCCAATATATTTTAAAATGAAATTTAAAATTACAAAAGTAATACATGCTCAGTGTATTAAATACAGACGTATGTGCATATATGGGTATGTTTATTTTCCCACACGTTTATCCTTATACTAACAGACATATGCAATAATAAAGTTTTTTGTTTGTTTACAGAACTGGGAACATGCTCCACACATTATTCAGCAACTTGCTTTACTCACTTAGTACATTATGGACAGCCTTGTAGATCAATAGCTATAACCATTTTTTTTTTATGGTTGCATTGCCTTTTCTAGCATTAATGTACCACCTATCTCCTACTGAAAGGTAGTCAGACGGTCCCTAATTTTGTCTTTTATAAATTAGAAAATAACATATACATGTGTCTATCTGGCATTATAAACACTATGTTTGGCTAGATATCAATTAAAATACATGGAAAATATTCAATTTTATCATTCAAATTTGCTAATCATTTTCAAAAATCAAATAGGCAACACATTAAAAATTATAGAATTAAAAACATATGAGTTACAGTCATTCTGTTTATATATATGTTTATAATTATATATATATAATTTTATAAGAAATCATTTTTTATAGCTATCTAAAATTAGATAAGTCTCATCAAAGTATGGCTGAAAGTTTTTCACCAAAAGTTGCCAAGGACTGCATGATTCAGAATTTTTTTCTAATGACTTTATTGTTTTCTTTATGGTGCCGTCAATCATGCTATAGAGAGGACTTGATGGATAAAGAAGTTTAATTCACTTTCTTTCAATGTGAAGTTTTGAGTTGGATTTAAGCAATCCTAGATGGACAGATATACAGATGGATCTCTAATAGTTCAACAATTCATAGTATGAATTTGATGCTAGATAGTTTTGAAACAATTAATAAATAAAACTTAAAAAATAACTTAATGAGTCATGGCAATGCCTAAATCTTTTTATAAAATACTAAGTCTGATTGCTTTGAAGGGCTTCTCTCTCTCTTTTCTCTCTTTCTCACTTTCTGTTAATTACTAAGACATCATTACCTGATAATAAGGAATAACTGGCATGAATTTTACAGGTTGGTGCCCGTTGCATATCATCTTAAATTTACAGTTGTGTTCTTTAGATTTCTTTTTGTTTATTTTTTACTATTTTGCCAATAGCTAAAGTAGTAATGTACTCGGTAGTCCCACATGTACCCAAGAAGAGATGATAGTGTTCACCAGCAACTAACTCAGTGCCAGCAAGTGAAGTCAGGGCCTATTAACTGCTATCTCTTGTTCTCCTCTCTATTTGCCCTAAGAAAAACTGAAATTTTGCATGAACTCAGCTGGTGTGATTATACGTAAAGGTAAGCCATTTGTCTAGGTAATATCCCAGGTGGAAAAATAAAGATATGTAATTTGAAAAATTGAAAGACTGAGAAAAAGTTTGTAGATATGCGTCAGTCAGGAAATTTTAAAGGAATTAGTATGTCTATTCCATACTACTTTTAGATTATTTCCTTAATGACCATTTACAAAACAAAGAAATTTTAAAATATCCTCTCCTAGATATCCAAAGCAATACATACCATTAAATATGGCCGAATGTTAATAGTATACATAATTTCAATAATAGAAAAATAATAAACACAGAACAGATTGAAAAATTAATATTCTAGCTAGGAAGAGAATCTGGTTCATGTAGAGATGTTTTTTTTTTTCCTTGGTAGTAATGATTTCTTTTGCATGTAAATGAAATGGTTTCAGGCAAAGTATAAAGCTGTCTTGCTATTATATTATTTCTACATTGTTTGAATTGACTTAGGTTCAAATATTTTTTCTTTGTTTACATTATCTGGTGGCTCTAAATCTGTATTGAGAACATCTGCAGAATCATAACATCTTCTAAGCAATCGCTTTAGAAAAAAATGGGTTTCCCCATAATTAGTAATGTGTTCTAATTAGGGATTGGGGCTTTATATAAGTTTAAAAAGGAGTTAAATTGCTAAACCTTGTTATTAATGCTTTAAAATGTGTTTTGTGAATTTGGTCACAATAAACCTCCCCTTAGAAACAAAAGCGATCCATTCTACGTTAAAAACATTATTTAAAGTGGTGTACAGTGACCAAACATCTTTGAAAGAGGTTTGTTTGTCTTTCCTCCAAGTCCTCTGTGGAGTGTTTTAAAAGAGAATAGACAGAAACACCCTAACCCTCTCTTTTTTTTCCCTTTGGGTTACTTCCAATCTACCATGGACCCAGAAATTAGAAAAATTAGATATTTGTGTTTTGCCAAGTTAATGCTAATGAAGAACTGTTTTTTCCTGTTCTCTTTATTGATCTTCCAGTACAATATTTTCTTGAGATTCCTAAGTTAGGAAAACATTTTACTATTTTTGAACTTTATTACTATTTGAAAACAGATGACAATGAACATGTTGTCTGTTATATGTAAATTCCACAATTCAGAAACTGCATCCTTGAGGAAGCTTTACAATTTTCTACTAAGTGTTACTTGTAAATGTAAAGGGCACCTCTCCTCCCCCAATAAAAGTGTTCAGTGGAGACTGATGTAGGTTAAGCCAGTGAATTAGCAAGAGACTGTGATAACTAAGCAGACATAGATAATAGGAGCACCGGGGTTATTAACTGTTATCAGAAAGGGAAAGGCCATTGGTTCGTCTTTAGATTTAAATATCTGATTTTCTTGAGATAACGCATTTGACAGGTCAATGCAAGAAAAGAAGGAAACCTGCGACAATCTGGACATACTTCCTTTATCAGTTAGGACCTTACTTGGTACAAGTAAAATAAATCCTGATATTAGTGGCTTCAGCAAATAGTTTTATGTGTTATTCTTTAAATACAGAAGTCTAGAAGTGAGGGAACTGTTGCCATTGGCTCCATGGATGGGTAACATCAGGGCCAGAATCTACATCATTTTCTTGTCGTTCTGGTTTGGTAGCAAGATGGCTGCTGTAGCTCTAAGCCTTACATCCCAGGACAGAGGTGGAGGGACAGGCTGCATGGGCTGTGCCCGTCCTTTCCCAGAATTCCTCTAGCCGACTTTTGCCTTCCTCTCATTGGCCAGAAATTTGTGTTCTATTTACACCAAGATGCTGAGAGACTGGGGAAGTTATTTAGCTATTTTAAAATCACTAGATTAGAAGGTGTTAGGGAGCAGGGGATTAGGAACGACAGGGGTTGGTCAACCAGCGACTGTGACACAGTGTGGTGGGGGTGAGAGGTGAACTATCTACAACAGGCAAACAAGAATAACAGCTGGTCTGAGGATTAGTTTCACTGCTCTTAGGAGAAAAAATTATTTTACCAGTTATTTTGAAATCAGGAACAAGCAAATATTAAATGTGTATCAGCTTCAATTCAGAGAAGCATTAAATAAATAACTCCTCTCATTTTGTTTTCATTAGAAATGTTTTAGAATTATGCTTTTGTTAAGTTTAAAAATATATGGGAAGCTCTGAAATTATTGAAATATTTATGCGTTTTTAAGGGTTGATTTAAGATAAAAAGTACGTAAATATTTATAGAATTAAACTATTCATTCAGTTATTTATTCATGTAACAATTATTTATTTAGTGCTTCTTTTCATGAGACAATAAACTAGCCTCCAAAGAAATGTAAAGACGTCTGTGACAATTCCAGCACATAAAGGACTTATATTTGTGCTTTTAAAGATAGAAATGCCGTTATTTTTTAGAAATGCCAGTATGTACATATGGCTATTTCCCTCCATAAAGTTTTTTGAAATTTATACATTGAGTTGCTTAAAATGGCAACTTTATTCTAGAACTCCTAAATTAAACTAGAAGTCAGCAAATGCCGTGGGATATGTTAGAAGTAAATGTTATAGATTAGAAATAAAAGAATACTGGCCCTCAAAGGGATAGATTGTATCTAAGGACAGAGGAAAGGAGTGATAAGAGGTAAGAATCTGATTATGTGTTCGTCAGATTTTTGCTAGCTTAAATAGATGTGGAATGTGAAAGAAAATGAAAAGATAAAATTGCCATTTGCCAAAATAGGAGAGACTCAGGGAGGAGCAGGCAATACTTTTTGGGAGGAGACGGGGTGTTGGAATGAAAGGTTATTTTGGAATTGCTACGGCTGAGATATTAGATATCTAAGTGGAGACATCAAGTAGGCGATTGAATATATAGAAATTCAGCAGAGAGGTCTGGACTGAAGATAAAAATTTGCTTATCATTACATACATAGAGTGGTGGATAATACACATCTAGCGAGTAAATGTAAGAGAAGAAATCCAACGATTAAGTCCTGGGACCCTCCTATATTTATCCGTCAAGGAGATGAGGAGGAAGCAGCAGAAGGGACTATAAAGGACTCACCAGCTAAAGGAGAAACTAGAGAAAGTGGTGTGATGGAACTCAGGGGGAGACAGTGTTTTAAGAAAGGCAAAGCCATCAGTCCTATGAAATGTTACTAAGTGATTGGTTAAGATTAGTTCTAAGAAATGACTGTTTTGGGGGAATCTCTGTACTGTTTCCCATAGTAGCTGCACTAGTTTACATTCCTATACACCTGAAATTTATATAATGTTATAAACCAATGTCACCTCAATACAATTAAATAAATTACTAAAAAAGAAATGACTGCTTGATTTGACGATAAGGAAACCATTGGTGACCTTGACAAGAGCCGATACAGTGGAGAGGTAGAGAATAAAAATGCGATGGGAATTAGTTCAGTGGTCAAAACAGTGTAAGTAAAATGAGCAATTACAGACAACTATTTAGAAGATAAATGCAAAGAACATATTTTTCTATTTTAGGAACTGTTCCAAATAATAAAAAGTCTCATCAAGTGGAATAAATGCATTTTTCTTAAATATACTATTACCTAAAATATTCCATATGCTCTTTGATTCATTTAATACTAATTATGGAGAATCTTCCTAGAGAATGTTATTAGGAGGTATAGAGTAATAAAAAAATAGAAATAATGGTCCCTAGACTCACATGGCTTATAATCTACCTGGAAATAAAAAAGAATCCAAGAGAGAATAATTATAAATAACTACATCAAGTTTAGTCTGGGAATGTATAAAAGAGACGCACATGCTAAGGAGAGACACTCTTGTAAATATGAGAGCAAAATGGGATGAACCGGGTCACAGAGATGGCAATAAAATTTAGGCCATTTGTTAGCACTTAGTACTTTATATCTGGAACATAATGTTGTTCCTATGAAAATTACCAAATCATAAAAAAAATATGAAGTGGCCTCTTTCAGAACAGTTATGTTTAACTATCCTTTTCAATTAAAGAACTTTTTTTAAGTTTTAATATTGAATGCCGAACTTTAAATTCTCCATAAAGGGGATGCCATTAGGGCTCAAAGCTAACAAGGAGATCCAGGTAGGCTTACTAAGCATCTGGCTCCAAGCTGTGCTACCCAAGGTGAGCAGCAGCTCCATGTGCAACAGTATGAAGAGGATTTCTAAATGAATTAAATATTCTGGAAGCGTGTCATGCTTGCAAATGATTGGTCTCAAAAGGTCAATGAAAACGTAAGAACAGAAACAGATTGAAACAGTAGAAGTTGCCTTAATGAGAGAAATCAAACCACCTAATATAGTCTTTCAGAAAAATAAAAGGGAAAAAGGAAAAAAGAAACGAAAAATAGCCCTTGAAACATCTTCTTCCTCCTTTGCATTTTTAGCACTCCCCAGAGGAAAAAATAAAATATAGGATAAGTCCAAAGGGAATGACATTATTTTATCCGTGGCTCTCTTTAATTAAAAATATGAAGCTAGTAATAAAATCAGCACAGGTATATCTTGAAATTAGAGGAGCAAGTGTACACAGAAACCTGAAAACAGATAAGAATAGTGACAATATACCTGTCTACCCTTCAGCACCTCAACTCCACAGATCCAAAAGAAGTCAATGCCTCTCCCTTGCAAGTGCTGTCTTTCTCCTGATTTTCTCATGTCCGTAAACGGCATCATCAGCCTTTCAATCACCCAGGCATGGGAGTGCAGCCATCTTTGACTCCTCCTTTGTCCCTCGTCACCATTGTTTACACTTTTTGTCACTTCTGCTGCTGTAATACTTTTCTATCTTGTTCTCCATACTTCCCTCGTCTGTCCCTCATTGCCATTGATGAAGACAATTAAAATAGTCAGCTAACTAGTTTCCTTGAAAACATCTTCTATTCCTGGCTTATCTATCCTACAACTTTCTACCAAGGTAATCTTCCCAATATAGTCTTATAATCATATTTCAATGGAAACAGAAAAGGCTTTGGAGGAAAACATGCCAAGATTCAAACCTTGACTGCCTGCTTCGAGTGCTTATGACCTTGGGCAAGATACATAACCTACCGCAGATTCATCCTACATAAATAATTATGTTGGAAGAAATATTTGACATAACATATAAAAAACCTGGTAAAAGCAGCTTTGTTCTTTAATCCTGCAAGAAATGTTCAATGATCCTACGTAGATGTCCAAAGTCCTGGCATTTTCCCTGCAACTGTACCTGCTTCTCAGTCTCTTCCCATCTCATGTCGTTGAAATCTTAAGAATTCTTGAAGGATGCTAGCTCCCCCATGAACACTTGGAGGTTCCCTGAGAGGAGAGCATGGCTACCAGCAGGGCAAAATAAAGGAGAAAACATACCATCTGGATCAAAAGGAGTGATGTTTCTTAGGAACGACACTTCCTTATCCCCTATGTGTAAGCATTACATAAAAAAAAGTTTTTAGTCTAAGGCAAGTATTGGGGCATCTAAAAAACATACTAAAGACAAATTCAAAGATGCTTTATATACAAAGTTGTATATAAAGAGAACGAGTCAAACTATTACTTAAAAATTAGTTTGTGAATCCTCTGAAAATGGGACTGCTTAAATCTGTATTATGTAATTGTGCCCAATAAACATGACACAAATGTACGGCTTAATGCTTTGATAGATAAAGATAGACGCAATTTGCCAATAGGATGCAATCTCTGTTAGTAATACAGTTTCTGAGATTACAGTGCTTAACATGGAGATTTTGAGGGGAAGAGAAATTGTAACATATGGGAACAAGGAGGGTGTCAACAATGATTTATCCCTCCCCTGCTTTTCTTCATAGAGCAATGTTTATGTCATATTTTCTGTTCTGTTATGAAACTAAAAAATTTCTTAGCATGTTCAACAATTTTTGTAGGTAACATAATTGATATTGTATGAGTGTTATCCTCAATTTTCAACCCTTTGACATATTGCTTCAGATTAACATGTCCGTGTAACAAATAGGTAATAGGATGGAGTGGTACTTAGTGTATGGTATGTTTTGCAATTAAATGTTTACAATGTTTTATTTGTGGCATTAAGCATATTTATATATTCTATCTATATAAATCATGATAAAAGTGCCCTACTAATATAGACATTGATGATATTATGTAATGGGTATAAACCATGAAAAAAATATCTGAGCACCAAAAATTCATTGAGCTCTTAAAAAGATATGGTAAAAGAAAAGATCTTTCTGGTCTAATTCCCTTTTAACACTTTATTTGTAGAAATTCATAGGTATTTGTCAATTATACCTCAAGAAAGCTGAAAGAGAAAAAGAAATTCATAGGTGTAAAATTCATAGGTAGATTATATATATTCTCAGGGTGGTCTCCTTAGCTATGAGAATTTTTGCCAGAAAAATCAAGTGTACAATTTTGTATACTTTCCCCAAAAATTGTAACAAACACACAAAAACTCATTGATAGTTGTAAACATTGCCTGTAAAGAGAAGGAAGGGATTATCATGAAACTATTAGGAATTTTTCTCAGAAGCTAATCCTAGAGATAAAATAATCCAGATGATGTGTATATATTGGTTTAACGGTAAGATCTCTACTGAAATACTGTGTAACACTGTGTTATTGAATAGTATGTAACATTCACATATTGAAAAATATCAGGAAAAAAGGTTTACCCTAACACATAAAGACATGGCAAGAAACATTCAAATATGCTTAGGAGGTGGGAGAGCATATTGTGATTCATTCACTTCAGCACTTATACTTCTGGTCATATTTAAGATGTGATAGAAGAATCCTGAATCCTAATCAAAGACTAGAGACATGCTGTAACACCCTAGGTCTCATCAAATAAAAGCTGTAACTGTCAACTGCTGTCCACCTCTGAGTCTGACCCAGATCACTTTCATTTGCTCAAAAAGAAAAGACGTGTCATATTTATAGAGCAGGTGGAATTCTGGGTCAGAATAAGCACTACTTGCAGGAGAAAAAAACCCTGTTAATGTGGCTCTCCTTGCCCTAGGCAGTAACCCTTAAAATGTCTTCTGGAGAATTTCAATGTTTCCTAGTGTTTCAAGGTCTCTTGTTTAAAATCTGAACCGCTTTGGGGAAGACTGAACAGAGCATCCACGTGGTAGGCACTGTCACTAGAATGATAGATATTGCTTGTCTTTGCCTTTCTTAAAGGCAATTCGGGTTTTTTAAGTTAAAAAAAAATCCTCTTAACTGTTTTCTCACTGAGAAAACAAAATGAGGCTAAATGAAGAATAATGTCACTTATAAACTTCAACAAGGGCATAAAGGATGTAATAAACTTAAACCACAATGAACATAGCAATGCAGATAAAATGATAGTCCAGTGAGAATTACAATAGTCAGATATAACTAAATATCAAATCAAAGAGTCTATTAGAACCCCTAAATAAATTTATGTGCATCTTGTATTCTCTACTATCGAACATAGATATTAAAGAAAAATGTGATGAATTATATTTATCTACCCAAAAAAAAACAATTCTAATGAATCATCTTTAGAAGGAAAGACAACATAATGTAGCTGAAAAGTTAATGGATTTGAGATTCCATGTAAATGAGATTCCATGTAAAATATTAACATTACTATTTATGTTTAACCTTATTTAGGTTTCTTAACTTTTCTCAGAGTCTGTTTCCTTGTATTTAACATGACAGTTATAAGATCTACACTGCATAGTTATTGTGAAAATATACAATGTATGCGGAAAGAAATTTCTAATTAAAAATATATAAATAGGACCGGCCCCGTGGCTTAGCGGTTGCGTGCACGTGCTCCGCTGCTGGCGGCCCAGGTTCAGATCCTGGGCGAGCACCAACGCACCGCTTCTCCGGCCATGCTGAGGCCACGACCCACATACAGCAACTAGAAGGATGTGCAGCTATGACATACAACTATCTGCTGGGGCTTTGGGGGAAAAATAAATAATAAATAAAAATTTAAAAATATATATATATACAAATGTTGTTAGAATGGAAAGTCTATAGTCAATCTATTTAAATTATTTGAATTTAAGGGACCAAGTAAATCTCTATTTACCTCTATGAAAGGGAATGTTTTCTATATTGAGATAGAAAGTCTTTGACATTTTCATTTCTATCAGATTATTTCCCACTGAATATGAAGTGAATTGTTAGCAACAATATCTGTGTGATAAAACCCATGAGTACCTGATGGCAGTCAAATCTGGTGTTCCTCTTATTTGAGCAGAACTTTTGCTATGTTTAAACTGCTTAATAAATAATTAATAAAATATTGAAAATGTTCTTAGTTCCAAAATTGTATTCCTTATCTCAGTCAGCAACTAACTCTAAGAATTTTCTTTCAAAAAAGAGTCATCATGTTTTTTTGATGAACTGTATTTTTCTTATAGCAAGAGCAAATTAGGAACCATGGAGTACATTGCTGAGGGTATATTTAGCCTCTGCTTCATGATAGTCTCAGGCTTTTGTCTGACGGCCACTGTAAGGTTTTCAGAAGGAAGACAGAGTACAGAATGATAGCCACTGTGATCTCATTATATTTTTAGAAGACAATATAAGATTAAGGGAATCATCACATCTTACTAATTTATGAAACTAATTATGAAACATTATGAAACATCTGTTTAAGTTACATATAAGTTTATCACAGGCAGTAATTAATTTGCCTTCCCAACAGGTAAAATTTGCTAATATTAAGACACTCCCGTATGAAGGTACATGTGTGTGTGCATTATATGTAAAGACTTGTTAGCTCGAGGTATCCTAGATTCTCTAAATTGGGCTAAAGGTAGGATAAACATTTGATTTATTGCTCACATAAGGGGGCTTTTGAGAGTGAATGGGGTACTACTGATACTCACACTGGAGCAAACTGAGACTGTCCTGGGCAAAGCGAGGCATACGATTCTTCAGTGCTTAAAGGTGTCTGATTTAATGATAGTAACTAGGCAGGACCTAGACGCAAATTCATCAGATCTCAGAAATTTAAGAAAGACTAGGTAGTTCCCTGCTATGTTTATTTTTTATTACCTTAGGTGAAGAATGTCTTTATCTGTATTTATCCTGGGTTATTTGAAACAGGCACCACACTCACAACTAGTTAGAGGCAGACACATGATTAAAATTCACGTTGGTCTGACTCCAGAACATCTTGCCAGCCCAGTATGCTCCTACAAGGAAAAATCATGCAGATTTGAAAGGTAAACACAAACTAGTAATGTTAGAGACACTATTTTACCATGTTGCTTAAAGTTTGTTTTACACACATGCCCTGTTAAAATTATCTGACTAGCCTGTTGTTTTTGTTTGTTTTTATGTCCTGTGTAAATTAAAAAGAAACATTCACTTTAACCTTTAGTGCCTATAGATAAACAGTGAAGCAGCTCTCAGTCTGAGCCAACGAATCCTGAAGACTTGTCTTCAAATTGTTTAACTTAGAAGTTTCTAAAAGTGGAGCTCTCTGATTTAACATCAATACTCATAGATGCAAATTATACCATCAGTATGTTATAGGATTCAGGTTGCTTCCTTTTTCTTTAATTGAAAACTATTCTGTATTCAAGAAATGAAGAAAAATATACCTATACTATAAATTTAAAATCCTTTTATTTGGTGAAATACCTCTAAAAGAATCTCATAGATTTAGCATTCTTTGCAATGATTATATTCGTCAAAATACCAGTTTTACCAAGTTTACAATTTTAAAGAAAGTAGCACTGTACATTTTTAGTAGGATAGCCTGCCCTTGACGTTAAATGGAAAATGGTATAACAGAATAGTTTTAGAACCTTGAGTTTTAATTATAAATTATATTGACTTTACTACATTTTGTTTGTGATCTAATATATGGAAGGAAGCAGATCAATGATGGAAAATATTTGGATGTTTATAAAATCAGGTTCCATGTAGTCTCTCACATTTTATGTTCCCCAGTGAGGAATAGCATGGTTCAAATATAACAATGAATGATAAAAATGTATCTTATTATATAAGTAATATAGTTTTGGGAGACAGTACACTTTTACATATAACTGTTTTAGACAAGTAATTGCATTCAAGGCAATAGAATATAATACATTGCATCATCTCTGAACCTCTAAATGAAATTGTGAAAACCAAATTATATGCTTTTAAGTAAATTAGCCAAGTTCATTTGTGATTCAGGATCCTTATTATAGTAGTTTCTGTGAGTAGTGGGAGGATATCAGTTTCATTATACTATTTTCAAATTACAGAATAAATTATTAATTGATTGCATCCTTTTAGTCTAAGCTTGGACTTGGCAATTGAGGTGTTCTTATCTTTTATACCTTTGGCTTCCCAATCATTTTTAATGTACAGACAAATGACAACAAGCAAACAATACTCCTGTTACAGATCAGAGATTATAGAGTATTCTAGGTTCCTTTGTGTTTGACCCTTATGGTCTCATTACTTGTGTCATGTTTCAGCCTCTTAGATGTTCCTCTGACTTACATGTAAGAGGAAACACTGTCTTTCAGAAATATAGCTTAGTTGGCAATAGCCAGTGTTAGGCTTAGGCTGGATATACAGCAATTTAAAGAAGCAACTTAAGCAACTACATCCTCTTTATCCAAAGGGTCCTCATAAAAAGTGAAGCATTAACAATCAGCAAAAAGTGGGGAGATATTCTACACCTACAAATATTATCAAAATTGGGGGGAGTAGGAAATATGGAAGTAGTATTAACTTTTCAATTTAGCTTGGTTTTATGAAACGTAACATTAACTGTAAGAAACACAGTAGTAATTAAATCTCAGACACATTAAACTATAATGAATAGAAAATATATGCAGAAGTATTTAGATTGTAACAGTGGACAGAGAACTGCAAAATGAAATCTTAATTGAAAAAATACGAAGTAAACTTTCAAAAAACCAAAAGAAAACAAGGCTATTATTATAAAACTAAAATTTTAGACAATTACTTGTTTTTTCATAGATTTAATAAACTTTTATTTCAAAAGAAAAATAAATACATTGTAGAAAATGCCCCACTGGTAAAAATACAAAAATAAGAGCACCATAGTCATCCTATCCAGAAACAACTACTGTTTAGTGTCTTATTGTATATGACTGCAGATTTTTTACACACATGCACACACGTGTGTGAGCTTTTCCCTCATTGAAAGCCTAGTCTTTCATAACCCAATCATTTCAATTTCTAATCCATGTCTTTCCATGGCAGTAAATTTTCATCTCGTCTACTACCTAACCCATATTCAAACTTCTTAAGTCATCTCAAAAATACCTGTACAGCTGGTTTGTCCAGACTAGGATCCAATCCAGGACTGCATTTCACATCTGGTTGTTATGACTATTAAGTCTTTTTAATCTAGGCCACTATCGTTTTTCATGATCTTCACTAATTAAAGAGAACATTCGAGTTGTCTTCTAGAATGTTCCCCCTTATCGATTTGACTGGTTGCTTCCTCATAGTTGATGGTTTGTTTCCAAGAGTAAATTCTGCTGAAATATGAAGAATTTGGCCTCTTGAAATGCCCAACGAAATATTTATGTGTGATTTTTAGGTGCAGAAACTCTGGCTCTTTACTTCTTCAGGTTGTTTGTACCTCTACCATTTCTGCAGAGTGGTAGGGGAAGAAAAAAAGTCAAGAAATACAAATCAACCAAGGAAGTGCTGTGGGAAATATCGAAAGTAAATGCACACTAGAAAAATGTAGAAATTACTGTCTATTGAGTTTTTGAATGTTTTCTTTCAATTACCATGACCAACCTAAGTAGTAATGACATGACAATGGATATCTGCTTGAATTAGATGAAAAGAATAGAGACAGGGGTCTTATTTTGTTACATTGGAAGTGATCCTTCTTAAAATAAAAAGAATAAATAAACACCCCCCTCCCACACAAAATATAGCATTTTCTTTTAATTTACAGCAAAAGTGATATATATTTTCATAAATACATACCACTTATTCTTTTGCAAAATAGATAAGCAGAGACAGTTTAGAGTTTGGTTCAAATCCACAATTAACAAAATGTTGGACACAGTTCTCAATCATACGTAAATCCTTTGCAATAAAAAATTGGGCTGAGGAAACAAAAATACAAGCCTTTTTATAGTAGTGGCTTTTCAGGGAAATTTTAGGCTGAATTGAGTTGAAAATTATGCCTTGCATTGAAAACTTAAAATGTTTTCTGAAATACATATTTAACTGGTACACTCAAAAATGTGATCTTACACACACAAAATACATCACAATGATGAGTGTGTGTCCATACTATACTTTAATTTTCTCAGCATAGATTTTTATATCTTTAGAAAATTCCATTTAGAAAAATCTAGTTGAATTACAACAACATTTCAGTATGCTATAGTGCTTTTAGCTGTCAGGAAAAAAATTTTAGGTGAACTGCTTTATAAGGTTTTTCTGCAGTTTTATATGACAATGTAACAGTCATAATGTTTAAAAGACATGACTTCATTTATAGAAGTTACACAGATTTTTTGCAAGAGCTCTTTAAAATTTTAAAAATTTATTTAGGATCATCTGCCGTCATTATTTCTGATCTGCCTTTGAGCGAAAGTTTATTTTGCAAGAGCAAGTAATTTTTTTCTAAAGAATGTAGCTCTATAGAGTAGATTCTTCAGAACATAGGAATGTAAGGTATAAAATACTTTACTATGGAAAGCATAAACATTCAGGGAATTCTTTTTTAGTTTTGATATCTATTATGGCTTCATGGTCAAATATGTATTAGGTAATGCCTATCTGTTTTACTCCGGGCTATTTGCCATGGCATACAAAATTAATATATTTCAGGGGTCAGACCACAGAAAGCTCATAGATACTACTCTACTCTAAAACAAGAAGTTAAGACCATAAATATTACTTTTCAAGCAAAGAAAAAATTTATCTTGGAAAACAATAAGTGATCAGTTTCAAAATTATATCTTAGCTAGCAAAATATTAGAGAAACATTTTAAGAATAAAAATCTTCAGTCAGTCTCTTCCTAAGCCCTTTTTGGTACTATTTACACCTTTTTATTTGGTACTTAATGCGTAGACCCTCTCTATGAGTATATGATGCTTAGACACAGTTTTGATAATATTTACTCCTGTTATCATAACTCTGAAAACCTGTCTGAACTAATTCTTAATCTTTCTCCTGCCCCTTATTCTGTCAAATTTGCCCTTGTCAGAGTCTAAAATAGCACCCGTGTCAATATGTTTCTCTTGTTGGTACTCTCGTACTTCGGAGGTGTGGGGTTCATATGTCTCCAGACAGCTCACTGTTGCTTTGGAGCAGTGGTTCTCAACTGGGGGTGATTTTGGCAGACACTTGGCAATGTCTAGAAACACTGTAATGACTGGAGGATGGAGGTGCTACTGGCACCTAGTGGATGGAGGCCGAGGATGCTGCTAAACTTTCTAAAATGCGTAGGACAATCCTCTACATCAAGCCCAAAATGTCAATAGTGCCACTGTTGATATAGCCTGCTTTAGAGAAAATGTTAAAAATAATATTATACACCACAACAATATAATTAATGTGTATTTTCCATTTATTTATAGATAAAAGTAAAATTAACACAATTTAAAATTCTCCTGTATCAACATTTTGACATGTTTTTCACTGCGTTACCAAGTTTTACATTTTTCCATCAAACGGCATGTTGTGGCTGCTCATCTCCAAAGATTAGTTGAATGTGCATGTTTTATTATTAAAATCCAAAACAAAACAAAGACAACTACCGTTTTTACCGTGAGAAAAGTTTTGTTCCAGCTCTAATGCGTTTTTCTTTGCGTTAATTCTAGCTGACTAGATTTGTGATGTGTGGATAACATACCACTGCTCTTTGTCTTCCTCCGTCTTTTCTCCCTTCACACTTGTTCTTTATCCCATTCTGGTTGGTAGGACTCCGCTAATTGCAGCCGGAGTCATCGGCGGGCTCTTCATCATGGTCATCGTGGCTCTAACGTTTGCAGTTTACGTTAGAAGGAAGAGCATCAAAAAGAAAAGAGCCTTAAGAAGATTCCTGGAAACAGAGGTGAGATTTGTTTCTTCTCTTCATGTTTAGGGATTTCATTAGGTTTAAAAGCTTTAGATGATACTCAGTTTCTTAATCCAGGTGAAAGTTCTGTTCCATTTCCCGCTGAGGGTTTGTATTTCACAGTGTGCTATACAAAGTTGATGAAAAATCAGAGTATATAGTAAAAGTAGTCAAGGCAGTTTCATGGCTTAAAGAGGGTAGATAGCAAGGTCGAGGAAATGATAGTACTGGGGAAGAGACAGATCAGAGGGGGCACAGATCTCCCCCTCGTTTGGGGGAGGGGTCCCATTAGCAAGCTCTAGGATTTCTCAGTAGCCGCAGAACTAGAAAATATCTGGGTAGAGGATATCTCAGTAACAGAACTAGAAAAATGTTAGAAAGAGACAGAATTTTTCTGTTTCAAAATAAAGCCAGATAGGCAAGCAATTTATGCTTTAATTAGGGCCATTAAATTGGTAGCCAATGATCTCATTATACCAACAGTGAAACACAGCTACAAGATAAAGCTCCATGTTGTAATCAGGGAGACCTTACCACACAGTTTATGAAATGCATTTAATATTATGCATGTTAGTTGTTGTGAATATGTAAATTACCCATAAATTATTATAATTTCTTTTATATTGCCACACTGAGTTCTCTAGCACGCAAGCTGATAGTTTTCGCTTGTACTGGTTACAGGGCAAAAACAATTACAAAAGACTATGCATTACCAGATCCTTCTCAATTCGCATCTTACCTCTTTCTCAAACTACACACATTCGTGCCTGTCTGAACAACTCAGAGCAATTCTCTTCTGAGTTTTCCCTAGATTTGTTTTCTTCCTCATTGACACGACAGTTGGACTTTTCCTCTTAGCATTGTCGGGGATGGGAATATTCATTCATAAATTTTGCACACTGATAATGAACTAAATTTTAGCTCTTTTCCTCCAGAAGTTAAAACTGGATAGGAGAATCATGTGACAGTTTTAGGAAGCTACTTTGCAGTTATATATAGGAAAATACTTTCTAAGAATTGGAGTTATCTGACATTAGAATGGACTGTATCATCAATGGACATGTTCCAGCATAAAATAGGTAGTCAATTATATTCATGGGAAGACATAGTATTAATTCCTACTTTAGCTAGACATTTATGGAAGATCAACTTGATCACTTTCAACCCTGCACATATGAATAAAAGTGGGGACACTGCACGTGCTGTGCATATTTTCAGTTTAGCTAGGATGCTGGAGACAGAATCTCCCTCATGGCCAGCTTGGGGCAGTCAGTGAGAGAATTCTGAAAAGTGAAGTAAACTAGAGTTGGAGAGGAATCAAAGGCTTGGAACAGCAGTGGACAGCTAGATGATTGAATAAATAGAAGAGAAATTCTGTCTCCACTACGTGCAGGAAAGGCTCATTGCTATGAAAACAGTTGTTTTGGTTTTTTTTTTGTTAATACGGTGCTTTCTAAGAATGTCCTTGAAATTGGCATTTCATTACTAAATAAACACATACTGATTGGTTTTATAAGCAGATTCTATTTTTTATAAAAAGTTATTGCTTAGCACTAAATTAGATAATTGTAGAATTCCCATCTTTCTCTCAGTTGAAGTAAATAACTATGATTTTCTACCATCTAAATAGAAGAAGAATTCTGAAGAGGATCAACTCAAATTCTTAAATACTGAAGCTAGAAATCTGCCTCAGATGTGAAACATTTGTTAAAGCGTGATATATTGTTAGAATGTACTTAAAGCTGATATGCTTTCCTCAAATCATTTTGCTCCAGATTGTCTTTCTTCAGTTACATGCATAAAAAGTAGAAAATATATTTTTTTCAATACACTTATTGAGATACACTGTAAGTTTGATGCTTTGCTAGATGCTGTGATGAAAAAATGCATTAATGAGACATGATCCTATCCCTTGAAGGGTGATAGATTGAGTGCCTATAATATGGCAGGCAATATTCCAAAGTTTTCCACCTAAATTATATTGTTTCATCCTTTAACAATCTTCTGAGGTAATTACTGCTATACCTATTGCACAGATGTGAGATGAGGGGCCAGGAGGGGTAAATTGCTTTCTAAGCCTGAGAGTAACAGTACTGGTACACAAACGCAGAAATCTAAACCCAATCCTCTTTCCGCCATACTGGCTCGAAAAATGAAACTATGCTTCTTTTCAAGGTATAATACTCAAACTCCTGGAAAAATGTGTTTGTAAAAATTTTTAAATTGTACCTAAGAAAATTGCAGGAGACTAAACATCTCAGGTAGAATTGTGAAGTTTTCAAAATATACAGTTATGGCATGGTGTACGCCAGAGCATGTATACAATACATATTTTAAGTGTATCTAGCCCTAAGTGCTGAAATACAGTCCCTAATCTTCCATGTGATTTTTATATGACTTTTGTATGTGATTTTAAAAAATAATTCATCAAAGTTCCTTATTATACACGTAGTATGTATATCAAAATCTACCAAACAAATCCTTCACAGCAGAGTTGGATTCCAATGAAAGGGATTCTCTGCAGGACATTCTTTTTCAGATTTAACAAAGAATTTTGTGATTCTTTCTGAGATTTCATTTATGTGACTTGAATGTAGTTACATGTATTTTTACAATATAAATTTGAAAATAAAATAGAAGTATATTCATTCCAACTGTTAGAAAATAGCCTAAGTTTTTTGATAATTTTTATCATCTTCTTCTCCAAATTCTTGCTGTCGCTACATTTACCTGTACTTAAGACTCTGTTCAGCTAATTAAGTAGACCGTGATGTTCACAGAAGCGTGGTGATGATAACCAAGCTGGAGGGCCGCGGTGCACCTAGCCTCGTAAACAGACACCCTGAAATACTGTGGTGGTTTTCAAGACAATCTGAGTAGGAGTTGCCTGTAATTATCTCCTTATGCTGAGAAAGAACAAGCTATTTGTCTGTGTTTAAAGTTTAGTTCCTTTATTTAACTTTAAAAAAGAAACTCCTGTTTCTCTCACTTGCCTTTTTCCTCAAGCATAGATAAAAACCTAAAATTTTAACATAGGACATAGACATTGGTACCCAGAGTTTCTTTCATGTCTAGGTTTTCTTTTTTCTCACATAAGCAAGGGATTGGCACACATTCACATGTCTGTCCCCAGCTTATTCATCCTCTCTGGCTGAGTCACATCTAAACTATGACATCTAAAATCATTAGCCTAATTTTACCTGTTTTGGCCAAACTTAGCCCACCTCGCTATCTGGTGTTCCCACCCCCATCTCACCCTTCAGACCCGTCCCTCTCCCTGTTGTTTTCCTCTGTATCCTCCTCCTTCTCCCTGATGCTGTGTCCAAGCTATTCTTCATGGTGGCGGTGCCCTCCCAAAGGCAATCCGTTTTTATCATCTCAAGACCAATTTTAAAGTGCACCTCCTTTGGGAAGCCATAACTAAGGAAGCTCACTCCCCAGGGGTTATTTTATTCCTTTGCATCCCATAGCATTCATTTAGGATCTAGAATCAAGTCACAGAATTTTAGAATTTTTGATCTAGAAGGTACTCTAGGGACTTGCTACTTAAAATGTGTTCAAGGACCATCAGCATACACAGGCATCACCCTGGAGTTCTGTAAAAATGTGGATTTCAGTCCCAACTCCAGCTCCAGACCTGCTGAGGCAGAATCTGCATTTTAACAAGAGCCTCAGGTGACTCACAAATGCCGAAGCTTTAGAAACACTGTCAGTTTGATACCAAGCAATGGGCTCACTCTGCTTACCTCGATCTGAGACAATTAATCACAGTCAGTTAAAGATCAAGAAACGAAGTTTAATTAGGTGAGCCGGCAAATTGGAAGACAGGTGACTAACGTCTCAAAAACCCATCTTCAAGGATTACAGAATTTTGAGGTAGTTACATAGGAAAAATGAACAGTAAGGAGGGGGTTCAGAAATGTACATGACGGACTCCAGGGTCTGTTGTTCTTTTCTTCTGTCGATGATGATGTATATTCTACAGGTGCTCTTTCTTTCTGGAGGCCTTCTTATTCCCTGGGAAAATTCATTAAAATTGTTAAGAACAGAGCTATCAGAGTACCTCAGCAGGGGTAGGTGCACAGGATCAGGGCCAGAAAATCATGTGAGTGTGCTGCAATTTATAATGATCACATGCTAGAGACATTTCAACTAAGGAGGGGTTATTTAGTGTAACAAGACGGCCTCACTTATGTTCACTTACACTGGTGTTTTGGCATTGTGATAGCGTATTTTTTTGTCTTCTTACCTGTTTGTTCTGGTTTCTCCGCTAGATTTTAAGTGCTAAGAAGGCAGTATTTCATTTCTTTTTTCTTCAAATCCCCTAAAATGAGAAAGAAAACTTTCATAGTTATGCTGATGTAACTAAAATCTCTGATTCAGCTAAGGCTGAAGATGTCAAAAAGAAAGGGGCTTGAAAAAGTAGAATTAAGAGCCGCTAATTAGTCTCTAAATTCCTATAAAAGTGGAAAAAAATATCTCCTAGCCTAGTCTGCCTCAAGGTAGGCAAACATTTGTTCCTTGTGTTCACTCAGGCAATGAACATGAGAAGAGGAAGGATAGGGTCTGAAGGAATGGTGGGTGACTCATATTACAAAAATATGGCTTGTCAAGGAAAAGTAGGCTTGTGTGTTTTTGTATGTATGAGAAAGTGAACCAGACAGCAAGAAAGAAAGAGAAGCACCGATTGTTGGGTTGAAAGTCATATAACCTGTATTCTTTTTGATTTGCAGTTGGTAGAACCCTTAACTCCCAGCGGCACAGCGCCCAATCAAGCTCAACTTCGTATTTTGAAAGAAACTGAGCTCAAAAGAGTAAAAGTACTTGGCTCGGGTGCTTTTGGAACTGTTTACAAAGTAAGTAAAAAACAACACATACCATCAATTGTTCTAAGTTTTGTTTCAGACTTGGTTTAGACCATAGCCAGAGTTATTGCTCTAGCCAAGCTAACATCCTCTTAATATTGAGAGAAGAGAAACTTTGTAATATTGAGAAGTTGCTGCACAAATGAATTCATCAATTTTTTTGAGCGAGCTGGGATGGATGCAGTCATAAAAAAAGCAAGAAACACTGGTCAAAGCCATTATACAAGGAAAAAACTGGTTCTTTCTCTTGATGCACTTCTGAGCCCCTTTCAATATCGTCTCCCATTTAGCAAATTTTGTCCTTATCCAAAATACCCAGCTCCAACCCATTTTTCTTTCCCCTTCACAGTGTTCTCTGAAATCCCAGACATGCCTGGGCAATGAGCCATAATCTGTTGTTCTTCTTTTCTTCTGTTCTTTTATCCAAAAGTCTCCCCATCAGGACCCTATTAGGCAATCTCTTTAGAATCCACACAAATGTGCTGGTGCATTATTAGGTTAGGATAATTCCTAAACCGCTCGTTGCTTCTCTGGTAACATATGTGGTTTAACAGATAATTTCCATTTTTGATGTCCTCGCCATTATATGCAAACTAAAAAAGTGACTTTATTTGTGAAATTCAGGTCAGATAGAAGGAGAGGGTGACATTATGGGTTGTCAATGAGAGAGAGATTTCTGGAAAGGGAAAGCTGAAATGATGACATTTGCGTGTTTACTTATTTAGCTTAATTACAAAGCCAATTCAGAGGCCAGGCCCAAGGTTAATTGTGGTGAAATTTATTTCTAATGGTAAATAACAAGAATAAGAAACTCTTCTGGATTAGTGCTAAATCCTTCTTGTAATGTCCATTACTACAGTTCCCAAAATTTACCTTGGCAGTTTTATATATTTCCTAAAGCTATACGCAAGCCTTCGTTTTTACAAACATATCTGGTAAAATAGATTGGCTCTTAGGAATTTTGCATTTTAAAATGTTAGTTTTGGGGCCGGCCCAGTAGCGCAAGAGGTTAAGTGCGCGCGCTCCACTGTGGCAGCCTGGGGTTCGCCGGTGCGGATGTCGGGCGCACACGGACGCACTGCTTGTCAAGCCGTGCTGTGGTGGCGTCCCACATAAGGTGGAGGAAGATGGGCATGGATGTTAGCCCAGGGCCAGTCTTCCTCAGCAGCAGAAGAGGAGGATTGGCAGATGTTAGCACAGGGCTGGTCTCCTCACACACACAAAGAAAAGTTAGTTTTTTTTTCCTATTTAAGAGAAAGATTTATTTAACACAAAATATTAACAATTGGGATATAAACCTGAATTTTCTCTCCTGAGTGTTCCAAAAATAATCTAATCTCTTTAAAATAAAACTATTTTATTCAAAGGTCAAAATGAAGAAGTTTCTTAATCTCTTAGTATGCATATTTTGTTCAATTAAATTTAAAATTATTAACTGAGCACCTAATTTGAGTAGAAACTATTCTAGGCTGACTTGATGGCTTCTAGTCTGCAAATTCTTTGTATGTTCAAAGAAATACAACTTATCCTATCTTTCTCTATTTATGTTATGCTAGACTTCCATTTTAAAGATTACTCAATCTTGGATTGTTCCTAGCATACAATTACCCTTATATTTTTAAAGATAATATGGTCTGGAAGTTGAATTTTATTTAAAATCGTGGATACCACATGACTCAAGACTAAATATAGTCTGGTGACCTCAGCAGAGAAAAATATTGCCCATTTAAACATTTAATAATAAAGCTTTATTAATATTTTTATTAAGAACAATTATTTGCCTGTTCATGAGTGTTATACCTTTATTGAAATTACTTGTACTGAAAGTTTATTGAAAGTTCCGTAAGTATGTTTGAATTCTATGCCTGTGGTGTGTATGGTTGACCCTAAAATTTAATTAACATATTAGTTCTTACAAGGACATACTGTCTTAAATATAAATAATTATTCTTGAACATAGAAATGCAAATTGGCTTAGCCAATTATTTGGTTAATTTTTCCTGCTGATTGAAGATGTGCTGTGTTTAAACATAAAAGATTTGACACAATATCCTGGGTATCAGCATCATTGAATTTTTGTCTAGTTGGGCCTAGAAGATAATGATGATACTTATTTAAAAAGCAGTGCAAATTAATTCACAGTGAATTTATTTTCATATTTCAAAACTATACTTTAGCACTATTTTAATATTGATGTATATCTTTATCATGTAGCCCCCTCTGTGGTTACTTTTTGAACAACGGTGAGCCTGTTCTCCACTATATATAGATCAGTGAGCAAATGTAGCCTATAGGTCTTGGGCTTTTATTTTTTTTCCCCGTTTCTGCATTAATAATATTCAAAAAATTTTTATATCACAGGGAACTTGGCTTGTTATTTTACATTTGACTCATAGATTTACCTATTTACTCAAAAAGGAATGTAACCCTTAAATTCACCTTCTAAAGGTTAAAGTCTTTTTTTTCTTTATCATTTTGACTTTTTCATAATTCATGTGTTTAGGTCTCCTCTTATATTACTATGACTTTGGGTAACACAAATACATGTTATCACATAGAAGTACAAAGTGAAAAACTTTATTGATCTTTTTTTTGTGACTACAGCCAGCTAATAGTAAGAAAGACAGGAGTGGAGACGTTCTCTTCAGGAATAACAGACTATGTTTTTCTTCCTTTTATTTTAATGTTAAAACTGGCTTAGAAGACTTTTTTGATGTCAGGGCTAATAAATTAAAATTTGAGGTTTTCTTTTTTCTATGTAACCTCATATTTGCTTTTGGGTTTATTTGAGACAATATGCTTCATAAAAACATTCTTGTGTAATCCATGCATCCCTGTATGTCTTATCAAAATCATTGTCCTATTCAAATGGTTAACTGTTTACCCAGAAGTGCTGTTATTTAGCTTAACGTTGTACTTTACTCAAACTCTACCAATTTTATACTTTCCCAATACATAGATCCTATTCAGATATTATATTTATACAGGAAGAGAGAACTAGCAATGACCAACATAAATATTTTATATTACTTCAGATATAATAAAAATCCTTGACACACACACATAATATTTAATAATATAGACAAATTAGTATGTGCTGAATACTCCCTAGTATTTGCGTTTGAAAAGTAAATCTTAAATAATTACCTTAGAAAATGAATTCCTAAATCAATCTGAACTTCAGGAACATGAGAACATGCTTTTTTATCTATTTTTTTTTTAGTTGCAGAATTATTATACAATATTAAAGCTGAAAAGAACCTCCGACATTACTCCGCCCGATCTTCTAAATGACAAATGAGAGGACTGAAGTTCAAAAATTGGAACACCCTTCTCAAAGTCTTGAGAAGTTGATGATGTCATCCAAATCAAATATTGTTACATCTTATTTCAGTGTTTTCTTCACTATTCAAAGCCTTTTTCATGCACACAAATCCAATTTTATAATAGTATAAACACCTTGAAAGCAGAATACATATATCATTCATCTTCATATAATGAAGGCAGACAACAAAATTGCCGAGTAACTTGTAACATGTAACAGGTGCTTGATAAATGTTTGTTGATTGAATAAGAGAATATAGAACTTCTAAATTATTATTTTTTTTAATTAATAGGTTGAGTGGTTAAATCAAATTTTGTTTCTGGTGTAAATGTTGTATACATCTTAATACAGATTTAACTTGAATTTTTTCTCCCCACAGGGTATTTGGGTACCTGAAGGAGAAACGGTGAAGATTCCTGTGGCTATTAAGATTCTTAATGAAACAACTGGTCCCAAAGCCAATGTGGAATTCATGGACGTAAGTGTAGACACCAGCCAACCACATTTTTACCCATTATTAATAGACTGTTTATAGAGTTAAAAAAAAAAAAAAACTCCACTACTTACAAAATTTCTTGTCTGGAAATGGTATAATCTTATAATTAAAAGCTTGGGCAGGGGTCAGCAAACTGTTGCTTAAAAGACCAAATAATAAATAGCCTCTTTGTGCAATGTGGCCTCTGTGGCAATGACACAACTCTGTCCTTTTAGTAGGTAAGCAGTCATAGGCAATTAAAAAAAACTAAACCAAAGAAACACACATGGGTCTTACTGGGTTCCAGTAAAACTTTCTTCACACTAACAAGCTGAAGGTCAGATCTGGCCTGTAGGACAAACTCTGCCCTCAGGGGCTGTGTGTTTTAACAGTACGGCAAACCTTGTTTGGAAGTAGTGATGATGACTTGGAAAATTAATTGGACTGCTTTGTTTTATTATCGTTACTGTCTATTTAGGTGAAAATATCAATCAAGATTGGCTTCTATAGTAAGTTAGCCTTAAATTTAAATTAGGAACCTACCTAAGCCAGATAATTACCCATTGAGATTTACTTTTTTCAATTCAGTTCAAAAGACAAGACTTTATGGGTAAAAAGCTTCAGCTATAGAATAAAAAGTGAGTTCTAAAGAATAAAAGTACTTTATGAGGTCAATCAGAACTTTAAGATTTCCTCTAGCAAAAATTGCAGATTGAGCTGTTCAGTAAATTTCAGAAGGCAGGACAGAATAAAACTATATATGTAGCTTGCTGTTATTTTTTTCACATTCAACACAAGATATCTTGCCAGGGGTTCTATCAAAGACACATATATATTCTTTCTCAATCTTTTGTCATAATGTCTTCAGTAATAAGAATGATTTTGATTTTCAAATGACCTTCATATGAAAGACGATGCAAGCATATGCATTTTGGGTTTTTTAAAGATGGATTGCTATATATTTCTACCCAGTTTCTCTTGCAAGCTCTTTTGTAAGTTTTATAGGAGCTCAGTCTGTGACCTTGGGTAGTTTATTTGGGTATAATGCTAGCCATGTTATATAGGGCTACTTTTGGTTTAACTACTTATTGGTTATTATATAATAGGGCTGATTATCAGCTGGTGCAAACCAGCTGCTCTGATCAGTTAGTACCATGCTTTACCAGGTGCTAAATATTTACCCTTGTTGCATTATCTGCGAACACCTACCTAACAGACATTGAGTCCAGTAACTAAATAATGTTTCCTTCTGCAGGTCGCTAAAAGTTCTGACACTCTACAGCTATATGTCCTGGTTCATACATTAAAATTTAAAACTGAAACCTTTTTCAGTGATGTCACTATCAACTTGATCTTGATCATAGGTATAAATTTGTGAAGGGAATTTTCAAAGAAAGTAAAAATTATAAAGAAAAGTGACGATGAGTAGAAACAGTGTAGGTTAATACGTAAAATTGATACAGAAAAGACGTTGCCCAGCCTAGACTGCAGCCAAAGCTGAAATTCACAAGAATGCTAATAATCTCTGCTGGAGTCCTGACAGCTATTTTGTCATATTTCCATGGAAACAGACTGGCAAAAAGGGGTTAAGAGGCTACAGAACAATCACCTAAGAAAGAAGCTCTAAATACCTCATCATGATTTTGAATGATTGTTTGAAAGCTCCTAACCCCAACAATTTTTTTTGCCTGATCTGAAGTCTATTCCCATGGAAACAGGAGTGGGACTTCAACTCCAGCTTGAAGTCTTAGATTTCCATTGAATTTTAGATGAGGCTCTGATTGAGTCGTGAAAGAAGTCATTTTCCTAGATGGTTGATGGATTTGGTGACCAACAAACTCCAAGAAGCCTGTTCTTTTTAAAGTTAAGAAAAAAAATTAGGAAAATATTTTGACTGTGCCTCGCCTACCTTGTGGATAGATGCTAGAAAATTAACAGATTGAGGGACTGATATCAGAGTTTCAATAAATATCAAGCACGAACACTTCCTACCACTTTTGCGACTTCTTTCGAAACATTGCAAGGATAGCATCACAATGATTAAAATACTGTTGCACTGGAGATATTAATGGTGATTTAGTATTTTATTTATTTATTTATTGAGGTAACATTGGTTTATAACATTATATAAATTTCAGGTGTACATCATTATATTTCGACTTCTGTATACACCGCATCGTGTCTGTATACACCAAAAGTCTGGTTGCCATCTGTTACAGCACAAATGTGCCCCTTTACTTCTTTCGCCCTCCCCCAACTTCCCTTCCCCTCTGGTAACCACCAATCTGTTCTCTGTATCGATATGTTTGTTTGTTGTTGTTGTTTTATCTTCCACATGAGTGAAATCATATGGTATTTGTCTTTTTCCATCTCACTTATTTTGCTTAGTATAATACCCTCAAGGTTCATCCACATTGTTGCAAATGGCAAGATTTCATCTTTTTTATGGCTGAGTAGAATTCCATTGTATATATACCACATCTTCTTTATCCATTTCATCCATTGATGGACACTTAAGTTGTTTTCAAGTCTTGGCTATTTTGAGTAATGCTGCAATGAACATAGAGGTGCATATATCTTTTCAGATTAGTGTTTTTGTGTTCTTTGGATAAATACCCAGTAGTGGGATAGCTGGACCATATGGTAGTCCTATTTTTAATTTTTTGAGAAATCTCCATACTGTTTTCTATAGTAGCTGCTCCAGTTTGCATTCCCACCAGAAGTGTACAAGTGTTCCCTTTTCTTCACATCCTCTCCAACACTTGTTATTTCCTGTATTTTTAATAATGGCCATTCTGACAGGCATGAGGTGATGTTTCATTGTGGTTTTGATTTGCATTTCCCTATAATTAATGATGGTGAACATCTTTTTATGTGCCTATTGGCCATCTGTATATCTTCTTTGGAAAAATGTCTGTTGAGATCCTCTACCCAGTTTTTAACTGAGTTGTTCATTTTTTTATTGTTAAGTTGTATCAGTTCTTTGTATGTTTTGAATATTAACCCCCTATCAGATATATGATTTGCAAATATCTTCTCCCAGTTGTTAGGTTGTCTTTCATCTTGTTGATGGTTTCTTTTGCCTTGCAGGAGCTTTTTAGTCTGATCTAGTCCCATTTGTTTATTTTTTCTTATGTTTCTCTTGCCTGAGGAGACATATCCAAAAAGATATTGCTACAACTGATGAGAAAGAGCATTCTGCCTATGTTTTCTTCTAAGTGTTTTAAGTCTTACGTTCAAGTCTTTAATCCATTTTGAGTTATGTTTTGTGTATGGTGTAAGACCTGTATACCGAAAACTATAAGACATTGTTGAAAGCAAAATAAAAGAAGACACAAAGAAATGGAAAGATATTCCATGCTCATGGATTGGGAGAATTAACATAGTTAAAATTTCCGTATTACCTAAAGCAATCTACATATTCAGTGCAATCCCTAGCAAAGTCCCAATGACATTTTTTCACAGGAAGAACAAAGAATCCTAAAACTTATATGGAACAACAAAAGAACCTGAATAGCCAAAGCAACCCTGAGAAAAAAGAACAAAGCTGGAGGCATCACAATCCCTGATTTCAAAGTATACTACAAGCCTGTAGTAACCAAAACAGCATAATATTGGCAGAAAAACCACACACACAGATCAATGGAGCAGAACTGAGAGCCCAGAAATAAACCCACGCATTAATGGACAGCTAATTTTTGACAAAGGAGCCAAAAATATACAATGGAGAAAGGAAAGTTTCTTCATTAAATGGTCTTGGGAAAACTGGAGACAGCCAAAAGCAAAAGAATGAGGGTAGACCACTATCTTCCCCCATACACAAAAATTAACTCCAAGTGAATTCAATATTTTAAATAGGCTGGTGTAATTTTAATGTAGATATATACCTACATTTCATTACTACATTTTTAGCTCATCTAGTTTATGTGTAGATCATTCTAAGTACGTAGAATTACATATGAAACCACAATAAAAAAGATTTATACAAGCAAAGTTATTTGTAATTTGGACCGAAGGATTGAGTTAACGTTGCAAATATTCCCAGGGTTATTAAGTTAAAAGTCATATGTTTGCAATATGTCTTAGTTTTGGTTCTTCCAGAAGCAGAAGCCAATCCTGAAACAAGGATTTGAAGGAAAGTAGTTTATTTTTGAGGTGAAGCACTCATCAGTAGGCAAGTGCGGAAGTGAGACATGGGAGCCAGGAAAGCCAGCTCCCATTGTGAGTGACTGGAGCTTCCTCCCACTGGAGAGACTCTGGCGGCCAGTGTAGGATACACGCCTCAGAGTTACCCTACTCAAGGGTTAAGGGAGCTGATGTAAGGACTCCAGCTGTCAGTCATTGGTTGAGGGCTGCTGGGAGAGAAGGGCATTTATTCTCCTGTATGAACTGCCTGCTGAGGGTGGGAAAACAGGCTTCCGTAGCAAGAGAAAGCCATTGTGCAAAGAAAGGCAGGTGGAAGTCAGCTGGGACAGCACCATGTGAGAGTGTTCCAAGGATAATGTTCAAACCAAAATAAGGTCTACTGCAACCATGCTGCTTGTCTCTTTCACAAACTACCGTGTTTGTATTTATATGCATGCCTGGGCATGTGTTTTATACCATTTTATAGAAGGAAAATAAAGCTTCCAAAGACAGCAGAAATTGCATGCGCTCATTAAGCATTAGATCTCTTTGCCCTCCCCACCCCCTGCAACTTCAATCTTAAGGTAGAATATTCTAGATTCAATAACTACTGCTACTCGATTTATCAGCTATAGCTGTGCTTTACTGGTCATTATAATAAATGACACAAATGCAGCAACTTAATGCTCAAAACTCTCTACATTCATTACTTCTGTTGATATCCAAGGGCAAAGGAGAGGACTTTTATATTTTCTTGGAATTTTTACCATAAGCAAAAAATAAATAAAGAGCAATTTATGCTCTATGAAATGCTACACTAAAAGCAAGGAAGGAGAATTTGGTCTCAAGGCTGTTACTCAGCTCACCTGAATATGTCTAATGGATTCATAGTGACAATAATAGTACACTGATACTGAATGCCCAGTACACTCTTCATTCCCATAAAGGAAGATCACATTGAACAATATTAAGAAAGTGACTTTAAAGGTCCACTTTCTTAAGAAGAATGCCTACATTTATACACACTCCTAGTTCTCATTTCAAATGACACCATTTCATTGGGAAAATGTGTGTATTTTTTTTTCCATCAAATAGTGCAGAACACATACCTAAAAAATGATGCCATTGAGCAGAGTTCCTGGAATTGGGGACCATGGTCTGGTCAAATCAGACCAGCTCTTCAGTTTATCTGAGTTTCCAACCCTCTGGGTTTTTTTCCTGATTTTTAAGCCCACTATCACTTGACATTATTATATTTGCCTAGGAAGGGCATACATTTTAAAATTTTATGTTTTCTTAAAAAAATTAATCTTGAGATAAAAGAAATGCTGTAATTATCCTAAATTCCAGTTACTTCAGCTTAGTGCTCACCTGCATCTTCCTGGCTTCAGTTTCAGCTTTCCCATGCCAAATCAACCACACGATCTACAGTAAGGTGCTGCAAGGAATTGTGTTTCAAGTAACTCAACCTTATTGCGTAAATGGTAATTTTCTTATTAAAAGAAGAATAACTTGTTTTCCTCTCCCTCCACAATAGGACATTTTATTTATCTTATACAATTGTCATTTTGCTGTTTTCTGAGGAAATGTCCATGTGAATTGTATTTATGTTTCTCTGCTCTAATTGCTTTTGTGATACACCATGCCTTGATGGGACTAGTTTCAACTCTAATTGATGTCCTATTAGTGGGTGAGATAAATAGAATTTGTTGATAGAGTTTATATTTTCTCCCAGGTTTGAAAAGACATTTTGTTCTATAACATTATTTTCACATTATTACATTTTCATGCATATGGCATCATATAGTTAATAGTGACTCTTAGATTGATCCTGTATCATACTAATAGTGTATTTTTAAAAATTTACATATTTTACTCCTATTATATCTTTAGGCCTTATGGATTTTTCCATATGCATGCATGCATGCATTTGCATGCATGAATACAATTCATCAATTTCAGAGGCTAAAAAATGCAAAACTCCTTTCTTTTTCAGGTCGTTTACTTAGATGTCAGAGGAGTCCAGGCTTCTGATCTTGGAAAGTCAGTTAAGCAACCTTTTCTTTAAAAAAAAAAAAAATTATGGATAAAGTAATTAAGAAAAATTTTAAGTAGTTACTTTGCTTTTAAAAATAAAACAATATCTTCAGAAAGAGAATCTATAAACTCTGTTAGAAACAAAATTTAGGGTCTTCAAAGCTCTACTAAAAAGAAAAGAAAAAAAAAAGAAAAATTTCCAGTAACTAAGTAAATCATTTCTGTTATAGTTTATTTCATTGACCCATATACACATTCTGTTAGTTGCACAAAGTTGGTCAAAAATGATGTCACATCTGAAATCACTATTTCGAACACCCCATTCTCCAACCACACTCTCCAGCCCAGCCAGTTTTTTTCCTATAGTACTTACTTGAGGAACATTTTACCCCTTAGACATCCCCCATTCATTGACTCTTTCCTGTTTCCCACTGTCGGGGGAAGAGGAAGAATCTCCCTCTGCCCTTTCCCTTAAGGTTCTTCTGGCTGGCCAAATAATGAACAAGACAGGTTAGCAGGAGAAAATAATACCAAGTTTAATAACATGTATACATGGGAGAAAGCAGGGACACTGCGTTTCTCCACACAATAGCAGAAATTCCCGTCTTAAATATCATTTTTAGCCAATGACAAAGGAGGATTTTAGGGATGGGGGGAGTCAGTTACAGGAGATTACCACTAAAGCACAGTAAACAAGAGTAAGGTTTATTATGTAGCGCAAGGCCTCACCTTCCACATTGATAAGTCACTAGAAATGAGCTCATCCCTCTCTCTTCTCCAAACAGAGAGGGAGATACCTTTACAAATGGATATTTCCCTTATAAATGTAAATGATTGTCTGGCAACTCTTCGCAGGGTCATCCAGAGAATGTGGCCAGAGAGACAGAACTTCTGATAAGAGGGGCTTGTTGGTGCCTTTCCTATTGTAACATTTACCCTACGTCATCTTTACAGCCATCATGATAGATCTGTTCCAGGAAGGAGCTACCGTGTCAAATTTTTTAGGCAGTTAGTAGGGGAGGTCAAATGTCCCTAGAGAAAACAACCAAGGTAAAGAGATAGATTTCAGGGTGGCCAAATCTTGATCTCCCACACCACTATCCCTCAGCTACCACCTCTCTTCACATCCCTCCGCAGCCAATTTGGATTCATAGCCCATCATTAGAATAACATTCTTAGAAAAATCCTCAACTTTCTTACTTCTCAAAATCATGCTGGCATTAAGCAATCCCAGAAATACTGAAATTTCTCAGTGCCATGTTTTAGAACTCTTTCAATCTACATATTTTCCCTAGATCACTACACTAGATTATCAAATTCCATCTCTAGTCTGTTTCATGAGTCTCATCTCATCCCATCCTTGATATCGCCACGTTGAAATCTCAAGGACATCTCAAGTTTAACACACTCAGAAGGTAGCTCTTCATCTTCTCTTCTAAATCTAGTCTGCCTTCAATCTTACCTAGTGAAATAATTTGTATGTCCATCCACCCTATTGTTTCTATCAGAAATTTGGGATTTATCCTTGAATGTTACAATCCCTCAAGCTACCTACTTCCAATTCAAGAGCAAATGCTTTGATTCTATGCCAAAAATACATTTGGAGAGCATCCTCTTCTTTTTATATTCCATTGCCACACCTTAATTCAAGACGTCAACTTCTTTAGCTTGAATTATGAGAATAGATTCCAACTTGATCTCCCTACTTTTTAATACAAAGCTTGAATTGTGTTACTCCTCTGCATAAAATCTTTCAGTGGCTTCACTAAAGTAAAGTAAAATACTAGATCCTTGGCTTGCAGAGTTCCTAAGTATTTTCCCAGTCTTTTTTCTCTTTATTGGATTTCCTTCCACTCATCTTGGAAGCCAAGCAAGTCAGTCAACGCCTTTGCCTGAGGTGTCCTTCCCCTGTTGCACCTAAGGAGCTCTTGTTATCCTTGTATTCTCAGCTTGAGTATATTTCCTCAAGGATTCCTTTCCTTAACCCCTAATCTAAATTATAACCTAGTAACAGCACTCAGAAATTTTCCTCTATGCATCTATTATGATAGGTTATTATATATTTATTTGCCCCAGTTTTTACTGTAAAATCTCACTCTCCACCACTAGTCTACAGCATCCTTGACAACAGGGACAGTCCGTTGACTCCAGCACTGCATATCTAATGACAAGCACAATAAAGGCACATAAGAAACAATAAATGCTTGATTAATTGACTGAATGTATTTTTTTTCTATTTTTAAAGACTTTAATTATTCCTATTTTAAGGCTTCTCTATTCTAGCCTAATTGATATTTGTAATATTTTCTCCCAATAGTCCTATCTTTGTTTGGCATGTTGTACTTGGATCACGTTCCTTAGGTATTCATATTGTTCATCCCTGATTTATTTCTACAACTCAATTTAATAGCTGTCTTGCATCCAGAGCACCAGCACATCACTGAGGAATAGCTTCCATACCGACTCTGTAGGTAGGACTCAGCGTGCCCTCTGAAAGCCTTTTGAGAAGGAAAACCCCTTGTCGACTTTCTGTGCATCCGGGAGGCCTGTAACCTCCTCCAGTGGCAACCTTCTGAATGCTTCCTGTTGTGGGAGATCAAGATTTGGCCACCCTGAAATCTATCTCTTTACCTTGGTTGTTTTCTCTAGGGACATTTGACCTTCCCCACTAACTGCCTAAAGAATTTGACATGATAGCTCCTTCCTGGAACAGATCTATCATGATGGCTATAAAGATAATGTAGGATGGAGATTACAATAGGAAAGACACCAACAAGCCCCTCTTATCAGAAGTTCTGTCTCTCTGGCCACATTCTCTGGATGACCCTGCGAAGAGTTGCCAGACAATCATTTACATTTATAAGGGAAATCTCCATTTGTAAAGGTATCTCCCTCTCTGTTTTGAGAAGAGAGGGGGGGATGGCCTCATTTCTAGAGGCTTATCAATGTGGAAGTTGAGGCCTTAAAGCTGCATAATAACCTTACTCTTGTTTACTGTGCTTTAGTGGTGATCTCCCGTAACTGACTCCCCCCACCCCCAAAATCCTCCTTTGTCATTGGCTGAACATGGTATTTAAGATGAGAATTTCTGCTATTGTGTTGAGAAATGCAGTGTCCCTGCCTTCTCCCATGTATGCATGTTATTAAACTTGGTATTATTTTCTCCTGCTAACCTGTCTTGTTAATTATTTGGCCAGCCATAAGACCCTTAAAGGAAGGGCAGAGGGAGAGTCTCCCTCTCCCCCCGACACTGTGAACATTGCCATTATATATAGGAGGGTGGCACTAAGTTTCATTTTTAGGTGCTTCTTGATCTTGAGTTCCTGGAATCTTGTGTAGTAATTTGGATACGGTTTGCTTTTCTGACGACAGTCTGTTATTAGAGTGTCACCCACCCTTCTCTCTTGACTGTTTACTTCTATTGCAGTAGGAATAGGATGCAAAGGTGGAATCCTGATAAAAAGGAAAAAAAAATTATTTTATCATAGATTTTGGCAAAAATAAATAAGTAAAAGTAATTGACTGCAGTCATTGTAAACCATTGCCAGTAACAGGTATCTGCATTTAGTAGATAGCCTAAAACTTGAGTTTTAAATGTTCTTAGGGGATACTAAAAAGTTTGAAAATAGGCAAAGTACTTGACAAGTTTTGCATTCTAACAGGCTTAATTTGTTTCCTGAAACATCTAAAAGAAACTACCTAAATCCAAAGCAGGTTGTTCCCTGGAAGCCTCCACACATAACTTAATAAGCTTTCTGATTGCTTCTCTTTCTCCAAAGCATTTCTTAAATTTGTGTGAATGAAAGGACATTTCTTAAGAGCAAATAGTCTACTGTACCAATATTTAAATTTGGTGAATGGAAATCAGCAGTCTGTTAAAGTCATTGCTTTCCATATTGTAGATATTTTCCAGCTCTCTCAACCCTACAATTTGGTGAATTTCATACGTGATTAGAGGATGTATTCTTCTGTCACCATAGAGCTGGAAGAGACTTACACTGACTATGTGTAGTTTCTGACTCTAATCTGAATGGTTTTCTAATTATGATGGCTTAGGAAAAATCCCCACTCAGTTTGACTGCTTCAGTAGGAAGAACTGTTTATAATACGAAGATTGTTTATAAAATTCAGGTAGGAAGCTTTTGTCCACAGAGCAAGCGAAGACCAAGAAATAGAATTTCCAGAAAATCAGCAAACAATTTCAGACACATCAAACCTTGATATAGATGGTTTTGTTAATGCTCTGACTACAGATTCAAGAATACAAAATATTGTTTCTGCAGGAGGAAGGGATCATCTAAATAAAGTCCTGGTTTGCATTATGTGGTTTAAGTGATTTTAGTTATTCATACAGCAGTGATTTGGTTCAGGAAATGAAGGTTTAATATGCTGTGATACTAGCAATAGTACACACACACATGTATATGTATATCTACATAGTAGAGTGAATATATATTATTATGTATTATTAATATATCTTATAATTATATTATTAATATACTATAAATTTTTTGCTAATATGTTATATATATTCACTTCACTGTGGTGTATGGATAAATGGTAAATATACTCTCCATCACATTTTTTTAATGTGCCTTTGCAAATTTAATTACACCACTTGGTAATCATCTATTAGAATGAGCACATGGTTGGTATCGCTAGAAATGGGAATACCAGAGTGACTACTTCACGAGGATATCTCGTCGTACTTTCCTTTACGATAGTTTTCTCAAAATGATCAAAAGAATTCTTCATTCTACCTCACACCACTGCGGTATTAGTCTCAGGTTTCAGTCAAGCATAGACTGTCCAAAACTCAACAAACTGACAATGCATCTGATTGCATCAGAAGAGTTTGAGAATAGAAACTCTGTCAGCATTGCCTCCAGGCTATCATCACCCTTGAGGGAACAGTCATGGTAAAAGGATCCTCTGCCATAGACAGAGATCACCCCAGATTGTAGAGATCTTCATGCATGGAGTCTAACCCCACGTTGAGCAACCGGAGTCAGAAATCCTGGGTGACACATGGGGTGATTTTGTTTTCCATCCAGATTCATGATATTACGTAAACAAGGATGACTTGGAGCACTGTTTTGTTTGCACTTCATTCCTTCTCCCTCTTTTTTAACTGCAAAAGTTAATCTATACAAGGGACTATGGTGGATGTGGACAAAAACTTTAACTCAATGACAGCAAAACCAGAGTGAAAAGGGATGAGTCTAGCACATCCTTCTTGATCATATTCCACCAGGAATCAACTATTAGTAGCAGACATTTTTAAAACATATTTTCTAGAACATAATATGTAGAATTAAGATCAAAACTATAAATTATAAAGTGAAGAAGGAAATGATTCTTTGCATCTAGACTGAGGAAAGACAAGGCAAAGGAAAGCCTACAGATGGGTATTAATACGCCAATTCTGTGAGGAGAATGAAGCTTACAGATGGCATTTAAATGATTTTTCTTATTCCAGAGCCAGTAAGGGAAGACAGAGCCTAGATTTGAACTGAAAGCTGTCCAGCTTCAAAGTCTACTGGCTTCTCATACCATTACTCTGTCTTTTCCGAAAGATCTTATTATCTAAGTGAGAGACAGTTGCCACAAGTAATAAAAGAAGCAGCAGTTCCTTCATAGACTTTTATTCCGTCTGAATTTTTTCTTCTGAGTTCCTGAGGTGGCCTGTTGCATTCGTCGAATTCAGACTTTGCTCAAGAGGTATTCTTGCCTTTCAAAGCCTTGTTGATGACCTCATCTTTTTCTTCTTATTTATTATTGCTTCATATGACATTTTATGTCACTCATTCTTGCCCTCAGATTAGGAAATCAAACTGAGTGTGTATGACATTCTTCAAAAAATCCAGACAAATCCTTGAATTAAACAAATAAAAAAAGTCTGGTGCATTGTATTGCATAAACATTTTAATCTCATACTTACCACTTTGCATAAAAGGATTACCATAGAATCTATACTTCTTTGAGCCAGTTAAAGCAGTAAGTTTTACTATGCATACTACATAAATAGCTAATTTTTTTCTAGTAAGGAAAACAATATCAAGATATTCTTTTGAATATTTCTAAATGCTGCTGCAGATCCTAAGAAGCCATGTTTTTTGGTGTTCATAGCTTATAGTTTATGTATAGCTCAGCACCACAGTGTGATTAGAAATAAAAATGAGCATTTCTGAGATAGTAAAATTATGAGACCAGTTTGTCACAGAAAATAAGCAATCAGTGAGGGCTCTTGATCTCAAACTAAAAAGCTTGGGGTTTTCCACAGTGATCCTCACCACTGCTGTTTTATCTAGGGTTTTGATCCACTTGCAAATTTAATCTAATCTCTCTGAACTTAAATGTTCCATTATCTGTTAGAAAATAATTAGAAGCTGTAAGCAGAAGTCTGCATACATGGACTTCCTTGGGACTCCCTAAGCTCATTGAAGCAAGGAGTTTGACGAATACTGGTCAGCTGATATTGGACCAGCAGCTAATAATAGCAGGAAATGCTGCTTAGCTAGGTGAGAAAGTTAACTTGGGGAAAATGAAAATGAAACATTTGGGATTTATGGTTGGAAATAAATTTCCCCTTTTCATTTATTTCCTAGTAAGAAAACAGCCAAGGGAGCCAGTTCTTTTTTTTTTTTTTTTGACAGTTTATAATTAAGATCTAAGGGCCCACTTGATGTCAGCCATATTCACTGTAATTTCCTTGTATCCCCACAAAGAAATGTTAGCGAATCAGAAATATGTTTAGTATAATGCATACAAATAATAGGTGAATCTGACCAGTAAATTAAAAATTGTCAGCTCTAGCAAGCATGTGGTAAATTAACCACAAGAAACATGTGTAAGCTTTTTGGGAAGGTTGCAAACACAAGGGGTTCGATTATAAAGCCAGAAAAGGTTTTTCCTCTTGTGATTAAAGCAATGAGCCAAGTTCCTTTCAAATGAAAAATAAATTAATTTCAAAACGTGGAACACTCATTCACTTAATGAAAGTATTACTGTACTCTCACTAAAGAAAAAGCCTTTTATTCTTTTGCAGAGAGATGCTTCAAAAGACAGTATTCTCTAGTTTTTCATGTAATGTTGATTTCAAAAGAGTGAATTTCAACATACATTAATCTTCCCTTCTCTTATTTTCTCTAAATTTATAGTGCATGAACTAAAGTATAACACCTAAAGCCTGTAAGTTATTTTTGCATCCCCAACAAGGTTATCAATGTCTTTTGGATAATAGCTACTTCACACTTTGTGACTCCCACAATACCCACTTACTGAGAAGTAGGTTTTCAGTAAATATGTGTTTTTAATTTGGAAGAATGGGTAAAATATATTTACTTTCTTTGTTTTGTAATAGACTTTTATGGAATGCTTTCCATGTGCAAAGGCCCAAGCTGACTAAGTACTCTAAGAGTTATAAAGATGGCTAGCGTGCCATAGCCTTAATCTTAGTGAGATTTGGCTAGTCGTGTATTAAATCGATAACAAAATAGCACATTTCATTAGGTTGGAACAGAGAAAGTATGATAGGAGATTAGTAGAAGAAAATATTATTGTTAATGATGGGTTCAGGGATCTTTTAAACTCTTCACCAATACAGGAACACAAAACTTATTTGGCCTTCCAGCTTACTTGGATGCATTTGTCAAAAATGCATGTATTTTATGAAATAAATTGACCCTTGTTTCACTTTATCTTTTCTAACCTTATTTCATTTTTGCCATACATACGTGTGTGTGTATATGTATATATATACACACACACATATATATATTTTTTAACCATCTTGTGTGTGTGTGCCGTTTTTGTTCATTTGTTCTTTGAAATCTGCTTTAGGTAAGGAGAGGACAAATTATTATACAAATATTTCCCTATAATTTATTTAACCCTAACCCCCTCAAACAGTGCTCAAAGTTAGGTGCAGACTTCCTTATTTTAAACACTGAAATTTCCTGTTTCAAATATGTTTATTTAAGAAATATTTATAAATACTATATTTGTATTCTATTTAAAAGCAATAACTTGTTAGTTTCCATTTTAATGATTATTACTTGTGAGGGTTAATTTACTAAAAATTTCTGGCTGTAAATGCTCACCCCCCAATATGCCATAAATTCTCTCCTATTTTATTGGGTTATAGGTATGAACATATTTTGAAAAGTCTTTGCCTTTCTTTTCACCTGTACACACAATTAACTCTCAAATAATGTCCGTGACAATATTTTCAGTTTACCTTCATATTTTTGAGAGCTGTGAATAATGTCAACAGGGTCATTAAAGATAAATTAATTATTCTGCTTGGTAATCTAATTGTCATTAAAAGTAACTGCCCATAGAAAAAAATAGTGCTGTTTCAAAACAACATTCATTTTATTCCTCCTCGATTGAGTTATATTCACTTATAATATCTATATATCTCTTAAGTAACCTTTTTTTGTATGGTAAATCTATATTTATATACTTCATGGACATTTGTAACTGTTAAAACAATAACATTCCTATTTACAAATGGATATTAAGATATTTATAAACAGTTTGGCTGTAATTGTGCTACTAGAGTTTTGTAACTGAAAATAGAGTAAAACACTTTCCTAATAAGGCATAAAGTCTTTCCACTGCTCCTGAAGGAAACAGAATTGTTACTAACAGACTAACATCACTTTATTTAATGCTTCATCTATTGTTCAGAGGAACTTACCACCACTATCTGCATCTAAAAACATCCAACTTAAACTTATAGGTGACTTCCTTAAGATTTTTTTTAGACTGTAGTACTTTTTCTTCCATTTCAGTATTTTAATAAGAATTTTATCAGTTCTAATTAGGAGACCCCTTATGCAGAAGAAATACTGAATTTAGAGTCTTAGTTTGGAAGATTTTGGTCTAAATTCTAGTTCTACTACCTACAATTCAAGATCCCAATCGGCAGCCCAGCTAATCTCTCTATTTTTGCAAAGCAAGGTAATAAGAGATGACTGATCCAGTGTTGTTGAGGATGCTAAAAATATTTGTCATCTATAAAGTGTAATATAAATATAAAATTTTGTTTTTTATGATCCTGGCAAGTTCTAATAAGTATGATAATAAATTAATACTTGTTAGTGTGAAAATATCCATTATCTGTTAAATCACATGAAATAACTTAGGATATTATAAGAAAATAGCCTCTATTCTTTTTCCATCTTTTGAGTAGTATTTCCTTCAGAATGGCACACTTTTGAAATGAGAATAAGTTGGGAATGATGGAATCATTTCCAATGACTGTAAGCTCTCTTATGGGGAAATCAATTCTAGAACATGTTATCAAGCCTTTGGTTGACTTCAGGAGGTTAGAACTACAACAGGGCATATGTTGCAGTGAGAGGGGCATCTGAAATTACTATCAAGTCTGAAAAGCCCCCATCTGCAGGTATCCTTCCATAGTCTTCTTTCCATAGGTAGAACAATACACCATTTCCTAGTATGAAGGAAGATGATGTACAGAACTTCCTCCCAGTGAATTTAATATTTATCTCATTACAAGGTTCATGTGTCATTGCCCACTTTTAATCAATAAATTATTTTCTCCCTTTTAGATTTAGACTTTGATTAGCTTGAATCTCTTAAAACAATATCAGAAAAACAATTTATGTAAAATCTGTTAACTGTGATCCAGGTGTGTTGAATAAGTTTTCTTCCATTCATCACGGTAATAAAGCAACAAAGACCAGCCAGCTCTTTAAAGTATACTTTAGCACAGAAACTTGCATAATTAATGCCAACTTTCACAATAAGAAAATGAAAGCCTGTGTTTAAGAACTTCCTATTATTTAAGAATTTTCTCTGCTTGTCTCTTTTTCCCATTAGCAATTCAAATAGATACAGTGATGTTTCAATTTCTAAAGGGTAATGTATATGCCAGATTGTTATTATGTGGATAGTAAATGAAGGTTTTAAGGAATCTGTTAATAATACAAGATATTATTTTCAACGCCTTAAATGAAAATCATTCCAAACACGCCACTGTTTGTTCGAAGTTAACAGTCAGCCAATCAAGACTTGATGAAAGACAGTTCTGATATTTAAGTCAACCAAGCAGTCTGCTTAAAGATATGTATTTGCCAGATAAGCCATTTTTGAAGCATGATCCTATGTTATCTAACTGTCCTTTTGGTGATGAGGTATTACACTACAAGGTCTCTCTGCACTGTGAGGTTGATAAGGCTGAATGTGAACACTGGCAGACACCTGAACTATTTGACTTACAAATCAGTATTAGAGCATAAAGTTTTCAGGGACAAGGGGCCTCGGTGGATTACTAAGTGATATTTATCATTTGGCTTTCTCCTTCACAAGTGCTTAAATTTAGTACCGTGTCAGCATTTGATAGGGAATAGTGGCATAATTTCAAGATAAAATTTACCTGTAAGAACAAAGTCAGTTTTACCATTTGAAGAATCAGATGAAACAAACAAAAATAGGTAGAAGCTCAATTAAGATTTAGAGAAATCCTGTGACTCACTATAATCTTATAAGCTAACTCTCAGTCATGTTTCTGTCTCTGAGGGTGTTGATTACCATGTAACACATTACAGAGAGTAATGATATACTTCCATTTCATCCCTGATAACTGGCATTTTTAATTTGCTGTTGCAACATCGATTGACCTAAGTGTTAGACTGTGAAACTTGATCAGTGGTCTGTCAAGGAGAAAACATAAAATGTTATAAAATAATGAATAGTTAGAGAGAGTAGAAACAACTTCTTTATAAAACGTAAGATTCTGTAATAGTTCAATCAAAAAAGTAAGTTAAATAAGCCCGCTTGAACAATAATGGCAATCTGGTGGAACCCAAATAGGCCTCAGGAATGACTGGGAACTAGGAAACTGAATGCTGTTAACAAGCCACAGAGACTTCTCTAATCTCAGCTTCTGCCCAGCTTTTGTGAAGGGTCCCACTAATCCCTCGTCTAGAGAATAGGGTTTAGGAAATAGATTCTCATTGGCGCATCTTGGGAGCATGCCTATCCCTGGACTAAATGAGAGGCTAGAGTCTCATTCTTCAAAATGTCTGCTGATGGCCCAGCGATTTTACCATAGACATTGAGTAAACGCTAAGATTCATAAAGGGGGAGGGGGGGCTTGAGAGGCAACCCAATAGGTGGCTAGCAAAAACAGTTAATACTTTTGGTTCAACCAAAAAGATCAGAAGAAATGTTTATTTCAAACTGTACAGGCTGATTTTTCTCTTTTCTTTGCTCTCATTGTTTTTTCTTTTTTGTTCTTATTTTTGACTTTTCTTTTTGAAATGGAAACTTTTAACGGCATTTTTTCTCAAATTTTTAATCAAAGTAGTGTGTCTAGATCAGTAGAAATAGATATAGATATGTATCTATATAAGTATATAAATATAAATATATATTCACCCTATATATATAAAGTACATGGCACTACAAGCTTATAATAAAACAAAAAAAAAGCCTCCTGCCCTACTGATTGCCCCCCTGATCTTGCTTTCTAGAAATAACTTTATTAGCTATTTCTCCTGGTATTTACCTCTACATTTCTAAAAATATGCTTCTATTACTATTTCTTGATGTACCAATTTTAAATATAATCTACTGATTTTCTAATATGGTAAATGAATAATTAGCATTCTCAGGTCTTTTGCTAAACTTTTTTTCACTCATATTCCCTGTATGATATTTATATCATAATTTCTAATGATATTGATAATTTATTTTTTTTCAGAATTATTATTATGAAGGTGTTGCTCACTGCTGATAATTGTTTCACTAAGAAATACTTTTTCTAAGTATTCTATATCCCTAGATCTAATTCTTCTCAAACTTAGGAACAGAATCCTCTTTTCCATGCTGTCACATACTTCAGGAAATCTATCAATTTCTTTTTTCTTTTCTCTCTTATCTGGGAGAAATCCTTCCTTAAGAATTCCACTCTCGGGGCCGGCCCGGTGGCGCAAGCGGTTAAGTGCGCGCGCTCCGCTGCGGCGGCCCGGGGTTCGCTGGTTCGGATCCCGGGCGCGCACCAACGCACTGCTTGGTAAGCCATGCTGTGGCGGCGTCCCATATAAAGTGGAGGAGGATGGGCACGGATGTTAGCCCAGGGCCGTCTTCCTCAGCAAAAAAAGAGGAGGATTGGCGGATGTTAGCTCAGGGCTGATCTCCTCACAAAAAAAAAAAAAAAAAAAAGAATTCCACTCTCATGTTCCACTCTGGAGTGGCAGTGTCTAGGTCAAAGACCCAGCTATAATTTTGGGCCCTCTCTTCCTCATCACCTAGAATCTCCCTTTGCTTTGCAGCTCACTTGGATCCCTTAGTTCCTTGACACCATATCTACCTCCTTCTTGGTTTAGTATTTCATGTGAAGAATTATTGACCATGATGAAAAGAGTAACTATAAGACATAAGGAAACCCTATATGGTACCCTAGGGGTGAGGGAGAGTACCCAAGGAAAGATAAACTTGAAGGGCTTCAGACTTTGTTCCAGAAGATGTGGTTTGGCCACCGGATAGCAGAGAAGTTCCTGGTTTAGCCGGGCTTGACCTGGTCTGGAGTTGTTGGACAATCAATAGGCACTCTCTGAAGTGCAGGCTGGGGAGCAAGTGATCAGCAACTGGGGGCGTGAGTGGACTTGAAATGGGAGCCTGGGTGTGGACAGGGGTTCAGGAAAGACTTGGGGAAGGAATGACTTCTTGGTGTGTGATGCAGGTGGCTGTGAGCTGAGGGGGTCCAGACAGGTGGCTGCATGCAGGCTGAGTGGGGGCTTGCCGCTGGCGTCCAAGCAGGCCACTGAGTGAGGCTGTGCAGGGACTTGCTGGGAGAGTTGTGCAACCTGCAGAGCAGACAGGCACTGCAGGACTCTGGCTTTCAGGTCAAGGAGGCTGTGGAAAAGTTATCACCGTGCAAGACTTCAAGGTCATGGAGGACTAATCGGGTCCCAGGCCCATGGCTGGGGTGGGCTCTGCCGAATGTCCTTACACCCACATGATGGACTCCCCCCTACACTCCCCAAAACCTACACACTCCATCCCTCCTAACCTGTGCCAGAAATTGCAGGAACCCTCTTCCTCTTGCAGTGTCCCTCCAGAGCCCTCAACCTAAAAGTTTAACAGCATGCTCACTTTAAAGGAGAAATACTTAAAGAAAATCAGTTATTTCTCACAGAGGATACATTGAAGGGTGCATTTGTAGCTGAGAGGCAATAAATTGATGATTGACACAACATCCTTACACTAATAGCTTCCTGAGAAAGTGTGCATGGTAAGGGTAATTTTTTTTTTTGAGAAATGGCAAATGGAAAATACTTTCTCTACCTTTCCACTTGATTGACACTTCGTCTGGGTGTGAAATTCTGTTGGTAATTCTTTTCCCTCCATATTTTGCAAACTTTTCTCCATTTTTTTCCTAGCTTCCAATGTTTCTGTTGTGAAGTCCAATCCCGTTCTGATTCCTAATTCCAATTTTTCCCTTCATGATATTTGACTCTTTCTTCCTTTTTTCTGTTATTCCCAAAATTTCCAAATGGTGAACCTTGAGGGCTTTTTTTTTTAATTTTTTGTTTTATTCATTGTGCTAAGCTCTTGAAGGACCCTTTGAACCTAGAAACTTGTATCTATCAGTTTGAGAATTTTTTTCCCATGGGATCTTTGATATAATCCTGTTTTTTTCATCTTTCTTCTGAAATTATTAGCTGGTTGCTGGACCTTCTGGATTGATTCTCTAATTTTCAAATGTTTTTTGTCAGATTTTCCAGGTTTATATATTTTTCTGAAGATTTTCTTGACTTTTTCTTCCAAATTGTTTTTTAAAAAATATAATGTATTATACTTTTAATTTCCACACACTTTTTTTGTTTCTTCTATCATTTTTTTAAAAAAACACAGTTATTGATTAATGAATATGATACAGGTTCTCGTGTATCTTAGGGTGTTAACTTTTTAAATATTTTCTTCTGTTCCCTGAATTGTCTCTTCCCTCTGGATTCTTCGTTTCTTTCTGTTTGTTTGAATGGGCTCTGGTTTGAGAACTAAAGGTTTCCCACAAATACCTGGAGTTTGAGTCAACTTGGGCTGCTATAATAGAACACCATTGACTGGGTGGCTTATAAACAACAGAAATTTTCCCCCACAGTTTAAAAATTCAAAGATCAAGACACCGACAGATTTGGTGTCTGATGCTAGCCGACTTCCTAGTTCATAGACAGTTATTTTCTTGTTGTGTCCTTACACAGTGGAAAGATGAGGGGGCTTTCCAAAGTCTCTTCATGAAAGAGACCTAATCTCCTTCATGGAAACTCTGCCCTCATGACATAGTCTTCTACCAAAGGCCCCTCCTCCTAGTACTTAATCTTGCACTGGGGGTTAAGCGTTCAACATAAGAATGTTGGGAGACATAAACATTTAGTCTGTACCCTCTGGTAACTTGAGCTTTCCTGTGAGCAGGGGTATGAGTTACCTACTATGCGGCCATTTATCTTTCCAGAGAAAATCTACTGATTGTCTGCTGGCAAAATTACACAACTGGCTGTACATTTTTAGAGATGATTGCAAGCAGTCAGTTCACTATGTAAACTTAAAAAAAAAGAAACCATTTTTAGTTAGACCCCTCTCCCCCAATCCCTACTGTACCTGTTGTCCCTAAATGAAATGCTTTTTTTGGTTCAGTTTCTTCATTTAAAAACTTCTAGTTTCTTGCCAGGGTGAGGAGGAGCAATAACCTGCTACTCTGAATAAGGAGAAGACCAAAGTGTCTAATTGCTCTTTACACAAATTTTAAATAATATTTATGTTTCAGCCCCATCTTGCACCTTCACCATCTGTAGTACTAAACATCTCCCATTTTTATATCCCTCTGACTTCCCACCGAGCGAATCAGTTTTCTATTCTCGGTGTCCCCCTTCGTGGGCTGTTGTCATTTTGCTCTCCTAGTTTTGCTACCTCCATTTCCCTGAAATTTGTTGATGTTTTTCCACTGGTTATTATCCCCTCTCCCATCTCTTTGTCTTTTGTATTTATATCTTTTTAATGTCTTCACTCTCATTTTAGTGAAATCTTGAGAAGGAGCAGAGAAAACGCCTGTACTTAATCTATCGTAATAAACTGGAAGTCCTGTAAGGAATTTAAGTCTGAAAATCCTAGAAGAGCTCTTTCTAACCTTGTTCTTTTTTTTCTAATAGATTTTATTAAAGTAAAACGAAAGAATATGTACCCTCTAATTTCATCCATGTAATAATCTCATGTTATTGGAGAAAGCTTCCCTCATAAGGATGAGCATTAGACATTTTTGGAAATCAGTGATTACTTGTTGAAAACTAGAGGGCTCCTTAAGTGTATGATCTTAGACCAGAAGCATCTATGTTGAGAAATGGTGGTTTACAATTCTACCTAAGGTGATCACTGCAGGGGGAAGTATCTAGGAACATATCTAGCCCCTAGATTACGATAAAAAATGAAATTCTTCTTTGACTTTCCCCATAGATTAACATTTTCAAATATTGGAAATATTTAGCTAAGAGTTATCCTCTTTGGTTTAAGTATAAGAAAAATTTTATGGGAAATAATATGCCCAACTTCAATTGTCTAGGGATTAAGATTAGCGTTGCGATCTCCAGAAATATTTATGGTACCCATTGTTGTCATAGATTATAGAGTTATAAAGATTACAAGGTGAAATAAGACATTTCATAGCTGCATGACTCTTGGCAGAAGGAGTCTAAATGTTAACTCATCAAATCTATCTAACTTGAAAGTTAGACAGTCAAAAAAACAAGAAATTATTTTTTGTGAGCCTGGTAGCTCAAAGAATATTTGCTTAACATAGGGCTGAACGTAACTGAAATTAGCATGGCTAGTCATGGGTTTTTTGTTTTTTATATAATATTTTCTTTGTCGGCAGAAATAAGAAGAGCCCTAAAGCAGGAGTTCTCATCAATTTTTCAGTTCAGAGATTCCTTTGAAAAAACTGATGAAAGCTGTGGACTCTTTACTCATAAAAAGTGCACAGACATGTATATTCAACCATGATTTTTATTCCATATCTGGGGATTTGTAATCCCTCTGAAGTGCAGATACACAGTCAAGAATCACTGGCTTAATGTCTTTCTCAAATCCTAGTGTTATTTTGCTAATATTATAGCCCCAGGGGAAATTTAAGTGGTTAAAGTCTGTGCTTAGACTGACGAAGAGACTATTCTAAGTCATTGGTGTTTCAACAACGACAGTTTTCTGGGACACGTGCCAGGTTCTTTGTGTATATTACCTTGTTTAATCTCCCAACAGTCTGTAAAATAGGTTTTCTACGATGAAGAAACTAGAGTTCTGAGAGGGTAGATGAATGATCCAATGTTCCATAGCTCATAAGTGATGGGCAGGATTCAAATCGATGACTTGACTCAAAAATGTCTCCTTCTGCCAAGTTATAATATTCGAATTGTTGAGTAGCTTCTGTGACAAATAATAAAATTCGGGCCATAGAATCTATTATATGTATCACCATAAAATATTTGGATAGCGGGTATTCAAATCAGCCTTGGAGAATATGAGCAATCTAATAAGTAGCGGGTAACACCAACTGGAACGAAAAGAAAACCAAGTTTCTCTTTTACTGGTACATGGTGTATTTTTATATATGTGTAAATTTTGACTTTACTAGAAGAGTTTTAAAAATCAAAGAAAATGGGTAAAATTAACCTAGAAGCTATATAAGAAACATAAATGGGGATATTTAAATGGTAAAAGTATTTCAGGCTAAAAAAAATAAAATAGATTTCTCAGATGTTTGCCCAGACTTTTCTTCTGAATCTTAGATCAAAATATCCATCTGCTTACTAGTTAAAACGACACGGAAGATTCGTAGTTCTCAATTCTACATGCCCCCGACTGACCTATTCTTCACTCCCAAACTCAAGTTTTTCTTTTTTCTCTGTCCTAATGATGACACCATCCACCATGACCCAAGTCATCCCCAACTTTCCTCTGTTTCTCAGCCCAACACCAAATTCTACAGAAATTTCCAGTCTGACCTCTTTCTGATCTTCCTGCTTCCAGGCTTAAACTTTCCCAGTCCAAGCTTCTCAAGGCTGACAGAATTGTCCTTGGCAGACATAAAGCTGATGATATAGCTGCAAAGGACTAGTCTAGAATTTTTGTATAGGGAGTTTCTAAGGGTTGATCTTGTTGTAAGTGACGGGGGGCACAAGGCGGGCATTGAAAGATGCGTGGTCTAGGGTTCTCAGGTCTTTCTTGCAGCCGGTGTTCGTAACATACAGGCCTGTAGTGAGTCTACCAGCAGCACTAGTGCCTTATACCTACAAACTAGAGGCTGCCAAGATGGTTCTAGCTAAAGTCCTCCCCGTTCCCCATAGGCATGCAAAACTGACACTTTAGTTGAATTATCCTTTTCCCTATTTTTACAACATACTGATTACGATTTACCATTAATGAAATAAAATATAAGATCTTCTCATAAAACAATAACATTATAGAAAGACATAAACTTTCTATTTGGATAAATTCTATTTAATCCTAAAAAGTTGGAATCTCTTTGAATTGTAAAATTCACTGATGAAATTCATTTAACAACTGATCATTTTTAAGTGATAGTTTTAATATCACGTGAAAGTTCAAAAAATAAAAATTTGGGCCAGCCTTGGTGGCCTAGTGGTTAAGTTCAGTGCACTCTGCTTCGGTGGCCCAAATTTGGTTCCCCGGCTTGGACCTACACACCTACGCAGACCTACACTCTGTTAGCGGCCATGCTGTGCTGGTGGCCCACATACTAAAAAATAGAGGAAGATTGGCATGGGTGTTAGCTCAGGGTGAATCTTCCTCAGCAATAATAAATAAATAAATAAATAGATAGATAGATAGATAGATAGATAGATAAATAAAAATTTAAGTATTTGTGAAGTAATGACAATGTATCCTTACCATTTTGATCATTTAGATTTTAACTGAGTATAGCTGTAATGAAAATGAATATGCAGAAGATGAATTTGAATTGTGGATTTTTTCTGAAATATTATATAATACAGTCAATTTGCCTTGATATTGGGAACTTAACCACAGTCAATAATAATCTTTCCTTGAATTACCATTTTGTTATAGTACAGGAATTCTTTAATCCTCAAAATTCACATTACTGGACAGCTGCATTTCAATGGAAGAAAACATTATTCTATCAAATTGTTGTATATGTGGGGATTGAAAAAAGAATGTTAATAGATTCTGTACAAATGAATCATTTATTTTATTGTGTTCTGATTATAACTATTTGTAAAAATGCAGAAAACATTTAATTAAAAATGATAAAAATCCTAATTAAATCCATAAATAATTACTATCAAGAATTTGATATGTATCTTTAAGCCTTTTTTTGACTGCTTAGACATGCCCCATTCCCTTAATCATATATGTCCTAGACAACAATGTATTAATATATGGGAGTTTAATTCTAAGAAGTTGGAATCTCCTTCAACTCATTCAGGTGAATAAATGTGGGAAAAGAGCTACATTCTCTAGTTGCTGTTGTGCAGGACAAAGGACATTTCAAGAGGGGACAGCTCAGAGATGAAAAATAGAAATCAGAAGACCAAGGTTGCAAACCTAGAACCTAGAGAAAGTGTTTTCAGTGGTAGGAAGGAGGATCCCAGGAGTTTCAGGATGCTAGAAAAAGACAATGTAGAGATTTATCAGGCATCCCTGCAGATTATGTATTGGAACCACTTGAAACTTTGAGAAAAGTGGGAGTTAAGATAAATATTTCTATCTTAAAATTAATATTGCTTATTAATATCTTAAATATTGCTAATTAATATCTTAAATATTGCTTTCTTAAAAAATTTTTTTTAGATCTAAGCCACCAGAGTTAATAGATTTATAATTGCCTTGTAAATAAATTACCAGAATATATTTATCTTATTTTGGAAATTCTCTCTGTTCTATTAACCTGTCTATGCCTACTTCAGGATATGAAATGAAACACCATTTCACTTACTTCCCCTTTATCGTACATTTTGATATTTGGTACAGCAAGCGTACTCCCATTACTATTCAGAGCATTAAGAACATTTCTTGCTAGTGAAATTTATAAACAGCTGGATTAAAGTTTCTTCCTCTCCCAAGTGATATCTTATTTAACATTGACTTAAAGACGTACTTTAGCTTTGGGGAAAAGCTGAATCAATATTGAAACTTCTCATTCAGGTATACTTTAGTTTTATAATTTCCTTAAAATATGATTGTGTTTTTCTTACTGGAGTTGCTTCTAGGTATTTTGTAGCTTTTGTTCCTATTGTAATGGGAATATTATTTCTCATGTGTATTTTCCCTTGGATATTGTTGACGCAAATGAACATTTATGATTTTGCATATTTATATTATATCTAGTCTGTTCTAATATTTTGTTCATTTCCTTGGTTAAAAAATCATACCATCGATGACAAATGTTAATTTTATCCCTTACTTCCTAATATTTAAATTCCTATTTCCTATTCTTGTCTTGTAGCGTTGCCTGGAGCCTCTAGAAAAATGTTGAACAATAGTAATGTTTTCCTGATATTATTGCAAATACTTCCAGTAACTATAATGTTTTCATCTTGTTTCTGATATGTCCCTTATAATTTTAACTCTTTTCTTATTCTTAATGTTTTTTATTTGTATTTTGTTTTTTCTCTAGATCAGCGTTTACAAGGTACTCTACTACTCTGATATGTCTCGGATCATATTTTAATTTTTTTAATATTTTCATCTAATAGATTTCTTTTATTTTCTTCCTATTTCTACAACTTAGTCGTTTTTTGTCTTTCTAGTATGCCTTTGTTTTTTCACGAGTCTTTCTTTACTCATTTTAGAATTCTAAGCTTGTCAGTCATCTCACCTTTTACACTTCAAAGCAGTTTTGCTAAATAATCTTTAGCAGCCAGCCCAGTATCTCTCACAATGCAGGTTTTTCAAGTTGTTTGATTAATTGGATTTTCTGAGCAAGTTATTGCCTACAACTTCAAGACAGATTGTTACTTTATGAAAAGTTCTTCCAGAAAAGATATATTTCTTCTTCTTTTTTCTTTTTTTTTGGTGAGGAAGTTGAGACTTGAGCTAACATCCCTTGCCAGCCTTCCTCTTTTTGCTGAGGAAGATTAGCCCTGAGCCAACATCTATGCTTTTCTTCTTCTATTTTGTATGTGGGATGCTGCCACAGCATGGCTTGATGAGCGGTGTGTGGGTACACACCCCAGATCCGAACCTGCGAACCGCAGGCCACAGAAGCAGAGTGCGTGGACTTAACTACTACGCCGCCGGGCCAGCCCCTAAGATATATTTCTTAAGTCCTATTTTATTTGAATTATTCTTATTCCCAAGAAAATTTATGGGGAGCTAAATTTCCTCAGACTATAACTTAAACTACTTACTAGATACCTATAAAGAAAAAAAGAAATTCTCAAGAATGCAACATGAGAGACTCCAACTTGACTGGCAATAAATACTTTATAATCTAGACACGTTTAAGCAGATTGTATGACTGCCACACCCTTCATAATGTTTACACTATTTCAGTCTTGGAATGTATTGATTTTGCCTTCAGTCACTTTATGAAGCTTGAGATTATATAAAAGTGGAAAATCCTTCTTTAAGGAATTTACCCATAAAAATGTGACAAAATCCTTTACATAAAGTATCATCATTTTTGTCTTATATGTCTTTTACCATTTCTATAATTTCAATAGATTTCTGATGTAGGGTTTTGTGTTTATCTTGGTCACTGTTCTAGTTCCTGGCATGAAGTAGGAGACGGTTAAGAAATATTTTAACAATAAACAAAATTTCCCAGCTACATTGGTCCGCATTCCATATTTGATGTCATAACTATTTCTGAAAAGTCTACAAAATTTTGCTCAAGCAAATTATTGCTTAGTTCATTTTCAAATGGTGTATGTTATGGGTTGGATTACTCAGGAAGGATACTCTGAGATGGAGTTTAGTATGCAAAATATTCTCGGGAAGTCTCCTTGGTATCAACAGCTGTGTTGTGGGAAGAAAGGAGACAGGACTGGATGGAGAGAGAAAGCGGGTTGTGATTCAGGCTTGACAACAGCCAAGTCTGACCCTGTTGGTAGCTCTGGAGCTAAAATGACCCATCAAAGTTGTCCTGAGTTGGCATCCAGCAGTCGTTAAATGTGGGTCACCCTGGGAAGGGGAGTACACTTGGGTGAAGTGGCTTTCTGCAGCTGAGGAATTCTCTGAAGGAGGGGTTGGTAGAAGGCAGTCTGCCCAGGGACACTCTCAGATGCTGGGGCAATAAGTCCTTCTTTGAAGGGGGATCTGGGCAGTGATCCTTTTGCACCATCGTATATCAACAAATAAACTTATGTGTGGGCAACATCAACTATGTAACCAGAGCCACAAGTGCTAGATTATCTTTGTATGACACAAGACACATATCTGAATTAACACGGCTAACTAACTCTGTATATGATAGGAGAAGTTAATATATTTAGAAGAATACTAGATGGAGTAATATAAAATGCTATATTTTGTGCTTCAGAGAATAGGAAGCTTAATAAATACTGGAACTTTAGGGAGATGTGAAAAAGATAAGATTTGAGTCTTTCTTTAGATATGGATTTGGTTTGGATAGACTTAGTGGACAGTGAACTCACTGCACTTTGCATACCCTTAGGTAAGATAGATTTGTCATGTATTTAATAAAAACTCTTTTACCTCTGAGAAATTAAACTCCACATTTGCAGTTTTTGACCACAGTGACCCTTTCTAACATTTATCTTACTCCCAGACTTCATTAAATATCTTCTTGGCTGAACTCTGAGTCCCTAAGCTTCCCATCTTGTAAAAGTCTGTTAGCTGCCACAGGCTGCCTTACTGTCTTGTCTCACCACCCATAACTACAGCTTCTTCTTCTGTTTTCTTACCACCACCATCCAGTCTGCTTCATTTCTTACCAGCACCATCCTTGCCCTTCTGTTAGAACCACCTTACCAGCTGCCATCCACACTCAACACATTCTCTCCACGACTAGTGCCAAGATGGAGAAAGCCCCAGTATTGTGCCAAACAGCCCTGTTACACTGTAAGATCCCTACATTTCTACTGGTCTTTGTACTACTCAAAGACCTCTTCCTATGCTTCCCTCAGTGAGATTCCCTTTCCCGTCATCTAGTTTGGCCCCTTTCAACCATTTATATGTTTCAAAAACCTACAATCATCCTTGTCTCTCTCACTTTCAATATTCATGCATCCTTTGCAGCAACCTTTTACTGGGTGTTTACAACACGCCGGGCATTGTGTTTCAAGGCATAAAGCACTCATTTACTTTCCACAGAACCTCAACAAGGTGAGTATCATAATGTCCATCCTAAAAATGGGGCAACGGAGATTCAGTTTAAATAATCAACTCAGCTAAAGTTACACAGCTTAAGTATTTCAAGCAAGATTCATGTTAGAGTCTATTTGATTCATACTTCTAGGACTTTTCAACTCATCAAAAAACAGGTGGCAAGCACCGTGTTAGGTGTTAAAATGCATGTCTTTGCTTCGTGGACCTCACAGCAGAGTGTGGGAAACCGCTAGCACAGTAAGAGCTGTGATGGTGGTACATGTGTCATGTTGTGGGTGCTTAGAGAAGGGAGCAACTATTCAGCCCACAGGAGTTGGAGATGATTTCACAAAAGAGGTGATGTTTAAATGAGATATCAGTGGATGAATAGGACTTAGTCTGTCAATGACTAATGGAGTAAGAGAGAGAAAATATCACATGCAACAGCATGGTGAAGTGGAAAAGCCCGGCATGTTCGAGTCTAGTATCAAATTGTCTATCTGGAAATGAAGTTAGTTAGGTGAAGTGACAAGAGATAAAACCAGAAAGATAAGTTAGGAAAAAATTAAGGAGAGCCTCGTATGTCAAATAAAGTTGTCCGACCTCCCTTAGCCTCCGCCCCTTCTTTTGCAGATAAACGAATGTTTGTCATGTATAATTTGAAAACTGAAATAGTGACTTTCCATGTAATTCTGATCAAAACCAAGGAGCTGATTTGAATAATGAAATAATGATGCTCCAATTACCCCAAAAGTTGCAATTATATGCAGGAAGAATCAATATCTTTATTCGTCTTCTCAACAGCCCCTAGAAAATATTGTGGTCTTAGCATTTTGGTGCTAATACCATGATAACAGAGCCCATGAGTGATTTTTATAGGGAAAATGTAGTCAGTTACCCTGCTTAAGTGTTTTAGGATCATGTTTGGTGAAAAGAATTGTATTGTTTGAGATTATTATCATTATTGTAGAGAAAGTTTCAAAAAGTGCTTAACTTGCTTCTCTTCCTTCCCCGTGTCAAGATAGCAAGTTTTTAGTTTAAATGAGTAACCTTTCCCTATGGACGTTTTTAGTTTAAATTACTTGCAAAATGTGTTTATCCTTAGCGTGAGAACTCTTCTTTGTTGCAAGAGTTCACTATTTCAATCATATATTCATCCCATTTTTCTACCAAACATTTCTTTTCTAGAAATAGAATATATATGTGTATTCAAAAAGGGATAACATCATCAACAGCTCATAATCGTAGCTCAATAATTAGGAATTATATCTATTGACTCCATTAGTAGTTTTCATAATGATCATTCAGAAGTGAATGATAACTGCTGTGGTCAAAAATTGATCCGATGCTCTTCTGATGATTGAACTCAGATGACTTTAATAGGGCTAAATTTAAAAAGGACATTTTGAACATAACTATCCAATAGTAATCAGCTTTACAATAGGTATTTTCACTTAGAGATCAATTTGGAATTTAGCTTGGACAATAGATTTTTCAGATTTTGACGGACATAATTAAAAATCTACCTAGTCATTTTGATATACAGTCTCAGTTACAAACCATTCTATGCTATTAATACTCAATGAGTTTGCTGCTCCTGGGGCTTAAAAGTTGGAACTGACTGAAAATATTTTTGTGTAGAAGTGGACAGTATGGAGAAGGAAGAATGTACTGATATCTAACGCATAAGGGCTGCTCAGAAGGGCTACAAATCTGTTTTGAACTGGGTCTGGGTTGAGTTAAGAAAATTATATGTGGGTCTTTACTTCTAAGTCCTTGAAATGTCAACCAGATTTATGTTTCTAGACTTACTGTCATTCTATTTTCCTTCACATTGACTCTAGAAAATTATCTTCAGACTGACACATTTTCTAGATCCAGATATTGCATTTTAATTAAAAAGTAAACCTAAGGAAAGAAGTCAAGAAGAGATCATGAGTTACTTCAGGGAATAGAATTGTATACAGTAGTCCCCCCTTATCCGCAGTTTCACTTTCCATGGTTTCAGTTACCTGTGGTCAACCACGGACTGAAAATATTAAATGGAAAATTCACTACGTCACAATGTCTATGTCATTCACCTCACTTCATCTCGTCATGTAGGCATTATATCATCTCATACCTTATAAGAAGAGTGAGCACAGTACAATAAGATATTTTGAGAGAGAGAGAGATCACATTCACATAACTTTTATTACAGTATATTTTTATGATTATTCTATTTTACTATTAGCTATTTTAGTTAATCTCTTATTGTGCCTAATTTATAAATTAATCTTTATCATAAGTATGTACGTATAGGAAAAAGCATAATACATATAGGGTTTGGTCCTATCTGTGGTTTCAGGCATCCACTGGGGGTCTAGGAACGTATCCCCTGTGAGTAAGGGGGGACCGCTCTATCTTTTCTTCTTGGTTTCCTGTCAATGTTAAGAGTTGACAAACCAGAAACCTTTTTGACTTGGCCCAATTTTTGTTGGCTTAATATCTTACGTAGGGCAATAAGTGACCATGATAATTTCAAAGCTGAGATTGAAATTATAGATCTTCAGGTTTTGAACATTGTTTTATTTATTTTCTTCTTATATTTGCCATATACTCGGGATAGCAAATTATACACATATATTTTCCCCATATCTTCTATAATAGAGGCTGTTGTTATCTCCCTCCACCCCCTGCAAAGGTATAGATTAAGTACCACAAAAGACGTATGCTGTTAAGGCCAAGGTTTATTTGTGGACAGAAAAATCTAATTTCTGCCTTCCATTGCTAAATGGCCAGCGTTTAAAACTGTTAGATATCATATGATGTCCTCAATGGCCAGGCACATAGTGATTAAGAGCATGCTTTCTGAAGGCAAAATACCAGGTTAGAATTTCAGCTCTACTACTTATTAGCGGTGTGGCTTTGGAGAAGTTAGTTAACCTCTCTGGGTTAACTTTTATCATCTGTAATATGGCAAAAAAATAACATCTACTTTATAGGGTTGTTTTGAGAATTAAATAAGTCAATATATGAATAGTAATTATAACAATGATAACAAATGTCAATTATAATGATAATTATCATTAGTCCTTGTCAAAAGGAAGAGAGTTGGGATTTTCTATTTATTCTGTTGTCTGTTTGAATTGGATTTGAAAGCATGCCCTCATCTGTTCCAAGTATTTAGGTTTTTTGCTGTTAGTTTTTATTTTAATTTTTGGAAATGGTAATATACTCATATAGCCCAAGAATCAAAGCAATATAAAAAATTATGCATGATGAAGTTTTATACTCATGCCATATCAGTCTACTCAATGCTCCTCCAATCAACCCTCCAGAAGTAACCATTTTATTAGTTTCTTGTATATCTTTCCAATTTCTTTGTGAAAATATAAGTAAATATGAATATATTTTATTTTACTTTCTTAATACACAAAAGGAAATGCATTAAAAACGTAATCCCAAACTTTGCTTTTTTTCACTTAATAATATATTCTGGAGATTATTTCTTCAGTACGTACGGAACTTTCACATTCTTTATAACAGCTGCAGATCATTACACTCTGTGGTTATATAACAGTTTATTTACTTGTCCTTATCACTGGTGGATGGCTTCCAGACTTTTGCTATTACAAATAGTGCTGCAGTGAAGAACCTATGTTATTTCACATATGTGAAGGTACATCTGTAGGATGAATTTCCAGGACTAGAATTCCCAGGTCAAATGGTAAATACATCTGTAATTTTTATAGATAAAAGCAAATTACCATCCATAGAGGTTGTTCCATTTGGCATTTTCACCAGCAGTGTAGGCCAGCAATTGTTTCCTCATGACCCGTGTAATAGAGGATCGGGCGTTATCAAATCTTTGGATTTTTTTCCAATTTGAAAAGTGACAAAAGGTATTCCAGTATGTTTTTGTTTTTTGCTTAAAAAAATAAAAATTTATTCTCTCACCATTCTGGAAACTAGAAGTCTGAAATCAAGGTTTTGACAGGGCTGTGGTCCCTCAGAACTCTCTAGGTGAGAATCTTTCCTTGCCTCCTCCAACTTCTGGTAGCTCTGGGCATTCCTTGGCTTGCAGATGCATCACTATAGTCTTTAGTCTTCACATGCAATTCTTCCTGTGTGTCTGTGTCTTCACATGCCCATCTTCTTGTAAAGATACCAGTCATATTGGATTACAGGCCCACCCTTCTCCAGTATGACCTCATGTTACCTTAGCTAATTATAGCTGCAACAACTCTATTTTCCAATAAGGTCACATTCTGAGGTACTAGGGATTAGAACTTCAATATATCTTTTTGAGGAGGACACAATTTACCTCATAACAAGACCCAATGAATATTAGCTGAAGGAATGAAGAGGATGAGTCTTGAACTGATGTTTTTGATCAGTACAGGTGTGACTGCCGGTACTATATTCCATATGAGAAAGGAACAGCTAAAGCCCGTGACAGGGCAAATGTAGCTCCACATCCTTAAGTTTTACTATGGTTTAAAATTAATAGAGATCCTACACTCAGCAACTAGGAAGAAACTAGAATAGACTCAAACACAATCCTCTAGAAATCTCCACTTTTCTAGTCACAATACACTGTCTGGTGAACGTGTTATAGGATGGGTAGAGTTCCTACTTGCGTTCTAGGATTGGATATGGGCAGAAATAAAAGGATTTATACTGGTAAAAAAAGAAAAGGATCTCCCACCACATCTTGTTGGCAAGTATGGTTGGCAAAAAAAAAAAAAATTGCCAACCATACTTCCAGTGTGCTTTTAACATGCATTTATCTTATTCTGAATGAGACTGTGCAACTCTGTATTTCTTTTTTTGTGAATTATCTTTTCAGGATCTACGCTCTTTCTTAATTGAGTTTGTTGTCTTTTGCTTCTTAAGTTCTACAAACTCTTTGTTTTAGGAAGAATAGCTCTTCTAATAAGTTTTTGCAAATATTTTTCTTCTTTGTCATTTGGCCCTGTTGTCTTTATGGTGTATCATAATGTACATAAATACTTTAAAATCAAATTTATTAACATCTTCCTTTTTGTCTTCTGAATGTTGTGTCTTGGTTGGAAAGCAATTTCCTAGTATTTTCATTTTCCATTGGTTTATTGTTTTTGAAAATTTCGCTCTTGAAATTCTGCTTCATCACATTTGATAGGGTGAAGAGATAATGGAAACAAGACAGGAAGTGTTTTGATGTAAATGTCTTGAACTTTGGTTAATTATGACAAAAATAAGCAATAGAAATTTAAGAATTTTGATACTTAAAATGATAATCCTAACCTATTAAACTGAAAATCCACAACTCTGATGATTTTCACGAAAGATAACTTTCCATTGACACAAAAGCTGAGAGTTGGCTTTACTTGTCTCTTTATTTTGGAGGGATTTTTCCACCATAATGTTTACAATATTTATTAGGCATTTGAGAATAGAGAGTCTGGGCGTGAATAATGACAGTTAAGCACTTGTGATTTGCTTGATACTAATGCATGATACATTTTTAGAAAATATCTTTGTAAAAATTTATTTGTTCAAATGCTTTATTTCTCTACTTATTCATATTATTATAGCAAGTGTATATATTCAGGCTATTAGTGAATAATTAAAAAGTGCATTGAAAATCTTAAAAAATCATATTGAAGTAAATAAAATGATTTAATACTTAAACGTATCTCTGATTTAATATTTAAATATTCTGATTTTTTAAAAATTATGACTCAGAGGCAATTTTTTTAATTGTTTTTACTATCAATTATGAATAAATTGATGTTGATTGATTTCATTAATCAGTTAATTTTATTTGATTATGAAAATTTAGTACATGTGGCCTTAAATAACACATTTTCATAGAATTGAATATCTTTCTACACCTGATAGAGTCCTTTTTTTTTTTTTTTTTTTTTTTTTTTTTTTTGGTGAGGAGATCAGCCCTGAGCTAACATCCGCCAATCCTCCTCTTTTTGCTGAGAAAGACGGCCCTGGGCTAACATCGGTGCCCATCTTCCTCCACTTTATATGGGACGCCGCCACAGCATGGCTTACCAAGCAGTGCATCGGTGCGCGCCCGGGATCCAAACCAGTGAACCCCGGGCCGCCGCAGCGGAGCGCGCGCACTTAACCGCTTGCGCCACCGGGCCGGCCCCGATAGAGTCCTTTTATTTTCTTCTTCATTTCGTAAATAAGTTTATAGGCTTGCCTTACTACCTCATCATTATAATTTTTTAGGGATACATGTGGAACATAATGGTGAAAAAATTTCATTTCGTATAGTAAAAGAAGCTATAAGTACCACAAATAAATAAAGCATGGCTAAAATACTTATAAGGAAGATGTAAATGGATCCGTGGTATATATTATATTAGGAAGAAGAAAATGAAATAAGTGAATTTAATGTTCTATATTATAGATACACATATTTACATAAAATACACATGGATGTACCATATATATGTACCTTATATATATATATATATATATATATATTTAAAGTCAGGATACGTGTATCCATGTTTTCTGTATGAGTACTTAAATATGAAAATATGTTTTCATGTTCTTATTTACATATGTAATTTTAATCTTTATATACCAAATTCCGGGGCAAAAGTTTAAAATTCAATAATACAGAAAACTAGTCTAGGGGCTGACTCGGTGGCATAGTGGTTAAGTTCACGTGCTCTGCTTCAGTGGCCCAGGGTTCCCAGGTTTGCATCCCAGGCATGGACCCACTCACTGCTCATCGAGCCATGCTGTGGTGGCATCCCATATATAAAGTAGAGGAAGGCGGGCACAGATGTTAGCTCAGGGCCAATCTTCCTAACCAAAAAAAAAAGAAAAATAGTCTAGTGCTCAAAATATATTTTGATTTACGTTCTTAATCAGAATACATCACACCCTCTCCAGGGATCAAGAAAGAAATGTTAAATCAAATAAAGTTTCTCCAGTAATCTCTGCAGAGGCTTACATGTTTGCATTGACAAATATTATTAAATATATGAGTGCAAGCACTTATTAAATATATTGTTCTATAAACAAAATTGGTACTCACTCCCATGTTCTTGATGAACATATTTGTCTTCTAATGTACAGAAGATTATTTACCTGATGAATTGCACATCTATAACATCAAATGTTCTATATGTGCACCCATGAATTTTAAACAAAAAAACACCAAATACCAAGAACTAATTCTAATATATTTAAAAATTACTGGATCAATTGAAACCTATTGTGGATTTAACAAAACCAAAGCGATATTTCCTTTTGGAGATACACTTGAATTAAATATGCAAGCTGCGTGTGTTGAAAACACATCAGTTTGTAATTGGATCTTCCTGAAGCTGTCCAGACGTGCACAATAGCCGTGGCTTTTGCTCTTGCAATTGCTTTAAAATTAATGGGGAAAGGAGAGTATCTAGTATACTATCTCTTTTCATAATACATTTTTTAATTCCTTTTAAGGAAATGCGTAGCCAAATGAAAAATAGAAGTTCTAATTGTCTTTTAAATTGTATGAATTTCACTATTAAAAGAAACCTAGGGGGCAAAGTCAAATAATAATATATTTCTTACTTCTAGTGAACATTCTTTTAATCTAGAACCAAATAGAAAATATTGTTAATTAGTATAAACGACAAAAAATAACCTCTGTGACCTCCCTCTAATCTTTCTGTTCATCAATTACATTGTTTGTATTAACATGTCATCGCTATAGAAATATTTTTCTAGATTTCATTCCTTTTGCATTTTTTTAAATTTGCAGGAGATAAAATACAGTCCTACAGATAATCATTTGTTACAAATAATCACTATATCCTAACTTTTAGTAATGGGTACATTGTTGAATATAGTTAATTTTGAATTTATTTTAGAAAACATAACTCTATTAAAATATAGAAACATAATTTATCAAAGGAAGATAATTTATCATGCTCTATTTCAAATATCTTGGGAATATAAATAATTCCTAAATTCATAAGCAATTTCTAAATAATTCTTAAATGATATTTTAATAAATATTTATTATTTTTGATGTGTTTAGCTCTCGTTTTTATTTACTGTAGCTTTTATGATATTTTAGAAAAACTATCAGAATTTATTTCTCAACCATTCCCCATCCAACGGTACTATTTGAAAATATTTGTCACATCATAAGCGCTAAATAGCAATGTTTTTTTATCTGTGATGACACTGAAAACATGAAAGTTTATGAAATGAAACTGTTTATAAATGTCATGTGATATGCAATTTATTCTCCTCTTTAGAATATGGCTGGATACACATTAAATGCTGAGTAAATCTTTGCTTGTTGATCAAATGAATTCCATTATTTGATATTTTGCCTGAAAAGTACACTGTCCCATTAGAAACTCTTAGCTCTCAACCAGAATATCTGTAGTTATTTTCAAAGCCATCTAAAGTCATCCAACAGCTGCTAAATGAAGTATTTAAATATTTCCATTACATTTTCAAAGAAAATATATTAGATGTGCAAAAATGCGTTAGTGTTAAAGAGCACCATAACTCTGTACTGATATTATAGACAGTCTCGAGTGCATTGCCTTTCAGTTGCACTTAACATTTAATTGCATAGTTTGCACTTAAAAATCACTGAAATTGGTTTAGAAGAACCTTCAAGTAGTTGCTTTCTCTAGACTATGATTCTAAAAATTGAAACAAATTTCAGGTTATAAGCTAGTACATGTTTTAACACGTCTGTGAATTTTAATTTTATCAATTTCAATTAAAATACCTAAAAAATGAAGAATTTATTTTTATGAGTGAGTTTTGCATACCATTTGAAGATTTGATGAATAATTACTCTGAGCATATGAATTTTCTTACTTTTAATCTAAGTAACTGAGATCTCTTAGATTAAAATCTTACTTTTAATCTGAGATAACACTGTGTAAGTGTTATCATAAATGATAATGTTCTAGTTCCTCTGATGAAACAGACTGAAGCAAAGAATTTTGAGAGTTGAAGTGCCCCAGAAACATTTTCTAATAATCCAAAATTTTGATAATTATGACTTGTGACTTTATATTTTCATTTTTTAACTCTCAAAATGATTTTATATTTAGGCTTCTAGTACCAGTTTCATCTCAGTACAGTTTGGTTCTTATAGGGAAGACTTAGGTCATGGCCATCAGAACCTGAAAATTAGATAATATTTGCACAAGGACTTCAGAAATTCTGAACGTTATAATCATATAAAGGCTCAAGAGTAGAAAATATGAGTGGAATAGCCTCAGGGTTTGTTACAGACGCAACAACATAGCAGCAATTAATAGGGACCACAGACAAAAGTCACTTCACTTGCCCTTGGAAAGCTGTCCCTGTGTACATCTATAAAGAACTGAGACATCATTACACGTCACACTGACTGTGGAATACTGTTAACTTCTTTAGTCCTTTTCAGAACTGTTTAGCAGAAAGGTCAAAGAGTAATTGTTATGTTTATATTAGGCAGAAGATACGTGTGAATAAGCAATGGGCCAGATTGACAAACGCTAACATGAAATTTACTGGAAAAATAAATGCAGCCATGGGGGTTAAATGGATTATGAAGAAAATACAACCAGTTGTGGGAGTGATGGGAAGAAAAAGAGATGCTGAGAAGCAAAATTCTACTCGTCTTGTATGCAAATCATTTCCCACTGCAGGGAAGGAAGATTAAAAGAGGTTATCTCTGTGCAGAAAGAATAGGAAAATGATTGTATCTTGACTTGGAGATCAGGTTTTCATCATCCACAAGACAAATTTCTCCAGATTCTCTGTTATTTATTGAAGGGTTAAAAAAAAAAAGAAAGAAAATTGAAGTAGGAAACCCCAGCCCAGATGCTAGAAGACACAGGCTTAACGTCTTTAAAATGTATCTGCCTCTGGCAAGCTAGGCATTTATTTCAGACTCCTCAGGATGCGCTGTCTGTGCTGGGTCTCTCTACCTCATTCATGGACAGCTGCTTCCCAATCTCTTGGCTTCCAGACCCTTTCCCTGTGATTTATCCTGAAGACAGAGCTGCCAGATTATGAGTTTCTTGGGCACGCATATTCAGTTGATCCTCATTTTGCTTAGAATAAAATCCAAATGTCAGCCTATTGTTTAAACTCCTCCAAGCCCTAGTCCCAGCCTTCCTTCCCAGTTTTATTCCTTACTGTGCTCTGTCATGGACTGGATGCTCCATATAAGCTAATCTATTTGTATTCCTCATGCATGTGACACTTTCCCACCGTCTTAATTTTAGAAGGAAAGAAAACTAATTATGTTGGATAACCGTTATGCACCAGCCCCTGTGCTAGACCCTTTCATATATATTGTGTGAAACTGTTGTTACACAAGACAGGCATTATTGATCCTCTAAGTATACAGCCAAGGAATCTGAAGTTTTGACAAGTGTGAATGACTTGCTTCTTATCACATAATGAGTAAAAGACAGAGAAGACTCTGGAAAGAATTTGCGTGAATCAGTGTTCATATCTCTCCTCGTCACACTACCCGACCCATGTTATTTATTCGTTTGTCACATGTTCTCTCCACATAATAAAATCCACACTCAGATTTTTCTTCTCAACAAAGCTTTTGTTTTCCTGCATTCATTTTTTTCAGTTATAAGGTAATCTGTGTCTTCAATGAATTATTACAGGGAACTTACATCATAAATCTTTATGGTAACTATTATTAATATGTCCATAACCTATTTTTACTAAATTTTAGAGACTTTTACTAGGATATTAGCTACTTAAGATAAAATATATTTCTATTTAATTTTTGTACCCTTGTGGAGAGTATAGAGTAAACTTCAGTCAATATTGGGGATGAGTTAATGAATGAATGAAGAATGACTAGCTATTCCCTATGAATTCTCCTTAACTCCATATAGTTATTAATAGGATAATATATAACACAGTAACCATTACAGTGCCCTGCACTACTGTTTGAGTTTGCTGATGATGAAGATAATGACCATGAATTGACCTTTTCTAGGGCAGTCATTCTAGAAATCTAAGATACCATTCTATTTCTAGGGTATTGGTTAATTTTCAGTGGCTGGTTTCAAATGCCAGATCAGGCTTGGATGCCTTCTTGCAGAGATTCTTTATGAGCTATTCTTTTTCCCACTGCTGCTTTCTAACCCCTGCACAGTATGTGTCTAGCCACAAAGCCACACATTCCTTTGACTCATAGCCTCTGGAAGCAAAGACGTTAGCAGTTGGGGTCTTTTGTGACACCATATATTTCCTTTCAGGGTTTATTATAACTCCCTTGCCTGAGTGGGTGGTAATATTATTTACTGCTACTATAGTAAAAACATAAAAATGTAAATAACGTTAATGCAGGTTTTTACTAGAGATTGCCTCTGACTGAATGCCCTTGACATCAGGATTGGTGTAGAATATTAAAATAACATTGACATGAATATTTAATATAAGAACTTGCATATAAACCATGGTTTCTAATTTAATATATCTGATGGTAATAATTAAGTTCATTATAAAAAGTAGAAGAGATAAGAAAGAAATAAATGATAGGGCAAATGATTTCTATGTACAAATTATCCTATATGAGCATGAGACTAGTAAGTGAAAAACAGAAGACTTAATTAAAGTCACTCAGTATTTTACCTTGAATGAATCATAAAGAAAACAATCCAGCCTGCTCCTTTACTAGAGGTACATTTGAGATATTTTATTAGGTATTAAGGAAGGATTTCCCTAATTTCGTTTAGTTGTTTGTTGTATGCCTTTAATATAATTATCATTAATGAACAGATTATTCTTGCAAATTAGAAACACAGTAGATGTCTTCCTTTAAAGAAGATGCGGTATCTAGGAAAACAGAAGTGAGTATTAATTCCCCAAATTTTAGAAAATAGCAAATCATAAAGTCCTAAGTGATTAAATAAGAGCTATTATCAAAATTACTAGATTCTTATCTATTGTAAGTCAAATTGAATTTGTGAAATTATTGTATGAGCACTCCTAGAATCAAGTTATCCTGTGCATAAATGAAAATAAAGATATGAGTTAGTCTTAATCCCTTCCTGCAAAGGCTATTTAGCATCTTATTATTGGAGGATTAATTTTAAATAGTTGAAGTTAAATTGTACTCACTTGATTTATCCAAAATAAAAAATAGTTAGTACCTGTTAGAATGCCACTTCATAAAGATTCTATTAACTAGTCAATCTTGTCAGTGACAGTTCTTATCAAGACACTAGATAATGACCACAAAATCAGCTGGGTCATCCTGATTACCTAACTGACATCAATAGCTCCTGAGGAGACAACATAGTTGAAAGAGTCTTGGCTATGGATACAATGAGAACAATATTCAAATCCCAGCTTGTCTACTTTAACTTTAGAATTTTGGCAAATTGCTTATCCTTTTCAAACTTGTCTCCTTATCATTCAATTGGTATAATAATATCTGTTGGACAAGATTGTCCTGAGAACTCAGTGAGTTCATGTGTAAAATCAGTAGCATTGTGCCAGGCACAATTCAACAAGTAGTAGTTGTATGATCTGATGGAATTCTTTAATAGGTGACTTTACAGGGAACATAAATATGTTTATAAGAACTGGAAAGCTATAGATGAACTGAATACAGGCCTTACCCAACAGATTAAATAGCCCTTATAGAAACTGATTTTCATTTATAGACAGAGAAAAAAATTGAAGCAATAGACATTACTTGGAAGTTAATTATTATTGCTTTCTCCCTAGCGGTAGAATCTATAGCCTCGGATGGTTTATTCTAGTTGTGGTATGTTGGTGTTTTTATTCTTTATAGCATCTTGCCATGTTCTCTTCAGAAGATCCATGTGAGATCTTGCTGAACTTATTCTCTGTATTAGTCCTGAAGTGTTAACTGTAGACACCTCTGTGCTTCTCTTTCTGTAACTTGGCTCAGATCAGTCAGTGGGCTGTAAAGTGTCTCCGCCCCAACTACAAGCATTCACAGTACCTCTTGGTTTCTGCTATCCACTTGAACCCCTGTTGCTATTTACTACTATTACTGTTACTGTGGTGACTGTTGCAGAACAAAGTGATACAATTCTTAAAGTTCTCTTGCAACTCCATGAGCTACTTTTGGCCTTCTCCTAACTCTTCACGATTATGTTATGTGGAAGGTGGGAAAAGATATGTCTAGCTCTCCATAAGCTTAAATAGGAAAAGAATAGCTTGTCAAGTGCTACCAGAAAAACTATTTGCGTTTTTTGGTCAATTTTCTTGCCTTGCATTCTAAATGTCCCCACTGGACTTTGAAAAGATCAAAGTGACCATTCACCCTTCAACTGCAGCGTTTTTTCTAGACTCTTGGCCATGCATTTACTACTTAACAATTGCATTCCCTTTAGATATAATCGGTTTAATATGAGTGTAATAATAGCTAACCTTTTTAAGTGTCTGCCAGGCACTGGTATAAGCTCTTTGCCTGAACTATATCATTTAGCTATTACCTAGATATGTTGATTTCTAAATGAATTAAAAGTATCTGCATCTTTTGGATTAGACTAAGATTGTACATCCAAACTAAATAAATTTGGTAGCAAGATTAATTTTAAAAATATGTATAAAATCAAGGCAACAATGTTTAATCTCACCTTTACTTCCCAATAAATTGCTTTTTGTTGCCTAAAGCATTGAATTGAGAAGGATTTTCAGTCCCCATTCAGTTCAGGCGGGAAAGAATACAATTTTATTACTTTTCTGTAGCTGCTGTAACAAATTACCACAAACTTGATGACTTAAAACAACAAAATATATACTTATCACATTTCTGGAGGCCAGACTCCTGAAATCAAGATGTCGGTAGGGCTGCATGCGCTCCGGAAGCTCTCAGGAAACATCTGGTCCTCGCCTTCTCCAGCCTCTGGTGCCTGCAGATGCCCCTTGGCTTGTGGCCCCATCACCTCATCTCCGCTTCTTTCTTCACATTATCTTCTCCTCTATGCATCTGTGTCTAAACTCTCTCTGCCTCTCTCTTCTAAGGATACTTGTGGTGGCATTTAGGGCTCCCCTGGATAATCCAGGATGATCTTCTCATCTCAAAATCCCTAACTTAACCATATCTGTACAGACTCTTTTTCCAAATAAGATTATAGTCATGGGCTCCTGGGATTAGAATTGGACATATTTTGGGATTCATTATCAGCCTACCACAGTGATTGCTTAGCAACATCTGCCATGGGCAAGGGAGAGGGTGTTGGTAGCATGCATGCCATGTTTTTGCCATCAGTGACCAAGTCAACGATTTTACAAATAAGTGTTAGGTTATGTGACTTGTCCAAGCTTACTGCATCAGAAGAATCCCGGCAGGAAACACATGCTTAGTATACCATATACACATAGTGGTATAATAAGTTGAGTAATAGAAGAGAGTTTAGCAAAGGGGTTATTGTAAAGATATGAGCAGGGTTGAGGAACTCCAAGGTTTGTTGAAGTGTCTCAAGACTAGTAACAGAACTTCTAAGGCCTGAAGGATCAAGGGGAAATTTACCCTGAACTGACAGCAGCTGTGGCCTTTAGTAGACGATTGCAGGAAAGTGGGGGTGAGGGATAAATACCAACCACACTTTCTTTTCTCTTTTATCTTCTGCTATTGTTTTTCATTGGCTGAACCCAAGTAAAAGCCAGGGGGCAAGGTAGCCTGTTGTCATTCATTTAAGTCAGTTCACTGGGCACATGGCAACACAGAGAAGGATGGAGAATGGATCTGAAAGGACAAAGAGAAATATGCAGGCCAGTCTCATAGATCATTAGCGTCATAGCTGGGAGCATAGTCGAAACTTCTCTATTCTAAAATTTATTACAATTTTCAACATATCAAATTTAATTCAACAGATGTTTATTGAGTACATACAATGTTAAGGCTCTCCAAAAAATGTAGCACTCCAAAAAAATGCCTAGGATTTTTTTTAGGTTATAGGAAAAGCAGACTGGAGTTAACAAAAAAAAAAAAATCAGCATTGTTTTTACAATGGTGCTGTGACTCTGAACTTAAGTTGGAGTGAGAATGAAGATACATAGAAGGATGTAAATTGGAGCTACACTGAAATAAGCAATTAATAGGACCTGGTAAAATATTAGATCTTGAGTGCAAAGGAAAACAATAGAAAAGAGAAGGCCAAATATGAATCCAAGATTTTAAAACCAAATTAGAAAATGTTTCTGAAATTTACGAAATTAGCAAAGTTAGCAGACAAGCTCCTATAGAGAAATTTACTCTTTGTCTTAAATTTGAGGTCCAATAGGATATCTATGTCAATTTGACCAGAAGGCGTTTGAAATATGGGTTGATTCCTGGGAGGTAGGATAGGAAGGAGGAATATGATAAAGATTCTGTTCATTTATTCATAAAATTGTATTGCTCCCTTCCTGTGAGCTATATACTCTACAAGAATTTGGTAATAGTCTAATGAATATGATCAACTAATATTACTACTTCCAAAGAAATATTTAGAGATGGCAGACATTTAACAGATAACTCTAAGAAAATGGGATAGGTGTTATACTATGGGATGTATACATATAAAAGTAGAACTATTTGTTCTTGCTCAGAGATGATAGTTGGAATTATAGGAGTTGAGGAGAAAGCTTAGAACATTGACACAGCATAATTCTCCTGTTTGGGATATTTTGCACAGATATTGTGGCTATGATAATAATGGATTTTGTTTTCTGTCTTATAAATACCAGTACTATTTACACAGCTTCAAACTAAATCAAATCATGAAAAACACAAAATTTTGCAGTTGATTCCACATGTTTTTGACAACTCTATCATATTTCTTAAAGTTGTAAGATATATGGATGCAAGAGATTACAGATGAATACAAAGAATATTAGGGACAAAGCCATGGTAGCATCTCCACATTTAAGGTGTGGGAGGGAAAAGCTGGTACTAGTATTTGTAATAAGGGGACTCAGAGAGACTGGAGGTCTAGGATAGAATGAAATACCAACATCAGCCACAGATGGATTTCCAAAAAGAAAAGTGGTCAGTGAGCTGAAACAGTGCAGAAGTTCAGGAAAATGTAAGAATGAGAGAATAAACCCACTGACTGGTGAAAAGGAGGTCATTGATGACTTTTTCGAGAGTGATTTGAATAGTAAGAATTCAGGAATTTCCAGAAAAACTGGAAGCCCTAATGACTGAGGGGCTATAAAGTGAAGAAATAGCCAAAGTGAGGATGGTAAATATTCCCTAAGTGGAGAAATGGCAAAAACTGAAGGAATTTTCATTTTTAGAATATGGGATATTTACATATACTTGTAGGTTCAGTGAGGTGCCAAAATGGAGTGAAGGAGAAGTTGTGCTAGAGACAAACAGTGGTCAAATGATTCAAGGAATGAAATGGAATTTCAAGAGCATGTTTTATGGAGTAAATACTGCGAAAGGTAGAAAGCTTTTTGTTTTTTTCCTTACTCAGAGATAAAGGTCATAACACGTAATAAAGAGTCAATAACAAATCAAAAGCTAAAACAGAGGCCTGTTTTTAGAGGATCAGATCAGGAGATTTAGGATAAATCTCCATGAATCTATGCCTTCCTCTAAGAACATTTGAAAATTTCAGAATTCAGATAGTGGGAGTTGCTTTTGGCCAAGGAATGGCAAAATGGGACTATCAAGGAGAAAAAAAATTACATGGTGACGGTAAATGCTTTATTGTAACAGTTGACATTGGCGTTCAGGCTAGGAGAGAGGTAAAGGAAGCATAACCGAAAGCAGGCATTAAGAAAATTCTGAATAAATCCAGTCTTCTTCTCATGACTTCCAGGCCTTTCATGATCTGGCCCCTAGCTACATTTCCAGTCTCATCTCAGGCCACTGCCACTCTTGCTCAATTCCGGACACAGGAGCCTTCTCGGAGCTTCCAAAATTTGCCAAGCTCTTAGGCTCTTTCCTCGAATTTGTCTATCTGGCTTCTCACAATTCAGATCTCAGTCACATTTCTTGACTACCCTTATCCATAGTAGCTCTGCAGCCACCATTTTACTATCTGCCGCAACACCCTATGTATTTTCTCCATTACCTTTAATATAATTTATAATTATTTATATGTCTGTTTTGTATTTATTTGGTTTCCCTATTTACTGATTGCTTCTCCCAGTAGAATGAAATCTTCGTAAGACTAGAGATAATATTGTAGACCCGGCTTTAATCAGAGTGCCAGGTTCATAGCAGGTCATCAATAAATATTTTTAAGTGAGTGAATGTATAACAAAGGGATAGGAACACATAAGGGTAGAGGAAAAGTTGCTATAACCAGGGATGGGGGAAGGAAGAAAACACAGTGAAAAAATAGAATTCTACCTTGTGTAGAATTCTTATGGTCTTCATTATGTAGCAGTGTTAAGTACTATCTAAATCTAAGATACAGCCACCCAATGGGTGAATGACGGAGAATGCAGATGGAAAACTGCTGACTCCAAAGGTTAGTAGGATCCTAATCTTAATTGTTCAAGTCCATGACGATCATACCAGAGATTGGAAAGAGGTGCTAAGGCCACTGAGCAACGTGGACAAACTTAAACTGATGGCGTATTAACTCAACCTGTCTAACTGCTGCTCACCTGCTTGCACAAGTAAATTATTATTTATTCTAGACATGAAGGAGCAGATGCACATTTCATTTATCTTGTTATCTGGGTACCATCTGCAGCAAAACAGGTTTGTAAAACATTAGTATGGACCAGTAATTTTATTTCATTTTTCATCACGACCGTCATCATCATCTTTTTTTCTTCATCACCATCTCCCTCACTGTCTTTAGGAAAGGCATTTGTTTCAAGCGTTCACAAATCTGCTGACTACTGCGTTAAGTACCATTTTATATGCCTACATTAATTGTCTGTCTTTTCTTTTTCTCTCCCCCTTTTTATCTTCCTTATTCCTAATGCAATGAGATTTTCCCCATTTTCAGCTGGAGGGTATTGAATTAATGGTCCATAGACAGAATGAAACAGTGAAAGTTTGGCTGAAATTGACAGTTTTTTAAAACAGAATAGCCCATAAGTTTTGACTGGCCATATATATATTTTTTTTCTTCTTGTTTCTTTTTGTGAAACCACTAACCAACATGAGTGAGAAAACAAGTTTAAGTGGCAAAGTATAAACATCTGAAGGCTGGGCAAAATGATACCTTAATGTGACGAATGGTATTGCTCACTTTTATTATTGTACAGAAATGTCTTTCCTTCAAACTGAAATAGAGATACAAATAGCATAAGCAGGAGAATAATGGCTCACATACTTCAGAGCTTTTGTCTATGCTGTGGCTGTCCCTTGGTAGCTTAAAAAAAAATGTCGTTATTCAAACCAGACCTTATTATAAAGAAAAATGTTTTTGCTTTAGAGTTTTCAGCACCTGTTACATCCTTCCCCTCTGTCCAATGAGAACATGCTTTAGTTCACCTACAAGAAAAATTTTTATAAAGCAAAAAGGAAAACAAAGTAAGGGAATAATTTTATTTCTGGAAAAATAGATAATGCACCTGTCAACTTGTATTTCAGTGGCCTTCACTGACATTTTCTAGTGACAGCAGCAGAGATTCCAAAATTGCTTCCATAGGCCCTACACGGAGAAAGGTAACAGAGGACGTTATTAATTTTAACATAGAGTAATTTATTGAAACCCAACACTCCATTATTAAAATATTGGAATTTTTTCCCTTTCCATCCCACTCATCACTCTGAATGAATCCACATTCTCTTTCCTTTATCTATTCCCCTATCCCCCAAAAAAGCCATCTGCTATTTCCTTTATGAAAAAATAAAACCTACAATTAGTGTCTTGTTCATCTTTTCTTTCTCAAAAAAAGAGAACTATTATGCAAATACTCTGCAATTTGGTTTCAAATACTCTTTGTAGTGTGATGAGCAATTTTCCTTAATACAACTCCAGCTTTTTGGCCAGGACTTACTAATAGATTTTTTTTTAAAGAGAACTTTCATGCAACTTTTTTACACTCTTCTGATGTAAACTTTTCAAATGCGTATTTAGAATGGAATTATCGTTACTCCTTGACTGGTAAAAAAAAAAAAAATTGTTTATCTATTTTGTCCTGAAAAAGAAGCCTGAAATAACTTCGAAATCTTTCTTTTACCTTAAATTTCATCATTCTCTTTATCTTAAATGGCCTGTACCAAATAATACTCTCAGGAAATCAGAGAAATATGTTTTCTTTGGCTTTATCTGAAAGCGTATTGTAAGTGATGGCAGTTTACGTGTAAGTGCGAATTTGTTGTTTGATGTTGGTTTCTCCTCCCCGTTAGGAACTGAAGTCTGATTTGACCCAATTCATCCAGGTATGGCTAATGTCAGGTTTGGGACATCTTGTTAACAAGATAAGCATTTACAGTGCAAAGTGCTCATGAAACTGAAGTAAAACTTTACGGTATTTTTACTATCACAAGAAATAGCACTGCACTAAGAGTCAGAAATCCTGAGTCTTAAAACTGACCCTGCTAATTAGTTGCCCTATAACCCGGGGCAATCAACCCACTCAGATTTGGTTTCCTTGCTTACAGCTCAGAATTACTACCTCTTTTGACTGCTTCGTAGGTTTATCACGAAGGTCAGACCACTGGTGCATGTTACTCCTTTTGCAGTGGCTTATAAAGATACACATTTGACGGGGATGTTCCAGAGTTCTCGAAGTTTCATATTTCCTGCACTAGCTTCACCCAACCCAGCGAGTTTGCTACAAATGCAGGTTTGGCAGATCCACTTCTAGACCTGATTATCTGGGAGGGGGTCCAGGAAAGCTACACTCGTCATGATAAACCTAGGTGCTATTATGCACATGAAAAACTGAGAGCCATCAAAGAGAAATAGAAGACAATCACTGTAAATTTAGTTCAAGTAGATGTCTAATCCAGCCCTGGTGGTCTAGTGGTCAAGATTTGGTGTTCTCACTGCCACAACCCGGGTTCGTGCAGGGACCCACAACACCCACCTGTTATTATTTTTTTGTGTGTGTGAGGAAGATCAGCCCTGAGCTAACATCCATGCCAATCCTCCTCTTTGTTGCTTTTTTTTTTGGTGAGGAAGATCAGCCTTGTGTTAACATCTGCCAATCCTCCTCTGTTTTTGCTGAGGATGACTGGCCCTGAGCTAACATCCGTGCCCATCTTCCTCCACTTTATATGGGACGCCGCCACAGCACGCCTTGCCAAGCAGTGAGTCGGTGTGCACCCAGGATCCGAACCGGCGAACCCCAGGCCGCCACAGCGGAGCGTGCACTTAACCGCTTGCGCCACCAGGCCGGCACCGACCACCCACCTGTCACTTGTCATACTGTGTCAGATGCATGTTGCTGTGATGCTGAAAGCTATGCCACCGGGATTTCAAATACCAGCAGGATCACCCATGACGGACAGGTTTCAGTGGAGCTTCCAGACTGAGACAGACTAGAAAGAAGGACCTGGTCACTCACTTCCAAAAAATTGACCATGAAAACTTGTGAATAGCAGCGGAGCATTGTCTGATAGAGAACTGCAAGGTGAGAGGATGACGCAAAAAGACCAGGCAGAATTCTGCTCTGCTGTACACAGGGTGCTAGTAGTTGGAACCAATTCTACAGCACTAACAACAAAGATATTTAATACCTAATTAAATGTCTAATTTGGAACTTGATTAAATTAGATATTTAATTTGATTAGATGTTTTGCTTATTTGTTGGTATGTCTGCATATATTTATATGTTTGCATATCATAATTCAGTGAAGGAACCTTCTGGTTTACACTTTCAAAATTAATATTAATTAATAATCAATTTATTATTGTTATTATTAATTAATTAGTATTAATATAATACTAGAATAAATAATAGGTAATTAACTTGGCTAAGATTCCTATCTGTACTCTCCTTATAACTATACCACTTTGCTTTATTTCAAGTGTTTACTGAAATATACCGTAAGCAAAACCAAAACGTTTTCACCTTGTGGATCCAGATGGAGCCGCATTAATAGTAATGACTCAAATTTTTGGCTTTATTGATTATGCAGAAACTCTAGCCCCCAGAGAAGACTCCCCAAATAGTTGGGGAAGCTGCTGGGTGTCTCATATGTATCCATAAACCAGTATCCCATTTGTGGTCAGCCTGTGGTATCTGCGTGTCCTTTCTTACCAACTCTGGCCCCCATGTGGGGCTTCTCTTCTCTCTGAGCCACTGAGAGGTCCTACTCCCAGCACTGCTGGCTGGTACCACCTGAGGACGCCACGTCCTTCCAGGAGGTCATGCTCCTCAGTGCTCCCCGGGCTGCCAGTCCTCAAGGTGTTGCAGTGGTGGCGGGCTCAGCAAGGAAGCATAGAAACTGGTGCTCTCCCCTCTTCTACGACACATCTGGTTCCCTGGGGTCACTGGGGAAGGGGAAATGGGAGGACCTGTTCTCCTTGGAAGCCATCTGGAAAACAACAATTTCAGCTTCTGCCCACAAAGGCTCAACAACAGAGTCCTTCGAGTTAGGCTAACAGCGTCTTACCAGCCTCTTTCTTCTGTTTGGCCTTATATCGCTCCTTTCTTCGGGCATGTGCCCTTAGTGCCCCACTCTTCCTTACTCAAAAAGGAAAACATTATACCTCACAGAAGACCCCAGCTGGATCCAGTAAACCCTCTACTCTACCAGACATACTCCATAATTGTGGACACGTAATCCTTAGACTCCGAGGAACTAAGCACCACTAAAATAGTAGTGGAGGTTGAAAGTGAATAATGTCCTCAAAAATAGCTTCAAAGGAGTAATAATAAGGGTCAAGTACTTCTACAAGGCTAACTAGGAAAGACAGCAGTCTCCAGCTATTTTCCTCTCCCTTCCCTGCCCCCATTTTCCACCGCCCAAAGTGACCACTTTTGACTTTTTGGCAATTTCTCCTGTAACTTAACTCTGTTAACCTTAAAATAAAATAATTGACAAATTATAAAATCAAAGCTGAGTTTATTTGGAAATAGCAAAGGAATTGCAATTCAGGACAAGCAAACTATGGTGAACCATAGGCAAGTCTGAAGAGACAAAGGGAAGGTCAGCTTTTATTAGGTTCTAGAAGGAAATTGGGGAGGATTGTTTTGAACAAAATTCGTTGAAGAAGAACAAGAGTTCAAGGTGGTGGCAGTTTCTCATTGGCTGCATTGTTAGTGTATTGTCGCTGAGAGAGGGAGGGATCTTCCTTCTTCCTGCTGGTTATGTAGACTGCGACAGTGGTACCTGTGTGGGAGCTCTCCCTTCATGGTTTCTCAACTCTATTTTGAATAAGGTATCCTTCATCAATTTTCACATTTCTCCTTTTGATCAAGATCTTTCTTTGAAGGCATCACTGATCAAGAGCCAAGTCATCTGAGTTATGATTTGTATGTATGTCCCTCAGTTCCAGGAAGGACCTTTCTTGGGTTTTGTCCCATGTCAGAGGGAAAGTACACAGTGATCAGAAAACATTTAGGCCGCATTTGAGTAACAAGGAAGGTAGGAGGAAGAACCCTCAGATGCTTTCTAATCATATTTTGTCAAGGTTATAGGCATCAGAAATCATCTCAAAGCATTGAGCCAATGTTATTCTATTTGGCAATTTGTTTCTGCAAAGGTTTGACATGTAACAGGTGCAAAGTTGGAAACAAAATTAGAAGTAATACGACAAGCCTAGTTTGTAGGATGATTCTGAAGCATGAACCTGGACCTGAAGGCAGCCAACTGAATAAGTCAAAGGCTCATGGGGACCCAGGTGAAACTTGTAACCTCCATGCTTTTTCTGTGATTTCATGCAATTGGGTATCTACTTCTCCAGAGGAATTTATCCATGTGCAACAGGTGATATTTACTACCACACATACACCAACTTGTTCAGGAGATAGTTAATGGTGATTTGATTGTCTAATACTACTTAGCCAGGGAATCTAGTGATTGCTGTTAGGCTGCTATTGCCTTGGCAGTAGAGTCAGCTATGTTGCCAATTGTAATAGATCAATTGATAACCAGGCACTCATTTGTGTGTATTTTGAGCCAAAGAAACAGAAAAGACCTGCCAAAGGAGGCAAATCCAGAGTCATGGTCCCTATCAGGTAGTTCACGTTTGTTTTTTTGATGTAGGTTTAGGGGATTGGCCCAGTGCTCAGTTTCAGATTGACTATGGATGGACAGTAGAACCACTGGATATCCTAGTAAGCATTGTCCCCCTATCCACCAGCTATATTGACAATCATAGGTCCAGGGTTGGTGCCATCCTCCACAGGAAAGGTGAAACCAGGTGGAGCACAGAGGACCCTACTGGATATCCTAGTAAGCATTGTCCCCCTATCCACCAGCTATATTGACAATCATAGGTCCAGGGTTGGTGCCATCCTCCACAGGAAAGGTGAAACCAAGTGGAGCGCAGAGGACCCCAGGTAAAGCATAATTGTTAATAGAGTTGTTAACATATATCTTTTGATTAGTTTCTTTGAGCCAAGATTCTGTGGTCTTGGCACATTCAGGAATATGCCTTACCATCCTAAAAGGTTCCCTTCTAAAAGTTCTGCATAGAGAGGTAAGACCATTGGTGTTTTCTTTCATGGCACGAGGGCAGTTAGTATCAAGGAACGGGAAAGAATGCAGGGGCAAGAAAGTGGTAGGGTTTGCAAAAGTTGTTGGGCTCTGACGGTTATTAAGGGAAAAGATTAAAATAGGATACAGGGGAAGTCAGTTGCAGAAGCCTGACACAATAGGTAACACCCAAAGAAAGATGGAAGTAGTTATCAGTTGACTGGGAACTAAGGAAAAATTTGTTACAGGTAGGACTAAAGAGTCACCACTGTCGTGGACAGATTGAAGTTTTTGGCGGCAAATCCAACAATCAGACAGGTCTCTCTCTTTTGCAATAGATTGGGAAACAAAAATAAGATTATTGTCTTTCCAAGAGAAAGAAAGAGGAAATACAGTGAGGGAAAACAGTGAAGAAAAGATAGACAGGCCTGGTCCAGTCATCTTGGGAAAACTATGCTTCAGATGTCTGCTGCAATTCCCTGACACTTTCAATTTTAATTCACCAGTTGGAGTGTAGGTCCGTTCAGCAGTTGGAGCCTTCTTTAAATGAGACACCTGAATCCAGGAATCTATTCCTTGGAGCTTTGCTGTGCAGGGGTTGGTTAACAGCACCTGGTAAGATCCCCTCCAGTGAGGTTGGAGGGAGTCTTTCTGAATGGTCTTTTTCAGTACATGAAATCTTCAGGTGACTGATTATGATCTCTTTTGTTTCCCTCTCCTGGGAGGACACTATGGAAAGATTGTTCTACCAAAGTATGATTATTCTCTACGGATTTGGTTAGACTTTTGCAAAATTGAAGTACATCGTCTTTTATCAGCAGTTGGATCAGAGGAAGAAGGGGCTAGGTGCATTGGATATCCTGTGATTATCTCAAAAGGGGAGAGTTTATGAGTTCCAAAAGGGATGGATTTGAGACTCAGAAGAACCAATTGTAGTGCTTTTGGCCAGGGTATTTGAAGCGTTTCTACAAATTTTGCCAATTAAGTCTTAATAATGCCATTAGTACATTCAACTAGTCCTGAAGATTGAGGAGGTTAGGCACAGAAAAAATGTAGAACCAGCCAAACAGCACAAACTCGTACAGTGGTCAAGTGGGTTCCTCGGTCACTGTGAAGTGTGAGGGGGGTTCCCCAAGTAGGGATAATTTTTTCTAATAGGATTTTAGCCACAGAATAGGCAGTAACTTGCCTGCAAGGGAAAGCATCAGTCCAGTGAGAGAACATACAAATCATTACCAAAACATATGTATATCCTTGAGATGGGAGTAACTGTATAAAATCCATTTGCAAGCCTCAAATGATCTGTGAGGCAATTTAAAATGTGCAGGAGCAGTGCGAGCAGGTTTTCCCAGATTATCTCTTGGGCAGATGGGGCAAGCAAGATAGATTTTTTGCAGTCTTATGTATATTTTCTCACCAATATTCTTTCATAAGTGTTACCATTTTGTCAGTAGACCAATGATTGAATGAATGCACAATGGTCAACAATGGAAATTTTAGAATCTCTGGTAGGACTGAGTTTTTATTTGGCCCAAATCAGAGGTTTCTTGTTTTACCATGCCAGTAGCCATTGGATTGCCAATATTGTTTTTCTTCCTCTGGTGCTGATTGAGCCTCTCCACTTAATTTTTCTAAATCATCATCTTCATTGTGTTCCAATGCTTCGAAGCATTCTTTTGGAACACAATGGAGGTTTGCCTTTGGTTCCCTTGAGAGCAGCATTTTTGGTGAAAATATCAGCGAGGTGGTTTCCTTTAGCCTCCAGAGAATGAAGTTTGGAATGTCCAGGAACCTTGATGATAGCCAAAGCTGCTGATAGAATTATGGCATCTAGAAAATTTTGGACATGAGACCCATTATTAATTTTATCTCCATTAGAGGTAAGGAAACGTCTCTGTTTCCATAGCATTCCAAAATCGTGGGTTACTCCAAAGGCATACTGGTTGTTGGTGTAAATATTTGCAGTTTTTCCTTTAGCTAGGATGCAAACATTAAGTAAGAGCATATATTTCAGCCTGTTGGGCTTACGTAGCCAAACGCAAAAGTGCCACCTAATGAATTAAAAAGGGGTTGTAATCACATACCCAACACAGTTTTGTCATTTACATTCTTTAAGTAAGAACCACTGGTAAACCGTGAGAAATCAACATTGGTTAAGGGAGTTTCCTGTAAATCATTGTGATGAGTCAGAAGGCGATCTGTCAGAGTCAAACAGTCATGAGGAGTCTCGTCCATAAAAGAGGAAAGAAAGGTGGTAGGGTTAAGGTTATTGCAGCGAGAAAGGATTATAGGAGGAGCCATTAGCAGGAGGATTTCATAGGAGGTGAGGCAACTAGCTGAAAGATGTTGAATGTAATGAGAATTTAGAAGGGCTTCTGCCACATAGGGTACAAGAATAGTTAAGAGGATCCCATGACTATTTTTTTTTTGGTGGCCTTAACCAAAATGGCAGTGACAGGAATGGCTCTGAGACAAGGGGGGTATTTTCTGTGCCACAGAGTCTAGCTATTGGCTATAATACCCTATGGGGTGATGGTGGTCTCCAAGTGCATTTCCTTCCTTTTCATATATGAAGGAAAAAAGGGAAATTGATAATTGGGATCTCCAAAGACCGGGGTATTTATTAATTTTTCCTTTAAGGCTTTAAAGCCTACATCATCTTGATCTTCCCAAACAATAGGGTCAGGTTTGTTTTTTTTTAGTAAAACATATAGAGGTTAGGCCATAAAGGAAAAGTTTGGAATTTAATTTCAGCAGTAGCCAGCTAGCCCAAGAAAACCTTGTAATTGGTGCTTAGTGATGGGTTTTGGAAAGTTCAGGATGCCATGAAGCCTATCTGTATCTAAATGTAGCCTTTGTTCCAAGATCAGTGTCCAAATTTTCAAACCTGAGTTTGAACAAACTGAAAGTTTTCCTTGGTGACTTTATGTCCTTTTGATGCTAAAAGTTTTAACAGGTGAGTACTGTCTTCCTGTGAGGAGGTTTGGGAAGGGGAGCAGAGAAGTCAGTCATCTATATGTTGTAATAAAGTGAAACCTCCAGGAAATTCTATATCATCTAGATCAGCCTTTAATATTTATGAGAAATAAGAAGGACTTTTGGTAAAACTTTGATGCATAACTGTCCAGGTATATTGTTGTCTTTCCCAAGTGAAGATGATGTGTTTGGCTGGCTTTATCTACTAGATACTAGAGAAAGGGCTACATAAGTTAATCACAATGAAAAATTTGCTTCTGATAGGGATGGAAGCCAACAAAGTATGAGGGTTGGGAACAACTGGGTGATGAGGGATAGCTATATTATTTATGACCCGAAGGTCTTGGTCAAACCTCCACTAATGGCCATTTGGTTTCTTTATAGGTAAAAGAGGGGTAGGTGTTACAGGGACTAGTGCAAGAAATAACAAGGCTTTGGGCCTTCTAATCTTGTATGGTTGACTTGATTCCTTGTAACACTTCTTCATTTATGGGGTATTGATTAATTCTGGGGAGAGGTTTTGAAGGATCCATTCAGATCTTGACAGGAGGAGCACTGTGAATTCTACCAATATCAGTTGATGATTTTGCCCATAGGGATGGTGGTAATTGATTCAACAGGGGCAAATGGCTAGAAACTTTGGCATCAGATTTGATATTGTCAGAAATAGTGCAAATAAAGGATTTTGAGGAAGATATATCCAGTTCATTGGACTAAGTTATTTTGGTTGTTGCCATCAAATTCTAAAGTTGTTTCCCCCTATTGGGAGAAAGAAATTCCTGCATGATATTTTTCTGAGTAGTCTTGGCACAGTAAGTGGACGAGGGCAGAGGTACTAAGTAGGAAAGAATAGGTATTTCTTGGAGGGCCCAGAAAAAAGGAAATAGGTTTAGAAATAGGGACCTGTTGAGGTTTACTAGAGATCCCCACTCTGTGAGCCATTTTAGTACCTTGAGGCAGGGGCTGTTACATAGCAGTGGTGTTGAGCACTGAGAGTGTAGCTCCAGCATCAATAAGGATGGATAAAAATTTGGTTCCAGTCTGGAGAGTTGTTTCTCCAAACCAGTTAAGAGGAAGGATTGTGAAAAGTCCTTGTGATTCCTTGAAGTCTCGTCATTGGGAAGTGGGAGGACACAGGAAGGATTGGTTGGATGACTGAAGACACCTGGAGCATTTTAGTTTATAGCGGTTTTTCTTCCAATGTCCTGGCTTCTTACAATAATGTCAGAGGCTAGGAGGATTTTGCTTCAGGGCCTCCCGCTGTTGAAGTTGGAGATAAAGGATTTTAGTGGAATCATCTGGGATGTGGGCTAATTGATTTGCAAAATTAACTAAGTCTAGAGTGGACATAGTTTCCTATTCTATTTGTGTTCTTTTAGCCAAGAGAGAAAGATCTCAGTCTAGATCATTAATGAACATAGAGTCGAAGGCCACCCAAGTGAATGCCACATCCATAGGAAGGCCAGAATTTTTCTTGAACACAATTTGAAGTCAACTGTAATAATCACACACAAGCTCATTGGGTTTCTGAATGCAAGCCTGGATCTTACTCCAATCAACAGGTTTTGGGAATGTGCTGGGAATTGCCTGGTGGAGTCATTTAGCAATTCCACGAGCCTGGACATATAATAGGGCAAAGGGTTGGTCCTCCATCTGCAATTCTAGACATCTTTCAGGATCATTCCAGTTGGTGGTTTTCATCCAGTGTTGGGCTTGGCCCTCGCCAACAAGCATATGGACTAATTGATATAAGTCTGAGAAACCAGGGTTGCAGGTCTAGACAACTATATTAAATTCCCTGGCAAATCCGTGAGGATCCTCAGTAACTTTCTGAAATTCTTTTACTATGGCATTGAGTTTGGCTTCAGTCCAAGGAACACAATAAATTAGGGGCTTACAGTTAGGGTCCTTGGAAGGTCTGATTTTAAAGGGGCAGATTTTAATGGATTTGGTTGAAGAGAAAGTGGGAATGGGAAGAGGTTCTGAGAAAAAGGGAACTTCAGCAAGAGAGTTGGAATGGGGAAGTGGAGGGTATTGAGAAGGAGATGTGGGTGCCACGGGGAGAGAAGAAAATAGCGACCGGGGCGAGATGGAGGAAGAGCTTTCTGATGCCTTTTATCATTCTTCCAATTGTCTAGGTTAATTGAGAAATTAAATTATTTTATTTATTAATTTTAATTGTAATTTTTTTCTTTATCAAATTAAGTTTTTGTGTCGGTAAAGAATCTTGAATAAGCTCGGAAGCCTCAAGGCACTGAGGAAAATGGGCATCCCATGCAGTTTGTTTTATCCTAGAGCCACGGTCTTCTAGCTTAGTTCTGAGAAAAGCAAGTTGGGGAGATCAAATGTTTCCCATAATGGCCATTGAATTTCTATAATACCTTTGGTTAGGTTGGCCCATTTAGTTAAGAATGCGCATGAGGAGGACCATAATTTTTGAACATGAAACCAGCTGGCATCCCAGAAGGAGGGTCCTCTTGAGAGTGTTTGGAGGATTGGGATCCCATAACTAACAAATTGGAGTGTAGACAACAAAAGAGTACCATAGTGCCCCCTTATCCATGCAGGATCTGTTCCAAGATCCCCAGTGGATGCCTGAAACTGCAGATAGTGCTGAACTCTATATAGACTATGTTTTTTCCTGTTAATACATACCTACGATCAAGTTCAATTTATAAATTAGGTACAGTAAGAGATCAACAACAATATTAACAACAATATTAACAACAATAACCAATGATCAAATAGAACAATTATAATAATGTATTGTAATAAAATTTACATGAATGTGGTCTCTCTCTCTCAAAATTTCTTAATGTGCTGTGCTCACCCTTCTTCTTGTGATGATGTGAGATGATACAGTGTGTATGCGATGAGATGAAGTGAGGGGAATGACATAGGCATTGTGACATAGCGTTAGGCTGCTATTGACCTTCTGATGGAATGTCAGAAGGAGGGTCATCTGTTTCTAGACCATGGTTGACTGTGTAACTGAAACCATGGAAAGCGAAACCACAGATAAGGGGAGGACTACTGTACTCACCAGGAAGGGTAATGCCTTCATGAAAACTAAATCTGGAGGGCTCAACCAAAGGCAGGGAGCTCGAATCCGAGAGGAGACTTACTGAACCAAAAGGAATGGAATGAGCCACAGAAATGGAGAGCACAAGGGGCTCCAGTGGGGACCACACGTGATCCTGGGTGTTGTTAGTTCCTCAGGGGTTTGTCTCCTTCAAATGTCACTGCTGACACCATATAATGTCAATCTTAAAACAATTGAAAAATAATCAGAATGAAGTTGAATTTGAGAATAGCTGAGGAATTGCAATTCAGGACAAGCAAACCATGGCAAACCACAGGCAAGTCCAAAGAGACTAAATGAAGGTCAGCTTTTATTAGGTTTTAGGAGGAAATTGGGGAGGGTTATTTGAATAAAAGTTCGTTGGAGGAGAACAAGAGTTTGAGGTTGTTACGGTTTCTCATTGGCTGCAAGCAGTGGTTAGTGCATTGTCGCTGAGGCAGGAAAGCATCTTCCTTCTTCCTTCTGGTTATGTAGGCAGGGGGTATGTATATGGGAGTTCCCCTTCATGGCTTCTCAACTCTATTTTGAATAAGATTTCCTTTATCAATTTTCACAACTACATGTATCTAAATAATATGCTTATACTCTCAATTCTTGATTTTTCAGAATTGCATTTATATAGATTATTGTACTCTAGAACCAAAGATCAAAGGTTAAAAATCCATTGTAATTTAGGATTCAATTTCAACATACTTGGCAGTAGATAAAATCTAATATTGTTCATATTAAAAAAGAGAGAATCCTGTTATTAATTTTGTATGCAGTTATTCTATAACATTTTCCATTTTCATGAAGGTATAGTCTTTGTTTTTCATTTAGTTTCACTTGAATTAAATCACTTTAAAAACATAATGGCTACAATAATGTCTTTTCATTTTTAATTGATTCCACTGAGTGAGAGTACATGTTCAAAATCATTATCCACACCATTAATTCAGTGCAAGTAACTGTAATTATAAAAAACTTTAAGTTGAAATGAGGGTGTTCTATTTTTTCTTATAGGAAGCCCTGATCATGGCAAGTATGGACCATCCACACTTAGTCCGGTTATTGGGTGTTTGTTTGAGCCCAACTATCCAGCTGGTTACACAGCTTATGCCCCATGGCTGCCTGTTGGATTATGTGCACGAACACAAGGATAACATTGGATCACAGCTACTGCTTAACTGGTGCGTCCAGATAGCGAAGGTAAGTGCCCGTCACTCCTCATGGAAATGACATGTCTGGCTTTGTATCTCCTAATCGAAAACAGTTTGAATATTAAAATCATGTCAAGTCTCTCAATCTATTTAAATAAAACAAATTAACATTTGCTGTATTGAAAGATGTATTATAGGGAGATATTTACATTTAAACCACAGATCAAACACATGATCGACTTGTGCTGTGCTGTTCGTGTTATATTGATTAGATACGAAAACAAATAGCTTACTGGTCAGGAGGAAAAATCGTGATACTGGATTTGTTCAGCTTTTTGTTTGTATTGATATAGTTTAATTTAACAAACAAAATCCAAGAAAGAAAAGAATTGAATGTCTTAATTATTCCATGTTTAGATGATTTTATTAAAATAGCTTATATGTTCAATTCTCAGTATTATCAGTGATCAAATTCTAAATATTTTCCTAGACGTTTTGATAATTCTCAATGGGTCTTTATTGGTTGGATTTTTTTTTTTTTTTTTGGTCTGGCACAAAATCTCAGAGATGTCACATACATAAGGGAAGTGGCCTGGGTCTTAGTACCTGAGATGATGGGGGAGGTGGTTTTGTGGTGAACCAGAGAGCACCTTCTCCCTTCTAGGAGACTATGGTTTTTTCCATAAAAATTACATGATCTTCTAATTTTTCAAGAGGGGCTGTAATTCTGGATTTTTACGTGAATTCTTCAAATTTAAATCTTGGCTCAAACTTGTGAAATGCTCTGGCAGCCAGAGCGAGCATTCATGTCCTGCAGTCCTCCAGAGTGCAAATTCTGATGTATATTCTTTTTATTTTATTTTATTTTATTCATTTTATTTTATTTTATTTTATTTATTTATTTTTTGTGTGTGAGGAAGATCAGCCCTGAGCTCACATCCATGCTAATCCTCCTCTTTTTGCTGAGGAAGACCGGCTCTGAGCTAACATCTATTGCAAATCTTCCTCCTTTCTCTTTTTCCCTAAAGCCCCAGTAGATTGTTGTTATGTGATAGTTGCACACCCTTCTAGTTGCTGTATGTGGGACGCGGCCTCAGCATGGCTGGAGAAGCAGTGCGTCGGTGCGCGCCCAGGATCCAAACCCGGGCCGCCAGTAGCAGAGCGTGAGCACTTAACCGCTAAGCCACAGGGCCAGCCCTGATGTACATTCTTTATGTTCAAAGTAAGCATTTATGATTATCTGTTCCAAGGATATTTCTTGAAAATTTTCTCTTTCTAGGTAAATAGTGCTGAGATGAGTTTTATTTATTTATTTTATTTATTTATTTTTTGTGTGTAAGGAAGATCAGCCCTGAGCTAACATGCATCTTAATCCTCCTCTTTTTGCTGAGGAAGACCGGCTCTGAGCTAACATCTATTGCCAATCCTCCTCCTTTTTTTTCCCCAAAGCCCCAGTAGATAGTTGTATGTCATAGTTGCACATCCTTCTAGTTGCTGTACGTGGGACGCGGCCTCAGCATGGCCGGACAAGCGGTGCGGCGGTGAGCGCCTGGGATACGATCCTGGGCCGCCAGTAGCAGAGCGCACGCACTTAACTGCTAAGCCATGGGGCCGGCCACTGAGATGAGTTTTAAAACACTATTTCAACTCTTAGTTACATCAAAATATGACTTGATGTTCTATGAATTCTATATGTATGTTCATCTTCGCATTTGTATAATATAAATGCCAAAATGTAATTTAGTAGTTTTAGCCTGTTTCCTTTTACAGTCTAATGATCAAGAAAAATACATTATCCAAAGCAGAAATTTGAGATGATTCTTAAAATGCAAACCCAAAAAATCATTTGAGGGAAAAGCCCAGTTTAGTTTTCTATACCATAAGTCTCAATATAGTTTGTTGTGGATGGTGTATTATAATTTTGTGAATATTACATGATAAACTCACAACTGAGAGGATTCTTTACAGTAAGGAAGCTTGAAATATAACTCTTCAAAAATTGATTTACTTACCGAAGAACTTCTATAATTTATAAGGTGAGCTAAATATGCAATAGAAATTCTCTAATCATCCTAGCACTATAAATGAAAACAAAACTAAACTTCAGATTTCTTAGCTCTTCTCTATATTTCCTGCAGTGTTCTGCATAATTTAGGCTTTATCCTTAGGGATTCACGGCATTAATATATCATTTATGCAAGACTGTACTCTCTAATAATAGAAACTACTTTGTGTTCCCTGAATAATCACACTGTTTTAAACCTTTTTACCTTTGCAAATGCTGTCTCTTCTGCTTAGAAATATTTTCTCAGAGTTTCTTGATTCACATAACATGACCTTTTTCATCCATCAACACTGACTGGGCTTCTTCCCCTTATGGAACCTTCCCTAGTCAACCTCTTTGACTCCAAACAGAAGTAACTTCTTCCTCCTCTGTAATAGTTTGGGTCATTGATATGTTGAAAACATTTTTATTATTTAAATGTTTTACTATGTGTCTCCATAACTCTCTGAGTTATGGAGTTATGGCGTGTTTATTTAGTCGTTTATCCTTCACTAAATATTTGTGGACACCTACCATGTGCCAGGTGCTATGCTGACTGAAGTGTCTAGGGGTGAACAACACGGCCGTGGGCCTGGGTCTCTCTGTATACCTTGAAGGGATGGACAGACATTCCACAAATAAAACAATAAAGTACAGGATTAAACACTATGGTTCAGATTTTGAAGAAAAATAATTACAGGCGAGACTTAAAGGAAGACCTCACTGAGTTCTGAGGGAGAAGACGTTGGCCATGGGTAGAAAATGGGTAGGTAGAGGAAAGATTACAAAAAGCCCTATAGATATGATGACCATGCAATTTATCATCCAAATGGGACAATTTCAGGAGTGAAAGGAGGCTCTATTACTAGTTACCTCAGGACAGCAGAGGACGGTATGTGGTAACCCTGTGCAGCATGAAAGTTTGGATTTCATTATAAATGTGGTAAGTAGTTGTTAAAGTATTTTACCATGGAATTGACATAAACCAATTTATGTTCTTAAGAGATCATGCCAGTTCAAGTAAGGAGATTAAATTGAGGCAATACAAGATGAAAATGAAGAGACCAGTTAGATGTCTGAGGGTAATGAAGATAAGGAGCAGCAAATGGAATTAAGATATATTTTTGAGACAAATTTAAGGCATTTGATTATTGATTAGCTCTGAATGATGGAGGGGAGTGTAGTGGTGCTGTTTCATGAGGTGGAGAAGGCTGAGGGATTGAATTTATTTGTAGGGAATAATCAAGAGTTCAGTTCTAGAAATGGCAAATTGAAAAATTTTATAAAACATGAAACTGGACTGTCAATTAGGTAGTTGAATTTATCAGGACTGTAGATTTAGATTTAGGAGTGATAGACATTTAAATATATGGGAAGATATGGGATTATCCAGAGCCTGACTGGGTCTGATTCATACTGCTTCTCAACACCTAAAATAGGGTCTTATATAGAGTAGCCATTCAATAAAAATATTTTATCAATATTTTTTACTCATAAAGAAAATAAAAAATTCTACCCTTAAGGAGGGAGTCTTTCTCTCACCATTTTTCTACTCTGAGGGCAGCATTGTGTGATGCTTTGGGAAACAACATTAGGGTCAGAAGGACCTACATTAGTATGTTAATGCCCACTTTTTGGTTTTGTGAGTTTGAGTTGTTTTTCAACCTGTCTGAATTTTTGTTTCTCCATTTATTAATGGAGTTAATGATTTTTGCATTTTTTCTCATCGCAAAGTGAGTAGACTAGTATCCACCTGTGGTAGGATGAAAAACAACCCCAAAGATATTATGTCCTAGCCCCAGAATCTGTAAATACTTACTTTGCACACTAAAAGGGACTGTGCAGGTGTGATTAAATTAAGGGTTTGGGGATAAGGAGATTATCCTGGATTATCCAGGTGAGTTTAGCATAATCCAAAAATCTTTATAATGGGAGGCAGGAGGAGCAGAGTAAGAGAGAGAAGATGTAAGGATAGAAGCAGAGTTGGAGTGAGGGGACTTGAAGATGGAGAAAGGGGCCTAGAAGCTGGAAAGGCAAGGAAACAGATTCACCCCTAGAACTTCCAGAAGGACTGCAGGCCTACCAACACCTCAATTTTAGTTCAGTAAAACTGATTTTAGACTTCTGACATCCAGAGCTGTAGGAAACTAAATTTGTCTTGTTTTAAGCCACTAAATTTGTGGTAATCAGTTACAGCAATAGAAAACGAATACACTTCCTCATAGAGATTTGCAAAGATTCAATAAAATAGCCCATGTAAGGTCCTGGCTCAGCTCCTAGAACATGGAGTGTTTAAAAACAATCTCCATTTATTAGCTCTAGGTTGAAAGCCTCGAAACAGAGAGTTGTTTTAGAAACGTCTGTAAAATACGAGTAAAATGGTCTGGGTAAAGACAAGCATTTTACAAATAGCTATTTCAATAATTTAGAGGCTCCTTTTTCTTGTTTCCAATTCTCACCAAGAGAGACTTGTGAAAGTAAGTGAGATACCATCATAACTTCTCCAATACCCACTTTCATTTTGGCCACATCCCTTTTTTGTTGACAAGGCTGGGAGGAGGGGGAGGAATGATGCTATAAAATAATCAGTTTATATTTGTGCTATAACTGTGGAATGTGTAACACAGAAATGACGATTATAACTAACATCAAGCCCTTACTCTGTGTGAGCACTACTCTGTGTATTTTATTCATTAGTTAATTTGTCTCATCACAAACCTAGGAGGTAGTATCATTATTATGTATATTTCACAGATAAGAAAGTGAGTCACAGAGAATTTAAGTAACTTGATTAAATTCACACAACTTGTAAATCAATAGTGGAACCACTAATCTATGTTGTCTTTATATATAGGGAAGAAAGTATTTAAAAAATATTTTCATCCGTATTTTAAGTTTTCTTCCCATTCTTCCATTGGTTCATCATTCTACATAATTTTATGTAATAGAAAACACAGATTTAAACACAAAATTCTTTGCTTCTCGTAGGCAGCCATAGTCACTCTGCATATGCTGTGTTTGGAACTTGATTTAATTTGGTAAGCAGAGCAGAACATACTATTGTTTAATGTTCATATAATACCACATGCTTTCCTGGTGCTGTATGAATCCAGGATAGAAGATAATGATGCAATTCCTTCTTTCATAGTGTTGCTAACACGTTGGACAAGCAGTTTTTTAACACAACTTAGCATATTCTGAAAAGTGTGTGTGAGTTTAGAGTGAAGGGACTTCGGTGGCGAATAACACTGATAATGATTGTGTCTGTGTAGATAAAGTACGTCTTACACACCTGGCATCTGCTTGGTGCTTTATGTACATTGTGTTATTTAATCTTTACTGAAACCCTGGCAGGTTTGGTCCATTATTCTCCCAGTTTATAGATGAAGGAAATGGGGAAGTTAAGTCCTAAAGGACACAGCAGTAGTTGAGATGCCTGGATTTTGTACCAGGTAACTCTGATGCCTGAGCCAAGTCTTTAAACCATTTTGCACTCTTTCCTCTCCAAACAGACACATGTTGCTGCACCTTAAAGTCACTTACTGCCCTCCAACAGCACTTCTGAATTTGAAGAGTTGTGAGGAGCATAACATTTTGTCTGTATTTGTGTCTCATCATTCATCTCATAATAGAAAAGATTCTATAATGAATAATACGTTTTATTGTCTCCATGAGAAATTTTTATTGTCTTATTATCAGGATGCATGTCACATTTTCAGGAGAAAGTACTAGATACTCACTCAATTATGGGAGAATTCTTTCAGCCAGTGTTTTACTTATAAAATATTATGAGGAAACAAGCTCAGAACTATCTGTGAACTATTGTGCAGAGTAGATACTGACCACGAGTGACAGTATAAATTAAGAATTTAATATGTATAGTCTGGCACTAGTTTATGTTAAGCACACAGACTCTAGAACCAGACTGACCGGGTTCAAATCCCAGCTACACCACTTATTAGCTGTTTGGCCCTAGACAGGTTAGTTAATCACTCTGTGCCCCTTGAAAATGTGAATAAAGATAGTACTTATTTCACAGAGTAATTATGAGAATAAGGTAATATTTGTAATGTGCTAAGAACATTGCTTAGAATAGAGTGAGAATGTATACTATGTGTTATTTTGGATAATATCTGACATGAATACAATAAGGAAAGACATATATATTTATAGTTAGAATATCCTAATGATGTTATTTTAAAAATAAACCACTTTTAAATGCCAGACATAAAAGATTGAGCATTAGTTCTTAGACCATGCTGGGGGTAGGAGGAGGTAATCTAATGTTTAATATTTAATAATTCTGACCTTTGGAAGAAAGAACTTGTCTCCCGTCCTCGTGTACTTTCCTACACATGTTCCTACGTTGCTGTTCCACATGCGTTATTATCATGGCCTCTAATTTTCATGTTAGAAAATTGGATTATTTGTAATACTGAAAACATGTGAAACTACCATGAAACCACCAGTGAACTAGGAGAGATCTGATGTCAGGAGTAATTCTTTGAATCAGATAGTCCACTACTGAAGAGGAGCAAAGAGAAAATTCTAAAATTTCAATCTCAAGCTAGAAAAAGTTAATATTGGTTTGACTTTCTATAACTGCACAAATTGTGGCTCTTGACTCCTTTCTAAGGAAAATATTATTTGAGGCTTGTTGTTATTGTTACTGTATTTGTAAAGCCTGAATACTGAGCATAGGCTGCTAATATTTTTCAAAATCTTGAAACCTTCCTCAGAGCTTTGCTGGCCTATTTTACTTTACTGTCAGATATTCTTCTGAAGCTCTAATTGATTTGCAGTTTAATTCAGATGTAGGATTCCAAGGGCTTTCTTTTTCAGTGGTTTACCATTGAAACCAGTTAAAGAGATGATTCTAAAAACACAAGTCCGTGATCCATTGTATCCTTCAAAATGATTCATTGCCCAGTTAAGTCATCAATTGACCCAACCTCAATTTTTTTCCAAAAGGAAATGGAAATAAAAATCAAATTCAATATTTTAAAGAATAAAAATTAACCTAATATGTTTAACCAAAATAATTTAGATTCTGCCTATAAATAAAAGCTCTCAGTCATATTTTTACATGTAGATTGATTCCAGCATTTATGTTTTCTAAGAAAAGTATTGTTCAAAGGTCAGCATGAGTTTTTAGGCCAGTTTAACAGATTTTCTCAATTAAAATTTTTTTTTAATTTCACATTCTACTTTGTTCTCAAATTACTTTTCTTATCTATATCATATTCCTAACTGGAGCTAATGAGAATTCTATTGTGAAACCTGATTGTTTGTGCCCATTGGGAGGTGTCTGTGGACCCTGGTTTTCTTTATTCTTGATGGCAGAGTGGGAGTTAGTGTGAGGGGCAAAGAGGAGAGAAGAACCTCTCTGAGTTCAGCAACACAGTTCACAACGATTGGAAGGAGAGCAGATTCCTATGTTAAGACATGAATGCCTCTTCTACACACAGATCCGAAGTCTTCCTTAAGGCTCAAATGTCTTACATGAGCAGAGCCTTCATTTACTTTCTTTCCTCTTTTCCATTTTTCTCTAATACTATCTACACAGAGTAACAGGAAACTGTATTTTCCCATTTGATCCAGCCATTTCCTTCTACATGAGTAAAATTATATTCAAATCTGAATGTCTGATGCCAATTGAATTCATGAACTGGGTACTGAAATTTCTGATTTGTTTGTGGTCAAGATCAAACTCTATGCATAGAAGTGACCTCACTCATATGCACATACGTACAAAATATTTATAAAATTTAAAAGTAATAAATAGTCTAGAGAAGAGGCAGAACACTAACATTCTAGAAAAGATAAAATTGACGCTTATTGCATATAATAATACAATAATGATATTTAATACTATTTAGAAGTTTGTGAATATTAATTGACTGAATGGCTTCTTTGGGCATGTTTTGACACAGAGAAATTATCATATTTTATAAAAGTGAAATAGAAGAGGAATATTGGAATCAGAAGCCATAGTGTTAGTGGCACAGCTAAATTCTATTCAGTGACAATTCACGATTTAAATTAAAATAGATTATTTTTTCTAGCCATATAACCACTTTTTGGGAAAGACAAGGATATAAGGTGATGTAATATTTATCATTTTTACTGCTATTTAACTTTCAATGCGCGATATGTTTTGATGAGTTGCCATTAGATCTTTAGAGAAATTCAGTGGCATGAATCTGACTCAGTGGTAAAATTTTATGCAGAATAAATACCTTCAATGACTTTCCTAGGGTCACACTGCGAACTAGTCCAGGGATGAAGACCGAACTCAGAATCATGATTGATTATTTCATGTCATTGATTATTTCATGAAGATACAATATTCAATTTTTTTTTCCCTAAAGAGGCAACCAATTGAGGGATTTTTTGCAAGATCTCTATCCATTTCTAGGATCTGTGTCCTAATCAGACTTTTGAAACCCAAAGGAGATTATCTATAGTCTTTGTTTAACCAGAAGGGATTCATTTATTTATTAATTAAAAAAAATATTAAGTTATGATGTAGCAGGTACTATCCCAAGATCTGGGGATTCAAGAAAGAACAACAACAAAAAATCCCTCTATCACAGTTTTTACTTTCCACTGGGGAAGATAGCCATGAAAACCAAGTAAACAAAACATATTGCCTCATGTCGTGAGCAATGAGAGATGGTACTGTCCAGTGATGTGTTAGGGCAGGATTGAGAAGGAAGCAGCACTGTGTTCCAGTTTTAGCTCTAACACTTATCATCTGTATGATGTAGGCAAATGCCTTAATGTCTCCGAATGTTTCCTCATCTATAAAATGGGCAACAGCCTCTATTTATCCAGGTGTTGTGATGGTTAAATGAGATCAAGCAACCGCTGTGCACATTTCTACCAAAGCTTCAGTGTTTAACAGGTGTTATGATGATATTAAGTAAAATGATAATACATTATTAAATATATATTATTATCAAAATTAATTTAGACATGACTTCTACAGAAAGATAGTATAGAGTAGCAGAAAGAATATGAGCCACAGAGAAATACAATCTGGGTTTGAATCCTGAATCATTCTTTTGAGAGCTTTGAGAGTCATTTTCTCTTTTGCCAAATGAGAATGCTTATGCCTGCATAAAATGAATCAAACCTATGTTTATCAAATAAATACTGTGCGAGATACCAGATTGGAAGAACATCACATTACTTTTTTTCTAAATTAAAATTATTCCAGCTCAGTGCTCACCTATCAGAGTTGGTCAGAGATTCCATTTTAATTGTGTGTTGGGAGGTCCCACAAGGATACTTCCAGGGATGTTGAAGAATCTGGTGAGGAATACATGGTGCTTGGCAAACAGGGACAGGATCTCCATTTTTCCAACCTTTGGAATTGGTCTTTAAAGGTGCTCTTGGTTCAGCTCCATTGAAGCAGAGCTCTCCAATCTGTCTGTCAGGTATGTACAATCATTATAGCTTCCAAATTATTGTCCTTCTCTCTTTCTTATTCGGTGTATAACATAAGTGCTTATTCTCACGAGTCTGGATCCGCGGCGCGGCTCTGGAACCTTGGCTGTGCTCACTTACGTGTCAGGAGGTTGGCTGGCTGTCAGCTGATCTAGACTGGGCTGATGTGGGTGACTGGAGTCATTGAGTCATTGGGCTCTCCTCCTCCATCAAGATAGCCGGAGCGCGTTCCCACAAATCCTCATCTCATGGTGTTCAGTCCCCCAGGGCTTGGGCATCATCCAAGCAGAGTCGTATGAGAGTCCTAGCACCTCCCTGAGTACAGAATGAGAGTAGGCACATAGGCCCCCACCCCACCCCACTCCCAGCTCCCTTCTGGACCTGCCACCAGTGGTTCCCTCTTCCGTCTTCAGTCTTGGAGAACCTAACATTTTTTCTCCAGGTTGTTGAGTCCAGCCTCTTCCACATTCCACCCTCACCTCCACTGCTAGACAGAAATAAGTCAATTTCTCAAACAACAAAACCTAAGTGAGGCTTATCCCCTGGGTGCTGGCGCCTTGGAATTGCAACTTTAGGTCCCGCAGTACAAAAACCCTTAAGGACCCTTTCAAGATGGAGAGCTCAGAAAGAAACACACAGATTATCCTATTTATTCTAAAGAAGCAAGCACAAGACACAAACTGATATCGTAATAAGATATTTTACTGTGTATCTAAAAGGAAAGAAAAGCAGTAGAAAATTCACATGGAGAGGAAGCAGTCCAGAAAAGTTCCTTTGTGGAGGTGGTGAATCTTTAAAAAAATAGTTATCAGAACTTGTTAAAATTCTGACACAGCAAAGAGGTCCAGAAGATTATCTAGTTCAGTAATTTAAAATTTTTGTAATGCATGAAATTGTTTCGTTAAGTGAACGTTAAGTGAAATCTTACTTGGAAATCTAAACATCTAAAACTGAGATATAACTGCAGCAACAGAAATGTGTCGAGAGGGCTTCATGGAGCCCTGAGAGTCCTCCAGGTCCTCACAGAGACCAGCTTTAAGACCACCTGATGTGCCTGTGTTAAGGATGCGGAACCTGAAGCCTCAACAGGGGACAGAGTCGGTTTAAGGCCACAATGCTTCTTAGTGACAAAGCCAGGATCTGAATCCGTACACTACTCTGGCACCCCAGGCACCTGGGCACCCCAGCCTAGATCAGTTGATGGCCAGCACCCCTTACCCAACTCCGTAAGATTTGTGGGCCCCTTGTTTGTAATTTAGGTGAAATAACTCCTACAGTGTTAGAGAGAATCATTCTATACCTCTTTCGATAATTTTTAAGTGATCTAAGGAAATTTTTCTTTTCCCTGTAGAATATTAAATGAGAGGCAGCTAGCTTACTTTTACTTCCAAGTACTTCGGTGTTTTTAGTTTATCTTCCAAGCGTTTTTCTTTTCTTTTCTTTTTTTAATCTCTTTTGCACCAATAGTCGTCCCTCTCCATCTTTATATCAGAATGTCTAATAACATTGTAACCTCCCAAATTGGTGATAAAACACCTGGCTGAGTTTAAATCGTGTTTATCCCCTTCCTGAAACAACCTCATGCTTTTTATTTATGCGCCAAATTCTCATTGCCCTAAAGGAGAATGATACGTAAGGGGTAGTCAGGGATAACAGAGAATCTTGATTGTTCCAGATGAAAATGAAGTTTATGGAGGCAGTTTCTAGAGCACAGGTCCCAGAATTGCACTGAAACCTTAATTATTTCCTGGGGTTGGCATGAAGTATGAAGGTCTCTCACTTAGAGAAGTCATTTAGGTTGTTTCTTATCTAACCTATAAAATAGCAAGCTTTCCTTTTGCTTTGCTTTGCCTGTGGCTTGGTTTGGCATGCTGAGCAACTTCTATTCAGCTTGGAAGTTACTCCATTCTTTAAATGGCAGAGGTTTTCATTCAACTACCATACACATTCAGAAAGTAAAGAACTTAATTTCTTTACTGTAAATGTATGCTTTAACTAGTACTTTTAATGTACTTTTTTTGACAGGAAAGTGAAAGCTATCCACTCCAAATGGATTAAATTGCACTTCATGTGTGTAGAGTGTTCACAATTACATCTATTAGTCATGACTGTGTGAAGCTTGGTATTGTAGCAGACTGTAGGAGCACAGTGATTTTCTCAAATGCAGAATCAACGTAGCAGGACTGGGTATCTGGTTTGTTGCTCCCCTATGGCTTTTGTTTCCAAAACTGTAGAGGTAGATACAATATTGCTCTCAGGAAGTTGTGATATATATTCATGATCTTTCAGATGTATGCATGCAATGCCATTTTCCTGTAGATTTCAAGATGTTTACAGTGATTCAGAGAGATAGGACTTACATTTTGTTGCACATAGGAGAAACAAAGGATGAGGAGATCAAGCAATGTGACTGGAAACAGAAAAAACCTGTTGGGACAGAAGACAAAACAGAGATTTATCTCCTTATATACTTGCCGAATACTTTCTCCAGATAGCTCTTGTAAAAAACTTTTTATTTTGGAATAATTGTAGATTCACAGGAAGTTACAAAAATTTGAAAAGAGGTTCCATTGTTCTTCATCCTCTTTCCCCACTGATAGCATCTTGCATAACTCTAGTACATAATTGCAACCAGGAATTTGACATTGGTACAATCCACAGGGCTTATTCAGATTTCACCAGTTTCACGTAAACTCATGTGTGCGTGTATATAGTTTATGCAATTTGATCACGTGTTGATTCATACAACCACCACCACAATCAAGATGTGGAACTATTTCATAACCTTATGCCATCCCTTTATAACCACACCCACTTCCTAGGTCTTTGTTTTTAATTGAACTCAAATCTTGCCATGATCTATGTTTGTAATGATAACTTGTTTTTTTAAACATCTTTTGGACTGCGCTTCATAAACTACAATGGACATATACGACTCTGAACACTAAATTTGATTCTAGCATTAGTAATTTGGCAGAGTCTTGCTTCAAAGGATATCTCATAGAATTGCATCAAAATATTCTAGAACAGTGGCTATGAAGAAGAGGAACTTGGTTCTCTTCTCTTGCAGTGACCTAGGAGGCATGCAATAGTCAAAATGTAATATTAGATTTGCTTACAATTACTTAGTGGGAACATCTACACTCCTATTCTGCACCTTCTAATTACTGTAAGAAAGTGGTTTAGCAGGTCACTGGCTGCAGAAGACAGCGCAATCAAACCCAGAAGCATGGAGCCAGAAGGGAGGAAAATTAGGATAATTATGAAGACAGGCTATAAGGGAATAAGAGAAAGCAGTTAAGGCTTTACGTCAATCTTCTACCTTCTGAGCAAGTTCAAAAATGTAGAATAAGGGGCCCTGGTGGTATAGTGGTTAAGTTCACATGCTCCACTTTGAGGGCCCAGGGTTTGCTGGTTCGGATCCCGGGCATGAACCTACATACCGCTCATCAAGCCATGCTGTGGCGGTGTCCCAGATACAAAAGAGAGGAAGATTGGCACAGATGTTAGCTCAGGGCCAATCTTCCTCAACAACAACAAAAAAAAGTAGAATAATTCTATTTACTATCATATACAATGAAATACAATATACGCAGCTTGTATGATATGTATATATGTGTGCACATACAAACATAAAAATACATATATACTTATATGTACATATATCTGGTATTTTTATATATCATGACTATAAATATATTAGTAAGAGGAATTTATGTTTTAAATATAAAATAGTTCTGTGTAGCCAAAATTCCATAACATCTAATTTAATATGTTTCTATGGAAAGGAGTATAGAATTGGAAGAACCATTATTGTCATGATTAGAAATATTAGGCTAAACAATATTTGGACAAAATTTCACTTTCAGTCATCTAAATTTGATTGATTAAAAAGAGCTTATTGGCAGATGTTTGTTATTTTCATCAGGCTAAGGTGAGAGATGAAGAGAAGATATGTGTAGTTGTGGAAAGGATGGGTGAGCTGAGCGGTGATGAGAACATGAGGAAGAGTGGCTACGGGTCAAAGATTTTATCCTTCATTAAGGAGCTTTTTCCTAAGCTTAGTATCTCCCCCATCACACAGTGAACAAAGGATGAGCTTAATGACGGTCATCTATCAGCAGTCACATTGTAAGCTTCAGTATCCTGCTATTCCCGATGCTCCATGCCTTGACAAGGCTAATTGTGTAATTACAATACTACATCACCCACTCCTGTGCACTTTCACTGGCAAGGACCAGAACGAGGGACTCTGCTGATTATTGCCCCAAGCAAGCACATTAGCATGAACACAGTTTACTAATGGGGCTGCTCTACTAGAAACTGTAGTATATAAGATTTAAGCCAAGGATTTTGTTATGAAGTCCCTTGTAGATTAAATGTCAGACTGAGTTGAGCATTAAAATTAGTATTATTTTATTTTTTAAAACAACATGAATGATCCCCTATATTTACATATTATTTCTGGTATGTGTTAAGATTTGCCAAAGTTATTCTGCTAAAATGTAACAGAATTTATAAAGCTTTCACCAAGAATTAATTAAGTGCTAAATAAAAGAATATCCTTAAGCTGATTTCTATACAAAGTTAAAGAATTCTGTAAAAATGTAGCTAATATGGGTTGGAGTGGCTTCTGTGATATCAGTTCTGTTCTTAATCTGGGTGCTGCTATTTAGTTTGTAAAATATACATGTCTTCGAAGAAAGTTTGAGTCCAGTTGTGTATATTTTTCTTTAAAAATTTTAGATGACGATTTCTTTAAAGTTTTAACACATCAAATCAGAACCTCAGCCTGAAATGACTCAGAACCTCAGCCTGAAATGACTTTCTACTAGAGACTGAAAGAACGTATGGCAATCTCTAAGCCAAGCGTGTACAGCCAAAGGTCGTTCTTGGTGGGGTTGAAAAAATTTCATGAATTCCTCCCAGACCCTGGTAGGCAAATAATCTTGACTGGAACTGATCAGAGATCAGGTGCCTTGTTATAGTTGTTTCACATAGATCGACAATGACAGTTCATGGCAGTAACAGTAATGGAAAGTAATGACCCTTATGTCTCTTTAACTTAAATATTCATGAAACAAGATCACTCCTCTAATAACAAAATCCGCTAACACTTGCATTGAGGTTACGCTGGACATTGGGCTAAGGGCCTTACATGGAATACCTCTTTTAATTCTTACAACAAAGTGTAAGATAGATACTCTTGCATGTTCAATTGAGTTAATATATGTAAAGTACCTTTCACAATGCCTAGTATATACTAGCACTCAATAACAGTAGCTATTACTATTATTATTATTGCTCTTGTTGTTATTGCTCATCTTATTCCCATTTTACTTGAAAACACTGAGATTTAGAGAGGTTATGTAACTTGTCTAAGGCCACATAGCTAATAGACATGGAAGTGTGATTCTGGCGCAGATAGTCTGCTCCTCAGCTTCCCCTAAGCATTTCCACACACTGCCTCTCTCAGGGCCACAATATTGTATAGATCTAGGGACAGGGCAAGGCAGCCACCTAAGATTGATAGTACCCATGCCTAACTAGTTTTCTGTCTTAATAAGATAACTGAAGGAAATATTTATTATTTCCTATCATAATCAGTAAAATTTAAAGTATAAAAATTTACCTAGGCTGGGCACCTTGTACCATAATTTTGTGGAGAAGTGGAGAGCACACATTATGTATACCAATATAGCGACTTGATTACTTCTAGAATCACCATCTTAGTCACACCTACTCTTGTTATTGTCCTCCCATAAAAATTTTCCATTAAAACATAACTAAGTGGGCTGGTAGTTTATTCCACTGCTAACTTTATCTGAGAACATACCAGCATAATCCATCCGACACTTACAGACTATCATTATATCAAAGTATCTCTATGCAGTGGGACTTCGGCTGGTTTCTTACAGGACAGTGGTCTCTCCATGCTTATGCTCCTGTTACAAGTGCCCATGATCTTATTCACAGGTGCCCAGAGGTATCTGACCACAAATTCCTTGCATTTTCATCAATCATTGAGATAGTGGAAAACTTTTTTTTTTAACTTACATTCCCCAAAGACTGGCTTGGAAAAACATTATTGAAAACTTCTTTTAAATCAGATTCAAGATATTACAGCAGCGCCTGCTAGAGTCTGTCAACATTTCCATTATAAACCCATATTTTCCAGGTTTATTACTTAGCCATAAAATTTTCCTGTGGACTGTGATACAGAATGCAGAACTTCAGCCCAAAGCAATTTTATTATCATCGCTAAAATATTGAGATTTTTCAAGTTGTGATTGTTTTTAAAAATGCCACAAAAGTCAAATACTTTGGGGGACACCCACATATTTTAAGTCTTTTATGAAATGCAATATAAAAACCATTTGTTCCTCATAAGAAACAAAGAAACACATAACTAGAATCTCAAGGCCTGAAGGGGAAATTTTATGAGCCCACATGGATTTATTTCCTTATGATTTGGGGGCTAATTTGATATTTAGATTGAGATTTTTAATATTACTACAATAAGCTTTCAAGAAATTGGCACCATGTGGGTCTAAAAGAAATTGTATTGCAGGCAAGGGAGAATTACAATAAATACTGAAAATGCAACCCACAGAAATAGCATTCTCAAAGCTACTGATGTTGCTGCAATCCGAGATAGAGCCTTGTTTTTTTTGTTGTTGTTTTGTTTTGTTTTGTGAGGAAGATCAGCCCTTAGCTAACATCCATCCTCCTCTTTTTGCTGAGGAAGACCGGTTCTGAGCTAACATCTATTGCCAATCCTCCTCCTTTTTTTTCCTCCAAAGCCCCAGTAGATAATTGTATGTCATAGTTGCACATCCTACTACTTGCTGTTTGTGGGACGCGGCCTCAGCATGGCCGGAGAAGCGGTGCATCGGTGTGCGCCCGGGATCCGAACCCCGGGCCGCCAGTAGCGGAGCGCGCACACTTAACGGCTAAGCCACGGGGCCAGCTCAGAGCCTTGTTTTTTTTGTTTTATTTGGCTTTGTTTTTTCCCTACTGGGGAGTCTAAGAAAGGCTGATAACTTTAAAACTGTAAAAACATTGGTTGGACTGCTAAAATCAGGAATCTTATCAGCAAAACAACCCTCACAACAACTTAATTCAATTTCTTGTAGACAGAAATTGCTACATTGGAAGTTCTAAATTTTTCTATCCTCAAAACACATATAACACAGACAGGAAAAAAAAAATATGAATTCTTTATTCTGTCAGCTTAGTCTTCTACCTTTCTAAATAGGAAGTATTTAACAAGAAAATACTACCTGGGTGTACTCTTCCCTGTTGGGGCTGAATAAATTTAAAACTACTTTGGGTCAGATCAGGTGGGTAAATTAGCTACACTTTAGGGCCTTGAAGAATTGTGATTTCAGGACTTAAAAGGAATCACTCCTGGGGGAGTTCTGGTCATTATTAATTCTAAGGACTTTAAAACACGTTCTTGTGTGTGTAAAGAGGAATCTGTATTTAAGTATAATGAGGAGAAAAACTAGACAGAAGAGGTTTTACTACCTTGGCCACTGTTAGTCAAAGCTATCAAACAATTTTGCCAATTCCCTAAAGTGGGTGGAAAAAAAATTTAAAATACAAATTTTTAGGACAACCTCTGACTTGCCTCCTATTTCCGCTAATCTGTAAACATAACGGGTTGTAGTCTACCAAGGTTTATGTAAATCTGAGCATGAACATGGCCATGGAGGATAGGGGAGAGATGTGTGGAATCATTAAGACTTCTTACACTGGTCATAATAAAGTAAACTTACATGTGTGTCACTGGCAAGTCTAAAAGCTGAATTCAAGTTCTTTGTAAGTTGAAATTATGAAAGCAAATTAAAGGTTTTAGTCAAAATACACACAGATGTTGGAAGGGAATTGCCCATGGGATATGGACATTTAAGATCTTTTACTATTTCCTTTCTTGCCAGAAGCCCAAACTGCAAACATCTAAATATAGGGAGGCAGGAAGATCCCTTAGGAGGCTTTTTAACAGTTTGCATGAGAGATGAATAATGACCTCAACAAAGGCAATGTCTGTGGGCAGTAAGAGGGAGAGGACGGGGTCTCCTACAATTACATGATTATGTATAGCAAAATGCTTTGCGAATTACCATACCTAAAATAAATGCCAAATATGCTGCTTCACTTCTACTTTTCAGAGTTTAGCAGGCTTTCAGAACAGAAGGCTCTGACAAAATTTATTTGGCCTATGCTTACTATGACCAGTTTTGGACTTGGTCTTCTTGGTGAACTATGTTCCTTGGCATCAAGGCATCTCTCTCATTCTCCCTCTGTCTCTGTCTCTGCCTCTGCCCCCTCTCTCTCTGTTAGAGACATCCAATTCAGAGCTTATTCACCTGACAGCCTTCCCTCCTCGGCTCACATATCATACTGAATATTTGGAAGGATAGTCACCCAAATTAGCACAAAACATGTAGCTAGTATTTGTCTCCAAAGACAAGAAGTATGACAGAGCCACAGGAAAGAGCTTCAACAAGTCCTATGAATCACAGTTACGTGGGATGCAATCAGACTAACAGGGAAAGGAGGGGGAAATGGAAAGGTTGGGGTGAAGTCAGGATCCAAGAGATGCCTTCTCCCTTCTCTTCCATTCCACAGTGTCACAGCCAGCAGCCCAGAGCAAAGAGGTAGTTTTCCTTGACTGTTTTAGAGGAAGAATGTCTAGGGGAAGCCACAAAAGACTGTTTCATTCTGATGCCCAAGCAGTAGGCGCCAAGGGAACTATTCTAGCAACCTGCAAGCCATGTGCTATGTTTGTCTTTCTGCCTAAGGCACTCACCAATTATGTGTGCTATAAATGTAAGTGGGTCTCCCTTCCAGAGGTGAGAGTAAAATGCTGGAGGAAAGCTTTCTATGCTCCAGTTTATTAAAGAGGATGCAAATTCCCTGGTAGAATGAAAGTAATAATCCAAGAAGAAACCCGGAAAATCAAAAGAATGTAAGTAATGGAATCGATATCAATGTAGAAAATGTGGACCCTCCTTCCACTATGATCACGTCTTTGGCTTTGGTTCAGTTACTCTTTCTAAACCTCAGGATCCTCATTTGTAAAATGGTGAGGGTAGAAACACTTACCTGGAAGAGTTGTTGTGAGTGTTAACATAACTCACAGGTGAGTTAGCACATGTAAAAAACTTAGTTTAGCATCATGCCTGCTGGATAGTAAGAGTTTAATGATGCCTCATACTTAGTGAGAACTTGATGAGCTTCACAATGATAATACTGATGAAAATGATATCTTTAACAATTAGAATAAACCTAGTGTAAAAAAGAAAAAGAGGAAAACATGCATCACTGGAAATTCTAACAGCTATATGCATCTGCACGCACTCCGTCGGATAAAGGCGGGATGAAGAATATCTTCTGCGCCGTGAAGAAATTCACACAACCAATTACAAAGACGTCTTCCCCAAGTCTGAGCTTTCGTGCTCGTTTAACCCTTCCTCAGGAAAAGGGAGGCAGCTACATGATCTGATGAGAATATTCAGTGGCTGGCTGTCTTTCTGGGTGTATAAAGAGACCAGTCAAACCGATCAAATTTAATTGCACCTCATGGTGAAACGTATGATACTATTACAATAACAGTGCTATATCTCCAGGACTTGGACTTTGATGTCTTGAATAGGAACTTACAATATGGTCTGTGGAGACAGAAGAGGCAGTTTTATTTCTTCTTCTTATTTTATTTTTAAAAGAATGAAGGATATTAGAAGTAAATAATGAACTATATAGATAGAATCTAAGAACAGAATTCTAATTTTTTATTTCGTGGCTTATCAAAACTCTGGGGTATTGGTGAGGAAATAGCATACATCTCTTGAGAACCAAACAAAATATATTTGACTGGGGATTTCTATATTTGATCAAAGAGGGTTTAGAGAAATAGAGAAATACCACATTGTACCCACCCATTACCCCCCTGAAAAGGGAAGTGCAAGTGTAACAGTTTCTTACACCTAATCACAGAGAAAAAAAGGGATAATACATATAATATATATATTACTACCATATATGGATTTAAAAGAATAACCATGGGAGTTGCTTAATATCTTTTGGAAAAATAAATCATTCTATAGTGACCCTATTCAGGATTCAAAACTATCTATACTATATCACTACAGATCTTTCTCACCTTATGACAGGGTTACGACCCGATAAATTCATTGTGAGTTGAAAATATGGTAAATAGAAAATGCATTTAATACACCTAACCTATTGAACATCACAGTTTAGCCTAGCCCACCTTAAATGTGCTTGGAACAGATACATTAGCCTACAGTTGGGCAAAATCACCTAACACAAAGTCTATTTTATAATAATGTGTCAAATATCTCTTGTAATTTATTGGATAATGTACTGAAAGTGACAAACAGAATGGTGGTCTGGGTATAGAATGGTTGTAAGTGTATCGGTTGTTTACCCTCGTGAGGGTGTGCTGACTGGAAGCTATGGCTCTGCCACTGCCCAGCATCAGGAAAAAGTATCCTAACACACATTGCTAGCCTGGGAGAAAATAAAAATTCACAATTCAAAGTACGGTTTCTACTGAATACGTATCGCTTTCGCACCATCGTAAAGTTGAAAAATCATAAGAGGAACCATCATAAGTCAGGAACCATCTGTATATTATAACACTAGTAGGGTTGTATACTATAACACTAACTATATCGAATTTCTCATGTCCCAATAACTCAGGAGTGGAAAAATGACAAAACACAAAATAAATTTTTTTTAAAAAAACCTTTTTATGTTTCTAATCACACAGTGAAACTGCTCTCTTAGAACTAATCAGTGACCAAGTCTAAAGAAAATTGTCCTGTTCTTATCTTAACCTCTCCGAAACATTCATCAGTCTGACCTCTTGCAATTCTCTTTACTTATAGGAAAAAAAAATCATTCCCTGGTGACCTTATTCAGGATTAAAAACTCAGCTTAAATGCCATCATCTCCGTAAACAGTCTTCAGCTACTTCTCTGCTGCCACAGGTGTTTGCCCCCTCTTGGATGCTGTCATAGGACTTAAACATCTATTTAATGCATTCCATTGTCTTGTTATTATTTATACAAGTTTCTGTCCCCTGCCAGACCGTGATTCTTAAAAGGTAGATACTATGTATTCTTCATGTTTGTATTTCTACCAGCCAGTGCAGTGTTTACTACAGAGCAGGTGCTCAAAATAAGTATATAGCGAATACATGATATTTATATATATAGATCTATGTATGTATGTATGTATGTATCTATCTATCTATCTATCTGTCTATCTATCTATCTATCTGTTTATTTATCTGTATTAGCAGGTGAGTGGGTCAGGGGCAATATTTATGGGTGCAGGTCTCTTTCTACTAATGCTTAGAGAATAGATAATAAGCAAAATGAGCTTTAATTGTTTACACAGGCAATACATTTGATATCAGCAATATCACCAAGACTTACTAGACTGCGACTTAACAGGCATTTTGCATGACTTGTGGAAATATCAAGAAGATGCACAAGAGAACAGCATATAAAATCAGGGACAAGGGTGAAGCCTGGTACAAACTTGAAAATAACATTATCACAAAGGCTACAGTGCAGAATGAGCTGAGGCTATGTGAAATGCAACTAGCAATGGAAAGGATTTCAAAAATTTAGGTTTTCAGCATAAGAAAGAATTGTTCTACTGCTTGGGGAACATTAAGACATGATAAAGAGAATATTAAAAAAAAAAAAACAAGAAACACCCCTCTTATTTCTACCTTCTGCCTTAGGGAGGGTTGTCTTCACTCTGGGAAGGTTAGAAAAGGCTTATTAGTATGGCACCGAAACGTCAGACAGGTGAAGAAATACCGAGTCAGTCCTTTAAATGACTTCAGATGAATTATATTGCAAGGATTTGTGGTGTGCCCTTGGAACCCTCACCAGAATTCCTGAAGTATTATGGAAAGCAGGAAGAGGGCCAGAAATCTTTGAGTTTGTTAATAACATTTATTTATTTTTTAAAAAATACACACTATGAAGGCAAACCATATCTGAGTCGCTAGTTATTAAACACATGTTTTTGAATACTTAGGTAAGAAAGAATTGCACGAAGAGACTTAGATGTGCTCATTTAAAACAAATCAAATCCAGATGGATGAATCAGAAAAATTCTACAGACAAGGTCTCTTATCTTGGCAAGGCGATTGCAAAGTTTTTACAGTTGAGGAGAACATGAAAAATTGTGGCACAATTAAGATTTTTCATTGTTGGCTCGGTAAGAATAATCTTACCAAATAGCTTTCATTAATATACCAGCATCAACTTGGGTAACTCTAATAGTATTTTAGAGAATTTTATTCTTAGCCCTGTTAGGTCAAATGTTTATTGATTACATGGATGAAGATATGAGTTATGCTTTAAATTAGATAAAGCTGGCAGGCATTGATAACTTTTTAGAGGACGAAATCAAGTGTTCCATGTATCTGGAGTTAGTAGTATGATAAATATGAGTAAAATTCAGATTCCTCTACTTTGTTTCATATAGTCAGGGCACACAGTCAAGACGAAGAGAAACAGTTAAATAGTAACGTGTACCAAAGAGACCATGGTTCTGAACGGCACGGGAGTTACAAACTCATAAAATAATCCAATAGGAGTTATATGCTTTCTGCCCTACAACATACACAAATTCATATTCACACTAAGTACACAGGGATCATAGATTTTCTGGATATCACATCCATGTACCCCGTAAATTCTAAAACCCCAGATTAAGAATCTTTTGATAGGAGCGCCTTATTGTGGTACTCCAAGATACTAATTCACGTTTGCCCTCCTTAACAGGTATATAATGTCCAGAATACGAGGGTGTGCTGATCTTGTTGTACAGATTGCATATATAATACTATGCTTATTTCTGGGTCAAATTTAGACATAACGAAATCAAGACAAGAGAAACTAGACTGGTGAACGGTCAGAGAATCATACTGTTTAAGAAACATCTGGGGAATTTTATGCCTAGGAAAGAGACCCCCAATAAGGGATCCAATAATTGTCTTTAAAATTTTGAAGAGATGTAACTTGGAAAAAGAGTAGAATTATTTTGTCATCCAAAATTGGGGAGAAAAAAGGCCCACAGCAGAAATTACAGGAAGGCAGATTTGACTTCTTATCGTATAAGGAAGGTACACTGAATATTTGGATTCATGTAAAAATGGAAAGCGATGCTTCATAAAGTCGTGATGTCTCTGTCAATGGGAGTAGTCAGGTAAAGTCTAGTTTATCTCCTGCCTGAGGTATTGGGGAAGGGTGCATATAGTAGGAAAAGGGGGCACTAGATTATCTTCAAGGCACCTTTCAAATTTAAGATGCTATGATCTGATTATATGTTTTAAAGAATACTAAATGACTAAAAGTTCCATAATTATTTTTGTTACAGTGAACAATAAGCAATAAACCAGTATGGATACCTATTATTGGATGCTTCTGAGTCTACCTGAATTTATATCTGTTACGCAGATTCTTCATTTATTTTCACTTAAATTTCTCAAATTATATTTTGAAAGATAATGGCAATTTCCTAATGCAAGTGTACCTATAAAATCTCCCATTTTAAAGAAGATTTTTTAAAAAATTGTCCTTGGGAATTAGAGAAAAAGAAAATTAAGGAAATTCACACAGAAGTTGCCTTTGTATTATAACCCACTACACATCGATAAAATATGTAATGAACTTCAATCTTGACTTCTATTCCATTACTTTTATTAAGGCCTGTAACTCAATTCAGCCTGTATTTTATGTGGTGCAGGTATAAATTTGAAATTCACTAAAGTATTTTTAATGTTGAATTGGACTTTAATGTTATATTTGGAAGCTATATTTCAACCACCTTATCTTTTTTTCCTGACTAGATGTTATAGTAACATAAAAGCAACCAGAAATCTAAAGCTTTCCTTTTGAAGAAAATGTTATTAAAAATTAGGGGCCTGACTTAAGACAGTGGACAATTTAACAGTTTATACCTCTAAGAAATGCTTTCAAAATTATCTTATGTTCCTGTCTCTATCATTGCAAAACTATATGGTTTTAAGATACTCTGCCCCTTAAAATTTTTTAAGAGGAAATCTTTTTCACTCTTTTGAGAAATTTCAACTAATTAAAGGAATTTCCAAACAAATGGAGCTTGACATCTTACAGAAATTATATATTTTACTCTTTGTTCTGTTGATAAACATTTTCATAAACCATTGTAGTAGATGGAAAAGAACATAATATCTTTACTGTTGGACTAATTGATAAAATGGTGAAGCCCTTGAAAATGTCAGGCTCTTGGTAAGCAGAGGTGAGTACAAACCAAAAAATTAAAAGAAAAAAAGTTTCACTCTTACTTTAAGTGTGTACGTTTTACAGTATCTCATCTTTAGAATTTAATAAAGTTAGTATTGCTACGAACGTGAAATGAAGAAAAACTTTCTCCTTAGCATTAAAAGCATCATAACAGAGATCTACTTTCTGCTCTACCTTACTTGGTTGGGAGAAGGGTGGAGAGAGAGAGGGTGATTAGTTCTTTATTTCTCCCATTCTTTGATGGCTTGCTTCTCTTTGATTTCCTTATCCTCTACTTCTTTCTTGTCTTCAAGAGTTCTACAACCATCTCCACTGATCATATGCTTTCCTCCCTTTCCATCGGGACTCTCACTCTGGCTGTCCCGGAACTTCCAATCTTCCCACACTGGTCAGCCGTTTCTCAGGCATCTTGGACTCCAGGACCCAGAGAGTAAGACCTTTCCAAGGCTTTCCTTCCAAATTATGTTTGTCATGTCTTGGGACCTGCCTCTTTCCAAGTGCTAGCACATGGAAGGTCCACTGCCCGACTCAAGGAGACCTCAGCTTTCACAATCTAGGGTTTGTTTGTTTGTTTCCATACCCAATGGCCTCTTTCCATCAGTTTTGACAAAATAAATTACAATAGATATTTTTTTATATGAGTCCATTTTTTCTGAGTCCATTTTAGACTCAGACATGGGAAATGTGGGAAATGATAGGAGCGTGGAAGGCAGAGTAATTTTATCATCAAGTTGAACAGATTTGTTTCTAAAAGTTTCCTGTCACCTTGAAAATTTTAAAATTCTAGAATGCAGCTCCTTTTCTCTTGGGGTTCATGTTAATCCCTTCTCTGAGGTATTAGGGCCAGAAGAGTGTAGGGCTGGAGACTCCCTTTTCAGACGACAATAGTAATGGTCATATAACATTGCATAGTTTAAAAATATTAAATATGGCCTAGGCCTTGGTCTGTATTCCCAGTCAATTTTTCCAATGTAATCTTGCAGTTCCTTAAAGATAAAAAATGAGGGATAATATGTCTTTGAGAACATGTGTAGGCCTTTTAAGATCTATAAATGCTGCTTATAAATGTATATAATATCATAATTACTATCAACACTAAGGCTTCTTAGCTAATATAAAAGGTTTCAAATATGTTGTATTAATTTTTTAATTGGCTAGGAACTTCGCACTCTAGACATATCCATATGAGCTTAGGAATCTAGATTTTATACTCTCTATACACATACATATTTCTTCTCATTATGGTTTTCACAACACACTAGAAAGAATACGTTATTCCTTTTTTAGAGATAGGAAAACTTAAGCACAGGGACACCAAATTAGTTTTTAGCTCACTTCTCTAGTTTGTAATATAACCAATACTGGTACCTAATATTCTTGATTCCAAGCCCAGGGTGTATTCCAGTATACATCCATGAACAGTAATTTGGTAGTTGAAAAGAGATTAAAAGTTAAAAGTAAGAAAAAGAATAGGAGATGGAGTCCTTTATACTCCTTTATAAAAGAATAGAAGTCCATTATACATAGTTCTAGGAACTCCTCACCTGTCAGAATCAAAGATATTTTACCGTAAGCAAAGTATTTAATAATATAGTCACGTTCTCAGAATAAATAATTTCTTCTTTTTCACCACAGCTCTTATTAAGCTACAAAAGATGCCACATACTATAGGTTTACAAAGAGGCTCTTAAAAGAACAAATGTATCCAATTTTCCCTGTTGTAAACAAAGGCTACTATAACAATAAACTCCTTAACAGTTCGGTAACACAGAGCTTCTAAAAGAAGAGAACGCCGAGTTAGAATGTGTCTTTTCTGGGTCGTGATTAGATACTATATGAATTTCCCTAGCGATGGTAACAATAGAAAGACCAAGGTTAGCTTGTTAAATGAAATGTGAGTGAGAAGGGGGCAGTGCCAAGTGGCTGCTGGCACAGTGTTAGGTGTCCTGCCAGCGTTCATACCTACAGGGTCATTTGGCAGTCAGGTGTTATTAGTCAACTCTCTCCCTCTCCCCTCTTCCCATCTGTTTTCGTCTAGCCTATTTGTGTAAATTACCTCTCAGTATGCAGCAGGATTCAGACTAGCCGTGTATTTTCCACCTCCTCCTTTGTCTTTTCCATCCCTGACTGCTCATTTAGACTTATACCAATCATTTGACCCAAAATTTAGTGTGAGAGCCAAGATAATGGTAGCAATTAATATTACTACTGTTACAAAGCAGCATCGCTTATGACTGCGTTAAAAAGACCACTAAAGATAATATAATAAATGTCAAAGACATAGTAGCCACTGGCCATTCCAAGTCATGATGATTATCATCAGAGGTCAAAATGTAACAATGCCCTAGAAGAGGATGGAGAGGTTATATAATTTTGTGTGGACAATTTCCAAAGTTAATATCCAAAAGAGATTCTTGAAGAGAGTGCTCTTCCTAGTTTAAGAATAGCAAGACCTTTTAGAGAAGATGAGAAAAATAAAATCTGCTTTCTGCTGAGTTGACCCTGCCATTTATTAACATGCAGAATGCCCACTTCTCTATTATTCCGAGTCATTAGTATACCTTTGAATTATGTCTCAGTGCTACGAGGAAAGGTAGGAAGCCCAGCCTGCATTACTCAACCAGCACATTTACCACAGGAAAGATTAAGGGTAAATAATTATTTTATGATAACAGCTGACAACAAGGAATTCTTACTTTGAGAAGGATTTAAAACTGAAAGGATTATTTGCTAAGGACAGATGAGAATAAATCATAGCAAATAATTCTGCAGCTGCATTTTGAACAATAATGAATAATTAGTCACGTTGCAGCAATAGTTATGGGAGTGCACTATTGGTATCTAATTGCAGTTTACATGAAATCATAGAAAAGTCAATCATCTGAGAACTTTCTACTCTTTACTAATCAAGAGCACAAAGATATTTAGCCAGATTTACTGCGTTTGTCAAATAGTTTTTATCACATTTTTGACCAAAGATTCAGCCCATGTTTTTAGCCCACCGTTATTTTATCATTTATGGATGAATTTAAAATAAAATGCAAATAGTCATGTACTGCAAACAATTGGTCCCAACTTTTAAACATTTTAAAATACCTCAAGGTTGGGAAGACCCTAAAAGTAATCTCAATTCACCACTCATTGAGTAATTTATCTCCTCTGAAATGGCTCTATAAATAGGTTGTCTAGTCCATATTTAGATATTTCTAATGACAAGGAGCTCACCATTTTCTGAGGCAGAAGATCACATATCTGGATAATTCTGGATCTTTGTCTATCAATACCCATATATATTCAAACAGATCACTCAATATTTGCCAAATGATTTTTCCTTCCCAAAATCCAACTTTAAAATAATGTAATGATTATGATTATCCAATTTTTAAAGAAATAAGAGCTCTGGTAGGAAAAGTGCCTAAGAATAATGATAAAATAAACTATCTTTGCAAACAGGCATTTGGAAGTGACAACTGAGCCTGAGGTACAATGAAGTCGTTGGCAAAAAATTGTATGTTATTCATAATAGTCAAATAGTAAACTAGCTATATGTCTAAAAGAGAGGAAATATCTAAAAGAGAGGAAAATAATTGTGGTACATACCTAGGGAACTTTTGAAACAATTAAAAATAATGGAGTACACCTGTATGTTACTAATATGGAAAGATCTGTAAGACTTTGGAATCATATACAACATGAAAAAGGAAGATACTGAAAAATCTATATGATATATTTATGTAACATAAAAAATTTTGTGTAAAATAAAAACTAGCAACTGATGTAATATATATGTCTACTTGCATTAATAAATAAATGCATAGAAAAAGATGTAGGAGGACATATAACCTAAAAATTATTAACAGTGCTAGCTCTAAGGAGTGGCAACTATTCAGGAAGGGTAAAGAGAGAGTAACTTTTTACTCTATGTACTGTTTTTCTTGGGTCATTTCTTATTTTAAAATATAAGATTGGACACTATAAAGGATTTTGAGTAATAGAAGTACCTGTCATTGTACCTTTTGGAGTTTAGATATCTTTTCTCTTCCTATTTTTTTAATTGTAATTTCCTGATCTTTTTGTTCAATTTGGTACATAAAAGTGTCTCACGTCCTGTCTGTGAACATCACCATTGATATAATCTAGTAATGACGATGGAATGTTTAGCATGGCTCCTTTTTCCTCCTAGGTTATCTCTAACTGCTATATACATTGCAGTTTCCTTTTAATTAAAGCCATGATTTATAATGTCCAGGGTTGTTTATTATTCTCTTACCTTTCTTACACATATCCACAATTTTTCACTTTACTACACTAGGATAATTAATACATCTTACAGCCAAGAAACGAGTTGATAAATACTCCTTATCACTTTATCCTTCTAGACTAAGAGTTGGCAACTTTTAGGGTAGAAGGCCAGATGTTAAGTATCTTAGGCTTTGTGGTCCATATATGGTCTCTAGTCTCTGTCACATATTCTTCTTCTTTTTTTAACATCGTTTTAAAAATTGAAAAATCATTCTTGGCTTGTAGGTGGTAGAAAAACACGGCACAGGCTAGATTTGACCTAAGGATCATATTTGCCAACACATATACTAGATAATCTCTCTATTCAATGTCCCTTCTTCCTTTATCCTTATTATAGACATTATGCATGACAATATGGAAAGACTATAAATATTCCTTAAAATAGAGTTCCCTGGACATAAAGGAAATTTCAGTGGAATTACCCCCTACTGTTAAAAATGGTACCTTCTGGGCTGGCCCCATGGCTTAGCCGTTAAGTGCGTGCGCTCCACTACTGGTGGCCCAGGTTCGGAACCCCAGGCATGCACCAACACACTGCTTCTCCACATACAGCAACTAGAAAGATGTGCAACTATGACATACAACTATCTACTGGGGCTTTGGGGAAACAAAGGAGGAGGATTGGCAATAGATGTTAGCTCAGAGCCGGTCTTCCTTAGCAAAACAGGAGGATTAGCACGGATGTTAGCTCAGGGCTGATCTTCCTCACACACACACACAAAAAAAATGGTACCTTCTGATAAAATCTTGAAAAACAAAAACAAAAAGTATGAAACAAAAACAAAATTCATTCCTTTTGAATTCCAGGGATGGGCTTTACCAACAAATTTATTGCTGAAGAACATTGCATAACTTTTCAAAATAAAACTTCCAAAGCTAACGGCCCATCTTTCTGGTTGATTGTCACATCTTTTCTAAACATAATCCAATTGGAAATTAATTCAGACAAGTAGAAGAGTAGGTGTGACCTGAGGCAGCAGTGTATTAAAGGCTTCGTTCACCTCTTTAAGTGGAAGAGGTAGGGCTGATCCATGAGGCCTTAGGAGAATCACTTTCATTTCTTTTTATCAGCACAAAACTAGGTGATATACACAGGCATGGAGCAAGCAAGCTGCCTTCAGTGCTCAAGTGGTCAATACAGCTCTCTTGGATGAGAATAGTTTTGTATTTTGAGTACAGATAAACCAGGATTTAAAATATGATTGATAAATATAAGATATTTATATCTTATATAAGTATATATATTTATATATATATTTGTTAGCCTCCTTTTAATTTATGGTCAACTTTTTTATTTTGTGAATTTGTAACTTCTGAATTCAGTGACCTTTCAACATTTCTTTCAGTTCTATTTGTCTGAAATTTAGAATATACCTTTTCATTTTAATTTCTGAGAAAGTTTAAACTACGATTCAGAAATTCTTCTGGTTCCCTCCTGCAATAGCAGCAGTGTAACTTCAGTAGCCATGTGCTCCAAGATGGAAAGTCTTTCGTACCCATGGCAGTGGAGGAGGTTGGGGAAGGCCTTAATTATGCGTACCATACAGCTATGTCAATGCGATCTACAAATTTAAACAGAAAAGAGAACTCCACAGCCAATTGTCTATATTAACTGGTTGTAGCCAATCAACTAGTACAAGTACTTGATACCCTGAATTACAAATATAGACAGTAGTGTGGTTAGAAGCAGATTGGACTAGTTGAGGGAAAGAGAGATAGGTTTTCTTTGGATAACAGTCCATCCTTGATCCCATCTTTTCCTAATGCCTGCCTGATTTTGCACATTGGTATTCTTCTATAGCTAATGTTTTATTTATTTTTCAGTAATTACTCTTTACTGAACTTCTTATGATTTACCTTGAGTGGGGCTTCATTTCTCCTAAGTTTAATTGTTATGTTATACAAGGGGGCAATTTCAAATAAGACAACCTGAAATGGACCCTTCCTTAATTCAGAATATCTTCTGTGCACTCTATGCAGATGTGGTAATATTCAGGAAGGCAGACGATTGTGTGGTCAGTTTTGGATAGAAACCATACCTGCCCTATTTATTTTAATCTTCCTTTGAAAGAAGAAAAATCTTTTTTTTTTTTAAGAGAAACAAAGGCCTTGTTCTAAAGTTTCCTCTTCTAGAAATAATTTTGCATATTAGGTTTAGTAAGTGGCCAAATTTTCAATCTCTCTTATTCTTTGTGAGCTCCTACTGCACTGCTCTTTTGTGCTTTCTATGTTCAAAGTATATGTCTTCTAAATTCCTTTTTTGTATTGTTGGTTAATTAAGCATTCTCCTTTGTCTTGATCAAAAAGGTCACATCTGACTCTTGTCTTCCATTTTACGTTTCCAGTTGTGAGATATCCTCCTTGCTTTAAAAGGGTCTTGTAAAGCATACAGCCTGATTGAAAAGCAAGGTTTGAAACCTACTTATTTTGATGTTAGTTAATTAAATTATTACACACTAAATAAGCCATACAATCTAAGCCATAGAACTCATAAGGAAGATATTTTACTATTAAAATAGGACCACATAACCCAACTGATGGATTAAAATTACATAAAAATAATGCAAAATTATTTATACAATAAAGATAAAAAAGTCACAATATTAAAACTGTTTCTAAATTTACATGCAAACAATCAGCACCCTTTTCTGCGCTCCACTGGTCTAGAGTGCACAGCATTATTCCACATAGCTTGGCATTATTCACAACAAAGATGCTTGGACAGAGCCCCTGAGAAATAACTTTGCTGATTCAAACCAGTTCGGCTCCATTCAGTACAGACAGTTTAGGGAAGTGTGAAGATGCTGGGGTCTGCACCTATTTCCAAATCCCTACTGATATCATCAGGACTGGGAGTTGGACGGGAGGAAAGTAAAACTTTCCCTTGAAGGGGAGGAGAGGAGATCTGGCTGAAGACTAATGTTTTAAGGAATATGGGAGTTTCCCAAGGGTAAATTAATAACAAAATGAACAATCAAATAGCTAATATTTGGTGAACCCATATTAACATTCTACTTGTATTAAAAAATGTAAGCCTGACAAAAATTCTTTAAAATTGATTCCATAATTATGGTCAATTTTTTAACCTTTTGGAGTTTATATTATATCAACAACCTCAGACAAAGAATACACTTGAAAACTCTCTACAACCTGATATAGGTAGGCAAGTCACCTGTAAGTTAACCCCCTTTACAGAGAGTCACGATAACTCTTCTCTAAATTCCCTGACCTAGTGGTGTTTTCAAGGGGACACAAAATTCAATGACTAACTTAATGAATCGATCTTATTTTTGTGGTAGAATAATAACTAGCTAACATTTATTGAGTTCTTATTGAGTACAAGTCTCTCTGTGGACTATATTATTTAATTCTTATACCAGTCCTGTGAGGTAGGAAGAATTTTTACGCCTATTTTATAGATTTGGAAAACTGAGACACCTAGAAATTATGTACTTTCACTCTAAACCTCATGCCCTTAGCCCATATTCAAATACTATTCAATAAGAGAAGTTATAAGAGAAACACATGAATATTAAGAGCTGCGGAGAATAAAAGGTATACTTATTAGTGAGGGCAATAATTAGATGTGTACAACTATACCAGGAAGAAATGAAGGAATTGAGTGACAATGAAATGATGAATATGTAAAGGACAACTTATTTAGAGAAGGGAGGATTTGAGAGGCTGCTTGAATATAAAAGGAAGCTATCATCTCACATTTCTCTGTGATTATCAACAGAGGAGAGAGCAAAAATAAAATCCACTCACTCTATTTTGTATCATTATTTACCTTGCTGGGAATGGCAATTAATTTTCTGGATTTCAAAAGTACAAACAGCTTGCAAATGTCTCTATGATGCATGACTTGGATTTTTTTGTAATTTATGTAAGCACAGTGATTTCATTTCTTGTAATTCATACGAATTTAGTATTTTGCTAGCCAGGCAATAGCATAAATATCAGAGACACAGCTCTCTTCATTTAGATGAGGTGTGCCTACATTTTACAAGGGCCCAAGGACCATGGGAGAAAAATGCAAAAAAAAAAGATATCTAGCCACCAGCAATCACCCATAAAATGTTCTCTTTCCAGTTTGTACCATTGCAGAATGCTAGATTTAGAAAAGATGCAAGAAACTATCTTGGAAAAAAATCCTTGTTTTTAGATGATAAAATGGGAACCCAAGGCAGCCAAGTGAATAGTCCATATAGGCAAGTCATTGAGGGGCAAAACGGAAAGACATCCCTTATTATTTCATTAGTAATCTTATAAAAATTAGCCAAGCAGGTATGACTATCCCTATTTCACAGATAAGGATATTTAATCTATTTTTATGATTAGAAACTATAGATTTGGTGCTAGAACCAAAGTTTATTGGGTCTCAGTACAATCGGCCTTCATTCTAAATGCATTGTCTCTTCCAATAAGTTATGGAAAACATCAAAAAAATTTTAAATGGGTACAGGGGAGAAATTCTTATTTATTTGTTGCTTTCCTATTCATAAGTGAATAGCTTTTTCCAGTGGAGGAGCAACATTCTAAAATGTTTTTCCTCAGAAGCACAGTGAGGATAGTGGTGAGATCCAGAACTTGGTGATGAAAGAGAGTTGGCTACATTGAAGGAGCAAATCCAGTCTTTGCCTGTGCCTGAGAGGTAACAGCCTAAATAGGAAATCATCAATGATCAGAGCTGACCACTTTCCTGTTACTCTAAGATTCCCTACTTGATATGTTTCAGAGCCACTAGTTCTTGCTTCTACCACCCAATCTGTCCCCTCAAGATGCAATAATCCTATACACTCTGACTACAGTTCAGGAAAGCCTCATTTCTCTCTTATTTAGTTTCATTTCCCCTTAATAATTTTTACTAAGTAATTAAGAGGGAAATAAAGTCAAAACAAAAACACAAAAGAGATCCAAAGAGTAGGGCTGAAAATTAATGTGTTACCTACAGATATGGCCGTATGGTGGCGGAAATATTGAAGCATTTTTCATACCAGTTAGTTCACAGTCATGACCTCAAAGACCCCAAATACATACTCTCACTACTGTCATGCTCTAGCTGCCTGGCACCTCCGTCTGTGTATTCCGAAACCCACCAATGAAAGGGAAATAAGTGACACAGCAGGAGGCAGCTAGGGTCACATTCTAGTGCTGTGACAGCATCTATCCTGATGATTCTTTGCCTTGCCATGCTGGATTAATTGTGTTCAATATTACCCTTGCGCAATAGTAGAGAAATGGATGTCTTCACAGAGTGAGTTTACCACCCAGCCTTCTTCAAGTCAATTCTAAATATCTAACAGCCTCCAGGCACCTATATTCATTGTGTCTAAACTGAGCTCATCGACTCCTCTTTCTAATCTTTCAATCTCCTATTAATGTCTACTCTAATCTAATTCATATGTTCTCCTACTCAACAGACAACACCCTCATTGAGCCAAACCTGCAAGTCTGAAACCTGGGATTGATCATGAACTTTCCTTCATCCTGTGTTTGGGAAGTCTTGAAGTCCTATGGCTTCTCCTCTTCACCACTTCTAAACCATCACCCTCTCACCAGAACCCATACAATAGTGTCCTAACTGTGTCCCAGCATTTCAGGCTCAGGCTCTTTAATGAAAAGACCAAACTCCCTGGTGTGGTGAGCAAAGCCCCTCACAGTCTTCCTGTCTCTAGGTTCTGTTGTGATCTAGCTTCTGCCAAATCCTCCAATTTGCTGTTCTTGGGAAATGTCAATGTGTTTCTTGTCTCCGTCCATCTCCATCTCGAAGATTTCTCTTTTTGCCTGAAACTTCCTCAAACTTTTGCCCCCATGGTGGAGCAGGCTTTCTAATTTCTTAAGAATCTGTTAAGGCTCACCTGTCATATGACACCTTTCCTGCTCCCTTCCAGCCAGTAGCCTTTGTTTCTTCATTCCTTACTGGATCTTCTTCCTATTTCTATCAAAGCACCTGTAAACACTTTATTGCACTCATTTGTTATGTCTGTCTCTTCTCACTAGAGTGTAAACTCATCAAAGGCAAGAGATATGTCATATGACATGTGAGATATGTCATAAATGTGTGCTGATTGAGTGAATAAATGATTGAATTAGTCCAGTTGGAGCCTCCAAGTAGTAAAGATTCTCCTAGGTCATTGGTTTTTCTGGGAATTGGCAACTTTTTTAAACTTCTTTTCTGAATATACTCAGAATTGTTTTCCATTATATGTTCCTTATAGAAATGTTGGAAAATGCTGAGAAACATAAAACACTAATCATTGGTTAAGCCACGGTTTAGGCAGAATCAGAGGTGACTCATTCCACTCAGCTGACCACACTTTGATCCTTTCCGTTGTAATGAGTCATGTCATCCCTTTCAGAACTACAAGAAATGGAAATGGGTTTCATATTTAGACACAATACCCAAACAAAACTCAGCTGTTAGCCTCATCGCTTGTGTTAGCAGTCTTGAGCCCTGAGCCTGTGCTGTATTGCTCACTCCTGTTGGGGGTTGACAAGCCTAGATGGGGATGGGAGGAGCTGCCCAGGGCCAAAAGGGCTGCCAAGGTTCCTTTTCCTGGGGTTTGAAAAGGAAAGTTTTGAGAAAAAATGTTTTACCATTCTCTTCCCCATCTCCAAGCTAAATGCTGTTAGACTCTGCAAGGCAGAGTTCTCCCCAGGCCATCTTAATAGAACTGAATTATAGGGACCGGCCTCACCTAAATAACTAGGGATTTCATAGAAAGAAGGGAAAAAATCCCGTAACAAAATGGCTAGGATCAAAATTTACAAATACTTCACATGAAAAAGTTGTAGTTAACCTATAGTTAACCTCGCCCAGTAACAGTGTTATAATATTCTTTAATTTCGTGAATAGGAAATGTTGCATAATTGGTATCCTGAGAATTCAAGATACCTGAGAAGAAATTTCTAAGAAACTTCTTTAAGACCCACAACCTGTCTTGATCTAAAGCAAGAATATTTTTAGATAGACATTCAGTAATATTACAAAATATATATATATATACACACATACATATTCTTGCTCTTTTACTAAATATTATAAAATTCTCAGTTAAAATTATTTTACATGACTTTAACATTCCACATCTGAATATGGCAGAATTTTTTTTTTTTTTTTTTGTCAGGAAGATCGTCCCTGAGCTAACATCCATGCTAATCCTCCTCTTTTTGCTGAGGAAGACCGACTCTGAGCTAACATCTATTGCCAATCCTCCTCCTTTTTTTTTTCCCAAAGCTCCAGTACATAGTTGTATGTCATAGTTGCACATCCTTCTAGTTGCTGTATGCGGGACTCGGCCTCAGCATGGCCGGAGAAGCGGTGCATCGGTGTGCGCTCAGGATCCGATCCCGGGCCACCAGTAGCGGAGCGCGCGCACTTAACCGCTAAGCCATGGGGCCGGCCCTGAATATGGCAGAATTTACCTACTGGTAAAAACCTAAGGGACAATACTTCTAATTTTGTACTGTCACAAATTATCCTGGGACAATCATTTCTGTGCCTAATTCTTTGTACAAATTTCTAGTTATTTCCTTGGGGAAGATTCTTCTAAGTGGAATTATTGTGTCAAAGATTTTTAATATTTTAAAGTTTTTGATAACATATCACAAAATTGTTTAGCAGAAGGTTTGTACCATTTTGCATTCCTGCCGGGCATGCATAAGGATGCCTATCTCTTTGCACACTTGACAAAACTGAGACTTCACCTTCTCATTCCTTTCACAAACATGTAAAGCTAGTCCTGTTGTCTATTCTTCTCTGAGTTCTCCTTTTTCTCATCGGATAGCTCTGAATTTTGCTCCCCATGGTCCTGATTTTTCCTAATATTAAGGTTCATAGCTTGAGCTCCTCTCATTTCTGTATAAATATTCCAAAGTCCTGAATTCATTAGTTGGCTTCGCAAAGGGATGGTCCACGACTAGAGACTCCTGGCCGTGCGTTTGTTCCCATGAGATGGGCCCCTGCTTTGATATTTCCACTGCACTCTCAATACAGACCCACTTTCAGGGCTCACCATGCCAAAGAAAATTCTTGAAAATTTTTTTACAGGGCTTGAAAGAACAAATTCGTAAAGCAACTCAAGTAGGCCAGTGTTTTGTTTGAGACCCTAGGAGCCAGATCTCCAACCAGAGGCAATCAGTTCTGCTCAAATCAGAATACTGTCTAATGTTTCATTCTGACCCAGAAACAAAAGCCTGACCTCATCATGAAAACTTATTTTCCAGTCAATGATTAATTTCTACCCCAGTGCTTGCGCCTTCTTTTATCGAAGCATATTTTCAGAGACTTGTGAGGTAACTATGGCAATGGACACCTAGAAGGGAGAAAGATCTTTGTTATTAATTTCTACATGCAGAGATGGGTCAGGTGTTTACTTGTGTTATCATGCAAATCTCCAAACATGGCAGTAGGTGACCTGCTGGGAATGTTCTTACCCAGAACAAAATGCCCTTTGAGAGAATTGTACTCTGAGGTTAACTGTTTTTGTTAAAACTTAAAGGCATAGCATTCTTTGGAAATGAACAGCAAACATGTTTTGCCTACTGTTAAGAAAATGACAATTTTTTTATTGAGTGTAAGGAAAAAAATTATGTATGTTCAGAGGTAGTTTTGAAAGTAAGAACTTTTTAAAAAAAAATTTGTTTGGTTTGTTCACTTTTCAGAGGCAATAGTGACTTCTAATATACTTGTAGATGTCTGAATGTTGTTATCAAGTTTCTCTCTTCTATAGAAGAGTGTTTGTTGAGAACTTTTTTTTTTTTGAAGAATAAACCAAGAGAACCCTTCACCTCTGAAATTTGCGCTCTGTTGAAAGGACCTAACCTTTGAAATTTATTCTAATTACATCAGATCTCCAGGAATGATAGAATAAGATTTAAGATGACATTAATGGTAGAAGAAAGAACCATGTGTTTACAATTTACAAATGGGACAGGTGATATTTAGTTCATACTCAGAGAGTTCCTAACCTTCTACCTTAAAACAGAGGACAAATTAGTACAGTCGAGTGCCTGGTCTCGCAGACCACAAGAGCCAGCCAACATTTCAAATAAGATGTTTCCAGTTTTTTCCCAAAGAATGCCTTTGAATTTTTCATTTCAAGTCAAAAATATGTTTTATCATAAAATAATGTCTTTATGCAGTAATTTTAAAATTAAACTGATGCTTTATCAAGTTTCGTCATTTCTACCCAATAGTTTGGGGTACCTTCTGGCATGCTATGTCTTTATGATTTTTTTTCAGAAACATGAGAGAATAATCTATTGTTCCATGTAAGTCTCATATTCTGCCTTTTAAATGACACCATTTTAAAGGATTATAGTTCCATGAGCTGGTAATCAACTAACCAGGTCCTCACAAGACAATGGTATAGGGGAAAAAAGACTTTACTGAATGCTTTAGTTTCAAAGTTACCATGGTAACAAGATACATTTGCGTTATTAACATGATCTTTTCATTTTTTTTTTTAGTGCTTTTGCTCTCTTGAAAGGATTCGTCTTTGATATGATCACAATTAAACAATGGATTCTGAAATTGAACTGGCATTTATAGGCATTGGTAACAATGTAAAACAATTCTGCTTATCTGAGAGGCACACTGTTTTAAAGAAAATTTACAGATAGCTTTTCAAAGTTTGTCATTTCTTATTGGGGTCGATATGGCTCAAGTTTTGCTTTCTCAGGGTATAACATCAGAAGAATTTTCCATTAAATTATCCTCTTTCAGTAATACTCATGGTCCATTTTCATTTTTGTGTCACTTCTTAAAATATAAGTGTTGCTTTTGTGTAATTTTTCTCTCTGTACGTATTTAAGAGCATGCACATAATCATGCTACGTAACACAATTGTAATAACTAAAAACTCTGACATTGCTATCAGATCACATCACTATAATTAGTTTAACATATTTTTTTAAGCTCCTACCATGTGCAAAATACAAAGCTAGACAATATTGAGGATATAAAAAGGGTTATATACAAGCCTTGCACTTAAGAGATTTTTAAATCTCTCATTTAAATTATAGTATATTCTATTTTGGCACAGCCTCAACTAGGCAGTTTTAATCTAATAATACACTGACTTGATAATTAACTTGGAGCTTATTAAATTAGTGATAACTAGTCCAATCAGCATTCTGACTCCTCCGTTCATTTATTTTTATAATGACTACTGATTTAACATTAAGGTTTAAAGTTTAAAGTATGTGTTTTATTTACTGTTTTATAAATTTTACACTGTGTTACCTTAAAATTAAAATAATTCTTGAATGTTGGTTCAAGATATAAATGTACTATAGCAATATATAAAAATATATCCAGGACAAAAGGGAAAATAAACTAGATTGTCATTTTCCCTTTAAAAAAATGAGAAGATATTAGCATTTTTGATCTTGGAAATTTTTCAGAGAAAATGATAAGCTACTGAAGCAATGGAGATTTACTGAAGGAATGACACCACACTAAAATGATGAAATGAGTAGAAAACTATGAAGTGACCTTTAATAGCCACAGAGTTTAGCAGAGATGTGATATCATTGAAAACATTTTCCAATTTCAAAACAACATTTCATATGAAAGAAATCCATGAATTCTAGGTATTTTGAACAATTTCAAGAAAAAGTAAATATAGTGTTCAGAGTTCATTCTAGTGAACATTTTAGTATGAACTGTCTAAGGTGTTAAGGGCAAATGACACTATAGATGTAGCCACGCACCTCTTATTCAGTGAGAATCTCAGAAATATGCCTAAAATAACCCAACATGTTCTGAGCAACGCATCTATGAAGGTAAAGATTCTCCATAGATTATAGATTTTTAAGTGAGCCATCAAGGATTGCTCCCATCACTATCACAACATCAAATTCTACACTTTCAAGTTATCATGAAGCTCTAATCATGGGTTCCAGATGTGGCAATTATCAGACACTACAGCAGGACTCTGTGTTGTGTCTGCAGGCTTTTAACTTTCCGTGTTATAGTGAGGGAGACGAGCTCTGTAGTGTGCTCATGTTCGTGGAGCTCTTGCTTGGTCCCATTGGAATGCACCCTTGCTGGATTGCCTTATGATGTAGCTGTATTAATGAGGTGGGCTTATAACAAATTGATGAGCTTATACTTTACGTGAAGTTAAGGATAATCATTAAAAATAATAACCTGGAGACAGTTATAGAAGCTATTTTCCACTCAACATATTAGCTTTCTGTTACATTATCCTAATTTGAGTACACAAAATGTCAAGCAAAATTTTCCTCCGCACTGTTAAAAGATTTCGTCTTGGCAAACAAACTTGTTTGTAAGAAGCCACGTAAGTATATTCTGAGTATTTGCAAAATTTCAAGGCTGTTGATAGTACGAACCTCATACGCAGGTCGAATTTGAAGCTATGAAGGCTGATGTGAAGAAGGTAGAAATGACTCCACTGTCTCCGCAAGTCTTTATAATCAGCTTGCCACAGTACCCCAAAGTTCTACCATTAGGAACTAATTTATTTGGCTTTAAGCAGAGAACCAAAACAAAATTTTTTTTTAATTTTTTGTTTATTGCAGTAACACTGGTTTATCACATTGTATAAATTTCAGGTGTACATCATTATACTTCTATTTCTGCATAGATTACATCTTGTTCACCACCCAAATACTAATTACAACCCATCACCACACACTTGTGCCGAATTATCCCTTTCGCCCTCCTCCCTCGCCCCCTCCCCTCTGGTAACCACCAATCCAGTCTCTGTCTCTATGTGTTTGTTTATTGTTGTTATTATCTACTACTTAATGAAGGAAATCATACGGTATTTGACCTTCTCCCTCTGACTTATTTCACTTTGCATAATACCCTCAGTGTCCATCCATGTTGCCACAAATGGCTGGATTTCATCGTTTCTTATGGCTGAGTAGTATTCCATTGTGTATATATACCACAGCTTCTTTATCCATTCGTCCTTTGATGGGCACTTAGGTTGCTTCCAAGTCTTGACTATTGTGAATAACGCTGCAATGAACACAGGGGTGCATGTACCTTTACCCATTGGTGTTTTCAAGTTCTTTGGATAAATACCCAGCAGTGGAATAGCTGGATCATATGGTAGTTCTATCCTTGATTTCTTGAGGAATCTTCATACTGTTTTCCATAGTGGCTGCACCAGTTTGCACTCCCACTAGCAGTGTATGAGAGTTCCCTTGTCTCCACATCCTCTCCAACACATGTTGTTTCCTGTCTTGTTAATTATAGCCATTCTGACGGGTGTGAGGTGATATCTCATTGTAGTTTTGATTTGTATTTCCCTGATGGTTAATGATTTTGAACATCTTTTCATGTGCCTGTTGGCCATCTGTATATCTTCTTTGGAGAAATGTCTGTTCAGGTCTTTTGATCATTTTTTAATTGGGTTGTTAGTTTTTTTATTGTTGAGATGCATCATTTCTTTGTCTATTTTGGAGATTAAGCCCTTATCAGATGTATGGTTTGCAAATATCTTCTCCCATTGTTAGGTTGTCTTTTCATTTTGTTGATGGTTTCCTTTGCTGTGAAGAAGCTTTTTAGTTTGATGTAGTCCCATTTGTTTATTTTTTTCTATTGTTTCTCTTGCCCGGTCAGACATGGTGCTTGAAAATATATTGCTAAGACTGGTGTTGAAGAGTGTACTGCCTATGTTTTCTTCTAAAAGTTTCATAGTTTCAGGTCTTACATTCAAATCTTTAATCCATTTTGAGTTAATTTTTGTGTATGGTGTAAGGTAAGGGTCTACTTTCATTTTTTTGCACGTGGCTGTCCAGTTTTCCCAACACCATTTGTTGAAGAGACTTTCTTTTCTCCATTGTATGTTCTTGGCTCCTTTGTCGAAGATTAGCTGTCCATAGATGTGTGGGTTTATTTCTGGGCTTTCAATTCTATTCCATCGATCTGTGTGTCTGTTTTTGTGCCAGTACCATGATGTTTTGGTTACTATAGCTTTGTAGTATATTTTGAAATCAGGGAGTGTGATACCTCCAGCTTTGTTCTTTTTTCTTAGGATTCCTTTAGCTATTCGGGGTCTTTTCTTGTTCCAAATAAATTTTAGGATTCTTTGTTCTATTTTTGTGAAAAATGTTGTTGGAACTTTGATAGAGATTGCATTGAATCTATAGATGGCTTTAGGAAGTATGGACATCTCAGCTATGTTAATTCTTCCAATCCAAGAGCACAGCATATCTTTCCATTTCTTTGTGTCTTCTTCAATTTCTTTTAGCAAGTTTTCCGTGTACAGCTCTTTCACCTCTTTGGTTAAGTTTATTCCTAGGTATTTTATTCTTTTTGTTGCAATTGTAAATGGGATTGTATTCTTAATTTCTCTTTCTGCTACTTCGTTGTTAGTGTATAGAAATGCAACTGATTTTTGTATGTTGATTTTGTATCCAAAACAAATTTTACAAATAAAATGTCTAGCCATTGTCGGTACTAACAGTAGTTTGATTCGTTTTACAAATGGTTTTTGAGTGACTGTTAAGACCCAGGTACTTTTTCTGAGACACTAATGATAAACAGCATTGATGAACCCAATGTCCCTGTGCTAGTGCAGTTAAAATTCTCGTTGGGAGGAAGGAAGAAATGGTATTGTTTGGCAGTATTCCGTGAAGGGGTTCATCACAGAAAGACCCGGGAAACAGCTTGTCAAGGCAATTTCTTTGCATAATTCTGAAAACGATACTCTCTTCACATAATAAAAGTAGCATTAAATCATTCTAGTCGAGGAGGAAAAATTAGTATATTATCAACTTTCTAATTCTTTTCACAACTTCGTTTTCTTTAAGAAAAGTGTATATAAAATAGCTTATAGAATATTATTCTTTTTCACATTGACATGAAAATAAATTTCATTTCAAAATCAAATGTAAGTATACAATCTATAGCTACAGTTTTAGAATGTATGTGGACATACATTCTGTGTGTGTGCACAAAGGTGCGTGACGAATGCTTGGGATTAACTTTATTACTCATTGTCATTCTCCAGTCCTCACCTTGTGCCAAGTAGACTTCACACTTGATCTTAGCCAAAAGGCCGAGAATCGATGTGCCAAATAGACTTATATTTTGCCCCTTTATTAAGCACAGATAATTCGATTGATAGAGTTTGGCCATGTAGAAGTTATTTGCACTTCCAATTTCTAAATATTCCTGCAGAGAAATTAAATTGTAGGAAAAAAATTTATTTTAAATAAAAATTAATTCTCTCATATGTACGTGTTTCTATATATATACTTTAAGAGAGTGAAAGATTGCATTTATTAGACTCATAAAAGCAATTTTGCATCTCTTTCTTTCATATGTAAATAGAACATTATCCACAAAGGCTTGTGGCTGCATGCTCCAGCCAATTTACCTGCCTTATGATCCAGCCTAGTTCTGACAAACGCGTGTGCATCAGTGACTGGAAACCAAAAAATCCTGGAGAGTAGATGAGGATTTGAATAGACAGATTCCTCCACACGTTCGTTTTTTGCACAATTTCTGTCCCTTGAACACAGGGTGTCTTTTGAAGAAAAATAAAATATTCTCTATCCTTGAGACAAATTTATTCAGTCTTATGTAAGAGGCAAGTTACTCCTTTTATCAATAAAGAAAATTTCAAAATACATAAATGAAATAAATGTGATGGTAGTGGTATGGCCCTTCAGAGAACTTTTGCCTTTATATAATAAATAATAATATTTAAGAGTTTTATACATCATGGTTATTTCAACCTAATTTTATAATATAACATTATATTTGTTAGACTGAGTAAAAATATGCTTTTTAAATTATTACTTTCAGCCATTGTGTGATACCTCTGTCTGCAAGGAATACCTTCAATGGTTCATTATCTGTAATATGTGAGACCCAGTTGACGCAGTCTGTAATTCATTTTTTTAGTCTACCCTAGTTTCAGTTACGGTACCGCAACCTAGTAGAAGTGTAATAAATATTTGTTGATTGATTGGGTGAATGAAGAATGCAAGCACAGAACAGTGACCTACATAATCAAAGACAGATCTAATGAGCGGATCCCCTGCTGACATAACTCCACCTTGAGTCTGTGTCCATCTTCTCAAAGCTGGGACTGCCAGACATGGGCAAGATACTGCAGGAGGATAGATGCCAGAGGTTGCAACTTTGGCTTAGTGGAGCCTCCTATTAAATAAAGATAATATTATATAAACATCCTTTTATATTTCAATTGAGTAGCAGTGTTTTGTTCTAAACTCAGAAATTAAAATTTCAGCAGCAGCAGCAAGGAAAAACTCTGTCCCAAAGCTCATGCTTGTTATTTCACATATGAGGGCTGACTAATCTAGATCCTTGCACGTAAAGTAATGTAGAAAGGCAGTTGTACTGAAAAATGATAATTTCACGTAAGGGGAGAATATAGAAGAGCAAGAAATGAAGGCAAATAGTTAATGAATGCTCGTAGACATTAATGTGGCCCCACGCTACTCAAGCCCCTGAAGGCGTTGCTTTATTGCAGCAGAGAAGAGTAATTGATGTTCATAAAGATGGTCTTGAATTAGCAACAAAAATGTTAGGTCATATTTTGTATATTCTATTTAATAATTAAAGGAGTAGAATACATTTTAGAGAAGTTTTAGTAGTGTGATTAGAATAACCAAGTGAAATAATTCTTTTTAGGAAAACTATGGTTATACGAATTATCTCATGGCTTGATGTCAATAGAAAAATATAATATTGCTATATATGTACATATGTACTTAAGTATATGTCTGTATATAGACTTAGAAAGAGAAATAGAAAGAGAATTATAAAACAATAATATCTTATGTTTTCTATAAAGCGAAACAAACAAGTCAAATGCCTTGACTTACGCTGATTATTTAATAAGTTTTCTTTCTTCGAGGGAAGGTTGTTTTTTAATAATGTCTTTTTCAAACGAGATGTATAAATGCCTCCTTCCCTTCTAGCTTCCACTGAATGCTTATCTTTTTATTCATTTTTTGTAGGTGACCTCTTATAAATTAACTAGGTAATGTTCTTAATGCAATTGCACATTATGAACAGATAATGGCCTTCCAGTGAAATATGTATAAGTCTTAGCTAAAGTAACGAGAGAAAATAAACTTGGAGACAAAAGAAAAATGTTTGTTTTTAAAATGTTAGACCATTACAGTTATTCAGTCACAACCTTTAATTTCATTAATGCCAAACCTATTACACTAAAAGAGTCACTCTTTAAAAAATGAAATAATTAGAATGACTTGGCAAACCAGCGTTCACAGTGGGAGATATGTACAAACACTGTTCCCAAAATTTAGCTTCCAAAAAACTGTGGAAAAAGCACTCACCCACAAAAAGCTAATTTAGAAATGCTAACCATAATATGCTTACAGAATATTAAAACAAAAAAGATTCTTACCTTTTATGATTCCTGGCATCTGTGCTCTTTGGATGTTTATTTCCATTTCTTTACGGTGACCTAAGAGACGCAGGGGCTCAATAATTCAGTGATAAACTAATAATAGTGAAGAAGCTGTTTGGTCACTTGGCTGAAAGGAAAAGTGACTTTAGGTCATATTTTTAATAAACTGGATCCATAATTTTACAGAATGAAAATTTAAATAAATTATCTTTACTGTGGTAAATGTCAGTTTTCAATCACATGACCTATTTTTAAAGTTTTTTCAGTAAACAAGCTTCAGACTAATATCTAGAGTTCTGCTAAATTGCTATTCTATGTATAAAGCTATGAGAATTTTCAAAATATCTGTTTCTATTCACATACCAGTGGAAATATTGTGTCAAATATTTGAATAAGTAATGTGGCTTAAATTATACCCTTTTAAATCGCTATAAATGAGAAAGAAACTATGAATAAAATTATGATTCTGTCATTATAGAACTTATGAAAGGCTAGGGAAGACTGTACCATGAGCAGATTCAGAAAATAAACCCTAAATATTTTCAAACTCATTTCACTTCCATCAATCTCACTTTTCCATGTTTCACTGTTCCATGTAGTGAAGATGCTATTGTCTAAGTAGAGAAGGTAGAGATTAACACAACTTACTTGTAGATACATCATTATGCATTATTTTAGTGTTCCCTTGTCATCCTAGTGCCTGCGTTTTAGAAACATCACATATTCCGACAGCATTCCTTAGGATGAGCTGTTGGGGTTGAAGCTAACAAAACTTTTCTCAAACCAAATTTCTGATTGTCCTGCCTCAATTTGAGAAAGCTTATACAGAGTCTCGGTACTAGAACTTATTTTTTATGTGTTTACACAGAAAGAGCAAAGGAAAATACCCTGAAATTATTGGGAAAATACTAATGTTCCTAAGTGGGTTCCCTCCTATATTTACACACTCTGGTGATCCCAGACCCCAGGTACATCCTTTCCATCCATGGAATAACCATCTCATTCAGCTCTGCTGCTTAGTATGTGTGCACATGATGCAAACTCTCTGAATCACAGTTTCCTCGTCTCTAAAATGGGTACCACATCTATAAAAGCAGACTTCAAGTATGTAAGGCAACTGGCCTGGAGTCTGGTACATAATAGGGGCTTAATACATGGGAGGAATGATGTGGATGCAGAGGGAACCATTCATTTGTTCATTCCTCAACTCAGCAAATATTGATTGCATGCTTACTCAGTGCTAGGCTCTGTGATATTGCTGGAGCTACAAGGGAGAATGTAACAGATGAAGCTACTGTCCTCATGGGGCCTCCAAATGGCAGACCTGCATTGTAACCCATTGTTTGTCCATCTCATTAGCTTTCCTCATCTGTGTCCCTGATGGAGCCATCAGCAACCATGCTGTGTCACAAGTTGCTTTCTTACTTAATATTTTGCCACTAACAATGCTCTCTGGTTGTATTTCTAATGGAGGTGGCACCTTTGCTCATCTTACACAGCTTTCTAACTTCCATCTCTCAGAACTTGTAAACATCTCAGGACCAGTGTCTTTCAAGACTGCCCTACACTTAAGGCCTCTTTATTAGGTGTAATGTTAATATGACCGAATATAAAGGATTGTTGTAGGAATGAGCACTTTTTCAGTTTCCTGCTGAGAAATTTGAAAAATATGAGAATAGCCATTTGATGAAGCATTTGAAACTTCTTCTATGGAATCAACCTGATACTATTCATGATACTTGAAAATCCAGTCCATTCAGAAAGCATTTATGTGGCACAATATGTATATAAGAACAGCTTAGAATTCTAATGAATGTGAAATATGCACAACATACTGACAGTGGTGGTATTTAGAAATAACTACAAGCAAATTGTTCTGATAATAATATTAATATTATATTTATACATTAATATGATATACATACGTATATACAGTCATGCATCACTTAATGATGGGGATACGTTCTGAGAAATGTGTCATTAGGTGATGTCATTGTGCGAACATCACTGACTGTACTTGCACAAACCTAGATGGTATATGCTACTACACACCTAGGCTGTACGGTACTAATCTTATGGGACCACTGTCATACATGTGGACTTTTGTTGACTGAAATGTCATGTGGCACATGACTGTATATATACACATTAATATTAAGGTACCAAACTCCAATGAACTAAGAATTAGTCTAATGACAGAGAAATACATAAGTAGTTCTTTGAGTGTAATATTTCCAATCCTGCGTCCTTCAGGACAGTTGAATACCAAGAGTGAGTCACAAATTCTACATGATGAAGGGGCATGCTGAAGACTTGACCACCGATCAGAGCACAGATAGCTCTGGAAGTTCCTGGGTTGCCAGGAGCCAACAGACCATATGGTGAGGGACCACTGTAGACCTGGGAAACTGTGGAGAGCATGAGACACACACAAATCTCTCACTAAGAAAATGAGAAGGGTTTCATGTGGTGCTCTGCATGGGGTACCAGCGTTACGTTTGTTAAAGTAGGCAGGTGTCCTCGTGAAGGTACACCATGCAGCCACCCGTGGGTGAACTATCGACAGAATCTTGCCTGTAATATTTCTTGCATTGTGTGTGTTTCTCCTGTTGCTATACAACTTGAACATATTGGCTTTTGAAGATTCTTCCTGCCTGCCTTTTGTGGATGGGCAAAAATAGATGTCATGTGAAAAATTAAGCAACTTTACACTGCTCTGCCTTCAGACCCAGACATTTGTGTGCTGTAGGCAGCAAGGCATATTTTATTTACTTTCCTGCTATATGGAATTTCCATGAAATAAATAACCTTTCCTGTAAGAGCCTCATCCCTCCTTTAAATATGCTTTTTTATCCCTTTATTCCCCATACTGTATTCTATCACTTATAGCAAGTCCTGTCGTTCCCTAAACTAAATATATGTCCCTCCTCCTTCATATGGTAGTATTCTCTTAGAAATTTTCCATAGTGTGCTTCACGCCTCTGTTGTCCCTGTTGAAACAGGTGAAGCTCTCTCTTCTCACATATCTCATTTTCCTATCAGAGATTTTTTTATGGGTTGCCAGTATGAGTAGACATATAATTCAACCAATATTGAATGCCCACCATGTGTTAGGAATTGGCTGAGGCACTGGGGCTGTAGTGTTCATTCTTCTCTCTTGAAAGAACTTAGAAATATAAGGGAAGAGAATGTAAAAGCAAACACAAGGAAAATACTGCATTTTGGCACTTTCTTATGCTCATCTTCAATATTTTTTTAATCAGGCTTGCATCTTTCTCTTATCTAAAACTTTTTTGTGTTCCTTAAGAATGATTAAAATATAAAGTTATTAGAATATTGTATGCCAATAAATTGCTCAATATATTTCACTATAGTTTTGATTTGGCCATTTTTGGAACAACATGTACACTGTGTAAACAACTCTAATTCTACTCATGTATGTGTGCAATAAATATTTGTTAAGTACCTACTGTGTACCACGACTATTCTAGGCACTAGGGACATTTTGGGGTACACAGCAAACAAATAAATACTGCCTTTATGGAGTTCATGTTCAAGGGGGGAAGGGCAAACCATAAACAAGTAAACAGGAAAAAAGAGTATGAAATGTCAGGGATGTGTGTGTGTGATTTTAGATTGAGTGACCCTGACAGCATCACTGAGAAGAACACTTGAGAAAAGACATGAAGGAAGTAAGGGAGCTAGGCATGTGACTGCCTGGAGAAAACCCAGGCAAAGGGAACAACAAGTTCAAACTAAGGTCCTGGGTCTGGAATGTTCTTGGCAGATTGGAGGGATACCAAAGAGCTCTGGGTGACAGAGGCAGAGTAATGAAAAACAGAGTAATGAGAGATTAAGTCAGAAGGTAACAGGGGCCTGGTCACCTAGCGCTTTCTAGGTATCAGTGAAGACTTTGGATTTTACTCTGAGTTAGATGAATGGCCACTGTGGTGTTATATACAGAGAATTAAATGAGACGGCCGTCATCTTAATAAGATTTCTCAGACTTTTATGTTGAGACTAGACTATAGGGGAAGAGGGTAGGACTAAAGCAGGGACTCCAATAATCAAATAATCTAGGTGAAGGATGACATAGATTGAAGTAGGGTGGTAGTAATAGAGGCATTGAAAAGTAATCATCATTTGGATTCTTTCTTGAAGGTGAATCCAACAAGAGGATATGCAGTGTTAGAGAAAGATGGTTTTCAAGTATGCTGCCAATGATTATGATCTGAGCAACTGGGAGAAGGGTGTTGCTGTTAACAGATGGAAAGGACTGGTGCCTAATAACCTGGTTTGGGGGAGATCATCAGGAGTCTCAATTTGGGTACATAACTTTTGAGATGCCCATTAAACCTCCAAGTAGAAATGTCAAGTAGGGAGCTGGATACAGGGGTCTGGAATTACTGGAGGTAATCCGAGCAGGGGCTACAAATTTGGGAATCATCAGTAGTTAGGTGGTGTTTAAAACCAGGCAACACTATAAAATCACCTAAGGAGTGACTGTAGGTAAAAAAGAAAACGTTCAAGTTCTCAGCACCAGGGAACTCCAAATTAGGGGGTCAGAGGGATAGGGAAGATGCAGCAAAAGAGACTAAGAAAGAGCTGTCTGAAAGGTGGAGGAAAACTGAGCTAATTAAAATTTTCAAGAGGGAGAGAATGATCCACTATTTCAGTGCTGCTAATGGGTCAAGTAAGATGAGAAGGAAGAAGCGACTAATAGATTCATCAGTATGGAGATTATTTTGACCATGGCAATGGAAGATGATAAGCCTATATCTTTAGAATAGGTTATAGGTTCCTCTTAATGATATAAATGATGTGTGAATATAAATTGTCAACTGTAAGGTGCTATACAAATTTATTATCATTATTATTATTACTGTATATTAATTAAAATCTGTTCTGGCTAAGATTATTTGCAAGCTAGTTCATTTCTTTCTCTGATTATTTTTAGAACTGTTTAGTGCATTTTAATGAAAATAATTAAAAATGTTAATGTCCATCTTGATGTGATAGTTTATTTTCGTTGGCTTCTAGAATGGACTGTTGTGTGCCTAATAGAAAGGACAGTGTCTTTTGTTCGTAGCTTATATTAGAGAGATTCAAATATCAGACAAAGCGTAACAGTGATATTATGAGGTTACGAGAAGGTTAATGCTATTAGGGCAGGTGGTGAATTGCAAATTCAACCTGTTGTCACAATAATGAGTATGTGAAGAAACATTGGTGTTGCAAATAGGATAAAAATAAAACAGAATTTTCTTTCACACATATATATATATACACACAAATTTATTATTAACAGCTTTCTCATAGTAGAGGTAGTTATTCTTAACAGAAGACTGATTATTATGCTTTCATTCATCAGTCATTGCAAGAAACAATATTTTAGATTATATTCAGTACATCTTTAACAATTATTTTGATATATTTTTTCTAAGCAGTAATGGCTTAAGCATTTAACCTAAAGAAAATTTGTTGTATTAAGTATACTTTCCAATTTATTGTTATATATCTGTATATCCATACTTTTGTCTCTAAGAACAGATTCCATAGTGCTTATTAATCCTAGTCCAATAAATGTAGTTCCTATCAAGAAATTACATTTAAATAGTATTCTCTTTGATTACTGTTTTCTCCTCCTCCATTTTTGCTAATGTATTTCATAGCCCAAGTCTCCCAAATCAAGTACTAAAATATTCTCTTTTTCAAGAATGTACTCTAATCAATATGATTATTAAATTTATTAAAGAAAGATGATATTTAAAATTTCTGTAAAACCATCTATATCCCAATGCTTTAATATGGTTTTTTCCTTCTATTTTAAAGAGTGCCATAAATTTTGGCCACATTCCCTATTAGAAAACAAGATTTGTTTTCTAAACAGTTCCCAGTGATATCATAGTGAATCCTGGTGTCCATGAGGTGACTGTCAGATGAACAGCTGCCCTCTGAAAGCAGCCAATTAAATAACACACAGGTTTGGAGCTGTCACTTGAAAATATTGCTTGCTTATCCAAACTAGTAAGTGGATCGAAAACTCAAACCCCTTTTAAATGGGAGTTTTGCAGGCTTCTTCCAAAAGTTCAAAATCATTAGGAGGCAAGTAGGTAATTATTCTGAAAAGTCTTCTTTCTAATATAGAGATTCTTCAAAACACGTTTTCAAGGAGCAAAGGGAAGGGCAGCTGCGTAGGGAGCTGAGTGATGGACTGGGTATGCACTGTCAAAACAAAGTCAAGTCAAGGGGAATTGATGATGAAGTATTTCTTAATTTTGCAGATTCAAAAAGAATAGCCAACTTCTATTTGGTAGGCACGTCACTGCCCCCATGTTTCATAGCCTTAGAACTTCAGTCGGACTGGTTTCAGAGCCAAGCAAATACCTTCTCGTGAATTTGTTAGCAGCATTTCTAGTACTCAAAATGGGGATATCACAAATGCAACATGAGCTTCATTTTTGTTTTCCTACTTTCCTAGTAATAATAATGTGTGTATATATGTCTCCACACAAACACACACACACACAAGCATCTTTTCGTGTATACATATATCTATATGCATGCATACGTACATGTATTGTATACATACACACACACACGTATACAAATTACTTTTCTTGTTACTCAGTACTAAAGTCATTAAATACTATGAATTCTATAAATTTTTTTCTTACATTAGGGTATATCTAAAAGAAGTTTTATCCAGCTAGGCAATTGTATAAATAAATTTGAATGCAGATTGAATTCAATTCATTGATTTTTTTTATGTTTGTGAATTTTCTTTAACAGAAATCAACTTTTTAATATTCCAAAGAGTATAATACACGTCTATATCTAAAATGGCCTAAAAAGAGGTATTCAAAGTAAGGTAAAGTTAATTTTAAAAACATGCATCTTTGAAATTGAACCAAAAATATTCCCAAATTGCTTTAGAATATATTAAAACAATTATGTGAAATGTAAAACAGAATAATCGTGGCTTTGTGTTCATTATATTACATATTAAAATATATAATGTATATCACTTTTAATATCAATTTTGTACAATTATTATGTTGGCATGTTAAACATGATGTTCAACAAATATTTATTGAGCCCCTATTGCATACTGGGCACATGTATAGGTTCAGGGGAAATGGGACAGCTAGGGAACAGGACAATGATGGAAAATACATTAACCAAGTTTTTGCACAGATAATTAATTACCCCTGGGCAAGTGCTGTGTTGGAAGTGTAAAGGATGCTCTGGGCTGTCTAACCAGGTAACTCCACTAGTCTGGGGTAACAGTGGGCTTCATTGCAGAAATGACATTTAATTGGTGAGAAGTAAAGGAAACTCTTCCTTATGTCAGGACTACCTTCAAACAATCTCTCTCCCTTCTGCTGGACATAGCACCATAACCTCCTACCCCATCTTCTGCTCCATCCTAAATACCACCCTCCACCCCAACATACACGCATTCCAACCATTGATTATTTTTTAGAAGTACTTAATAGCTGGGTCATAATGAGTAACTTCATAGAAATTGCTTTTTTGTTGAGAGACAAGTTAGAAGACTTTTTCAGTGCTTCAGGTAAACAGTTATGGTGGATTGAGTGAAGTTGGCTATGGAGATGGAGAGAAGTGGATAGGTGGAGGCAATATTTAGAAACAGAGCTGAGGTGATAAAATTGAACCTTAGAGGAGGTAGTGAAATGGTCCAAGGTCACACATTAGGGAGCCGTAGAGCAGGAACTTTTATTCACTTAACTTCTTGGAGACTGAATGAGTGTTAGAGGTTAAGAGATGGGTTATATAAAGGCTGTGTTCTGGATTCTGGCCTGAGTAACTAGGTGAATGATGGTGCCATTTACCAATACAGAAACACTAGACCAGCAACAGGTTTATGGGGGATCATAGGGAGTTCTACATTTGACATGTGGTGTTTAAGGTGTCAATGGCATGTCAAAGTGGAGGATATATCCATCTGGGCTGGAGATTAAAAGTTATAGGTCATCGGTATACAGATGGAAAATAAAGCTCTATGAGTAAATGAGATCATCTGAGGAGTAAATGTGGAAAAGTTAGTGAAGATGGATTAGGGCAGTGGTTCTCGAAGTTGAGCATGCATCAGAATCAGCTGGAGGGCTTGTTAAAGAACAAATTTATGGACCCCATCTCCAGTGTTTCTGATTCAGTAGGTCTGGGGTACTTGTATGTTGAAACGAGCTCTTAATGAGCTCTGATTATGAGTCCCTTCCCCACACCGTGTTGGAGAAAGTAAGGTTGGTAGCTTGATATCGGCCATGTTGGAAATGTTTACATTATAAAAATCAGCAAATGCTGTAAATTGGGCCTTTATTTTCAGAAAGCCAGTTTACCAGCACAGGTAAGAATGAGGCCTGAGAGTTTGCATTTCTAGCCAATTCCCAGAAAATACTGATGCCATCTGGAGATCGCATTTTGAAAACCATTGGATTAGAGAAACATTTTATATAGCCTGAAATACTTCTGATTTCTTAAGCCAGTTACCAATCTTATGCTTTTGAAAAGTAGAGCTTCTCCAAAAAGTGATTATGTCTTCAGATTAATTGTAATGGTCAGAGGTATAAAATATATATACCTTTAAAAGACTGACTATCCATGATTACATAGTTTAAATTGAATAAGATAATATACCCATAAGCTGCTATGCAATATTATTTTTTTGATTTGTTTATTCATTTTGTTTTAGTTGCTCAGAATCCTAAATAATCTTTTTTTTCATTTTATGCCATAGGAAAATTATTTCCTAAGAGATTTTTAATAATGAGATTTTTCTCCCAATACATGCATAGTAAATTTAGCCGGACCAAATGTTGATGGCAACATTTCAAGGTTAAGCAAAGGAATGGGGTTGTAGAAAGAATATATTTTATTATTGTGTCTGTTCAATATATTAAATTGGGCATTTTTCCCCTCAATTATCTTTCTATCTAAAAGAGAAAATAAATTAAGCATTTGCTTTAAAGAGGTTGGAAGTATAAAAATATGAAAATATATTATAAATAATTGAGGGAGAAATTCAGATTACTGAAGAAATTTGAAGAAGAAAAGTGTTCAAAGTGACCACAAGGGAAAGCCGGTTGATAAGCTCCCAGATGACTTCATGGTTTGGCACTCGTTACTCAGAATCTAGCCCATGACTCCACCTCTTGGGCAGACTTAAATTAACTAAAGCCATTAATGATACATAAAGCCTGAATGCCAATTATTAATTTACAAAACCTAATGTCAAGAGCCTGGAGTGCCAGTGTCTGCATGATTAGCAACTCTCTTGTTGGAAATAGATTATTTGGAAAGTTAAATCTTAGTCACTAAATCATCTTGAGTGAACAAGGATCAGAACCAAAGAAACCAGGTGGATGTGTTGAATAAGTAGTGATCTGATTAGACCAGCTTGTTTTTTATTTCTAACATCATTAATATTATTAATAGTTACTAGTTATTGACTGTTACCCATGTGTCAGTTACTATAACTCAAGATACAGGTAGGCAGTATGAATAGAGATTAAGAGAGCGGGCTCTGAGGTCTAATAATCTGGTTTTGAGTGTGTTTTTTTGCTACTTCTTAGATAAGAAGGGTACAAAGTTATTGAATACCATTTTATTTTACGTTCTTTAGTAGAATCCACCTCATAGGGTTTTTACAGGAATTAAATGAGAGTATACAAGTAAAGTGCTTAGAATAGTGTCAGGCACATAATAAATCCTCAGTGGTAGGTAGATTATTATTATGTTATCTCATTTAATCCTCACAATAAATTTTATTACTATAGCCATTATGAGCTGAATTTTACAGACAAGAAAAATGAAACTCATAAATGCAGTTCTTTGTCCCAGGTTTTACTGGAAGTGGTAGAGCCAGGATTTGAACTTTGCTCTATACAAATGTGAAGCCTGAGTGTTCCCAATAGAGTCAAAATAAATTGATTTATTAGCTAAGACTTCCTCTTCCCTCAAAAGTACTTAGATAGACATCGTCAATATTTTCATTGGAATTCTACTTTATTCTAGGCTCCTGGAGCAGTCCAACCCTGTGAATGGTGCTCTCTCTCTTTAGCTATTATAATGTATCCTATTCAGTTACAAACAAGTCTTACTTAAGTCTTTTTTTTTCTCTTATGATGAATTTACACGTCTTTGCTGTGATTTATTATGTTCTGAATTAGCCACTGAATGATGGCTTTCTTCATGTTTTTGTTGGAATACATGTTGGAGGATCCTAAGTACCGACAATAACAATGTATTGGTACAAATTGTCTACAATTCTCCCTGCCTCAGGCTTTAATATTATCATTATCATTAAATATTCATCAAGTTCCTACTGTGTACATGACCCAAATGAGGCATCACTAAAAGAGTTGGAAACAATGCAGAGGGGAATGAAAACAAAACAAAAAATATTTTTGCAACCAATTAATTTATTAAATGTTTTCATTGATCTTATTCATGGTTTGTTTTAAAAACTCTAAGTAATTTGAAACCCCACTTTACTTTCTAAAGACTCTAATTCTATTTTTAATTTACAGTATAATCACCATTCCTAGGACCTATATAATTTATTATTTATAATATGACATAATTACCAAACCTAGCACAATTTCTTAAGCATAGTAGGTGTTCCATAAATATTTGATGATATGTATTATAATAATTAGAGTGGGGTTCTAAAACATAATAAATTGATACCATACATATTTATTAAGTGTGTTGACCACTTATGAGCATTTTCAAGGAATATTGGTTTTATTAAAATGAATTATGGTGATGTCCTTTTTGGCATTCTATACACAATTGAATAATCCTCAGCTTCAGGCGGGAGATATTGATTCCCAACCTGGTTCTGCCTCTGCATATCTCTAGACCTCATTTCTTCATCTATAAAATGAAAGAATCAAATTAAATCAAGACTTGGTCTATTTCAAAAATTTGGTTTTATTCTAAAAGATTTGAAAGAAACAAATCCTCCACAACAAAATTGTCGCTCAACTGTTATGATCACTTCTGCGGAATCAGTCATTGATAATTCTTACCTTTCATGTGAATACTATATGTCCTAGAAGTATAAACATTATTACCTGATGGTTTAAGATACTTCACAAATTCTACAGGAGATCCTGAAATAAAGGGCATCACATTAGAATCACGGCAGGGTCTGTGGTCAATATGGATCAAACAATGAGGAGTCTTGTCTTTCCAACAGCACACGTTAAGTGAACAATTCCTGAAATACTGTACGGTTTCTTATTCTTAAATCTACAGACAACTGCAGCAAAAACTAATATGTTCTCATATGTGATTATGCAGTAGGTTTCTGGAGAACAAATAGCTAACATCAAAAATGTTTCTTTCTTCTGTGTTTTGTAGAGCCGTGTTGTCAATTAGGGGTAAACTGGAAGGGGGTGGGGGTAAGAGAAAGAAAATGCAGGTTGCCTTCAGTAGACTTTCCTCTCCCCTTTCTGTTTTCCCATACACCCTCCTCTCACAAGCCATAGGCACCAGGACTGATTCACTTCCTTGAGTTGGTGGTAATCTTCTAACACGGCCCCACTGCTTTACGCCTTCATACCTCTGGAAGGTCTTTCTCTGGGCTTCCCATGATTTACAACTTGTTAGTTAGATAAACTAATTACCAATTTACTTTTAAATCAATCATTCATTTGTCAAACATTCATTTATGGAGTTTCTACTGCAGGTGAAACGCCTTAATAGGTGCTTGGATTCAACGAGAAGCAAATAACCACCCCTGCCTGCACAGAACTCATAGTCTAGTGGGGGAGATAGACGATTGAGGAACAAATGGATAAATATATAACTGTTATTTATGTTAAATGATATGAAGGAAGAAATAATGAGTTTCATGAGAGATCTAGCAGGAAAACCTTATGTATAGAGTTCAGAATGCTTTCTCTGATGGATGGCCTGAAGGATAAGTAGCAGTTAACTACAGTGTGGGAGAATATCAATTCCAGGAATGGGCACATTTGAGGAAGAGATGAAAACCTAGTGTAAGTGGAACTTAGTGAGCAATTAAATAGTGGGCAGGAGGCAAAGAAGAAGGAGCCAGATAATTTCATGAACTGAAGGACCAAACTGAAATCCTGTGGGAAGGATTTTAAGTATGGAGTTAACATAATTAAAGTCACTTTAAAAAAATGGTTACTTTGGTAACTCTATGGAGAATGGATTATAAGGAGTAAGAATTCCACAAAAGAGGTAAGGGAAGCTTAGACCGAATTGGTGGCAAGGGGAACTGGATAGGAGTAAAGGGATTTGGGATATAGAAATATACTATTGAGTTAAAATTGACAAAATTGGATGTGAGGGATAATGGAAAAGAAGGAATCAAGGATAAATGCCCTGTTTCTGACACGACAGAGAATGTATCCTATTTCTGGCATGGTTGGATAGATTTGTCATTTATAGAAATGGGAAAAAAACTAGAAGCTGAGTGGATTTGGGGATTTGGGAAGCTTGAAAGATCAATTTTCAAATGCGTTAAATTTGAGACTGTCGTGAAACATGCACTCAGAGATGTCAAGCTGGCAGTTAGACCTCTAGCTCTCTCTTACAGTTCTATTCTAAGCCCCAGAAATGTAGATCTATGATGCATCACCCTAGAGATGGTATAATAATCTGGGACTAGATGAGCTCACTTAGAGATGGAGGATGAAGTGGGCCAGCAATGACCTACAGCGACTCTAGTGTTAAGAAATCAGGAACAAGTGCTAAAGTCTACAAAGGAAACTGACAGAAGCCCGAGGAAAGCCAGCAAAGCAGAAGAAAGTGTTCAAGGAAAGCGTAGTCAATCATATTACATGACGTTGACAATTCAAGTAAGAGGAAGCAGTTCTCTAGGGGATAGAAAACTTGACCAACTAAAATGCAAAAAAAAAAAAAAAACCTTTAACTGACATTAAGAATATCAAGTGCTTGGGCCGGCCCGTGGCTTAGCAGTTAAGTGCGCATGCTCCGCTACTGGTGGCCCGGGCCGGATCCCGGGCACTCCCCGACGCACCGCTTCTCCGGCCATGCTGAGGCGGCGTCCCACATACAGCAACTAGAACGATGTGCAACTATGACATACAACTATCTACTGGGGCTTTAGGGGACAAAAAAAAAGGAGGAGGATTGGCAATAGATGTTAGCTCAGAGCCACTCTTCCTCAGCAAAAACAGGAGGATTGGCATGGATGTTAGCTCGGGGCTGATCTTCCTCACAAAAAAAAAAAAAAGAATATCAAGTGCCACTGACGTAGTCAAAGTTATTTTTATTTAGAATGATATTATAGGTGAATGACAACTTCTCTTTTAGTGAAATGTATGGTATTTGAAAATAACATAATTAGTGTGAAATTTCTCCAGTGGAGATTTCTAGGAACTACAATATTTAGGGGAAAAAAAAATCGCAACAATCATGTACCCTTTTGTGATCCAAGATTGACTTTTCTAATGATACAAATAGTAATATCAATAATTTTCATTATACTAGCTACTATTTCTCCAACTAAATTTTGACTACCTGCCCTGGGTCTGGCACTGTCTTAAGTGATTGAGCGACTTCAAGATTTTTCACCAAGAGCTGACAATTTCTAAGGATTTAAAAACTATTAGCCTAGAAGCTCTCCAGAGTTCTGTAATTAAAGAAAATATTTATAAGGAAAAAAACATAATGATGGTTTTCCAGGTTTTAAAATAGAAATAATATGAAAGACCAGATCAAATTTGATTTCTTCAAGATATGAGAAGAGGGTATACCAGAACTCTATGTTCTGCGTAACACTCATTACCCGGTTTTTCCATTCACAACTCTTTCAAGTCGAGACCTTATATATCTTGATCATGATTTGTATCTTCTGGATATGACAAATAGACAGTCCTTAAAATATATTTGCTGAATAAGTCAGTGAATGGATGAATAAATTAGTACTGTGTAGCTTTCTTTCATATGCTATTTGTCATAGTTTATGCGTGTATATGTATTTTGAAATTATCATTACCTAGCCAGTATGTTCCATGAGCCGTGGGGCTGCTTCTGTTCTGTTCTCCAGTGTTCCTCTGGTGATCAGCACAGTTCCTGACACTATGAATCAATATTGAAATATAAACCAATAATTACTCATATTCACATTTCTCTTCAATTTTACAAGTAATGAGGATTTTGTATAATAATATCAATAATAGCTAACATTTAGTATTGTTCAAGGTATTTTACATGTTAATCAATGATTTGAGGTTGTATTATTATTATCATCCCAAATTTGCAGTTGAAGAAGCTGAGTCACAAAGAGTTTAAATCACTTGCCCAGGGTCCTGTAACTATTAAGTAACAGAGCTGGGATTCAAACCCAGACATTCTGGCTCTCAGCATTCAGCTCATTCTCAGCACATTATACTGTTTTATTGTGGTTACAATGAGCAGTCGCAGTTAGAAAACATTTTCATTATCCATTTATTCCTATTATAGAATTAATGAAACAATAAGCAGTCAGCTGTGATGAAAAGAATCGTATTCAGAAATCATTATCAATTCTGTTTGCAGCTAAAGTTCTCTCAAATTGACAAAATACCTAGTTCATTCTTGAGGCTCAACTTATTTTCTTCCTGAATCAAGATGTAGTCTACCTGCAAAATGCAAAAGATTAGCTTTTGTTTCTTTCCAACCATAAAGTCTACTACTTTGCAGAGATAAATATTTACCTGTAATGCAATCTGATTAAAGAGCAAATTAGAGAATCAAAGTTACGATTAGCCATATAGACACAACTGCTTAAATCCAAGAGCAGAGTAAATAAGTCAGAGTGGAATAGGAGAAGAGTGTTGGATTTGATTAGCCTCATTAGGACAGGATTGGTGCTCTCACCTTTTTGTTCTACAATGTCTGTGGTTTCATTTCCTTAATAATCTGCTTCCGTAAGAAAGTTTGCTCACATTTCATCATGTGCTAGATGACAGACTTTTTTTGTAGAGATGTGAAATCATTTACGTAAACTAACTTCTTTTTAGCAATAACTTTCAAGTAAGTTTTATACCTTAAATTCAGTTTACTAAAGAAAGCAAAAAAAAGAAAATTGTTATTTTTTATAGCACTTCCGTGTGTTGCTTACCCTGATGATTTTTATTTTTAGATAAAAGTGGTTGCTTTTAATGGAGAACTTAACCTCCTAAGGCAATGTATGAGACTTCATATTAGGCTTCTCCTAAACCAAATGTTATCTTGAATTATTTTAATTTAAAAAATAGTTATTCAGCCTTTACTACTGCCAGATACTTTTTCAGGTACTGGCAATACAATGGTGAACAAGGAGGACAATGACTCTACCCTCCTGGAGCTTAAAATAGAATGAAGTGATAAACACATGAAAGGATAAAAAAGATAATTTCCAATAATGGCAAACAGCCATGGCAAAAATAAAATAGGGCTGTGTGACGTAGAGTAAGTTAGGGCCTGGGGATGTGGGATGCTTTGGATACTGTGCTCAGAATACTCTCTCTCTAGCTCAGGTGGGGCCAGTCATTTCTCTGAGTATGGGAGGTGGGCGGACGGGGAGAGAGAATCATTGCTTTATTGGCTGGTTAGTTATTCACAGCTCACTAGTTTGAACTGCATGAAGTGCAAATACTGCTCTGTTAATATTTTAGAACCAAAAAAAAAGAAAGAATAATTGTCATTCTTCCAGGGAAAACCCTCTGTGTGGTATGAGGGCTCAATTTCTTCCAGAGAAGAACTGGCCTCTCTTAATGACTGTCTTCATGAGTAGTCGTGTATAGCGATTACTGAAGGCTCAGCAGAGCATTGTTCTTCCAAAGCCTCAGAGAACAATAATGCTGACAGGACAGGCTTCAGTGTCCAACATACTTTTCCTCTGTCTTCATTACCCCAGCTAATTACTCTGGCCAGTGGTTATTGTGTAGCCCTTTTCCTTTCCACAACCCCCACAGCCCTCCACTGTCAGTGTAATTTACAGGAATAGCATAATATTCTCTTGCTGCCCTGGTTTTCTACCAGTTGTTTAAAGGCCCAGCCTTCTTTTATCCTATTCAGCTTCTGAATTACCTCACCAATGGGTGATATCCAAGCTCTAGATTAATGAAAACATTGCAATGCTGCTTATTCTGAAAAAGAAAAAGAAAAAGATACCTGTTTTCCCAGGAATTCTGACCTTTATGATGAAATAGAAAATAAGATTTTTTTAAATGTCAGGTTGCTATGCTGAAGGAGATATTTTGAGTGTATGTCTACATAATGCCGATGTATTTTGTCAATTCAGTTAAAAAAAAAGTTATCCAAAACAGTTTGGCATCGTGCAAGTAAAACATTGAGATAGTAATTAAATTTGATTTTATTTATAAATTTTACTGCCAGTTATATTAACACAGCATGTAAGCCTTAAAACTGGATAACATAAAACTCCATCTTTTTTTAAAATAGAAAAATAAGGTTTCTTGAAATATATATATATATATAATTTTTGTTTTTTTGCTGAGGAAGATTCGCCCTGAGCTAACATCCATGCCAGTCTTCCTCTATTTTTTAGTATGTGGGCTGCTGGCACAGCATGGCCACCAACAGAGTGGTATAGGTCCATGCCCAGGAATCAAACTTGGGCACCAAACTTAACCACTAGGCCACCAGGGCTGGCCTTCTTTAAATATATTTTAAAGAAAAACAAATTGATTATTTGGGTAATACATTTCTTGATGAAGCTGTCATATTGTATATAAAGACACTCTGAACTAAATCTACTCATCAATCTGAATAAAACAAAACTGTTACTTTTTCTTGCAAATATTTGTATGTAAAGCTTATTGAGTGATTACCACGTAGCAGGCACTTTGCCTATTTTAATTTATTTAAACTTCATCTGTGACTTGGGTATTATCATCATCCACACCTTTAATAGGAGGAAAATTGAGGCTTGGAGAGATTGTGTAACTTGCACAGGGTCACACAGGGTGATGGTAAATGGCAGAGATGGGATTTGACCACAAATACGTTTAAAATCAAAGCCTGAGCTCCCAACCTACACATGTCACCTCTTACATATCAGAAGCAAGGTGGCTTCAAGATGGTTAGACTCATTTCCACTTTTTTGTGTGTGTGTGTGAGGAAGATTAGCCCTGAACTAACATCCGTTGCCAATCCTCTTTTTGCTGAGGAAGATTGGTCCTGGGTTAACATCTGTGCCCACCTTCCTCTACTTTATATGTGTGCCACGCCTGCCACAGCAGGGCTTGATAAGCAGTGCGTAGGTCCGAGCACGGGATCAGAACCCTCCAACACCAAGCTGCCGAAACGGAGCATGAGAACTTAATCATTATGCCACTGGGCCAGCCCCATCATTTCCAAATTTTTAATAGAAAAATCTCTGTCTTAGCTAATTTGCAACTGTCACTTCCATTCTGTTTGAGATTATCTCTGGGCTGAGGTTGCTCTAAAACTGAGGATATTTACACTGACTTTTTAGATTTTAAATGTATTAAAGAGTCAATTTACAATGAGGTCACTAAAAGGAATGCCTTAGGGGAAATCCTTCTCTGCTATTGAGGACAAAAAGTGGCAAAATTAATATATAATATTGTTTCTCTTTTATTAATAGCATTCATTAACTTTCTTTTTTTTTGCACCTGGGAATGAAAAGGCACCAAGCAGCATTAATTAATGGGGGAAAAAAAGCAAGGTACTCTTTTTCTTTAAATCTACAGTAATCAGCAGATACAAAGTTTCAAGAAAGATGAAATAATTTTTGCTAATAGCTGTAAACTTGTAATAACTATATAGTGTGCCAAGTTCTGATATCTTGTTATGGATAAAACTATACAGTCAAGCTTCTTCTATACGAATACATTTACAAATTGAATGGGAAAAACACTAATGTAAGAATGATTTGATTTGCAAATGTTAATTTATAAACCAGTTTGAAATCAGAATAAATTCTCTTATACAACATAAAATTATAAACTGATTCTCCAGTCCCTAAACTAACAAATCCCTGATGATTTATTTTCATTAAGGAACATTTATGCAGTACCTATTATCTACAGTACTTTCCTGAACTTGGGGAGGAGGACGTTCCAGGATATTCAGTTCAAAGCCCAATCACCTTATAGAATTTAGTGCCTGAATCGAAGGACAAGACACGCATATAAGATGGTATATAACAAAAAGAGAGCATTGGCCGAGTGTCAAAACAGTGGTCAAGTCAATATGGCCTATAAGAAGAAAATGATCCCTGAACGTTGATTTGGTCTGGGAAGTCTATTTGAAGAGAGAGAATTTGAACTGGGCCAGAGAGAGAGAGTGAAAAAAACTGAGACGTGTATTCCAAGTAGGGTGAGGTATGAGAGTAGGGATATTCCCTGGGGGTCTACAGTTTTCGTATGGAAGAGTGAGTAAGCGAGAACAATGATAGGCAGGCAGGACAGGATCTTGGAAACCAGACCCATCAATTGGGGCTTGATGTTTGCGTTCTGTATGCCGTTCTGTGTTGCTCTGGGATCCGAAGCAGAAACAGCTTCTGGGATATTTCACCAAGTCATTTGAAAGGTAAAAGGCTAAGACGCACAAAGAGGAGAGATACAGGCGGGTATCAGGAAGAGAACCAGCCACCCGAGCACCCGGAAACATCACATCGGCTCTTCTCTCCCCTTGTCTCTCTCTTTTCATAGTGTCCCCTGCCCCCGTACTCTGGTCCTTGATGGAAAAGATGGGTGCTGGCTGCTCCTGAGTTTCACGTTTTAGCTTCAGCCAATCCTGAGAGAGACTGTGTCCTCGCTTAGTCATGAATTCAAAATATTTGAAAACTCTGGTTAGATCAGTTTGAGCAAGATGCGGTGCCCACTACTGGACTGACCAACTTGCCCAGTGGTGAGGATATATGTGCCAATAAAGAGAGTCTTCCTAGGGATTAGGTCAAGTTGGTTGATAATGTTTAAGTCTTCTATATCCTTATTGATTTTCTTTTTACTTGTCCTATCAGTTATTGAGAGATGGATGTTGAAATCTCCAACTATACTTGAAGACTTGTTATTTGTCCTTGTTGTTCTACAGATTTTTGCTTTAAATATTTTGAAGCTCTGCTATTAATTACATAAATAATCAGGATTGTTATGTCTTCTTGAAGAACTGACCTATTTATCATTATAAAATGATACTATTTTATAAAATGATACTATTTATCCATCCTAATATTCTTTGCTCTGAAATCTGTCTCCTATTCTATCCTTTTTAAAATTATTATTAGCAAGTTATAACTTTTTCTTCAATTTTTAAATTATTTGTGTATTTATATTTAAATTGAGTTCTATAGGCAGGATATAGAGGTGTTATAACCTGACAACCTCTGCCTCCTTATCCGGGCATTTAGAACATTTAATATGATCCTTGGTGTGACTGAGTTTAGATCTACCATCTTGCTGTTTGTCTTCTATTTGCCCCATGTATTCTTTGTTCCTTTTCATTTTTTTCTCTCTTTTTTTAATCGACTGAATATTTTTTATGATTCCACTTATCTCCTTTGTTGGCTCATTAGCTATAGCTCTCCATGGTTTTATTTTCGTGGTATCTGTAGGGTTTGTAGTATATATTTTTAATTTATCATAATCTACCTTCAAGTGATATTTTTACTACTTCACATGCAGTAGTAGAGCCCTACAATAATGTACTTCCTTTTCCCAACCTACGAATTGTATTATTATTATTTATTTTACTTCTACATTAACTCCACAATAGTTATTATTTTTGCTTTAGATCTTTGATTATCTTTTAAAGAGATATTAATAATAAGCAAAAAAATTTCATGTGTATTACCCACGTAGTTACTATTTCCAGTTTTATTAATTCCTCTGTGTAGATCCATATATTTACCTGGTTTCATTTTCTGTTTGCTGGAAAGAGTTCCTTTAACATTTCTTGCAGTGCAGGAGGTCTGCTGGTTTTAAATTCTTCCAGCTTTTGTATTTTTTAAAAAGTCTTTGCTTTACCTTTGTTTTTAAAGATTTTTTAATGGGTAAAGAATTCTAGGTTTTTTTTTTTTTCTTTCGGTAGTTTAAAGATGTTGCCCTCTGTCTTCTCACTTACATTGTTACCAACAAGAAATGTGCTGTCCTCCTTAACCCTATGTATATGTGTATGGGTATGTGTGTGTGTCTATGTGTCTTTTTTCTCTGGCTGTTTTTTATGATTTTATCTTTAATATTCATTTTAAGCAATTTAATTATGATTATGGCCTTGTGTAATTCATGTTTCCTGAGCTTGGAGCTCATTGCAACTATTGGATCTCTGGGTTTATAGTTTTCCTCAAATTTGGAAAAATTTTGACCTTTCTTTACAATGTTTCCGTTACCCCTTTTCTCCCCTCTCCCTCAGGGATGCCAATTGAACCTGATTTGGCTGCTTCAATGTGTCCATCAGTTCACTGGTGCTCTGTTAATTTTTTTTCAGTCTTCATTTTTGAGAGTCGTTATTTCCCTGTCTTCAAGTCCATTATTTTTTTCTTTTGCAATATCAATCTACTTTTAATTTCATCCAATAGATTTTTTGTCCAAGATGTTTTGGCTTTCTCTCTAGAAGTCAATTTGTGTCTTTTTTATATCTTCTATGTCTCTTGCTTCTTAAACATATGGAATACAGTCATAATAACAGTTTAAATGTCATTGTCTACAAATAAAATATGTATCATTTCTGGGTCAGTTTTAATCAAATTATTTTTTTCCCTCGGTATAACTTTTATTTTTCTGCTTCTTTGTATCCGTTGTGATCTTTGATTGGATACCAGAACAGGAATTTTAGCTTGTTAAGAGCTATACTATTTTTATTCCCATAAATATTCTCGAGCTTTGTTCTGGAATGCTGTTAAGTTACTTGAAAACAGTTTGATCCTTTCAGATCTTGCTTTAAGCCCTGATAGGTCATGTCAGAACTACATTTAGGCTAGGGTTAATTTTTCCCTTTACTGAGGCATGATGCTTCTTAGTTCTTTAATGCTTCTTGAATTGTGAAGTTTTCTACTCTGGCTATTGAGAACAGGAACTATTCAGAGTTTATGTGAGATTCAGGCACAGTTCCCTATAATCTTTCGAGATGGTTCTCTATCTGGCCTTGGATAGTCTCTTCACACGATGTGCTGATCAGTATTCCAATGAATCCTCAAAGAGGAACAGTCTGCAGTCCTCAGGATTCTCTGTAGGCAGCTCTCTCCTCTCTGTCTACACTGCTTGGTAACTCTTGTCGCCTTGTCATCCTCATGCTCCCAGATCTGTCTCCTTAACCCAACTCGTCTCCACCTGGGTTTCCTCTTCCTGCACCACGGCCCGGAAGCTTACTCCAAACAGTAGGCTGGAGGAATCTTGGGGCTCACTTTATTTGTTACCCTTCTCTTAGGGATCATTTTCCTTAATTGCTTGATATTCAATGTCCTGGGTACCATTGTTTGATATATTTTGTCCAATGTTTCACTTGTTTCAAGTAAGAGGGTAAATCCTGTCACTGCTCCTCCATTTGACCATGAATTTAAAACTTACGTGAATTTTAATCATTGATAATATCTAGGTCTCACAACTTCGTTAGAAGGCCGTCACCAATGATGTGACAATTTTTCAGAACAAATGATCCTAAAGTAATGTTTATTCAACAAGTTTTCCCTAAACGTATTATGAAAGGTGATATATTGAAGATTGTGGGAGACACAAGGTTACCTAATAAACATCTCCTTTTCTCATGGAATACGTAAACATGATTATGTATCTCCTTGCCCACAAACATGCCAACACTTCCAGAGAGGAGATGCTGGTTCGTAAGGAAAAAAGTGGTTTCCAGCGCTGATTCTCTCACCCCATGAATGACCATAAACAAGTTCTTCACCATTTCTGAACCTCAGGTTCCTCATCTAGAAATATTTGAAGCACTAGTGCTGTATTAATTCTATCCTACCTTCAAATGCTGTAAAACATTAAGAATGAATGCAGGAGAGTAAGGGAATGTAGTTTCAATGAGCAGTTGAAACTACGAGAATAGCATTGATCTCTTATGATTCATACATGTATGTTCTCAACATGACTTTTTTCCATCTTGTAGTTTCACCTCTTCGTATCAAGTCTCTCTTTCTTATTATTTTACCATTGCATTTGAAATATGCCACTGAGCTTTGTTCTAAGTTCAAAGTGGTGTTCAATCGCCCATGCTCCTATGACCTCTTAATGGAATAGTGACAATGAAAGTAATGCTATTTAGAATGAACGAGATGTAGCCCATTATAGGTGTGTAAGTGGTGAACCAATTGACTGGCAGTTGTGTGTCCCACTTAACTGCGTTGAGCAGTCATATCATGCTGATACATGGAGCGGATTGAATAATAGAAATGGCAGTTGATGAACTAAATATACAAAGTCGTAATATAAATAATGAGCATGCTATTCCTGACTCAAATAAAAACTAGATTTCAAAAGTTTCATTAAACCTTTCAGGACAATGATATGTTACCTTACCGCACTGTGGAGGCTCCTCCTCTCAGGCGAGGAATAGATTTATGAAGTGCCAGAGATAAACAGAACATATCCCTCCCTATCTTTTGATGGGTAGAGATTGTGAAGCCTAATAGAGTATTTCACCAGCTAAGTAGAGGCAACAACAAAAAATAGGACACAGGTCTCTTCATTCTCAGGCCAGTCTTCTAGGATATCACGCCAATTCCCTAAAGATAGCAAAAGAAAAAACGTGAAGATCAAATGCTTTACACAGTAGTTGAGTGGGACTTTAAAAAAAAGAAATAAAGGGTTAAATCAGCTCCAGTGATGGCAGACGGATCATATATTTGTTCAAGTGTCAAGTGTTTTTTTGGCAGAGACAGCCGGTGATGCCACACTTGAGCATGCCCATTGCCTGCCACCTCGTTCTGTATTTCCCTTGAGGCCCTGAGACTTCTTACTCAAGATCACTCTGCTCTAAAATTTACCCTACTTCTGAAGAAAGGAGAAAACGGAGTTAAATAGATGATATTTGGACAGCAAATGCTGCCTTCTCTTTCTTTTGTCATCAGATGATAAAATACTGTAATTGAACTTCTTAAATATGTTGCCCCAATATTTTGCCCCAAAACATTGTTATTGGTTCCAACAGATGGAAGCATAGCAGGAGTCCTAGATTCATTGGCAGGGCATGGACCCATGCAAAGTGGAAACCAAGCTTTGCACCAAAAGACAGCCTTGTATTACCTTTGCCAGTTCATCTGCCGGTGGGTATTTTTGGTAGCATCATTATATCCACTTTCAGATGTATGTATTTACCAGTCAGAAAACATTTATTTTATGAATCGTAGGTAAGACATCATACTCTGCACTGTGGATTTGTAATTTAGAAATTTTCAATGTGGCTACTGCCTTCAAAGAGTGGGACAATTAAATTCTACCACATTAGTATATGAAAAATGGGCTATCTTAAGTGCTATAAGAAAGAAAGAGATATGACACTATGAGCATTCAGAGAAAAGAGAAGTGTCTTGATGTCTGTGGACTAGGGGCAATTACCCAGAGATAGGAGGAAATGATAATGAATGAAGCCTGAAGTGATGGGTTTATTGCAGAAATAGAGATAGAGGGAACATATTTAGTTCAGCAGTGGTTCTCAAAACTTGATCCACAGGGCCGGCCCTGTGGCTTAGCGGTTAAGTGCACGCGCTCCGCTGCTGGTGGCCCTTGTTCGGATCCCGGGCCTGCACCGATGCACCGCTTCTCCGGCCATGCTGAGGCCGCGTCCCACATGCAGCAACTAGAGGGATGTGCAGCTATGACATACAACTATCTACTGGGGCTTTGGGGGAAAAAATAAATAAATAAAATTATTAAAAAAAAAAAAAAAAAAAAAAAACTTGATCCACAGACCACCAGCATCGGCAGCCCCTGGAAAAGTGTTAGAAATGTAAATTTTCAGAGCCCACCCCAGACTCACTGAATCAGAAAATCTGAGGCTGATGCTTAGCCATCTGTGTTATCATCGGTCCCCCAAATGAGTCTGATGCTGAAGTTTGAGAAGCACTGGGTTAGAGGAGTAACTAGATCAAAGGGATAAGATGATAAATTATGGCATATATACAGGAGGAGGCCCAAGAAGAATGATTGAAGGGTAGGGAAATGAGATTAGACAGACAAAACCAGACATGGGTTGGGGAAGCATGAAGAAGGTTTAAATTACCAACCTGAGGAGTGTTAATATTATGCTGTGGATAATGCACATGTGAAGATGCTTTTCCCTGGTTTTAATTTTGTTTGTGAAAGAGAAAGATGTTATCATTAGTACATATGAGAATATTTAATGTGATAATATTTTATAAGAGGAGTTAAAAGAGATAAAATAGTGTTGTGATGAGTTAGTCCACACAAGAGGTGTAAGAGCTCGAATTAGGATGTTGAAAGCAAGAATTTAGAGATGTGAATAGATATATTCACACAAATGAACTTGGCCTGTGATTGGAGATGAAGGGAGAGGAGGAAGAAGGTGACTTTGTTCCTGGAAATTCAGATGGACATCATGCCATGAATAGAGATAAGGTTGTTAGGAAGAAACCTTGTTTTGGAGGAACAATATGCGATTCCTTTTGAAGACATACATTTGTAGGTGCTCTTGACACATTCAAGTAGAAATAGCCAACATACATCTGGAACTTCAGATCTGTCTTTTAACATTGGAACATTAAGCTGTATGATCATTCTTCACTTGATACCACGTCCCAGCTATTCAAATATTAATTTAGAAATCCTTAAGGGATTCAGTAAGTTATGTTTCTTAACTGTAGGATATTGGCTACTGCTGGTATAGATAATGGCTCTGGGATTGATAATGTCATTTCCCCAGTATCTTCTTCAGTTCTCACCCTGTAGCTTTTATGGACTGTTTTCTAGTGATCCCGTGAATATGGTTGGCATCTCCTTATTTGGCTGAGTGTGCATATGCAGAAACTGGACAGCAGATCTGGCTTCCCGTTGGCCGTAAGTGCCAAGAATTCAGGAGCCAAGGGGTGTTGTTGCTTGGACTGCTCAAGGGACCTTTCCTAGCTGATTTACTACTTCTAGCCTGCCAGTGGTGAGCTGCTTTCTCATACCTCCAAGTAGTCCTTTGAATTTATTCAGCGACAACCATTATGCAGAAAGTTGTTTAGCTGTTATAGTATCTTCTTTTATTCTAATAAATAATAGCCCAGTTGTTGCACAGAGGCAAAGGGAAATGTTATGCGGTAAATGTTGCTTTTGAACTTTAATACTTAAAACCCTTAGTGAATTTATGGTTTCCAAGGCAATTTTTCTCTGATTTGAGTTAGCTATTACTAGTAGCTAGTGACTACTATTATCCTTCTCCTCTAGTCTCTTTTGCTCTTTTATTATAAAATCTAAAACAAATAAAGAAAAACTACACAAGACACATGCATAGCTTAATAAATTTTTGTAGGATAAATACCCTTGTCACCATCACCCAGGTCAAGAAATAAAATTTTGCCAGCACCTGAGTAGCTGTTTTCAGTTGTCCCATCCCCTTCGTAACCGTCTCTTTCAGAAACACCATAGGTAACCACTCATTTGACTTTTATGATAATCACTTTGCTTTCCTTTACAATTTTATAGCACAAGTGAGCATCTCTAAACACTGTAATTTATGTTTACCTTTTTTTTTCCTTTGGTGTATATTTTAAATCTCTTTTCATCTATAGTATATTAGTCAGGGTTCTCTAGAGAAAGAAAACCAGCAGGATGTGTGTGTGTGTGTGTGTGTGTGTGTGTGTATATATATATATATAGAGAGAGAGAGAGAGAGAGAGAGAGAGAGATTTTAAGGAATTGGCTCACACGATTGTGGAGGCTTGGTAAGTCCAAATCTGCAGGGTAGGCCAGCAAGCTGGAGACCCAAGGAAGAGTTGCAGTTAGAGTCCAAAGGCAGTCTGCTGGCAGAATTCCTTCTTGCTTGGAAGAGGTCAGTCTTTGTTCTACTAAGGCCTTCAACTGATTGAATGAGGCCCGCCCACATTATGGAGGATAATCTGCTTTATTCAAAGTTTGCCAATTTTAATCTTGTTTTAAAAACACCTTTACAGAAACATCTAGAATGATATTTGACCAAACATCTGGGCACCATGGCCCAGGAAAGTTACCCATAAAATTAACCATCACATATAGGTTTATCCCTCCCTACCCTCTTCCTTTCTTTGTAATTTATTTGTTGAAGAAACTGGATTGTTGGACTTGTGTTTCCTACGGCTTTACTTTTGTTTACTTCCTCATTGCTGTGTGGTTTAACATATTCCTCTGCTCTGTGTATTTATTCTAAACTGTTAGTTGGATCTAGAGACAAAGATTCAGTTTTTTTTTTTTGCAAGACAAGTTCATAGATGATGTTGTATTCTTCCATCATTCAATATAATATCTGATTGCTTATCTTTTTGTGATGTTAGTAACCATTGGTGATCAAATCCATTGATTAATTAGGAGTTGCAAAATAGTGATATTCTAATTCATTTATTTCTTCCTTATTTATTAGCTAAAGTACTTCTAAAGAGAAATTATCCCTCTCTACTCTTATGTAGACTAGGATTTGCCTTTAGACTTGAATAGTCTTCCAACCATTGGTCCTACATGTTGCCGCTCATCAGCCTAATCAACCCTTCTCTTCAAATTAGTCTTCCTCAAGTTTACCTCTGTTCCAAACATTCCTCTACCCAAAATACCCCAGTGATTCTCTTTTGCTCCCAAATGAAGTACACATTTCTTTGTTGAACACTCGTGATCTTCCAAACTATGTCCCTGTTGTAACTTTCCAGCTTTTACGTTCATGACTCCCACCAAAGTTCCATATATTCTAACCCAACCGCATTGCTCACTGTCTCCTGAATGTGTCCCAGCCATTCTGACCTCAGGGCTGTTGTTCATGTTCTCCCTGTCTTAAAATACCCTTCCCTCCTTTCTCTGACTGTTGATATTATAAATCAAAGTACAAGTCAGATGCCACCAGCTCTACCTAGAATTCTCAATCAAGTATAATATCTTTCTCTTTTTTAGGAACCCCCATATCCCTTTATGATTTATATTATGGTGATCTTGATATGTTGTCATATATTTTAGTCATTTTTATACTTATTGTTTCTCCTCATGGGAAAAAACTGTTACTTTTCTATTTTTATATTTCCCATTCATCTATCACATAATATGACATACGAGGTATTCAAAAACTTATATTATTATAAACACCTCAAAATATACACATTTGCTATTTTCAATTGTTATTTATTGTCTGGAACCTTAACTTGAATAAACCATTTAATCCTACAATTTCATTTCATTTTCTTAATTCTTTTCAGGTGATTAATTTTCAGTAGAACCTAAGCTGTCAACAGAACAGCTTGTAGTTTAGTTTTAGTCTAAGTTTTGGAAGTGGTAATATTATTTTCCCCTTGATGCCCCATAAAAATGCAAACCAAAATTAAGACTATAGCAATAGACACTAACAAACCAAGAGGTAATGCGGCAGTGAGTGTATCATTTTTTGTATTTTTCAATTGACTTTTATATTTATGTATCATCATAGCCTTTCAGATTCAGATTCCACTGATATCCGTTGGTTAGGTATTTCCTACTATACCGAGCACTGCGCTTTTTATATACATTACTTACTCAAGTTTCACGGTAACCTTGTGAGGTTGATATTATTATTTGCATCATACAAATAAAGAGAGTGAATTTCAGAGAAGACAAATAACTTGCCCAAATTGATAACAATACTAAGTGGTAAGCAGAGATTTGAACATGGGTGTCTTTTAGTTGTTGGACTTATTCCTCTGTATAAGCACCGCCTTTTTCCTTTAAATTACATACAATATTTGTATTATCAGATCAAATGTTTTCAAATAATATGATAGACATAAAATGTATTTTGCTGCCCACTTGCTTTCTTCATTAATAATAAAAAAGACAAATGGAAAATATCCTCACAGAATATATAAGATAATGCATCTCAGTTGTGATTCTTTCCAGTCATCTGTCCTGTCTCAAGTTCTTATCACCATACTGTTTTACCTTTCCATATTCATGACCTAACTTCCCATTTCTCTCTTCCCTATTCTTCTACGACTTTCTTCTCCTTGTATGTTCCCTTTTAATTCCTTGGTACTACTCTGTCTTGTCATCCCACCTTCTTCTCTGGCTTCTTCACATCAACTCTTCTTCCATCCGTGCATTTAATGTTTCCCCCTCAGTTCCCCTCACTCACCACAGTCTTCCTGGGAAGGTCATCCAAACCAGAGCTTCACTTACCACCTACATGCCAATAGCTCAAAAATTTACATCTTCATCACCGTTCTGTCTAATTATGTAACAATTTTACTTGGCTTTTTTCATGGTGCATCAAATTCAACATGCCAGAAATTGAGCATATCATCTTCCCTGATTAAAAGATTTTAAGTTCCTATACACTCCTTGGTAAATGGAACTACCATACACAAGAGCCCAAGTCATAAATTTGGAGTCAGCCTAGACTGTTTCCTTCTACCTCACTCCCTGAAGTCAATCATTAAATCCATGCTTCAAAGCATGAGCTTTGGAGCCAAATATATCTTGCAGGTAATCTTGGCTGCACCACTTAATATTCATGTAATTCTAATAAAATTAAACTCTCAAAACCTGTTTCTCTCATTTGTAAAATGCAAACGATAATAATAGTATTTGCATAGGGTTGGTAAAATGCTTAGAACATAGGTGTTCAGTTTTTAATATGTATCTTTACTAATTTTATCCTCAGTGCTTACATGAGATGTTCTAGATTAGAGAGAGATTATTTTCATAATAATAACTGAGTCTGCACCCTCCTGTCTCAGTCCTTATCCCTTGGGCAACATAATAATAGCCAGATGAAAAAAATCTCTTTCACAAGTGGCCAGATATTTCATAAGAGGGAAGGTCAGGGAAATGGACTTTTGCCCCTTATCTACTGGAAAGAGACAGCTGTCCCATACCCTTCCTAAGGAGGAAAAAATCTTTTGCTCCTTGGAGACAAAATGAGAAAGATCCTAGGTTCCTACTGTAACTGAGGATCCACTCCAGCAGTCAGATCTCCCCATGGCTAGACAGAGAGCCTTTCTGTCTCTGGCTTTTATTTCATGGCTTTTAGAGATGTCTCTATCTTCAGTTCACTTTCATATTTATGTACCATCATAGTTTTCAGACTCAGAATCAACTGATAACCTTTGGTCAGGGATTTCCTATGATACCAAGTCCTGGCCCTCATTCCTTGAAATATGTGTAGGGAGCTAGAACTCCCATGCTCCTGTCTCCTTGTGAGTGTAACCTAGGAGCCTAGTCCAGGCTGTAAATGTGTGACCCTCAGGGAAATAAAAAAGTTTTAGTATCCTTTAGATCAGAGCATTTAACTTGACAAACGTCTACGGATCGAATCCTCTTGGTATGTGAAAGTAAAATGTTTCTAGGAGAAATGGAGGCAAATATTCTCTAACTTCATATTGTATACATTTCCATGGCCCGGAAGGCTGATCCCTTTTTTTTTTCAGGAGCACTGAGGAAATTCAGGATGATTTATTTCCACATATATTCATTTCCTCTGGCTGCTGTGACAATTTGTCACAAACTAGTGGCTTAAAACAAATGAAATTTAATCTCTCGTCATTCTGGAGGCCAGAAATCTGGAATCAGGATCACTGGGCTGAAATCAAAGTGTCCACAGGGATATCCTTCCCCAGGTGGCTGTAGGGGAAGTGCGTTCCTTGCTTCTGTCATCTTCTGGTTGCTGCTGGCATTCTTTGGCTTGTGGCTGCTTCACTTCAATGCTCTCCTTCCATCTTCAAGTCACTTTTTCCCCTGCGTGTGCATAAATTCTCCCTCTGTCTCCGTCTTATGAGGATACGTGTGATTGTATTCAGGATCCACCTAGATAATCCAGGATGATCTTCCCATGTCAAGATCTTTCACTTAAGCACATATGCAGAGATCTGTTTTCTTCTATGTGAGGTAACATTCATGGATTCCAGGGATTAGGACATGGATATTTTTGCAAGTAGAGAGGGGACTTTTTTTAGCCCACCACATTGAACGATAGGAAACAATAAATATTACCTACTATTATTAGTGTTGAGAATATCATGACACAGGTTATTATTGCTGGAATATCTTTAGGACCAGTGTTTTTATTTCCTATTACCATTCCTTAGTTTAGAACATAACTATGTCTTGTATTACTGCAACAATCTCCAAACTTGTCTGCCCACCCCTAGCCTCAAACTCCCCCAATATAGCCCCACCAAAGCGAGTGATCTTTTAAAACATAAGTTTGGTTAGATATACTTTGTCATCTTAAAATCTTGCAGTGGTTCTCCACAGCACAAAGCCTACCACACCAGAATTACCTTCTGTTACTTCAGTCCTATTCTACTCATCAATGTGCCGTTCTTGCTTGTTGCTCAACCTTTGTAGCTGCCGTCCTTCTTATGGAGATTCCTCTCCCACTCCAAATTTCCTCACCTGTCTGACTCACACTTCTCCTTCAAGACTCAGTTCAAGCATCTTCTCATTTAGGAAGCTTCTCATAAAATGTCATTTTTAGCTAGGTTCGCCACCTGTGTGCTTTCCCTGGTATTAGCCACTCTTGGTTTCGTATCTCAGGTCCACCTCTTATTAACTGTGAGATCATGGACTAGTCATTGAAATTCTGCAATCCTCTATATCCTCACCTGAAAAATGTGGTGATTAACCTACCTCACAAGATGTTTTAAGGATTAAATAAGACAGTATGTGTAAAACATTTGGCAGAATATTTGACATATTATATATAACACATGCTTCTATCTATATCTATATATCATTTATTATAAAATTTCTTATCTTTTATGGTCTCCATAATGACAGGAACTCTTCCCTTCATTTCTACAATGCTAGGGCCTGCTACAGTGTCTGGTACTTAGTAGGAACTCATTAGATATTTGTTAAACAAATGCTAAAATGACAATGGCTCCAATAAATTATGTTCAAGAGAAAAAAAAAAACATGACATTTACTTCTTTTTGTTGTAATGGAGAGAAAATGTATAGCACGTAGAAAAATCTCAAATTGTACCATTTAATATATGCAAGTAAACGGTGTTTTTAAAAATAAGAGTATCGATTATCGTGACCCTTTAGAGACTGCTACTGAAATTTTGCATAAATGCAACTATGATTATTTTCAGTTAAATATTTATGTAATATCTATTTTTTCTAGGAGTGAGAAAGGAGAAGACAGGTCACTCCAAGTTTTCTTTTGTAAATGTTTAATTAGCACATTTATTGAATATAGATAGTTTAAAAATGCTGGCTTTCACTTTTAAGTCTAATACTTGTCTTGCTTATAAATTCTGATTTATCTATTACTGAGTAGCAACATACCCAGCAATTTATGTTCTTAAAGGACCATTTTATTTTGCTCACATTTTCTGTATCAGAAATTCATAAGAGTCTCAACTGATGGTTTTCCTGATCCATGTGGTATCAACTGGGGCCAAAAGATCCACTTTCAATATGGCATCTTCACTCACGTGACTGGTGTCTCCACTCTCTTTGACCCTTCTCTTTCTTGGTCAGTGTCTCTCTCTCCTTCCTATATGGCAGTCTCTTCCTCCCAAGGTTCCTTGCATTGCTTGAGCTTCTTGCAGCACAATTTGTCTTAAGGTGGCCCTACTCCTTTCACGACATCTGGCTTCCAAAGCCTGGAAGTTGAAGCTGCCAGGCCTGTTAATGGTTACACTCAAAAATGTCACAGCATTACTTTCATCATAGTCTATTTGTCCAAGTGGTCACAGGGCCTGCTCAGATGAAAGGAGACGGAGAAGGAGATTCAGCTCTACCTCACGATGCAATGGCAGCGCATTTACATTGCCACACAGAATGTGGCGTGGGAGATTTCGTTGCAGTCATCCTTGGAAATTACGATTGGGCAATGTGTTTTTTAGAACCTTGCTACTCCAAGAGTGATGCATAGATCAGCAGCATTGGCATCACCTGGAAATACAGACCTACTAAGTCAGAGTCTGCACTGTAACAGGGTCCACTGGTGATTCACATACACATCAAAGTTGAGAAGCATTGTTCTGGTTGACTGCACCTCGCAATTCTCCAGGGTTATAGAGATCATACATAACTTTTAAAGCCATCTTAAAGCTTCCCTGTAAAATACACTGATGCTCATTTTACTGATTAGGAAACTGAGGCATCAAAAAATTAAATAAGTAGATGGAAGTAGAAAAACAGCCTATTGCTAATTCATAGTATTTTTTCCTACAGTTTGCCAACTTGTAAGAATGGTCATTTTCTTCCCTTGACAAGATATCTGCTTTCAGATTTTATATGAGAACGACTATTCTGTAATATTGTGCAATTTGACACCTTTGGTCTGACATAGAAGGAGTCAGATTGCTGAAGGGGAGCCAGCCTGGGCACACTCCAGGTCCCAGGGTGCTCAAGCCACTAAGACTATCCTCCAATCCCCTCGAGAATTTAGCAGCACTCTTAAAAGTGGCAAGGTTGATTAAGAACTCAATTTTCAAATTCCAGCCCTACTACCATTTTCATTAGTGGGATAAGTACTTCTTTCCATTTGAATATGAACTTTTTGATTGCTGCAGCAAACCGCAATGAGTGAAGCTTTTTTTTTTTTTTTTTTTAAGAAATCACCAAGTGCCTTTAGGAGGGATTAATTGTTAATTATAAATGTTTTATATTTTAAATAAAAGAAGGGAAAGTACTTGCGCTTTCTTCCTCACGTTTTCAAGAATATGATTATAGTTAGGCCTCCCCATTTCCTCAGGTATGTCTCTAATAAAATTACATGGTTTAACACTTGAATCTCCTTCCGAAACCCACTTAAACACACTTAAGGTGGACTCTTTCCCACCAGGAAGCTGCCAAAGCAACATGTTTGTTCTGCTAAACCTTTTTCTATTCTTAAAAAGAAAGGAGTTGATAGGCAATTACGCTCCTTTCCCAGGGTGAAAAGCTAGGTACCCTAGTTACATTTGCATGACAGAGATTTAGATACGACTGAGATGTGATTTAGATACGACAAAGATTGTAATTAATGTCCAGTTGGTCAAACTAAATTTTATAACTTTTTAATTTAAAAAGGCTTTATTTCCTAACCAATGTTATGCACAAAGCCAAAAGCCTTCCCCTGAGATCTTCCTCAAGCTTTAAAGGTAAAGAGCCTAGTGAAGACATATATAATTTTAATTGAATAATTTGTTGCTTGCATGGAAATATTTGTGCAAAGAGGTTCTAGCTGGCTTGAAATGTACGTGTGTAACTCGCATACACAAGGCTGTTGGTTGACATCTCCACTTCCCCCACTAGACTGTGAAGGTTCCCTCATGGGAAGTGAGTCTTCTTTATCACTGCCTCCCACGCGCTTTGCACAACACCAGGCACACGGCAAGCTTTCGATAAATGTTGAATAAACAAGTGAGTGAATGAATTTATTTCCACCGTGGCCTCCATGGCTGCCGACCTAACTGTAAGGTACTCCAGCCTTTTCATGCCGCCCCCACGGTTGCAGCAGAGGAAGGCCTCTGGGGAGCAAGGTGGAGCCTGACAAGCAGGCAGCTGGCTCCTTGATTCTGCGTCTGAAGGGGCTCGCAAGCAGAGCTTCCCTCCCAGCTCCGTTTGGTCTCATTACATGCGGGCTCAGGTCTCTGCCGTTCCAGACTTCTGCACGCAGCCCCCGCTCAAGCCCTCGGAGGGCTGTCAGCTTCTCATCTCTGCCAGCCGAGTTGACAATGCTGCACATGAAACACAGGACTCACCACCTTTCAGTCTTTTTTTTGTTTTTGTTTTTATTCCACATGAGAAAATATACATATATATTTTGTAAAAGAGTGTGCCGGGTTTTTTGTTGTTGTTGTTTTGTTGTTATTCTTGTGTGGGAGCCAAATTATCCAGGGGCTGCTATTTCCTCAGGCTAATAATAGAAGCACCACTGTGTTATTCTTTGTTATTTTATATTTTGGGGGTGTAAAATATTAATCCCACTTTAACTTTTTCCTGTTTATAAATCCTTCTTTAACATCAAACACTGCTGCTTTCTTTCATCACCGTTATTTGCTCAAAGTCCAGAGACTAATAACTCATCTGAGTTGGTGTGGGTAGATTTGGGGGCATTTCTCCCACTACCCTCTGTCACAAGAAGTACACTTTCCTCACAGCCAGACTCCTCTGTGTCCATAACATCTAGATCTCCTTATAGGATTCCTACAAGCACAGTGCTGTTCTCTGTCAAACTGCTCTCATCCTTTGAACACGCTCTCGTCTGTGTCACATATCACAGCCCCAAACCCCCACGTAGGCTGGCACACTCAGCCGCCTTGCTGTGCCGTCTCCCTTTCATAAAGGCAAGCGTTTGATCTGATCCTCTCTTAGCAGAATGTGTTCTGGCAGTGTTGTCTTTTCCTTCCCTTCGCTCTCTCTGCCACAGTGTTCTGGTTTGTGGAGGTTCACAGATGTGCGTTAGCACATCTTTGCCTGTATGTAGTTTTTCACTACTGGACATTTGCTCTTTCTTTTTTCCTCTTTTGCCTTCTTCTCTTTCCTCTTTAGCATCCCCAAAATGGTTTACACGAAGACTAAAGATGATACAGTCATGTGTCACTTAATGTCAGGGTCATGTTCTGAGAAATACATCCTTAGGCGATTTCCTCGTTGTGTGAACATCATAGAGTGTACTTACACAAACCTAGGTGGTATAGCCTATACACACCTAGGCTCAATGGTATTAATCTCATGGGACCACTGTCATATATGTGGTTCACTGTTAACCAAAACTTCATTATGTGGCGCATGACTGTATTCTATATATGTTCAAAAATCTGCTTGCATATAAATACATGCCTTTCATTGGCCATGATCCCTCCACTTACAGCTGTATTCCTTACCCTACTCTCTTCTTCTGGGCTTCTGTCAACAGCTGCTTCATATTTGGGTATAGAAGTGCCCTTAGATCGCCCCTTCAGGTTTCCCCAAAAGGAAATAATTTATGACTTTTCCACTCATGCTAAGAGCCAGATCAGTGCAGTGTCCACAGGTATTTTGGGAATTACTATGCCTCCTGACTGCTGATCAAGGGTTAAAGTCGTTTATTTTATCTAGAGATCACCTTTTAGTGTGTTGAAGGTGAAGGGGGAGTGGGTTTATGGGTTCTCTGGGAACCAGTATGGCCTAGCCTTACATCTGCTGCTTTAGTCATATAAGCTAGGAGGACATTTAGTGGGACAAAGGGTATCCTTCCATGCTACCCAGCTTCCATTGCCTCCGAGTACTCTGTATTAGACCGAAATTCAGTCTGCTGAGAATGCTTCCTTCTTAGTTTATACTTTTCAGGGAAGGGTTTTCCACAGGGTCTGCCCAAGGGTAAAGTTCACTGCATGGATAAGTAGAGGCATTGTGAGCATGTAGACAAGTAGACATGGCTTAAGATAGAAAACAAAAATAATTAGATTGACTCTTCCTAAAAATAACACATTTAATAGTAAGCCTGCACATAAGTATGTTACTTTGAACTTTTGCAAATCACATTTATAAACATCATCTAACTTAAGCCTCACAACAACTCAGTCACTCTGAAGGAAAGATTTTTAGAATAATTACTAACATAGACATTGGAGTACAGTCTGTGGCACATCTGAAGATTCCAGTAATAAATACATTATATCATATATTATGCCTGAAAAAAATAGTTTTTTATAAATTCAAGGAATGAGCACTTTACAATATTGTCACTTATTACCTATTTTATAGAGGATATATAATTAAATGCTGGTGAGAAAGAGAAAGGGAGGGGGGAAAAAGAATATTTCACCATATATAATGTGGGAGTTTTTCTTCGTATGGCACAGTACTTACATGTCAGCATTGTAATTTGGAGGCCTTGGAGATTTCAGGAAATTGGCATACTTTCATTTGATGATTGTGCATGGCATGAGTTTGTAGGAGGGGGGATAACTTTCCTCTACGCTGCTGAGATGTTAGCTGAGACCCCTGTAATAAAAGACAGATTGACAAGAGACAAACAAACAGATGTTTATTCACATGTACGACTCATGTACACAAGGGATATCTCCCAGGGAAAGACGAGTAACTCTCTGAGGTGGCTTAGAATTCGGGATTAAATACCATCTTAATAAGGAGAGGGAAGGGGAAATGTAGACTTCTTAGAGGAGAGTAAATGATTTTTAGGAAAGATGAATGGGTCCTTGGAAGAACAGATGGGAGGTATGACAGTTTGTGACAAAGTTTGGCTGTAGTGTTGACTTCTATCCTCCTCTCTTGTGACAAGAGTCAATCTTCTCTGGTTGACAAAACTCCTGCGGAGGGGATTGAAGACAATTGAGTTCCTTTTGGAGGATCTGTCCTTATGTAGACAAGGTGAGTTCAGAGAAAGCTTCTGCATTTGCTGTTTCTCAAGTGCCTACAGCCCCAAATAATCAAAACGTCAAAGTTGCATATTTTTGGGGTGGCGTATTCTGCCACGCTTCAAGATACTGCAAAAACCTTTAAACCCTAGCGTTTTTCTGTCACTTTTTTCTTCTATTCACTGAATACATTGAAGTTACATGAAAAATTAAAAGTACTGGTTAGTCACAGGTGTGCCTTTTTTTCCCCAACCACCGAATATTTCCGGAATAGCACATCCGGTTTGCAGATACATTTGAAATTTTGTTGGAGATCAGTTCTGTCACATATAAGTAAGTACTGAAGAATCTAGTTTGGCATCCTGTCCTAGATTCAACAAAAGTTTACTCCTCTGAGTCTTGAGTTCCTCAACAATAACAAGGATGTTAACCACAAATTTGGAAAAGGAAACTCATTCATATTTCACTGCATCATCAAATGTTTTCCTTGGTTTAAAAAGAAAAAAAACAGAACTGCACAAAAGATGAAAACGTGTTACTTACTTGTAGCAGGAAGACACCTTTCACCTCACATTGAAAAGCTTCCCAACCTTGGTGCTTAGAAAAAGAAAGCTATTGTGTTGAGCAACAATGCCAGCGCAGAGGACACAGATTTCAAGTGAGGGTGAGCAATATCTCTTTTAAAAATGTCAGAGCTCTTTCTGAGTAGCGAACATTTCCCACAGAATGATAATAAAATGCCCTGTGACTGCCTGTACTTTCACAATGGCTTCCCTCCCTCGCTTCCACCCTTCTGCCAAATGCTCGACAAAATGCTTCTAAACAGGACCTTACTCACACAAAACCAGAATCACAGCAAAAAGAGTCTGACCTTTGATTATCTGAACTTAGCATCAGAACCGATTAAGACCTCAGTTGAAATTCCAGCAATGTGGCTTATTCACCAAGGGGCGAACCCCACTGGTAAATGCGGAGGTTGCTGGGGGATTTGCTCCCTTTGAGAAGTGCTAATCATTAACAATAGACTCCCACCCAGGAGTAACTGCTCTAAGTTACAGAAGAAAAATTCAAAATTGCTCCAGTAGTGTGTTGGCTGCTCTCAATTGACCAGTCTTAGAAAAATCAGATAAGAAGTTTCTATGTGCTATATTTTATTCTTGTTTGCTCAACATAGATTCCAGTTTACAGTGACTTACATAAATGACTCCATTTGGGGCTCTCTTCTCGTAGGAATAAATATTAACTTATGTACTAGCTGTGACTTAAGCTTCAAGAGTAAGGGAAATAGGTCAATGTCTGGTTTGATTTTAAGGATTTTCGAAGGCCTGTCCATCCCTCTCCCGCCATTATCTTGTTACCTGCTTCATACGGTGTTTAGAATCCCTGTCATTAAAGTTACTCATTTGGGCTATGATGTCTTTTTCAAAAACCCAGGGATTTCAATTATCTGTTGCTACGTTACAACCTATCCCAAAACCTAGTGGCTTAGAACAATAGTTTATTATTTTTCTTGATTCCCTAGTTGACTGGGCTCAGCTGGGAAGTGCCTTTGCTCCACATGGTGTGTCTGAGGCCCTTTGTGCATTCAACCCCCATTCAGTAGGGGCCAGAATTTCCAAGATAGCTTCTCACCCACCGGTGTATCCTCCATGCACTTTCTCCTTATTGGGGAGTCTAGCTCAAACCTCTGTATAGCATGGCAGCCAGCTTTCAAAAGTGTAAGCTCCAAGAATACAAGAGCTTGTCACACGTCTGCTGGCATCGTGCTTGCTAATACCCCATTGGCTAAAGCCAGTCTCCTGGACAAGCCCAGAGTCAGTGTGGGACTACATGGGTATACTGAGGCACGGCTCATTGAGAGCCACCACTGGAACAGTCTGTCACATCGGTTGAGTGTTAAATGTGAAGGATGATAAGTGTAAACCCGCTTATACTTATATAACACTTTATTGTATAAAAAATGCTGTTCTCACGTTAGTTCTCAAGGTTCTGAAGGATAGGGGAAACATTTGCTATTGTTGTCTTTTTATAGATGAGAAGAACATGCATCACTGAGGCTAGTAATATACTATTTAAATTGGATCCTTAAGTGATTTGACCAAGACTACATAGATAATAAAAAATGACAGAGCTGTGACTTCAACCCAGCTTTTCTGACTTGAAGGATGGTTTTGGTTCTACTGTTCTGCATTAACCACAATATTTTTAGCTCCCAGCACAAATTAGCAAAATATCGGCCTACCATACCTTACTGGTCCTCTAACATGCATATTGCCATGGCCTCTTGAGCTTTTGATTACGTGCTCTTGAGATGGCTGAAATTTAAGAACTCTAGTTATACCTGTAAAGATCTTTTTCTGGCACAAGAGCTTGTGTGGCTATTCCCCAGATGCTTGTAAGGCCACAATATTGCACGACTCCATGCAGTGCCTCATCATTAATTCACGTACTCAATAAATGTTTGGTGAGTGCTTGTTGTGTATGTTCCAGGCACTGTCTTAGATGCTGGGGTTATAGAAGCGAGCGAAACAGACCAAAAAAAGTCCTGTTTTTATGAAGCTTATCTTCTATTAGAGAAATCAGAAAATAGCAAGATTTTCTCAAGAGAAAAATAAAGCAAAGAAAGGAGGAGGAAGTGTGGAGGGGGTTTACAATTTTAGAGTGGGTGGGCAGGGTAATTCTCGCTGAGACAGTAACGTGAGATAAGGCTTAAAGGATATAAGACATGCAGATATTTGGGAAAAGAACACTATTAAAAAAAGGAAGGACAAATGCAGAGTCCCTGAGTGGGGGGCCTGTCTGATATCTTTGGGGAACAGCAAGGATGCCAGTGTGGCTGCAGCAAAGTGAGTGATGGGGAGTCATGGAGATGAGGTCGGGGTACTGAGGACTAGATCATGTAGGGTCCTGAATGTCATTGGAGGAACTTTTCACTTTTGCTTTGAATGAGATGAAAGCCACCATTTGATAGAAGGGCCATCGAACCTACTCTTCAACGTCCAGAAAAAGCGTGCCAGAGGAGGTGGGAGGATACTTGTTAAAAATGCCGATTCTAACCCAGATCTGGAGAGGGAGACTCTTTGGGAGTGGGGTCATGTAATCTGCATTTTCAATTGTTCCCAGCTGCATCCTATGTCCACTAAACTTTGTGAAGGACTGCCTGACCCATTAGCACAGCTCAGCTTCCAAAGAGCAGATAATCAACCTCAATTTTACCATCTGGGTGATGCTAAATGAGGCCACTTCCAGTTAGGTTAATGACACTACGAAGAAACTGCATGCTCCTGCAAACCAGTGCTGATCTGGCACCTTGCAAACCCTGGAAGACCACAGGAAGATGGATTTTAAAATCACTGAGGAGCATGTGTGGAATCCACACAGCAGCATTAAATTAGCCTTCTTAATCAAATGAGTAGCTTTGCAATTTGTACATGAACAACCCCTGCTGGAATTTGAGCCAGGAACCCTTGGAACTAAAAACTATAGCTCTGCTTTTTTGTAGATGAAGGAGAATTACCAATTACACAGATGAGCACGGGGCTTCCTAGTTCCTTTCTCAGGTCTGGAATCATTATCAAGCAAGAGTATCACAGCATGTGGCTGAAGAGCATATCCCTTCAGAGCCCTTGAGCCCCCACAAGCTTCTTTTTCTATGATAATTTTAGAACAGCTAAATGACTCCTAAAACTAGCCATGCAGAAGCAGAATACTTCTTTGGTGTTTATCTCTAAGGAGCAACAAATTGTTTTCTATCAGATTTAATTTTGGTGTGATCTTAGATTCATTATTTTTTTCTTATTGAATAAAACAGGGAAACCAGAAAATATAGTTTGGGGTTGGATTGAAGAGAAATGGAAACCATTATTGGTTTTGAACTTTAGAAGTGTAATTTCAGGTTAAACGTCTTTAAACATAGACTAAAATGAAACATGAAAATTTGATTAAATATTTTTTCCCTTTAAATTAATAGTTTGTTCCAAAATACTGACTTGTAGAAGAGGATACCAAGGCAATTGCATACTTTGGGAATGAAAATTTTTCTAAGAATCCTGAGAAGCCCAGCAACCCATTGCAAAGTAAGAGTTGGAACAATCTAGATTAAACAACGAGCTGTCTCTTTTGGGTTGTCATGCACCGATCATTTCCTTAAAAACGCTCTTTTCTTCTTCCACCTTCTGGACATATGAAACTCACTTTCTCTGAGCTGCTATTTGTGGGTCTTTCCTACTGATTGTCATCAGTAACTCTCGCTCACTTATTATATCTTGCCTCCAAATGCTTTATATCCTCACTGTATTTCCATTTGCAAGTTAAAAAATAATATATAGGGGCCGACCCCGTGGCTTGGGGGTTAAGTGCCTGCGCTCTGCTACTGGCGACCTGGGTTCGGATCCTGGGCGCGCACCGACACACCACTTGTTCGGCCATGCTGAGGCGGAGTCCCACATACAGCAACTAGAAGGATGTGCAACTATGACATACAACTATCTACTAGGGCTTTGGGGAGAAAAAAGGGGAAAAAATAAAAGGAGGATTGGCAATAGATGTTAGCTCAGGGCCGGTCTTCCTTAGCAAAAAGAGGAGGATTGGCATGTATGTTAGCTCAGGGCTGATCTTCCTTACAAAAACAAACAAACAAAAATAATGTATAAGCATTCTTAAAATGGTTGTCCCAGAGTATTCTGAAAACATATTACCATTTCCCTTTTTCTCATCTTCAAGGTTCTCCATTTAATTAATCTTTTTATTTTTAATAAACTCTTCTAGATAACCTCTGCTCAGCTGGTTTCTTTATTATTCAGCCTGCCTGCCCACATTTTCATACTATATGCCTCTCTCTCTCCATCTATGCTTTAATGTCTATGGGTTTTTTTCTTGCCCCTTCTCCATTCCCCAACCATAAACACATTTTCCCAGGTCAAATATAAACGGTGGTTTATTCGACCCATATCTGTAAATTTATCCTCCATTTAAAGTTCTTAGAAAAAAATATTTTCCAACAGGCCAGACATTAAGAAGATATTACGAAAAAGGAAAAGGAAAGGAAAAAGAAATTAATGAGTGCCTCTACCATCTCTGATTTTTTTTTTCTTGTCTCTACTTCTTTAAAAAGTAAAAATCACCCTGCAGTCCATTTATGTTTTCCTTCCATATTATTTCTTCCATTGTGTGATCATCTCTGATTTCTTTCATCTTTTTCGTATTGATAATAATAATACAAATACCCACTAATAGAAGCAAACATCTCCTTATTTTTCTGATTTTTTTAAAAAAACAAGTGACATGTATTTCGTCTTAAAGAGATTTTTAAAATATACAATAATAAGATTTTTGTCTCTTCAAATAACACAGATAGGTTGTCATGTACCGTTTAAATTAATCCTGAAGCTAAATGACTTCATCAAGAGCAGAGAGTAATATCTAGGAGAAATGCTGGAGACCAAACCACATTATCAGATCAGAGCTTTCTTGTGCTTCATTTTTCACTTTCTAAGGTGGAATAGAGAAGAGAGGGAGTTACCAAAGAGAAGAGCAATGCGCTTGGTCAAGAAGTCGATGGAGAGTTTCAGTAGCATAAATTAAGAAACAATGTTTCCTTTTGAGTTTTATTTGAAAGAAAGCTGTACAGTCACCAAACTCGGTGTAGACTAGACAGCATCTCAGGTGTGTTCTAGGTATAAAATTTTACTTTACATTAAAAATTTGTAAAGATTCAAGTAACATTGAAATTTTAAAAATGCAGGAAAATGTAAAAAGAAAAGGTAGAAATCATTCCCTTGAATCTGGATTATGTCAATTACGTGGAAAGCCAGGCCCTGGCTGTATTCTTCAACATGGCGACTCAGAATATAAAAAATTATTTACAATACATAGTACAGTGCATGACTAGAATTTGTTTTATCAGATTTTTGCCAAGATGAAGATTCCACTGACAAATTATGCAGATTTGGAAACTGCATTAACCTGTTTTTTTTTTTTTTCTGTGAGGAAGATTAGCCCTAGGCTAACACCTGTTGCCAATCCTCCTCTTTTTGCTGAGGAAGATTGGCCCTGAGCTAACATCCATGCCCATCTTTCTCTACTTTATATGTGGGACGCCTGCCCCTGCATGGCTTGTCAAGCGGTGCATCAGCGTGCGCCTGGGATCCAAACCTGTGAACCGCGATCTGCCAAAGTGGAGAGTGCAAACTTAACCACTACGCCTCTGGGCGGGCCCCTTAACCTGGTTTTTAAACAATGATTATACTTAAATTTTGCATGGTCTATTCCCAGTTGTTTTATAGTGAATATATTATGGAGATGTTCAACTCTGAGCTAATAATTTTGGTCACCCACTTTGAGAAATTAATGTTCTAGTGATGCATAAGCTGGTTAAAGTTCAACAAAAATGCATTCATTTATCCAGGAAATATTTATTGACCTCTAATATGCAAGAGACTATGTGGAACACTGAAAGTTTTATAAACATAAATCTGTTAGACAGTTCCTTCTAGGTAATTACACTTTGGTAGAAATTACAAGATCATCATCAGCAATAGAAAAAGTATTTGACTTGAGAGAGGCACAGACTGATGAAGGAGGCAGTGGGGCTTATATCATTTATTTTTATTGATTGCAATAAAAAATAATTAAAAATTTCAAAAAGTAATTATTTATAACAGTAGTGTTGGCATTTTCAAGCAGTCCTAGAAGTCTTATCTGGAATTAAGTGTGGAGGTCATGAAAAAAGGTTGTTATTATGGAGATTGCAGAAACTAGGAGACTTCTGGAAAAATTGGAGATCTTTACTTTATATTCATTTTTTTTCAACTTCTGCTACAATCCTAATTAAACTTTATATTTCCTTTGCTCCTCTCTTCCAATCTTCGTTACCTGATGTTGACTATTATCAACCATACACCAAGAGCGTGTTCGTGTGTGTGTGTGTGTGTGTATATATATATACATATATATATATATATATGTATATATATATATATATATGTATATATAAAGGTGTACCACGAAGGGCAATAAAGGGAAATTCAAAAGTCGGCTAGTTCATAGTAGTTCAACTCAATGTTCATTCTATAGGCATGAACAACCGTGAGATAAGGTAAATATTATAACATTTTTCTTCCCGGAGACAAATGTTCCCCTAGTTATTTCTTTTTTGACTTTGTTCCATTTTCCCAGAAGAAGAGTGGTGAGATTACCATTCTTGATAGAAAAAATATTAAAGAAAACATAGCCTGTTCAAATAGAAAAAGTGTCCCCACTCCAAGGAAGCATTTCATTGACTACAACTGCATTTTCCTACTCGATTTTCCTAAATCTTTTCTTGAAACAATTTGGGCTATAAATTACTAAAGAAATAAATGTCTCTTATTTCAACATTTTCTGAATACTGCCACAGGCTGGCTTAGGATGTACACATTATACAATCAGTAATTATTTGTGGTGAGAAACAGAGTCAGACCACCTTAGTATTTTCTTTTCAGAAAAACATGGTTTAGGTGTTTCTTTAAAGCATAGTTTGTGCTTTTATTAAAAAAAAGCTCATGATAAGTGAAATCAAATTCTCAATTAGATTCAGAAGATTATAGTTGTAATTATTTTATTATTATGTAGAGAAAAAAAAAAGGGAAAACCTTCATGTTCCAGAACATTTGGTTGAGTCAATAGCACCTCTTTACACCTTTCTTAGAGCAGTAGAAAACCGCGACTTTGCTCATTCTGGTGTTTGCAGATTCTGTAAGTGTTGGAGATGGTTGAGGGATTTCATTGTGTTTGGTTTGGATTTTTTATTTTGTGAGTAGTGTGTATTTTAGCATGGATTCTCCTGAAAGCAAAACTTGAAGCAAAGCTTACATGCTATTTCCTTTTCAGGGAATACAATCTCAGGGAAGCCAAAGCCAAGGAAATCTTTGCTCATCTCTTGGGGCAATCTTTCTGTCATCTGAATGGGTCTATCTCAGGAAAGACCTTCTGAGAGGAAAAAGGCAGAGGAGTTTATTCACAGAGGAATTTGTTCAGTTTATTCCTGTTGCCCATTGACTGAAAGGCTCATTCATCCTCCCGTAGGCTAGCTCCTCTGCTCTTCGGGGTGGTGCATGCATGGTCGCTGAACACTTCTCACAGCCTCAGTGTCAACAGGGAATCCCCCTGGGTGGGAGGTGAGAAGTGAGAGGTATAGCGAGTGAGAATGAGGCAAAGCAATTATGATTGTCCACGTGAAACTGACTGGAGTCCTCACACGGCTGGTCACTGCAGTGGGAGCCAGAACCAAAAAGTGCCAAAGGCCCAGGAGACAGCTGAGGCAAAAGGATCTGAAGTGGAATGTAAGTGGTGAACATGAGACCACACCGGACCAGCAGCTCCACTAACTGGTGATGTGTTCGCCAGCAGTGGCAGGAAAGTGATAGTAGTTGCTATAACCTTGTTTTAAGAAGGCTAGGAGTAAAACCCAAATCATAAAAATCCAATCATCCTTGAATGTATCTAACTCTTGAAACCTATTCATAGTTGAGAGTTGTGAGCCAGAAAAAGCGAAATCACTTTCCTCGTGAGTTTGACCTTAACTTGTTTTCTGGGGTAGGTCTGTGAGGTCAAGTGCTCTTCTGTGGCCTTCATCTCCCCATGCAATATTCAAGAGCATTGTTGACACAGTGAAGGCCCTGGCCCATCAGCTCATGTTCAAGGCTCAGCTCTAACCTGGAATGTTTGATGCTACGTATTCCTGTCTCTCTAAGATAAGTGGCAGTTAGAGCTGTGTTGTTCCTCAGTGAGGGTCTAGTGAGAATGATAGCAAACATGAATGCTTCCTTCTGCCTGTCACTACGATGATTAACACATATAGTACTTACTCGTTATAGAGAGGAAGATAAGTAGAGATGTTTAGTCTACAAAACACAAATGTATCTATGGCATTAAATGGAAAACTAACATCTGTAAAGAAGTAGTTGTCTTTAAATGGACAATTTCAAACCACTTAATCTAAGAGTACTGTATAGGCCAGATAGATAGGGTTAATGTAAGAATAATGTATTGGCCAGCTGTTACAAGAACTGATGGCTTCTATGAGTTGTTTTCACATGATATAGTGTAAAGAGATGACGGTTTAGAAAAGACCTGGCTCTATTAAGCCTCTTAAACTCTCTAAGTCTCAGATTCCTCAATATTAAATATTTTTAACTCAATATTGTCACAGAGATTAAATGAGATAATGGGCATGTTTATAAGAGCTTCATAAATGACAAAGTATCAGGTATAAATCATCATTTTTGTGAGATTATGTGAATATTTCACATATCTACTGAACCATTGGAAAATATTTCTATAAATCATATATATACATATATATATACATATATATATAATACATCTGCTTTGTCTGCTAGAATTTGAGCTCAAAGTAATGAGGACTTCATTGAATGTTGAATGAATGAATGGATATTTGGACTTACTTCAATAGATCGATCAGCTGTATTTACATTATAAACTCAATTGTTCATCAGTTTAAAAATATATGTATTGAGTGCCTCAAATATGTACAGCACTGTGCTAAGTTCTGAAAATACAAAATCATATATGATATCCTTACATTGTTGGACTAGATTACCGCCTAGTGAAAAGGCAGACATAAAATAATTTTAAAAAATACAGTTATTTTGAGTACAGAATGTTTCATATACTGTATCTCATTCAGTTCTTACATTAGACCTGTGAGCTAGCTATTGATATCACCCACCTAACAAATAAAACAATATTAGACTTGAAGAAGAGTCTTACCTAAAATTCCTCAGTTATCACAGGTGGTATCACAAATGCATGCTCCTCATGGACTTCTGGACAAGAAGTTTGCACATTTGAATTACACATGCGTAAGTGTGTCTATATGTGTGGATGTGTGAGACTGAGAAAACAAACAAGCAAATCACCATGGGTTTAAATGCCTGAACCTTCAAGAAATTGAAACTTTATTCTGTGAACTGGCTGAAGCTTCTGGCTACTCTTTAAAAAGTCACTCAAAACAAGTTCATTACTGGTGGAATTGGTAAAATTAGGCAGGTGTATTGATTTTTTTTTTTTGGAAGAGTGGCCCTGAGCTAACATCTGTTACCAATCTTCCTCCTTTTTTCCTGTCTTCTCCCCAAAGCTCCAGCAGATAATTGTATGTCATAGCTGTGCATCCTTCTAGTTGCTCTGTGTGGGACGCTGCCTCAGCATGGCTTTATAAGCGGTGCGTAGGTCTGCACCCAGGAGCCAAACCGGCCAACCCTGGGCTACCGAGGCGGAACACGTGAACTTAACAACTAGGCCACAGGGCTGGCCCCTAGGCAGGTGTAAATTGTGAAGAATTTTAGAAAATACAAAAACAACTCTCTCTTGAAACTGGAAAAAATACAGAAGCACTAATTTCAGAGCACTTCATGTCTGGACATCTTTCATTTTTGTCATATTTTACTTCAAATAGTAAAAAAAGGAAAAATAAAAAGTAGATGATCACATATGAACAAGCTAAGAAAAAAAGCGTGGTAACATGAACTGTTTTTGTGATTTTGATTCTTAGGTATTCATTTTAACTTGCGCTCCCAAATTACAAGAACTCTATATGGGATTTGAGCTTTATATGTCAGCATATGGACATTTGAAGATTTTTCCTTTTTTTTGGTTCTGATGGTGAAGAACCAGTTGAATGAGCTACAGTATATAAACCCTTTTTCTTTTTTTTTTTTTGGTTCTAATTTCGATTGGCAAAAAAAAACAAACAAAAACAAAGACAGCTGAACAGTGCTGCCACCTACTGCTCAGAGAGCTGTCCAGCACTCCTGTGAGTCCCCTGTCCCCTGCAATGCATGGAATATGAATATTTAAAAGTTGATGGCATCCATTCACATAACAGGTCCATTGGATTACCTACAGAAATAACTTCTCAAGTTAGCTGATAGGAAATCATTATTATAAATCCATCATAGAATCACAGCTTGCAGTCAATAGTGGAGAGTAGATTATACAATGCTGAATTTTGTGTTTCACACAATCAAAAAATGTAGGCTGTCTGTGTGTATCAGAGTATTTTCTACTGAAATAGATGGCCGTGTTAAATAGGGTAATTTATGTTCCATTGTGCTAATGAAGTTTATTGGAGACAGAAATAGAAAGGACACTGAAGCAGCATCATTGAGGATAAAGCACATTCTTTGCTATAAGAGGCAGAGACTCACACATTCAGCAAAAGAATGGTTCGTAGCACTTTAGAGAAGGTTTATTTAGGAAATTGTTTCAGAACTCGCCAGGCGATATTGACAGCACATCCTGTGTGCTGCTAGCCAGCCAGCTCCTTACATGAGTGAGAAGGCAGAACCATCCTGGCGGGAAGGCTCGCTGACAAGCCAAATGAGAGTTGGCGGTGGTCTTTGTTTGCTTAATAGGAAAAGTTATTACCTTTGCTTGTTATCCCAAGAAGGCTAATGGAGTTCTTATGAGTCTCTCTTTCCAGACACTAAATAACATCAATTACAATGATCCCAATTAAAAGAGGCAGTAGGAGATGTGAAGTTCAAAATGAAACTAATAGCCCTTTGACTGACATCCTCTGTAACATCCATTTCTCTTGTCACATGTATTCTTTAAAATTCTGATTTCCTGCATTAACTCACATCATCTTGAAAATCTTTGAATTGCTAAAAAACAAAAATGGATAGAAATGTGTCTGCTTTAGCAATCTTAATGTTTAAGGTCTTTTAGCATCAGTGGAATTTTGGTAACTGATTGCCTAAATACTACATCTAAAATATGATCTAAGATGTGTGAAGAATGAGGTGAACAGATACAGGGATTTAGAATAAACTGAATTCTCAACTTTGTAATATCTTAAATATAACTAAAATTTTCTACTGTCTGATGTCTTCTGAGCTTTTATTCATAAACTCAAGTATTAATAGGTCATAATTCATATTTTCTACCTAGGTATTGTTAGGTTCCAAATATGCTTAAAGGAAGACATTTCACAGATGTTTTCAATACATAATTTTTAGTAAAAATATATCAACACAACAAGAAAAGGCTAGATTTCTTCTAATGTTAATCCACGGTATTAACTCCATTAAAAAAATCTGATAGAACGTATTTTACTAGTTGAAAACAGTAGGAAATCTATACAATACAATTATAGATACATGTCTGGAGATTTACTTGCAATCTTTTTCCAGATATTTGGTGACATTTGTACTCTAAAATTAGAATTTATGTAGTTGATTATTGGACTTTCTCCACTTAAGAGAATATGTAGAGTTTCCATGCTTTTACTGTTCCTACAACTACTATGGAACTTGAGTGGTTTAGTATTTTTTCCTAGGCAGTTCTCCAAGGCAGTGCCAGTGCATTCGTGAAATGGGACATACAGGGATGTTAACTCAGATAAACAACTCTCTACAAAATAGCAGGTGAACAGATGGTTTAGTTGCCATAGACACATTTTTAATGTTCGTTAGCCTCGTGCAACACGAAATACAGCGACCGTCCTGGGATCCATGTCTGCTTCTCTGCTATTTCCTTGTGAATGAGATAATAGTATTGATTTATAATACATGTCTTCGTAGTTAAGATCCAATGCACTCTAATGCTATGAAATGAATTTAGGAAAACGTTAGAGCTTTTCATTTGAAAACATGTCTCGTGGATGCAGTCAAAAACGTGTTGTACACTATTAACTCTCATGTGCTTTTCAACATTCCTTGTTTTCTTCTCTTTTAAATGATAATTAATTAGTGAAGATACTGAAGAGTACTAGATTATGAAAAGGAGAACGCCAGGAAAAATTAAAGAGGAGTTATAAACACAGTGATATTAAATAAACCAAAATCTTTTGTGTGAACAGTGCTTTCTGGAATTGTGCTATGTAGTGGCCCTGAGTAATATCTGCTATTTTGGTATCTTTAACATACTTTTAAAATGAGCTCAGAACTTCAGAGACCTTAAATTTGATGTGAATTTTAAAGATATGAATTTAATTATATTCCTACTAAATTAAAGCAGTATAACTTTTTTTTTATTTAATTAAATGTTAATTTGCCCATTTCTTGAAGTGTTACCATTTCATTGTTGAAATTATTACTTAGCACCTTGAATGAAAAGGCACATAGGACAATTAATAAAGAAATATCAAATCGTTGGGAAGTTAGGCTACAAATTTTCTCCCTGCAATCTGGTATCAGGGAAAAGACACTAAAGATGGATTGCATGAATTTAGTGTTCTCAAAGGGAAGGAGAAAGTCCTGTGAATTCAATTTTCAATATCTTCTGTCTCTCTACATTAAAACACTCTGAAGGACATATTTAATCATTTATTATTTTTTTTGAGATGGAATCATATACATATTACCATAAAATACAATTTTATGTCAATTCAGTTTTTTATTCATAAACTATTAGAAATATTGAATTACTTAATGTGACTACTGATAACCTCATTTTAGGTAAAACCCGATGGAGTTCCCTATCAGCATGATGTCTTTGAAATGTAATTAATGTTTCATACTATGAAATATATAGTGTGTGAAGAAGATTTTCAAAGTGAGTATGTGGTAATATTTCCCTACCATGACTTAATTTAGCCAATTCCATATTAATATAGATAATATGCTAGCAGTTGAGATAATTGATTACAGAACTACTCCATTAAGTTTATTTTTTGTATGTATCAATATTTAGTTGATCCATTAAATAACATATGGGGCAGCACGTTAAAGAGTATACATATTGATTTTTCCATTTACGAAAACAATGGGAAGACATGGGATCTAATTATATATTTTTATTAAAAATGTATTACCTGAGACACAAATCAAAAATTTAATTCTGTCTTAAGCAGAAATATATTTGTTCATCTTTAAATCAGGTATAATTAGGTGTGCTTGAGTTCTGAACACATGGGAGCGAAGCTGTTTCTTAGGATGAAGGTCACTTAAAAGAAGTACAGTGAGGGGCCAGCTCTGTGGCATAGTGGTTAAGTTCGGCACGCTCTGCTTCAGCGGCCCAGGTTTGATAACAGAAGTTTACTCCTGATAACGCTACATTCCCAATATCAAAAGTATCTTCTGAGTACTCACTATATCCCCAGAAATAAGTTAGGAACTATTAAAATTATTTAAATTATTAAAAAATGATTCTTTCTAAACCTTGTTTTAAGACAAGAGATTTTCATCTAGCCTTAAGTAGTGTAGCGTGAGTCTAGAACACATTTTTTCATTAGCTAAGGAGAATGAAGAATTTTACTGACCTGGAAGCTTTGTAAGAGGTTGCATTTAGTTCAGTCTTGTTACTTAAATCAGGTTAATATTGCTTGGTCTGTATGCTAAGTTCTGTATGTCCCTCTACCCACCCTTCCTCTTCTCTCACCACCCACTTCCCTGGCTAAGAATAGTTCTTTTTCTGCTAGACTCTGACCAAGCTCTCCTGACCACCATCCAGAAACATCTCCGTGTTCTGTACATCTCTGTCAACTCCTGTATAGTAATTTTTTCTATGTCCCTCCTCCCTTCATCCCTCATTTGTGCTCTGCCTCCCTTCATTTTCTCATGGCCCCACCTCTTGAAAGGATAGTGTAAACTTGCTGTCTCCCCATTTTCATCTCCGAGTCCCTCTCTGAACCACTGCAGTCTGTCTTCTGTCCCTAACACTAAAGCAAAACTCTCATTGATAGCACTACTTACGACCTTCTGAATGCCAATTCCAATCCTAACATTATCTCCTCAGTCCTCTTCCCAGATTGACATTCTAGCATTTGACATTGCCAGTCATTCCATTTTTAACCTGTAATGTTTCCTGATTTCCATTGCCTGGCTCTTTGTTGGGCTTCCTCCCACCCTCTAACTTTGTCATCTCAGTTTTCTCCCCTGCATTTCTTCTTTTTGCCTATCGCTCACATATATTTCCTCTCTTTGGTCTCTGTAGAGGAATCTCATCCACATCCACAACTTCAACCATTCCACATATTTTGGTGACTCTCACATTCATTCATTTATTCATTCAACAAATGTTGATTGCCCACCTGGGATATGCAAGGCGCTGGTCTAAAGGGAGGAGAGTACAACATAAGTATGAGTGACAACCTGTCTGACCTCATGGTGCTTTCATTATTGTCTGAAAAAGACAATAAACAGGTAAATAAACAATATGCTTATATATTGTTAGGGAGTCGTAACCACTGTGAAGAAAAATAAAGCAGAATAAGGATTTAGATACTTACATAGGGGAGAATGATATTTTAGTACAGACAGTTGGAGAAGGCTTCTCTGAGGAGATATTTAAGCAGAAACCTGAATACTGTAAGGTTTTACAGTATTGTCCTGCATCTATCATCATCCAGTCAGCAGCATTAACTAAAAATTTGAAGTTATCATTGACCCTTCCTCTCTCTTATGCTCCTATTCTGTCTGATAGAGCACTGTTGATATTAGCTCTTGATAAACATCCTACAAATCGATCTACTTCTCTTCATTTCTACCACCACCCTACTGCAGGCTGCCATCCTCTCTTACTGGAACTATAAAATAGCCTCTTAGCTCTAGCTTTCACTTTCGTCTCCCCTCTCTAATCAGTCTTGCACACTGTAGCCAAGGAGATATTCTGAAAATGCAACCCGCTCCTGCTACTCCCCAGCCTTCCCAGTTAAAACACCCCAATGACTTTCATTGCCCTTAGGATAAAAGTCAAACTCCTGAGCATGGATCCAAGATCTGCGCGTTAGCCCCTATACACCCTCTAGCCTTATCTCACACCCAGTTCCCATCTCATTATTTCTGCTCAGCCGCAGTGGCTTTCTTCTAGACCTGCCAAATTCCATAATCCCTCTAACCTCAGTTTTGCACGTAATGTTCCCTAGACCTGAGGCCAAATTGCCTCAGTTACAATTCCAATTCTATTGTTTATTATACGTCTTTGGGAAAGTCGCCTAACATTTCCATGCCTCAGTTTCATATCTGTAAAATGGAAATAATAATAGTGCGTACTTCATGGGGTTGCTGTGTAAAGTGCTTACGATAGGGCTTATCACTTAACCAGTGCTAGATGAGTGTTCACCATTGTGTAAATCTTCGCACTTATGTCACAGTGCCTAGAACATAGTAGATTCTCAATAAATACTTGCTGAACGATAATGGATTCCCTAGTCAGCTGCTGAAGGCTCCTTTCTGTCTTCTTCTTAGCACACTTATATCCAGGCCTCTAACTGGGAATCAAGTTATCCTTCCTTAGCCAAAGAATACTGTAGCCAATATCTACAATATTCCTTTAGGTAATATCTCATTTTCATTAAATTAGCTTTCTTTTATTAAACTCAACTTTATGTTTTATAACTTGTCTTTAGTAATGAAGTGGGCTATGATACATGATACATATTAATTAGGGTTGAGGATATTTCTTCACAGATGGTATGTGGCCTTCTATTTCATACTCAGATTTAATCTAAATTGCATATGAACTGTGTCTGTTCAGTTTAAAATGTAGATATATACTCCTGTCCTCAACAGAAAAGAACAATTAACACATTCATGAGTTAGAGCTCAATTTATAATTATATTACAGTGAATAACCATTTGCTAATTTAATAAACTCTGTGCTTTAACTGCAAATGTTAATAGATGAAAATAGTAGCTGAACTTTGGGCTGACTGTGAAATAGAAAATATTAGATTTTATAAAACAGTTAAACTCTTGAGGAAACATCTTATTTTCATACCAGTTTCAATATTCTGCTAGTAATACTATATCATCCAAAGCCTTACAGGACAAAACTGTAATAACATGAAAGTGCAATTTGTTTTTAAGGTAAATTCTGTCTAGTTATGCCAAATGTTTCTGACAGAAATTCAGAAATTTTATCAGGAATAATTTAATTAAACATTATTTATCATACTCCATGTGTGAGGTACACTATGTTACTAATGGATTTAATATCGAGACATAAATAATTTTAGTTCATAAAGATGATTAAAGTTGATGCTAGAAGTGTAAGTAGAATAGTGGTTAATAAATTTATTGATTGATCTTCTTATTGGGAACATTGAAATATACTGAATATATATACTTGAATACTGTAGTTTGCTCAAAGAGATTTTAAATATTGTAAGAGTAGAAAAGGTGCCTTTAATTTTTTTCTTTTTCAGTCTCTCACAATTCTTAGTTCTGCATCTCTTTTAGTGAACCAACCTCTCTCTCATACTCAGAAGAACATATATGATATATGACCACAGTGCTAACAGACCTAGCATAGATCTACATACATATTGTAAACAGTTTATTAAAGTAATTTCTTGTTACAGAAAATATTTTACCTATTCTTGGGTTTAATCTTAAAAGAGTAAATGGGTGCATTTTTTTTAATGCAGTATAGTTCTACTAAAAAAAATTCTAAACTTATTGGTCCTTCAAGATGTATTTCAAGTCTCACTTTTGTTAACAAACATTGCTAATTCCTCCACTTGGAATTCGTCTTTCACCCCATGTGTGCATAGGTCTTTGCACCTCCATTATAGCATTTATCACAATCTGCATTGCATCGTCTGTGTGTGTGTGTGCTGTTGAGTGGACATGCACACACACAATTGCCCCCATCAGCTCTAGAAGATTGTGAGTGGCTGCTGGAGTATTTTACCCAAAGTTAGTTATCCTCCAAAAGGTTTTAGATTTAAACTCACCTTTTCTCACGTGGAAAATTCAGAAGAGTCTCTCTCAATGTTATGTTCAGATTTAGGTTAAAAATACTAATGATAACAATAAGGCCAAACAAATATATGCTATGAGGCTTCTCCTCACTTACCATCCCCCAGCCACATTCCCATGTAACATACATACTAAATGAAGTGGTTAGTTTTGAGACTATGATGTAAACATTCTACTAATCACTTACGTAAAATGTTGAATTATGGGGGCCAGCCCCAGTGGCCTAGTGGTTAAGTTTGATGTGCTCTGCTTTGGTAGCTCAGATTTGGATCCCGGGCATGGACCTACACCATTTTCCAGTGGCCATGCTGTGGCAGCGACCCACATACAAAAAAACAGAGGAAGATTGGCATGGGTGGAAAAGTTGAATTTTGTTTCTGAGTAAATCTTATGTTTTAAGGTTTGAATAGCTTGAATCTTCTGATACAGACAATTTTTTACGTGCAGTCATGATATGCAGAAGCAGCAATAAGTTTGGTTGGAGTGCAGTCAAAAAAAATTCTAATAAATCCTAATGGATGTGGAGCTGTTTTATAACAATGTTGGTCTTGAATGTAGGCTTCATGTGTTTCCAAATAGTTGAAATTAATATATAGTTCCAAGCAGCCTCTTTGTGACTAAATTCAAAGAAAGCACCATTGTATTTTAACAGACTTTAATTTTTTTGCCAAAAATATGGTATTTCTACAAGAATATTGAAGTAGAGGAAACTACTTCATTTTATTTTCATGTCTTTGCATACGATTGTATTTACAGTGCCATTATCCACAAAAGCCTTCCATAGAGTATTTTTTTTCTTGTAATTAAAACAGTGGGACCTAATGGCAGGCTAGGGAAACTTGCTGTTTTTGTAATAATGAATTGGACTATTTGAATGGGTAAAAAATGTTAATACAGTGATTGTTTCAGACTGAGCTAAGTCTTGTCATAAAAGATAAAAGTATTAAATTTGCATTAGATGTTTTTTGTTTTGTTTTGTTTTTTAAACAGTTATATTTATTTATTTATTTATTTTGTGAGGAAGATCATCCCTGAGCTAACATACATGCTAATTCTCCTCATTTTGCTGAGGAAGACTGGCTCTGAGCTAACATCTATTGCCAATCCTCCTCCTTCCCCCGCCCCCAAAGCCCCAGTAGATAGTTGTATGTCATAGTTGCACATCTTTCTAGTTGCTGTATGTGGGACGCAGCCTCAGCATGGCCGGAGAAGCGGTGCGTCGGTGCGCACCTGGGATCCGAACCTGGGCCACCAGTAGCGGAGTGTGCACTTAACCGCTAAGCCGCGGGGCTGGCCCGCATTAGATGTTTTTAAAATGAAATTGAATACTGTGAATCCATATAAAGTAGTCCAACTTTGCCAAACATTATTACAATTGTAGAAGAATATAGAAATTATGATTCAAATAAATTCACTCTGACAGCAAAATAAACCCACTGATTTTTGTAACCCAAGGTCACCGTTTTCATTAAATCCATTTATTCAGTTCCTTGGCTAGTGTGTGTTGTTTCATTGTACTACTCTGTCAGTAGTTTATAGAGGGTTTATAATTTTCTTAAAGTCAGGACCTATTATCTAAACATTGTATATTGTAACATGGGAAAAATCCTCACTTGTTTAAAAAATAGGTGATAATTAAAATTAAATTCTACAGGAGACGTGGATCATTTGTAACTAAAAATGTGTGTGGGGGGGTGTTATTGGAAGCCAAATTGTTAAAATAGGTCAAATAGTGAAAAATTACTTGTTCATCTGATAAAAAAGGTACTCTTTCTTATTCAGCCTCATTGGTTTAGAATATACATCTTTGCCTGACGCTATATAATTGTAGTCTGATAATTTGGGGTTTTGATTCTAAACTTAAAATAGAGTTTTAAAAATAGAATTCTTGAGAAAGTGATTTTATTTTTTAAATGTTTAGATAGGAAGAAATACCTTGTGACCTATGTGTTTGTTGGTGATAGGAAGAAAGGTTTTGAAGAAGAAGTCAACTCTGAAATGCATGCTGATATCCAAAATTATTCTGAATTTATAGGAGTTTTTCTAACATTGGTGTATTTTTACAAAGTTGTTTTGTTTGTCCTGATCTCTGCCTTCCTGTCTCACTTACCTGTTTGTACCCTTCCCTGGATGAACCCAGTTACTCTGTTTGTCTGCTTCTGAGGACAATAAAATACTCAAGCCAGTTAACGAAATTACAAGCTTATGATTTCTACCTTCTATTGGCCCTTGATAGTTTTTGACAATCTTTACCCTGTCCTCCTGTGAGCTTGTTTCTCTTTCTACAGGGACACCCACTTTTCTGGTGCACAGAGTGAAATCTGACAATGTTCCTTCTTTGGGCCTCTTCACATTTCCTTTCATTCTCAGCATATGTTTCTGTCCCCTAATTTGCTGAGAAAAATAACGATAGTAGGACATGAACTCCCACACTGTTGCTCTCTTCCAGCTCCCAGGTTTTCCTTCATTGCTGCTTCAGAGACAGCAGTGTCTTTCCTGCTTTACAAAGCCTACCTTTTTACCTGCACTTTTGATCCCATCCCAGCTGGAGTATTTCTCCAGTCATTTCTTCTCATCCTATGTCGTCAATCTCTCCCGACTCCCTGGCTCCTCTCAGGCATCCTATAAACTTACCAATTCTCCATGGGCGGTGGATAAACAACTCCAAATTTGTCTCCTCTTCCTAAAGTGACTGCCTATTTATTCATTTACTTTAAAAAAGAGCATAATTTTTGTTGACCACTGTTTCTCTAATCCTTGCTCACCCCCGAGTCCACTGCAAGCTAATGGCTTTCTCCAACATCACCAATTGCTGTGGACAAGATTATGTCTCCCCAAAATTTATACCTTTTTTTTTTTTTTTTTGGTGAGGAAGATCAACACTGAGCTAACATCTGCCAATCCTCCTCTTTTTGCTGAGGAAGACTGGTCCTGAGCTAACATCTGTGCCCTTCTTCCTCCACTTTATGTGGGACGCCACCACAGCATGGCCTGACAAGCAGTGTGTCGGTGCACGCCCGAGATCCAAACCCAGGACGCCAGCAGCGGGGTGCGTGCACTTAACCGCTACGCCACGGGCAAGCCCCCCAAAATTTATATCTTGAATCCCTAATCCCCAATGTGATGGAATTTAGAAGTGGGGAGGTAATTAGGTTTAGATAAGACCATGAAGATGGGATTGCTGCCTTTACAAGAAGAGATACCAGAAATCTCGCTTCCTTTCTCTCTCTGCCATGAGGGCATGGTGAGAAACTGGCCATCTGCAAGCCAGAAAGAGGGGCCTCCCTGGGGAACTGAACTGGCTGGCACTTGGTCTTGGACTTCCCAGCCTCCAGAACCATGAGAAATAAATTTCTACTGTTTAAACCATCTGGTCTGTGGTATTAGGTTATGGCAGCCAGGGCTGAGTGAGACAGATTTTGGACTGATAATGGCGTGTTGCTGTAACAAATATCTAAACGCGGGAGAGCAGCTTTGGAACTGGGTCATGGGTAGAGTCTGGAAGAGTTTTGAGGTGCGTGCTACGAATATGGATGTTAAGTGTGATTCTGGTGAGGTCTCAGATGATATGAGGAACGTTATTGGAAACTGGTGGAAAAGCGATCCTTGTTATAAAATGGCAAGGAACTTGGTGAATTGTGTTCTTGTTCTAGTGTTTGTGGAAGGTAGAACTTGTGAGCAATTAGATTGAGTATTTAGCTGAGAGGATTTCTAAGCGAAATGTTGAAGGAGGGGCTTGGTTCCTCCTGACTGCTTATAATAAAACGTGAAAGGAGGGAAATGAATTGAAGAAGACATTGTTAAGAAAAAAAGGAAAAAACCTGAAGATTTGGAAAATTCTCAGCCTATCTATATTGCAAAAAAATGGAAAACGTGTTCTGAAGAGAACACCAAGGATATGGCTGGACTATTACTCGGTAAAGAGTTTATGGGATTATATGAGCAGAAGCGCTGCCAGTTTGAGCTAAAGGGAATGAACACAGGACAAAATGGAGGAAGGCTGTTGGACTCCTTGGGTAGGTCCTCAGAATGATGGAGATATTTGGCTGCGAACCTGCACTGTTCTTTAAGGGGAGGAAAAAATGTCCCCAAAGGCAATTCAGAGATTACCCGGGCCACTGTCTTGGTTTCAACAGGCCAGATGGCCTCTCTCCAAAGCCGCGGAGCCAGGACTGCCCTGCGGGGCTGAAGGGCATGGGACAGGAGCCCTGCCCAGCTCTGCTGAGGAGGCAGGACCTTCACCACAATAAGTCCTGAAGGCAGAGTGTTGAACCAAAGAGGATTATTCTTGGGCCTTAAGATTCAATGGAATGCACTTTTCTAGGTTTTGCACTTGCTTGAGACTCATCACCCTTTTCTTCTTCCCTGTTTCTCTCTTTTGGAATGGGAATATCTATCCTACACCTTTCCCCCACTGTATTTTGGTAGCAGATAACTTGTCTGGTTTCACAGGTTAACAGCTGAAGAGGAATTTTGCCTCAGGATGAATCATACCTCAAGTCTCACCCATATCTGATTTAAATGATGTTTAGACTTTAGAGTTGATGCTAGAACAAGATAAGATTTTTCGGGCTGTTGATTTTGCAGGCAAGAAGGACGTGAGTTTTGAGAGGCCAGGAGTCCAATGGTATTTTTTGTGGTGGTCTGAGATGACTAACACACCAGTGTTTCCCTTTCCAAACTCAGGGTCTCTGTTCAGTTATCCTTTTGGACCACTCTATTGACACTGTCACTAGTTTCACCTTCTTGAAATTCCCTCTTGTTTCCTCTACACCTCCACAATACCACTCTCTCCTTCTCCTGTGAATCTGATCATTACTTCTAGTCACTTTTGCTGGTTTCCTTTTCTGTTACCCACTCCTTTAACAATGATGTTTTTCCTGAGTTTGACCTGGAAAAATTTTACATTCCCTCACTCTGTCTTATGGCTTTATCATCATGGATAAGCTCCCATCTCTATCTTCTGCTCTCAACCTAAAATTAATTCTCCAAGTTACTGTCTTTGTCAAACCCTAAACCATTGCTATCTGAGCTAGGATTATAGTATCCTAATCAATCTCCTTGTTTCTTTCTAATCTTCTTTACTCTTGTCTATTCTTTACACAACTGCCAAATCTGATCAAGTCGATTTGTTTCATCAAAACTTTCAGTGACTCCTTTGCACATCATATTAGGTAGCTACAATTACATTAGACACTTAATTGTGGCACTTCTAGCCCTTGTCAACTTATGTCCCATCCTCACAGAACTTCTTGTATTTTTTTCCAGACAAACGGTTACCTCTTAGGACCCTGTGTTTTTTTAAATGCTTTTTATCCTGTCTAGAATACTCTTACTGTGTTGTAGCCAAAAGTTTGAATATCTGTATTTCATTCAATACCAAGCTTAAATTCTAGCTTTATTGTAAGACTTCTGTAATCAGCACAGAAAGTGTTATATTCCCCTTTTTCTCTCCTTTCAAAACACCTCCTCTACGTTTTCTTTTGTGTCCATGAGTCTCTCTCACACCAGACTCTGAGTAGTTTAAAGGAAACACGATATCATCTTTATATGTACAACAATTAGCAGAGTGCCCAACAGTACATAATAGCTGTTGTTCTATAGATGACTGTTGAGAGAAATAAAGAAAGTTTCTTTATTCTTTACAACTATATGTAGGGTAAATTATGTTCACAATGTATATTGTACACACAAAAAGCCAGAAAAGGGTCAAGAGAAAATATATAATGCTTGGTCCTTCTTCCTGTTCTTTTAAGTAGCTGATAATGTAATGGATTATGCATATATATACAGATATCAATTAACCTTGATTTTCATATATAATGTGTTCATAAAAGAGACAAAAGTAAAAATCTTAAATGTAAATAATATATTTACATATTATAATTGGGATTCAATGATAGGTAACTTAAGGGTATCATATATTATCTAATTTTTCTTACCGTTACTCGTCACGTGCAGTGATGGATTTACAGCTTTTTCTGCTTGCATTTCAACTTTGCTCTATTTAAAATTAATATATAGTCATTCAGCTTAAGTTCAATAAATGTACAGTAGAGGCTAAAGATATGCTAATTTTAGTATCCTTAATAATTTCTCTATTTGTCTCAATTTTATTGATTTCATGAGAACATTTTGCTTATCATTTTCATTTTCTACCCTATTTTCTTTTGAACATTGAGGTGACATCATTCAGAAATGAAAGTGTACAAGCATAAGACACAGTTTTGCTGTAATTAAACTTTTGTATGAAAGACAGCAATACCAAGACATGTGGTTGTTGATTGATAGACCATCTTTGGGATTTGAAGTATTAAAGTATGAGAAATGTCAGAGAAAATTATAAGTTGTTTGAAAGCTGAAATTTTGGAAAGCAAGAATCATCTGTAATGCAAAGTGCTGGGCAAAGAGGGCAATAATGATAATTAAAATGTTGAGTGTTTACTATCGACCAGGCACTGTTCTAAGAGTTTTACACATACTAGCTCCTTTAATTCTCCTAATGACCTTATGAGAAGGGTGCTTTATTATCCCCATTTGATAGATGAAGGTACTGGCAAACTGAGAAACTAACTAATGTGGCTAAGGTCACACAGTTAGCTGCATTCACTGAATGGTTGAGCTAATATTGAAGCCTGGGAGTCTTGTTCCAGAGCTAACACTATCATGGTACTCCACTCTCTCGACTGTCAAAGATGAGCGGAAATGGGCTGAGAATGGCCCTTCAGAACATGGTTTGTGTGGTGCGTATTTTCAACTTTCTTCCATGTGAGGTGTTAACTGAATAAATCTGTGAACTGGAGAGGAGCGCAAATGAAGAGGGCAGCTTTCAAATTCCATTTTGGCAGTGTGTGTGAGGAACACCCTGATTTCCCTAACTTTGCAGAAAAACAGATAGTATTTAGCACAAAAACCCGAAGTTTCCTGGAAGTTACAATATTAACTAAGCAATTTGCAATATAGATGCAAGTAAGCCTGAAAATGAGCAGATGTTTAATATCTAAAAAAAAAGAACAAAAGGACGTATAATAGAAATCCTCACTAACAATACAAAATTACTTCTAACAGTATTAAACATTTATTGCCCTTTTTCTGCTTCCTTTACTTTTAATTGTTAGGAAACTATATGTTTGTGAGTATATTTATTATTGCTGGAAGTGCCTTCTCTCCTAACCTGGTGATTCAAAGACAATAGAAAGAGTATAAATGAATAGATGGAGTAGGGAATGGAGGAAATCCATCAATCGACTGCTGTTTATTAACTGTCTAAAGTGTGATGGAATTGGTAGATGTGGGGAGGGTCAAACCGAGCTATGTCATCTCAACAGGAGCAGACCATTCACAGCTCTAGGCAGTTAGCAACCCATAACGGTTTGGAGCAAAAGAATGAAAGGGGTCAGATTCAATCTGTAACTTTTAGGATGTGAGCAAGCCAAAACATAGCTTTCTACTTCCATCACCCACTTTGGTGTTTAATTATCTTAAAAATAGTTTTATAAACTAATCAGATTAGTAGCTGAGGGCTCAACTGAGAATCAGATGTATTTGAGCTTTTTCTCCTCTTCACCTGAAATAGATAACGTTGGGTAATGTGCTCTATAGTATCAAGCTTGAGCATAGAGGATGCAGCCTAATTTATAAATACAGGTATGTGTTCTTTCTGCTATATAAAGTAACTTTGATTTAGCCATACACAGAAAGTTGTTTTAAAACAGTGCTTGATAATCTCAGGATTTAGTTTTAGATAGATAGATAGGTAGACAGATAGATTGAGATAGATAAGGAAAAGGGAACATTTTGAGGTCATATAATTGAGCGACACAATCTACTTGGAACTGAGGAAAATGACATCAAATTTTGGATCTAAGAGAGTGTTAGGTTTAACCAACTCTGTCTGAAGCAGGGTAGGAGGAGTGTAGCAGTGTATGGTGAAGGGGTGTTCCAGGTAAAGGGAACACCAAGTGTAAAGACGAAAGAGCCAAGAGAATTTTCAGGTTGGCTTGGGCCATAGAGTTCCAGCTGAGGAATTCCAAGAAAATAAGCTGGAATGACAAGCAGAGTCAAGTTGCTTGAGGACTTTTTCCTGCTATAAAAGAGAAGAGGTGGTACAGCGCACACACGTGACAGCATGTTTGCACGTGCACACGTGTGTTGGGGGGTAGTGGAAAGATGAGGACCTGATGGAAAGTGCATGGGGTCAGAGAGAGGAGAATTATGCAACGGGATGTGTCCATCTTCCATGTCTACCTCTTGGACTAGGTCTGACCCTTTCTAGAGTCATGAGCTAAATTTACTGAAGAAGTTTTTAAGGGGACTGTTTGAGACTAGCGTCTCAAAAATAGCTATTAATACAACTGGGGGCAAAATATGGCACAGCATGAAGAAGTGGGTAGAGCACTTCCCTCTGGCTGTGTGGAAGACAGCAGAGCTCTGACAGGGTGAGGACGATGGAAGGGCATCATTCACTATCTTGAATGATCATAAGCTGCCACTTCAGAAGCACCTAGAGATAGGAGCCCTGGCAAAGACATCAGCATTTCCACAGGAGCTCCAGCTGCGAGTTTAGTGGCTGCAGGTATCAGTGAAGATCCCTGAGAAAAAGAACCAAAAAAGTATTCCTGAACATCTGTGAGGCTCCCTGGGGAACCCCAGAAACATTTGGAAAGGCTTCTACAGGGCAACTAGTTACAGATGCTCTGCAAGCAGGTTGGGCCAAGAAACAGTGACATTTGTGTTATTACTATGACATCATATGTATCCTGAAGCCCATGATGACAGCAGAAACTCAGATGACAACTTCTTGCCCATCTAAACAGAGATAGACCATCCTCATTTCATAGTTATGTGGTGATATCTGATCCTTCTGTGGAGAGGTTGGCCTGGAAAATAAGCCAAGGTATAATATGGGAATCTCTTTCTCTTATGTCCTTGTGCTGGACTAGGAACAAAGCCCTAGAATTCTGTCAGAGGGAGAGTGCAAGTGTTGAAACAAAGGAAAAGCATCAAAATGGGCTTCCAAATCAATGGATAGGGATTGAGAGGAAAACTGGAAGCTATGGTTCAGATCCCTTTGAGGATTTTGAGGAGGAAGGAACCTGATCTAGAGGAGCATGGGTCCCCGCAGGTAGCTTGGAAGTAGCTGGGTTACTGTCAGAGGGGAGTTTGTGGGTACCTCCACTGTGAGTTTTAAGTGTGCTGGGTAAGCATTTGCATAGGTGGACCAGGTCTATTGGCATCCGAATAAGAGAGAGGCAGAATTGAATTGAATGGCATATTATATGTGGATACCAGATCGGCTCAAATCACATGAGATCTTTTAGTGTTCTAGGAATTTCACATTTTTTCGTGGGAAGATACTTATTTAAAAATACTCAGCAGTTATAACTAAACCAAACCTAAACTCAGCAGTTATAACTAAACTTACTCATAAATGAATAAACCACATTTAAGAAAATAAGTTATTGAAATTCTTTAGTTATGTATGATGGCAGAAGTTTTGCTTTGTAATAAGGATACCTCACACAAATTGATATAATTATCTTAAGAAGGAAAATTGTATATACGTTTTCCCACCCACTGGACTTTATGGTTTTCAACAGTAGCATGCAACTCAGTGAAACTAGAGAATATTAGGAATGATCTCTTTCTGCTCAATTGTAACTAAGGTGTCAGACATTCAACCTCCTCCCTGTAGAGTCTGACTGTGTTTGCACAGTGTGTATGCTCAGAGAAAGGCTCAGCTTCTATCTGTTAATCTAGAGGTTGCTGTATTAATAGGTTACACACTTCATTGATTTTTAATTAATTTCTAAAGGGACATAGAGGATAACTAGTCCAGCCCACAGACATCTCTGTGTTCATTGCAATCTAGGTCTTTATTGATCAGCTGCCTAAGGAGCAGAAGTAATCCATTTTAAGAACACTTCTCTGAGAGTGTGGACACTACAAGATTCACCCCTCCCTCTGGCAGCTTATTGGCAAGAGGTCAGCGAGAGGGGAAAACTGTAGCATGTTTAGTGTTCTCTTGATCCAGGCAGGTAAGCTTTATACCTGCAATTTATTTGGTGGGAAAGCAGTGGCTTCTTACACATGCTTTTTAACTTGTTTATTTTATTATTATTATTGTGTTGTTTCTTTAAGAGAAGTTTTGAGTCTCAAGGAAGGCTGTCCTGCAAATTCTTCCAATGGAGAGTCCCACAAGCATGTGAAGGTTGGGACATGAAATTTCTGCAGCAATGTTTGAATAAAATGTAGGGAACAAGAAGAAAAAATTCTGTTCTCCCTGCTAGCCTCAGGAATCTGTCAATGGTGTCCTCATTCACTCCCCTTGGTATTCTAATATCACTCTCTGGAGTTTGACCTAAGTGTTGTAGGGTCTGTTTTCCTCCATCCCATCACAAATATTGTAGACTTAAATTTCCCCCACCTACACTGCAAAGAAAAATTGCTACTGCCTGGACTGCCTTTCAAAATTTTGGTCTTGTCGTTCATTTAATCCAACCAAAAACGTGTATTGAGTGCCAGTTACATGCCAGGCAACCTTCAGATTGTTGAAGACACATCCTTGAATTCACAAATGTTGGTTTGGAAAGTGCCTCCAGAGGTACCATCATACGAGAACGCGGTAAACTAAAGAAGTTTGTTTACAAGTTTTAAATATTTATTACGTACAAGAGTTTTCTCTTTATTGAATTCTTAGAGCACTCATTATCTATATAACAATCATTCAGTTATATACACTATCTTTTGTTAGTTTCATATGTGGTTTTATCATCTATTGACTATCATTTTACGTATATGGTCAGAGAGTGTGATGGCTACGATCGTTGCCTCCTGAGTCAGCTACCTGCAGTCAGATCTTGGTTATTCTGAGCTTCATCATGCACTAGCTATTACCCTTGGGCAAGTTATTTTACTTCTCTGTGCATCAGTTTCCTCATCTTAAAATGGGAATAATAGTGTAGATCTCATTGGGTTCTTGTGAGTTCCCATATACAGAGAACTTAAAACAGCCCCCTGGCACAGAGTGCCTAAATAAATGTTGACTATTTTATATGCAAACATATAATGATAACATACGCAATTATATTTTGTCTTCCCCATATGATTTTAGTGTTCTCAATTAACAAGAAAGCTCTCCATGTTGTGTCTTCTACAGTGACTGTTACTATTATTGTTTGTCCAGATTCTCCTACACTAAAATTAGTACTGAATAGCAAATTATTTATATTGTTAAGCAGATTTATAGCATTTTACAAAGTGTTAATGTTCAGTTCAGTCTTATTCATAGTGTCAAAGAGATGGAAGGAAGTTTGGTGCCCATCAATAGGGGAATAGATAATAAATTGACAATATAATCCTGTGTTATACATGTTATATGTCTGTGAGTTCGAGTGTATAATTTAATGCAACAATGAGAAGCAATAAACTGAATTATGTATAGCAACATGTTTGAGTCTATTAAAAGCTTAACAAGTAAAACATAACCTTATTTAACACCCAATACTATTTACCTATGAGAAATAACAGCAAACACTTTTTAAAAATGTAGGTAAAAATAAATAAATATATGGATGATGGATTGGAAGAATAGGCATTAAAATGCTATTATGGATATTTATATAGATAGAAGAATGGGATTGGGGTGTAAGATAGAAGGGAACAATGATAATAGCATGCATGAATTATGGAGTATAGTTAGCTCAAAATTATGTGTACTCGGATCCCACAAGAGAGCAAAGAAAAAATTCACACAGGCTGTCTTAGGCTGGCTCCCAGAAAACAGTCTCTGGGACAGATTGGTGAATGTTGTAAAGAACAACACCTATAAGGCAGTGAAAAAGCAGGGTTAGGCAGAGGAAAAAGTTGGACTATGATGAAATTGCAACAGAGGTTTCATCTGATCCTATGGGCTTCCCCTGGAGCTAGAATAGCTCTTTGTAATTGTCCAAGGGGGCATGGCCTTTGTAACTCTGCATTGACAAATTGCTGGATGTGGGCTGTCTCCTGTGAGAGGGCGAAACCCCTGGCAAAGCAGCTCCCTTTGTGGTCGGGTTGGGGGTGTCAATACCTCAAACCTAATGCCCTGAGATGGGAGCCATCAGCATCCAACACTCCCAGAGGCTGAGTATGAGTGTTTTAGTCCTGAAGAGGCTTCTGGGCAGCACATCACAGCATCCATGACATGCATGTATGTATGCACACACGCACACACTCAAATATGTTATTGGGACTGTTTTTGGAAAACATATTTTAAATAGCAACAAATAAATGCTATCATCACACATTGTTAAAATGACAGAAATTCAGTTGTCCTCAATATTTCAAAATGTCTTTAAGAACTGCAACCCAACCAAGTCTCTTGAAGATCATAGGTGCAATTGGAAGATGTGAGAATGAACCTTGAGTGTGAACTCTGAGCCAGTCTAGGACAGACACATGAATCTGCTTCCCTTCCTCTGAGCAGAATACTAGGAAGAACATCCCGGGACAAATAGAATGAGAAACAAAGGCTACAACACCTATCAGTGCTGAGTTACCAGTAGGTGTTTCAGTTGACTGCCTTTTCTTTCTCTTACAGTGCTCGAATTATATTTTTAATAAAACGGATGAATTTGAGGTTATTTATTTACTTAGCAAACACATGGTATCTTAGAACATTGAATGTTCTAGGTGTTTTATAAACATTAAGGCATTGAATCCTCAAGATAATCCTCAAGGTAGATGCTATTAACCCCATTTAATGGATAAAGAGAGTGAAACACATGAATTGACCAAGGTTGCTCAGGTAGTAAGTAGCCAGGGTTTATTTCTAGAGTCGGTCATCTTGAACAATCGATGCACTAAACTGACTTTTAGTAAAACACATTCATGGCTCTCACTAACCATTTGAAGGGAGGTATCTACTTTATCTCTTTCTTTACGGTTCTTTGTGTCTATTATTGGCCCACAATTTAATATTTTAGATAGCTATATTTTACAGTTCCGTCTATCATGGAATAAAAATTTAAAGCTAGAGGACACCTCAGAGATCATTTAGACCAATCTGTCACCTTTATAGGAGAAGAGAAAAGAGTACCTATTGTGATAAACCGAGCGAGCAGCATGCCCGGGACTTCTGTCTCGTAACACTCAGTTTTGTGTTCTTTCTACTCTGCCATGAACCAGCTTTTGCTCGTTGAAAAGACTTCTCAGTTGATTCAATTACAGAGCCCCCTTCGTTTGCCTTCATGCACTACTTGGATCAAGTCAGTTACTTCATTCAAAAATGTGCCTTTCTTCCCTTGAACATGCTCATATCTTTTGCCCTAGCAGTAGAGAGCATTACAGTTGGATTTTTTTCTCAGGGATAGAATTGCTTTTAGAAGGAAAGTTAGAAAAGAGGAGCAATTTTCATTTGAAACTAGCTTTCCTGCAGCTTCCTGTTATTAAGAAAGTTTCAGGTTATTAGAATGAAAACAGAAGAAAATGTACTCTTGCTAACTCCAGAGATTAATGCCAGTGAGAGCTGACAGCAGCTTGAAATTTTTAGCTCTGCACACGTGTTTGATGAAATTGTCGCCCGGCCTGTATATGGGAAGCAAATATTTATCGTCAGAAATAGTCTGGTCTCTCTTGACTTCCGTTAGCTTTCTGCAGCTGAGCAGAATACATTTTCACATTGGATTAAAACATAATAACAGTGCATTTTTTGCTAGACAGTTGTGACTCAAATATAAGAATGAAAAGAAGGTCATTGCTAGGTGTTCGTCAATACCAATATTTTAAAATTGTCAGTCACTGATTTTTTTCCATAGGGCAGTTTATGAGTCGATTCTAACCAGAGATTAAAACTTTAAATTCGATGGTAATAAAATTATCCTTGGATTTTGTATTAAAGTACACTTAAGAGAGTCAAGAGTGAAATTTGACTTTCCCTAGCTAGTTTGTATTATTGACACACGTTTTAAGGGATATGAGCAAAACAGAAAATAAGTAAGCATTCTTTGAAACTCATTAGGGCATACAGAGGAAGTATGAAAAATTTCAAAATTCTGAATGGTTCAGGTAATGGTAAATTCTGAATAGTTTGGGTAAAATCAGACTTGTGGCACCTGGATCAAGAAGTAGACAAATGCCCCTCAAACACGTCTACCAAAAAGTCCCCTAGGTGCTGAGTGATAAAAAGCAGATATTTTGGTACAGCAAATCTACTATTTTATTCATCCATGGAAAACATTCTGCAGCATTGAAAACTTTTTGACCTATCTTGTTCATGATCTTTATCTTCACTAAATTTCTGAATCTGTGATATATTTATGAAGGGCACCAAATCTTTTAATAGAGTCACTAATTTTTTCTTCTCCTAGTAAGACAGCATTCTCAGGTGAATCATTACTAAAATAATACTTCGAACAGTAATTATTCTGAAATTTGTCTCCACGCATTAATCATGGTGGGTAGGTTATGGGTATGTGTACCACCCTTTGCAAACATTTATTGAAATCCACTGTGATATATGAGCTGAGGTTCACAGATTTTCTGAAATGAACAATTCAAGTTAATGAGGGAAAGTGATTTCTTGTGCACACTAGAACTGTTGACGTCTGTTTGTGGAACAATCATGAAAGCTTGCATATTCTGCACTTACTCCATGCCAGTTACTATTTAAGTGTTTTACACGTTAACCTATTTAACCATCACAACTGTTGGATATGTACTGTTATGGACACTATAGAGAGGAGGAAAGTGAGCAACATGGAGGCTAAATAACTTGCCAGAGTCCCACAGATAGAACATGGCGGAGCTGGGGTTCCATCCAGGCAATGGACTCCGGAATCTTCCCTCAAACACACTCCGCCATCCTGCATACCCTGTGGCCAACGCAAGAATTGAGTTTCCAATTTACACAGTTCAAATTTCTGCTAAATTACAAAACAGTCTATAATTTAGCTAAATTTTAAGTATTAATACAAGCAAATCAATCACCTGCATTATGCCCTGAAATTCACAGAAACATCTAATAATATTTTTTTTCTGCAAAATCACTAGGATCTTTTAAAGCCATATGACTTCACTATGTACATTAATTTCTGCATGCCCACGAAAGCCTGTGACCCATCAAGAGAGGGGGTAGGCTTAGATGCGCAGACTTCAGAGTCCCACAGCGAGGGATCAGATCCCAATTCTACCACGCCTTAGATAGACGGCTTGGAGCAAGTAACTTGACCTCTCTTGGTTTTCTCATATTTAAAATGGGATTAAAACAGTATGCATCTCATAAGATTAAGTTAACCTACCAGTGTGGAATCATTTAGTTTAATGCCCGCCGTGTTCTGAGCACTCAGCCAATGGTAGCTGTGGTGCTTGTCGGTGTTGGTATTTCCAAAATGTGCTCCACCTGAGCCCGCATGGCAAGGACATGGGAGTTTCTACAGGGCAGAGTAAGAAGTCTCTTCTCAACCAATGCAGCATCCCTCTATCATAATGAATGGCCCTTCTTTCACTATCTTCAAATTTCAAGGGGGGGGCCCGGCCCCGTGGCTTAGCGGTTAAGTGCGCACGCTCCGCTGCTGGTGGCCCGGGTTTGGATCCCGGGCACGCACCGACGCACTGCTTCTCCGGCCATGCTGAGGCCGTGTCCCACATACAACAACTAGAAGGATGTGCAGCTATGACATACAACTATCTACTGGGGCTTTGGGGAAAAAAAAGAAGGAGGATTGGCGATGGATGTTAGCTCAGGGCTGATCTTCCTCACAAAAAAAAAAAAAATTTCAAGGGGCTTCATCCAGTTTGTTTTTGTCACTGCTATTTCTAATAACTGTCTGCCTCCTTATTTGCATCACACTCTGATTTAAGGAGTGATTTTGTTTTGAAGGAGTCTAGCAGAGAATGTGACTCTGCTGAGATCGTCTGGAAAGAAAATCCTACCTGAATGACTGTGATGTGGAGAAACCTATTGTGAGCAATCCACACACAATTCAGGACTAATTCATAATGTGAAAGTAGGACTTAAGGTGGCAGTTAGAATTAATGATTTGAAAGTGTGCATCTGTACAAGGGTGTTTCATACTTACAAAGCGACGATACAAATGTGTTTTGATGGTTTGGTAATGATATAGATACTTCTGTTTTTATTTCTTTTCATTGTGGTCAGGTGGGTGGGGGAAACTGCATTGAGATTATCGTCTGGTTTCCTAAAGTGAATTCTCATTATTTTTAAGAAAATACTTTTTCTGGACAACTAGTGTTGAGGTTCAGGATAGTCTATTACCTGCTGAGGCTTTGTGTATAAAATATCAAAGAACTTTTGGAGTTTTTGAAGTTTCGCTTGTAATGTAGAATTTGTCATTAGAGTCTTAAGTTTTGTGGTGAATATTTAGTTCCATATCGGTTTATTACTATTCCTGCACATGTTTAAGAAATACATACGTATTTACATTAGGGTGATAGTTAGTTAAAGGAATCATTATCCACCTAAATTACAAAAGTCAAAAAACAGAATAAGTCTCAATTTTTCTCTTCTTTTCATTATTCAGTCAACTACCAAGGATGGTTATTTTATTTTATAAATTTATCTTGAAATTATCCTCTCCTTAATATTCTTTATGGCCTAGTTTAGTTGAAGATTCATGCACTCATGAGTGTAGGAGCTGGATGAGTATCATAAATGATAAAAGCAGAACTCCTGGAAAGTAATAGTGAGTTGTGGAATCCTGGCAAACTGGAGACCATATGCTCTCAATGGGGTAGAGTCAGTAATCAGATAAAGAGGATGTTTGAAACTTGTCCAGTGTTGGGGCCAAAAAAAAAATATATATGAATAATGGTTGCAGATCGTGGACTGCAAATTTGCAACCTTTGTTTTACACTCTCATCAGTTTTCTTCTGTGTTGTGGCAGTGGCTCCTGACTTCAGCTATATTTGTGTCCAATGCATCCTTTATACTGGCACCAGGTGATGTTTCCAAGACGCCAACAATGATTGTGCCACTTTCCTTTTTCAAACAACTACTGCACCACCACACTGAGTACTGCATAAAACGCAAAGCCCACATTCTCTACCATGACATATAAGAGGTCCTTCTTGGATCTAGCCTCGTCTTATTTTTTCAGTCTCCCCACTCGCCACATCTCTTCCTTATCCACACAGCTTCAGAAATACAGAATTACACGCCTTCATCCAAGTATGCTGTGTTGTTGAGGCCCCTATTCTTGTCCTCTCTAACTGCAATTTTATCCTCACCTTGTCCAAGTGGTGGACACCATTCCAACCTTACTTAGGCCTCAGTTCCTCTCTGAAGGCTCCCCTTTCATGCACACTTGCTAGGCTGTACTACAAATGGTCTTCAAAATACAGCTCTCCTTAAATGCTTGCGTGCATCACACCAATCCGTTCAAGTCTGCATTCCATATCTGCCCACTTTATTAATTGGCTTCTGTCTTCCTCTAATTCCCAGACCGTCTCTCTTTTCTGCCTCTCTTGTGTCTAGCACAGTGCCTGTACATAGTGTGCATTCTTTAATTGTGGATCTGAATAGCAACTTGTGGCCAACACGCTTTCCATCTTTCCATATTCTGCTATGAAGGTGGTAAGAAAGAGAATGATGAATGTGTTTTGTGGACATTTCTTAAAGGGACAAAATTATTGAAAATACTTTATCTCCAAGGCAATAAGTCTATTTTTTTGATCCTTTAAGTTATATAAGGGCTATATGTTTTCAGATTCACTTTGTTCTGGGAATTTCCACTTTGGCGTAATCAAACAGAAAGTACTATTTAGGAAAGAGGGCAAAACCCCCGTAAATCCCAGTTACGGTTGATTTCAGAAAACACTAATATATATGGTGTCACCCAACTGCTGACTGGCCCATATCAGGCAGTATCTCCACTGCGTGGGTTTAATGGGCGTTTATACAGCTTTTGGCTCACAATGTTGTGTGAAGCAATCTTCTATCTACACTACACCAGGTATACGGTTCATAATTTTTGATCTGTGTGATTTATATGTCTGTTTTCCAAAGCTTTTGTTTTGATATCAGAAACCATAAATCCTTCAAAGTCCTGCAGTTGTAATGTTAACTGCCAACGGCATTGATTTGCAATTGGCGTGAGAGTATGCTTCAACTCTTTTACAATAATTCTGATTTGTTTTTGAACGACAACTTTTTTTACCACTGAAATCCTCAGATGTAGAATTTTCTCTAACTTTTCAATAAAAATAGGTTCACTTGATATGTGAACCCTAATCTAAGGGTTGAAATGTGTTCACCCTAATCTAGGCCTCTGAGTTCATTTCCTGGGTTTTACGTCAACTTTTTAGTTAAGGCTAGTGTTTAATAACTCTTATTAGTTTCCCTACTGCTGGAGTACAATTAATAAGTATTGCTTCTATGGATTATTTTTTTTAATTTGTGTAGATTCTAGTGTAGATGTTAGTCATACATAGATAACACATATACATATACATACGTGCATGTGTGTATTGGGGTCAGAGCCAGCTATATCTCTGTTGGCAATCAGCAATACCTTTTATTTTTAATTACCCTATGTATTTTATGAAGAAAACACATTAAAGGCTAATTTGAGGGTCATTATAAACTATGTAATTTCACTTGTGGGTTCTTACAATGACTACAAATGTCATCAAAACCATTTTTTAAATTATAGGCTTTTAATGCCCCTAGAGTATGCTTCATTTTTTGCATAATTAATAAGAATAATATAATTCTTCAACCTTGATAGAATATATGATGGTGATTTTGGCACATTAAACCTTCATATGAAACACTTTTTAAAATTGTGGATAGGTGTATTTGTTTGGAGTGGGTGTGTAGGGGGAAGATGATATGAAGCAGAAGTTATTGAGAAGAAAACAATTAGGAATATGTGGGTCAGTCCAAGTAGATGTTAGCTTATCTGCTAAGACATGTGCACACCTCACTGATGAAAGCGTTTGCAAAAGAATATCAAGTCTCTGGAAAAAATGATCTAACATCTAGCTCGTGTGCAGGTAATTCATTCTTCTTTATAGGGCTTTAGGGGGAAAAGGCCAAAAACTATTTGTCGTTTACTTTTTTATCCCAGGTTTTCCCTAATTTTGAAAATATTCCAAGATTCTGACTTCACTTAGAGGAATCAAGCACTTCCAACTGAGTGCTAAGAAACTCCTTTTAGACAACAGAAGAGCCTAGGCATTGACTGACTATCATCGGGAAACTTGCTGTTTTTCAGGGAATGATGTACTTGGAAGAAAGACGGCTCGTTCATCGGGACTTGGCAGCCCGTAATGTCTTAGTGAAATCTCCAAACCATGTGAAAATCACAGATTTTGGACTAGCCAGACTCTTGGAAGGAGATGAAAAAGAGTATAACGCTGATGGAGGAAAGGTGGGTATCTTTTTCGGAGCAATATTGCTGGAAAATATTGTATGATATCCTTTTATCTCCTTACATGTTATAGAAAGAAACTAATAAGCCTGAGGTTTAAGAAATAATAAAATCCCAATTCTACCATTTGCCTTATCTCCCTCCCAGGGTAAAAAATATATATATAGAATATATTACCAACTTTCCTTTCTCGAAAGTAGCTAAAATAAGACAATGTGTGTCTGGACCCAATTGATCCCTTATGTCAGGTCCAGTGTTGGGAAGTGGGTGGATCTTTAGGAACTCTAGAAATTACGCTTCAATCCAAGACCATAGAAATTGTTTCATTGATCCTAAGAACATAGGACTAACTATTACAAAGAGATACAATTTCTCTCTCATAGACTAGGGAGAAGCTTGGCTACTACCAAGAACCATAACTCATTGCAAAGATGATCATCCTGTTTAACCTCTAATCCTCCCAGACCCGATACAACAGATTTTTTTTTAACTTGGCTCTATTTTTTTTAGTTTTTATCATAGTGTATGATTTACCAGTTTATTTATTATCTGACCGTTTCCTCTAGAATGTAAGCTGCTATATCCCAGAGATATGAACAGTGCCACTGGCTCTTCTCCCTTTTCTGACTCTCCTGTGTTCCTGCCTCTCTCACCCACCATATGATCTCAGTCTATGCCTTAGTTCCAGCTCTTGTCTTTCCTCATTAACCCACTGTTCAGCTTGTCATTTTCAGCTAACCAACGAGGATATCCCCACTCCATGTGGAGGTCCCTCTAGCTTGTGGGGAGACTTAGATCAGAAAAGGCCAAATGAAAGAAGCAAATGCAACCTGAACCTATGGTGACCCATAAGCTTATGCTAACAAAAGAATTTATTCATGTGTCATATAAATATGTTTATGACGTGCCTTATTCATATGGGCCATCCAAATGTATATTATAAATATTTTGCGATGATAGGTTTCCAAATGCTTATCATTGATTTTTACTCGAAACTCTTATATCACTATATATATTCAAATGTTATCAGAAGACAAAGGAACACAAAATGTATTTTCTAAAAAACTTAGTTTTGTAGTATTATCTGGTTTTTCCTTGATTTTATTAGCCTATTTTTCCTGTTTACTACCAAAACGCAGCAGTTTGAGACCACAGCTTTGAAATTCACTACAAGATTGCACAGAAGTACAAGTCTATAAATCACATGACTTCACTTGTCTTGAGAACATACAGCTGTAAGATTTGTCTAAAGCAAGATTCATTACAGCTTTAAATGCCTAGTAACCATTAAGTCTTTATCAAGCCACCTGTGATTTAAACGTACCCCTTTAACACAATGTCCGTAGTCCATAAAGTCAGCTAACTCCTTGCCCATAGGGAAATTACTTTCAATGTGTCTCTGTTCTCTTTCACTGAATACCATGATTCTGTCTTAGAGTTACCTTGGTGTCACCTTGGTGAACAGCCAATCTCATGATTTCAAAGGGCTATTTAGTTTTAAGCTTTCAACTGCAAAGTAGAAGTGTTTATCTTTATTCCATAGAATCTAGTTATATTCCCAGCTCTATAATGCTGCCCTTCGTGGTTGAAGCTTATTCTGCTGACCCATCATCAGCAGGCTGTGAGTTGAGTTGTTTTTCTTGTAGTGATGATGAATTTGTACTGATCCTCTCACATTCTTTCATATAATTCCTGTTTTGAAAATGGTACATATTTTCGATACTAGCTTACCAAGACCAGGGAGGTCATTTGTGGCTGGGGAACAAAGCAAGGCTAACTTGGGAATTCATTAATCTAGGCATTTTAGTGACCAAAGTATATGAGAGGAGAAGAGAGGGGGCAAGTATGGAAAGAGCCTATTTTACCAGTGGCTTGAAATTTGTCCAAGGGTGAAAGGGATAACAGAAAATGTAAAGAATCTCATTTTTTGGGAAAAGATAAGTACATGGTTAGATGTTTAGACTTGATATTGTAAGTCGTAATATCAGCTAGTAACTTAATTTCAACATTAAGAATATAGAAAGTGATACTTGTTTTATTTTTCACTGTTTATGAAGCTTTTATAAAATCAATATATCTTTAGGTTAATTCACTTTATAAATTTTAAATATTCAATTCATATGTTCCCTGTATTTAAAAATAACATTTTTATATTTATATTTATATCTATACATATAGTCAAAAAATACAATTGAGGTGAATCCAGAGACTCACATTTAGGAAACAAATATAGAAATGACTTTTCATGTAACTATAAAACTTTCACTTCTTATTTCTCTATAGATGCCAATTAAATGGATGGCTCTGGAGTGTATCCACTATAGAAAATTCACCCATCAGAGTGACGTTTGGAGCTATGGTAAATAAATCCTCCTTGTGAATTAAGGATTTGAAGTCAAAAATAAATATACTAGGTTCATGTAAAATATCTTAAGCCAAATTATTTTATTGTATTGGAAATACCTGTTTATAAAGCTTGTTTCCTAAAGAAATTAACTCTTATCTCTTCCATTAAAATAACCCGAAACTCTAAGTAGTATTGTTACCTACCTTTCTTGTTATTTCTTGGTTCTCTAAAATGTAATATATAAACATCTCTATTGAGTTGTATACCATAACCTTTGGGTGGTAGAAACTTGTCTTGATAATTTTGACAGAAAAAAAAAATTAGTTTAGGGAAAATTTCATAGAATCACATAGCCTTAATTTTCAACAACTTTCTGAAAACCTAACTCTAAATGCAATGAAAGTTTGGGAATTTCTGTTCTATAGTAAGAAAATAGAGATTATTGTTATAACAAAGAACAACTACTAAAAGCAGTAGATGAGAGCAATAAATGTGAGGGAGACATAAGAGACAAGACTGCTATTTGCAGCTTTCATTTTAATTTACAAACTAGTTTTGGAGGAAGCAGATATATTATAGAGTGAATAATAAGAACTGGAAAAGGGTGATTTTAAAAATTAGAACATTTATTTAACTGCATTTAACTCAATTGCTGAGATGAGCTCCTTAACATGTGTCTGGCTATTTACAACGTAAGCCCATCCAGGTATTAGTAAGAATGAATTAACACCTTTTCCAAGTTTAAATATACTATATAAAACTATCATTTCTTATAAATAAAAAGCACAGTGTCTATTTAAATGAAAAGGTGGTGGTGGGGCTTAAATCACGGTACAATTTATTCTGCTCAAATTTAACCTTAGTTTTATGGTTTTGTTTTTATTTTTAGAAAAAAGAATTAAGCCATTCAATCACTAAAGAATGTACACCTCTTATCCAGAAAAGCATAGATTATCTTTTAAAAAAATTGAGACATTTCTGTAAAGTGATTTTCCCCCCGCACGTGTATGCCACAGGAGGTGCTAACATTTCCATGAAGGCCTCACGTAGTCTACTCAGCTTAGAAGTAGAAAGTGTAGTGTTTGAGATTGAGACAAGTACAGAGGAATGCTTGACAAAACTTAGCTGTTAAACTGTTAGGACTAAATAGAAAAACTATATAAAAATGTCTATATATGATAGATTTATATATGTTATGCATTAGCAGGTAGATAAGCATTTGTATATTATTTGATATAGATTAACACATGATATAGATTCATAATTATATTTTATATGATATATTTATACATTACCATATATATGTTTTTATTTTCCTTGTTTTCCAACTTATATTTCCCTTAATTAAATGTGGCAATCTGCTGCAGGCATATTTTAAATTACCTCTAAAATAAGTAAAAAAAATATATTTGTAAATGTTGGCAGGGCACATTTTTAATAGTAAAATTTATCTTTGGGGGAAAATCCTGTTACTCAGGCTGTAATGTTGATCTTCACGTTGAGTTACAAGATCTCAGGAGCCATTCAGTGAAAATAAACAGATTGATTGATTGATTGATTGATGGTACTCTGTTTTGAAACATAGCCCAGGTCATCAATCTATATACACAAGGCATTTTAAGATTTTTGCAGTATATCATACTTGGTTGCAAAAGGCATACAAGGCAGAGAAAGATACATAATCTTGTTTACAGTGCACTTTTGTGGAAAATTGCCACTGGGTGCATCTTTATTTTCATAAAAATAAATATACATCAGCTATGCTTTATATCTTCAAATGATAGAATTGTATTGTAAATTTTGAGGATGTTTCTGATTTGGTTTTCTTGAGATTGTCCTTCTACATGAAGCCATTTCTGTTTAACCCTATTTTGTCATTCCTGCAAAGATGCAATTGGATTATTATTGGCAAGAGTGGGGGTTTTGATGTTTCTGCTTTTGTTTTTGTATTTAGATGTTTCTTTTTGTTATATTTTCTATTATTTTAATTTTTAATGGCTTCATATTTTGCTTATATTAGAAGTTCTGATAGAGATGTGAGAGTATCTATTCTGTCTCAAGAAAATGTTCTCATTAAATACATATTCTATATATGGCTGTCTGACTAGAAATGGACAGTCATCTGCTTCTTAACTTGTTCCAGCCCGCCTCATGGACACTGAGTTTAAATCCCTCGTTCTATGCAGCCATTTTTAGTATGCAAAATTAAGTAGGATTTAATAAGGATCAAAAGTTAAATTGTGTTACTAGTTACACATTTACATTAAACATAAGAATTATAAGATGTAAATATTAACCAAAAACATCAGGTATTTGTTAATGATTCTATGACGAAGGATAATTTAAAGTTCACATACACCTTTATATTTTAAGCTTTGTATTTTTATCAGTCAATGATAACTGTTATGAACTACAATAAACTTCAGTTTGAATAAATAATTCATTGGAGATGGCAGTGGAAAAGAAAACATAGCCCTAATTAATGGATTTTCTATTAAAAGATACGTATATATATACATATGCACCAATCAAAATTCAGTTGGTAATACTATTGTGCCCAGATAGCTATTTCTGAACTTGCAATCTTTATCCTTAAGAAAAATATAACTTCTTAATAGTATAATTATTAGATCATAAAGAAGATCTCTATAGTGTATATATTATTGCTCAATTCAGAATCATTATTATTATCAAAGCTGGCTATTTGCATGATAATATTTAGGGTATTTGCTTTTTACAGAGGAAATCAGTGTTCTAGTGATTCAAGAAGGTCATTTCATTTTCTAAGGAATAAACTATTATTGATTTTCTTCAATTTTGTGATGCCCACTTCATATTTATTATATCTTAAATAAGATCATTCCTCACTCAGCTCTCATATGTGCTAAAGAAATGAATCTGTTTTGCTCCACTTGTTCTATTTGTGTTAGCTAAAAAGAGAGCCACGATGATTTACCACAACATAAGGTACTCATTCTGGAATCCCAGCTTAGCCTTTAGGGCTTTTAATAACAAAGATGTTAATCTCAAAATTAGTCAATGTCAGATTTTACCTGTGATCATATTTACTTGGTACTGAATACACATACATATGGTAAATATAGTGTTTTTTAGGCTCTAATGTGGTGTACTGAAACTTGAGTCAGCAAACTTTAGCATTAATATGTAGAAATAGGGAACACATTCTATATTCTGATGTCCACTCTGAAGTATCTCTGCTACCCATTAAAAATTTCAAGACAATAATAAGAGAATTTAATTTCTTACAAAGATTAGGGCATTGGGCTTCTCATAATGGATGTAGGAAACTGAAGAGCCTTTCTTTGGATTCTTTTTGACTGCCCTGCAGGAAGCATTCTTGGCATATTGCTGTGTTATTCAAAGGATGTTGTTAAATATGCTTATGTAAGAATTTGATCTCCAATCTAGGAGTCACCATCTGGGAACTGATGACCTTTGGCGGAAAACCCTACGATGGAATTCCAACCCGAGAAATCCCCGACTTGTTAGAGAAAGGAGAACGTTTGCCCCAGCCTCCCATCTGCACTATTGACGTTTACATGGTCATGGTCAAATGTAAGATTGCAAAACAACTGTATCATCACCATCGTCATTCTTAGGAAAGTCATAGTACAGATTAATCTACCTGCATATATTTCTGTGTATCGACAAATATTCAAGTTCAAATTTAATTATGAACAGAGCATGTCAACACCTGTATTTATTATGATTATTGTTAATATGAAGCAATATTATGTTTCCCTTCTATGAAGTCAAAATTATATGACTCTTACTCTTCTTAGTCATGTCACTTTGATTATCATTTCCATGACTGTCAAATTGCCATAAAGACAAAATATAATTGGTCACAATAATGTTAGTAATCTTTATGGGAAAATGGGAAAATAGCAGACTAAATAAATAATCTAAATATAAAGAAAGAAAGCTTGACTCCGATAGTTAAAAAATTGAATTAAATGGAAGTAGGTTTACCAGTTTTAGTTAACAGGAAATTAGCAGAGCAAAGTAGAAAGTGGGAAGAAATGAATCTACATTAAACTAAAAAGATTATGAATGTTTTCTTTTATTCAGTTTGATCATTTGTTTACATCTAACTCTCTTTTTCTCCTTTCTGTGCCCCAGACACATATGTATTATAAATGTGTTTTGGAAGCCTAGGCTCTTAATTTAAATAGAATTAAGGAAGTCTCTGGAGTTTCTGGCTTAATTTAAGTGAGATGAACATTCAGCAATCTTTCTTGTGTAATCTGGGGTTTTCTGCTTTTGATTTACGCAGGGTTAGCAAAGAAACAAAACGGTGAAGGTGAATAAGCATCTTATTAATAAGAGACTTTGGACCCAGGTCTGCTCAGATTTATATTCATGACATGTGTGATACATTCTGACAGTAAGGGAAGAAATAAAAAATGTGCTTTCCAGTTCAGGTCAGAGTGCCCTTTCCTCTAAGCACAGTTTTATTTACTCAATATTTAGTTCGAAAGAAACTGATACCTCACGGTGAAGTTAACCTTTTTTTGGTTCCAATAGTTCCAGAAACACCTATTTTCTCATTAGCGTCTTGGCATCAACAGCATTTTTTTCTTTTTTTTAGAGGATGCTTATAAAATATAGAGCATTTGAGCTTTGTTAGGAGAGAAAAAACTTAGGTGACATTAATTATGCATGTAAAAACACCCAGAAACTACCCAGAACAAGAATAAAAATTGAAATCCCAAAAAAGGAGAAACAGCTTTATAGCCTTATTGAATCAAACATTATTCAGTAGTCATCTATGGAAGAAAGTTTGAAAACATGCATGCATTTTATAATTTGATCCCGTAACTAGCATGAGATGCTTTAGATACTTCATTTACATACTCTGATGAAATAATGAAAAGTCAGGAAAACGTTGTGCCTAATAGGGAGTTTTACCTTGCTTTTAGGAGCTTTAATACCTAAGAAAAGGGTCATTTGGCAAGAAAATCAAGAAGCTTGGTGCTTTTATTCTTGTCATCTCATCAGCTAAACAGAGCCTGGGGAGATAAGACCCACTTTATCTAGACTCCAGCTAAATATTCATAATACATACCTTGGAAATTGCTGATAGTATTTTTATGCTGGAAAGGCTAATACTAAGAAAAGCTAATGGCTATTACTGAACAAACATTACTAACCACTTTGCATTCCTTTTTTTCCTACCAGGAAGACAGTAGCAAAGAAAGTTGCTTTCTATCTCTTTGTGCCCGTGTACATATTGTACCACATTGTAACCAAAGCTTTTGTTCCATGTCACTCTTGATACAAAACGATAAATTATATTTCAATCACCTCTTCCATAACCATAAAAGAAGAGTTAAAAAAAATTCTCTCCGCACCAAAGTAAAAAAGATCTGAGATTCTGTAATTTCCTATAGTTAGCCTAAGTTATATTTTCTAGGAAAGAAAATAATTTTACGTTAGATCAACAAAATAAAATGTTCATGTTCTTCTATACTAATTAAATTTAGTTATGAATATCAACAAGCTGATTGAGATAGAGCCTCACCTATTACATTGTTTCTTTCATTAGCTTTCTTTGTTTTTCAGATCATTATTATTAATATATATGTTTCAAACTTAGCTTGTATTTCCATGAAATTTACAACTCACTTCTTCATAATTATGGATATAGTGACTCTTCTATTGTGTGTGAATTTCTAGGTTGGATGATTGATGCTGACAGTAGACCTAAATTTAAAGAACTGGCCGCTGAATTTTCGAGGATGGCTCGAGATCCTCAAAGATATCTAGTTATACAGGTTGGTACATTTGACTTAGATTTTTAAGAATATCCCAATGGCAAACTCACTACAAAATATGAATAATATCTAGACTTTGGAACCGTGGAAATCACCACTCACAAACCGATGAACTAAGGAGAATGTTATGTGAAATAACTTATGGAAAGAACCTTTTACTTGATGTCAGAAATGGCTCTAAGCATCTTCCCTTAGCATTCAAGTGCCTCCGCTATTGAACAACCAGATAATTATGATTAGTTATATACATAAAAAGGCCTTTATCCTCAGACAAGCCTTCTAGCATTCTGCTTTCTATTAACATTATGTGTAAGTCATGTTCATTATTATAATCTTTCCTTTTCAAAATAAATGGAAGATGGATTTTTGTTTTAATCATGCCTATGGTTGAAGATAATGAATTAAGAATTTCAATATATTGACATTTAATTTCCTAGAAAAATATTTTTAAATAAGTTTTGTTTTGGGAGGTATGCAGTATCCAAGTAATAAGTCAGATTCAAACTAACTGATGTGCATATGTATCAAATAACAGTCCAAAAGAACATGTTATCTTTAGCACTAGAAAAAATGGATTAGATAACTTAAAAATTGTAATGTATTTCTTTACGATTATTTTTACCTAAGCCATAAACAGATGGACCTTGTATTACACTGAATTAAATTCCCTCAATAAAACAAGGTAGACTTTATCTTCATGTCAATGGCCTGACATGAAGATAAAAGCCAGGTTTTAGAAGAGAATGGTTTCCAGCTTTTTCGCAAATTAACTTTCATAAGCAAATTGTTTACAAAAATATCACATAACTTTGAAAAAATAAATAAAAGTATGTTTAAGAAAAAGATGAGGTAAGAAAGAGTATTACAAGGGTTTTGGTGTCTCTTCCACACCCGCATATGTTATTTGCCCCTTGTTCTGTGACTGCGAGTGCTATTGTTTTAACAGTGTGATACTATAGAACAAATCATGGAGCGTACGTGTCCTGATAGTGCTACTATCAAACCAATAGAATAAAATAGAGATTGATAAGTCAATTGCCCTTATTATTTATTCTTAAAGTCACAGCTCAAATGCCATCTTGGCAATGAAGCCCACCATTATTCTCAGATCTGAAACGGATTATGCCTTCCTCAAAACAGCCATAACATTCTGCTCTATTCATCTCTAATGACATTTATCACATTCTTCTTGTATTAAATTCATTTATCTTACCCTGTCATATCTAACTATGTTATAAGCTTCTTTATGGCTGGTGGTTACGCTAAAGAATTATTTTTTTAAATGAGTGCATGAATTTTCAACCATCTGTTTTGATATTACATAAATTTGCTGCAAAGGCTACATATTTAAGATGAAGGGAAGAATAATTTTCGTGTTGTCTGATGGGCAATCCTTTAGGGTGATGATCGCATGAAGCTTCCCAGTCCAAATGACAGCAAGTTCTTTCAGAATCTCTTGGATGAAGAGGATCTAGAGGAGATGACGGATGCTGAAGAATACTTAGTCCCTCAAGCTTTTAACATCCCGCCTCCCATCTACACTTCCCGAGGAAGAATGGACGCAAATAGGGTAAGAAGTAATTATATACCACTTTTTATATTATTTATGAGAGACAAAATCATGTATATGTGAGTAATAAAATTACAAGATAATTCTATAGCTCAAATCAGTGTGATTCCTGGATTAAAAACATATACCAACAAAAGAATGCCAAGCTTGCCACGTGTAGTTAATTTGGGAAGACAAGCATGGACAATACAACATACTCTCCGAAATGCTTCAAGATTTCCAAAGGAGAAAGGTTTTCTTTGTCTTAAATTAGTTAAATCTTAATTATTAAAAATCTGCAACTGGTTCCAACTAATAAAACTGTACATGTTTATGAATAAACGAAAATTCTTACCAAAATAGGCTTTCTACTTTTCCTTCTTAATAAGATGATATGACTTACTAGTCAAGAGGTAATACAAGTATAACTCTCTTTCACTCACTTAGAAGATGTTAAATATTTTCTGTCAAGTTGAAGTAGAAACAGAAAATTGTGCAATCCTCTGAACTCAATCAGTCATGTTGGGAAGACTGCTGAATCGTTGCTAAGATGTAGATTTAAGTTTTGAAAGAAGCTTCCGAAAAGAATTTCCATTTCATTTTAAATATTAAACTCATCTATATGAAGACCATTATTTCTCTGAAAACTGTCAATCCATGTATTCATTTGTTTATTTTAAAAATTTCATCCATCATTCATTCAACATGTATTGAGTACCTCTGCCTGTGAGACATTATTAGACACTTGAGGTTCAAACAATTTTGACATGACCCCTGCCCTCGAGAAGTGCCCGGGTTAGTGAAAGAGTCACATAGACATAGGGGCAGAGTACAGCATGATAAGTGTCAAAATCGAGTGTTTATTGGCCATTTTGGAGCATGGAGAAGCAGTAAAATAATGTCTGTAATCAATTTCTTCTGTTGATAAGACATAAACACCATGCTTAATTTTTTCTAGAAAGCAATTCTTTTCTCTTAGTCTCCTCCTCCATCTAAGAACATTATCATGGCTCATGTAACAAACGCTATCCTATTTGTCTTGACCACAAGCATAAGAAAACTTTCAAGTTGCTGTCTATTCTCTAAAATGAAGTTATTTGCTTTATTTCAGGTGGACAGTGATACTAAAGTAATACCTAGAGTTTACTATGTGTCAGCACATATGTTAACGCTCTTAATCCTTACAGCAATCCCATGAGGTTCTGTGATTATTATCTCCATCTTACCAATGAAGAAACTTGTCACGGTTAAGTGATTTGATGGGTGTCACACCGTTAGCCAGTGGGAGAGCAGGGTTCTGATGTAAGCAGTTGTCTCTAACACACATAGCATTGCGTCAGAGTTACCGGAACATGTTATTTTCATGCTACGGTTGTTTTTCTTTGAATCAACCTCGACGTCTGAGATGTATGTTGTTTAGGAAATTTCCCAGGTGATTTTCTTATAAAATGCATCCCCCAACCTGCCCCATGCCTTTTGCCCATCCACCCCTGTTTAGAAGGTCTGGTATAGAAAGAGGCAAAGAAGGAGACCTCAGTTAATTTTTCTTTTCTATGAAATATATGTCTTGCAGCCCAGTGGTGAGGAGATAGAACTAAAAGATATATAAACCAACTGATAGATATTGAACATCAATCTTTTGTTTATGGGAAGGAGCAAAGTCTTTAAGGCGTGTGAAGGAGGCATTGTTTTTTCTTTGTACACTTAGCAAAATGGCCAAATTATTACTTTGGTATTTATAGTTTTATGTGACAAATTTATTACTTTCATTAAAACAGGGGAATGTCAAGAAAAATAGGTTTTCTTCCTTAAGGTGAATTGTTATACAGGCTTGAATCTTTTTCTTTTCGTAAGGATTCTCTAATTCCAACTTTCTGTTTAATTTATGCTCAATGCAAGGAATTCTTAAGAAAGGTTTGAGTTAACTCAATAGAATTAATGAAACAAAGTAGAAGCCACCTTAGGAATTATTTGGCCTTTAGTCATGATTTCTTATTCCACATTATTATTTAAACAATGTTATCTGTACATTTCTTTTTACTTTTTCAGGTCCTTGTTAAAGGAATTGTGCTTAAATATTATTTTATTTTCAGGCATTAAAGAGCCTTATTAGTCACCTATATTTTCCTATTTTTTTTTTAAATCTGGCTTTATGTAACTTTTATGGTAATTTCTAATATATGCAAATACAGTTCCCCCCTTCTTTCCGATAAAACTAAGTTATACTATTTTATAGTTAGAAGATAAATTACTTCAATTTTAGGTTTTGTGGCTGACTTATGTGGAAAGGGAATATCTAAAAGTGAATTTTAGTCAAATGTTTTTGAGCATATTTGTTGGACTTTGAAACCAAAAGGTAATTCATTTTTTAAATATAGACTCCCCTGGTCACCACCTGAGAAGCTTTAGGTAGTGTTCTGAATATCTTTACACTTTTTCTCCTTTGTAAAATAAACACAGTAGTACTTATATGACTGTTAGGCAATTAACTTAAAAAAATTGCGAAGTATCTGAAGGGCCAGGCAAATATATACTTATTACCCTCTTTTTAGAATCACTCAAATTTCATTTCTGTTTGTTTCCTTGTGAATATCTTAAATAAGTGCATTCTTTTATAAAGTTTTCTACACATTATCTATGAAAAACCTATTGATGCAATCACTATTTGACAAGCAAATTATTTCTACTGATGTGTTCTTATAGCAAATAAGTTATAGAAGTTATTTCTTCTATAGCACTTTTCATGATTTCAAGTTCCCTATGTACTTTGACAAATTATAACCTTGAAGCCATGAGTCAACTAAAAATACAATGTTGATATTTATTCAGCGTCAATAGATACAAATGCAAATAATGCTAGAAAACACTCAACTAATTTATAGTTGTTGTTATTGTTAGATATCCTTTTAATATTATCTTAAGTACTTTTATCAAAATAATATACCAAAAGCACTTACTCTGGCATGATGTAGATAGGAGAACATGAGATGCTATCTAACTTCTGCAAACTTTAGTTCTCTACATCTGTAAATGGGGATTAAAAAAATTCCTCACAGAATATTGTGAAGATTGACTCTTCAGTATATCTAAGCGTGTTGCTCATTGATGGGCCTGTAGTAGATGCTCAATAGTGTGGAAATAAATGAAGACCAACCAAATAAGAAAAGCAAAGGCTATCTGTTCAGAAGTCGCTATGGCAAGGGAGTATTTGTGTTTTCTTAGAATCCAAGGCAAAAAAGTGAGTGGGAAGCTCTACATTGGAGAAAGAGAATGTTCCAGGTCGGCCCTAAGTGAAGACTGTTGGTGTGGGGAAGCTGGAGTTGGGCTGACTAGAGGTGGGGCATCCTATGTGATTGGTTAAGCATGCATAGTTGGCTGTCTCTGGTTGGTTCTAAGTTGAAAATGGGGACAAAAATTAGGGAAACTGTTAGTTATTAATCAAGTCCTGGACATTTTGGGCCGATTGTTACAGAAGTTATTATTTACCTTACTTGGTTGCTACTAGAGATGGCAATCTGGCCTCCTGCACGTCTGACATAGTAGACTGGCTTCCTGGGCTAGTAGATATAGTTTCCTGGGCAGAAAGTTGTGAGTTAGACTTCTATTTTTATGTATGATCTGGCCATTTTCTGTTTGTACAGTCAGTCTATCATCAAGAGGTGTCAGGTTCCATTGCTGCCTTTCTTCTCTCTTGAAATATTTATTTAAACCCATACTGCCTGATATTTTCAATTTAATGTTCAGTACAGTTTTGGAATTTCTGCACAGATTTTTTTTCTGTTAATGTGGATAAGTTTTGTCTTTTTTTTTTTTCGAGTTACCTAAATTTGTTTGTTTAGTATAACGAGTTGTATATTAAATGCAACAGCAATCGGTAAAAATAGCTAAAAAATTGATGTGGGTAAAGATATTTTAGCTTTAATGATCTTAGAAAATTTAATTCAATGTAAAGACATTTTCATGGAGAAAGGCTTGGTTTCAGTTGTTGTAGGATCATTCAGTCATCTGTGGTGAGGGGTTTTAAAGACTACTGCTCCACCTCTTTTAAAACATATCAGCTGACTCTCAGTTGTCCAGGCCAGAAGAAGACAGAGGGATTGTAGCTGCTGCACGTGGTGGGGTGGGTGATCCACAATGGATCTGTCGCTACACTTTAAACTTTTCTCCACTTCTTTCCAATCTGCTAAGAAATAACCAGATTAACAGATTTGCGTTTTTCTCCCCTTCTTACCCTTTCTATCCTAGGATGGGTATACAAATGATTTGAAAAACTGGACAAATTGTAGGTAGGAGAGGTGAAGAATGAAGAAAAATAAAGGAATTTGGTATCTCAAAAATTTGATCAGTTTCTGAATAGTTGAGTATAGGTTTAATATCTGACTGCTGAGAAAGTATGGTTCGATATCCTTTATTTTGTAGCACTGTTACTTTGCCCTCAGATTAGACTTCACAGCTTTGATAAAGATATTTTAGTAAGTGTACCACACACATTGTAATTACTTTAGAGATTTTTACTAATTCATCACTAAAAAAAAATTTTAAATATAAGAAACCTTTGGTCTCTCCTGTAGGATTTATGATATTGTGCTATATATGCTTACTAATGATGCATAAAATAGTAGAAATTCAAGCAAAATGAAAATGCAAAAACAATGACATCATTCTCAATAATGACATTTGAAACTATGAGAGTTTCAGTTGAGTTTGTCTTTATAGTTCAATAAAAATCATGACTTCTTATTTTATGAAATAATAAAAATACTAATAGTTACATCAGCTAAAACTTACTGAGTGCTTACTATAACTCAGGTACTATGCTAAGTGTTTTAGATTAACTATTTCACTTTTACTTCACAAATCCCTTGTGAGGTAGATACTAATATTCGTCCCATTTTAAGCATTAAGAAAATTGAGCTGTGGAGAGTTTAGATAACTTACAAATGATAAGGAGCTAGAAACTGAGTCCAGCCTTCAACAGTCCCACATGGGGGCCATATTCCTAAAGTAACAGAGGGGCCAAAGGAAGGAGGTTTCTCATTTCAAGTTGCTATTAAACTTCTCGCAACTTATGGAACTAACTCTTATCATTCCCTTAACAGTAATTCCATAAAGGAAACTAAGTTGGGTGTCAGGACTCTCACATTCTAGAACTAACTCTCTGGCACTTTAGCCTTGGTCGTATCACTTAACCAGACTCAGTTTCTTCACTTCAATAATGAGAAGACTGAACTAGATCACCTAGAAGCTCCTTCTAATTTTAAAACTGTCTTTTCGTAGAATGATTTTTAAAAATAATCGTTATACTTTATGCATTTATATTATATTTTCTTCTAGAGAATATTTAATTGGAAAATGGCCAAAAACATTTTGGGTTACCTTTATACACAACTTTTTTTCTTATGTGATTGAATATAGAAGAGAAAAACCTAAGGACACAAGCTAAGGAAGCATCTCATAGCTAAACGATGTAGTGGGAGAATTTTGTGATGATATAACAAGGTTACTCTGGTTGCAATTTACCAAGGATCAATATCAATTTTAACAACAGCTGCAACTTGATGATGAATGGTTGTAGTCTCAGGTTATTGGTTTTACATGTCTTCCAAAATATGTCAAGGATTCCTGCTCTGTATTGTTGATTTGATGCTTCAGATTTTTTAAAATCTATTCAGCCAGAAAAAGGAGCTCTTCCTACTAAGACATTCCATATCACCAGGTATTTTTTGCCCCAAACTATTCTCCATCTAAGTAATCTTTTAAGTTGTTCAATTTATTATGATGAAAGAGTAAACAAATTAATATACTGAATGTTTATCCTGGGCTCAGCACTGTGTTGGGCAATGAGAGTATAGAGTTGCAAGACAAAGATTCTGCCCTCAAAGAGTTTATATTTTAGTTGAGGAGATAATATGCTGAGAACAATATGCCAGGTATTACAGACAAAAGACAAAGGAAATCAAATCAGCCTAAGAGGCTATAGAAAGTCATTTTAGCTGTATGGATATTGGAGGATGAGGATCTTTGGAACAGAAGTAGAGTTTTGGGAGGGCAGGTCTGAAATGGGTCAGGAGGAAGACAAAAAACAAAACCAAACCAAAAAAACCCGACAAAACAAAGGCAAGAAGGTGTGTTTTTAAATATACTTTTAAAATCCTAGTTTTTGTAATATTTCTGTACTGTACATGATTGAGAACTCTTTCACGTTATCAGAGAAGGTAAGATGGGCCTTCTCCCAATGATTCTATTTTTTGTCAGTGTTATGAAGGGTTGAAGCATGGTTTTGAAATTTCTTGTTTCCCATTAAAATCCTCATTTTCAAAACAAAATCCTTATTTTGCATTCCCAAAAACAGCTCTCCAATTCCTATCTTCTGTTTCTCCTGCCATGTGTCTAATTCAGGCCCTCATCACTTCACAGGAATTACTACAATATCTCCCTGACATTCACATTTTTTTTTTCTGTAAACATGCTCTATTTCTATATATAGTACAATAGTGTCTACATTGTCCTAAATGAAAAACAATATTAGTGAATATTTCAAGCATCTGATTATTTATCAACACTAATCCTTTTCATTTTATTTTGTCTTCATCTATTCAGAGTTCGTCTTTCATTTTCATCAATGGGATGAACTTGAAAGATATATGTTATATTAGATCTCTCTTTATATGATATATAGTCCTATTGTCGCTAACAGTTGAGGGATTTTTGAACATTTATCCTAGGAAATGCTGTGGTCATTCCAGTTGACCAGTCACTGCAATTTATTTTTCTCTACTCTCTAGCTCGCACACATAAAATTGCCCAGAGCTGCAAGCATTATCCCAACGTCGATCTCTTTCAAAGTATAAATCATGTTGATGCTTTCTGTTAGTTTGGAGGTGGGAGTGGGTAGTTGATTTATTTTAACAAAGAGCTATCTCTCCCAATGCGTTATAGATTTGTCTTTTTCTTTCTTAAATAAGAATATAACATCAAATTGCATTTGTTTATTCTTCCAAGTTCTTAGAAATTTCAGGGATATCAAAAACAATTCTGATCTCTCTGACTTTCCACTAATTTGAGAGTATCCCTCGCTCTTTCAAATAATTAATTTATACACAGCAAAATATCAATGTCCTTTTGTGCAATGTCTTCTCTACCAGTGACTGTATTAAAATCTGGCTATATTATCTTAGTTATACTACTTTTAGTAAGCTTTTCTTTTCTCTAATAAAGTATGTTTCCCATTGCTATTATTCTTTTATTTCTCCCTGACTCTCTAAGGATTTCCATAGAGTTTAAGTCATGACATCTTGTTAAACGTCATGATAAACTCTCTATAGTACCAGCTCTGGATTTTACATTTAACCCTATATTTAGGAATTACAAACAAAATTAAACTATTGTTCATTTTCTTAAGTAAGAAAGAGATCATTTTTAGATTTGTTTCTAAATCGTATCTCCAGCTATCATCAAAATCACTTCTAGCAGATTTGGTCTTGGGTAACACCTCTTTGTTATAGTCCATTATGATTTTCTCTACAGTTTTTTCTTTATTCTTTAGAGAATCTGCTTTTTCTGTTGGCAACTGATTGCCTATATTTCCTTCAACATTTTTCCTTATAGTAAATATTACTCTTATTCCTTCTCTCTCCAATCTATAAACAAGTCTAGTCTCCCATATGTTTAAAACTAAATACTAATGCCTGAAAATGCATGCTTGCCCATGTAACAGGGGTGGAGTGTTTTGTAGAGCATGGCAAGTCAAAGTGAGCCCCTCCCCCAGGCCGAAGTGGCAATAGGATATTTAAAACTTCCTAATCTCAAAGTTGAGGAAGGAGAAGAGCTTGACAGTCGATACAAAAAATTAAAAAAAAAAATTTTATTTACTGTACATATAGTTCCACACTCCCATTTACCCACAGACACAAGGCTCTCCTTACCATTCTGAAAACATAATCTTCCTCCCACTCCCTTTTCCCTAGGATATGTGTCCTTCTCATGTATGTCCTTCTCTGGACACTTGTTTCAACTAGATTTTCCTTAAATAGAAATATAAAATGTGGTTTGTCTTTGACACAAGTACATAGATCAACTCTAAGTATAGTAATTTGCATCACTGAGCTGCCCCATCATAGTATGAGGTGGATGTGTAGGTAATTATATACTCATAGGGTGTCAGAGAGGGAAGGGATTTCAAAGCCCTTCTAGTAAAAACCATCTCATTGTACAGGTGTGTAAACTGATACTGGAAAAGATGAAATCCACAGCTCAGTGTCTTTCTTTCAAAGGAAAGGCGGGACGCCATATTCCAATCTCATGTCTAAGTCTGACACTGAATCGTCTATGGGTTCTGTCTGGTGTTTTGCTGGTCAGAACAATGGAAATCTTGATTTTACCTTCAAGTCTAATGAGATTTCGCATCAATTGGTTTAAAAGCCTCCTGCTGGGAATGCAATGAGAAGCCAGAGACCCTGCTGCTGTTTTGCCTCCTCTGTTTCTTCTTCTGTGAGACTCCCTGTAATCAAGAGTTAATGGCTTAGCAAGATCAAATGGAACTGATAGAGCGAAAATCGAAACAAAAAAACAGGGAGAACAATGTCTGTATTGGGATACAGTCATTACATGCTTGAAGATGAAGTGATCCTTACAAGTTTCACAAATGTTTCAAAATTATCAGACACAAACCTAATGATAGCTATCACTTACTGATCACATATTTATGTGTTAGATTCTGCTCTGAGCTTTTTACATTTATTACCCTTAATCTTCACAACAAGGGTAAGCAGAAAGGATTACTGTTCACATTTTACAAAGGCAAGAACTGAAACAGAAAGGCAAAGTCTTTTTCCTAAGGCTTCCAGCTTGTATGGCAAAAACGAGATTTGAGGGGCCAGCCCTATGGCATAGAGGCTAAGCTTGACACACTGTTCTTCAGCAGCTAGGGTTTGGATCCTGGGCGTGGACCTACACCACTCGTCAGCCATGCTGTGACAGTGACCCACATACAAAATAGAGGATGTTTGGCACAGATATTAGCTCAGGGCTAATCTTCCTCAAGCGAAAAGAGGTTAGCTCAGAGAAAATCTTCCTCAACAACAACAACAAAAAACAAAATGAGATTTGAACCCAGATCTCCCTGGTCTACAGTCTATGATTTTAACTCCCACTCTTCATTTGATAAAAGAACATGCAAAATCAACATATCATCGCCAATAAATGATAATTAAACAAAATATAAATAAAAGCCTAATAATTATTCAAAGGAAGTTCATTAAAAATAGCTGGTTCAGATTTCTAGATTCTTTAATTTATTTGTTAAATATTTGGGACAATCTTTACAAAGCCTTTTTTTACTCTAGCCTATAAAGCAAAATTTTGAAAAGTACCTGGTGCCTCCTTAAATCCTTTGAGGATTGGAAGTCCACCACAAGCAATATAATTATAAAATCAGAGAACGTTCACAAAAATAAGTGATAGCTGAATAATGCTTTAAAGTTTACAAAGAACTTTGACATATGTGGCATTTTATTTTCACACAGAATCTCAATTACAGGGTAATCGAAATCCCTGACCTAGTTAGTAAATGACTTGGTAACTTGGTTAGAGCTTGGTAACTCGAGAACCAAACCAGTGTCAGGTCTTCTAACTCCACGCTGACTGACTGACCTATCTATTAATAATGATTCATCTGAAAGACCTTCTCACAGTCATCATTGTTTGTAGCTTGTTATCTGTGCTGGAGTTGGACACTGCCAAACAGGTTCTTATAACCCCGAGACAACATGGACCATAGAAAAACAGCTTGTTGAAGGAGATTCTGGTGTTAAAGAACATGTCAGTGATCTTCATGAAATTATTTTACTCTTCAGCAATTGTCAGCCAGCATAAGAACCCTTTTTGAACAATCAGAAGAGGCTTCTTCCCTTCTTTGTTCAAAAGTGCTAGAGAAGAAAATCAGAGCTAAGAAAGGAAATAAAGAGGAAGGAGGGGCAACTAGATTCTTAGATTTGGAATGTTAATGAATGTTTTCTCTAAATCATTTAGATGGTTATTTTTTAGTATTATTGCCACAAGATTCCCAGCTCTGCTGTACATTATTGGAAACATCTCATCAAGAAGCCTATTCTTTACTGTACTGGACCTGGAGAGCACAATTGAGAGTTTCTTTACCCTTTACACAATGGAATTGGGAAATTATCATCAACTTTCTATTCATATTTGGTGGAAGTTATTTAATTCATGTATGTATGTATGTATTTACTTATTTTTACAAACCCATCTTTGTCTGCCAGAGCTCCCTGCTCAGGCCAGCTTGCTATGATGATTACTCCCGCAAAGGCTTGAGAGAGAGATGTTCTATTTCACTCTCAATAAGGGTTGATGGCATTTTGAGAGGTTCAGAATATCCTTTGATTGCTCCATGAAACGGAATGGGAGAGATGGCTGTGGGTAGTGGGGGGTGGGCTTGCTCATCAGCTCTCCTTTGTGCACGTTCTACAGTTGAACGTACCCTAATCACAAGCATCTTGTGTTTCAGTTCCTCTCCTTGCTCACCTGCCCAAATGGAACGTTTCCTTTTTCAGTTCAGAATTCTGACATGTCAGAGTGTTCTAAGGAGAGGCTCATTTGTACTCTGTAGTTTTCACTCAGACACTGTAAATGAATGGCCGTGGACCAGCCTCTGACTACACTTGAGCAAAAGCTGAGTTGAGAGATGGGTAGATCTCCGTGGGAAAAGATTCCAAACATTATACTTGCTGCAAAATGTTCTTCATGGTGATGAAAGAAGGTATACTGCAAATCAGAGAGGGAAAGAAATTGGAGTTTTAATTCACAACCAATTTGGTTTGCTTTTTCCAACAAAATAATCATGGACATTGTTTAGTAACATCCACATTTAGTTGTTTTCCCTCCCTGGAAGAAAAGAAATATGTTTAAAATTCTTAGCATATTGGAGATGTTGAGATGTACATAATTCAGATTCGTTTGGAGTCTAGTAAGTCTCTTTTTAGTTAGAGCTGGGGACTATAGTTCTGTATTAGAGAGACCAGGCTATTGGATACTCCTGGGATGAAATGATTAAACTTATTCTTTTACTCCTAATAATAACATATTTATAATAGTATGAGATAATTCAAATAATAAATAATAATAGGTGATACCTATTATCACTTAACATGCGAGGTGCCATATTAAGTGTCTAATATTTATTAGTTTATTTAAGCTCATGAAAACCCTATGACGTATTTAGTATTATTATCACCTATTTTTTATGTGAAGAAACTAAGGCATGGCTATTAAATGACAGAACCAGGCAGCCTGCCTCTATCGTCCCTAGAGGCTATGCTCTTTACCACAGTGATTCATTGCCTCTCACTCTGCTTCTGACATTTCTTTGCTGTTTTATCATCAGCATAATGGCAGCTACTCAGTATTTTTAGGATGAGATCAATTCTTTACATCAGAAAAGAATTTTGACTTTTTGAATTTTTTATCATCGAATTCCTCATAAACGTTAATTTTGATCTTTAAGGGATTATCTGGATAGTCTTACTAATAGCTGCTTATTTATTAATTCAGACTTAGAAATTTTCACTTACCTCTGTCAAATAACAGATTATTTCAGGCAAGTAGCAAAAACCACCTATTCATTCAATAATTTATTTATTGATCAAACATGTATCGAGGTTTCTGCTACCTACCTAATCTCATGGTTGCCTATTAGGGCCACATGCAGTCTTGCCCTTAAGAAATTTACAAGTAAGTAAATAGCCAGTAAAATGCAATGAGAAAAGTGTTATAATAAGGACAAAGAATGCTTAAGGGGTCATTTGAACAAATTGGTGTTTTTAAGCAGGGAAGTGACAAAGTCAGATTTGCTTCTAGTGAGAAATTGTCAGCTTTTTGAAATGTGAACTAAAACGGAGACTGATTATCTCGTGGGGAAGAGATAGCCAAATGATGGTTTTGAGACAGAATCAACAGAATTTGGGTACCAAGTTGGATGTTGCAGAGAGAAAAGGAGAGAGAAGTCAAGGTAACACTGAGTTTTCTAATTGGAAGACTGAGAAGATGTTAACATTGCTATTACTGTATGAGAATGGGGGATGTTGAATAAGGAAATATAATTAATATTTTGGAATTTAAGTAGATATAACCATTAGACACTCAGAAATGTGTGTCTAGAGTTTGAGTGAAGTTAAGTCTAGATTTGGAAGCCATCATTCTCTTGATTCATGACATATTGGTATTCTTGTTGAGAGTAGAGTGTGGAACTAGTAGAGGGCAGAATACAATTGACTGAAGAATAAAAGCAGGAAGTAGGAATTTCTTAGAGAAACTCTTCCATGTGAGGGGAAGAAAGGAGACAGAACAGGAGCTGAGAGAGAAAGATGGATCAGAGGAAGTTTTCTAGAATAATGGACGTCTGAAGAATCTTAGAGTGGAGGGAACTAGCGACATCATAGAGACAGAAAATAGTAGGAAATGAGAGAATAGGTAGAGAAAAGTCCAGGAGAAGTTAGAGAAGGGTAAGTCCCAATACCTTCAAACAAAAGTTCATCTTAGGCAGGAGGAGGTAATCTTTGGCATGAGGAAACTAAAAATGAGATTTAAACCCAACTGTCAGATGAGGGTTTCTCTGACCCCTGAGCCATTGGGTAAAATTTTATTCAACCTAAAATTTACAGATGGAAGACATTTAAACTACTTCTTCATTCTTTTTTTTTTTTTTCAATTTACTGGGGAAAAAAGTGCTTACTGAGGTAATCTGGTAAACTGGCAATGTGTCACACGAGAGCATAGGCTCTGAGGTCTGACTGACTGTATTTAAATCCAGGCTTCAGTACATACCAGCTGTGTAGACTTGGACCACTTACTTAACCTCTCAGTTTCCTTTTCTCTATAATAAAGATAAAAATAAAATCTACCATAGTTATGTATGAGGGCTGAGTGGATTAACACAAACAAAGCACTTCAAACTGTAACAACTAAATAACTGTTGGCTCTTCTGTCTTCCTCGGCCCCAATTTCCTCATGCAATGCCTCTCTCACACACCCCAGTGATTCCTACCTCTTCTTTGATTTCCACAACCCAGTCCCTTCTTTCATTTCCTCAGCCACAAAAGTCATTTGCAGCAAGACTTCATGGGTTTGGTAGATTTGATTGAAGATAGAACTGGTGGACAAGACTGAAGGGTCACATCATAGACAGCACAGTCGTCTACTCTCTCGCCCTTTTCTCCACTCTTTGCTTTTCTCAGCTCTGTTTCCTCTCAGATTTATCTCAGAATCCAAAATTTGTTTTATTATATGGCACAATTTTCCTCCCATCTGAAGCTTTGGCACTCAGCTATCTGTTGATTCACCTTCTACCCCACACACTTAACCAAAATTTTTTTTCTTTTTGTAATTTTTAGTAAAGTCAGTTAGTTGTCTCCCAAGAAATATTTTAGTTCAGTTATAATAACAAGTAATAACAAGTTTTCCATTTCATTATAATTTAGAGATGAAATTGAGGAACTGCTAACATAGAGACATTTAGATTCTATTCTCTCTATCATATAGACAGCAAATTGTTGTCAGAGAGGGCGGAGAACGGGGATGTGTCAGGAAGCTTACACAGACCTTCTAAGATTTGGGGAAATGCTGTGGTAAGGTGCATAAACAAAGACTAATGAGGGCCAGTGAATCTAAGGTCTCACCATTCTACTTGAACGCGTGAGTGTTCAGTAGCACCAAGGGAACTATGAGCAAAGGAGAGAAAAAAGGATTTGATATATCAAGAGTGGAGAACTGGTAGGGCAGCTGCTCCAAAACAATAGGGAAGCTGAAGGAACTAAAAGTTATACTGAGTATCAATAAAGTAATCAACCAAGTGGTACAGATAAGTTCTTTCTTTTTATCTATGTATCTAGCTATCTACATCTAGCTATCTATCATCTATCTACCTAATTATGTATAATTCTGTGCCTACTGTGAACTGAATGTTATATAGGTTCTTTGCATAAATTCATATAAAATATAATACTAACTAAAGGAAGGAGGCCTTCTTTCCCCATTTTAGGCTGAGGAAATTGGGACTCAGAGAGGTTGAGTAGCTTGTGGCATAGCTAGTAAGTGGCAAAGGATTCAAATCCATATCTAGCTTACTTGACAGCTCACATTGGTGAAATAAAGTGTCATGAATTAATTGAGGAGCACACAAAAGGCAGAAGAACTGACTGAATCAGAGAAAGGGAATCAACAAAGTTAATGAATAGAAGGCTGTGGTCCAAGACAAGGATTTTTTTTTTTTAATTCTGTAACAAGTGTTTTTCCTGGTGATGTTAAGATATAGCCATGTGATAGTTAAAGTGAAGTAGAGACAAGATCATAGGCAAGGAGGAAGCTCAGAAACTATAATGCTTAGCTATTCAGTGGCATCCATGGTGACAGGAGTTAGGAATGAGTCAGATATCACTGAGCAATCTGAGAGATACCAATGTGCAATCTGAGTGTTGGAAAGTGCCTCCAAAGACTGAGAATAATAATCACAAAGATAAGGACTGGTGGAATAATCATTTAACCTAAGCCTCAAAAAGGGGAGGAGTTTGAATGAATTTTGAAGAGCTGTAATCTGGAAGCTTAGAGCATATCAACCCTGGTTCTGATGCCTGAGTTGACTCGTGGAATGAACATTCTCCACGAGAAGGGATATTCAAAGGAAGCCTTCTGGATGTGCAGGATGACTGCTCATAAATGCCAGATTTCTGATAAAGAATAAACTGTAGGGAACATTCTCTGAAAAATGAGGGCAGAGTATGGGCAAATTGAGGTTTTTTGGAGCCAGACACACCACTGGGAATAGGGGTGGAGTGTCTTTAAGAAAAAGAATGCAAAAATAAAAATCTTACTTTTTCAAAATTTACCGAATCACAAAACATGTGAATCTATGACTTGGACACTTTCCCAGGCGTAGAAGGGGCTATGTAAATTGAAGGCCCTGGGGCTTTAAGCTTCACTGCTTTAAGATAAATCCACTCTGGGTAGAGGAAGTAAGAAAATATGCACCAGTAGTGTTCTTCCTTTCAATTAGCATCTTAGTGAAAGCTTCCTTTGGGACTTCTGGTATTTAGAAACTCAAGATGGATGGGGCTGGCCCTGGAAATTTAATATGATAACAAAGAATCCTTTATTTATTGTGTTTCCTTCCTCTCTTCTAGACGAGGAAGGTCTAGCATTTTTAAAAATTTTATTTGTGGTCTGATAAACATTTTATGAATGTTCACCTGGCTGTATGCTTGGGATGAGCTCGCTACTTGTTTTTTCCTTTTCTCTTGACCAGAATTTCCAAGCGAGAGAATATGAAGGCATTTCAAAGCAAATAATTCACAACCTGGCCTTTTGTCAAGCTCTCTTGGAAATATCTTCTCCTCCTGCATAACTGACATCCAGTAGGCTTTTGTATGGCAAAAAAAATCCTAGAAGTGCTGTCAGTGTGCCAAGATTACTTCCAGTTGCTCTCACCTGAGCTTTTGGTTACCTACTTTTCAATAAGAATTTAAGAGATCAATCCTCGAATGATCAAAATGTCCTCTTCTCACATTGTTTTTGGCAAAATCTGAGCCACTGGGTATCTTTTTAATACTTAGATAGATCAATTTGTGAGAAATAAGTGAGATATGAGTATAATTGATTGGTTATATATTTAAGGATCTTGTTATCCTAAAAGGTGATACAGATGAAATAGAAATGGTTTCTAAAATCTTGGATATATTTATAAATGATAAAAACAGTAAAGGTTCCTGAGAGCCTGGGGTGCCTAACATTTAAGACTTAGGGCAGGAAAGACAATCATACCCTCCTTTGTGATTATGTTCATAAGCTCAAGCATTAATATTTTCTTTTGTCAGAATATAGCTGTGCCTTGGCTTAATAGCTTCCTTTAGAAATGACAAATAATAATTGTGCTAGTATATAAGAAAGAACAAAATGGCCTGGGAAATACATCACGGGCTTTTCTTATTTGTCTAGTACTTTTTGTTTGTTTGGTAGTCCTTGGGAGAAAGCCCGGGGTATATAATATGTGGGAAAGTCTAATCTGTTTTATTTTTCCCAACTCCAAGTCATTTATCAAATTATTTCAGGTTGCAAATCTAAGCACTTTTCTGTAACTTAGCTACTTTCTTTCCAAGACGCGTCTTTCTTAAAAATGTTTAGTATGTTTTTAAAATGTATAAAATGCTTCAATTCTTAATTTATTAAAGAGGCGATACATAGGAATTGTCTCTCCACCAAACAGGGTACGAGAATTCAAACAAACATTTCCCGCATTGCTATGTGCCTCTCTTAAGGTGCCAGCTTTCCTTGAAAAGATCAGCCATCACAGGGAAGAAAAAATACAGTCTAAGCATGCATCCCACACTGAGGACATCTCCTCGGCCTGTTGACAATGCCTGGGCATGAATGCTGAGCCGTAGCTTATTAGGAGTCTGTCTGGATGCATTCGAGTGTTCAGTAGAAGTGATTCAAGACAGTCAAGGCCAACACAGAGTCTGCAGAGATGTGAATTTCTAACATTTGTGTTACATTGACTCTCTCACCCTCACTATTTAAAGAAACAAAAGTAATGAAGATTTTATTTGTTTATCATAATCTTTACTATTAGGTCATTCAGTTTATTTATTCCAATTGATTAAGGATTTTATCACTGGCATTTAATATGTACCTTCCGGGGCCAGCCCCGGGGCTTAGAGGTTAAGTGTGCGCACTCCGCTACTGGCGGCCCTGGTTGGGGTCCTGGGCGCGCACCGATGCACCGCTTGTCCGGCCATGCTAAGGCGGTGTCCCACATACAGCAACTAGAAGGATGTGCAGCTATGACATACAACTATCTACTGGGGCTTTCGGGAGAAAAAGAGAGAAAAAAAAAGGGAGGAGAATTGGCAATAGATGTTAGCTCAGGGCCGGTCTTCCTCAGCAAAAAGAGGAGGATTGGCATGGATGTTAGCTCAGGGCTGATCTTCCTCACAAAATAAATAAATTAATTAATTAAATAAAATAATATGTACCTTTCTGTGACTAAGTGGTGATGGAGTTCTAAGGGATCTTGCTTTAAGTTACTGCTGCACTAAAAGAAGCATATCATTATTTTTAATTTTCAAAGGAATGTTTTACAATGACTTTAAATGAGGTATTAATCAATATGCATTCAAATGAAACTTGTAAATTATTTCCCACTATGTTATTTACATCAATAACACCCATCATTTTTGACAGTTGTTTAAAATGAAATACAGGATACCAAATTTGCAAAATAACCTCTGTCATACAGATAAACAGGTAGCTGTTTGAACATTTTGATTCTGGTATGTAAGAAATGTGTACTTATTTAGTTTGCAACATTTAGTATGGTTTTATGTGACTGACACTTGGATAAGTCAGCATTCAGCTGTATTTTCTTTAACTTGCTAGAAAAAAATACCATGTTGCATGTTTATATAAGACATTATTTTATTCAAAGATATTTTACGTGAATGTGAACTTACAAGACTCATAAAGCAGGCGGGACGGACATTATTATTCCCATTTAACGGATGAGGACACTAAGCTTCAAGGAAAACTTGTCTACAGCAGCAGAGCTGTTGGCTGGCAATACTTTTCCTGATCAGAAGGCTCTCCTCCTACACTTCTTCCCTTCCTAGAGACACATACTCTAGAATTTTGATTTAGAATTTCATTTACTTATAACTTTGATTTTTCTATACTATTCAGCCATGATTATCCTAACAATGCTTTTTGAAAAATTTAAAATAATCCTTCCCTATAGGTGTCTGCGGGTTCCACAGTGTGGAAATACAGGTGGGTGGTATGTACCACTTATAAAGAATACTGGTAGGAATTTGTGTTTGATCTTATGAGCCAGAGCTGCATTTTCCATCTGCCTACAGGCAATTTATCCTCAAGGTCTGTCTTTCCTATTGTTCCTAGTTAACAATTTATATTCTACAGGAGTAAAGCTGAAGCCCGAGTTTCCCAGACCTCCAAAGCATCAGAAAATACAGAGATGTCTCAAGGGAGTGTTGTCACACTGGTGATGGAATCCTGAAGTTTTATAACTAGATGGGAAATGCCCATTGCATTTGAACCATTCACTATTTGTAAGAATACATTTTTTTGCCATTAGAATTAAGATGTCAAACAAGGTGTCCAGAAATAGTAACTGATTGACAGGAAGAGTGAGTGTCCTCGATGAGATATAATATTCAGATAATTGTATAGGGATTCAATTTCAATTTAGGACTCACCCTGAGCATCTGCAGAGTAAGATGCGTGTGATATATAATTTGAGGAATGCTAAAATCCTATATTCTTTCAAACATATATGACTGGCTGGCTGAAGGCCCTGAGATTCTCATTGATGGATCCACACTTTGGGTTTAATATCTTTCTATCTCTCCATCTGTTCCTGAGCAATGGGCTCACTCTGCTTGCTGAGATTAGAGCCAATTAATCACAATGAGTTAGGGATTGAGAAACGAAGTTTTAATTCAATTAGCCATCATAACCAGGAAGATGGCAGAGTAATGTCTCAAAAAACCATCATCAAAGATTACACAAGATGGGCAGTAAGGAGGAGGTCCTAGGATGTTGGTCTCCAGACATGTTGACTTCCAGGCATCACATTGTTCTATTCTTCTGTCAGCTGTGATGGATACCTTGTAGGTCTGTTTCCCACCTGTGATCAGCCTGTTCCTGGAGAGAAACTCATAGAACAAAGCTTTTAACTTATCAAGATATTGAGGAGTACATAAGTAAGAGGAGGCCATAAATCAGGAGAGCATGTGAATCTTTTAGAGTACATGCAGAACAGCGAGTAGACACACCAAGGAGGGGCTAGGGCCATTTGGTGTAAAAACATGGCCTCACTTATGCTCACTTACACAACCTATAGTTCAATATACTTTTACTGAACATTCACCATGTCCTTGTCCCTGGCCTGTGCTAGGTATCAAAGATATAATGGTAAATTAGATTAAGTTTCTTCTGAATAGGCTTGCAGTCTAAGGAAGAAGACATGCTAATGAGTTGAATAAACAATTAGAATACAGTTGATAAATTATTCCTATGGGGCACATAATAGATTCCTGATAAATATTTTTGAATCAATAATTAAATATAATCAGGGTAATGATAATTTTCCATGGGATTAACATGTAATCAAGGCAAAGAATCTAGAAAGAGCATTAACGAAACAACTGGAGCTTGGGTAGAGGCCTGGAGGTGAGAGCGGTAATGGACTGTCGTCGAAACTGCTGGTTATTTTCTTGACTGGAGGCTTATGAGGGGCAAGGGGAGAGATGAGGCTGGAGAAATTGGCAAGGACCACAACTACCAAGAGCCTTCAGTGCCACAAGAAATTGAGACTTGATTTATCCTGAGACGATAAGGAGTCTTGTAGGTTTTTAAGCAGGGAAATGAAGTATGAATATTAGATTGGAGTGAAGGAAAAACTGAGATCAAGGAAACTAATTAGAAAATTATTACAGTACTCTAGTCAAGAAGCAAGGTCATTATTAAGTCTATCACGTGTGCCTGTTTTCCCTAGCAAGTCCTGCTTTACTCCTATTATCCTGCCTTAATTGTTAATAGCACTTTTCTTTTACCCTCAAATTATCCCAGTTAGAATGATAAATTATATGGCACCTTAACCACAACTAAACTAGTGTCAATGAGGATGGCGAGCATGATTGGATTCTTGAGGTGTTAAGCTGTTGGGTAGACCTTGATAGGTCTTGGGTAGGTCTTGGTAGAATGAGTAGACTTTGGATGCTTAAATGTGAAGAGTGAGGTGGAGGAGAAGTCAATGATGACACTAAGATATTTGACTTGCACGAATAGATAAGTTGTTGATACCGTTCACCAAGCCAAGTAAGATAAGAGAATTAGATTTGGTGTAGGGAGAGATATACCTTTCAGTTTGGGAAATGTGACATTTTAAATGCCATGGAATATTCCAGTGGTGATGTCAGGCCAGCAGATAAATATGTGGGTATGGATTGGTGTTCAATTGTTCACTGGTACCTGAGGCAGGGCCATTATGATCTACTAACACCAATTTGAGAAAATTCCCTCAAATTAATCAGACTAAATGGATGCCCTCTGGCATAGCTAAAGCCAAGTCCCTGAGGAGAGTATAAGAGTGGATAAGAGGATGTTTTGGAGTATGAGTTAATGACTCAGAATGGAACACTTTCGGTGGGAGGACGATATGGTTGCATTTCCTATAGAACCAGGGCAGGAATCAGTGGACTCTGGAGTCGGTTAGGAGTAAAGAATCAGGGGCTTAAAATTGAGAGGTCAACCATGGTGAGGAAACTTATAGATCAGATTTCACCTGCTTTACAGCTTCACCTGGGTTGTCCCTGACTCAGTTGGGCAGACATAATCCAAGGATACAGAGTAGATCTTTTTTATCCCCATAGTAAACAATAAAAATATTTTTCTAATTAGTCCTGTTGATTTTTGCTTGTTAGTAACTAACTGTGTGACCTTGAGGAAAGTGACTTGCCATCTCTATTACGTTAGTTGAAAATAGAGTGTGACTGGGTGATCTCTGGTATTCATGTCAGATTTAAATTGGATCCTTTAGTTTCTGGTCTATTTTGTTTTTTGCTTCCTTCATATTTTTTATTAAACTGTTAGCCATTTTAGAACTTAAAAGGAAATTATAACCACATTCTTGTCTAACCTAAGTTGACTTTGGCAGCAAACAGTATAAATGAGAAACTAAGAAATACTGATTATTTTTTTTACTTTAGGAAATTCCAAAGTGGTTCCCAAATAGATGCAGGAATTCTTTGTATATTTTCTTCTTCCTTTTTATATGCAGCAACATCAAATTTTGAGCTTCTCGAAAATGGTGAAAGCTGCTTAGATTGTGGTCAGCAAGAAGCTCTTGGGAGAGCTTTCTTCTCTTGGGTGCTGCCTTCAATCTGATATTCATTGTGGCTCAGCTCAGTTGTAAATACCAGCCTGTTTCTGTGAAATGTAACTGGTGTTTGCTCTGGGCTAATGGGACAGCCATGTGCTGTTTGCTCTGTCAGTAGCTGTGCCTGAGTATCCACAGCACATTATTCAGATCAGCTCACCCAAACCAGCTGTCCTAATTCCTGGTGGACTCTTAGAAACCTTTTTACTTAGAGCCACAGCTGTGCCACCTGGTAGCTCAAAAAGCAGTAGTTGGATGAATCCACCATTGTTACAAATTCGCTTTTTATCTGGTAAACAGTTTGCGTAAACCGGCATAGCTGAAGATATTTCCAACCTGGTCCACACTGACATGACGTGAACACTGAAAGCCTGATCTGGGTTGTGTTCAGTTGTTTGCTTGTTGCCAACACCTATCGTTTAAGACACAGAACAAAATCTACATGCCAAAATTAGATTTATAAAATTTGCAATTCCATTTCCTGTATTATTTGTTTTCCATCTCGCCATACACAAACTACGTCCTTCATATTTTTTACATTCTCACACATAGATTGCTCTAAATACTGTCATTGTTATTTTGAATATATAATAAAACTTCCCAAGCTTGGATTATTGCTAAACGGAAGGTTGAAACATAGAATATTTCACTATTGTCATATAATTTGCAAGTAAAAATAACTCCAAATAACCACTAAAGAAACATTTCTAAATAGAACTCTTGTACATGGTGTTTTAGTGAACAAGATTCGTTTGCTGATAAGCAATATCTACATGTGAAAAAATGGTAAAAACAAAGCAAAATCAGGTTTACAAATGAGCTAAAAGCCTGTAAAAGACAATGTGTTCATTTGAGTGGATTAAATAAAACTTTATCTTGTTTTAAGCTGTTAATTTTCTTAGTCTGTGTATGAATACAAATATGCAGATCCTAAAATTGTGTTTTAAGTAACTCTTGACTGATAACTCAAAAGGAATCATATTATACCCAGGCCAAGGTATAGCTTTTCAAATTCTAAAGTAATGGTGCTCAAATTCAGAATGTTTATAGTCTTTTTTTCCCATTCTCAGTTCAAACCTGCCCTATAGATTACTTAATCTTTTAAACTGTTTCTGTAATCGCTACACATAATCTAATTATATAGAGATAAACACCATGAAGGTAAAAGTATATAAACTGACAATAAGTACATATATATATTGATTTTTAATAGCTGGCTTTTATATCTATAATGTTTAAATAATACACTCTATGCAGGGCAATCTGTTTTATAAATTATCATTTTAATAAACATCGCTTTTAATTAATCTATGTACAGCTTTTATTTATAGTACTTAATTTTATTAATTACTTTTGTCTAATAAACTTATAGCCTATTCAATAGGAAAAATTGATATCTGTATGTCTAATAATCAAAGCTCCATTAAATTCACTTTAAGAGTATATCAATCTGTGTTTCAACTGAAAACAAATCCCATCATGATCAAGGCTATATTAAGGAATAATGTTATTTTCTGAAAAACGTAAAAAATGCACCTCTAAACCCTAAAACTGACTTTTTATCATTTATTAAATGCCATTTTGAAGCTGTAAGATATAATGGGATGTACATTAGATGGGGACTCAGGGAATCCTGTTTCTGGTATTGTTGCTAACTAGACATGTGACTTGAAAAATTAACCTAACCTCTTAGGGTAACAATGTCTCCATCTGTAAAATGAAAAGTTTAAATTATAAAATTTCATTTCAAAATTGTATTTTCACTAGTTGCCATTCAAATGTGGTCTTGCCTTCCAAGAACATACAATCATATATTGCATATATGAAGTGATACTTCATAGGTATTCCATTTAGAAAAAGGAAAGAAAGGAAAAGTGATGAATATATTTTGAAAAGATATATGCAAGAAAAGTTTATAAGATGCCTTTGCTTTAATGCTAATCAAAATTTACAGTATCTAACAATCAATGCTGTGGGGTTAAGGCAGAATATTCATTTACATGCAATTTGATAATTGAAAGTGATCTTTCCCATTACCTGTTCTATAGCCCTATTCCTCTTTTTAGAGTTAAATAATCTGGGGCCAAGAGATTAAGGAATTTGTTAAAGGTCATATGGTTTAGTGGCAAAAAGTTCAAGAATACATCCATAAAGGTAGGAGAACCTCATGTGACCACTTGTTCCAGGTCTATGGAATTTTTGTCTTCAAGTTTCCTGACCTCAATGTCTGTGTACTAAGAAGTCTTCATTAAATAATCTTCATGATGTTGTGATAAAAAACACTCAGGCAGAGAGACAGACAACTTTAAGATTCACTTGAAGACTTAGACTACCCAAGAATTTGGACATAGTAAAGGCTTAATTACTTCATTTTGACTCTTAAACAAAGATCCATTGCAATTGAACTAGACATTCTTAAGGACAAGTTTAAAAAAGTTAGAAAAAATGGCCGTACCCCCTCTAACTGAGAACAATCGGGAGGTCTTTAAGAAACCTCCTAGAAGTTCTCCTCTTTAAATTTCTAGCTACACGTGTTACCTAGTACCTAAGTACCTAAGTTACAATTAGGTACAAGCATCACAAGATGCTTGTAAACAGAAATATAAACATGCAAAAGAAAGTTGCCAGAAACCAACAAACAAAAAAACGTTTAGAACTTGCAACAGGATGAAGAGATATAGGTTCTTTGTGATTACTAATCTCGAGAAGAGAGACAAAATTCTTATTGCTTTTGTTGAATGAAGCTAAGGAATGTTGGCACTAATGTAAAATCATGTTTCTTTATACCTTTTCTTTTTTGACTATGCTAATAATGTTCTTCAACTTCATCATATAATATGGACAGAGACTGAAAGCAGAAAGTTATAAAGTGAGGAATTTTCAGCTTCATGTTATTGACTCATCTAGAGATCAATATTTTAAAGGGGAATATTCTCTTGTTCTGCTGATATTTAGAAAAGGTATAGGAATTGCTGCCTGGGGATACAATAGCTTACTTACCCTCAGTCAAGCAGGAAGAGGAATTTATTGACTAAGCCTTAGAGTAGGAACAATAAATCCATAAGCAAGAGTGCTGTCCTGGAAAATCTTTGTGCACTCCAGTTGTTTCAAACCATCTCCTCTTGCTTCAGAGCTGGCTTTGCTCTTGGCAAGGTAGGTAAACGTGTATATATATTGTGTATGTATATATTATGATGATTTTAGATCAACAAGAAAGGACTGTTAGGGAAGAATATATATATTCATATATATGTATATACATGTTTGTATATGTGTATCCTCTATTAGCTCTTAACATTCCATTTATAATTTCCTTTTCAGCTAAGTCCTTGTAGTTAATTAAAATGCAAATAAACTGGGAGGGGCAGTACAGTAAAGTATTATCAGTATTTTATAGCCAAGGCTAGTGAGTTTTTCAAATTCCTCCTTGAGGTTAGTTTTTCACAAGAAAGAGAAACCATGAGAACTTATTTGAGAGAAGAGTTGAGGCATTATGCAGGGGCCGCGGGAGGGCCAAGGTAAGAGAGAATAGAAATGCCAAAGTCAAAATCTACCTGTGGCACAGGGAAAGGGTAGTAGATTCAGAGAGCCACCAGTGGCTGTGTGGACATGGGAAGAACTTTTAATTTCTCTGGTCCTCAGTTTTCTCATCTGTAAAATGGGAGCCGTAATTTTTAATAATGCTGTTTACCCTGAAAGGTTATAAGAATAAATAATACCTAAAATAGTCTGTGGCGTATGGTAGGTGCATGATACATGTTAGTTTCCTTTCCTAGTTCTCAGTTTTCCTGAGTAGTTGTATTTTCATCTATGAAACAGACGAGACATTATAATTAAGTGGACTTCGAGAACTGACATAAGAAAGTAGAGTTATTAATGTTTAAAAAGTCACCATGTCCATATAATTTGTCAATTCTGCATTGACTCTCATTCATATTTGCTGATACCATTCATAGCTTCCCTTTATTAAAAATTACTTTAAGTAATCGAGTAGATGAGAGATATGAGAAAGATTAAATGTTCTAGGGTTAGTGAGAAGGGGACAAAGGATGAGAGCCCTAGTTAATACTCTTTCAGCTAGATCATAGGACCATTATTAATGCTCTATTTATTATAATATTATATCATTATTGTTATATGTTTGTATCATTATATCATTATTTATTTGTTTTGTGTATGTAAAGTAAAAACAAAGTTTCTTTAAAAAAGCAGTGTCCTACATAAACCAGATAGATAAATGAATACATTAATAAACAGATACATAAATAGACAAAAGACCTTTTGTGTAATATATACATGTATTTATATATATATGGGTGTGTATGTGTCCACACGTTTGTGTGTGTGTGTGTGTGTGTGTAAGCCAGTTGCCTAGGTGGCAGCTTCCTTCCCCTGTCCTTACTAGCCTTTGGTATCTGGATACATTTTGTTTGTTTTCTTCTGGTTGCTGTATGAAAAATGAAGATTCTACATCTAGATGTCTCGAACACCGGTATGTTGAACTCAGTTGTGAAAAAAGATATAGAGTTACAGCCATGCATCAGGAATCGCACATAATGCAAAAAACATTTTTTCTGTCTGATACCTGACCTGTGAAAATGCCCATCAGAATGTTAATAATACATGCCAGAGAGAACGAAAGCTTGAGAATCCTTAATAGTTACTACGTGGAAATGTCTAGGTAACAAATTAATGCTGATGGATTAGCAACATCTTACAGAGACACGTTCTATTTTAGTTAAAAGGATTGAGAGTATTTCTTGGCCTAGTGTTTCTTGGCCCTAAAACTTTGATCCTATAGTTGATATCGAGAGTAAGAATTATCTGAAGATAAAAAAACACAGCTCCTTCTCATTAAGCACATGTTTAATTTAGATAGAAGTTAGGCATTCATCAGGCATTTTTGTTTGTTTCCTAAAAAGATAGATTTGTATGATATTTTTAAAAATACATCACAGGACACAGTCCATCTGGTTAACAAATTAAAATTTCCCAGGAACAATATTAAACAATACAATGTTTCAATTAAAACAATAAATATGAGAAACATAGGGCACGCAATAACATAAAGGTTCAAATCTTCATCATTCAACTGAAAGCTAAATTTTAGGACATGCTATATGTAAAAGTGCATTGAGCACTGTATCTGATATATTTGCCGACATTCGCCTTCTCTATAACCTCTGGCATTTGAGTCCAAGTTAATCATACAATGTCCCAGTGATGTTGTTACAAAATTATCTTGACTCTCTCCATTACTCTCACAAACGCCCCCACTAGGAAAAAACTCCGTATCACCTGCCAGTCCATAACCCACCTCTGTCTGTCTCTGTCCTGCTGACAGTAAATGCCCTTACCAGCTAATTGAACAGATGCACCCAGGGCTGCTTCCTGAAGACCCTCAAAGCTGGGCTTTGACGCACAGCAGACAGGAGCATAATGAAAACACAAGCCGTTTAACTAAGAGCTCTGCTTTGTTCTGCTCAGAACTTTAAGGTCACTCCAGCTCATTCTGACTGTCGGGATCTTAATTTTTACTCAACCAATTTACTCGCAGCTGTCATTCTTTCCAATATTAAAAGTTCAGCTCTTCAAGTGTGGGGAATTGGGGGGTGGGGTGGGCGGGGAATGAGAAGAGCTTGCTGCAAACTAAAAACAGCAAAAACAAGTAAAATCTGGCTTGGCTCTCAAGTACAAAAAGTTATTTTCAAAGCCTATAAATTATGACACAGTGATTAACATGTAATTTAAATATATTTAAACAACAATTATATCACATTTCCAGCCCGGCTAATTGGCCTCACAGATGTTCCCTTGTAGCTGTGTTGCCCTTCCAGGAGGAAATGAATGAGGTGCTTTTTACCATGAAAACAGAAAAAAAGCAAATGGAAAAATGGAAACAGAAATATAAAAAGCAGCCAGTAACCCTAAAAACAATGAATGCTGAAGGGGCTTTGCTTAGCATTTTTTCCATTTTAATACTGAAAACCAGGAAAGGCATGAAGATGGTCCTATTACTGTGATGGTATCTGGTAGTGTATCCAGATACAGAGTTGGCAGGTTGCCGACAGCAAGACCTGTCAAAGCAGGGACAGAGGATGCATTTTAATACGCCGTGGCCTCCCTTAGTCTTGGAACAGACTAACTGCAAGAGGTCTCGTTATTTTTAATACAACATTTTACAATGAAAGGTGGCCTAACCCGTATAATGAATAGAGATAATAAAGTATTTCCTGATGAAGAATGACTTGTGAGTTATGACTTGGATCATTTATCTCTCAAGTTTTTATAAAATGCAAGATGTGCAGCAAAAACAGCTGAAGTGCGGAGGCCAGCCTGGTGGCATAGTGCTTAAGTTCATGCACTCTTCTTCAGCGGCCCAGGGTTCCCATGTTCGAATCCCGGGCGTGGACCTACGCACCATGTATCAAGCCATGCTGTGGCGGCATCTCATATAAAGCAGAGGAAGATGGGCACGGATGTTAGCCCAGGGCCAATCTTCCTCAGTAAAAAAGAAGAGGATTGGCAACAGATGTTACCTCAGGGCTAATCTTCCTCAGCCGAAAAGAAGAGGATTGGCAACAGATGTTAGCTCAGGGCTAATCTTCCTTAAAAAAAAAAAAAAGAAAAACAAAAAAAACAGCTGTGATGCTGTCTTTTCAGCTGAGAATCTAGTTGAACATGACCCAGTACAGCAACTCTTGCAAGGTGAGAGGTCACAGGAACACAGGTAATTACTAATACTTTGGAATACCTTGCCTTCTAATATGTAATCACAGAATTGAAATAAATTCACTCCAGCCTCATTTCACTCTTGCCTTTTCTTCTAATCATCTCCGGTTATGTTTGATAGTACCGTGTAAATTCAAAAGGCCAGTGGCCGTGTCTCTCCTTGAGTATCATGATCTCTCCAGCATCTACTACAGTTCCTCTGCTTTCATTGTAGAGATTTAATAAATATTTGTTAAATGTATGCTCAATAATCGGGGTTTAATGATAGGGTAAGACCAAGGTTTGTAATTGATAAAGTTCCACCAGGCAATTGTCGTATTTCTCATTCCTTCCCCGTATTTTACATATCACTGGACTACATAGAAAATTCCTTTCTCAAATTTTATGAACAAATGTATTTGATTTCGTATCTTTCTAAAAGACAGCAAAATATACCTGCATTTAAGGTGATGTGGAGAATAGGGAAGCATTTAAAATGCATATTTGATGAGTAGCTTTGGCATTTTGATTGCTTGATTTTAAAAATCTGATTTGACAGATGTGAATATTTAAATTTCATATATCCTCTCATTTGTATAATAGTACAGAGCTTACAAAGTTCATTTATATACATTATCTTACTTTGTCTTCACCAAGAATGAGCTAGAGAGGCCAAGGATGAAAAATGAGAGTCTGAGATGTTTCTTGAGTGACCACATCACGTGTAATCGAGACTGGAGCTCAGAACTGCTAGCAAATCATAAAACAATATGTCTGTTGTACAATATCGCCTCCTAGGCATTGCATATTAAATAGATCTCTAATTTGCCATGTCTTAATCTTCAATATGTTGTTAGCCACATTATAAGAAAAGGAAAGAGATATTTTCTATGCCATTAGGTAAGTGACTCGGTTACTGGGAAAGTTAAAATGTAAACCCACTGTTCAGAACTCAGGGGTTCAGAACTTGTCCCTTGATTACTCCGACAGACTAAGTTAATTAAAAGAAATTGTATAATCCAGTTATTAATTTACATTAAATAGTTAATCTCCATGGGGCCATATTCTTCTTAGATTGTTTTATGAATCTCTAAATTGTAAAAACATTGACCTGGAATAATATTTAGCTCTATTCCATAGATGATTCAAGATGTTGTTGTCTTTGAGGTTTAATTTAGTCATCTCTATTCACTTAAAGCCAGAATGTAGAGAATACAAACTTCATAAAATCAGCTGTTCTTATCTGCATTATTCATTATCTCCGGTGCCTAGAAAAGTGCCTGGCACATAGACAGTAGATTCTCAAGAAATGTGTTTAATGAATGAATATATATATGTAAGTTTTTATTAAGAAACAGAGCTGGTATTCATACAACCCCCTCTACTTACCCTAAGGAACATTGTCTTTAATATTTTATCGTATTTTTATATCTACTTTTACTTAGCCCATAGGCTGGAGTAGTAAACTATAAGAATATAGATATCTTTTTGTTCTTTTTTTAACTGAAATCTGATTTTAACTCATTCTGAACATGAAAGTAATGTATATAAAACATGTTTCCAGGAAAGGAATTGATTTTTTACGATTTTCTGCTGTTTCTTAAATTAAAATAAAAGTACGACTGATGAGAAAATAGTCTGGACCTTTTTATAAAGGAGAGGCTAAGAAGTTGACCCTTTGCTGAAACAGTGAAAAATATGTGTAACTCGATAGCAAAAATTATTCCAGGCAAATCAAAATCCACTTCTATCTCCTTCTAGATAAGTTTCTTCTTATATGAGAAAAGTTAGTGCTGTGTATGTGATCTTTTCAGTCATTTAACATGTAATGAAGGAATTCATTCCTTATTTACAACTGAAGTTAATCATTTACTGCTTTTTCCTTTCTTCTAGGGTTAATCAGAAGAATATTCATTGTCAACTTAATTGTTAATCCATTTAAAAATTTTACTTTTTCTATATAATTTTCCTTGTCAGGGATTGAATTAAAATATTTAATATCCTCAAAACAAATAAACTTTCTTGTGGTCAGAGTGCATAAAATTTTACCTCTTAGCAAACTTCACTGTTGTGCATGATTTCCCCTTTGGTTCATACGACTCATGTGGCTTTTCTTTTTCTTTTCTTTTGTTTTTTTTCCATTCATGTTACCTCTTATTATATCCATCATTCCATTTTTCTTTCCTATTAGAGTGAAATTGGACACAGCCCTCCTCCTGCCTACACCCCCATGTCAGGAGTAAGTATTTCACAAGCAACCTTCATCTTTTAGGATTTTTGGTCCTTGCTTACCATGTTTCCTTTCTCTTATCTCTCCCTAATTTCCTCATTTTGCCTTTGCCAACAGTGAATTAAGAATTTGCCGTAGATTATGTAGCTGCCTCTATAGATATGTGTTATCTCAGTAGGTAATCCAAAATTGAGATATCATGCATCAACAGTAGCTTTCGATTTTTATCTGAAGGATTTACCTGGGCTCATAAATTACACTTCTGGGTGAGGAAGTTATCTTTACTTCTATGATTATAGGTCATGTACTAAAAAGTTAGAATCTCAGCGAAGATTCTCTAGTTAGGTACCGAAGACTCAAAATCACAGTAACCACAGAATAGAAGGCCATAAGTAAATAACACCATTCATATGGCATCATCGCGCTTCTGTTCTTAATGACAACTGTCTACAATTAATGGCATTGTCATTTCATTGTGAATTTTATATCAAAAATAGCCAATTGTGGGAAAGAACACGAAATATAATTTTATTAGATCATGTGGTAGGTGGTTAGTAAAATTAAAATAATATTTCCAAATTGTTTTCCATGATTTACTTTTTAAGAAAAAATGGAACTTTAGGTGTTTCCAGTCTGTAACTCAAATTCATTAGACATTAGGGAAAAAACACCAATAAAAACTCTGACTTTTCTCTGAAAGATAAGCTTCCATATCCTTTTGGTTATTAACTGTCATTTTTTACAACTATTCCTAATGGTAACTTCCATCCAAATGTGTCTCTCCTATTGACAGAACCAGTTTGTGTACCGAGACGGGGGTTTTGCTGCAGAACAAGGAGTGCCCGTGCCCTACAGAACCACCACCAGCACCATCCCAGAAGCTCCAGCTGCTCAGGGGGCCACCGCCGAGATTTTCGATGACTCCTGCTGTAACGGCACCCTACGCAAGCCAGTGGCACCCCACGTCCAAGAGGATAGCAGCACCCAGAGGTACAGCGCCGACCCCACAGTGTTTGCACCAGAACGGAGCCCACGAGGAGAGCTGGATGAAGAAGGTTACATGACCCCAATGCGAGACAAACCCAAACAAGGTACAGACAGAACATTCATACATGATTGTCATTCGACATTCACTTCCACCAAAATCAGCAAAGTATAGAAGGGAAATTGCCCAACCACTGGACTGCGGAACATTTGTGACCCAGAAAAGGCCTTGGCTGCTGCTCCTTGTAGTATAGTCACATCATCCGGGGGCTTTTTAGAAATCAGAATCTCAGGCCCCATCTGAATAGGATTCTGTGTTTTAACAAGATCCCCATGTGACTTTTATACACAGTCATATGCAGACTTTTTTGCAGAGCTTGAACAGTACTGATCTAAACATAGCTTTATTGGAATATTTGAATGAGGTAGCATATTACAAGATTTCAGGACCATTGTTCTCTTGGACTTACTGTGGAGATCATAAAGACTGGAATTGTTGGCAAAAGTATCTGAAGCTTTTGATGGCACCAATAAAAGATTTAGTTGATTCATTAAAATGGTGTCATTTAAATGACCTAGATTATTACAGGAAATTATGATTTCTAGTATGACGCATTTCAAAAATTAAAATTCTGACCCTGCATATACTTATATCTATACCATCACATCTTGAAAATATTCATGATTTGTGGTTTTACAAAGCACAGTTTTACAAAGTTAGTAGTAGAAATGTTAAACATCGAAATCAAAAAACATTTCAATTTTGAAACAGCCTACTTTCTTCTATGTTAACAGCATCATGGAAAGGAGGAAATGGATGACTCATTAAAAACTGATGATTGTGTCTTCAGTGTAAATAGTAAATTCTATTTTAAGACTGTATGAGGGCCCATCATATTCTTTAATATACAGTTATATTCACTTTTATAAAATGCAGTTAAGGGATCTTAACTACACATTGTAAATAAGCTATTAAAATATATCCATCTACGTACAAAAGTATTACTGTAATGAAGAATTGGATGTTTATAGCAACGCAGTAGTGACACAAATGTAGGTTTTGAGAAGATCTGACAGATCTCCTGAAAGTGGAATACGCTCTGGGAAGATTCTAAACTCAACCATAAAGTTATTCCTCTATCTATAACTGCATGGCTACACAAGTTTTGCTTCAGGACAATAGATAAGTAGATTGCACCGAGAAATGGTAACGTGACCCTTCTAAGACAAAGGCAAATCAGTCTATATGCCCACTATGGAGCACCCCAGATCTTGTCTCTGAACACTCAGAGACCCAAGTTTTTGTCAAAGCTTGGTCTACACTAGCCCAGTTCTCAGAGATTAGAGAATTTTAGTGCAGAAATTCTCGTACTTTCAATTAAGAAGTTTCAGGAATCTTGTAAGAAAAATCAAATTCTGGCTTTCTTAAAAGTTTTTCATACAAGGGGCCAGCCCGGTGGGGCAAGCGGTTAAGTGCACGCACTCCGCTGTGGCGGCCCGGGGTTTGCCGGTCCAGATCCCAGGTGCGCACCAATGCACCGCTTGTCAAACCATGCTGTGGCGGCGTCCCATATAAAGTGGAGGAAGATGGGCACAGATGTTAGCTCAGGGCCAGTATTCCTCAGCAAAAAAAGGGGAGGATTGGCAGATGTTAGCACAGGGCTGATCTCCTCACAAAAACAAGAAAAAAAAGTTTTTCATGCGTTTTTCTTAAAAGACAGTAGCTTTGAGAACCATTCAAATCAAAAGTTGTTATGAAGTGTAAGGTTCACCCTACTCCTCTAAAGGCAGTAATGAAAACAGTGCAGTAGAACCAGAAGATTCTTCAATAGGAGTTAGAAGTTCTGAATTCTAGTTCAGCACTCATTGCACCCTTCATACAGCATTTAATCTCAGTTTTCTCTCTATAAAGCTGGAAAAATACAGCTTGCACTTCCTTTATCACAGGACTTTTGTGAGGATGCAATGATAGTGCCTTGTAAATTACTGACTTGTAATTTACGTACTGTATGATGGTGGGATAGTCATTACTGTCTTTTAACTTGCACGTGACGCTAAATACTTAACGACATCCAGTAGGCCTATATCCAGGGAAAAATAACCCTGAGTTGATGAGATTTTTCTCTCTACATGTCAGGCTAAGTATAGGGGTTAGAAAGTTTGTCTCAGAACGGTGGCATCTCAAGAAAAAAATTGTGCCCTCTCCCTGCCCCAGCCCCAAAATAGGAATAGCTAAGTGTCCTTTTTGTGTATATACTGAAAAAGAGGAAAAAAGAAGGTCTACTATATATGTGTATATATGTCTATATACAGTCTATGCTATAAACATAGGGGTGGAAATAAATTGGAGGAAAGCAACATTAATTAGCAGCATTTTTTAAAATTCTGAGCTAAATTCTAGTCTAGATGAATTTATTAGATTGAATCATGCAAAAGAGCCACTATATGACAGGTTTCAACCTACAAAACAGCAATTTCATATGATTCAAATTAATAGTTTGCTATTTGATGATTATGATTAGCCATCGACAATAAATGTTACGATTATACTTTATTGTTAAGCATGTGTGTTGTGAAGCAAGTCAATTTAGAGGCATGTTAGATGTTTATCAGATTTGTTTTATTGGTTGAGTCTTTTCCGTAGATGTTTCCTCTCCCATGTACAAAGCTTCCTGGGGATCATCTATAATCAAATCCTTGTTACCTATACAGACATTCACAACAAACCACATAGACTAAAAAACACTATTCCTTCACGTCATCCATTCATTTTATCATGGAGGTAAGCTATGGACATTTTGCTTTTCCAATATCCTCTAAAAATTCTGATTTCTCCACATTTAAAGGCTATTTAATCCCGATAGGTCTTATCTTCCAACATAAATTACTGACTTTTAGAAAACAGAAGCATGTAAACAACTGGCTCCATAGGTAGGAGAGACAAATGCAATTAGAAGGAAAGAAGAACAATCTAGGATGCAGGAACTCTGATCCTGCTCCTGGGTGCCTGGTTTTGTCATTAATATTTTTGGCTCACTGACTCCTTTTCCTATGACAGTAGTAATCAACAAAATAGTTTTTGTGAGAAAACAAATCTGTGGCTTTATGGTTCTGGAAGAAGAAGCTAACCATTCTGTATAACCTTAACATTTTCCAGAAAGCAGATGTTAACTGTTGTTTTTGTATCCCATCAGAATACCTGAACCCTGTGGAGGAAAACCCTTTTGTTTCTCGGAGAAAAAATGGAGACCTTCAAGCTTTGGATAATCCCGAATATCACAGTGCTTCCAATGGTCCACCCAAGGCAGAGGATGAGTATGTGAACGAGCCACTGTACCTCAACACCTTCGCCAACGCCTTGGGGAAAGCCGAGTACCTGAAGAACAACGTACTGTCCGTGCCAGAGAAAACCAAGAAGGCATTCGACAACCCTGACTACTGGAACCACAGCCTGCCGCCTCGGAGCACACTTCAGCACCCAGACTACCTGCAGGAGTACAGCACAAAATATTTTTATAAACAAAATGGACGGATCCGGCCTATTGTGGCAGAGAATCCTGAATACCTCTCTGAGTTCTCGCTGAAGCCAGGCACTGTGCTGCCCCCTCCACCCTACAGACACCGAAATACTGTGGTGTAAGTTCAGCAGCGGTTTTAAGGTGGAGAGACACGCCCACTCCAATTACTCGTCCGCCCTCTTTCTCTTATGGTCTTCCTTCTACTCCCAAGGCCAGTAGTTTTGACACTTCCCAGTGGAAGCTCTAGAGATGCAATGATAGTTATGTGCTTAGCTAACTTGAACATTAGAAGGAAGAACAGAAAGAGAAAGACAGGAAGAACCACACTGTTTCGTCATTTTTCTGCATGGGTTGGTCAGGAGACTGACACAGCTAGAGAAGGCAAATATGAGGCAATGCTGCCTACTGTCAAACTAGTTCTCAACTTTTTTTCTCTTTTTTCTTTCTTTCTATTTTTTTCTTCAATGCAGATGCTTGAAAGACCTATGCTATCTGTTCCTTTCTGCAGGAACTAATATCTACATTTTCAGCATCCCTGGAAATTCTAATAAAGTTTCCATTAGAACAAAAGGATAACCTTTTCTATAATATATGATAGTAACTGAGATGGAGAATACAATTGCTTTCTCCAACAGTTTCTATCCTAACAAGCAAGAATGGCTAACTCAGCTTTCATAATTTTTTAATCTCTGTCCAAGTTATCACTAGCAATTATGTTAGGAGGCCTTTTTGGAGGCCAATTATGTTAGGAGGTTTTTTCATTTTGTTTTGCTTTGGTCTGTCTCTTCCTGTTACTTTTTCCCCTATTTTTGGCTTTAATTTCTAATTGCAAAGATTTTTACATCAAAGCTTCTTATGTGTTGCTATAATTGACGGAATTTTAAAAGCATATATTTTAACATGGTGAAATGGCCACTAATTTAAATATACAGTCTTTAAAATTGGAAGAGGAGGTCAAGATATTAGTCAAACGTTAACGTCAAATCTAACTTCCATGTTTTACACTATTGAATATGTAACCCCCCGTTGCTTTACTTTCTTCGACATTTTCTCCTCCGTAAGTGACAGTACTTGACAGGCAGTTGGTAATGTTAAGAGTAGAAGGGAAACTAAGAAACATCTCTGGGTGGTTCATGAAAACTGCTGACACTTTCAGGGTGGTCCAATGGGAAATCCATTGAACTGGAAGAAACACACTGGATTGGGTACGTCTACCTGGAAGATACTCAAAAATGTAGTTTGCACTTAAGCTATATAATTTTATTTGTTCTCTTTCTGAACTCCATTTTGGATTTTGAATGAAGCAATATGGAAGCAACCAGCAAAATAACTAATTTAAGTACATTTTTTAAGAAAAGCAAAGATAAAGAAAGACTGTGGAAATGCCAAACCAAGCAAATTAGGACTTTGGAGCGGTATCCAGGGATGATGGTGAGAGGGCCAGCACAGTATCTACATGTGATATCACACTTGCTACGCGAGGAAAGTTGTCCAGTTTATATACTCCATATGAAGGAATGCAAGTAAGGATTGGCTTGAATTACATGGAATTTCTAGTATGAGACTCTATTTATATTAAGTGGAAGGTCACTCTTTGCACATAAATTGGTATAATAAAAAAATACATACAAACATTCACAGCATATAGATAGGTCCTTGGGTCAAAAGTTGTAAATAAACTTGAAAAATCTTCTCATGTAATTATTTTAATATCCAACATACTAATCTTTTGATACTTTATATAATAACTCTTTTTCTTCAAACATAGCATCCTAGTTCTAGAATCATCTTTATTATATATGATTTTAAAAGAATACCTACTAAGTTAAGAGGAGCCAACAGGAACAAATGGTAAGAATGAGTTTCCAGGAAAAGGGGGCGTCAGGTCAGTAATTAGGAAAATTGATTATAAGTATCTCTTTTCTAGGAAAATCTGCTCCAAGTTATTTTGATTTTTTTGAAAATATTTCTTTCTAATGTTAAAATATTGGCATCAAGTTCAAGTCTATCGCCTAAAAGAAAGCAATTAGACTAAAAATCTCCACTGGCCAAGCAGAGAGTTTAGAGAAAAAAAAAGGCAAAGAAATCTAGGTTTTTGCCTGTTTTGAAAAAGTAAACCCATTCATCCATTCAACGCCCTTATTTTTCCAACTGATATTTATTTAGAGTCTACTAAAAGCATTGGGTTATGTGGGGAACACCCAGATAAATGCAATATTATCCCTGATTTAAAAATTTTACAGTCTAGATTTATTTGGAATGGCATTTGAATTTCTCCATAAGTACAAGAAATAAGATTGCATGGACTATTTTATGAGCAGTCATCATAAAATCAGCAGTTTGTTAAAAGATCTCCTGCGAACTCATTTGGTACATGAATTAAACATAGTACAAGTTACTGAAGTTGACAAATAGGATAGTTTCAACGTTATCATCCAAACACAAACTGGTCTAGAAGGATATTGCATCACTGGATAATTGGCCTATCTCAATTCCAGCTTGACCATTAAATCAACAGCAGATGTTGGTGTTTGGCCAAGAATCTTGGAGATGTTGAGATTGGTTTCTTCCTAAATTATGAGAAGTGAGGTAAGCTAAAAGAGTGAGGTAGAGCAAGGGAGGAGTTTGAAAGATCCCTTCTAGTGAAGTTCAACCACAAACTTTCCAGGGTTGAAGGTACAGAATGATTCAGGGGATAGAGCCTTACAGCTCAGAGCTCTCCCACCCATTCAGAGGAGTCTCCAGGAAAAGGGGACCTCACATCAGTACTTATAAAATTTGGGTATAAACCTCCCTTCCTAGATAAATCTGTACCAAGTTATCACTGACAGCACCCTCACTGGATACTAGAACTTGACTTTTTCTTCTGATTTACAATATTTATATGGTTTCTACTGGGATATGGAAAGCAGAATCACTTATTTTGAAGAAAGAAAAAGACAATAAATTTTTTACTGTTAAGGTAGAAGAAATATATTCAGTGAATGTAGTCTCCTCCATCTTAAGAAAACAAGACCCTTACACATCAAGTAATCTCCCATTAATAACTGAAAATAGACAGAAGCATTATCCAATGACCCAAAAGCCTTCATAAGAGCTCCACTTTATTGTTTTTTTTAAATGATTTCTATAGTACATACTTGATTTCAGTTGTTTTAGGGTTTCTCTTTTGTTGTATTTTTATCCTCCTAGGAAAACATATTTCAGAGTGTATGAGAGGAAGAAAAAAAAGAGTTTCACTTGTTCCAAAAAATAACTTATTCAACCCAGTAGAGCGAAATTAAAATACCATTTAAAGCCTGCAAAGTGCATCGAAATATCAGATTCCAGAGGCTAGTTCTATCAGTGCAAATATGCAGAACCAATTAATTAAATTTGAGGAGAATTAATAGGAAACTTATACAGACTTTTTTAAATCCCCCAATTTTATAGCTGATAATTATCTCGGGGAATCCTATTTTCAGGTAAGGAAAAACTGTACAACTAAATGATTATTTAAAGAAGTCATTCGTAGATGGGGGGAAAAGATGTCCTCTAAACCAGGGTAGACCCGGAACCGCAAAGCATCCTACCCCACAAAGAGATGCTTGGACTACTGAGCAGCAATGAATTTTCCAAACAGTAGTGGCACAAGTTAAGATGAGAGTTCTTTCTCGAGTAATATTCTTGAAATAGCATTAAAAAAATGCCAAACTCAAATTATTTTAAAACCTACCAACTAAGGATATGAGATTCTTTCTTAGTAGATCAGGAAGAATGACTGAATATCTGTAGCTTGAGAGAAGACATAGTGTTCTTCTAGGTGTTATAATGTGTGTGTTAATACCTTCTAGAGGCAGGGCATGGCAGGAAGAGGATGCGTATTCCCAATGCCGTGGACAAATCAGTAGAAGAACTGTGAGATTCTGCTGCTAGATGACATTAGGGGGCCTGTTAACATGCTTCTCAAAGTGTCAAAAGTGAAAAGAAAAATAAAATTGTTTAAGCCCAACAAGGAAGGATGTAAATACAAGTTTTTCTAGAGCTATCTAACCCTTATTTCAAAACTTGAATTATCCATCCATCTATAAATGTTGATTATTTAACTAGTATATGTAGTTCGTAAGGTAATAAGAAAGGGGATCACAAAAGCATGTATATAACTTGGCAGAACTATGATAACGCTGTAAGACGTAGACTTAGTTTATCAGACGTTAAATGAGTTTAATATTATTAAATAAATCAAACTAGAAAATTAACAACAAAATATAATGTAACAAAATAAAATGCAGGATATGAAAATGTAGGATGGATTTTGCATAGTAAAAAATAAGTTTACCATTTAAAGTTATTAGGCTTAGCTGAAAGTAGATGTATAAAGAGCTGGTTCCACTTGTGAAGACTTGCTTTAAAGCATTACAATTAAATCTTTTCTCATTCTCTTATTCTTTTACTATTTTTTAAATGTATTAAGTATAAAGAGAAATTTTTAAAATTTGTTTTGCAAACAGCACCTTGTAGAGTTTAACAGGCAAATCTGTTGCGTATGACTTTAAGTAAGAGGTTTTCAAAGTGAAGTGAAGGAAATGTAAATGTTCTATTACCTTATTCAGAGACCAAGAATAAGTGGTGCCATTTAGTAAACAAACAAAATGCATTTAATTTGTAACACATCTTTTTCCTTCCACCATACCCTCCCATTTCCAACTACCAAAACAAGGACTTAGTTAACATTATTCTGATAAATAAACGCTAAACCGAATATTTCAAACTGCTGTATTTCCATTATTTTGGACTCTAGGTATTAGACCAATGATTTTAAATAGGGCAAATGAGAAATCTAGGCGTATAAGCTTCTAGTTGTTAAAAAGCCAGATAAACTAAATCTACTATGTGTTTTGGGCAGAGAATTCTGCTGGACCTCTCTCTGTGTCTACGGACTTGGAAGGGCAGCCTTGTGTCCACGTAGACATGTAAAGGGAGATTCACGCCTCCTGACTGACATTTGCTTAAGAATGTATAACATTAGACAGATGTAGATTGGGAGTAATTTTAAAGTAACAGTATCAGTGAAGACCTTGATTATACTGATTTTACAATGGGGCTAGCTTTTATACTTCTGGGTAGAATTAATACAATTTTTCTAATCCCAGAGATGTCTTTGCAAGAGTAGTTCTCTCCACAGTTGCAGACACGAAGCTGTTGTTTGGTCAGGAACCCTTGTGTTTCTATGGACAAATGGCTTTTAACATCATGGGCTGCTTTGTTCTTTTCATTGAAAGAAAGGTCTCTATAAGAGAGTAGAGATTTCAGACACTCTGTTCAAGTCGAGCTGATTTTGTAGAGGTGCAAAAATGTAGGACGTGTCGTTTTTGCTGACCCCTGCCTTGCCTCTTCCCAGCCACGTGATATTTTGGCCAGAAGAAAATGCTTCTCTAGTCTCACAAGCTGAAAAGACTGTAAGCCCCAATTTCATAGGGGTATTCTCACACTTTCCCTGGAAAATACTCTGACAGCTTTGCAAGTAAGTGATATCTTATTAGGAATCACAGAAAAATTTATTTCTTTCTGGACCTTAGAGGTAAATACCACCCTTATCTCTTCCGTTCTATTCACTTTCTTACTCCCTAGTTCAGAGTGACCCTCTTGATGCTGTACCTACCTTAAGCCATAGTGGATCTCTGAGGTCCCACACCCGCTTTGGGAAATACTGACCTAGCCTCTGCCCTCAAAAGCCTGACTTTTCTATAAAAGAGTCTAACAAGTTGGACATTGTTTAAATTATTTCTCAAAGAAATGACTGCACAGAGGATACTTTATGATACAGGTTTTCCCTGCTATCTGCAAGTAGAGCGTTCTTATGAAACCTTTCATACACTAAGATGGCATAACGAGAAGAAGCAATTACCATTAATTTATACGGGAAAAATTTTTGAGCGTTCCCAGACCCTAAAAATAACCTACTGCAATAAACGGAGATAAAGCACAGATGCTCACAGACACTGTTCAAAGCAATGACACCTTGATGCCCAGACGCTGAGTGTAGTTCCCAGGGAGGGCGCTTGGTGGCCACTCTCTCTGCCGGGGTGTGATACCTCTGCAGGGCTCCCTGCAAAACACGCTGAACGCTGTCTGTGCTTGGCGCCTCTTCGAATTTCCTTCTGTTAGTGAAAACAAGCACTAATGAAGGTCTTTCTTAAAAGCGAAGTGGCGTAAAGCAAACTTTCAGGTAGCAGGGGAAACCTGTATTAAAATTTTTCTGTATTAAACCTGTATTAAAATGAAGGTCGATTCTCTTACTATGTCCTTCTCTGTAGGAATTTGAGATGAGTCAGCCCTGTGATGAATCTTGAAACTCACATATGTGCACACACCCTTCGTGGGTCTTAGATTTAATCTTTCCATAAAAACCTGACATATAATGAGAAGTTAGTGTAGCCAGTAAATTAACTTAATTTACTTTATCTTGTTTTATTCCTGATCACAAACATATTGCAGCTACGGTATGTTTTTTCCCCCCACAAATGAAGAGTCTTACTATCATACAGGTAAAGGCTCTTTAGCTCTGAAGACCACCTGTAATTCTTCACTGGATCTTTTATCCATCTGACGAATACATAATGGGTGCAGGTTCACTGTAATGAGAATCCATGTTGTCAAATAGGTTGCCATTCTTGCTTTACTTTTGCTCTTTAAGGATCTTTTTCTTTCAATGCTCTAATGAGTTTTACTCATATCATGAGAAGTGGTTATATTTGTTCACATATACAAACAGACAATAACAAAGTTTCAGACCTGTAGGCAATAGCCTGATGTGTCCAAACCACTTTGCCTTTATTGCTCTTTTTACCCTTGTTGTGTAGATGTTTCCCCCAGACCTGTAGCCCTTTGGAAGGAAAGCAAATCATACCTCCTATATATTGACATAACCTGGTTTTTGAGCATCCCTTCCAGATTTTTCAGTTAACGGGGGGTTGTAACTTTTCCCTAATGTGAGAGTCATTTTCCTGTATATTTCTGGATCTCTCAGGGGCTGGGAGGGGGAGTGAGGGGACTACACCATAGCACTCCAAGAACTCTTTTGGGATTACTCCAGTAATCAACTACGAAAGTTATTTTATAAATGTAGATATGTAAGCTGTTCTTTTAAAGTAAGGTACTTTGAAATATGTAGCATAAATTGGTACTGCTGTTAATGGGTCGATTATTACACTTGAGCAGCTGTGTGAGGGCAGCTAACTTTGAATGCACACCTCACTGGCTGGTGTGTCTCCATCTCACTTTGTGAGCACCAGGGACTTGCACCGCTGAGTGTCGAAACTGCATTTTCACGTGGTACGACTAATGGTTCATCTCTTTCTTGAGCACCATTATAACAAGATCAAATGAAAATGAGACCACTCTGCAAGACAATTCATAGCACAATATAATAAGTCACGTTAAATCTTCTCTCAAACACTCATCTCAGACACTCATCAGAATATTGACTAAGATCAGTTCAGGTGATAAAGGGAGAAACTTGACCGAAAGGCAGAGGCTTAAGGTGTTATATACATTTGTATTCATTCCCTTATGTTCTTAACTTGTAAACAGAAAATGAGCCCTCTCTCTTGTGAAGTATCTTCAAAGGACAGGGGTGCAAAAATATCTAGCTGGTAAGCCATCTATGTTTCATTTAAATCCCAGTGTTCAAAGTTAGCTGCCTTTTTGAAATAAACAAACGAAAAATACTACTGTATGTTTGAAAATGTGAATAGTATTTTTATAGCTTGTTAAAGACATGGATAGTTGCATTTGTAAATAAGGATAATGTTGCATTGATTTTCTTTTGTGGGCACCTTTATTTGGAACATAATTGTCTTTAGAGTTGATTTGTATATAAGTAATTGGCTTGTGATTGTTTCTTTTTGGTTGAAAGTTATCATTTTGACATTGTGATTCTGTGTTCAGCACTATTGTGACATGTTCAACCTCTGCACTCGCTTACACAATAGGATATGCCAATTGTGTGTGGTGTAACGTTATTTTGATTTTTTTTCTATTTTACCTATGAAGGATTATGCACTTAACACATACTAACTTTTTTAATGTTAGGGATATTTTTAGTATAATTTCCCTTATTCTTTCTTCCCCTCCAATCCTTCACCCCATTCTCCTTTCCTTCCCCCGGTTTCTGTTGTTATTGAGAATGAGGGACAAAGAGTATTTTAAATTTCTGTGATTAGGCTTTCAGTTAGTTCTCAAGGATCCTTTCTTGGCTCTTGGGAAAGAATTGTACCTGTACAAGGCAATTATAGAACGCGACTTGCTTTGCCTCATTCCATGTTGATCATCCCAGCTGAACAATTTGAAAACTGTTCTCCCTTTTTGTTACATGAATCTGTCAGAAATATATTTTTAATTTAATATAAAGGAAATTCAATAAAATATGAAACAAATGTTCTCTTCTGTGTCAGAAATTTGTTATAAGAAAAACCAACTGGGGAAGAGAGAGATTTTTGTTCTAGATTTAATAATCTGAAGATATGAAAATGGGCTGATTTTTGTCTATATGTATGAATCTCATTAATTATTCCTCAGAACCCTTTGGTTGTTTGAAATGTGATACATTCCATATGTTTTTACCATCAAGCGCATATGCCTATTGTTGTGTACAGACCTACTCATCCGTGCAGACTATGCTTGATTAACTGTGGTTGGTTTGTTTCTTTGGGAATAACAAACTTATGAAATATTGGGTAGGTTGTATCCAAATAACATTAATATTTTTATGATTTTTTTTCTGCCCTCATTAGAGTTTACAAAAACGGTTCTGGCAAATCTTTTGTTATAAAGAATGTCAAATGTTAGTACCATGCTTGAAGTGAGGGAGGGGGGTTTGGGGCCATAAATAGTCAACCAACTGACTAGTGACTTGAGACAAGCCCGTGGACATGTGTGAAAGTGATTTCAGGGACATTGATGACGTGAACAAGCTCCTCTCTCAACACTTTCTTATTCTGACTTTTCTATTTTAAATACTGTTTATTCCTTCTTCATGCCTCTAAAGTGTAAGACCTTTAAGATCCCAATAACTTCTCATTCCTGATTCTATTATTCTTTCAGCTACTGTGGTGATTTGATTAGATCTGATGTCAGCTGGGTCAGTGGACAGGAAATATACTTTCAACATAATACAGTGGAGTAAGTTCTCTTAAATTGGTTCAGTTATGGGACTTTAAAGATCCTGTTGATTACACCTCCTGCGTGTGCATTGCCATGCACACATTCTCTCCCTTGGATGTTTTGACTGATTTATTTGAGATCATTGTCATTTCCTAGTGTTCAGGGTGAAATATGTCAAGGCACTATGCATTTTAAGCCATTGACAGTCTGAGGAAGAGAAAGAAACAACTTGTGTTTCTAATGCTTTAAGATTTGGTTGACAATTCCAGAGACACCATTTTATTTCATAGCAGTTGTAATACTTGTTAATTACATAGTAACTTACCATGTATAAACTTATTCCGCATATGTCGGTTCATTTGTCTCACTATACCCTTTTGGGATAAGTGTTATTGCAACAGTCCTGGTGATCCAGATAAGGAAAATAAGACTAAAAAACAAATCTGGCGTCATGTGAACATTACTAAGTGGTGGTCCTCACCCTCAAAGCTGCATCTTCTGACTTAAATGTCTTTCTTTTCTCCTGCTTAGTTAACCACTTCTCTTTCTCCCTCTGCTAAAGAGGAGCCTCATTCTGTTAGGAACATACTTTATGCTGACACATTGACTCAACTCAAGACCACCAGTGATCTTCATTAGTCCCTTCACAACTGTGCTTCTGATACAACTGAAAATTCACCCCGCTTCCTCAAAATACCCAGAAGCAACTCATCTATGACGGAAAATCAAGTTCCCTTCATTCAAGAAAGGTGAATGCCACATGATCACAAGTAAAAGGATTTTTTAAATGACCACGTGGAGAGGCTACTGATTGTGTCCCTTTCTCGGGGTCTTATAAATCTGCTTGGTAAAGGAACCACTTGTTCCCTACACATATCACAGAATATGGCATATAAGTACATTTATCTATATTTATATTATACATTAACTATACATTACATACATTATTGTTAATAGAGGTGAAACTTCGCACAAAGTTTCTAGTTTATAAACAAGTTGGTAAGTTTTCTAGGGTTTTCTACATGATAATTGGCCATTGGAAACCTATTGTGAACTACTCAGAGCATAGAATCTGACCTTGATCCGATGTCATAGCCTCAATTAAAATGATGATGATAAGAGGAAAAAATTATAAAGAAGCTGTGAGGTATATAAGGGAATAGAAGGTTAGAAGCAAAAATGAATGTCAAAATTCAGACTTTAGCTATTTGCTTCTGCTTTACACTCAAGATTCCTAAATTTACAATTTGTTAACTTTATTAGCCCTGTGAGAAGAGATATACAGACATAGATACAATAACGATATAGATATAGGTAGATATAAATAGATACAGATAAAGATGTATGTCCACATACATGTACATGTATGTATACATATAAATAGTATATATAGAGAGAATATTTTACATAAATCTTTAAAGATATATTTATATATGGCAGAATTTTATATAGAATCTCTATTTTTAAGTGATTTCACCATAAGCTCCAAGATGTATATCATAGCACAAGTTACACTCATAAAACTGTAAATTGAGCAGGTGCGTAGTTAGCTAATTGTATTTCCCTCCACAGGATTATCAAGCTGCATGATAAACCATGGGGAGCAAAGCCACTAGTCAGCCATATCAAGATTAGAAACAGAAGACTGTCACCCAGATGGCAATTTTAAAGCTATAAACAGAACAATTCACCACAAGATAGCAGTCAGGAGACTGTAAACCAAATGGTGCACGTGAGACATGTGAATATTGAAATACCTGCTCTTGCAACTTTTTTGTTGCTAGTGCCATGGAGTCGATTCCTACTCCTAGCGACCCTGTGGACAGCAGAGCAGACCCCTGCCTGGTCTTTCTGCGCCATCCTCTCACCTTCCAGCACTCTATCAGGCAATGCTCCACTGCTATTCATAGGGTTTCCGTGGCCAATTTTTTCAGAAGTGGGTGGCCAGGTCCTTCTTCCTCGTCTGCCTTAGTCTGGAAGCTCCGCTGAAACCTGTCCACTATGGGTGAGCCTGCTGGTATTTGAAATCCTGGTGGCATAGCTTTCAGCATCACAGCCACATGCAGCCACCACAGTATGACAATCGACAGATGGGTGGTGTGGTTCCCTGAACCCGGGCCATGTAGGTAAGAGCACTGAATCTTAACCACTAGACCACCAGGACTGGCTTCTTGCAAGTTACTCATAGATTTTTTTTTTTTTTCTAGTGAGGAAGATTGTCCGTAAGCTAACATCCATTGCCAATCTTCCTCTTTTTGCTGAGGAAGATTAGCCCTGAGCTAACATCTGTGCCCATCTTCCTCTATTTTGTACGTAGGACACCAACACTGCATGGGGTGATGAGCAGTGTGTAGGTCTGCATCCGGGATCCAAACCTGCGAACTCTGGGCCACTGAAGTGGATCATGCAAACTTAACCACTAGGTCACCGGGCCCGCCCCTGCCCATAGATTTTTAAAACAAAAATATCCATCTTGCAAACCTGTTTCTTCTTACTTATATTTCCAAGATAACTAGAGTGTTCTACAAAATAATATAATCCAAGTTTTCTGCCTCTTTTAGAAACAAAAGAAAACAAAGATTCCAAGCTTTAAAGGCATATTCTTTATTTCCCCACTGATTCCTATTGCAAGAGACATATACATATCATAAAATATCCTGAATATAAAATCTCAATATCTCATTCCAGTTTTCTTAGCTATCTTCTTATGTCATCTGCTTACATGTATTACAGGGATTTATTGAATCATCTCACTTTTACTCAATGTAAAGTTATTATATTTGTGTGGATTTTCAGCCATTGCAACAATAACAACACTAAAATAATAGTAGACATTGATTGACTGCTTCCCATATGTCCGGCCCTCTGTTAAGTAATTTTTACTCGTTGTCTCATTTAATGCTCAGCATAACCCAATAAGTTAGGTACCATTTTTCTCCTCTTTTCATAAATGAGCAAAGTAAAATGTTAGAAAGGTTAAAGAGTTTGTCCAAGGCCACACAAAAGTGACATAGCTGAAACATAAACCCACATGGCAACAAAATACTTTATTCCTTGTGCTATATTGTACTTATAATACTAAAAATGAGGTAGCAAGTGTGGTTTTTCCTTAAATATTTAAACTCAGATGTGCATTTTTTTGGTAACAAAACTTAGTATCTTTTCCAAATCTCTAGTTTCTCCAGAATTAGAAAGCATAAACTGACCAATTAAGGATTTTTCAGAATTAATTCAAAATATATTCAGCCAATTTAAGGTTTTCCTCTACTACTTCCTCTCAGGAGTGACATCTAAATTCTGGAGTCTATATTAATAAGAATTAGCAAGATTCTTCAGCAATGATTAATTAACCTGGAAATATCATTGGCTGATCATATGAAAGCTTACTTCTGCAGTGGGTCTGACAGTTTTCTTCCAAATCATGCCTTAAGAGACCAGACTAGCTTCATCTTGTGGCTCATCTGTCTCAACATGTTACCTCCATGATCTCCACAACAGAGAAAAGAATGTTGGAGGGTCAAACGAGAGCTTTTCACTGCCAGAGCCCAGAAGTGACACATCGCTTCTGTTCACAGTCCATTGGTTAACAATAGTCACCAGGTCCTGCCCAGGTTCAAGGGAGCTGTGGGAGCACATAGATGTTGAGTGAACATAATTTTTTCTGACACGTGGCTCATGTAGCAATATGACAATGAAGGGAAACGTCTAGTCCTTGGCCGATACCTGATGACGGTATCTGTTAGCATATACACGATAGCTCCGACTGTTGGTAACGATCATTCTTCTCTGCCTTCCCCTGAGATGTCTACATTCCCGTCTGGTATCCAGCCATTTGGCCTAATGCATATTCTACTGTCATACGCCCTTAATGTAACTGTGGTCCTCATACTCTTCTGCAGACCCTGGGACTTTCCCAGAGAAGACAGTAAAATCTGTTGCTCACACTACTTTAAGGCTCTGGAAACTTGGTCCTGCTACCTGAGGGTCCCCGTGCCGATACATCTACCCTGTTACTCCCAATCCAAGGGCAAGCAAAATTCTGTGAGGCCACTTATCAAGCTTCCAGCAGAAATTGGGAGAATCATTTGCATTCCCAAATTTCACCTCAGGGAGGGTGCAGAACAAAATCATAGAAACTAAAGACTCTATCTATGGGCACCCACCTGAGTCTGTCATTTTCCTCTTCATCTTAGTTCTTCCTCCCCAGGTCAGAGGAGTTTTATGGGTTGGAAAGTAGGATTGGTGAGGGAGGAAGAGGACTGCGAAGAATTGGTTCTAGCTAATCAATATTTTTTAAAAGCCAAGATTCTGTTGCTCTTCTAGTTCTGCTCCCCATGGTACCATGGAGGTCTCCTATTTTGTGCCTTGAAGAATTTCTCACTGGATAAAGGAAATTGTGCGGGTGGGAACAAACCAACTCCGTACTAGGCAGTGTGCTAAGAAAATCACATGCATTATCTCACGAAATCTTTATAAATTATAAGGTAGGAGCTATATTTTAACATTTGTAGGTTCTGATGATGGTGAGACGTAATAAACGGCCCCTAGAGAGATGAAAGGCGGAGATCTTTATTACCTACAGCTCTGTTGGTGGGTGAGGAGGCTGCCATGCAGGGCCACACAGGGGGTTGCACCTGGAGAAAACGGTACCCGCAAGCTAGAACTGTAGGAGGCAGCTTATGTATGGTAAGCCAGGCAGAGTTAGCTAGGTTTCATGGGCTTCCTATAGACTAAGTTTTTTGAATAATTCTGCTGGCCTAAGGAAAAAGAGACCATTCTAGGTGTTTGACACTGGGGACTTCTTGCAGTTGGGTGTGTGAGTTGTAACCCAGGAGTGTTAGAGCCCAGTAAGGGAATGATTTGGAGTATAGGCTTAGCAAACTTCCCATGAAGGAGCATTGAGAGTTTTTAGCCATGATCTCAAAACTGGGTCAAGACAGCACTTGTGAAATATCATATTACATGCTATCATGTTTCCTTGTTTTTGGTTAAAGTAACTGAAATGTAGGAGAATTAAGTTACTTAACAAAGTCACATGGCTAGAGGATCATAGTCCACCTGGGTGTTGGCTATACTGTCTCTCTAAATGGACCTGTTCTCTTAGACACGTTCTTCAGCAGGGCTTTATTAGGCTTTCCTTCACTCCTCAGGTTGGATGCTCTCTCTCTTCTGTCTTGCACACTGTGTGTTTGCAGGACGGCTAGGGGCCCTCATGGTTGAGTGTCTGTGCTCTCACCTCTCCAGGCCTGTTGGCTCACAGTCACTTTACCTCGGCTCATTCTGCATTCCAGACTCTCATGGCTTGGTAACACTTGTCCCCTGGAGGTTTAAGATGAGAAAAAGGTGTCTGGGGAGGAAGGAGAGAAACAATCCTTACATTATTTTAAAAACAAATTTAAAACAAAAAAATCCCTTTACGTTAATAATAAAATTATTGTGTTTATTGATATTGTAATTCTGGAAAAAGAGTGTTTTAGTATCCAATGGGTTAGATATAATGTACTGTTTTGTACGACAATTTTAAAAGCAGTTTACTGTTGACAATAAGAATATAATTGCTTAACATTCTACAAAAGTGATTGTCTCACTCTTGTTGTATGCTAGATTCCCCCAACTCTCAGTGAATGGCAGATCAAGTAGCCATCATCCTGAAGGCACTTAATACTCCAATGATCAGGCAGGTCAACTTTACTATTGAGTGAAAAATATAAATTTCTGCTTCAATGTTATCTAATTGTATGAGCTAATTCAAAGATTGTGTAGATTGAAGAATTATATAATGAAAAATATTTTGAGGGGGCCAGCCTCATGGTGTAGTGCTGGGTTCATGGGTTCAGATCCCAGGCATGGACATACACTACTTGTCAGCCATGCTGTGGCCATGACCCACATACAAAATAGAGAAATATGGGCACAGATGTTAGCTCAGTGCAAATCTTCCTCACCAAAAAAAAAAAAAAAAAATTTAAAAAAAGAAGAAGAAGAAGAAAAGAAATATTTTGATATCTTCCTTTCAGAATAGAAAGGACATTGCAAAACAGATTTTAACATTGATCTAGATTGAATTGGAATTCTAATTAAATTTGGTAACAATTCTGCCATTGTTTTCAAAGAACAGAAACAAAATACTAATCAAATACTCTGCTATTTCCTGCCTAGTCAGATGCTAGGCTTGACTTTTAACGTGAAGGAAAAAGGAAATATTGACTGATATCAACCTGACGAATAAGATGGAGACAATTTAAAGTTTCTTGTCATAAGATGATAGGTCTCATGAAAATTTTGAAGTCAATTAAAATAAAATAGTTCCAAATGAACTGATGTGCTTGAAGATATTCTTTTTCAAACACGTTAGAGTATTTGTTTTTCTTTTTTTAATTCTAGTTTCCTCAAAAAATACTAAATTTATTTAAGAATAATGATTATTAATCAAATTAACCATTTTGATAGTGAAAGCCCACTATTATAACCTGATTCACAGATTTAAAATTCCAAGTGTCCTAAAAACAAAACCACTGTGCACTCACCCACTTCCATTATCTCATTTCAGGGAACTCCCAGAAATCTAATCTAAATTCTTGGAAAAATTTGTCTATTCTCTCAACTATAGTTATGGTCCTAGATAGAGGACACAAGAATGGCCTGCATGCAAAGGAGAAACAAGTATAAATGGAAATTTTTGACTTTCCAGTAGATAGATCCATAGCAATAGCTAAAATGTTACGTTACCATGGAGCTTCATACCTGAAGCATAAAATTTCAAAACATCATAGGGATGTTCAACAAATGATTAATGACCTAAAACTTATTTCCTAGGAGGATAAGCTGAAGGAACAAAGTTTACACAACTGGAGACAAAAGGCTGAGGAGGGAGTTAATAACTGGTCAGGTACAAGAAGCCATCAGGCGAGTGACAATGAGCATCAGTGACTATGTCTCCTAAATAATTGCCTAAATCAATCGACACCAAAGAACCAAAAAAGCCAAAGCAGCTACCGGAAGCCTAGGCACTTGGGCTTCTTTCTGTTGGTTCTCTCTGCAGCCGCCCCATTCACAGTCTCCTGCCTGGGACCGTCTCTGGCATTTTCTTCTTTACTCAGGATGGAAATCTCACCATTCTTTATACTGCTCTCTAGTTGACAATATTAGCATTTTGCTTCACAAGTGTCTCAGCAAGGTCCTCACCTGCGGGTGTAGGAGTGCAAACTCCTCACAAGACAAAAAGAGAAGGCCATTGAGGTGAGCCTCTTAGATTCAGCTGCTCAGCAAGATTGTTAAATACATGAACTCCAGACAAATACCAAACGCCGTCTTGGTAGGAAACAGAAACACGCACTGTGTGGCTTGGGAGGTGGAATGGACAGGTTATGTTTCCGGCGTTTGACTACCACCCCGAAGATTTCTGATTCACTAGAACTCACAAGTCTCGATAGCAGGTTGTCAATGTTTTGACATGCATTGCAAGGAGCCCACAGAAGTCAGGCACAGGCTTCCAAGTTCTTCCCTTCTTCAATCACAAAAGATGCACTTTTCTCTCTAGCTGGGAACTGTGGACATGCACGCAGTGTCTCTGCCCAGGAAAGCCTGCTCAAATCTCAGTATCCAAGGTCTTTATGGAGGACTGCCTGTGTACACACATCCTACTACGCAACCACTCATGGTTACTGAGATTCAGAATCCTGAAGGTGAAACCAGGAACATCACCAATCTTCATGTTTGCATAAATCAGTCCTGACAAGTTCTGACAGCTGGTACAGCATGCCCCATTGCTCCAGGTGTGCATAACAAGATCATCAATTAGTAACTTACAAAGCATTCTGAGGGCCACGTTCCCAGCGATTAGCCAGGGGTCAATCATAGTTCCTCCCCTGGAAACATGCAAGGATTGAGTAACCAGACCAGATATGCTAACTCTTTCCTCACGTGTGTGTTGACATGTTTGGGAGAAGAATGGGAATGCAACCCAATGATTGCCTTCCCTCCAACCCAAAGTTTGAAGGAGAGGGTAGTGAGCATTATTCTTTGATGTTCTAAAACATGGCAGGTTTGACATCTAAGAAATCTTTCTCCTGCTGCATGGGACAGTAAACTAGAGGAAGGTGCTGCGGGGATCTGCTTTGTCTTTTTCCAATGAGTGGATGAAGCCAGAAGGCCAACTATTATCGAGAGAAGTCAGATTGTTCTTAAACAAGAAGTTAGTCAGGTTGTTCTTCCCACGCAAGATGGGAATGCCCCGGAAAGTCAGAAGAGATAGCACAAACTCAATACATTAGCTATTGTGGGCAAATTGTTTTTTAAATTACTTTAGTTTTTACTTTACAAATAATATATATTTATTGGACAAAATACAGAAACACGGAATAAAAGAAATAATCATATGATATCATCTCATATACATATCCTTAAATTCACAAAAAAATGTTTTCCAAATACGAGATAATTTGCTATATATGCTTTATTAATTTCCTTTTCACCCTTAAAACATATCCCAATCATTATCCAGATCCATAAATATTCTTTTAAAAGTTTATTTGTAATGGTTGCATATTCTTCTGTTGTCTGGAAGTACTATATTTTTAACCAATTTTTTTATTGATGACATTTACATTGCTCTGCCCTTTCGGGTACGGCATACATTGTTTTCTTAGGACAACTTTCTAGAAGTAGAATTTTGGACGCAATCAGGGTGTACATTTTTTAAGGGACTACGAAAAAATGCTTTAGTTTGCCACAATCTACATGTCTAGCTTTGGGGGATCTTTGTGGACAAACTCAGAGCCATTTAAGACAAAATAAAATCCTACAGGGGACCAGTTTTGCCAGTTCAGTTCCCAGAACTCCGTGTGCAAGTGTTGCTAAGGGGTTGCCTTTGAGCTCCCTTCTTATAGGGACAACGTTTTGACATGAGATGAGATCTGGAGAATTTCTCTACTGCAAGGAACGTCCTCATCCTCACTGGCAACATCTCACCCTAGTGACACTGACTCTGATTTTTTCCAGTACTAGAGGCGTGAGTGAGGGATGGATTAATAGGCAAGAGAAAACTGATCTGAGATCGGAGGCCAAGATGTTCTTCCGTGTAAAGTGGTCTTCATCACAGGAATCCATTGGGCAGGGACACAGAGTATGAAGACATAGAGATACATTGTCCTTATTTGCATTACTTCATCCTCAGCCACAAGTAGTAGTTACAGAGTGGCATTAGTTTTCTCTTAGGAACTTGAGGTTTTCCCTTGGGGGACTGGAAGCACATTCCTTCAGCATTCTGCTCATATGTCTTAAGCCCGCCGGCATTGATGCTACTTTGTGCTGGTTTCATTCCACCCTACCCCCCAAGGATGCCATTGCTGTTGCAGCAAATCAGAAAAGATAACAGATTATACTTAGTTTTCTATTTCAAAAAGCATGGGGATTTAATAGCTGCACTTTGAAGCCCAGATCCTTACATTTACTTACACATTTTTTAAGTGAAACTATACAGAATATGCAAATATTTTCACTTTTCCTCTAATAGTCTTAGTTGCTTAGAGCTCTTTGAGAAGTAACATCGCTCATTCCCAGCAGAAAATCAGGCCCATGTGAAACATGATAATGTATATCTGAAATACCAATGAGAGTCTGCTATCCACCTGATAGGAGTTGGAATTGAACTTGCCAGCCTGTCCAGCTACCACTAAGCCTATATCCACTCCATTACCTACTCTTTTCCAATAGTCGCCACTGCTATATTTTTATATTATATTTATTTTTTCACATTGGTAACCATGCTTTGAATGCAATAAAAGAAGCACCAGTTGAAGAATTTAAGATGAGAAACTTCCAAATGATCTAAATAACATGGGAATTTCCGCTAACAGTCTGTCCCAAAAGGGCTTTGAAACAAAACTCGAGAGAAAGGAAGACCCTGGATAACAGGGGAGCTACTCAAATTCAAATGGGATTTATTTCCAAGAGGGTAAGAGACAAATCTGGATTTTATAACAATTTTTAAAAGAAATTAAAAAAAATTTCTTTCAAGTTATTGAGCAGGCATTATTTAATTTTTGCATGGAAATGAGGAATAATTTATGACATTGGAGAGTAAATGCTTGAAAAACAGTCTGCGACTCAGAGGATAGAAGTACTAGAGAAGTGTCTCTAATTACCTGATTATCAAAATATGGTGTTAACAAGAAACACCACCATAGTTCCTAAGCCTGATAGAACCCCCTAGTTTCCTGACCAAATTAGGGCAAAGGGGAAACTACCTCCTTTAACTGCAAAATTGTTTGCAAGTGAAGGTGGTGGTTGCTGTGTGTTTTATATAAATGTATTAGATCATGGTGAATTTCCATTTGTTTTTCTCCTGGGGCATTAGCTGTGTAGATAAAAGTCTTCCCAGACAAACTCCCCTTATCTTTACTGTTGAGTTTTGGTGAGTCAAACGCCCGAAGTCTAAAAGCTCTGAACACCTCAAATCAAACTCTCTCGATAAATGTGTAATCTGGACGCAGGTGAGCATTTTATATTTAGTGAGGAAAAGTAAAGGTCATTTAGCTCTTCAAGGCGTGTTTTTAAATATTCCATTTTCCCTAGGTGCCAACTATTTGTTTCTTGAAAGACCTCGATATTTTACATTCACTAGCCTGGAAAGGTCATTTCCTAGATATTTAATTCTCTTAACTGGAAGTGTCCATGTTTTGCATTGCTTGTTTGGAATATCAGATACGTTAACTTGCATGTAACATGCCAGAAATGGACGCGTGTGCTACTTTCACAAAGTTCACAGTCCCGAGTTGTATGTGGGATGAAGTTTATGCCTGCTTTTCCACGTCTTTATAGCTCTCTCCTCTCAAACACTGGTTTTCCAGCTTTGTTTCTTTAGTCATTGGACATTGAAGTGTTAAGTTGACACAAAAAACAAAACCTCTGTTAATTCCAGATCCTCATATTATTTGGATGCCCACACAATAAAAAACACATCTGCCTGAGATTTCACTTCTTAAAGCATTTACACTGTTTTAAATATGTTGAAAAAATATATGTTGAAATATTTATGTTGAAATTTTGTTGAATATTTGTTGAATTTATTTATGTTCAAATAAATATGTTGAAATAATATATGTTGGAAAAATGGGATGAGATGGAATTCACCCTTCTTAAAAATGCCTCTCCATAGCTATTAAAACTTGTATTTCTAGAACAGATGAAAAAATACTGCTTTGGATTGCAAAGAAAGGAGGTACAGACAGCACAGATAACACAATGGGAAACAGATGTGGCTTCTTTCCCTCCTGCATCAGCAGAGGCTGGTTTCTCCTTAGGTGTAGTGGTTTTTCTTGCAGGCCCATTTTACTAAGTTTCTGTGTTAGCCACCACTGCCTCTTTTCCTTTGGCTTCCTCTTTCCCCTTAGTGGCCACTTTGTGTCTGAAAATTTAGCTTTTCCTGATGCCATTTTGGCCCGTCTCCCCTTGGATTCTCCCTTTACCACCCCTTCAGCTGACCTGACTGTTTCTTGGGCCCATTGGCGATGGTTGTGAAGGGGCTCAGTATGGCCAGAGACTTTGGGAATCCGGGCTGCCTGGAGCATTGCCACTGCCTTTATTTGTTTTAGTAGTATCACTTTCTGCTTCACATTTCCAGATACAAAATTTCTTTGTATTTAGGTGGTCATTAATATTGAATCTCTTCAATTTGAAGGAGAAACAGATCCTCTGCAATCTCTGCTGGGATTTGCAATTTTGCAGTATGACTTATCTCAAGATGATCTTAGCCTATTGAATTGTTTTTCTCCTTCAAATAATAATAATGAATTTTCTAGGAAAATTCTTAAATATGAAATTTTTATTCGTTTCTGATCTGCTTGTCTGCCTGAACGCCTACTGAAAATTTATTTTCTAATAAATTCTACAAATCTTAAGTTGCTCCCATCCATCCCTCCTTTCCATTCCTAGTTCTGTCATTCTCAGTAACTCTGACCTGAAGAGTTGACCTGTAGTGATGATACAGCCTGCAAATTTGTTTCCCTGGCTTTGATGTAGGAAGGCAATAAGAAAACTTGGTTCTAATTCCTGCTTAGTCTCTGTGTGATATTTAGCAAATCATTTAAACTTGTTGAGCCTCAGTTTCCTCAAGAAGGTAGCAGAATATGTCACCCCAAAATATGACTGTAGGGATTCAGGACATGTCACTCCAAAATACGCCACCTTGGGGTATTGAATATTTTGAGCTGTAGGCACTTGAAAAACAGCAAATGCAGGGAGACACGTTCTCTGAACTCCCCTTGTCTGCCTAGAGACAAATTCTCCAAAAAGAACTCAGTTGTCATAAATTCCCTCCTTAGGAGTTTCATCAACCAAGGAAGATTGACTCTTCACACAGGAGAGGAGATTAGAAGTGGACACTACCCCAGACCAACTTGATCACAAACTATCACACCTCTCATATATTCTTCTAAAGGTCCATTTATCTTTCCTAAAAAATCAATCATGCTCCCCTAAGATGCCTACATCTTCCTTCCCCTTTCCTCATTAAGATGGTATTTAACCTTGAATTCTAAGCCACCTTGGAGAGTTAGTCATTTTTCAGAGTATCTCCTACGTATACATGAGGTATATATGTTAACGAATGTGTTTGTTTTTCTCTTGTTAATCTGTATTTTATTACAAGGGTCTCAGCTAAGAACTTAAAAGGATAGAAGGAAAATTATTTTTCCTCTTCTACAGTCCTTTATAAAACTTTGGAGACTTACTAGATTACTGCTTCTCAACCTATTTTCCCCACCAGTCCCAACACTGGGACTGTCTGAGCTGTCAGTCTGGATAAGATCAGCTGTCTTCAGGCATTAATGTGCATGTGCACTGCCCCGTGATCTTGTTGCAGTGCCAATTCTCATTCAGATGTTGGGGTGGGAGCTGAGGTTCTGCGTTTCTAAGAAGCATCCTGCCATTGCTCTGGTCCATGGACTGCCCTTAGGCTCGAGACTGTCTATTTGCTCATTGCCAAACGTGCATACTCAGGGCTGCTCCTTCTTTCTGGAAGGCCTTCTCCTACTCTCTATCAAGATCCTCCCTAGCCTTCAAGGCCCACTTCAATGTCCCATCTTCTTCACGGGGTCTTTCCGATCACTTTCTTGATTATCCAAACAGCACACCTAATTCCCTTATATTGAACTCTGATGAGGTCATAGAATTACTTATACGGAAACTTTTCTGCTTGCAGGTTGATTTTTTGTGGGCTTGCCTTATCTCTCTACCTGATTTTAAACCCATCCAACCAACTGTTATTCATTCTACCTCGTTATGTTTAGAGTAGCAGTGCTCCGACTTCAGGAGCATCAGAATCAACTGGAGGGTAAATAAAACACAGATTGCTGGGCCTGACTCCCAGAGATTCTGATTCTCTTGGTCAGGTGGGGCCAATGAATTTGCATTTCTACAATCTAACAGTGCTGAGGATACTACTGCTGGTTAGAGGATGCACTCTGTGAAGCACGGCTGTGCAGTAAGACTCTTGACTTTAGAGTCAGAAAAGTCTGGACTTGAATCCCCAATTTCTTATGTTACACCAGGATATCCCTGGAAGAGTTACTTCTCATTTCCATTCTTATTTCTTCATCAATAAAATAAAGATTTTGATATTTTTTTAGGTTTTGAGAAAGAAATACATGAAACTCTACATAAAGGTTCTGTTTATTATTCATTGGTTCCTCTCCTTCACTCATAATCAAGCCTCAATGTCACTTCTACTGGGTTGCTCTTCTCATTGTCCCCAGATGAGACCAGGTCTCTTGCAGTGGGCACCATGGTTCCCAGAAATTCCTTCATCACAGCATTTTTTACATACTTTATTATAATTGCTTCTTTAATTGTCTATCTTCTTTGACAAACTGTAAGATATCTGAGGGCAAAGGCCATATTTCATGCCAGGACCTGAGAGCATTTGTCTGCATTCTTTATTGAGTGCCCGGTGTGGAGGAGCACAATAAATAATGTTTGCATAAAAAGAGAGAGAGAGAGAGAAATGAGAGAGAGAGAGAATATTGCATCCAATGCAATGGGGATACTACCATGCAACGTTAATTCCAAGAAAAAATATCTAGCATAGTTTTAGATGTGTTAAAGACATCCAACAAATATTAGTTATCTTTCCACAGCAATAATGTATGAATATGACACTCATACTTCCTGGACTTTCTAGAAGAGTTACATTTAAGGTAGTTTTATTCTTTTAAACAAAATCAATTTATTAATGTGTGATATAATTTTTTTTACTTTTATTACTTAATATTATGTCACAAATCAAAGTCGTGCATACTGATATTTGATTTGGATATTGCTGAAGACAGTGCACATCACAGTGAGTGGTTAAAACAGTGCTCTCCAGAGCCACACTACTCCAATTCAAAGCTTGGCCTAGTGACTTAGATAGGAAGGTTACTTAACTTCTCTAAACTTGAGTTTGCTCCTCTCTAGGATGCAGTCATTTATAATACCTACCTCATATAAGTATGTTATGAGGATCAGATAAGTGATGCAGATAAAGTGCTATAAATAGTGCCTGGCACATACTATATACTCAGTAAATGCCAATCCCTTTTTTTGTTGGTTTTTTTTTTTACTTTTTTATTTATTTATTTTTTTGTGAGGAAGATCAGCTCTGAGCTAACATCTATGCTAATCCTCCTCTTTTTGCTGAGGAAGACCAGCCCTGAGCTAATATCTATTGCCAATCCTCCTCCTTTTTTTTTTTTTTCCCAAAGCCCCAGTAGATAGCTATATGTCATAGCTGCACATCTTTCTAGTTGCTGTATGTGGGACGCGGCCTCAGCATGGCGGGAGAAGAGGTGCGTCGGTGCGCGCCTGGGATCCGATCCCAGGCCGCCAGTAGCGAAGCACGTGCACTTAACCACTAAGCCACGGGGCCAGCCCCAACCAATCCCTTTTAATAATGATCATGGTTGGTATTAAACAAATATTTGTTGGTTGAATTAAGGAACACGAAATGTATATTACCTTGACCAGACACTTGGCCAAGCGGTCCTGATAAGTAGGAAAGGGGAAAAACCATATTTATTAGGAAGTTCCATGAGTCAGTTATTGTGGCAGACCGTGTTTTCTCGAATAAGCCACAACGATATCTCCCGTCCTATGTGCTCTTCTGACAATGTGATTTTGGCATTCCTTCCATCGACAATTGGGTTGTGTGTTCTACACCCTTGAATCTGGGCGGGTTTGTGACCACAGTAGAATGAAGCTATGTGACTGCCTAGGCTAGGTCATAAATGGTGACAGTGCTTCCCTTTGGCTCTCTTGGGACACTCACCTTGGGAGTCCTGAGCCATGGTGTGAGAACTCTGAGGCCACTCTGCTATGAGAAAGCACAGGCCACACGGAGGGGCCACATTTGTCTTCTGGCTGACGGTCCAGTGGCAATCCCTGCCAGCAGTCACGTCAACTGGCAGACAGGGAAGTCTGGCATATGTGGCTCACATGAAGATGCTGCCTGATGATCCTGCTCCCGCTGGCCGGTCACGCCTCCTTGGGTCCTCCCAACTGATGCTCTAGACAGTGAGCACATATAGGCTCTCCCTCCTGCGTCCTTCCAAATCCCCGACTCACAGAATCCAGAGCATAACAGTTGTTCTAAGCCACTAAATTTGGGGATTATTTATTAACAGTTACAGACAACCATAACACTTACTATCTACTCAATTAGCTTATTAAACGTCCATCACAATATTATGAGGCTGTTATTCCTATACTCAATTTGCCAGTGGAGACACTAAGTATGAAGGTAGTAAAATACAATTTTACAAGGGCACCAACAAGTCAATGATGCAGCTTGGATTTTAACCCCGATTTCTTTGACTTCAAGGCTTATGTTGTTTTTACTATCTAGGGTAAAATCCTTATGTCCTCAAGAATTAATTTTCAAAAGTAAAAATCTTTTTAAGGGCCTTGCTCATTATGTAAGGCTGTGTCTGATTTTTCTTAGGTCCTTAGAAGATGGTAATTTTCTCAATCAACCAGAACTATCAATGACAAATGTCTGTCTAAATTCAAGGGTTAAATTATCAAATCTAAGGCTGTTCCCTGATTTCTTGGATGTGCCCACCAGTGCCTGACTTAGAGAGGGCAGACCTCAGCATTTACCCAGGGTGAGCTGAAGGGATCACATTTCAGATCGTGTGGATAAAAAATTGCCCAGAAGATTTCAGGCCTCATGCTGGGGAATATTTGCAGTATGCACAATAAGCATTCATGGTAACTGGTGTATGTGTGAGAGAGAGAGAGAATGTTCAATTATTATAACTATGACTAATAACACCACATAGCCAGACATAGAAATCCATGGCATTTATGGGCTGACAGAGGTTTCAAAGAAAGGATGAGACCACGAGGTATCTATTTGTTTGATTTTTCTGCTCAATACTAGCCATTGCCTATAGAATGAAGTGTAAACTCTTCAATATGGGCTAAACCTATATCATCATGACTCCTTCCCCTCCTCCACACCCTACATAACACTTGGAACAAGTACTCCTTCCTCTGGAATTATTTATTTACATTCCTATCTCTTAGTACTATGACATACTTAAGACCAAGGACTATCTATTCTGTTCATCTTTAAATTATTAACATCTAACTCAATGCCTAATAAACTGGTTACCAAGAAGTGGTTGTTGAATTAACAAGTCAGTCAAGAGTCAATGTCATTTGTGATAAATACAAAAAGAACTTTCTCTTGCTTTCCTGTCTCTCCCCCTTATAATCTCTCAAAGAGGTTATAGACTACTTGAGTTGGAGGACAGAGTCATACTTTTGATGGCTGTGGGTCTCTACTAGACAGAGGAAGGGAGTTAATCTGAGATTCCTTCTGGAGTGGTCTTCCTCCACTTCTGAGAAAGAGAGTATATGGTGGGGTTGCCTTTTTCTTGGGAAGACTTCCGTGTTTTGCAAAACCAATAGGGCCAGGGGGATTTCAGAAAAGAGGAAGCAGGAATTTGGCTGCTCAGGGATGCCTCTATTCATATGATAATAGTTAATAGTAATTCAATGAGCACACAGTATGTATCAGACACTGAGTTCAGTGGTTTATATGTATTGTCAGAGGTGATGCTCCCCAAAATCTAATAAAATATGTCCTATTATTACATATTCTTTACATATGAGATTATACACATTCTACAGAAGAATTATGTCAGACGCTGAAAGTCAAGACTGCTAATCAATTAATGCTGAGGTATGAAGTAAGCCTTCTGTGGAGACAGTTGCCTATAGCAGCTTCTAACTCTAAGACATGCAGATCCACAAAACCATACCCACAATTCCAAAACTCTTTAAATTCTCAAGCCTCCAAAACTGAAAATCAAACACTTATTGTAAGTTTGTGGGAAATCAATTGGCAGCAAAACTTTCCCTGAATTGATAGGAGACTATTACTACAATCACTTTTCATCTTATTTGGTGTAAAAAGCCACATATTTTGCTACATGTGGATGTGACCAAACCTTGCTCTCCTCCTCCTCCTTGTTCCTCCATACTATTTCCACACAATGACTCCCTCTATCCACATGCAAAAATTTCTCCTCCTTCAAGATTCATGCATTCTAACCAAAACACTCTCTACCCATCATTGCAACTTCTGGGTCACTCTCCCGTGGAAGATTCTAGCACTGGCTACAGCTTTTCTCTCTGTTTCTATGTTTGCCCTCGTATTAGCCAAAGTTTATGTTTATGTGGTACACCCCATAAGAGCACAGCCTTGAAATTTTCATCTCAGATCCTCAACCTCAGTATCTCCCTTCTATAAACCACATCCCCAAACTCAGCATCACCTGGAACTGTCTCCACATCTGAAAATGTATGCTTCAGTATGTCTCACCCAGGTCCCAACCTTCCAGCTCTCCCTTTCCATTTTGCCCAATAAATTTGTTCTCTGACATCAACTAGCATTACTAGATCTCAATACACCCATTTTTCCCCAATCTGTCAGTGCCTTCTCCTCATTTCCTTCCCTGTCTATTCCAAAGTCTATCATCTCTCTTAATTATGATCTCAGCAGCCTTACTCCGACTCTCTCTTTTCACCATTCTAGAACTTTCTGAACTTATTGTGGTCTTACTACACTGTCCACAAACTCTTCACACGAGCTATTCTGAATTACTTCCTGTTCCCCAAAGATGTTTTTTTTTTGGCCTCTCTGATTATCTGTGTATTTTTTTGGCATAGGAAGCTCCTCTCCTCTCCTTTACTTTGTGTGTCAGGATGCAGTTTAGGTGTCTCTCTCTGAGAAGCCTCTTCTAACCTCTCCCTGCTCCTGGCTCTACCCTCAGGAGACATCTCAACATACATTCCCTTAGTATCCAGACTGCGTCTTTATCTTATGTATTACCCCTGTTTATTTTCTTGTCTGACTCCCTCAGGCACTTTTGTGATAGGACTATATCCTTTTTATCTTTGAATCCTCATCTTTGAATACTTAAAAATGTACTATATGTAAATGAAAAGAGACACTATCAGAAAAGATTATGTTAAAGTAATAAAAACAGTGAATCTGTGTGAAACTTTATATTTTATCTCTCAGCTAAACGAATTTGGTCCAGATAAGTATAGTTTGAGCAAAAATAATGAGGTTTTATGCAACCACCTACCCAGGTCTCATCTAATTCTCAACAAATGTTTATTTAAAAAAATGAATGAATGGCTTTATGTAGCCAAAGTAATCATGAGTAAGTCTTTGTAATTTATAGAAGTAGAATATTGCAATTATCCTGGACATGGCTCTCTGAGCCCCATCACCCTATAACTCTCTTTATGCTCCATCTATGAAGATCCCACACCCTTGCTGGAGTTGGCTCAACAAGAATCGACACCCGACTAGAATGGAGCCATCCAGAAGCTGGCTACCAGCAGTGATGTGACCTGACGTGCCAGCTCTGCCTAATAGGCCTGGTCTGTGTCGCACAATGACAGGTGATCTAGTCAGATACTCTCCTGGGAATTTTGAGAACCATCCAGAGACTGAGTGAATCAGAGCAGAGATGTGACTACACTGAATCTTCAAAATCACAGACCACTAGCTTAGAGGATACCACATCAGATTACTAGAGTTTCTGAGGGTTCCAGAGCTGTGCTGTGGCCTGCACACTCAGGAAGCCTGGCTATGCAGCTGTGTGGGTTGCTTTCTAATATTTCTTACCTTCCACATTTCCTTTAATTAAACCTCCGATCAATTGAGATAACCTATCATGGCTTTGTTTCTTGCAGTCTGAAAACACCTAACAAATATCTGAATACAAAATCCACAAGATCAGAGACTTTATTCCTCTCATTTACAGTCTACCTCCAGTGCCTAGATCAGTGCCTGGGACATAGAAGTCTTAATTATTTGACTTAAATTTTTGTCAAATGAATAAATAACTAACACATAAATTTGGTCAATTTTCTATAATTCAAGGACCTGAGTCCCATTAGGTTGAGCTCTGGTGTCTGACTGCCTAGGCTTAAATAGCAAACCCTCCACTTACTAGACATACGACATGACTGCTTTCTGGGGTTTGGTTCAGTTTAGCTTAACATGTAAAATCAGAAGAATCATGTCACCTACCTCATAAGATTGTTTTAAAAATGCGATGAGAAAATCCATGCAGAATTATGGTGGCATATAGAAAAACTCAATAAACGTTGGTTATTATAATAATATTATCCTTCAATGCTAGTTTTTCTGCAGGTGTAATTACCCTGGATAAGATAATCTTTGTAGAGATAGAGAACACAAGTTCACAGTATAAAAGGAAGACTTGTGGAAATTAGTAAAGAGAAATCTCGTTGAATTGGAGTCAGGAAGCCAAAAGGGGGAGCTCTCAGGCCCTATGGCAACAGCAGAACACAGCAGCAAGAAGAAAGGCTTCCTCCTTCTCTTGACCAGCAAGAAGCTCAGCCAATGAGAGACCATCACAACTCAGCCGATGAAGAGCCGCTACCCCTGGAACTCTTTTGTTTCCAACAGCGCTTCCAACTCCCTCTTCCCGTCTATAAATGAGTTCCTCCTCCCTTGCTGTGGTGGTCTTGCATGTGGTTTGCCGTAGTTTGTAGACCCCAAATTGCAATTCTTTGCTGATCTCGAATAACCCCGTTTTCGCTGGAGAAATAACTGGAGGTCTATTTGTTAAGGTCAACGCTTTGGTGACCGGTACGAGGATCCAGAGAAGACCTGACAACCCTGGGGCTGCTGAGTTAACAGGTACACTACCCACAAAAGAGCCCGTTGGGCTTGTTGCTTTTCTTGCCGGGCCTGGAGTTTGAGGGTGAGTCTTTCTCTTGGATCTGAGTTTTTGCTGCTTTGCATTTGAGGCTCTTCAGGCTTTATTCAGGATCTGTTCTAAGGCTTCATCCTTTTCCGCGGTTAAGGCCTTTTTTGTCCACATGTCCTCAGGTGGCACTTCAGCCTGACTCTTGGAATCAGGCTGTTCTTTGAAGTGTGCCAGTCTTCAGTCCAGTTCCTTTTGGAATAAGAATGTTCCCATACTTGGAACTGGTTAGTCTTTGGTCCAAGTTTCATTCATTGAGGCTGTGCTATCCAGCCTTTGGCCTGAATCCCTTGGGAGCAGACTGTCCCTTGGAACTATGTTGATCAATCTTTGGTCCAATTCCCTTGGGAACTGGACTGTCGCTTGGAGCTGCGTTGATTCAACCCTTGGTCTACCTTACTGAAATTGGACTGTTCCCTTGGGAATGGCTGGTATTAAGCCTGCAGGCTGTTTGAGCTGTTCAATCTGTTTGTCTTGCAAGCTGTTTAAGCTGTTTGAGCTGTTTAGGCTGTTCGAGAATTATCCCTGTGCTCTAGAGAAAAACCTCTAAAAAATGGGATCCCAGTTATGTAAATATTTTGAGGATGCCCCCCCAACAGGGACCCTAGCTGATTTTACGTTTAAAACCATCGTCCTTCCTCATTCACATTTCTAACTAAATGGACTGATTTACTCAAAAGCAGTTTAGGATACAAATAGCCATGATGGGGAACTTTTAACTCCAAAACTTACTTTTCTTAAAACTGATTTGGACAACCATAGCTCTGTAATCTCCAGAACTGAAAGGAACACCTATTTTGATTGGTATTTTGAGTCTTCCAAACGTTATCAGGAATCTAAAATTTCCTCTTTGCAAAATAAAATTTTAAGATTAACTGAGGCAAACAAGCAATTAAAGAAAAATAAAACGACTTCTGAAGCCTCGTGTTTCTCTCCTGCAGTGCCATCTTCTTCCCCTTACCCAGCATCTTCGTCTCAGTCTCCACTTTGGCGCTGTCATGTTTCTCTCCCAGCCCCTGTGCTCGGGCGCCATCTTCCTCTTTCCCTTCTATACCATCTACACCCCCTCTATAACCACGGTTACCCCATACTAACGCTCTCTCTGAGCTTCCCCTTTTCCCTGAACCTCTTCCCACTCCCTCTTCCTCTCAACCCATCAGCACCTGTCTGTTTAAAATTAAGCCTTCTGAAGACTCAAAGGCTAAATCCTTAATTTTTTATACTCCCTGAACTAAGCTGAACTGTAAGCCATATTCAAAGATTTTCCCAAAGTAACCAAAGATCTTTACAGATTTGTTAAGGAATTTAACATAGTCATTCAAACTTATCACCCTGGTTTCTCTGACTTATATCAGCTAATTCATAGGCTTGTTGGTGAAGACCAGGCCCAGCGTTGGATGAAAACAGCTAATTGGGAAAATCCTGAAAGGTCTCTAGAATTATAGGCAGACGAACTGGTTGACCTCTTGTGTGATCAGGCTCGGGCAATTGCTAGACAACTTCATCAGGCAATTCCTAGGGCTTTCCCAAAGGCTGTTGATTGGAACAAAATCAGCCCTGTGCACAAAAACCTGATAAACCTATTCATGATTATTACAATCAACTTCAGATTGTTTTTAAAGAAAATTCTTGTCTTCCTTCAGATGGTGATTCCATCTGGGTAGCTTTTAACTCTATCTGTATTAGTGGGCTGAAGTGGGACCTTTCCCTTCTAGAAAAAAGGACCAGGATGGAATGAGAAGCTGTGTCCAGTCCAAATTCAGTTAATCTGGCAAGCCAATTCTCTTGCACTCTAGATGAGTCGCTTAAAAGAAAGACCACTAAAATTCTTCAACTCCAGGAAATGAAAGCCCCTAAACAAAATCAAAAACCACCTAGTTACTGTTATTATTGCAAATATCCAGGACATTGGAAATGAGATTGTTACAAATTTAAACCCTTCAAGTAGCTTGAGCGTTATCACCAGCCCTTCCAATGTCCTCCAAATTCTCAACGAAGAAGATCGGAGGAACTACGTTGGCTCTTCCCAATCCTCCCTCTTAATTGACTTGGAGAAACATTTCTCCAGTCTTGGAGACAAATCTCTTTCTGTCCTAATTGATGTTGGCGCCACACCCTCAGTGCTCAACCCCACCCCTATAAAACAGCCCTTGCCTCAGAATACTAAAACAGTTCAAGTAGTGGGGGTTTCTAATAAACTTCAAAAGGTTTCTGTCTCTGAACCTATTCTCTTTTGTTTAGGCCCTTTGAGAGACACACACCCTTTTCTCCTTAGTTCCTTTGCCCTATTCGTTTATTAGGCCAAGACTTCTTGGAAAAATATCATGCCAGAATTTCTTTCTCCCAAAAGGGAGAAACAATCCTAGAATTTGACAGTGGTCATCAAAACAGCCAATTAAGTGAATTAAATGTCCCTTTGACGTCTTTTATTTGCTCTATCTCTGGCAATACTAGAGCTGATTCTGGAAACACTGATCCTTCGTCTCTATTGAATCAGCTACCACCCTCCTCATGGGCAAAATCTTTAACTGATATTGGTGAAATTCACAGTGCTCCTCCCATCAAGATTCAAATAGATCCCTCAAAACCCCTCCGCAGAATCAATCAATACCCTATAAGTAAAGAAGCCCTCCAAGGTATAAAGCCTATAATAGAAGATTATAAGGCTCAAGGGCCAAGGGCAGAGGTTTGTACAGGACCTCCAAGCAATAAACAACATTGGTATCCCTTGACACCCTGTATTTCCTAACCCTCACATGCTACTAACATCTATTCCCCCTGGGAGCAAATTCTTTATGGTAATTGATTTATGTAGTTCATTCTTTAGCATTCCAATTGATGAAGGTAGTCAATCCATTTTTGCCTTCACTGGGGAAGGAAAACAGTCCACCTGGACAGTAATGCCTCAGGGCTTTACTGAGAGCCCTTCTTATTTTTCACAAATCCTGAAGGCTGATCTGGATGATATAAAGTTCCCTAGGGGTTCTATTTTGTTGCAATATGTGAATGATTTGCTTGCTCTCCCTCCCAAGTCTCCTCACAGGAAGACAGCATCCACTTGCTAAAGTTTTTAGCCTTACAGGGACATAAGATTGCCAAGGAAAAATTGTAGTTTGCCCAAACCTAGATTTGATATTTATGGCATCTGATATCAGAACAAGGGCTACACCTAGATCCAGATAAGCTTCATGGTGTCCTAAGTTTCCCAAAACACAAAACTAAGCGCCAACTGTGAGGTTTTCTCTGGTTCATTATTTCCAAAATTGGATTCCAAATTTCTCTCTTATGGCCAAACCTCTGTGTATTTTACTAAAGAACAACAATCTTGACCAAATTTTATGGAAAGAACCAAATGACCTAACCTTTAAGACCTTAAAGGAGAGTTTGATGAACTTACCTGCCCTTGGACACCCCATTTATTAGATTCCCTTTGTCCTCTGTGTATATGAAAAGGAAGGGAATGTCCTTGGGGTAGTCACCAAAAATCTTGGGACCACCATTGACCCATAGGGTATTATAGCCAGCAACATGACCTTGGGGCATGAGGATATCCCCCTTGCCTTAGAGCCATGACTGCCAATGCTCTTTTGGTTAAGTCCTCTGAGAAAATCATTGTGGGATCTTCTTTAACCATTTTTGAGCCTCATGCATAGATGCCCTCCTGAATTCTCATCACATTCAACATATTTCCACAAGCCGCCTCACCTCCTATGAAATCTTTTTGTTAACTCCTCCTCATATAACTCTTTTATGTTGTAATAACCTTAATCCTGTTACTCTTTTCCCCTCCATTACTGATAAAATCACTCATTACTGATGAATCACCCCCTAACTCCTCGTGAAGACCTGCAGGAAACTCTTTTGGGTAACACTGACTTCTCATGGTTTACTGATGGTTCTTATTTAAAAGATGTCAATGGCAAACATTGTGCTAGGTATGCTATTGCCACTCCTTTTGATATTGTTGGGGAAGCACCTTCACCTAAGGCTACTTTGGCTCAACAGGCTGAATTATACGCTCTTACATGGGCTTGTACTTTAGCCAGGGGCAAAACTGCCAGTATTTATACTGATAGTAGATATGCTTTTGGAGTAGCTCATGATTTGGGAACGTTGTAGAAACAACACGGCTTCTTCACTTCCAGCAGAAATAAAATTAAAAATTGAAGGATGTAAATTATGTTAAAAATTTAATATGTTAACACCTTAAGGGGCAGTTGGGGCGAGTCTTCTATGAATAGAGTCTATCGATCCCAACTGACTCTGTTCGCGGAAGACTCACCCTAAACTGTTCAGAGAAAATTGAGAACAAGGGAGTGCTACAGAGGGATAAGTTTGGGAGGGTCGGGGTGGAGGGGGCCCAGATGGGGACATGTGTGTGCACCTTGATAGCTGTTTCGCGCCATAAAATGTAACTGTCTGAATGTTTTGAATTAACCAATCATGTAAAACCGCGCCAACCTTTTCCCGCTTTATGCTCCCAAATCCTATAAAAGAACTTGCCCCCTAAGGCTCGGGGTCGACCCCTCTGTCTCCTGCGAGAGACACGAGTCGACCCGGAGCTCCGTTCAATAAACCTCTTGCGTTTGCATCAAGTTCGGTCTTCTGTGTCTGTGGGCCCGCGTCATCCCGAGACCTGGTGAGTTGGGATTTCCCTCCCCTTCCCCTTGGGAATCCAACATTTGGGGGCTCGTCCGGGATCCACGCGGTAACCCCAGACTCCGAAGACCCCTTGGAGGTAGGCCTGAGTGACTGAGTGTGTGAGTGTGTGCGGCGCCGCAAAGTATTGTTTTATTGTTTTGGTTTCAGTATCGGGCAGCCGCCGCTTCGGGCCGTGAGGACCCAACGGCTGCAGTGGCAGACGTGCTAGGGACTGCAGGCTGCAACCCTGGGGGACGCCCCAAGGGATAAGGGGAGTCAGGAAAGCCTGACCAACCCCCCTTCCAGGTGGGAAAAGGAGCGATACCTTTTCCCGGGGAGGACTCGGAAACCCCTCCCGTCTGAAGCCGCCTTCGGCTGGCTTGTAGAGACGCCTTCCGGGCAGGGTTGTCTGTGTTTTAGTGTGTCTTTAGTGTTTATTGTTCTGTTTTTGTTCGTTACGTGGACCTCATTTGACGGGATGGGACAGACTATGACGACCCCCCTCTCTTTGACCTTAGACCACTGGACTGAAGTGCGAGCGAGAGCGCACGACTTATTGGTAGAAATAAAGAAAGGGCGCTGGCAGACTTTTTGCACCTCTGAGTGGCCCTCCCTCAATGTGGGTTGGCCCCCTGAGGGGACGTTTAATCTAACTATTATCCTCGCGGTGAGGGCTATTGTTTTCCAGGAGAGACCGGGGTCCCATCCTGACCAACGACCATATATTACAGTGTGGCAGGATCTGGTGCAGAACCCACTCCCGTGGGTTAAGCCATGGGTAAAAGCAGAAAAACTAAGCCCCCGAGTCCTGGCGCTGCAGGATGCGGAGACACGACAAAAATCGAAATCAACTCGAACAGCGGAGTCGGAGACCCCTTCGGCCCCCCCCCGGGGTCTACCCTGAGATTGAGCCTCCTCCCGAATGGCCCCCTTTCTCGCCTCCCCCTTACCCCTCCCCCGCTCCAGGATCGCAATCAGGACGGAGGGCGACTGGCTCGGGTCCCTCCGCTGGAACCCGAAGCCGCCGCGGAGCCACTCCGGACGGGCCTGATACCACGGTGGCGCTCCCGCTAAGAGAGTATGGAGCTCCTGCGGGGCCCAACCAGCTGTCACCCCTCCAGTACTGGCCTTTCTCTTCCTCAGACCTGTATAACTGGAAAAATAACCATTCCCCCTTTTCAGAAAACCCCGCCGGATTAACCGCCCTGATAGAGTCCCTAATGTTTTCCCATCAGCCCACTTGGGATGATTGTCAACAGCTCTTACAGGCACTCTTTACCACGGAGGAGAGAGAAAGAATCACACAGGAAGCAAGAAAGAATATCCGAGGCACCAACGGGCAGCCGGCAACGATAGCTGAGGCGGAAGAAGGGTTTCCGCACAACCGGCCCAATTGGGACTATAACACGGCTGAAGGTAGGGAGGCGCTGTCCGTTTATCGCCGGGCTCTAGTGGCGGGTCTCCGAGGGGCCGCAAGGCGGCCCACCAATTTGGCTAAGGTAAGAGAGATCCAGCAGGGGCCCACTGAACCTCCCTCCGTTTTCCTAGAACGATTGATGGAGGCTTACCGCAGGTATACGCCCTTCGACCCATCCTCGGAAGGGCAAAAGGCCTCTGTCATTATGGCCTTTATTGGACAGTCTGCCCCAGATATAAAAAGGAGATTACAAAGGCTAGAAGGGCTGCAGGACTACGACTTGCGGGATGTGGTAAAGGAGGCTGAAAAGGTGTATCATAAAAGAGAGAGTGAGGAGGAAAAGCGAGAGAGAGAAAGAAGGGAGGCTGAAGAGAGGGAAGATAAGAGAGATAGGAGACAAGAGAAGAAACTGACCAAAATACTGGCCGCAGTGATAAAGGCGACAGGGCCAGATCATAGGCAGTCAGGGAACCTGGGCAACGCCCCACGACCAGGCTCGCGCAGACGACAGCCCTAAGACAAGGACCAATGTGCCTATTGTAAGGAGAGAGGACACTGGGCAAGGGAATGCCTGGTTCCTTGCCGGTCTCCTTGGAACACCCCTCTTCTGCCTGTAAAAAAGCCTGGAACTGCTGATTATAGGCCGGTCCAGGATTTGAGGGAAGTGAACAAGAGAGTGCAGGACTTACACCCTACTGTGACTCAGCTCCCTCCCCCCATCACGGAAATGGTATACTGTCCTGGACCTGAAAGATGCATTCTTCTGTCTGCGGCTGCACCCAAAGAGCCAATTACTTTTTGCTTTCGAGTGGGCGACCCTGATATGGGGATCGCTGGACAAGACTGCCTCAAGGGTTTAAAAACTCCCCCACCCTGTTCGATGAGGCCCTCCACAGGGATTTGACTGACAATAGGGTTAAAAACCCTCAAGTGACTCTTTTACAGTATGTAGATGATCTACTGTTGGCGGCGGAAACCCCGGGAGACTGTGAGGAAGGAACCAAGCGCCTCCTGGCCGAGTTGGGTGAGTTGGGGTACCGGGCGTCAAAGAAGAAGGCACAATTGTGCCAGGAGAAAGTAGTAACCGACGCCCGGAAAAAGACTGTGACTCAGATCCCGGCCCCAACCTCCGCTCGCCAGGTAAGGGAATTCCTGGGGACAGCCGGCTTCTGCCGATTGTGGATCCCAGGGTTTGCTACCCTGGCTGCTCCACTGTACCCATTGACTAAGGAAAGTGGGAACTTTGTCTGGACTCTAGAGCACCAGAAGGCTTTTGAGACTCTAAAACAGGCATTATTAGAGGCACCCGCGTTGGCCCTACCAGATTTGACCAAGCCCTTCACCTTGTATGTAGATGAAAGAAAGGGAATCGCCCGGGGAGTCCTAACTCAAGCCCTTGGGCCCTGGAAGCGCCCAGTCGCATATCTATCAAAAAACTGGATCCGGTAGCCAGTGGATGGCCCTCCTGCTTAAGGGCAATCGCCGCCACTGCCCAGCTGGTAAAAGATGCAGATAAGTTAACTCTGGGCCAACAGATAACCGTAGTAGCCCCCCATGCCTTAGAAAGCATTATCAGACAGCCTCCAGATCGATGGATGACTAACGCCCGGATGACTCACTACCAAAGTCTGCTCCTAACTGAAGAGAATTACCTTCGCCCCACCGGCCATCTTAAACCCGGCCACACTACTGCCAGAAGCAGATGACCCGACCCGATCTGCCAGACGAGCCATGGGCTGGAGCCCCTAATTGGTACACCGGCGGCAGCAGCTTCATGGCAGAAGGTAAGAGGATGGCTGGGGCGGCTGTGGTAGACGGGAAAAAGACTCTGTGGGCAAGCCGCTTGCCGGAAGGGACTTCTGCACAAAAGGCTGAGCTTATCGCCCTGACACAGGCGTTAAGGTTAACTGAAAATAAGACTGTGGCCCAGGTCATCAGAAAGGCACCGACCCCATAGCTCAAGGGAACCGCCTAGCCAAGCGGGCGGCACTAGGACCTATGGTCCTGGCTCTCCAGGGAGCTAAGGTCAGCAAAGCTGCCTCCGGTGGGGAACTAACTAAAAAAGAGAAAGTCCTTTCCGTTGCAGAAGGGCGAGAATATCTATCACATCTACACCGGCTAACCCACTTGAGCCCTCAGAAACTAATTGAAATTATCCAGGCCTCCCCGTACCAGGTATAAAAATTGTAGAGCCTGCGCTCTCACAAACGCTGCAGTTTCCAAATGCAGCACGGGACACAGACTCCGGGGAAATAGGCCAGGAGCCTTTTGGGAGATAGACTTTACTGAAATCAAACCGGCCCGGTATGGAAATAAATATCTTCTAGTATTTGTAGATACCTTCTCGGGATGGGTAGAGGCTTTCCCCACCCGAAAAGAGACTGCCTCTGTAGTAGCCAAGAAGATATTGGAAGAAATCCTCCCGAGATTCGGGATCCCAAAGGTAATTGGATCTGACAACGGTCCTGCATTCGTTGCCCAGGTAAGTCAGGGACTGGCCAGTCAACTGGGGATCAATTGGAAATTACATTGTGCTTATAGACCCCAGAGTTCAGGCCAGGTAGAGAGGATGAATAGAACAATTAAAGAGACCCTAACTAAATTGTCTATGGAGACCGGCGATAATGACTGGACAGCCCTCCTGCCCTTTGCCCTGTTCCGCGTCCGGAACACCCCACAGGGACCCTTAAAACTTACACCCTTTGAGATCCTCTATGGAACCCCTCCCCCTTTGGCACAAATAGGGATACATGACCCTGACATTGTACCTTCTATACCTTTGTCAGCCCGCTTGAAAGCACTCGAGGCTGTCAGGCGCGACATCTGGAACCAGCTAAAAGAGGCTTACCAGCCTGGTGATCTGCTCATACCGCACCAGTTCCAGGTTGGGGACTCTGTCCTTGTGAGACGACATCGGACGGGGTCGCTAGAACCACGCTGGAAAGGGCCCTACGTGGTGCTCCTCACTACACCCACAGCAGTCAAGGTGGACGGTATAACTTCTTGGGTTCACGCCACACACGTGAAGAAGGCACCCCAGAATGCAGCAGATCTTTGGAAGGTGGAAAAGACTGATAACCCTCTTAAGCTGCGTTTGCGTCGTGGGGACGGCAGACAGACCGTCCAATCCTAACCCCCACGCTCCTCAACTGCTCACGTGGCAAGTCGTCTCCCAGGTAGGAGATATAACATGGTCAATCCAAAAAACTGCTTCCCCTTGGACATGGTGGCCGGACTTACACCCTGACCTTTGTAAACTGGCTATAGGAACCCCCGACTGGGATTTCATGGGTCGACGAGGGGAGGGCAAAACAAGCCGGAGGATGCCACTCCCCCCATCGCAAGGGTAAACTAAAGGCATACCCCTATTTTTGCGTGCTTGTGCAGTTAGTGCCTAGAATTTACTATCATACTGCCAATAGTTTCGAAGATGAGTTTGATCAGAAATCTATACTAAGGAAAAGAGAACCAGTATCCCTCACCCTAGCTGTGCTCCTGGGACTGGGAGTTGCCGCGGGCGTAGGAACCGGCACTGCAGCCTTAGTTGCAGGGGAGAGAGGATTAACTGCCCTGAGCAATGCTATAGATGAAGACCTCAGGACTTTAGAGCAGTCTATCTCTAAGCTAGAAGAGTCCCTCACCTCCCTGTCTGAAGTAGTGCTCCAGAATAGAAGGGGATTAGATCTGTTGTTTTTAAGGGAGGGAGGGCTCTGTGCAGCTCTTAAAGAAGACTGCTGTTTCTATGCAGATCACACAGGAGTAGTCCGAGATTCAATGCAAAAATTAAAGAAGAGATTGGACATGAGGCAGCGAAGCAGGGAGGCCCAACAAAGCTGGTTTGAATCCTGGTTCACTAAGTCCCCCTGGGTGACGTCCTTACTATCCTCCCTAGCAGGGCCTTTGTTAATTCTTTTTCTACTTTTGGTTTTTGGCATAAGAAAAAGAGTCAATGCAGTGCATGCTATGATGCTCCAACGCCATTACCAAGCTCTCCCACGCCATGAGCCGCTTAGTAGACACCGAAAACTAAGTTCTAAGATTAGAACTAGGGACAAAAGAAGAAGTGGGGAATGAAGGATGTAAATTATGTTAAAAATTTAATATGTTAACACCTTAAGGGGCAGTTGGGGCGAGTCTTCTATGAATAGAGTCTATCGATCCCAACTGACTCTGTTCGCGGAAGACTCACCCTAAACTGTTCAGAGAAAATTGAGAACAAGGGAGTGCTACAGAGGGATAAGTTTGGGAGGGTCGGGGTGGAGGGGGCCCAGATGGGGACATGTGTGTGCACCTTGATAGCTGTTTCGCGCCATAAAATGTAACTGTCTGAATGTTTTGAATTAACCAATCATGTAAAACCGCGCCAACCTTTTCCCGCTTTATGCTCCCAAATCCTATAAAAGAACTTGCCCCCTAAGGCTCGGGGTCGACCCCTCTGTCTCCTGCGAGAGACACGAGTCGACCCGGAGCTCCGTTCAATAAACCTCTTGCGTTTGCATCAAGTTCGGTCTTCTGTGTCTGTGGGCCCGCGTCATCCCGAGACCTGGTGAGTTGGGATTTCCCTCCCCTTCCCCTTGGGAATCCAACAAAATGACCCCTATGTTCAGGAATTCTTGGATGCTATACTCTTACCTGCTGCTCTAGCTATTGATAACATCCTAGGGCATCCTAAACTTGACTCTCAGGAAGCTAAAGAAGATCACCTTGTTGACATTTCTGCAAGAAATGCAGCCCTTAAAGCAATCAATAAGAGCCAAGCCTATGTCATGGTCCAAAGGGATATTTCCCCAAATGATAACTTAGAAAAACTTGCTAGAGAAGCCCAAGAACTGGTCTCAGAAAAGGAAAAACAATATTGGAAATTCAGCAATTGTTGGTTTGGTATAAAGAGAAAGCTCTGGTTTGGACTAAATAACAACCTAGTCCTATCAGAGACTTTAAAATTCCCACTCTTAACCACTGTACCTGCATTACATCGTTGGCCTAATGACAAAATGATAACATTCATGATTCAATGTTGGTGGGGAAATATTAACCAGGGCACAAAAAGTGTCTACCTCACTTTTCCCACTTGTGCAGAATACAATCAAAGGAAGCCTGTTTGTACCACTCCTGGACATTTTAAACTGCTTAATGGACCATTCGAGGTTTGGCAAATGGATTTCATACAACTTCCTCCATCTCATGGATATAAATATGTTTTAGCCCTGGTTTCTATGTTTTTCACTGGACTGAAGCCTTCCCTTGCAGACAGACTACTGCCTCTTCTGTGGCTAAAGTCCTTTTGGAAAAGATTATGCCTACCTGGGGAACTCCTCTCGAGCTTCATAGTGATTTACGAACTCATTTTACTTGTCAGGCACTTTGACAAGTCTCCACTCTTTGGCAGATTTTACAAACACTTTCACTGTGCTTACAACCCTCAATTCTCTGGTTTAGTTGAATGCACTAATAATACTATTAAGACTCACTTGGCAAAATTTGCAGAGACCCTCCAAATACATTGGGCAAAAGCATTGCGGTTGGTTCCTCTAAATTTCACATCCACCCCCTTCGGAACTCATAAACTCTCACCCTTTGAGACAGTCACAGGACGCCCAATGCACTTGGCTCTTGCCTCTTTTTTCTCACAGCTGATAAAAAGAGATATACTCCAATATTGCAAAGGCCTAATGGCTTCTATTAAAAGTACCCATGTTTTAGGGGCCGCCCCAGTGGAGTGGTGGTTAAGTGCGAGCCTTCCACTGCGGCGGCCCTGGGGTTCACAAGTTCGGATCCTGGGTGTGCACCGAAGCACTGCTTATCAAGCCATGCTGTGGCAGCGTCCCATATAAAGTAGAGGAAAATGAGCATGGGTGTTAGCCCAGGGCCAATCTTCCTCAGCAAAAAAAAAAAAAAAAGAGGAAGATTGGCAACAGATGTGAGCTCAGGGCTGATCTTTCTCACACACACAAAAAATAAAATAACCATCTTTTGGTAGAGCAGTCTTTTCACAGTGAGATCAAGAAAGATGAAGACCTCAAGCATCACACTTTCCAACCTGGAGACTTCATCTATTGGAAAAGACACCTCCAGAAGGACTCTCTTAAACCTCACTGGAAAGGCCCCCATCAGGTGCTGTTAACTAACCCTCGTGCCACAAAACTCCAGGGAATAGACTCTTGGATTCGTGTGACACATCTAAGGAAAACACCAAACCCTGACTGGGTCACATCATCTGGTGACCTGAAAGCAAGGATTTCTCAGAATTGAAGCTGATGACATCTCGTGAGACAGCTTTCCCAAGATGTCCAGACCAGGCCTGTTGGAATTTTGTCTGCCAGATCTTTGATGATGACATAAGCTTCAGATAATCTCCAATGCCTACTATCTTGATAACATATGGATTTTAGAAAAGAAAAATGCTGTGAGTTCTCCCTTCTACCCCTCCTTGTTCCTCAAATGTGGCCTCAATGGGTTTCCTATCTGTGCACGTCCCCTCTGATGTGGGACACAACACCGAGGAAAAGTCCTTCCCGGCACTGAGGGACAAAGAGCTGCCGAAACCAGAAGAACCTGACTCTTGATCAGTGATGCTTTCAGACAGAGATCTTGATCAAAAGGGGAAAATGTGGAAATTAGTTAACAGAAACCTCGTTAAATTGGAGTCGGGAGGCCAAAACAGGGAGCTCTCATGCCCTATGGTGATTGCAGAGCCCAAGAAGAAGAAAGACTTCCTCTTCTTGATCGGCAAGGATCTCAGCCGAGGAGAGACCATCACAGCTCAGCTAATGAAAAGCCGCTGCATCTGAAACTCTTTGTTTACAATAGCCCTTCAACTTCCTCTTCCCCTCTCTAAAAGAGTTTCTCCTCCCTTGCTGGGGAGGTGGGGGGGACTTGCATGTGGCTCGCCATGGTTGCAGACCCTGAATTGCAATTCTTTGCTGACCTCAAACAAACTCATTATTTCTGGAGAAATAACTGACCATCTAATTGTCTAAAGTCAACAGGATAAAGACCAGAAGTCAAAAATCCTTAACCCTAGTCCTTGTCTGTCACTTTTTAGATTTGTAACTTTAGATTGACTAGTTAAGTTTTTGGTTCAATTCTCATATTTGTTAAATAGGAGACTTGGAAAAGGAGTTGGAGGTAGATACACTCAAAGGTCACTTTCAGCTTTAAAATTCCATGATTTTACATGTAAAGAGCAGATTCAATTTAATTTATATTGTTATTTATTAACAACAGTAATTAAAATGTTATTTGGAGAATGATGATTGATTCAGGAGTGGTTTTGAGATTTGCTTTATTCAGGTACATAATTAGCAGGATGGGAGGGAGGCACACAGACTAAGAACTATTTGTATTACAAAATTAATTCAATTACCGTGTAATAACTAAATTATTTCCATGCTTAGTGCTATGTTCATAGAGGGTGTTCAATAAATATTAACTGAATGACTGATGTGATATCTTAAATTGACTTGATTGACCAATTAATAACAATTAAATTTGCTAAAGCAATCAGATTGGGTGTAGCTTACTTTTGGCAAGAAAGTGGAGGTATATCTACCAATTCGATTGGCTTCCTTTTTATCATTTCACTTGTTTTTTAAGACATCTCATCATTCAGGTGGCAAGACTGAACACTTCTTTGTAAAGTCAATCTAATTTTGACAGCAAGTGCTGGTCAAAAGCACATATTAGACCAACTGGGGCTGCCCCTACCTGGAAGAAGGGACAGATCTCAGGGGCTCAGGCCTCAGGAAAAGCCCTTTGGCTATTACTTAATTTATCAGTAAGGCATTTGTTCGTCCAGTTCACATGATGTTCTCGGGTCCCTGCCTCTGCAACTTTTGCACAGGCTTGGAGTAGAAGGCTCTTTAAAAAGCAGGCATTTCTCTGTGAGGTCTTGCCACTTCTCAATGTGATGCTAGAATCAAAGTGTCAGTCTTCTGCTTTCCCAGCTCTCAGACCTCTGGCCCTTTGCTGGTCTCCAGGAATCCCTTAGAACTAATTCTAATATCTCCCTCAGCGGCACTAGCTCTTCAGATAACTATGAAGATAATTTCACGTAATCCTTTTAGTGAGTTTAGGTTTTGAAAAATTTAATACTTTTATTTACATACTACTTTACCAAACACTTATATGCCATATGTCAATTGGTCACTGTGACCACCCTGTAATATATGGAATGCAAGCATTATTAATAGTATTGCTAATACTATTTGTAATAAGATAAACATACAATCAAGATATGTTAAATGACTTCACAGTCTCAAAGTTATTAAGATACAGAAACAGGAATGAGGGTTTCAGATTCTCAGGTCAACCCCTCCACCTCTGTCACTCATCTTGCTGCAAGTGGCCATTGGCTCACTTGCAGGAGAAATTGAATGAGCTAAGCTGTCAGGACAGGTGCAATTAAAATTTATTCGACTGGAGATACAGAGGAAATACCATTTCTTAGACACCGAGAGACACAAAGGATAGAAGGGCCAAACAATGAATCAGCTGATAGAGTAGGATGTAAAATTCCTCTTCCAAATACACTTCTTTGTCATCTTCACAGTCCCCACAGGAATTAGCTTGGTAGAGCCATGAGTTTTAACACCTTGAAAGTCCAACCTGAGAAAGGAAGACACAAAGAAAGCTGTAGAAACAAGTAGCTTGACTTTAATTTAAATCTTAACACCTCAGCACCAAAATCTTAAACTCATACCGTAATGTCCCCAAGTTAAAGTATTGTGTACACATTTGTGGAGTCTTGATTCACACCTGAAGCCTCCCGTGGGAAATAGATCATGTTTGTCTTATTTCTGTCAGAAAATTCTTGTTTGGCTTCTGAAAGGAACTAACAGTTTAAGATTCTAAGTATTAAATGTAGTTCCCAACATGAAGCACACCTCCAAGAAAATATGCAATTACACCAAAATTTATACAGTGCTTTCATCCCTTAAAACAAGATATTGAACGTTTAACTGGATTACGTTCTGACACCAGGCCAGATAACGTTTAGGCCTGTGCACCGAGTTTACCCCTTGGTTCCTCACCCCCAGCTTCCAGACCTGCTGCCATATCCCACTAGCCTACCTTGGAATCTCCATTACTTGGAGGTGGCATATCCTGCTTTTTTCTAGATTTCCTGGAGATCACTCTAATCAAGTTAAAAAACGTATATACACCCATACATATACGAATATATATAACGTAAGTCAGTGGCCCAACAGGGAATCCAATTATGTGATTTTTTTTCCATCCATCCACCGCCCTCACAGTCATCAGTGATAATTCAGGCGATCCCTTTCCTACATTTGAGTATCCAAGGTGGCAGAAAAATGTAATCAGATGGTAATTTATATTTTGTTTTCTCTGCTGTGGAAGAACCAGAAAGACTAAGAGCTAATTGCACTTTGTTTTCTGTATTTTCTCCCCTGCCACTCCAGAAGATAGTGTCTTGTTTTCTCATCTCAAGGACTTTTGTACACAAACACCTTCCTAGCATTCATGAAAGTCTAAATAAATTGAGGTGTTTGTGGTAAGGAGACAGAATTCCTCCTTTGGTGGAGCAGTCAGAGCAAGACAATGGGGAGAACGTTTGAGGCTGGGAAAGAGGCAGTGTTTGGAAATCACAAACATCCTCACAGGGGCTTGGGGCAATGGCAAAATTTCTAAGAAGAATGGATGCACAAGACTCTGAGGGAGGCTGGGCTGTGGCCCCTGGCCTTGGCAATGTTCCTTTTGTCCAAAAACAGCATAGAAGTAGGAGAGACACCAGATATCACAGAACGATTACGATTTCAGTAACGAGCTCATGAGGATCATCAGTATAGATTGAAACTGGAGTGGTCATTCATGAATGTTTCACTGTGGAATCTTCTAGATTTCCACCATTTGGAATCTTCTAGAAAGATTGATGTGAAATTTACCTTCAGGGCAGTGTGAAGCAGACATGGTGTCAGATTTAGTTTAATTTAAAGAAATAAAGTATCAGAGACTTTCGCACATGTCTATAAATGTAGCTACACATTCATATGTACTTTACTATGTTACCACCCCAGGGCTGGCAAAGGACTCGACTTTATATTCCCTCCAGAGTGTGTGCCTGGCACCACATCCTCTGAACACTTTGTTCATAAAGTCCCTGAAACTGGTAGTGATGTATCCTTATTACTTTTAGAGGAGAAAAAAATTCATGATACTTACATTTTAAAAACAGTGTTCTCCACACCAAACAAACATTTTCTCTTTGACTACCATCTCCTTATAGGACAGAGAAGAAGACTGGAAGGGTGAACAACAAACCAAGCCAGAACTCCCACTGTGGCTAACGAATTAAATTACCATTCAGCAACCCTCACAGTGGGGCTTTTCAATCCAAAATGCAGCTAACACTACTGCAATTATTCTAAATTATAACTTCCTAAGGTAAAAGTATTTTTGAATGGATACTGTGGTAAACTCTTTCATAAAACAAATAACCCCTTTAACATTGGGGGAAGGGATCCAATCTCTGTGTTCCTATAGCAGTTTTTAAAGGAGATATACTATTGTGAAATAAAACTTTGGATTATCATACTAATAAAAAAAAAACAATACTAACGATGCCTTTATTAGAATAATAAAATCCAAGGTGAACCTGGGCCCCTCAATTTCTCGATATCACTTGTCATGAAAAGTAGTGGTACCCCAGGACAGAGCAGCAGGGCTGTGCTGGAATGTGGAGAAAAGGCGGAGAGTGCTCGGCAGACTCATCTTTGATCTTCTCTTTTCTCAGACCAAAGCTCACACCACTGGGGGGTGGGAGGCATTAAAGCAGGGTCCTTCAGCAACTGAGGCTTAAGAAGTGATTGCAAGGACGGTGGGGAAGCCAAAAGCTGCTTTCGTTAGTAAAACCTCAGATCTCCTTGGAATATCTTCCCATCTCCTGTTTACAGCCCGATGCATCCAATACGATCCACATGTGGCCTCTTTCCTACATCACTATCCTAGATTCATTTGTTGAACAAATAAATGAATGAACAAAGGCATACTCCAATGACCTAATGTTTTTTTACTGATAGTTGGGACTGTAAAAGAAAAAAGACATAAATAAGAAATTCTTAACATAAACAGTCAGATTGACCGTTTATGGGGAATTAATTTTTTTGCAGTTATGAACAACGTATCAAATAAAAGTCTTAGACAAAGAAGACAGCATTTTCATTTTGGCTTAGCTTGAGTGGGCCCTGGCAATGTCGGACTTTCCCTGAGCCCTGTGCCCCTGGAAAAGAGTGACAGTTAAGAAATCCTTCATCTTCTTGTGTTCTGGGAAATGGCTTACTGCTAAGAACCATCCTTCTCCATAAGGCTTAGGTGAGATTCAGAGATGAGCCCTTGTTACATATGACAAGACCAGACACAGACCATGCAAATACCCATTCTTTGTCTCGTGAATGGTTAGCTTCACTGTTTGTCCCCACTGTCCAGTCTTGACAAAATGCCTTCTCACTGAACCAAACTTTGGTCAGGCTTCTCTCCTTCTTCCCGGTCCCTGAACTTTGACCCAGTCTTAAGCTTAAGCAAACATTGTGAGACAGCCTTCTTAATGGCCCCTTCTGAGAGTCCACTGACAAAAAAGAGAAAATTCTCTGCTCAATATCTGATCACACCACCTGCTCATACCTGGTTCTTTCTAGTGTTGTTTACTGCCCCCTATAAAACAAAAGCCCTTTCTACCCGAGACAGTTCTAGAACTTACTGTTGGAGTGCTTTCCCTATTGTAATAGTCTCTGTTTCTCTATTGAGATAGTTCCCCTCCCTGTATTGAAATACCCCCCTTCCCAGATTGCAACAGGCCCCCTTCGTTTATTGTGATAATTCCCCTCTCCCACTGCAATAGTCTATTTGCATCAAGTCTGTCCTTACCTAACTCCAGATGAGTTTTTTATTTGACAGCTCTCATGACTCAGCTAAAACTCAAGCTTAATCATTTGGGTGAAACTTTCAGTGAGTTGAATTTAAACCTTGTTTGGTAATTCTATGAACTTTAGCAAACATTTAGGAAAATTGAATTTACATTGATTGTTATTTTCCCTCAAGCACGCCAAGGGACAAAGCAAAAAAAAAAAAAAATCTCCTGGGATTGCATTGAATCTATAGAAAAAATTGTGGAGAACTAATACCTTAAAAATATTGAGTCTTCCAATCCTTGAATACAGTATAACTCTTCCTTTATTTAGATCTGCATTGATTTCCTTCATTAACGGTGTATAGTGTTTATCATATAGATCTTGCTCTTATTTTGTTAGATGTACAAGTATTTTATTTTTTGCTTCTATTGTAAATAGTATTTTTTTAAATTTCAAATTCCAATTTTTCATTGCTGGTGTATAGGAATATGATTGGCTTGTATATTGGCCTTGTATCTTACAATCTGCGAAATATAAATTATATAATGTAAACTCATGTGTTAAAAAAAGTCTGCACCATTTAAAGGTGCCATCGAAATCTAATCAAACCGTGTACCTCCACCCAGATATTGAATGATTACAAGGATAAGGAACAAGCGATATATTTTAAAACCTGATTTAATTACCATTTCCTGTCCCATCTTATTCTTGGAGTCTAACTAATTGGTTTTATCTTTTATCTGTGGAAATAAATACCCTAAGAGTCTCAATATTTCCTAAGAACGTGTAATGACTGTTGTTATTAAAAAGTATTTGCATCCAACAAACACAATTATTGGCAATCCTTGCCTCTGTGATTGGAATTTGGTGACACTGAGGAGAGAGGGTAGTTTATTTGAAGAAGTTTTGCTTGACTTTGATAGCCATCATTATTATTTTTATGTTAATTGATGAAAAGAAAGTCCTAAGTAAAATGGATCTGCAAAAATGACATGTCCATAAATTCATTGAGAAACCAGCTTCTAGTGGTGGCAAAACCATTTTGTGTTGGAAAATCCTCATCAGTTATGAGGAAGAGAGAGAAGAAAAAACTAGTATAGGTATAGAATGAGAGCATTAAATAGCCTGAAAGTATAAAAATGAAGAAAGTCTGATATGTGTGTGTGTATACTTATATTTATGTACATGAAAATATATATGTATATTATATATATTTTAAAGGTATCTTCTTTTCAGCTTAAAGGTATACTCTTTCACTATTTCTAGATAATTCTCCCAGTTTACACTTAATATATTTTTAAGTAAACTGAGTAAAACAACCACATTCTCTAGTGCTTAATAAAACACAAAAGCAAATTCTAGAAGCAGTTTGAGCCATATGATTTATTATTGTAAAGAAAGTATTCATCAGGGTATCTGCTTTCTTCAGTAATTAAATGTAGAATAAATCTATTAGATTTGATGGTAAAGAGCATTAACAAAGGATATAAGAGACTAACTTCATTTTAATTTCATCCTCAACATTTTTTTTGATTTATATTGGAAATATTACATAAGAAGGTGAACTGAGGGAATGTAGGATATATTTCACCTCTACTTATGAAACATAAAAATGGTGTGAGTTTTACTAATTCAATGTAAATGATGAGGGATGATAATTGGACGCCAAGTTGCCTTCCAAAGTTTGTTTCTTTATTCTTCATGTACTCTTTATGAATTTCTGGCTTCACTGAGAATTAGGAACAGAAATCTCCATGCCCTCATCCAGAAGCATCGCATAGACGAAGACCCCCAAGGTGATGGTAACCAGAAAGACAGACATCTCGGGGATAAAGGCTCTGGGAAAAGAAGCTTGGCCCCAATTGGTCAAATGAAATTTAGATTAGCAGTGGGATAAGGCAGTTGCACAGGCTCTGAGCCACAGGCAAGGTAGATGTCTGATCGGATCAGGGAATGGCACTTGATGGTACAGGCAACTGCATCCGAATAGAAGGTGACTTTCAGAGATCAGCCACTGTGCCTTCCACTCACATGGTGGCAGATATTACCCTCCCACCAAGCAGTACCACTCTGGCCCCACAGCACAGCAGTGAGAGAACAAGAAGAGTCTTCTTTCACACATGAAATGAAAAAAAAAAAAATCAGACCACTTTAGCTCGTGCTTTTTCTCTACAGCATTAGCACTCCAATCTTTTTTTTTTTTTCTTAAAGATTTATTTATTTATTTTCCCCCCAAAGCCCCAATAAATAGTTGTATGTCATAGTTGCACAGCCTTCTAGTTGCTGTATGTGGGATGCGGCCTCAGCATGGCCGGAGAAGCGGTGTGTCGGTGTGCGCCCGGGATCTGAACCCGGGCCGCCAGCATCAGCGAGCACGCACTTAACCACTAAGCCACGGGGCCGGCCCCTAGCACTCCAATCTTATCTGCCAACTCTTCAAACCGTGGAAAGGACATCTACTGAATTTAAGGGATGTCCCTTGTTTGAGGCTTGAAATTTGGATTCTAAAAATGTGAAAGCATTAATACATCAGCCATGGTCTCCGGCTGCATAGATGAGTCCACAACTTTGATATTTGTTTTTACCACTTTACCTTTCCCTCACTTTATTGAGACACAATTCACACGCAATAAAATATACTCACTTAATTGTACACTTTGATGAATTTTGGTAATTGTATACATCTTGTAATCACTACCAAAATCAAGGTATAGAAAAGTTTCCAGCCTCCTAAAAATTTTTCTTGTGACTCTTCATGATAGATCCCCTCCCCTAGTCCTCAGCCATAAGCAACCACTGATCTACTATCTGTCACCATAGTTTTGCTCCTTTAGAATTTCATAAAAATGAAATAATGCAGAATGTAGTGTTTCGTATTTGACTTTTTCACTAGCATGATGTTTTTATGAAATTCATCTGTATTTTTGCATGTATTAATATTTTGCTCCTTTTTACTGTTGACGTAATATGGATAGTCGCAACGTTTACCAGTTGGTGGGCACGGACATTGAGTTGGTTCTAGTTTTGGGCTATAATGAATAATGATACATTTGTGTACAAGTATTTGTGTTTTCATTTTTGTTGGGTAAATACCTAGGTGTAAGATTGCTAGGTTATATCATTAACAAGGCTTAATTTTATAAGAAAAGGCCTGTTTTCTAAAGTTCTTATACCATTTTGCATTCCCATCAGCAGTGTATGAGTGTTCCTTGCCAACACTTGGTATTATCAGTCTTATGAACTTGAGTCATTCTTGTGGATCTAAAGGGTTTCTCATTGTGATTTTAATTTCCATTTCCCTGATAACTAATGTTATGAATTGAATTGTGTCTCCCCAAAGATATGTTGAAATCCTAAACCCCAGTACCTCAGAATGTGACCTCATTTGGAAATAGGGTCATTGCAGATGTATGTAGTAAAGATGAGGTCATTCTGGAGTAGGGTGGGCCTCTAATACGACTGGTGTTCTTATAATCTAATGTGACTAACCTAATATGACTGGTGTCCTTATAAGAAGAAGGGATGTGAAGACAGAACCACATGGAGAGAATGTAAGGTAATGATGAAGGCAGAGATTGACCTTATGTAGCAAGCCAAGGAACAAAGGTTGTCAGTAAACCACCAGTAGCTAGGAAGAGGCAAAGGAAGATTTCACTACAGGTTTCAGAGAGAGTACGTCCCTGCCAACACCTTGATTTTGGACTTTTAGCCTCAAGAACTGTGAGACAATAAACTTCTGCTGTTTTAGGCCACCCAGTTTGTGGTACTTTGCTACAGTAACTCTAGGAAACTTATAGAACTAACAATGTTGAACATCTTTTCATGTGCTACTTGGCCACTTGCATTATCTTGTTTTGTCAAGTACCTGTTTAAATATTATGACCATATTTTAATAGTGTTCTTTTTCTTCTTATGATGATTAAGTTGAAAGAGGTCCTTATATATTGTAGATACAAGTCTTTTGTCAAATATATGCTTTGCCAATATTTTCTTCCAGTTTGCCTTGACTTTTGGTTTCTCAGCTGTCTTATGAAAAATGAAAGTTTAAAAAATTTTGTTGAAGTCCATATTATCATTTTTTCTTTTATAGTTTGTGCTTTTTGCTTTACTTTAGAAATCTTTTTCTTTCCCAATATCACAAAAATTTCTCTTATATATTCTTCTAGAAGCTTAATAATTTCAGCTGTTATGTTACTATAATACATTTCAAATTAATTTTTTTGTATGAGTTAGAGAAAGGTCGAGTTTATTTTTTTTATTTCATACAAATATCCAGTTATTCCAGTACAATATGTTGAAATACTACCTTCTCCCCATTGTATTGCATTGACTCTTTGTTCTAGTCAATTGACCACATAAATATGGGTCAATTTCTGGACTTTCTGTTCTGCTCTATGTCATCTGAATATTGAGGAAAGTCCTCTCATGATGAAGTGGTATGATATTAACATGTTCCAATCATGTTGCAGATTTAGCCATACTGTTATCTTCACAGAATAGTAACAATTGGAACCCAGAAAATACTTCAAGGATGCTTGAATATTTTTGCAAACAGATGAATCTGTTGGGATTGGAAGATCTGACCCTAGGAACTCAAGCACTCTCTCAGTGGTAAAATGCCACTTTGAAACTTCTCTTTTTTCTCATACTCAAATGCACTCTTTTTTATTTTTTGATTTCCTTTATTTTTTAAATATGCTTAAATGCATTCTTAAAGAGTTAAAAATATTTTCTCTGTTGCCTGGTTTTATTTAGTACAGAAAGATTACCTTCAAGGAGAAGGTAAATAAACTAAATTATCTGACGGATGTGTTCCTTAGAATGGTTTGGAATGCCATTCATAGCTCAGAGTGTGAAATCTATAGGACGGAAGTAGCAAGCAGAAGAGCACCATCCAGGAGGTACTAGGAGATATTTTCTGCACTTGAGGGGGCATATGTTAATGTTGTTGAATTCCTAAGGAGACAATGAGCTAAATCCTTTCCTGTTACACACAATAAACAAGAGTTGGAGGAAGCTTAGAAAAAGATGCATGAATCTAATCAGTAGCAAGTGTGGGCCAGAGCATTCTGGTTGAGCTCTGCTACACAGCTCACATAATGTGAGATTTGGATTTGGCGGAGATGAGTCCTCAGGTCACATACAGGATTTGTGGCCTTGATTATGTCAATGAGGCTCAGTACCCTGATTTGAGAAAATGGAGCTAATAATATCTCATAGAGTTGTCACGAAGTTCAAAGGAAATGATAAAAATTCTGGTTAATAATGAATCAAATGGCTCAAATCTGCTTCTAGTACATTTTAAATGATTATGTGGCATGAAAATGTTATTTACTCTTATATGAAAGGAATTATACAGAAGAAAGGAAGAGAAGACTTGATTATATGAGTTCCATGACATTTTGCTTTATGATCTTACTTTTCAGGTTAAAATTTTTATGAGATTAAAAGTATTTTTTTGTTTCCGTTTTTCAAACCAACAAACATGAGTTGTTGATATTCTGTTCTTCAGCTGAAGAAAACATGGCTTCAATTGCAGGAGAACTCAGGAATGAGCTTGCTCCACTGCATCATTTTATAGGTAAGAAATGGGCGTTCTGTGAGTTTGTTACTGTCTCCAAATCATCCAGCTGCTGAACGACAATGGTGGTTTCCAAATTCTCACATTACTGTCACTGGTCCAGTAATGAGAAAAGAAGACACAGGAATAGAATTATTCTTTTTGCCGTAACTCCCAAATCCACTCATTAGTACTTGTGCCATCTAAAAGGTAAATCACAGCAAAAATGGTTTAAAAATTACTAAAGCACACCATGACCCTAAGGATCACATTAAAGATTGACACACTGAAATGCAGAATGGTTAGGTACAAGGTACAAAGTCACAACATAATTGAAAATCAATCCTGGACCTGGAACGTGGGTGGGCTGTTGATGTGTTCTTGGCCATCTTTGGAGATAACAGCCTTCTGCAGGGCAGAGGAGGCACCGTCCACCTTGTATGATGTGAATAGCACCCAAGGAACTCATCTCCAAACTACACCCCCTTCACCACCACTACTTCAGTGAACGATGTCTTCTTAGCTGACTTTATGTTGCCTGAAATCATCCCAGTCAGAGATGACTTTATTTATTTATTTATTTATTTATTTATTTATTTATTTATTTATTTATTTATTTATTTATTTTGTGAGGGAGATTAGCCCTGAGCTAACATCTATGCCCATCTTCCTCCATTTTATATGTGGGAAGCCTGCCACAGCATGGCTTGATGAGGGGGGCATAGGTCTGTGCCTGGGATCTGAACCTGCGAACTCTGGGCCTCCGAAGTGGAGCCCACAAACTTAACCACTACACCACCAGGCAGGCCTTGAGATAACATTTTTAATTCTATCTCACAAGTATTTATTGAAATTCTTATATGCAAAGTGTTAAATTAGACTAAAGAGTGCTTGGTGCTGCTTTAAGACATGCTCATTGCCCTCAAAAACTTCTAGCACAATTGGATTGAGCAGATTATACACAAATAAGAACAAGCATGCATAGTTTAATATAAGACAGAGTAAAATAAGCTCTGAGGAAGGAACTAAATGGCACAGGGACTCAAAGGAGGGGATACAACTTTAGTATTGGAGATATCAATGTTCATGGAGAAAGTATTTGAGGAAAGTTTGTCAAGATGAGGAGAATTTCAGGAGGTCTGGAGGCTGAGAGGAAGGCATTCCTACTGCACGTCTCCATCTGGGGGCACATCTTCATGTCTGTGAAACAGAACATGTGTAAATCTGGACTCACGTGATTCTCCCTCTTACGTTCTGTATTGTGGTTAACGACACCAGTGTGAGGGTCTATGGCTACAAACTCGAGATGTGTGTTTAACTTCTCCTCTTTCTCATTCTTCTGTTTCAAATTGTTCTGTGGATTTGTCTCAGAAACATCTTCTGATTAACATTATATACTTAAAAGAGTTCAATAGCTTGACCTCCCACTTCAGTCCATCCTTGTGGTGTAGCCAGCCTTCAAGATAGCCCCCAGTGATGCCCATCTCCTCTTGTTGATACTCTTGTATAGTGCCTTTCCACACAATAACAGAGTTGGCAGACCACGATACAGTACTTCTGAGGTTAGGTTATAAAAGACAACATAACTTCTGTCTTAGTCACTCTCTTATCTCTCTTTCTCTTTCCTGGATCACACCCTGTGAGATAAGCCAGCAGTTATATCATAAGATCCAGAATGGAGAGGCCCATGTGCTAAGTAACTGAGCTCTCTCGTCAATGGCCACGTGAGAGAACCATCTTGGAAGTAGATCCTGCAGCCCCAATCAAGGGCCACAGCTGCTTCTTGACTGAATCCTCACAGGAGATTCTGAGTAGAACCACCCAGCTGAGGTGCTCCTGTTTTCCTGACTCCCAGAAACTGCGCAAGACAATACATGTTTATCATTGTAAGCTGCAAATTCTAGTATATATGGTTATGCAGCAATAGATACCTAATACACTCTTTGTGGCTCTTAGTTATCCCCACTGATGCTAGAGTTATCTTCTTAAAAAAAAAACTCAACCCCTTATTCAGCATTCTATGGTTTAATACTTCTCATATTGTGTTGTGATGATGTCATTAAGATGTGTTTGCGTTTAGTCCAGAACTTGATAAATACTAACCACTCTAACAATTTGGGATACAGAGCAAAATGCATGGAGGAAGAGATGTACGGATTATATTCGAAGAGTCATTTCTCTGGATTATAGAGGAGTAATTGGTGATGCCATGGATAAATCAATATGGAGATACATTAGGGGTTATTGAATGTGAGAAGGGAGGAATTTGTAACAAAACTTAATTAAAGCCAGGAATTTGTGTTATCCATGCCATCCAGTAGGGAAGAGGAACCTGAGGGAATATATCAAAGCACTAACACTTGAAAGGAAAATGCAAGCTAGGAAAGGAAACTTTCTGCACGCAGATCAGAGTCCAAAAGATGTGTGTATGTGCATATGCACATGTGTGTGTGGGCAGGTCTGTGTGTGCATGTGTGTTGTGGGTATGAGAAAGGAAAGACAACCTAGGATTCTTATACTAATATTTGCAACAAAAAGAATTTCCCCAAAGGAATTTGGCTGGGCTCATTCTAAAATCTTGATGCCCCTCCTATTTTTTATAGCAATTGGTCATTATTAGTGTCTCAATTTCTCAATCATACAGCTGGTAATTCCTCTATCCCTTGTGTTCATGGTGCTTTTCAATCTTCTATCTCTTGATTGCTTTCCGCTTGATCCCCGCTGCCTATGAGATCAGAAACAGCATCTCTGAGAACTTTAATGTACTGATAAAGAGAAGGCTGGAAGTCTTCTCCTTCCAATCAGAAATTGAGTCATGGGGCAATGATGTTTGTTCTTAAGACCTTATTACCCTAATGGGACCCACCCAGAATCTTGAATTAAGTGGTAATGTTATTTATTTAGTGGAGAATATTTTCAGAAGTTAGTATTTCCTGTGAAGCATAAAATCTGCACATTATTTAATGTTTGCATATAAAGAATTTGATTTCTCCCTATCTACATACTTTTTAGGAAACTATTAGTCAAATTGGAATTTGAGAACACTAAAACTGTATGTTCAAATTGACCTGGATCACCAATGAGCCATCATAGCAACAACACCTGAGCTGTAATTCTTCTTAAAGGAGCAGCAATTCAACATCTCATATTCCAGCTGCCTGCAATGATGTAATAAAACAAATTGTGAAACTTGATGCTTTACTGTGGGCTGGATATATGAAAGCAAAAACACTAGTCCTTTCTTTTCAGTGACTGATGGCCGAAATTCATTATTGATCGTCAAGTTCACTTTCTTTTGGCAAGGAAAAGGTTAGTGGCCTCTCTCACTTGCCTCTGTCTCCAGGAGAAATGGAAGCTCTCTCTTCTACTTTATCATGCAGAGTCCTTATATCTTGGAATTTCTTCATGCCTTTCCACAACATAAATCAGATTTTTATATACCATTTTTTTTTCAAATTCTGCTTATAGATTTATATAAAAAAGAAACTAATGGGGGTGGTGTGAGATGGGGGTGGATTTTTCTCCTGGCTTTCTTTTTTATTAGCCATCATAAAAGGTGTTTTTTTTTTTTTTTTAATCCACAATTCATAACCAGGAGCAATAACGTAAAAATCAATAAGCAAGAAGTTAGGGTCTCACCAGCCATCCCAAAAAATTTAAAACTTTTTTTCACATCTAGTTTAGAAGATGCCAGTTGAAGGCTAAATCAATGCCTTGATATGTGACTTTTTTGCACTATATGCTGAGGTAAAAGACAGATTCATGCTTCATTTTTGCTTGTACCTTCTGCCAGGGCAAGAGTGGAAAATCCAAAATTAGGCAAATGTCTCCTTCTCACTTCCTAAAAGGGCTTACCTGGTTGTTCTTCAATTAATTGTTAATGTAATCTTGATAAAGCATAGCTGATAGCTAATTTCATTATAATCCCTCCCGGGGTTGTTTGTAAAGTCTTCCGGGTTCTAAGGAATTGGGGTGACATGAGGCTGGGGCTGCAGGAGACAAAACTGAGGGTTAGGAAATCAGGCAATGCTGTCAACAGGCTGAATCCTCGTCAGACCCACCACTACCAGCGTGATAAGCTCCGAGTTACTCAGTTTTCTCAAGTATAAATAAAGATCCTTTCATTTCTGCCTTACATGATTGTTGTGAAAATTAAACAAAATTATATATTAAAAATACCCAAAACTCAGTATGATTAGGGGAACCACTTTCTCACCCACCAATGGCCACCTTCAGTAGATGTTTCTTTCTTCCTTACCTGTCACTATTCTCAAGACGGTCAATTGTGCTTCTATCACTTGGAACCAAAAGTGACCTTACTAATACACATTTTTAAAGGGGAAAAAAAAATACACACAAAGGGAATACCTAACATACGTGAAGATCCTAAAAGTGGCATACAAAGCATTCTAACTACAAAATTTGCTAGTGTATATTGTCAGGCAAACAGAGATTTTGATTCCATTTAAATAAAATTATACCAGTCATTTATTGAGTTGTTTCAACCACTATTTATGTCTATTGTGCTATTATATGTTATGGTGGCTATTTTTTTTTTTTTTTGCAGTAAATAATAAATACTTTTCCTTTTATCCTCAAAATAACCGCAATTTTGATATACACAGAGAATCATTTTGAACACGAACATACTATTTCCTGGGAAAACTTTTGTAAACTTAACCTCATCGGAAGAAGAGCTGGTAACGGAGAGAACTGGAAAAAATTTGCCTTCACTCCCTCCTATTTTTCTTTTCTTTATTTCTCTTTGACCTTCCGATTCCTGTTTCTCACCCCCTGGCAAGCACATGTTTCAGCCGTGGTATTCCATTTAAAACTGCCGCAGGCTTGTAACGCTCCATGTGTTTTCCTCTTCACTATTCTTCCTTTATTATAAATACTGCTATTTTATTTATAAGATTTTAGCAAGCTTCTAGGAGAAAAGACTCTTTCCAAAGTAAGTCACCTTAAGTTGTACACGACAGTGCGAACATTTGCAAGTTGTTATTATTTTAAGAAAATAATATTTTAGAAGAATATTTTATAGGACTCACAGGATGAGAAGCTAGTCTTTTCTGGGGTCTTTTAGAAGTTGAGAGCTAATTAAGTTGATTGGGCTGAAGGATATTTAATGTCTTTGCCATGTACCTATATTATGATCCTTTACTTCTAGATCTTGAATTCTTACAAACCACTTGCTACATCATCGCAAACATGCAGACCAAAGTAGAGTATAGTGGAAAAAATTAATCAGGAATGTCTTCAAACTACTGCAAAATGATAAAGTGTTTTATTAGCATCAGATTCTTTCCTGCTTACTTTATTTTAGACTAGAACTGTGAAAGCTTGTACACTTTTTATTTGGCTTCCTAGAACATATGTTTGGCAGTTCTCAAAGTTTGCTATGCATAAGAATCACCTTGATAACTTGATAAAAATTTACATTCCTCCCATCTCCTCCAGTGTTGATTTTCTGTCTTTCATCTCTTTTTTATGATTTTTCCCTCTGTTCCTTTCTGCTCCCCTTCTTTGCCCTGCCTCTCACCTCGCCTAGCTCCCCATTGGATTCAATAGGTCTCTGTGGGACAAGGAAACTGCATTTTAACCAGCATCTCAGGTGATATAGAAGTTGATGATCCCCAAATCATTCTTTGAGAAGATTAGAGTTTAATCCCTTGTTTACCTGGCAGGGGGAAAGCCCTGACAAGTTGCTACCTATTGGAGTAATAACTGATCTTAAAAGTGGAAATATGAAGAAATGGATAAATACAGGTAGAGATCTACGGTTTTTAGAAAGAAATAAAAATCTTACTATTAGCCGCTTTCCTCTCATACTTATTTGCGCTTATTTACATTTCCACCTCATGGCTCCTGTTCAGTTTAACCTTTAAGACGATTAACACCAGTTGCAACCCAGCTTCCTACTCCATATCTCAGAGTAATTTCCTGAAAATGAGCCCTCGTCTTCCAGGTGCCCCATTCTCCATTGAGGTTCCACCCAACCCACCCTTAGCATTAAGATTGGACCCAACATTGTCCATTTCCCACCGAAGTTCACAACAACCCATCCCTTGTTCACATTTGCCTCTCCTGTGAGCCCAAAACCTTTCCTCTTAGAAAGCATAATTTTAATTATAAAATTGCAATGCAACAAAAAACGGAGAGGCTAAACATCTCTTTCCAGCTGCTTGATGTTCTCTTTGTAAGAAATTCTAAGAAAATGTGAACACATTGTTTTTGTTTTATTTTTTTGAAGTGGGATGTGGCAAAGATGACCTTAATGGTTCCCTCACCCTGACCAAACTTTAGGCAGGCTTCTTCCTGCCTCTACACCCCTGACTTTCCTTTCTTTAGGTCATTTATTTTAGAAAACTTAGTGCAAATTCTGTCTCTGCCTCTTTAAGATGTAAGTCTTTTTAAATGCCTCTTGCCAGTTTTACAACTCAGAACTCTGTTGAGGATCTGGGCACCCTCCTGTTGAAATGCAATCATTAAGGTTAACAGCACTCCTGTCTCTCAACCTCCATCTCCTGGTCTCTGTGGGAGCCTAGGAGCCTAACTACAGTGGACGCCATTGCTCCAAGGTGTAAAACTACCTGTTGTCATGAAGATAAGAGAAAATTTCCCTTTCCTTTAGGCTAGGCCAGTTAGGGAACACAGATAGCCCCCTATCTCTCTACCTCCACCTTCACTCTAGCTCCTAAAATCTCTCCAGCCCTTTGTTTCGGTGGAGTTGACCTCAAACTGAGTTCTGACCTCTGTCCCATATTGTAATAGCCTTGAATAACGTCTTTCTGGCCAGTTGAACTTTGGTGCAATTTTTTCTTTGACAGATACTATATAAACTTTTTGAGATATCGCCTCATTTTACATTAGAATAGTACATGAGACTGTTATTCCTGCCAAGTGAATCTTTTAAGGTGGGACTATCTCTTTATTTGAGAGGATATGTATTTATGACACAATGAAAAAAGAATACTGGTATATTTCTCTAGTACTTACCATCTTACCCATAATAGAATACTTCTTTTAGAAAAGGAAAAATGATTATTTTAATTCCCATTTGGATCCCTGAAAGGAAAGGATCTAACTTTTAAAACATAAACTCAGATGTTCTAATTCCTCCTGGAGATATCCCTACAAGATAAAATCTTTATCATTTGTGGCCCAAGAGGCAGCAATTCATTTTAATGGCTAATTTCAAGGGATTATCATGACCAGCCTTTGAATTCAACCTCTAAAATTGGTGAATTTCATGAACTTTTATTGGTATTTTTTTTCATCATCCAAAATGGACATTTTTAATTTCAGTCTCTGTTAGTTCTGTTGAGAATATAATTGTGTTTATATTTTGTGTGGTGAAAGTTCAGAAGCTTGATTTTTCGCTGTTGTTTTTTACTCTTGTCACTGACTCATGGTTGGATTTTGAACAAATCATATGATGATTTTATTGTTACTGACTTTCCTCCCAAGATGCTCTGGGAAGTGATAGACTACCTGGAAACTGCTCTCTGTCAGTAATAATCAAGAGTGATACTCCTGACTAACCTATATCTAACAAAGAAAGAGAAATGTGTGTATAGGTGTTAGGTTTTAGTGCACAGAGCCAAGGAATGCTGCTTGGTTAATGCTCAGCACGCATTCACATCAGGTCTCCGGAAGCTACTATTTGGTATGTCTAGTGAATGCAGGTGTTTACCTTCTTATTCAACTAGATTAAATACAAATAAGTAAATGAGCACATCAGTAAATAAGTATGTATGTGTCTGTGTGTGTGTATATACACACACCCTTGCAGGACACTTGGTCTTGTCCAAAACATCCATAAAATATTTGGTCCATGCCAAAAGGTACATTTTAATGGGACCAAATATCAAGTGCCTTTTGGTGTGGACCAAATGTCTTACGGATGTTTTGGACAAAACCAAATGTCTGCTAGTCACACACACACACACACATACATACATATAATGATGATTGTTGGATCATGTTTCTTTTGTGTGATAAGGAATAAATGTAGAATGTGTAACAACAATCCTGTGTACCACATATATCATTGAAAATTTTGGCATTGTCTCTACTCCATTGCTTACACATAAGGTAGCCAACGACGCTGGATGTGCAGTTTGTTGTTGCCTTTGCAGGGGTGGTGTCCCAAAAGTCCCAGACGTAGCTGCACACAATGGAAGAAACAATCAAATCATTGAAAAATAACAGAAACAACGGTAGGCGTGAATTATCTTGCAAACTATCACATCAAGACTTAACTAAGGAAAAGACTTTATGACTAAATAATATTCAGTCACAAGTTACACCTGACAATTCAAAAGGAAGTCCTCAAGCTTTGCAGACTGTAATACCTTGGGTTGGTGGGTTTCTTCCCTATGAAAAGCGAAACCTCTTACCTATGTCTGCCATATGTGATCCCAATTTGCTAAAAAAGAAAACAAGAAAATATAAATAGTTCATCCCGACAGCACTATATAATGTGTTTTTCTCTCCTTCTTGGGGAGGCAAGTACCTGAGCTGTTATGCACCTTCAGTAGAATCAGCCAATAAGTGGTGCATTTCGTACCAAAAATCTCCCATAGTCTATTGTGCGTGAGTTCTACATTCTTAATAGTGTATGAATGTCTTTGTGAAAACTAATTTTTCCTTATAACTTATGCTGAACTCAACTCTAGAGTGGTTATGTTGGCTTTTGCCATAGCCTGCCCTGTCCTAAGTGACAAGGGGCAAAGAGATTGCTCATTAACATCCCATATTTTGCTGTTCTGATGTTTAGAGGGAGCACCTTAGATATGAATATGGAAATGATGAAGTATTTTTGCTTGTGCCTAGAAGAATTTCAAGTAATGTTTTATTAATATGATTCCTTGAAAAAAAATCACATTTCCCAAAGGCCAGCATTTTTTAAGTGAGAGTTCAAAGTTCAGGTAAAAGGCAACAAATTCTTAGCGTACATTTATAAATCCTGAACTTGTGGGTGAATAAAATAGATATTAGTTCTGATCAGGGAAGGAAAGACTGTGTTGGTTCTTTGAAAATACAATGATATTTTAAAAGACAAAGAAAATTGATGGTTTGAAAGAAAAGCAGTTTGGAACAGATCAGCAAAAGTGGAGTGCTACACACAGACCCACTTTGGATGCTTTTTTCTATGAATTTGCTTGACAAATATTATCAAGCAGAAACAGAGATACAAATCCAATTCATTTAGGGTCCTCTTTCCTTATAGCCGTCAATCTCCAAATATTTTTTTTATTAATCACAGGAGATTCCAAATGCAGAGTAAATTACATATTTGGGGGATTTCCAATAAATAGCTTCTGCAATCATCAATTTGTTGAAAGATGGAGTTCAGTTGCATTTTCAGTCACAGTAAGAGTGAAAGCTAGGAATCAGTTAACATTAATACTGGACCAAAGTTAATAAAGATAAGGTGGTGGCATCACCCCAGGAAGTGGGGGCGGAGGGGCGATGGGTACTCTGATGGAGGCAGAGAGTGAAAGAGACTGACTAGTTTAAAATGCGGTTACTCTCTGTTATCAATTTAATAAGCATACTTTTTTTAGCAAGAAACATTATAGAACTGTTAACTCTTACAGAAAGGCTGATCTTTATATGTGCACCAGAAAATACACTGTGGGTTTAGAACTTGTCAGAATGATGGATATTCTGCTTTTCAGAGCTTCGTCTATAAATTTCCACGCCATGCTTTGGTAGAAAAAAAAAATTAAGCTCAGTGTCTTATAATAAAATAGGTAAGTAATCAAGCAAATAAATGGTTTCTTATTTTAGTTAAATTGAGTCAACTTCAGTGAGCATCGTTGCATGTAGTTGAGTCTGAGTTTCAGAACATTACTTGGCTTGTCTAAAAACTATGTCCACTAAAATTTATATCAAGATTAGATAACTGTGCCCCACCACTTTGAAAACTATTATTTTCCTCTAAAAAAAATAAGAGGAAAGAATTGAAGTTAAGGAGGAGAAAAGGAGGACGTTTATGGAAATTGTGAGCACAGCGACAACCAAGCCTTTCATATCCATCCTTGCAATCTGATTCCTAAACTTACAGGCTTTTTAGGGGGACAGAAAAAAATGTGGAAATCCATGACGTTTAAACATAAAAAAAAAAACATAAAAAATACAGGTTCAAGTCTAAAATTCTATTCAAAGCCAATTGAGGATCCAAAGGAAAAAAAAAAATTTTTTTCTCAATGACTCCTGATTTCTTTTGAATGACCTTCAGTTACCTGACAAATTGGGAGCTATGTTACCGTCCTCCACACCTGTTCTTAAAAAAACTGTGCTTTAGATACTAAAAAGCAGATGTTTCTAAAAGGTAATTTTCCTGATGTTATGAAAGTGGAGTGCATGTGTATGGAGTTAGGAGGCCCTGCCTCTGAAGGAAGAAGTACATTGTACACAGAAAGAGGCTCTCTCATGGGGTCTCTTAAGTCTCAACTGCCATTTTTGATCATCTCAATTGAGATTTTTCTAGACCCTCAGAGTTCTATGTGATTTACTAGTTAAAGTTGATTTGGGCAATTTGTAAACTCTATGTGTGTATGTATGTACGTATGTATGTATCTATCCATCCATTCATCTAATATTCTGTTCTCAATTCCAGTGTCTGGGGGATTTTTCCACACCACCAAGCAATTCCCATACACCAGCTGGGTGTCCTACAGTTCAACTCAATTCTGATACTCTGTACTTCGATATGGCATCAGATCCCTCAGGTTAAGGGCTCATTCCTACAAGACTGCCCTCCCCCCCACATTCAGATGCCAGTCACCTGTCCAGTGCTTCTGTGCTTCTGATCAACCTGCTATAGACTGGAGGTTCCAATGATCCCCTCCTTGGGTTTGATAAATTTGCTAGAGCTGCTCACAGAACTCAGAGAAACATTTTACTTACTAGATTACCAGTTTATTATAAAAGGATATAATTCAGGAACAGCCAGATGGAAGAGACACATAGGCCAAAGTATGTGGGAAGGGGTGCAGAGCTTCCATGCTCTTTGAATGCACCACTGTGCCGCAATGTCTACATTTTCACCAACGCCAAACCTCTCTGAACCCCATTGTTTTGGGTTTCTCTGGAGGCTTCATTACATAGTCATGATTGATTAAATCATTGGCCATTGGTGATTGATTCAACCTCCAGCCCCTGAGGTCTGGGGGGGTACTGAAAGTTCAACCTTCCAATCACATGGCTGATTTCCTGGCAACCAGCCTCCAATCTTTTTTTGTTTTTTGGTGAGGAAGATCGGCCCTGGGCTAACATTTGTTGCCAATCTTCCTCTTGTTGCTTGAGGAAGATTGTCCCTGAGCTAACATCCATGCCAGTCTTCCTCTATTTTGTATGTGGGTTGCTGCCACAGCGTGGCTTGATAAGTGGTGTGTAGGTCTATGCCTGGGATCCAAACATGCAAACCCTGGGCCACCAAAGCGGAGCATGTGAACTTAACCACTATGCCACCAGGCTGGCTCCAGCCCGCATTCTTAAATGTTTTCCAAAAGTCACATTATTAACATAAGCTCAGGTGTGGTTGAAAGGGGTTTGTTATGAATATCAAGACACTTTTATAGATCTTATCATTTAGGAAATTCCAAGGGTTTTAGGAGCTCTGTGCCAGAAACAGAAAGGAAGACCAAATATATATATTTTATTTTAAATCACAATATCACACCATCATTTACCAATCTATATTATGCACATATATATACTTTTAAAAAATCACTCAATGCAATGAATTGAAAGCTAGATTTTCTTGCCCTTTATTTGAGGTTTCAGGCATCAGAGAGTCTAATTGAGATATTATTCATGGTAGGCTAATACCCACCCCCTCAAGATGTCCATGTCCTAATTTCCAGAATCTGTGAATTTTTTACCTTAAAAAATAAGAGGGACTTTGCAGACGTGATTATGTTAAGGATTTTTGCAATGGGGAGATTATCCTGGATTATCTAGATGGACCCACCACAATCACAAGGGTCCTTATAAGTAGAGTTTTTTTGTTTTTTTTATTTGTTTTTGCTGGGAAAGATTCACCCTAAGCTAACATCTATTGCCAATCTTCCTCTCTCTCTCTTTTTTTTTTCCTTTCTAAAGCCCTAGTACATAGTTGTACATTCTAGTTGTAGGTCCTTCTAGTTCTTCTATGTGGGACACCACCACAGCCTGGCTACTGACAGATGAGTCGTGTGGTTCTGCTTCCGGGAACCAAACCTGGGCTGCAGAAGCAGAGTGCACTGAAAAAGGGTCCTTATAAAATAGAGGCAAGAGTGTATAAAATCAGAGAAAGATGTGATGTTGGCAGCAGAGGTCAGAGTGATGACATTTCTGGAGGGTACCGTGAGCCAAGAAATGCAGAAGGCCTCTAGAAGCTAGAAAAGGCAAGGAATAGAGTACTCCTTGGAGCCTCCTGAAGGAACACATCCCTGCTGGTACCTTGAGTTGAGCCCCATAAGACTTGCTTTTGGACTTCTCCCCTCCGTGACTGTAAGATAATAAATATATGCTGTTGTAAACCATTCAGTTTGTGATCATTTGTTATAGCAACAATTAGAAAAAGCAATTAGAAAATGAATACACTATTCATAGGATATCACTTCCAAGAACTTTACAAGAATGAAATTTGCATTTTCATATTATATTGGAACACAATCTTTAGAGAGGAATAGGTCTCACAAGAATGGACTCTGGTAAAGAGACACTGACAGCTGGGTCAGATGCTGCAGAACATTACTTAAAGTTAGGATTGATGTAAAATACCTTTGAATTTTAAAAGGACATTGTTTAAAGAGAGAATACACCCTTAGATATTATCTCTGGAATAATTTCAAATTTGGGAAATAGAATATATTAATAAAATCTTTATATTATCTTAATTCTATCTCTGACTTGAAGTGCAGGATTCTTAATTTACAAATATCACGGGGAGTGCATCAAACAGTAGGAATCAAATCTTCCAGACTCTGAAACAGAAGTTGCCTCTCTGTAACTCTCTCCAGTTGACAGAATTTCACGGCAATGTACTGAGTCATGACCCAGGAACACGTCCATGTGTCCACATGGCAGCCTCATGTTATAGACTCCAGCTGTCCGGGCTGGGAGAGTCCTGTCAAATTTTAATGAGTCCCCCAAACTTTCTGTGCTTAGGATTCCCTGAGGAACTTTACAAAAACATGACGCCTGAGCTGTACCTCATTCTGATTCAATAGCAATTTTCTGGCACTTGAGCCCAGGAACGTGGATTTCTGTAAGAATCGTTATTTTTCCACACCCAACCCCAGTTAAATAAGCATGGTTATGTAATACTTTCATGTTTTTGACCATCTGTCATGTTTAAATCGCTGTTCTAGTCGCTGTTTGGAGATACAGAGAGGAATAGGCTTGGTAATTGCCTCAAAGAGGAAGGTAGGTCATAAACAACTATAATAAAAGTGAGAAATCGGTGCTACACAAAAGTACTAGCTTGTGGTACAGAATGATGACTGAACGTGCGCTAATTCTCAGGGGTAAAACTAGAGACAGTTTCCTGCAGACGGTGCAAGTCAAGTCAGGCCTGTGAGATTGGGAGACAATATGGCCTCGGGCTCAGGAATCAGACGGCCTTGGATTTTAACTTACAACCCCACCTTGATGCCTTCTTGATGAGCTTCAGTTTCTCCTAAGAAAAATGGGGCAAATGAGATAATGCGTTGATTAATGCATGTGAAGTCCGTAGGCTAATGCCTGGCACATGGCAAGCATTCAGTAAATATTAGTGGATGATGATGATGATGAAGACAAAGATAAGGAAGAAAGAGAGGGGAATTTATTAAGGTTTCAAACAATAAAGATGTATTCTTTTTTTTCTTTCTTTCTTTTTTTTTTTTGAGGAAGATTGGCCCTGGGCTAACATCTGTTGCCAATCTTCCTCTTTTTCTTTTTTTCCTCCCCAAAGCCCCAGGACATAGTTGTATATCGTAGGTGTAGGTCCTTCCAGTTCCTGTATGTGGGACAATGCCTCAGCATGGCTTGATGAGCAGTGAGTAGGTCTGTGCCCGGGACCTGAATCAGGAAACCCCGGGCAGGCAAAAGGGAACACGTGAATTTAACCACTATGCCACCAGGCTGGCCCCTAAAGATGTATTCTTATTCCATCTCTGCCTTTAGCTTCAACAATTCCTTCTCCATCTAGACACACACATACACACACACACAACTTGCAGACGTGTTAACTAAACACTATGTTAGAGACTGGGGATAAAAATCAATGCTGTATAAAACAGACATATCTCCTGCTGCTGTGGAGGTTGTAATCTAGGGGAGAAACATACAAGTAAGTCAATTTGCAAGAATATTAAGTGTGATAAAAAGAGTTATCTGGTGCTATGAAAGCTTGTACTGGGGAATTAGAGCCAGTCAGGGTGGCCAGGGAAGGATCTCAATAAATTGACACATGAGCTAAAATATAGAGGGGTAAGTTGTCGTTATTTGGATGAAAAGGGGAGAAAAAGGCATAACAATGAGAGAGAACCAAATATAGAAAGGCCAGGCCAAGGGAATGCTGGCAAAAGAAAGATAGGTTTTTGTCCAATGAGAACAAAGCAGAGAGAAGTTTGAGATGATGCTGGAAAATAAATAAAGCTCAGATCACAAAGCCTACTAGAGATCGTGTTAGGGATTTTGATCTTCCTCCTAAGAACACTGGGAAGATATTGAAGGGTTCAAGCAGATGACTCAAATGATCAGATTTGCATTTGGAATCTACTATTCTACCTGTACACAGGGAAAAGAACAGTTTAAAGGGTGCCAAAGTAGAGACTGGGACCAGTTAAGAGAATATTTGCAGTGGTCCAGCTGAGAGATGATGGCAGCTTAGACTAGGAGTGGAATGGTGATGTAAGAAAGTGAAGGGATAGAGATAGAGATAGACATAGGGATAGACACAGAGATGGACATAGAGATAGAGATAGAGATATTCTTGTAACTGGATTTGTTGATGAAAAAAAGTATTAAGCATGATTTCTGAATTTATGGTTATCATAACTGGATAGGTGGTGTTGCCTTTGTCTGAAACAGAAAAAAATGAAGCACGTTATTGCTTGGGAGAGATAACCATGAGTTCAGTTTTGTAGATGATACTTTGCAGGCACCCTTGAGACATTGTCTTAGGCTGTTCAATATGCCAGTTGAGTGCTTGGAGGATAAGTCTGAGCAGGACATATAAACGTAGGAATGACCTATTTATAGGTGGCGGTTGAAGTGATAGGCAGGGATGGGATCACCTTATGAGACGTTAAGAATGAGAGAGGTGGGAGACCTAGGAATGAGCCTGTGGAAGTCCCAGTACGGGTAGGGGTAGGGGATAATGAATTTACAGTGGAATTGATACCAGCTCAACACAAGTTTGACATAAGGGAAGCCATATTGTAGAAAATAAACACTACTGTAACTTTGAATGACCTCTGACTAACTAACCCAGACATGCTTTTTGGATTTCATGGCCCCTCCCAGCTTTTATAAGTTGATAACTTTGTTATCTTGAGTTCCTTAGGAATGTGATGATCCCCAGGCAGAGAGTCTATGCTGATAGCCATCATCAATGACAACTGAAGGATCAGGTTATAGGGCGTTGCTCTGGTCTCTGATGCATATCCAGTAAAACTAAAGACTATCAGGAACTAAAAACAGATGGATGCCCCCACCCTGAGACCAGATGCCCCCTCCACCCAGAGACCAGCCCCCTATATAACTGGCCTGTAGTCTTTGTTCTGTAAGACGGTTTTTTTCGAACGTGAGTCGACCATCTTCCCTCTTGCTAGCAAGCTGTAATAAATATTCCTTTTTCTCCTACCACCTTGCCTCTTAACTATTGGCATGTGTTGCAGCAGACAGAAGATCCCCTGCTTTGGGCGGTAACAGAATCACTATGACCTGGTTCCAGTAGTGATGGCTATTCAAGTGTAACTATGGAGAAAAAGGATCACTGGATCCACGAGAGATGTGCTTTTTCTAAACAAGTTGAAAAAACTCCATAAAATAATAAGAGTTTACAATAATGACAAAGAGTATTATGAAAATGATGACCGTGAAATCTAAGATAGATGAGAAAGCTCTTGCGAGGAAAAGTAGATGTGCCAATGAAGACATGGCTGTTCTCTAGCCCACGCTCAGCGCCTTGAAGGTCTTACACATATCCAAAAGCACATTGTTTGACTGGGTACTGTCTCTGCCTAGGATTAAAGAGCAACTCAGTGAAGGAAAGAATTTTAAAGCTCAATTTGGACAGAATCTAGGAGGATTCTGAGATAACTCTTGTAAATGGTTTTGACATCTTATCACTGAGTCCTGAGAGCATTGACTAGCTGGCACATAAAAACCAGTCGGTATCTTCAATGTCATTTCTAAAGAAAAATTCTACATCCTTTCCTTACTTTCTTAGCTTTTCAGAAAAGTTTGGGTAACATGGAGTCTAGATACCCACGACTAGGGCAATTTTTTATACAACCACTTCAATTTACTGAAGTAAGCTGTCTGGGAGAAATAAATGGATGTAGAAAATGTGAACAGCCATGGCAGCAAATGAAAAATTCAGAAATAATGTTGTAATGGAGACGGCCTCTGTGAACATTGCAAAGATGGTTTTAAAGTGCAGTCATGAATTTATTTTCCAGATTTAAGAAACATTAGTCAGAAACACTAACACGTCAAATTGTGGTTTAGAGACATCTCACCCATCTGGTGGGTATATATAGGAAAGATCAAGGTTTTTTATTTCTTTTCCTTTTTTAACTTAAGTTGTGAAATTTTTGTTATAAACTGAACCCATTTCAATAATATCTACCGAAGGAATATGGAGTCATAAATCTCAGGATATGTTACCATAACACAACCAAGGAGTATAAAAAGAAATTGATACAAAATTGAGCAGACCAACCAGTCTTGCCATATGAGTTCAAGTTCTCAAAGTAATGTCAATGCGACCTAGTCTTTGGAACTGTCATTCTAGGTACTAATGAGCTATTAGGGCAGATTCAATACCAGATTATACTTTTTCCTTTCTTTGGCTCTACTTGGCCAATGGACAATTAATTTCCCCCAAAATTCCTTAGTGTTTTGCTTGCTTGTTGTTTATTTTTAGGTGTGGAATCTTATTTTGCCTCTGCTCTTGTTTTTGTTTGTTTGTTTATTTAAAGCAACAGTAGCTCTAAGTTATATGAGAGCCATAATTATCCCCTCTGGTTCGTTTATTTTAAAATGGTAGATCTACTCAGTGATTCAAATGGTAGATCAAAAACTTATTTCCTTGTACTAAGATATGCTGTTTGCAGCAATTATCCAAAGTAACCAACCTTATAAGACTAAAATAGTTATTTACAAATAGTAGTGTTGAGTAGACACAGAATCCAACAGGAAAAAGCCTAATAGTATTTAGGAGCCTAAAAGTGAAAAATGGGAAGAAAGGATGTCTCTTTCAGGATGAAAACAGTTGAGGAAGGCTCTTCAAATGGGAAGTGAGAAATATACTGACTGAAGCAGGTTCATCATATGCCTTTGATCATAAATTACTGTATTGTTTAACTATAATGATAATACCAAGTAATTTAAATAAAAATAAATCTGAAAGACACACTATTAGAGTATGTTGGGTTACTATAAACGGATGTTGAAATCACTTCAAGTTACCAGTTCATCTGCACAAAGCACACACTATTAAGACTTTGAGTTCCTCATTCTCCCTGATACATTCCGTATACTGAGTTCCATGAGTTTTTTATTTTTCCGTTCTTTCCTTTTTTTCTCCTTTTCTGTACCTCTTTTTCTCCTCCATCTCTGTATTTCTGTATGATTCTTTCCATTTGCTTGTTAAGAATTATAGTTACTATCTAAACAAGATCCCTTATTATTCCCCTTCCCCTCTTTTTTTTGGTGGGAGCTGAGTTCTGAACTCTCCTCTATTTCCCCATACCAAGCTCTTTTCAGTATCTGAAGTCATTTTGTTTTACTGTAATCAGGTATTTCTCATAACAGTTAATGACAGCAATGTATTTTTTTCCCATCCCCACTCTGCGGCAAAGTATTACCAGATTTGACCCTATTTCTGCACCACCATCTCTAAAATTTGGTTCTTTAGCCTTGGTAGTGAGACTAATTAAAACTATTATAACATCCGTTAAGAGTCTTTGGGCTTTCTGTATCCTTGTCACCCAACAGCTATGAGAGTTAAATTCAGACTCAAATGATATTTAATTGGTTAAACATATTTGGGTATGTATTTAAAATGCATCTCTTCTGTGGAAGCCTAGCCCGGCACCCCCAGTACCCAAAGCTCCTCTGGGATGTAGGTTCACAGGGCTTTAGGTGGTTGAATTTCTACCAACAAGCATGGTCCTATCTCCCACCTGGCTGGATGGTGTGCTTGTGATTTTCATCACAGTCCCATGTGTTTATTCGTTTAACAAGTGGTTGTTGAGCATCTCCTGTATACTAGACACAATGTCAGTTCCTGGGGCTACCTGCCCTGATCAAGAATGGATAGTTCAATGAGAGGGACAGAGCACATATAAGTTAATACCTCTTTGAGTGCAAGACTTAGAAATATAATTTGACTTAGTTTAAACACAAGTGATATACATGTGTTATACTGTGTTATATTGATGCTGGGGAGCTTCAAAGAATCCAGGTTTAGAAACATGGGTGGATCTCATGGACAAGTCCAACTAGAGGCATCAATAACCAACAGCACACCCAGGACGTTCTCTTCACTTCTGTTGTCAACAATTCTCTGTAGTCTGTGTCTCTCTCGCTATATATACATGAAAGAGGAGAGAGACTGGGGGGGTGGGAGTGGGAGGTGGGAGAAGGAATTTATTCATTTATTTATATTTTAGCAGACCAGCTTCCTCAGGTTTTTGGCTCTAGATGACTGGAAATGTGACTTCTAGCATTTCCCATGCTTTCCTTCTTTCACTTTAGGCACCCCAAAGAGGGTGACATCTCTTTTGAATTCAAGCTCCAAAATTCCTGGAGAAAGATTAGGACTGACCTTGATTCAAACACTCTCTCTCTGACAGATCACCTACAGGTATTATTTATTACTTTTTGCCTGGGGTGGGTGGTGTCCAGGGAATTGAGGAAGATGTGTTATAATAGCCCGTTTTCACTGAAATTATGGGTGGTGACGAGAGGAGAGGACAGATTCCTCTAACAGGATACTTGGCAGATAATAACCTGTTTATCTTATCTACTACACATATGTAAAGAGATATGTGAAATACTGAGAAGTATGTGTAATAATAGGAGACATAAAGGGAGTGTATTAGTCTGCTTGGGCTTCTATAACAAAACACCATAGACTGGATGGCTTAAACAACAGAGATTTACTTTTCACAGTTCTGGAGTCTTGGAATTCCAAGATGAAGGTGTCAGATGATTCAATTCCTGGTGTGGGCTCTTCCTGGCTTGCAGACAGGCATCTTCTGCCTGTGTCTTCCTGTGGCAAAAAAAGAGGTCTAGTTTCTTCCTTTTCTGATAAGGACACTGATCTCATTATAGGGGCCTCACTCTCATAATGCATCTAAATCTAATTACTTCAGAAAGGCCCTACTTCCAAATACTATCACATTGCAGGTGAGAGCCTCAACATATGAATTTGGGGGTATGGTATATAAACATTCAGTTCATTAGAGGGACCAATAGGACCACAAAAGATTTTACCCAGATGTGGGGGGTGAGAGAAGACTTGTTAAAAGTGGTTAAATATAAGACTGTGCTTGAAGCATAAAGGCAAGCTAGCGATGTGAATAAAGGAGACCAGGTGGGAAGAGAATTTCAGGCACTGTGGTCAGTGTATGTCATCAGGTAGCTGTTTAAGAGATACTACTCTGACTGGGGGACAATAATTGACTGAAGGAGAGAAAGAGAAGGCAAGCAAACCAATTAGAGAGGCTGTTGCAACACTTCGTTAAGTAGATAAGAGCAGCCTGGACTTAGGCAGTGACAATGGGGGTGGGAGAGCTGGGTGCAGCTGAGAGCTGTTTAGATGGCACAATGGACACTGGATGATTGTGTCACTCTCCACTATGCTCTGTAACCTCTGAAAAGAAATGCACGAGGAGACTGCTGTGTTTGAGGCTCAGGAGAGCTGTTCCTGCTTCCACATGGGACACTGTAGGAGACTGTTACCCAGTCATCCTAGACATCTTTAAAAAACAGAAATTCAGTACTTACTTGTTCATTACCATGAACTTTTATTTTAGCTCATTGTTGCCAAAAGGAATTATTGCAAAATAAAAAAACATTAATGAACAATTAAATAAAGAGGTGTAGATTTACATCATACAATAAAAAATGAAACCCACTACAGCAAGAATATTTAAACTATTTTCTATACATTCCAAAGGATTGCTCAGCCTGTATTTCCCACACATATTTCATCTACGTGTAAACTATAATTTCCAAGGTTTCTCACCGATTGGTGGTCTAGTAGCTCCAGGCATTTCAAGGAGCATAGCAGATATAAGTGGTATAACAAGTGGCCAGCAAAGGGAACAGCATTAAATACTTCTACCATCACCACCCAAGACTAGAATGGGTCAGATATTCTCAGGTGCTTGTGTCCAGCGACGCTTTATCAGTGGGCACGTTGCATCTTGAATGTTGTCTTTGAAGAAAGGTGTTATGTCTCACCTGGGAAGAATTGGGAAAAGAAAGACGGGCTATCGCTGGTTACCTTTCACATTTAATCAAGTGTTAAAGAGCAACCTCTGCTCATGGAAAATTAACATCATACATTATTAATGTTCACAGAATTGTTATTTTAATATTTTTTAGAAAGAATTTACAAATCTACCAATAAAATAAAACCAATTTGCTATTCAATAAATATTTTAAATAACTATATGTTTTAAAATTATTTTTATTACCCAATTTTACTCTCTAAAGGCCCAAGATTAGATAATAAATTGTACGGTCACCTAAGAATAATAGAATTCATTTGCATTATTATGATTTTATTTTAATTATCATTAAATTATCATTTTATTTAATTTTCATTAAATAACATTCTGAGCTAGATAACAATATTATTTCTATTTTGCTCTAAGAAAGCAAATTCAGAGATTAACTAGGTCAAATGTGTGAATTAGTCTTTATTTTAAAAAGATGTTTCAAAATAAATGCTTATATTAGAAAACAAGTTGAGTTTTTATGACATTTTATACTACAGAAAAATCTTAACATTTCTTCAAATTTCAATACATTTTCTTTTAATAATGAATGCTATATTTGCAATGGGCAAAAACATATTGAGTCAAAAACTTACAAAAGAAGCTATAAACCTTTACATTCCAGCTTGCAGAATAGAAATGGTATATTTTTTGATAATTTGATATATCATGCCAGTAATAGTTTCAACCTTGTAAATCAAAATACACCCCTCTTCTTAAAAGAAATAATAGAAATGTAGTAGTTGTAAGCACGGAAAAAAGAGCTCCCTCATAATCTCCTAATTCTCTTTTTGACAAAGTTCTTATCCCGGATGATTTTTTTTCTTTCTCTGCAGGGCACAACATCTTATAAAAAATTGAAGTGTTTTGTGTTAAGAGTTGGCTTATTATTATTCCTCTTTCAAATTCAGGCAATGAATGATGTAAAGACCAATAAATCAAACAAAATATGTGCGGAAACAGATCTGAGTGAAGGCAACTTTTTAATTTCATCAACATTCCATGCAATTGCTTCAAAAAGTGACTTTCTAAAAGATAAAACTGTATAAAAATTGCTTAAAATATGTATATATTGTCAGTTGGAAAGTACAAGCAAAATTTAATTTGAAACAAGGAAGCATATATTTTTCCCACCTTGCTTCCCTGGTTGCTACTCAGTGGCTGAAATTCCATTCAGGACTTCTGTCAAGGAAGGGAGGACAGCTAGGGTAGTAGACACCAAACTCATGGACCTCAGACTCCATGTGGTGACCATCCATCCTTCTCATCCTGGTCCTCTCCAGGAGATCCCACCTCAGTCAGTTACCCCATCCTTTCAGTTGAAAAAGCCAGAAAACTGGGCATCAACCTTGATGTCTTCCTTTTGCGTCCCTTCCTACACCAGGCATTCTCAGTCTGCCCTCATAAATTAATCCTGAATTCATAACCAGTTCCTCTCAGTGCCACCATTCTAAACTAATCTACCATCACATCTTTCCTGAATTTCTGAACTCTGGAATAACTGATCTTCCTTCATCTGATCTTATTCTCTGGTTCATTCCCCGTACAGTGCCACAGTAAATGTTTCCAAACTTAAAACTAATTGTGCCATTCCTTTGCTTAAAATATCCAACGATTGCCCTTTGTTCTGCATGAAGAACTGTCTACTTCTCCAGGCTTCTTGTTCCAACACCCCTTTACCCTCTTCACCCCAGCTACATTGCTGTAGGATTCTCCTACACTGTGGACCCCACACATGCTTTTTTCAGGTTTTTCCCTGCACCTGAAAAACTATCCTTCCACATTCATTGCTTCAGAGCATGTTCCTTTAGGGAAGCCTTCCCTGAATTTCCAGACTATGTCAGGTCCTAAAGAAGAGAGCTTCTTTTTATAGAACTGTTTTTCTTTTAAAACATTAATCATATGTTTTTTTTTCCTTTGGTTTTTTTTTTTTTGGTGAGGAAGATCAGCCCTGAGCTAACACCCAATGCCAATCCTCTTTTTTTGCTGAGGAAGATTGGCCCTGGGGTAATACCCGTGCCCATCTTCCTCTACTTTATATGGGATGCAGTCACAGTATGGCTTGACAAGCAGTGTTCCCGGGATCCGAACCTGCAAACCCCAGGCTGCCAAAGTGGAGCGTGCCCACTTAACCGCTACACCACAGGCTGGCCCCAATCATGGTTTTAAATTGGATATCTGTTAGTATTATTTGATTAGTATACACCATGGCTTCATTTTATTTTACATTTTACTCATCAACGTATCTCCAGAGCTTAGCACAATGTCATCACATATTAAATAAACTAATTTACTTAATGCAATTTAATAAAATGAATGATAAGCAACTAGATGGAAGGATGCAAAATGGGGGTTAAGGAAGCGTTTGTTTTAAGATACAAAAAATCAAGCATAGTAGAGAAGAAAAGATTCAAGATACAAGAAAGAGCACGGTTCTTCATAAAAGCACAGGTTCGAAGATTAGGCTGACATTGGAGAGGCAACACACTTTCCGTTAGAAAAAGGAGAGAAAAAGAAAAGTTAGATTGCATATGCAAGAATTTTTTAAGATTGTGGCAAGAATTTGCTAGTGTACGTAATTAATGAATTCTATTTAGATTTTTCTACAAAGGAGGAAGAGAGGGAAGAGGAGATGGAGGCTCAGAGTTTGGCAGAGCATGGAGAAGGTTTGAAGTAGCTATGGTGGAGAGTGGGGAAAAACTCTGACTGTAGGAGTTACAATGAACATCGGATGGCATCCAGGACTCAATTCAAATAGGAGACTGAATTGGTAGTGGAAGACCCACCTGCTTGGTGATGTGATCTTCATCAGTACCTCTCAGCAGCTCAAGTGTAGGAATGGGGACAAACTATTGGGCTAACCCAAGGTTGGAGTTTCACCACATTGCTATGATGGAAGGACAGAGAATTGCAGATGTTGGTAAACATAAAAGAGCTGTCATTCACTAAAACAATATCTTTCCAAAACCATTGCATTTGCTTCTCTCTTATTTCATTGGAATCTCTTCTCAAATGTCATTTTATCAGAGTTCTTCCTTGATGATTCTATTCAAATTCTATTCTATTCTATTCTATTCTATTTCTGTTTTGACGTTTTATCTTATGATTTATTTTCGTCCTGGCTCTTGCCATTATGTGATTTAGTAATTACATGATGCCTCCTTTCCTTCCTTCCTACCTTCATTGTCTCCCTTCCTCTCTCCCTCCCTTCTTCCTTCCTTTCTTGTATCTGTCTCTCCCCTTTAAAATTGTACCGTAGGAGAGTAAGGACTTTTTAAAAATTGTTAAACCCCAGCCCTAACTGTTCCTGGGACATAATTGGAGCTTGATCAATATTCAAATTCATTAATTTTTTAAATAATTATGGCCAAGACTCTGAGCACAAAGAACTTGATAGAGAGAGATTTTGGGAGTGGTGGAGTAGGAGCATGTGATGTTATGTTTTCAAGGCTGATCAATGCTTATTTCACATGCAGTTGTGTTTAGTTTGTGCTAATTTCTGTTTCAACTTTAAAAAAGTTTAAAGCCTTGACATGTTTGTTGGCTTGTTTAACTGTCATAAGAACCCTGTGAAGACCCTCTTCTTCTTGCACATTCATAGTCTGAGTTTAAGACTAAACTCTTCTACGACTTCTGTGAATCTTCCTTATCTCACTTTCATAAATTAGTTCCATATTTCCACAGCACTTTTTTGCATATACTGATTGCCTTCATCACATTGTACTGAATTATTTATTTATAGAATTTGTCTCTTACTGTATAGTGAATTCTTAAGCTATGCTTCGTTTGCATACTGTTATCTTTATCACCTCAACACAAAGTCTGGCTCTATTAAATGTGAATAAATATGTGTTGAATCAATTAATTAATAAGAGAATAAATGAATGAATATCCATTTGACAGATAAGAAAACTGAGCCCCTGGAGTGGTTAATTGATTTACCCAAGGCCACAGAGATGATAAGGGAAGGAGTACCAGCCTTGGTGAGGTACTCACCAAGGTAAATGCTCATTGGTGAAAGCTCATTGTCAGAGATGTTATACTTTAGACACAGATTTACATTCCTAGAACTGCCATGTGAATTAAATTTTTTCAGAGAATCGGAGCATGAGCCACTTAAAATTTCCAACTTAAATAAAGAGCCCATTAAGCCTTCTGTTTTTTGTTCTGCACATTTCATATCCTTCTGTGCAAATGTTTTTCACATTAGCTGCTCTAAAGCAGAGCAGCATGATTGTATAAACAGCAGTACAGAGCAGCGTCAAGCAGCTAATGGGATGCCCCTTGTACCGCAAAATCCTTGAGAGCTGCAGAATTCAACATAAAATAATAGATCTCTTCAAATAATGTTTTTAAAATTATTTTTTCACCAGAATATTTTCTGCCTGATGCTAATAAATACTGATTTGAAAGGACTTCGTATAATAATAGAAGCATCTTGGAAACTGTTTTTAGTTATTGGTTCATTGTATTACATTGTTTTGTAAACCAGCTAATCTTAACTCAGGATAGAATGCTATTCCTTTTTGGAGCACTGGGTGGAGAGAGGTTTGGCAAATGTTAGAGACAGGTGAAAGTCTTGGGTCTTGTAGTCAAAAGATGTAGGCAAAGTTCAGGCATTCAGATGTTTACTCTCCATAAAAGTAGATCAACTAAAATCTAGAGATTCCATGAGGTGGGAAGTAATATACACACAGATGATATGGGCAAGACCAGGAGTCCAGATATAATGATATATCAAATAAAGATAATCTGAATGTGCCTCACTGTAGGGTGGTGATTTTGTTTTCTGAATTCTTTTACAATCTCTGCTTAGGTAAAAGGTAGTTCTAGGGACTGGTTCCTGGGACTTATTCTTTTTGAGGTTCTTACCTCCTTCTAATAAAGGAATAAATACATGAAGGAAGCAGTAGGCATAGGTGTGATCCAATTAGTTTTGTGGCCTAAGGGAAGTGACCTGACTTCTCTTCTCAATTTTCTATCTTATAGCTCATTGTGAGGATCCAATGAAAAAGCTGAAATGAATTAGTCAATACCTCCAACCTCATAGAGTATGGTGAGGAATAAACTTGACACAATTTGCAGTAGGTACTGAACGTAGACAAGAAACTTAACGGTTCAGAGCAAGATCATTCCAGGAATGCGAATGGCATGAACATCAGCATAGTTGCAGCATTTTCTCTACCCTGAAGGCCATGGGACAGCACAGTGGACCTCAATGGATTCTGCACATGAAGTGGATTTATGTGCTGCTGAGAAATCTGGAGTTTAAGGAACCGACTGCTTTTATAGCAAGCAGTAAGCAAGCCAGATACGTAAAAAATCCTGAGAAAAGGCTGAAAAGTGCTAAAAGAGAAGTAAGGACCTTACAATTTTAATACAATCACTATGAATTTAGGAGCACAAAATGCCCGTGGAGGACTGACTCACAACAGAAAGTCCATTGAAAAATATAAAGCATCATTACCCAGAAGAAAAGAAAATATATGTCCACACAAAAATGTGTAAATTTATGTTCATAGCAGTATTATGCAAATAGCCAAAAAGTGGAAACAACTCAAATGTCTGTCAACTGAAGGATGGATAAACAAAAGATGGTATATCTGCAAAATAGAATTTTATTCAGCAATAAAAAGAATAAAGTACTGATACATGCCACACATGGATGAAAATTGAGAACATTATGGTAAGTAAAAGAAGCCAGTTACAAAAGATCAGATATTGTAATGGTTCTATCTACATGAAATGTCCAGAATAAGCAAAATATATAGAGACAGAAAGTAGATTAGTGGTTGCCTAGATTTGGAAGGTGGGAGGCAGTGGGAATGGGGAATGACTGCTAATAGATATAGGATTTCTTTTTGGGGGTGATGAAAAAGTTCCAAAGTCAGATTGGGGTGATGATTGGATAACTTCATGTATATCAAAAAAAAATGCTGAATCATAATCTTTAAATGAGTGGATTTTACACTATGTGAATTAAACCATGATTAAGTTTTTTTTAAAGAAACCGTTAAAGATGCTGAGTGTGTTAGATTGTCTGTGTCAACTCAATATTACCACCAGTCCATTATAAGGTATTGCAAAAGAGAAGCTAGAAACTACATTTCTCGGAATCTCTTCCCCCCTTCAATTCCTGATTAGAGTTGGCTAGTGATAGTGTCCTCACTGAGATTTGGAAGGTGGAAAAAAATGAGGAGTCATTATTTTCCAGAGGCTGTTGCAGCCAGCGCGTAGGCAAATGTGAGAATCACAGTGAGCCCTTGAGAATGAGCAACTTTAGTGTGACAGGTTTGTTACCAAACCAAGTTGAGTTCACTTTTTGGTGAGTTGAAATCAAAGCCTTCACCAGAAGTAGTTGTCACACAAAGTACAATTTATTTGCAGCAAATAAGGAGACCACAGGGAATTATTTCCAAAGCTGTGGCTCGCCGAGCACAGGAAAGCAGGGGCCTCTTATTCCAGATGGGGAATGAATATTCAAAAGGTAGAGGAGGGTATTCGCTTGTGCAGGTGCAGTTTGAAAACATGCTTCCATATACATCACACGTTATGGTAATAAGGCCTAAGCTCCTCCTGTGGTGGAGATCTTAACATTAAAATGAAGCCAAGGTACCTCTTGGGCAATTCTCAACCCATCTTGCAGATGTCACTCTTGTGGTGGGGTTTGGACTGGTTCAGGGCAGTTGGTGATTGCATCTATTAACATGACTAAAAAACATCTTTGAGAAACAATTAAATTGCTTTCAAATCCTCCTTTGAGTTACTGAGGGCAATTAATCGGTGACAAAAATCCCTCCTCTAGTTTCATCCTGCTCCTCATTCTTGAGGGGCATGGGGTGAAGACCCATCCTCTGTAACGGTTTCCTCCTGAGCATGGGTGTTGTCATTGGGACCAGTAGAAGAGCAGAATTTTTCCCCAGCTAACTTCAGATAGGTTTGTGGGTCACTAGGTATTGCCCTGAGTTGTTTGTATCCTTGTGCAACAAACATCTGTAGCTTTATAGCTTCAATGCACAAACTGTGCCAGACAATTAAATATGCAGGGTCCAGAGAGCAAGAGAAGGGGTAGCCATTAAGAGACACAAGAGTCGGAGGCACCAAGTTGAGTTGGAAAAGGCTTGTTTGGCTCTATTCCAGGTTTGTTCTGTGAGGTCTGGCTGGCTTTTTGCTATTAACCCATTGGCCTTTTCCAGTAACCTGGTTGCACTGTCCTCTATATTGCCACCAGTATTAACATAGAGACAGCAAGACATGTTAACTAAGGCACAGACTCCTCCCCGGTCTGCCAAAAGATAACCTAAGGCAGTTCTAACACCCTCAAGTCCAGGTCTGATTCATTGGCTACCGTGGCCACCGTGGCAGTGACTTCTTTGATAGTGACTGTGTGATAAATGATGCCTCCAGCCAAAGCCACTAGCGACCCAATCAGGGAGATTACCCCAGCAATAAAGAGCCCTGAGGCTCTCTTTTTCTTTCCTTTTTAAATTTGTTGAGGTGCTAAGGTGTTATGGCTATAAACCTGTATATATTTAGGATCTGGGGGCACCCACTCTACTGTCCAGATTCCACCAGCCATTTTATAATCTAGACACTGGGTTTCCCATCCTTCTCTGCTGGACCTAGCCTTGCTGCCCAGAACACACAGCCTCCTTGTAAGCATACCGTGCCTAAATGGTATGGAGTGGTTAGGATCCCAGGCAGAGCCTGGGGTGGATAGCCAGTCATTCAAAGGTTGGCAGGTCATTGGGATTTACTTATCTTTATGGTGTCACCAAAACAAGAGTTTCAAATCAGAGAGTGGTTTGCAGGAAAACTCTGCATCATCAATTGTCTGCGATGATCTGTCTTGATGTTCAGATGTGGGCACCTGTGTGTGGTGGATCCAAGGGGTGACCACTCCTTCTAATTTTAGGGAAGAGTGAGTGGTTAGTAACACCAAATGAAGCCCTACCCAAATAGGTTTTAGCTGATCTTGGGGTGAAACTCTTGTGCAAGTTTTAAGACAGACCCAATCTCCAGGTTCATATGAGTGGAGCTTGACCTCTGTAAGCAAAGAAAGACAGAGGTTTCCATACTTATTGAGTGCATTTACCATCCGCTTCAGATTGATTGTATGCTGGATGGCCATGGAGACCTCTGAGTCTGGGTTTGTGAGTGAATCTGAATCTTCAGGGAACGGCCTCCCATAGGTCATTTCAAAAGGGCTAAGCTTCAGTTTGCCTTTTGGAGCTGCCCTTATTTGAGTGAGGGCTATTGGTAATAATTTTAGCCAACTTTCTTGTGTCTCTTGGCAGAGTTTAGCCAAAGTTTTCTTTAGAGATTGATTCGCCTGCTCAATTTTCCCAGACAATAGTGGTCTCCAGGCAGCATGTAGCCTCACTTAATTTTTAAGACTCTGGCTACTTCAGAAGTTATCTTTGATATAAAGCCCAGCCCATTGCCACTCTGCATTGATCTAGGCAACCCCAAATGGGGAATTACCTCTTTTAACAACACCTTTGTTACCTCTTTTGCCCTTTCTGACCTACAAGGAAAGGCTGCAATCCATCCAGTAAATGTATCCATAAACACCATGAGATATTTGTACCCTCCGGGGGCCAGAGGCATAACAGTGAAGTCAACTAGCCAATCTTCCCCTGGTAAAGTTTCCCAAATTTCGGTTGCTCTGGCCAGGGGAGGTACGGGAGGTCTGATTTGTACCTTATTCCTGTGGCAATAAACAAATTGTTCAATTATTTCTTTCAATAGGTTCTTTTATATCTGGCATGCTTATGACCTTCATCAGCCATAGGTATAAGGTCTCTTTTCCATAATGGGTAGAATCGCGAACACTCTTAAGGAGACCCCAAGCTGTTTGTTTGGGGACCCAAATCTTCCCTCGTTGGTTTATCATCCAGCCCTTAGTTATTGGGGACCACTGGTAACCCTTTGTAGTGGCTTCTCTTACTTCATTAGGGGAACACACTGGTATAAATTCATAACTTCCTTGATTAAGAGGCAGGTGGCAGCTGTAGCACTCAAGCTTGGGGGCCATCCTTTGCCACAGTGTCTAGCTACTTTGAGAAATAGGCTATCACTCCTTTTAGGGATCCCAACATTTTGGTTGACATTCTCATAGCTATTCCATGTCTTTCATAAACATATAGGTCAAATTCTTTGCTCAGGTGTGGTAAGGCCAGTGCAGGTGCTTCCATTGGCAAGTTTTTAAGCTTATTGAAAGGTTGGCCACATAGCTTATCCCGTTCAAAGGGGTCCATTTCTGGCCCCTGTCATTTATCATAGAGGGCCTTAGCAATCAACCCAAAGTTAGGGGTCCAAATGAGACAAAAGCCAGACATCCCGAAGAATCCTCATAGCTGCTTATGAGTTTTTGGTGGAGCAAGTTGACGTATTACCATTTTTCTCTCTTGAAGGAGGCTGTGTTCTCCCTTGAAATAATAAACCCCAAATACTTTACAATCTCTTTAGATATTTGTGCCTTCCCCACAGACATTTCATATCCCTTACAGGCTAAGAAGTTCAACATAGTTACAGTGTTTTCATCAGCTATTTCATTAGTAGATCTGGCTCTCAGGCTGTCATCCACATACTGTAACACAGCACTCTGTTCTAATTTTATTCCCTTAAGTCATGGCTCAGGATCTCCCTGAAGATAGTAGGGGAGTTTTTGAACCCTTGGGGTAAGACTTTCTGGCAGTACTGTTGCTTCTGCTATGAGTCTGGGTCCTCCCATTCAAAGGAAAATATCTCCTGGGACTCGGTATCCAATCAGATGCAGAAAAAAAGCATCTTTTAAATCCAGCACTGTATAGAACCCACTGCCCCCAGGGAGATTAACTAGAAGGGTGTAAGGATTAGGTAGTACATGATGTATGTCTCAGACTGCATCATTGACAGCCCTAACGTATTGAACACATCTATAATCCCTGGTTCCCAGCTTTTTAGTGGGTAAAATGGGAGTGTTGCATGGGGATCTACATGGCCTGATCAGTCCCTGTTCTAAAAGCGTATTGGTTACAGGGAAGATTCCGCTTATGGCTTCTGGCTTCCAAGAGTACTGTTTTACCCAGGGCCAGTGATCTGTCTGCTTCAATTTTACCTTTACTGGTATGGCATGAGCTGCCTGTTCCACCTGTCATTGTGCCCATCCTTCTGAGTTAACTTGGCTTAAAACATTTAGGGGAATCTCTTCCTTCTCAGGTACTGGTGTATCTTGCAATAGGGCCATGAGCCCAGCTTATTGGGGCCCCTCACTTAGACAGTGTGTCCCTCCCTCGAAGGGGAACAAGGCATTCTGGTACATACGGAAAGGAGTGCTTCAGCATTTTTGATCCTGTGTCATTGGTCAAGGGCTCCAGAAAACTTTTGGTCTCTGCTTTTCCCAATACTCCTTTTATGTGACACTTTTTTCTTTTTCTGGAAAGGTTTCCCTTTTGGGTGTTCAACACCAAAAATATGGCTCCAGTATTGATGCAGAATTCATCATGCTCTCCTCCCACTACCAAGGTGACCCAGGGATCCTCATGGAAGATGAGGATTAGATTGCCTGGAGCCAACCGGGTAGCAAGCAACCATGGCCCTGTCACATCTCATCTGTAGTCAAGGGACGTTGTCGTGGCCGGGTCCTGTTCTATCCCTTCCTCCTCTGGGCAGGGTTCAGACAATCCTACTGCCAATGCCTTTCCTGTTTGCAGTAGATGCACTGATTAGCCCTCAACTTTGTAGGTGATCTTCTGGTCCCTCGGAGGGGGCCGGGGTCACTCACCCATGGCATCTTCCTCTCATTTGGGTTACCGTGAGCATCTGGAGGGCCACAGCCAACAGGGTGGCTTGTCTGTTCACTTTCTTGTCTTCTTTTTCATCCTCAGTTACCTTCTCGTTGTTGAACACTCTAAAGGCAGCCTCTACTAGTTGTGCAGAATTAGTATCAGGACCTATAGCCAACTTTTGGAGTTTTCTATGGATGTCTGGAGCACTTTGAGATATGAAATAGTTCTTAAGAACCACTGTACTGCCCTGGGCATAGGGGTCCCAATTTATATATAGCCTGAGGCAGTCCTGCAGCCTCTGAAAAAACGCGGAGGAGTTTTCCTCAGGGACTTTTTGGACCTCACTTAATTTAGACCAGTTAATGGGTGGCTGGCTTACCATTTGCATGGCTTTCAAAAGCAGACCCCAAAATATCCTAACTTTTCTTGTTCATCAAGGTCATTGGGATTCTACCCAGGATCAGTCCCTGGCACAGCCTGTTCACCGGGCCTATGAATTTCTGACCCAGGGGCATATTCATTATCCACTTTTTCCCTGGCTTTTAATGGAACAGCTGACTTTTCCACAGCTGCAAGGAAGGTAGTTAACAGGTTTTGAATATCTGCCCAGGTTGGTTCATGTGTGGAGAAGATTCCCTTTGTCGGGTTTATGAATTCCTCTGGGTCAGCCCTCAATCCTTTAGTGTGTGCCTTCCAATTGTATAAATCAGAGATGGAAAGGGGGGCATGTAACGGGGCAGCCAGGCTATGTTACATAGAAAGATCATCTGTTCTCGGATTAGTGGGGAATACCCAAAGACCTTCCCATTCTGAGGGACGCAGCCCAACAGGCTTTCCTTTGAGATGGAGCTTGCCCCCTCCACCATATTCTAGGGTCTTATGGTCTGTTTCCAACCACCTAGGGGCAACTTATAATGGTTAGTAGTGATAGAGATACCTATAAGATATTGCCCAGAGGAGGTTTAGCACCCTAGTAGCCTTAAACCAGCCCAGAGATGAGTAAGAGCTGATGTTCAGGTATCCAAATGGATCTGGAACATCAAGTATAGGCATCCCACCTATAAGGGATGCCTCTCAAATTCCTGATCCCACCAGGCACTCCCAAAGAAGTGGCCTGGGCAGAGGGTCGGGAAAGGCCTCACTAAGGCATAAGATTTCAGACTGAATTTCTCACTTTAAGAAAAGAATGAGCTCAGTTGTGAGATCTTTCTGTAAATTGGGCAAAAGGCTCAGGAAGAGGTCCTCCCTTTTGTTGGCCAACTCCTGCAAATGGATGACTAAAGAGACAGAAAAACCTTACAAGACTGCTGATAAGGCAAGGAAAAGAGGGAGACCTAGGAATCCAGATAGCCAGAATGGCAGAGGGACTGTAGAAAACAAGATCAATGTTGGCATCCCCAATCAAAAGACACAAATTCAGCAACTCCGGAGGGGCCTCAAACCCACACAAGACAGACTCAGTGACTCTAGAGGGGCCTTAAACCCATGTCTCATGACTCCAGGACTCGAACCTTCAGGAAAGACTAGTCAAGGGTCGGATCACTCCCATTCTACCAGACCCAAAGCATTGGGCCTCTCCAATAACCGAGTCATGCAATCCATTAATTCGTCAAGCCAGGCTTAAACAGACTTTGTGAGGCAACTTACAGAAATAACTCTCACAGCTGTGCTGTGGGGTCAGCACCAGTTACCTGTGTAGAGAAATCCTCTGAGCAAAGCACTCAGTGTGGCTGGTGGGTCTCCTAATGGGGCAGTGACATCAAGCCAGCAACACAAGCACCAAGAAAGGATCCGTCCTTGTGAGGTCCAATCCCCCACCCCTGGCAGTGTGAATGGGTTAGTTCAACTGTGTTGCTGGAGCCCACTGCTCCATCCACTGGAAACCAGGTAGCCAGAGGTCTGGAACCTCAGTGGGACAGAAGTCACTTTGTGGCCACCAAATTTTGTTCTCGAACCAAAGTGGGTCTGCTTCGGTGAGTTGAAATGAAAGCCTTCACCACAAGTAGTTGTCACACAAAGCACAATTTATTTGCAGCAAATAAGAAGACCACAGGGAATTATTTCCAAAGCTGTGGTTCCCTGAGCAAGGGAAAACAGGTGCCTTTTATTTTGGATGGGGAAGGAACATTCAAAAGGGAGAGGTGGGTATTCACTCACACAGGTGCAGTTTAAAAACATGCTTCTACATACATCGCATGTTATTGTAATAAGGCCTAAGCTCCTCTTGGGGAGGAGATCTTAACATTAAAATGAAGCAAAGGTAACTCTTGGGTACTTCTCAGCCCATTTGTGCGGCATCACTCTTGTGGTCGGGTTTGGACCAGTGCAGGACAGTTGGTGATTGCATCTCTTAACATAACTAAAAACACCTTTGAGAAACAATTACGTGCTTTCAAAACCTCCTTTGAGTTACTTGGGGCCGTTAGTCAATGGCAAGTACAAGTGATCTATGCAGCTTCCCTGACCTTCACCCACAGCCCTCCCACAGTAGTAAAAGCTTCTACTCCTATATTAAAACTTCTCATTCTTGGAATACATAGAATGGTTTCTGTTTTCCTGACTGTATTGTGACTGAACCACTTTTGGGTCTAGACAAACAGAAATTCAAAGATGGGAATTTGGAATTCAATCTCTGATTTTATCAAGTTTATAAGCATTTCTCTATCACTTTGGTCAAAATGATCAAACTATTTCTACATAGAAACCAGCTTTCTCCATGGTCTGGACGTCATGCAGCTTGGTTGTGATTGACCCAGTTCCCAGCAGCAGGTCCTGATTCTGTAAAGCCTTCCTGTTGCTCTTGCTGTCCTGGCCTCAAGATAGGCTTTGGTTGCACGCGTCTCCTAAATCAAAACCGATTACCACATGGCATTCTCCTGGCCACAGGTATCGGTTCAGGGAACAGCATTTCATCCTGTTTGTTCCTCAGAGGTGATCTCAGACGTTCTGTTTGATGCTTGGGGAAGCACAGGCATAGGCTGCATGTGGATGTAAGGACTGAAGACTGGGGATGTTATAGCCATTTGAGATCTTATAGGAAGTCAGTCTAAGCTCAAAGCCAACATAGAGGGGAGAGTGGAGACCAGAGAATTGCAGTAAATGAAGCCAGAGTCCTGATATGAACATGCCTAAACCTCCTCTACTTTGGGATGTGTGTCAATTACACAAGGTTATATATCTTCTTCATGTGTTATTGCTAAGGACTATTTGAGCTACTTTTTCTACTCCTTGAAACTAGGTACAACCCCATACATGCCTAAAAGAGGTCCAGGAAAGCGATACCATGTAGAGACGAAACTACGACTGCATTTCCATTTTTAATTATATCTTAAAGTTTTGAGTAAAAAAAGGAATGAAAAGCAATGGAGATTAAATTCAAATTCACATTCAAAATCACTCCAGCAGAGTAATGAGTGATAATCAATAATCAAGTTCTCCCACTGTGTTTATCCAATTCACTGCAACCTGCTAATCGAGAGGGACTGCTCTCTGTTAAGAATGTTTGTGTCTTGATATTCAGTCAGACTTAAGAATCTTCTCACTACAGGAAAAAATTAGGTAATGGAGACTCTGGGGCATATTGGAAAATAAAATGAAGCTATTAAGTTGGTAATTTTATGCAGAAAGAAATCAAAGCACCAGAAGAGAAAGAATTAGAAAAGGCTAAGACTTTCAGGAAGTGCCAATCTGTCTCCTGTGATCCTTTTACATAACAAATACAGCTTTTTTACTTATTCAACAATGTAGAGAGTAAGTACTAGGATGGCTATACATGAGCTGAACATAGTAGAAAATATTGTTGGGGGGAAAGAGAGAACTTGCTGATAATACAGTACTCGCAAAACAAGCTTTTGCTATTTCCCTCTTGACGCAATGCCCGTTGTCTACCAGGGCAATCATATCCAACAGTAATTGTCTAACAACTGTTCTGTACTGAGAAAATACTGATTACAGACATTAACACGTTTAGGCATTATACCTCCTCACTGTAATTACCCTTGAGCTTATTTTCGCAAATGAATTAATATGCTGATCGCTTGGACTAATACAACCAGCAAAAGGGTGATGAATTGCTTCCAAATCAGATAAAATGAAGCATGACATCATTTAATTAAATTCATGGAAGTGAGGGGTTGAGACAGAAAGAAAACATTTCCACTGGGTCTATCTCCCCAGAATGGGGTGTGAAGCAGGGACAGGAGGTAAGGAAAGGAGGATGAAACCCAGTGTTACTAAAAGCTTTTTTTTTTTGTTTTACAGCAGGTAGATTTGCATACTCCAAGGTACAATTTGAGACAGTGATACTTTTATAGCCAATTGCCCAGAGCACAGGCAATTGTGTGCCCCAGTGCAAGGTCTTAGAAGGCAAAATGTGCTTGTTTCTCCATTCTAATGCTGAGAATAATTTGCCTTGTTAAATGACTAACTCCAGCTAAATGGATAGTGTTAAAAAACACAATTCAGCCAAGTAAGTTTGAAAATCTAATTGGCTTTATTAGGCAATTTATGAATTAAGGAAGCATCCCATCTAGCAAGTAGAAGGGAGTTGTACAAATGGAAGGTTTTCATGGGAAGGAATGTGGGGCAAGGAAGCTACTAGCAAAAGAAAAGAAAGGGTTATTTTGGGCCAGGACAACTTTTTTTGGTGGAAGGGAACTGGCATGGGTTTTATCATGCAGATTACCTCAGTAGTGCGACTCAGAAAGTTTCAGATTGGCTGGTGTAAAGGTCACATTCCTAGGAGGGGAGGAAGCTGTAATTAAATCTTGGTCTGCTGTCCTGGGGGCCATTTTGGCCTGTTATTTCTTTTTTTAACAACACAAATATCAAAAATTTGGTTCTGAAATCAAATAAGCAAACAAAGACATGTGGAATAAAAGATGTGCTAACTGCGTATTATTAGGACACAAAGTGAATTCTCCTTCCTCACTCACATCCAATAATGTCGAGAAAGAAACTAGGGGCTGGGTACCTGGAAGTGAATGTTCCTGATTGGAAGGTGACTTGCTTCTGTAACTGTGAGGAGAGTAATCCATCTTCCTGACTAGTATCTGTGTCGTTTAGTCACCCAACAAAAAGAGCTTTAGCAGAGCTACTAAGAAATCAATAGTACTTTATTTAGATCATGGCTCGATTTCCTCCACTATCTTCTACCCATTTCCATCTTTGAAGAGTCCTGAACTACCTAGCTAGGGGTTTTTAAAGGAAACACATGCTTGATTTAAGGTGGCTTTTGAAGAGGAGAAAAATATGACAACTCCAAAATATGCTTCCTTAGCATGAGGATTATCTTGAGCTGGTTATTTTTAAGAAACAGCAAAAACAGAGACACTCTGAAAACTGAGTACAAGTTACCTTTTTGTAAGAGAAATTGACATGAATAAGGAAAATTTCCATTTGTAAGGATGTCACCCTCTTTGTACCCGGAAGAGAAGGATGACAATCTCTAGAAACTCTGATCAGTGGGGAAGGCAAGATGTAAACCTGCATAACAACCGTATCCTTTTTACTACACTTTTTCTGGTAACCTCCCATGACTGGCTTCCCCCTCCCACCCAAACATCTTTTTTTTTATCTTGAGCTGGAGATGGTATTTAAGGTAATGACTTGGGCCATTTCTGAGAGCCATATCAGTTTTCCTGGGTGTCTCCCATCTATACAGGAGGTATATATGTTATTACTTCTGTTTGTTGTCCTCCTATTAATCTGTCTTTTATTACAGAGGCGTCTCAGCCAAGAACCTAGAAGGGTAGAGGGAAAATTATGTTTTCTCCTCTATGCTTTCTTCATTAACTTGATGTAGAATTTCAAAGCTATCTTTGAGATATAAAACCGACTTATATCTGTTAAAATCCCGTTGACAATAAGAGAAATTAAAAACTTGTGACATTGAGTTATAATTTTATATTCTTATGTTTTTACAGAAAAAAATTAATTTGTTCATGTTTTTATTACATAACAGTAAACAAAGACTTGTTGAGATTTTTTTGCCTTTGTTTGCCCTTTTATTGAGTAACAATGTATAACTTTGCAAACAACAGGCTCTCAGCAACTCTTGTTAACTAATTAAATTTATACATGTATGTGAGGGTGCAAACTCAGTAATCCTACAGTGTGGTAGGATCTCAGCTCCCTGCTGTGTGACTTTAGGCAACCTATCTGAGTCTGCATTTTCTTAACTGTACAATGAGTTCAATAACATATCATAGACTTGTGTAAGGATTCGATGCAGGAAACCTATAAAGTAGCTTGTACTCAATAATATTGATTTTTCTTCTCATCAATTTTTGAATTGCCAACATTTATGGTTAGCGTGTTCTATTAATTCAACGTGTTGATCTCTCTTCCATTCAATGCACACTCACTCCTACACCCACATATACCTCCCTCACTAAAGTCCCTGTATTCCACACTTACCCATCTTCAAACAGTGTTTTTTGCATAATGGTGAGAATAATCATCTTAAAATATAAATAGGATTTGTCACATTCCCTACTTAATACCCTTCAATAATCTGACTTTACACTTAAAATGAAATCCGAATTCATCTATACTGCTTTCTATCTAACTCTTCCTAGTCAACTATTAAATAAAAAAATAAGGCTAAGAGACCAAAGAACGGGCATCGAGTGGACAAGTTTTACAGGCCAGCAAGGAGCCCAGTTTAGCATGGAGTCTTGGCACTGGGTGAGGAGTTTGGATAAGGGGAGAAGGGGTGGGTCTTTTAATGCCAAAAAGAGAAAGGGAACATTTCAAATCCATCTGAGGAAAACAAAGTCTCTAGTACAGCAGTTTGGATGGTTTCGTCTAGGGTTATTGGTTTAAGAGGGTACTGGGGTCTGAGTGGTTTATGCTGAGCATGTGGAGAGCCCCTCTGGGATGGTGGTATCCAGCTGCCTCTGTTAAGAAAGCGCCATGCCAGAGTCAGTATGATGGTGCCCAGTCAGATCCGCTCCTCAGCCCGCAGGCCGGGCGGCCAGGTCGGAGTTTGCCATGGCCATACTGGCCTTCCTTGGAAATAAAAATGCCTGCCTCAGAGCTTTCGCACATGCTCTCCCCCCTGCTTTGAATACTCTTGTGCTCTTCATATAGCTCTCTACTTCTCTTTCTTCAAACCTTATCTCAAATTTTACCTCTTCAAAGAGATCTTTCTGGACCACCCCTTCATCCTCTAGTATCATTCTCTATCTCAGCTCATTTTTCTTCATTACACTTGTAAAAGTTTGTAAATATTCTACTTATTTACTTATGTACATATGTGTTTTGCATGAGTGCATGTATGTATCTATTTGTCTATCTATTAATCTCTGTATCCAATTAGACTATAAGCTACACATGAGAAGTGAGCTATAATAGAAGATGAATAGGATTGTTTTTTTCGCCTCATTTTCTTTAACTTAGCAGGTAAAAGGAAAGCTATGACGCCTAAATAGATGTCAAAAAACCTAGTTATATTTAATTCATAGGTATTACACAAAGATGCCACTCACATTTTTCAGGGGTATTACCAGTGGATCAAAAAGAATATTCCTTCAGTAAAAAGCCTAAAACTTCATTTTTATATGCATAGTGTTAATATTCATGTATTTGTATGCAGCCAGCCTTTGGAGCAAGCAAATGTCCTCTAACGGCAATTTCAGAGTGGTCAAGGTAACAGACCTTTTTCATTAAGTACTTCCAAATTTCTAATCTATCCATGAATGCGAAAAATCTGTGCTAATTAAAGCCTGTCATATAGGCTGATAGTGCAGAGAGGGCCTGGGAGGTTCCTAGGATTTAAAGGAGCAGACTCTGCATTAAAGTATAACTAGGATTTTCTGTAGCACAATGCTATATGTTGCTTCCGTCTGGTTTTGTTACCTGATTTATGAGCAGCTGTTAAAATGTTCAATAGGATTTTCACCTTGTAAAATGTTGATCAATTTTTGTAGCTAGAAAAAGAGAAACTACCCAATGTAGAGAACATTTGCTAGAACAAATTTAGTGGGCTAAATCCCCACTTGTTTTACGTCATCCTGTCATGTGCCTCAAGGATTTTAAACTCAAATGTCTTCAGCGGTCTGGAAGAGCGATTTTATTTTTTATTGGCAGCTGGGCTGTGCAAAATGAAGAGCTCTGAGCTAGCTAAACGGGGTAGCTATTGTCAGTTCCGGCAAATCCTTACCATACAGAAATGAATCCATGAATGCAGTTTTGACAAATTTTCCAATTTTTCAAGAGAACTCAGATATCAAGATTTTTCAAAAATTGTTTATATGTATTATATATAATAAATATAAATGTATCTATACATTTATATGTATATAAATGTTTATATATGTATATAAATGTATATGTATATAAATGTTTATATATGTATATAAATGTATAATGTATATGTTTATTAATGTATATAATGTATATAAATATATGTATAATACATATATGTATTATATATATAATGCTGGCAACTAATTAAAAAAATTTTTAAACATTGCATGGACGAAAAACAGCAGTCTGCAGCTAAGTGTTCTCCACCAGTTTGTGGTTTCTGCACTAGGCATATTTTATCCTCCAGTGTAGCACTGTTCAATAGAAGTATATGTGAGCCACAAATGTAATTTAAATTTTTCTAGTAGCCACATTAAAAGAAGTAAAAAGAAACAGGTGAAATTAATCTAGATAATGTAGTGTACTTTACTTAACCCAATATATATAAAGCATAGTCATGCTCCACATAATGACATTTCGGTCAATGATGGACCACATATACAACGGCGGCCCCATGGGATTAGTACCATACAGCCTAGGTATGTAGGAGGCTGTGCCATCTAGGTTTGTGTAAGTACACTCTGTGATGTTCGCACAATGACAAAACTGTTTAATGACGCATTTCTCAGAAGGTATTCTCGTCATTAAGCAATGCATGACTATACTGTACTTTTGCCATATAATCAATGTAAAATTATTGATGGGAAATTTTACATTCTTTTTGTTACACTACATCTATGAAATTTGGAGTGTGTTTTACACTTACGCTGTGTCTCAATTTGGATACTAAGTTTTCATTGGAATTATTTGATCTGCATTTAGATTTCATAAAATGTACAAGTTTAAAAGGTAGATTCACATACCCAAATGTTTCCAAATATCTCTAGGAGTTTTCCAATAAATGAATTGAGTACCAATTTTAAAACTAAAATTAAATTAGTTAAAATTAAATGAAACTAAAAATTCAGCTTCCTAGTTACACTAGCCACATTTAAAGTGCTCGATCGCTACGTGGTACAGTTGACTACCATACTGGACAGTGAAGCTCTACAGCCCTCATAACTGCACCTCAGCCTTTCCTAAAGGAGGAGAGAAATGTTAAATACTAAGGGAGAGCAAGGCCACTGATTTCTCCACTTACACATAGGAAAGCAACTCTCTAAGGCCTAGGTCATTTCCTTTTGGTGGTCAGCACTGGAAATCAAACCTAGATGATGGACTCAATGAATTCTCTTTTGCCTTTGGAAATACACATCTTCAAAAGTCTGAATGATCCTATTTCTGTTTGTCTAAGATGTTCCCTAATTCATCTTTCAATTATCTGTATTTTAATTGAAAGACTATCTAATGCTTGTTTATTATTAAAATAATATTGCATATATATAAAACATGTGACATTATGTGCAGGTAAATGCAAACCCTTAAAAATTGAACACTATACCACCAGTTCCCCCAAATACCCAACTCCACCACTAGAGATAAGTTTCATGTACATTTTGGTGTGTATCCTTTCAAACTACACACACATACACACACGGTCACACACAGTTATTTATATATTTCTGTAAATATCTATATCTATCTTAATAGGGAGGATTAAAAGCTGCTTTTAATAGCTGACTGTATCTGTGTTAGATGCCCCAGGAATTCAGCAGAATAATTTCTTAGGGAGAGAAAGGCCCTTTTGATTAGGTATAATCTTGATGGAATGCTTCTTAATTGCAAAGTTTTAGGCCTTTAGATACAGTCTAAAATGAGAGGCTTGTTACCAAAAAATTAAATTGATTTGCATAATATAATAGAGGAATATTAATATTTTGAGTCTTTTTCTGGCAAGCAATGGTTTGGGGATCAGGAACTGATAGAGTAGTGAGCTATAGAAAGTAGACCCTAAAGGGAGAAAGCCTGGCCAGAGAACAAGACAGAAGAGCAGGTGAGAAATGTTCTGTGGTGTAGGGATTTAGCACTGGTATGTCTGTCATTAAATACTAATCTGCTACCTGTTCTGTGCCATGCTGTCATCTTCTTTTAGATATTCCCAAGCAAAAGCCTTGGAGGATACACAATAGCTATAAGTTGTTTTCTGGGAGCATGCATTATAGAAACGAACTGTCTCAGAGTGCAAGACCATAATGGGAATCAAGAAGCCTGCAGAATGTGGATAAAAACATCAACCTCTTGATAATCCTAGAGGCATTAGGTAAAGAACTTGACTACCCAAATACTTGAGATGGGGCTTTCGTAAGTTTATTTAAATTAAAAAAAAGAACAGAAAAGATGACCTTAGAGGATTGTGTGAGATTAAGGTAGCAGATATTTGAATCATATATTTATGTGAGTGTGTATACACATGCATGTTTGAATTATATGTGTTTTAAAAAGTTTCATATTATACAAACTACTTAATCATATTCTCTCTCTCTTTCTCTGCTTTGTTTTCAATGGTAAAAGGCTATACCAATTTACACTCTGAATCACATGTGAAAATCTCTTTCATTGGTCTGGCCATTATCTACTTTTTTTTAGCATTACTAATCTCAAAGGAAAAAACTAGTGAATTATCACTTTAATTTTCATTTATTTTATTATGGTGAGTTTGAATAATTTCATGTTTATTAGCCAACTGAATTTCTTCTTGTCAAGATGGTATCATTATTCTCATTTTGATGCATTTCCTCTAAAAACATAGCAATGTTAGATAAAGTACAAATAGAAACACAAGAAATAGTTTGGATAAATACAAATTTATCAAGATAATTATGATTAGAAAATATTCCTTTACTCATTTTTATATCAATCTTTACAATATTGATTTGTTAGAATCATTTACATATTACATTATAAATCTTTAATTTATTATATATATTGCAAATCATGATTTCTAGTTTAATTTTTTATCTTTTTTTGTCATTTAGTTTTGTTTTTCATATTACTGAATCAAATTTCTCAGTCATTTCCATTAAGTTTTCTTTCTTTGTTTCATGCTTAGAATTTCTGCAACATTATTTAATAGGAAGATTATTTAAATTTGTTATTTAAAATAAATAAAATATTTTTATTTATATAAAATTATTTAAATAAATAGCTGATCATTAGTGTATCATAATCATCTCTCAATAATTCTTTTTTTTGTGTGTGAAGAAGATCAGCCCTGAGCTAACATCCATGCTAATCCTCCTCTTTTTGCTGAGGAAGACCGGCTCTGAGCTAACATCTATTGCCAATCTGCCTCCTTTTTTTTTCCCCCCAAAGCCCCAGTAGATAGTTGTATGTCATAGTTGCACATCTTTCTAGTTGCTGTATGTGGGATGCGGCCTCAGCATGGCCAGAGAAGCAGTGCGTGGGTGTGCACCCGGGATCTAAACCGGGGCTGCCAGTCGCGGAGGGCGCGCACTTAACCACTAAGCCACTGGGCCGGCCCCATCAATAATTCTTATATGAGGGCATAAATTAAATAGAATTTTACTGTCAGTAGTAATGACTAGGGATCGCAAAGTTTGTTTCCATTTCCAAAGAAAAACTAATAATAACTAAGATTCATAAAGTTTTTGATGTGAGATTCAACAGTCAGTATTTTTCAAAAAAGAACTACACTGCACTATTTTCTATATAAACAGAAGCCAATATTCAAAGAAAAAACTATTAAGAAAAAAACTTCCGTTTTGTTGACATTTCATAAAATCTGCATTTCTTTTGCTTTTCTTCGAAATTCCCCAGAAATAGCAAGGATAATGAAAAATGGAAACACAGATTCCATTTTTGCTGATATTAGGGGAAAAATAAGTGGAAATTATGTCATAAGAATTGAAAATTGAGCAGGGACATGGGCAAAAGTAGAGAGAAGATAGCCATGAATGCAAATCTTAGAAAGAACAAGCAAAAATACAATTCTCCAAAGTGAAAATTCTTTGGTTTATCATATCTTATGTTCAGGCCCTGGAATGTTTTCTGTAGCACTAGAGAAATGCACTAAAAGCAATGGAGTTAATTAAAATGCCCTCTATATGTTAAAAAGTGAGTAAACAAGCCCAATGGGCCCATTTTCCTTTAAAACTCCATTATTAGGTACTTGAATAAATGCTAATTAATCCCTTAGAATAGAGTTTATCCCTGAAATGTCACCTCCTGTATGTTACTACTACCACCTTATTATACAGTATTTTAGTGTGTTAATTAACAGAATGGTGTATGATGCACTGTTTTAGCCCATGACTTGTTTCTAGGTTAAATTCACTCTCATCTTTTCTCTTCATAATTGGTAGGTTTTTAAAATTTAAGAACAGAACTCTGGATAACTAATATTTTTAATAAGAAACTGAAATCTATTTCTATTTAATTTCTAAATGACCATGATTTTCTTAGTATAAACACTTATTTTTTAAATTCTTTATTAAAGGCCCTGAAATTAGAAATAAAACTAAAAATTTAGAATGGATAAAACTAACAAGAATCAAGAATGGAAATTTCATTCTTAATTCATATCTGTGTGTATATGTACATATTTATTTTTAACAAGTATATACACAATATGTAAACATATTACTTTCTCTAATATGTAAGGCTGGTCTCCACACAAGCTCCCCACTTTCCAAAAACCTTAGCGTCTAGTAGGAGCCTTGACACAAGCCAGAATAGAATCAATATTGGAAGTAAGTATTGGAAATATGAGTGTTGGAAGTAAGAAGCCCAGGGAAGAGAGAATTCACTTATATTTATGGCTGAAAATCTCTCTGACCATATCACAGAAGCTTCTTAGAAAAAGTAGGATTTGAGTTCAATGGTCATAGGAGTGTACAGATTTCAAAACAAGAGAAGTTCTTTAGGTTGTAACTAAAGGCAGTCCCACTTCTTAATACATCTTCAATTAAGACTTTTGTCTTTTAAGTAGTTCATGTGTGTCCAGCATTATAATACAATGATTGAGAGCATGGGTGACCTGGACTTCAAATCTCAGGTCAACCACTCAGTAGCTGTACAGCTTTTGTGCAAATTACTTAGTTGTCCAATCTGTAAATTGTTTATAATCATACCTCCTTCATGAGGTTGTAAAGATTAAATGAGAAAAATTACATTAATGCTCAAAGTGTTGCTCACAAATGATAGCTATTAATATAGTAAAATGGTTAACCTATTTTGAATTAAGTCATTCTAATTTATTTTAATATTTAGATTTGCTCAAGTACATCGAGGCACTCAATAAGTCTGTGGTCATTTAATTAGGTTATAGATGGCACACCAATTAATACTATAGATGTAAAACAGTCTTTTTGTAGTTTCCATCATGAATCTTATGATGTGTCCTTAGAGAAATTTGTTTTTTTTCCTATCTGTTCTGAAGATAAGAAACAACTATTGATTCTTCATCTTGATCTTTAATATTTAGGTATGACAGCTTCCATATATACCCCAGAAATTATATTAGTGTAGGGGGAACAGAATGTCAGAATGCCTTAGATGTGCCCTAGGACTATTGTTTTATTTACTCATGGTCTTAAGATCCAGCAAATAGCTGTCTTGACTGACTCAGTTTTTTATGAGCACTTTTGATCCTATTTCTCTAAGGTGGCGTTCCAAAGGAGAAAAAAAAAAAAAACTCTAAATGTTAATATAAGCATGTTTAATTACAGCTTGACAGCTAACTAGCAACACTGTGCAAGGAAAAGTTCATTGGGGAAAATAATAAATCCAGGAGTGAGTTGGATTAGAAGTATAAAAACTAGATAAATGTGATGGTGCAGCTTTTTGCATCCGTTCTCCTAAAAAGTAGAAGAAACAAGTCCAAATACGGTATCCAAAATGGCACTGTGAAATTAGATGGGATCACGCCAATACTAGTATCCAAAGCAGTCCATGATGAGTGGGAATCCATGTTTCTGAGAAGCATGTAGTATATCGATTATAAAAAATTCCCCAACTTTTCAACCCTCTGTATAGCCACGTAAATTTCAATGAGGCTTTGTAATTCCTCTCATGAAAAGTTAGCATCTATTTCCCTACCCCTTGATCTGGGCTGACTTGTTTTGCTAAAAAGAATGTGACAGAGGTGATGGTATGTCAGCACTGAGTCTAGTCCCCAAAAGGTCTTGAATTCTCTTATCTCCCTTGAATTCCTGTCTCCTCCATTAGAACAAGCCCAGGTCGACCTGCTGGGGGAGAATTTAGGTACACCTTCTCCAGAACCTGAATTGCAGCTGATTGTAGACGTGTGAACAGCTGAGAACTAAACTACCGCCTAGCTGAGCTCAACCTAAATTGCTTAACCCAGAATTGTGAGCTAAACAAATGTGTGAAGTCATATGTTTTGGAGCTAGTGATATTGACCTTATAAAATTGGCAATAGCTGGGGTTAGGCAAGGGATTTCTCAACGGCCCAGATAGACCATCTGATTTGGAGCTAGATCTTAGCCACTGCTTAAGGGTACAGGGGCAGGATCTTGTTCCAACAGTAGAGAGGAAATTGGCAAGGGCTAGAAAATTATTCATAGCTCAAGCCAGCAAGGAACTGGAGTGAATCAGTAACTCGCAGCTTAGACCTGGTTATCCTGATTGGAAAAAATGATTCCCACTAAAACTCAGTGGAAAATAGGGTATCTAAAAACAGTTCAAAACAGTTGTCAGTTTGACCAATTCCAGACATTCAGAGGCTGACACCAGCCTTACTAAGAACTGGACAGGGCTGAGCTTCCAGGTGGCAGAGTTGAGCCACTAAAGCTGAGAGATCTGACCAAGGCAGGAACGAGACGGGGAAATAATGAGACCACGAGGAGAACCAGGAAGTGAGCTAGAAGTTTAGAGCTGTGCAGAGGTGATGGGAAGAAACTTCATGCACGTATATCTTCCATCTGCCCCTAAGTCACCACTTCCCTCCTTTATTCTCCCCACACAAAGTAAATTTTGTCTTATTATGTTATTAACAATGTATAGATAATTTTAAAAGCAGGTTATAATCATCAGGTAAGTCTATGTATGGCAATTGTGTTATTTATAGAACAGAATAAAAGGAAACAGAAATAACGAACAACACCAAAGAGTTATAAAAACATCTGACAATTTTGTCCTCCTTAGAATGTTTGGAAGAATCAATGAGAAGGACCAAGGATTTGGGTAGATAGCATGGAGTTAATGGATGTTGCTGAGAATGCTGAAACCCTGCTCTGGATACATCCTCATGTGGAGTAATTACGTTGAGTTCTGGACAACATTTTGTTTTTTTTTTTTGTTTTTTTTTTTTTTGTGTGAGGAGATCAGCCCTGAGCTAACATCCGCCAATCCTCCTCCTTTTTTTGCTGAGGAAGACGGCCCTGGGCTAACATCCGTGCCCATCCTCCTCCACTTTATATGGGACGCCGCCACAGCATGGCTTACCAAGCAGTGCGTCGGTGCGCGCCCGGGATCCGAACCAGCGAACCCCGGGCCGCCGCAGCAGAGCGCGCGCACTTAACCGCTTGCGCCACCGGGCCGGCCCCTGGACAACATGTTTTAAAAAGATTAACAACACCTGGAACAAATGAAGAAAAGTACGCCCAACGTTTGAAAGATCTGGCAACTCTGTTTGAAGGAAATAGTTGCAAGGGCTTAGATCTTTTAATATGAAAAATAGAAGACAAAAAAAGAAATGGCCGTGTTCTTTAAATATGGAAAGATCAGTAATGTGGCTACAGATTTATTCTGAGTTTCTCTGTGGCAAAGAAACGACATGGAAATAGAATTCAGACGGCACAGGGGACGAGCTGCAGAAGGGCCAGAAACTAAAACTGTAAAACAAAATTGAAGTTTGATTTGAATATATTTTGAGATTGGAAACTCATTTACTAAGTGAGACTATGTTGTATGACTTAAAGTTTAATTATCTACATTTAACTAGAAAGCACCAACCTATGCAACAGATTTAAAAGGACAATGAGAGAGAAAAATAATGATGCTTCCTGACTATTTTATGAAATACTTGTTCCATGTAATAATTACATATGTTTTTATGTTTTCTAAAATAACGTTTTGTTCTCTGATGCTTATTATATTTTGAATTCAGTTGATCAAAGTGAACAGTAAAGCAAGAGATGACATCTTTCATGTAGCGGATTCTACACATTCCCCAATTCTGATCTGTCAACAGTTGTTAACAGGATAAAGTTCTAAACTAGGGAAATATTTGTATCATTTAAACTATTGGGGAGCAAAAATGTTTGTTCTACCCTTCTAGGTTCTTCTAGTTGGTTTAAGAATTAACTTGACATGAAATAGATTTACAGGAGAAAATAAAATTTAATTTTGTATGTACGGGAACTCCATAAGAATATGACACCCAAAGAAGTGACCAAAGCAGGTAGCTTTTATACCTTTTAACAAAGAAACAGTGCATTTGTGAAGAACTGACAAGACAAAGAAACTTAGGCTTGGGTACTAATTAGTGAAGAGATTAAACAGAGTTTGTTTACACAGCCTTCTCAGCCCTGAATTCCATATCTCTGATGATAAGCATGTATCCCTACCTCCTGGTGCAGGGAGGGTACCTTTCCCATGGGGATTTATTTCCTGCTTTCCGGGGGACAGAGGAGGGTCAGAGTGTCCTTCTGGCACTGGTTATTTCTTAAGTAACTTTAATTCAAAATAATCAATATGCCAAAGTGGCATATTTTGGAATGACCTGTCCTGAACCCCATCAAAATTATACACATTGTTAAAATCGATTGTCTTACCAAGGTACCATAATCACCTTAAAAAATCAGTGAGGCTCACTTTTACATTATTTTGACTATACTGTACAATATATAATTTTCTGAGATTTTTCTTTAATTCATTGGGCACTAATTAGATAGAATACATTTATTCAAATTGAAATATAACAGTTTATTATCACTAAAAAGGTAAGATCCCCAAATGCAAAAGAAACACTGATTCAAGTGAGTTGTTAAGGTCATTTGGTTACATTCTAGAAAATAATTCAAGCATATATATACCACCATCATGTGTTGATCCTCACTGAAAGAGGTTAGGAACTGTTGAGGTTGAGTTTTGACTGTGAAGAAATGGAATCTGGAGAGTAGGAAAGGGTATTTAGCTGGAATGCTGGTCCAAACAAAGGGAGAAAGCAGCCTATTATCTAGTTCTAAAAATAATAAAAAACGTTTCAAAAGGATTTTCATTTTTAGTTATTCCTTAAGCATACTTGAGCTTCCTTCTCCGGGCAGGAAAGTGATGGGTAATATTTGAAACATCTCTTTTTTTGTCAAAATGTTTTTGTCATAGTTGATGAGCAATTTGATTCATTTTATTTGAGGAGAATCATCTTCACCAGAGAACAAAAACAGCTTATGTTGGGAAATTAATTTATTTTTCTAAAAATCAATCATATTCTGTGAAAACTTGGAAAAAATTATTGTGATTCCACTAGGGAATAAAAAGCCCTCAGTCTTAAGCATAATATACCCATTGCTCTCCCACGATTTATCTATTTTCCATGCCAATCAAGGTTATAAAACTTTATGTTTTCATTACTTAGAAAATTCATGGAATGAACACAAGCTGTATTTCTTTTTTTCTACTTGGAGGTGTTTATTTGTGCAGCCTCAGGAATAATTCCCTAACACAGAGGAATCTTATTTTCTCTATACTCTCAAAGTCTTTCTTAGGTAGAATATGTGTCAACATTTTGGGGGGGTGGAAGAACAACCTTTCAGCTATAAAAGATAAAAGAATAAAAGGTAATAGTTGTCAATATCACCCTTTTCATTCTTGCGGCAGCCCATTTATCACATGCATCCATTTTATATTTAAAATTTCCAAATTACTGCCAAGGCATTTGCCAATTACACATATTTTCAGAGAAATTGCCTATTCTATTTTCTCCTAGAATTAGAAGAAAATATTTCCAAAATTGTATTGATACCATCCACAACCCTTGTGTAATATTTGGATAAAACTGACTTTTCTTTAGGAAATATTATGCTAGTCCCTTTACGGAGACCCTTCTGTAGTTAGCATCAAAACAGACTTGAGGACACAACCACACATACACACAAACATGAAGAATGCTTCTATTTAAATTATGCAAAGAAAAACAGCAAATTAATTTTTCTTAAAATCACTTGTCTAAAGTCTCACCTGGCTCACCTCTCCCTGCGAAATATAATTATTACCTTAAAGAATGATTTTCAAAATCTAGAAGATGCACTTTTTTCAGTAGGTCAAGTTTTCTCTTAGTTTTATATTTAACAATTACAACAACCCAGATATGATCTGTAAAATATATTATTCTTCTGATTTTTGTGCTTTTTAAAACACACTTTTGACTTGAGATCTATGTTTCTTTTTCCCTCTCTCCCTCCTTCTCTCTCACTCTATCTCTGACTCTCCTTTCTTCCTTCCCTCCTTTCCTCTCTGTGACTCTCCTTCATTCTTTTTTTTTTTTTTTTTTTTTTGGTGAAGAAGATTGTCCCTGAGCTAACATCCATACCAATATTCCTCTGTTTTGTATACGGGATGCCTCCACAGCATGGCTTAATGAGTGAGTGGTGTGTAGGTCCACTCCTGGGACCTGAACCCGTGAACCCTGGGCTGCCAAAGCAGAGTGGGCAAACTTAACCACTACGCCACTGGTCTGACCCCCCCCTTAACTCTTTCTTTTTATATGTCCTACCTGCAAATGGATTCAGAGGATTCTCCCTAGTTGTCATCAGTCTAATTTGTGACTCAGACATCTTTAGACCCCAAATGTCAATTTGACCTCCTTTCTTTTTTATTTTTTTTGTGAGAAAGATCAGCCCTGAGCTAACATCCATGCCAATCCTCCTCTTTTTGCTGAGGAAGACTGGCCCTGAGCTAACATCTATTGCCAATCCTCCTCCTTTTTTTTTCCCTTTTTCTCCCCAAAGCCCCAGTAGATAGTTGTATGTCATAGTTGCACATCCTTCTAGTTGCTGTATGTGGGATGCCGCCTCAGCGTGGCCGGACAAGAGGTGTGTTGGTGCACGCCTGGGATCCAAATCTGGGCTGCCAATAGTGGAGCGCGCACACTTAACCACTAAGCCACGGGGCCGGCCCATGACCTCCTTTCTAATATTCTAAATCACATTGAGACTAAGGAGCGATTTTTCTTGCTGAGTCGTCGTTACTTTTACAAAATGATCAGTGAAGCATTTCATGTCTGCAAGGAAAAGCAGAGAATGTGAGAGAGTGGAGGGTAAGGTGATCATCTCAACAGCGATGATCCAAAAATGCCTAGTAAAGAATAATTAAGTGACAAGTTTTCATTATGGTAGACAGAATTTTCATTAACTCTGCTTAACTATAAAATACGATAATTTTGCATGGGTAGGCTGCTTGCTGGGATAAATCACAATTTCTTCTAGGTTTTAAATTTGAGGTCAGATCCTTTCATATATCTATTGTTACAAAGAAAAAGTTTAAATGCTCATTTAAAAATATAGTGGAGGAGCCGGCCCCACAGCCTGGTGGTTGAGTTCAATGCACTCTGCTTTGGTGGCCCAGATTCGTGGGTTCAGATCCTGGGTGTGGACCTACACCCCTCGTCAGCCATGCTGTGGTGGCAACTCACATACAAAATAGAAGAAGATTGGCACAGATGTTAACTCACGGACTATCTTCCTCAAGCAAAAAAAGAGGAGAATTGGCAACAGATGGTAGCTCAGGATGAATCTTCCTCAGAAAAAAAAAGAAAATTAAAATATAGTGGACAAACTGTATTTTATTTTTCCCTTTTAAAATTTTTGAAATTGAGGTGCAGAAAGTAGAGATAATCATACTTTCTTGATTTGTCGATTGATTGATTCCCTTTTCCTCCATTCTCTCCTTACTCCTGTTTCTGTTCCCTCCACCAAAAGCAACTCTATTCATGTCTTACATACGCAAAATTGCAAAATACGTAGTACTGTTTTGTAATATATATTGAGTTATAGGCTTGTTCTTTTCTTTTTATAATTTTCACTCAGCACTGTTTATATAAGATATACCTATGGCACTCAGCATATGTGTCGTCCGTTGCTTCTAAAACTGTGAAGTATTGCGTGGTGTCAGAGATTATATGAGAATACTGATTTTAAAAGCTGCTGCTATTAGTTTCTTTTGCTGCTGTTAACAAATAGCTACAAGCTTTGTGACTTAAAATAGCACAATTATGTTATCTCACAGTTCTGGAGTTCAGAAGTCCAAAATGAGTTGTCAGGGCTGCATTCCTTCTGGAGTCTCCAAGAGAAGTCGTTTCTTTGCCTTTCCTAGCTTTTAGAGGTCCACAGCTTTCCTCAGCCTGTGGTTCCTTCTTCTGTCTTCAAAGCCAGCAGTGTAGCCTTTTCAAATCTCTCCCTCTCTGACTTCTGCTTCTGTGGTCACATCACCTTCTCTAACTCTGACACTCCTGTCTCCAACTTTGAAAGACCATTGTGATTATGTTGGGCCCATGTTTATAATCTAGGATAATCTCCCCTTCTCAAGATGCATAATTAATCACATCTGCAAAGTCCATTTTGCCACACAAGGTACCACATTCGCAGTATCTGGGTGTTAGGACGCAGGCATCTTTGAGGGGTCATGATTCTGCCTACCACAATGCTAGAAGAAATGGGGATGGGCCTAGTTTTGGTCCTTGACTGTCACCATCTTTCCTGCTGTTCCTTAGGGCAAGTTATACTACTCCAGAGAGTATGAAGTTTCTCCACAGGGCTGTCCACCCCACCGACTGCAGACTTGGCCATAGACTCTTGGAAGTATTGTCAAGGCCTCAACACGTGATCTTCCTGTTATCATTCCCCCACCAGTGACTGCATGCAAGTAGGTGACAGGTTCCTGACACATAAACTTCTCAAACTTCATCATCTCCCATTTCAGCAAGCTAACCAGTTTTCTCTGATCTAGCCACCCCTGGCTTTTCCAAGCCTTCCTTTCCCTCCTGCCCACAGGTTACCCAGCTCTATTGCTTAAATGAGTCTGATCTTTCCTGAACAAAAGACTGTGTGGTATTGCCTAGTGAATTCCACTTTGGGCACTATTTGTTGAAACAAGCATAAGAACTCCTTATATTTAGGAACACAAGGATTTAATTACCCTCTTAAGATAGGCAAGCACACTCCTACACCAGTGAAGGGAAAAAAAAAATCGCACAAATTACTAAATTAAATGTGCCTACCAAATTAGCTAATGTGCTTATTGTTTAAGAATTTTGCTCATTCTCTTGGTTATAATAGCTTCATGGGTTCATGGACAATAGCCAAAATCACGGCTGGACCCAGAAAAATCCTGTCAATTCGGATGGTCATGTATAATCTTTATTGACACACTTAGACGTATAGATTGATTATCAGCTTTTTCTATACCCTGTACCAGTTGACCTGATTTTTCTTTTTCCCCTGTTCTGGTGGAATGCGACTGATTCTAGTGCATTTTCTTTCTAACAATTTTTTACTTCACCTCTGATTGGCTTGTGGCTCCTGCTGATGGGCAGGCAAGCCTACAACTGTGGGTTCTCTTTTGAAGCTATTTTATCTTTTCTCTTTGACTTTCTTTTAATTTGATTGGATTCACTCTTGGAGCACCCTGTGGAAAGAACCCTGATTACTCTCTTTTTCGCTGCGCGTTGGTAGATGGCACAGCGCACTCCGAGGTCTTATCCCTCCTTTGTTAGGACTGGCCGCCCTCGGACGCCCTCGGAGTGCTTATCTTGGCTGGCAGATAACTGCTCCTAGGTTTAAACTTCAAAGGCAAAACCCAGGCAGCCGCAAAGAAAGAAGTATCAGTCAGCTTCAAGGGGTGAGTGAGCGGGTCCTGTGGCTACTTTTGGAAATGTGAAAGGCATACTGAAAACTCAGGCTACCCTCAAGATCACGAGGTCACTCTTTCAGGTGTGGATAGTAATTGCAGGGCCCTGGGAAAGAGCCAGCTCCTTAGTTCTACGAGCAAGGACCGCGAGACTCCCAGCAGGTGGGCTGTCAGTGGGAGGACGTACTGACCTTATAGCCAGACTCCTCAGACAGCCAGCAAGTGCGGTTAGAAGGCGGCTCCCCATAGGACTGCTCATTAGGTGCAGCCCAACCAGGAGTTTGTGCCACAACATGAGGGATTCATGTCTGAAACTGAAACAATGCAAATCGTGTGCATTCGGTAACTGTGGCTTAAAGTTCCATAGGAAACTCTCTCAAATGTTTTTTTTTTCCCCAAACACCGATATCGGTTAATGTCTACAGTATATTTTTTAATCCTGAAGTAAGAATGGCTGGAATATCAAGGAGAAAAATATTCTAAAGTTTTTTCCCCCAGTGATAATGACATAATGACAATCCATTTTCCATTTTCTCTTCCCTTCTCTTTTCATATATGTGCATACACACACACACACACACACATATACGCATACAAGTTTTTAATTGGACTTGCTAACAGAGCACACAGTAGAAATAACCCTGATTATTTTTTTTTCATTGCTACTATCTATGTTTGAAAGAAAGAGAGAAAAAAATATTTAGCACATCCCCTGTTTCTCAATGCTCTGGGTCTCTGCTGACTTGGTGGTAAGCTTTATCTTTAGGCAATTTCTTAACCCTCTAAGCCTTATTTGTTTCATCAAAAAAATGAGCCTCATAATGGTATAGGTTATTGTGAGGATTTAATGAGATAATGTTAAGTATTCAACTGATGTAATTGGTTATTATTGTTATTGTCGCCCCGTTCCTAATCCTTCCCTTTAGAAGTCTCTGGCCCAGCGTGTGTTTGCGTGTGTGGGAGTCGAGGTTGGAAAAGAAGGGAAGGAGGTTACTCTGGTTCCCACACTCACAGTTGCTGCCCAGCCTGTGATCACGCCACCCTGTTGTCCTTTTCTGTCCCTTTCCTTTTGATTCTTTGAGCTTTGGCTTCCTACTTGGTTGCTTTCCACTCCATTGTCAACCTCCAGACCACAGGTCTCCAGGAGCCTGGGGGCGGCTGTCAGCGCTGGTGTGACCCTGCCACACTCCAGTCTCTGGGCTTTTCTCGAGTGGCTAGTAGGGAAATGCCTTTTGCAACCAGCTCTGTCAGAGGGGGTTCCTCTACCAGAATATTAACCCCAAATGACAGCTCTCTCCTTTCTGAGAAGCATCATGAGTGGAGAGAGAGCAAAACGGAGGACCAGGTGGGTGGATGGTCAGGCAGAAAGAGCCTCACGTGGTATCTGGAATCATTGCTTTCTTTAATAGACAGGCTGCCATTGCCCAGTCTGCCCACTCAGTTAGTCTTCTAAATGCATCATGAATTTCCCTAAAGGGCCGATTTTATGTCCTGCTGGTCCTGCTGCCCCTGGAAAGGTCATTGTATATCTGAATCTCAATTGTGGGAAAAGTTTATACTTTGCCACAGGCTCCTGACACTGACAGTTGTGTTATTATCAAAATATACTCAGGAATGATGTTGTGGAACCACACTGAACAACCCAACTATTTTTGATAGTTTACCAACAAAGATGCCAACAGTTGCGTAAGTGCATTGCAGTCCTACCTCAGTGACTGGTACACAGGAGGCACTCAATAAACGTTGACTTGAACATTCTGAGCAGAATATCCTGCAATACGGTTTTTAATTCTTATTGCAGAAATAATAGCAGCTATTTAGAAATGATGTGTAATGAACTGAGAGTTTGTACGAATTTAATTCTGTGTATCTGAGGTCCAATAAAATAATAATTAAACGAAATATTAGAAAAGAGAAGTCTGTTATTCTTATCATGATGTGGCTGACACATTGAAGCTTGTCCAGAGATTTTATTTATGAGTGAGTTCATTCAGTTTTCTCTTAGAATTACCTCCTCTTTTTCTTCTTTACTCTATTATAAAATCACCTCCCAAACTCCCCTCTGCACACACACACGCATTTCTGAGGCTCAACTTCTGCCCTGAGTTACCTTCAGGCCCCCAACTGGGACCAAATTTGCAGATAAATAAGTGGATTGAAAGTTTAACTCAACCATGGTGTCTTTCTTAACCCTTGGCAGTGACCTCATCTTTTTGACCAGGGGCTACTGAGGCACATCAGTTGTCCCCAGACTATCTGTAGTCTTGCTACTTCCATTATAGAATAATTATTATGAATCTCAAGGACAAGTTCTGGACACCACTTAGCAACTAGGGTAAATGTTAACGTCTATAGACAGTTAAAATACACTTCCCCTGGTTGGAGGAGATGTAGACGGTTGCAGTTTGAGAGGTTGGTGGCCACGTTGATGGTGAAAGGAGTGGGGCTGACTCTATTTCTCCTAGATTATCATTCAATCGAGAAACCGTTAGTACCTATTACATGCCAAGAACTGGTCTAGGGAGTGGAGACGCAACCAAACTTGAATAAAATGGACCAAGTCCCTGCCTTGTAGGGTTTACCATAAAGTCAGAAATGCAGGCAAGTAAACAAGATGTTACTTTTACATTATACTAGAGTGTGTTAAGTGTTCTGATGTGAAAAGTGCAGGGTTCTAAAGGATCGTATATGAAGAATGCCTAAATTTCCACGAGTATTTCTGTGTCCGGGAAGTGTTCAGACAAAAATGTTTGGAGGAAATGCCATCTAAGCTGAGATCTGGAGAGTGAGGCTAAGACAAGAGAAGAGGGAAGCATGTTCTAGGCAAAGGAAACAATATGTGAAAGCAAGAAACAGTGTGGCTCATTCAGGGAGCTGAAAGTCATCCTGTGAGGGTAGAGTGGAAAATACAAGGGCAAGAGATATAATCAGAGTGGAAATTGGAAATGTGAATAAGCCCAGATATTCACAGCTTTGGAATTTACGTTAAAGCATTTGGATGTTATTCTAAAGGTTTGGAGAGTAGGAGACAATGTGGTCAGATCATTCTGGCTGCAGTGTACTAAATGGATGGGCAGATGACTAGAATGGAAGCATAGAAACCAGATAAGAGACTGCAGAAATTCAAGCCAGGGTTACTAGTGGCCAGAACTATGACTGTAAGTAGTATGGTGGGCAAAATAATGGCTCCCAAAGATGTCCACATCCTAATCTTTGGAACCTGACACTATGTTATGTTACATGGAAAAGGAAACTACAGTTGCAGATGGAATTAAAGTTGCTAATCAACTGGTTTTAAAATAAGGAGATTATCCTGGATTATTGGATTGGGTCAATGTAATCACAAGGGTCTTTTAAAGTGGAAGGGGGGCAGAAGAGGAGGTTAGAGTCAGAGATTTGAAAGTACTGCACTACTGGCTTTGAAGATGGAGGAAAGGGGCCATTAATTGAGGAATACAAGAAGTTTTGAGAGGCTGGAGAGTGCAAGGAAATGAATTCTCCTCTAGAGACGCCAAAAGGAATGAGGCCATGTTGACACCTTGATTTTGGTCCAGTCAGACCTATTTTGGACTTCTGACCTCCAGAACTGTGAAAGAACAATTTTATGTTGCTCTAAGGCACTGAATTTGTGGTATTTTGTTACAATAGCCATAGGAAACTGATACAGGTAGAGGTGAAAAGGAAGTAGAGACAGTTGAGAGATTTTTAGTGGTAGGAATGAGAGGACGTAGTGTTCAACTTAACATGTGAGAGGCAAGTGGGCTAACAAGAATTATTTTTGCAAAAAAATGTTTTCCAATGTCTTATCAATTACAACTGAGACGTTCTCATACTAATATAACCTGTAATAATAGGTTTGACTAATATATTTGACTCAAAATGATAGTGAATAATATTAAAGACATTAAAGACAGAGATGGATACGTTTTACATAAATGACTAGTAACTTATTTCTCTGAATGTCTTAACATCACTACTTCTCCACTAGATTGATGATGGATTCACATAGTTCAGATGTTGATATTCAGCCAAATACCATGTAAAAATAAATACAATTAAGTATTGAATTTCAGGGCACATTATATAAATAACAGCTACCACAAAGTTGTAAGATTTTACATGTTCTAGAAGAGCCCTGTGGCTCTCGGTAATGATGGATATTATTTAGACACAAAAAGAAAATAAAACTTTTTGGAAAACTTGGTACGATTTAATTTTTAAGTTGGAAAGAAAATAAATACAGAACATGAAATTTGTAGAACAATGATTAATACTACTTTAGAATTCAATAATCATTACTGGTGGCTATCCAACGCCAATATATTCACCGGATCAAAAGTCATCTATTTCTTAAGTCTTTCACACTCCTCCTCTTTCTCTCTTCTTCCAGAATTATTCTTTCTCTTCTGGGTGATTCAATGACACATCACCTCTGTTATATCAAGTTTCATGTTCTTCACTAGATTACAGCTATTTCTACATTTGTCCTTCCTTTTCATAATATTTTCAACCACTTGAAGGCAGGAAACGTGTCCAGTTTATCTTTTGCATTCGTCACAGCAAGCACAATGTCCCGCAAAGAGCCTAGTGAGCCATGGAAAAGGTAAATTCAATAGCAGATGACCTGGGTCGGGAATTCGATTCCAGCCTCACTAACTATTTGATGTAAACTTGGGGAAAGTCATTTCACATCTTGGCTCCTTAGTTTTCTATTCGAAACCTCATGACTCAAAACATAAGCTAATGAGATTAAAGCAAGCAAGTGTGTTTGGATGAAAAGAGACCTGTTCTACATGTGCTTAAGGTATCACAGGTAGTCACTATTCAGCTAATTAAAGATGCTGATGGGGGGCCAGTCCGGTGGTGTAGCAGTTAAATTCGCGTGCTCCACTTAGGCGGTGGCCGGGGGTTCGCAGGTTTGGATCCTGGGCATGGACCTATGCTCCGATTGTCAAGCCACACTGTAGCAGCATCCCATATAAAGTGGAGGAAGATGGGCATAGATGTTAGCCCAAGGCCAATCGTCCTCAGCAAAAAAATAGGACAGTTGGCAACAGGTGTTAGCTCAGCTCTAATCTTCCTCAAAAAAAAAAAAAAAGATGCTGACGTGTTAAGTTGGGCATGCAATTGAATTGTTGAAGGGATTTCTCTAGTTCATGGGAAGAAAGGAAAAAAGGAAAAGAGAAAGATGAGATGATCAGAAGGCAGAGGAACACTTAGGGGATAACTGAAGGAAGGAAATTTGATTAGTGTCTTACATGTGTAAATCTCCTCTCTGTCTCCTCATGCAGTTTTCAGTTAAATATCATTTTTGTCTTAATGCCTTGCGGAGTTGGATCTATTTTTGCGTACCTCAAAGCTCTGAGTGTGGTCAAGAAGGGGGCACCTGGCAGGAGTAAAGGGCAATGCGGGAAACCACTGTACAGTTTAAAGACATAATACACGTTTGAAAGAATTGCCTGCTGATTATTTTTGCACTTTTTAAGAATAAAATTTTGTATCACCCTCCATTTTTCTTTTGATACTAGTCAAGACATAGGCTTGTGACCATTATTTCAGGTAAATTGAAAATATCAGGGTTATTTTTATTGCCACTCAGTTCTTATGATGTTTCATCTCACGTGGATTTTGTATCTGGTGTGGGCAGAGGAGCTAACAGGGATGCTGCTACCATTTCTGGCCCGTATTTGATTGATTGAGAGTGAAACTGAAAACTAAGATGTTAGAGTCACTCAGTAAAAGAGAGAGAATACAAATTGTTATGCTGGAGAAGTCAAACAGCGAAGAGTTTCTTCCTAGGCCAGCCCCACATAATTTCTTGCATATCCCCCCTTCTTCTAAGGTTGCAGTAGAGATGAGAAAATGTCCCTGTGAGTTTCGTTTTGTTTGTTTTTGAAATCACTCACGTCTCCAGAGTTTCCTACAGTGGGAAGCCACAAATATCTGAACATGAAGCTGTGACAGATGAAGAGAGATGGTGACACACAGACATGATGATCTGAATTCCACTTACACAACTGTATTGACACTTTACATGGACACCAACTATCTTCTTGTTGATAATCCAATTCCCGCTTTATATTGAGGTAAACAGGGCAATCTCTTGCAATGTGAATATTCGTATGTCACCACAACCCAGATCAAGAGAAAGACATTAACAGCACCTCAGAAAATGAGCTAGTGGCCCCTCTCAGGCATTACCCCCCTTTTCCAAAAGTAACCACTATCTAGACTTCTATCACCACAGACTAGTTTTGTCTGTTTTTGAGCTTTGTATGAAAGAACTCATAACTATGAACTCTGGTGTTTGGCATATTATGTCAGTGAGCTTCATCCATGTTTTACAAGTAACAGTAAGCCATTCATTTTTATTGTATATTGTCATCAGTTGTATAAAAATACCACAATTTATGTATTCATTTTAGTCTTTTTTTTTTACAGGAAAAGATTTGTGCTGAGCTAACATCTATTACCAATCTTCCTCTTTTTTTTTCTTCTCCCCAAAGTCCCAGTGCATGGTTGTATATCTTAGTTGCAAATTCTTCAAGTTCTTCTACGTGAGCCGCGGCCACAGCATGGCAACTGACAGACGACAGACAGGTGGTGTGGTTCCGTGACTAGGAAACGAACCTGAGACTCTGAAGCAGAGAGAGTGGAAATTTAACCACTAGGCCATCATGGCAGGCTTTCATTTTACTCTTAATGGACATTTGGATTGCTTATAATTTTGGAATACTTTGAATTATGGTGCTATGAACATTCTTTTGTCTTTTGGTGAATATGTGTGTGCATTTTCTATTGAGTGTATGCCCAGGAGTGGAATTGATGGTTCATAGGATATTTATATGTTCAAATATGCCCAGATACTGTCAAATAGTTTTCCAAAATGATGGCACTAGGACTAGGACTAGAGCAGATGAGTGAGACAGTTAAAACATAAAATTGAAGGAGGCTTTCACCCCCGTGGTTGACCCTATACCTGCATGACCTTGAGTAGGCACTCTCCCTCAGGATCATGCAAGTGAGGGTCAACCCTGAGAGTGAGGCCTTAAATTTTGTGCCCTAGGTGCCACACCTACCTCAACTCTAGTCCCGGCCCTGGGTTGCACCTATTTACGATCCTATAGGAAATCTATGAGAATTCTAATTGCTTGTTTTCTACTTCATTTATTTCCATTCTTTTCTGTTTTACCTTCTCCCTGCCATCTTTGGAGGATCTAATTTCCTATTCTTTTCCTAACTTTCTCAGAGAGATAGCTATTTTATTTTCACATTTATGTTTAAGGCTATACATTTCTTTAAATTTTGCTTTATTTACATCCCACAATTTAATGTATTTTCTATTTTCCATGGTGAATTCTTATTTGGTTAATGGGTTACTTGGAAGTGCATTAATACATTTCCAAACTTACGAGAGTTTTCTAGTTATCTTTTTGTTATTCTAGTTTAATTTGTCTGTGGTCAAAGAACAAATCTTTATGATTTTAATTTTTTGATATTTGTCAAGTCTTGCTGGAAGACCCAGCATATGGTAAATTTTGACCAATGTCCTCCCAAAATATGATATACTCTGCATTAGTGGGGTGTAATGTTCTATATTTATCAATTAGGTTGTTAGTCATATTTTTCAGATCTTCTATATGCTTTCTGATTTTTATCTAATCATTCCTTCATACGTTACTGAGACATATATAAAAATCTGTGTGGTGGATTTATCTATTTAGCTCTTAGTTATGTGTATTTTTGCTTTATATATTTTAAATCTATGCTATTAAGTGTATATCAATTTAGAATTGTTACACGTTTTTATTGAATTGCCTTTTATAATTGTGTAACATTCCCCTGAATCTTTAATATGATTTTTGCTTTTAATGATATTTTTCTGCAAGTAGAATAGTTTTCCTGGTATGTCTTTTTTATTCTTTTACTTTCAGACTTTATGTTTACTTGTTTCAAATTCTATCTTGTAAAAAGCTTATAGTTGCATATTGTTTTATTATCCAATTTTTTAATTTAGGCCCTTAGTCCATTTAATGTAATTACTGACTGACTTAAGTCTAACTCTAAAATCTTGTTGTTTATTTTCTATTTCTTCCACACTTGTTTCTTTACTCCTTCTTTTTGCTTCATTTTGAATTGATCAAAAGTGTTGGTTTATTATTATTCATATTCTCCTTTTATTAGCTTTTTAGTTAAAATTCTTTCATTTTTCTTTTAGTGATTTCCTTAGAAATTACAGTATCTATCCTTAACCTATTACATCCCCCTGAAATTAGTACTTTTACCACTTCCTGAATGGTCTAAAAATTTGACCCCTCTCATCATATTTCTACGACTATATATGTTACAAATCCCACAAGACATTGTTGTTTTAAGCAGTCACCAGTTATTTATATTAAATACCTTATTTACCATTTCTGATGCTTTTTGTCCTTCTGAAGCTCTGTGCTCCCATCTAGGCTCATTTTCCTTTACCCCTTATGGGAGGACAGGTCTTTTGATGACAAAGTCTCTGTTTTTATTTTCTCTGAAAGCATCTTTACCTCCTCTTCATTTTTGAAAGATATTTTGTTGGGTATAGAATTATTCCTCTTTCTTTCCTAAGGGACTCTTTCAGTCCTATTGTGGCTTTTGAAGACGTTTATCACAATCTCTTCATTCATCTCAACTTTAAAATCAAACTAACAAAAATAAAGGCAACTTCTCCTTTTAGCCCCCTAACTAAAATCACTCTCGAAGTAAGAGACTAAAAAAGACCTGTGTATCTTTGATGGAGCAAAATCAGGAAATAAAAAGGAAAAGAACAAATCTATTATCTCAAAAGATGACAATATCACATGTTTATGAATGTGGATGTGTGAAGTTAGGAAGCATCAGACAAAATAGGCTGAAAATTTCTCTGTGAGTTAAGAGGAAAGTTATCTGCTTGAGAATGAAGAGAATAGTTGTGGAACAGGAAGTATAAACTTATTAGATTTGTCTAGAAATGGCAAATATGAGAAATTGGAGAGAGAACAGAACCAGGGACTTGAAAAAGAATTGCTGAGCTCTGCTGAAAACCCATCTGGAGACCAAACAGTTGGCACTAATTCATACAATTGCTTTATTTTCTCTGACAGTGTTCAGCAGTCTGGGAACAGCAAATAATAAGATGGATGGTTGTACAGATACAAGCCTGATGATCTGAAAATTTTCATGATTGTGAGTTGAAGGAATGAGAGTGTTAGGAAACTAGCAAAAAAGTTGTTGGAACAAACTATCAAGGTGCTAAGCAAAGAGAGAAAATAAAATATAACTATGAGGGAGTGATGGACTGTGAGTAAGTGGAGGGAAAGAGAATCCATACTTCTTGAATGAAAAGAACAGGAGCGAGAGACCAAAAAGGGCAGATTTGGTAGGTTGATGACACTTTGGATGTTAAGATTTCATCCAAGAGTTTGAGTGGTGAGGTCCATAGTATTGTGTTGGTGGCAGTTTAGAGGGAGTGAAATTGGGGTAGGGATGTCATTAAAGTCAAGTAACTTTGAGGCTATTTGTTGGAAAGACTATCTACATGTAGAAATTACCCAATTGACGATGGTTGATTTTACTGTGGGAGTAAAGAAGACTGAGAGCTAGGTTTCAAAGTCCACAGTGAATGAATAAGGGTAGTCAAGATTATTGAGGATGACATCAATAAAGAGAGGTAAGTGATGGTATACTCAGTTATCATGAACCTTAAAGAAAGAGTGGTTTTGCTTTATGATAACAAAATATTTGGGAACTAGGAAATCACCAATATTAACTCAAGGTCATCATGTTTCCTGGATTTGGAAGTATAAAAGGCTTTCACTCAATTGAAATACAAGGGAAGAGGTGTTTTCAGGGGGAGATCCAGGTTTCAAATCAAGAACTAGGTAGAAGATTTTTCCGTGAAAAGATTAAGCACACAGAGAAGTATTGTAAAAGCATGAGAGTTCCAGCAGTCACTGTTAAAAGGAAGAAGCCAACTGTGAGAGGGGGAAATGGACTGGAGAGGATCATAATGTAATATGATACTAAGTGAGAGGGTGATTAACAGAAGGACCTTGAATTTGGGTTAGTGGCTAACCATGAGACGGAAGAGAGGCATAATTGAAGTAATTATCCTCAAAGTTACTGCTTTGATAAGAATAGTAGGCAGCAGTCTTTGTTGAGTATTCAAATGGATTGGCTTTGGACATTTACGTTTCAAGAGAATTCTCCCTGGACACCCAGGAAGGAAGAACTATAGCAACAGTTTAATCCAGAAGTATTCCTAAAGAGATATTGTCAGGATCTTCAACAGAACACTCTCTAAGATCTTTGGGAACAATATAGATTAGATCCTCAGAAGCTCATACACTAATTGAGTTTGGAGCTTATTAATTTTAATCAGTCTTTCACTGAATTCACTTGGAACATGTTGGGAGAAGGTGGGAAACATCTTTTGAGTCTAGTATTCCACTAGCAATGTGGAGGAGTATATGTAATCAGATCTGCACATCAATATTCACCTCTTAATGAAATCACAGTGATTCAAGGTGACTAAAAGGCCTATGAGGTCATTGCAAAGGGTTGAGGAGCTTGTAAACCTTCACTCAATCCATACTGGAAGGAGAGAAGCCTAGGGGATTTTCTTCACCCTGCACAAAGTGTCCATAACCTTGCATTAGTCATATCCAGTAGTGTTGTTTCCTAGGGAAAAAAAAAGATCGAAATGTATTGCATCATTTTACTTTTTTTATAATGTTGCCTGGTATCATGTTAAAATTTAGAGGCAAAGCCAAAATTCTTTCCCTCCCAACCTCTTATATTAGCATACCTATCTAATCAAACTTCCCCAAAGCAATAAAATAACAACAAGAACATACAGTAACTTTTTCCTCTATGACTTTGTCATCAAACTCGGAATTAAGTTAGATCAATAAAGAACACAATGACTTTAAACAAAAATGTATCTTTCCTAATTTTAGAATAATCAGAGAATTCCTCCAATATTCAGGCATGTAATATAGTACAAATGCATTTTATTAGAAGATATAAATGAAAATAGCCAACCCTGGTGGTCTAGTGGTTAAGATTCAGCACTCTCACTGCCACGGCTGGGGTTTGTTTCCCCGTCAGGGAACCATACTGCCCATCTGTCGGTTGTCACACTGTGGCAGCTGCATGTTGCTGTGATGCTGAAAGCTGTGCCACCAGGATTTCAAGTACCAGCAGGGTCACCCATGGTGGACAGGTTTCAGCGGAGCTTCCGGAATAAGACAGACTAGGAAGAAGGGCCTGGCCACCCACTTCTGAAAAACCTCTGCATCTTTAATTATTTGCCCTACTTAGAACAATTAAACTGTATTTATTTTTTAGATTATTTTTTAAGATAAGAAAGATTATTTTTATATAATATGAGGAAAAATGCAAATACAGTCAGATTAGCAATTGTATTTGAGCAAGAGGGCTGTGATGAAATAGACCGTGGGTTGTTTAAACCATGTCTTGTGTGAAACATTTATATCTGATGTTCTCTTCATTTAAAAGGGAGAAAAATATAAAACATATTTGTTTAAATAGAACCAAATAACCCCTGTCCTTTTTCTTCTGTTGACAAAACAAAGAGTTGTATATATCTCAAAGCCTTTCTCAGAATTCAAAGTAAAGAACAAAGAGGAGTGACAGGTATTATGCCCAAGAAATAATCTGATTACTAAGGGAGAAACTAAACAGGTTGGGAAGAAGAAGAGACTCCAAAACCAAGTAGAACATCAGAAGGATATCATGAGTTGTGACTACTTTAATTTTTAGTTAAGTGAAATCCTATTGTATTGCAAAGAATTTCCAATATTTTTAAGGAAATACTACTGGCATATAGAAATTTCTATCTGAGTATTATAACTATACTTATGAAGATATATTATAAAGGATAAAAAGTATCATTTCCTGTTTAGCGACTTTTCTTTTTCAGTACATATTTAGATAAGACTGAGAACAACAAAATTAAAGGAGTAATATAACGTAAAAATAGCAAGTAGGTGCAGAGTAAAGCAAGTGGCTTTAAATGGGATATATATGAACTGAAGCTTAACATAGCAATGGCTTTAAGAAATCATTTCCTTTCTATTAAATTGAGTTTCTAGATTATTAACTATTTCTCTGCTAACACATACGTAGTTTTCTCACATTTTTTTGTATTAACTCCCAACACAGACCAATGGAAAAGGAAGAATGCCCCATGCTACTTATGAATTGAGAAATTAAAATAAGGCATCGTATTAAGGAGGTGGACAGGAAGAATACTTCACAGGACTCTAATTCTAATTTCTAACACTTTGTTTCATCTTTTTGAGCCACATTTCCTTATAAAGTGGGGCTAGTAATGCTGCCCTGACAGGGTGAAATGGGATAATATGGACAAATCACCTTGCTCAACATCTGCCTGGCACAAAGCTAACTCAACACTAAACCTTGTCCTTTCTATGCCCTGTCTATGCCCCAATGGAGAAGAGAGAGGTCTCTTCTCCAAAGACCTGGAAAGCATCACTTGAACAGCACCCATAGATTCACTGAAGTGAGAAAGAGGCAGAAGACAGCATTAGCCAAGAGGCAGGTCAATGAGGGCACAGGACAAATCAGTTTGTGGGTCACCATGGAGGGTCCAACCAAGGGCAAAAGGAGGACTTGCTGAGCCATCACCATAAGTAGGCAGGGATATGGGAAAATCATTCTAGATGGAGGGGACCAGGCTGTAGAGAATCCAAGCCCAGATGGACATTCCTTTATTGCAACAAGAGCAGGTCTTGCCGGACTTGAGGCAGATCCTTAAAGAAGATAAATTGTGCCAAACTAAGCACCATGGCCCCAGTAGTCCAGGATGAGAACAGAGTCTTAAAGGACTCTACCTGGGGTACAAGGTCACTCAGTACTGTCACCAGTGGACAGTGGTGTGACTTCCTTCTGCAATCCATGCCCCAGGAAATCCTGTTTCTGGTCACATCTCATGGAGATCACAACGATTCTAGAACAGCTTTGGCCATTTCAAACCGTTCACTTTCAACAATGTTCAAATACCATTAAAATCTTTTTATTTTTTTAAGACTGTGGAAATTTTCAGTAAAATGGAAACAAATTGCTATAAGTAAACCATTTGTCACAGTCTGATTACTTTGCGGCCACTCTGGGAACACCAATTTGTCATGGTAGATCAAGATAACCACAGCTTGACTAGAGGAAATGGCTTTTTGCCTACTAGCTGTGATTTTTTTTTTAAATGTTCACCCAGAGAGACGTGCTCCACGGAGTCTTCATGTTCCACTCCAGCTGTGTGACCGAAGAGGAATGCTAAAGCATTAAGAACAAATTGTACCACCTAAAAGGCATTTAAAGGCAAAATAATTAACTACAGTTAAATGTAAAACTCAGGGTTGGAAGCAAATATACATTTAGAGTACAATATTTCTTTGTATATGTTTAAGTTATTTAAATGAAGAAAAGTTAAAGAACTATTACTCAGTTGGTAAAAGAAGGGTGGTGAATAATCAAATAAATATTTTCAGCCATGTTAATTTCTTAGCATAAAGTAGGCACTTAAGAGATGCTTGGTGATTTGCTACTTGCTTGATATGAAAGAAACCACCGGTTTGTCTTCTTATTTTTACTGGATTTTAAAGTAGAGAAGGTTTTTTAAATTAGATTGTTTAATCGCCTGAACTGAGACAGTTTAAGCATAATTTGGACTCAAAGAGAAGACAATTATTCTACATTCTTGCTATTTGTTTTTCTTCCATAACCACTCAGAATGTAATACAAATGACATTAGGTGAGTGGACCTACAACTTGCTGAAATAGCTAGCACAGGGCAGAAGTTCAGAAGTTCAGAAGCTCAGAAGCTCATGTCCCTAAGATGAGTATTGAAAACTAAGAATGTTTCTAGCTTCCCTTTTGCAATTTTAATAATTTTCACCAGGACAATGGTCATTTTTTCCCAAGATCACTGCTAGTTCACCAGTCACATCATTATTGATCACAGTTAAGTTTAGAGTAGTAAATGCACTCATTACTTTATTAACCTCATGAAAGATGAAATTGTCAGCAAAGACAGTCAAGTCTTTTTGAAATATGCCATTTGTCAAGTGATATTTTGATATAAATATCCAATTGGATATCTCTACTGCATTTATATTTTGAAAGCATTTTTCATAATCACAACCTGAATGGGTGGTATGTAAAGTAAATATCAATATTTTTAACCCATTTATTTTCACTCAGCTTTTCTTCATGAGGCTTTCTTTACATTTTAATGCAGGCATGTGCCTTTTTGACATAAGTTGCTACTTTCAAATTCTTTGATCTTGTACTATTAAATAAAGTCAGATATTAACATATTTTAAGCAAATATGTATCTTATTCCATCAAATCTTAATGATAAATCTATCTGAGAATCATTGCAGGGGTTAATTTTGAAACCCAAATGTCCTCTAAGCCCTATGGGTTTTTTCACCTTTTGGTCTTGGGTCTTGGGACTCCATAGGAGTTCAGTGGATGGAGGTTGGTAACGGAAGGAGGGGGAGAAATTTCTTCACATAAAAGTCACTGCTATTAGCTTTGCAAACCCTCTTCTCTAGTATCCATTGTATCACTCTACATTTCATGGAAATACTGTCCTTTGTAGGAACATTATCTATGGCCAGAGGTTCTTTGTTATCATGGTTAGTAGCCTAAAAAAGACCTACCATTTGATGTAATTTACATAGTCATTTACTTTCAATAACTCTCTATCTAATATCTATCTATGTAATATCCCCTAAAAATCTGTTGATCACTATCATCTCTATGTTCTTAATCGCAAGCATTTTTAAAAATACTCATATACCCCCTGCCACTACATATGCATAGCTTCCTTCATTATCAACATCACTCACCAGAATGGTACATTTGTTACCAAGGATGAACCTGCGTTGACACATCATAATCACCCAAAGTCCACAGTCTATATTATGGTTCATTCTTGTATATTCTATGCATTTGGAAAAATGTATAGTGACATATATCCATAATTATAATGTGATACAGTGTATTTTCATTGCTTTAAAAATATTCTGTGCTCTGCCTGTTCATTCTCCCCCCAAACCCCTGGCAAACCCTAGTTTTGCCTTTTCTAGAATGTCACATTGTTGAAATCATACAGTATGTAGCCTTTTCAGATTGGCTTCTTTCATTTAGTAATATGCATTTAAGTTTACTGCATGTTTTTCATGGCTTGATAGCTCATTTTTTTTTTTTAGTGCTGAATAATATTCCATTCTCTAGATATACCACAGTTTATTTATCCATTCATCTACGGAAGGACATCTTGGCTGCTTCCAAGTTTTGGCAATTATGAATGAATAAAGCTGCTGTAAACATCCATGTGCAGGTTTCTGTGTGGACAACAAATTTTCAACTCCTTTGGGTAAATACCAAGGGGTGCAATTGTTAGATAGTATGGTAAGAGTATGTTTAGTTTTGTAAGAAACCACCAAACTGTCTTCCAAAGTAGCGTACCATTTTGCATTCCTGCTAGCAATGTATGAGAGTTCCTGTTGCTCCACATCCTCACCAGCATTTGGTGTCATCAGTGTTGTAGACTTTGTCCACTTTAATAGGTTAGTATTGCTTTAATTTCTATTTTCCTGATGATATAATGGTGTGGAGCATCTTTTCATATTCTTGTTTGCCCTTTGTATATCTTCTATAGTGAGATGTCTATTAAGGTCTTTGGCTCATTTTTTAATTGGGTTGTTTGTTTTAGTGATGAGTTTTAAGAGTTCTTTGTATATATTGGATAACAGTCCTCTATCCAATGTGTCTTTTGCAAATATTTGCTCCCAGTCTGTGGCTTGTCTTCCAATTCTTTTGAAATTGTCTTTTGCAGAGCAGAAATTTTGAATTTTAATGAAGTCCATCTTACCAATTATTTCTTTCATGGATTACGTCTTTGGAGTTAACTCTAAAAAGCATGATCATATCCAAGGTCATCTGGTTTTTCTCTTGTGTTATCTTCTGCTTTAAAGTTTGCATTTTGTATTTATATCTGTGATCTATTTTGAGTTATTTTTTTGTGAAGAGTGTAACTTCTGTGATTAGATTCATTTTTTTGCATGTGTATGTCTACTTGTTCCAGCACTGTTTGTTTAAAAGACTATCATGACTCCATTATATTGCCTTTGTTCCTTTGTCAAAGATCAGTTGACTGTATTTATGAGGATCTATTTCTGGGCTTTCTATTTTGTTCCATTGATCTTTTTATCTATTCTCTCACCAATACCATGTTGTGTTGATTACTGTAGCATTATATAGTAAGTCTTGAAGTTGAGTAGCATCAGTCCTCCAACTTTGCTCTTCTCCTTTAATATTATGCTGCCTACTCTGGATCTTTCACTTCTCCATGTAAACTTTAGAATCAGTTTGTTGATATCCACAAAATAACTTGCTGGAATTTTAATTGGGATTGCACTGAACCTATAGATCAAGCTGGGAAGAACTACATCTTGACAATATTGAGTGCTCCTATCCATGAACATAGAGTATCTCTCTATTTAATTAGTGCTTTGACTTCATTCATCAGATTTTTATAGTTTTCCTCATATAGATCTTATACGTATTTTGTTAGATTTATACCTAAGTGTTTCATTTTGGGAAGTGCTAATGGCATTGTGTTTTTAAATTCAAATCCCACTTGTTCATTGTTGGTATATAGGAAAGTGGTCAGCTTTTGTATATTAACTTTGTATCCTGCAACCTTGCTGTAATTTCTTATTAGTTCCAGGAGTTTTTTGGTTGATTCTTTTAGAACTGTGCTTAGTACGTAGTAAATCCTCAATCAATGTTAGACATGATGATGATGATGATGATGTAGTAACTGACACTGTAATAGGCATTTTAGACATCAATTCATGCAATTTATTAAACCTTCAATAAAGGACTTTCACATATCAGCAGAAATATATTTCAGATTTAGTCTTGCACTTGGTCTTTCCAGTAATAAATCAGTGATCAGTAGGTTTGCAGAGGTTTTTGCAAATTCTACAGACAGTCTTGGATGTATTCTCTATGTATACAACACATCTTTCCAGCAAATGTGTTAAAAATGTTCACTGTCGATTCTTTTTTGCCTTAATAGGGTTGCCAAGGAAGACTAAATTGTCTTTCTTCTGAGAATTTCTCCAACATACTAGTACTTACTATTGCTCAGTGATCTGTAGAGCTTACACATCTAGAACAGTGGCTTGGGAGATTGGCAAAAGTTCTAGGAATAAATTTCAGAGGCAGCCCTTCCAGATCACCCTAGTTCAGTAGGACCTGACTGGTGTTCAGGGGGCTCTTTAGGCAAACACATTAAGTGCAACCTTTTCTTCCTCCCCTAACCCTAATAAACAGAAATAAAACCAAAAACTCTGTCTCCTAAGCACACACCACAGAAGGAAACCAAGGTCAACTCTTCACTGTCTTAGGCACTGGGGGATGTACCAGGGGCCTTGTGGACAAAGATACTTGATTTTTAGCAGTGAAAGGAGGAAATATATGGAAATTGCTGCTAGCCAGAATATGTGGAATAATAATAATAACTAATATTGGAATATAAATAGGGTTAGAAAATATTTTTGGAGAACAGTCATAATGATTCACTTAGAATGCTATGGGTATTTTAAAGCACACCTGCGAATTTTTAGTTTAACACTTGGAAAAACAAACTCCAAATTCTTTGATGCCTTCTTCAGTCTGAATACTAGACAGGAAAATGACACTTACTCAGAATGGCATTTTCTCTATTCTTATGTTTTTTAAAATATTTTCAGTTTTCTTAAATATCCTATCCTAAGATTCTTAATTTTTTAGCAATCTAGAAAATTGGCATTTCCTACTAGAATAGCAAGTTAATGGTGATCATCTGGATAAAGCACTTAAATAAAAGCAAAGCATAAAAAATTAAATCTATCTATTTTTATAAAATAATATTATTTCAATCCTTTGAAAATTAAATTATGCCTTATTTTCCTTGAGGGAGAAAATGTATTGAATCCTCCAAATTAATGAAAGTACTAAAGGGATAGGAACGTCCAAGGAAAAAAGGCTTACATCAAAAAGATATAAGAAATTCTCAGTGTATATTTCTACCTGACATTAGATATTCCCCTGAAAAATATTCCTGGGATACATTTTCAGTCTCCCCATATTACTGATATTTATTCAATGTTTTGAAAGTATTTCTTAAAAAAGTCAGTTGGAGGGGCCAGCCCCGTGGCTTACCAGTTGGGCGTGCGTGCTCTGCTGCTGGTGGCCTGGATTCGGATCCCGGGTGAGCACAGATGCACCACTTGTCTGACCATGCTGAGGTGGTGTCCCACATACAGCAACTAGAAGAATGTGCAACTATGACATACAACTATCTACTGGGGCTTTGGGGAGAAAAAGGGAAAAAAAGGAGGACGATTGGCAATAGATGTTAGCTCAGGGCTGGTCTTCCTCAGCAAAAAGAGGAAGATTGCATGGATGTTAGCTCAGGGCTGATCTTCCTCACAAAAAAAAGTCAGATGGAAAGTCAAGATGGAGAAAAAAGAAGTTAATGATGAGACAAGTATAATTAGAATTACAAAGTAGTGTAAAAGAGGTGAATTATATCCTACACAATATATGCTAACCTTTCTTGATATGGTAAAATATATCAACTAAAAAGGTCTGATCTCTTCATTTTAAGAATAGATCTATTTGGTCACAGGCATGATGCATTTTGACTATCAATGGCTTAACAAGCATAGTTTAAGCACTATGTTCAAAATGCCAGTGACTAATCTACCATAAAGTTTACTATAATAAGATTTTTTAATTGGTGCTATTTTTTTATTAAATTATTTTTATTTTTATTTCATATTGAATATATTCTGAATATTCTATGACAAACAATATTGGAATAAATAATCTTATTTTGAATCATTTTACACTAATGTTAGACTATATATATACTTTTTGGTGAGGAAGATTGGCCCTGAGCTAACATCTGTGCCAATCTTCCTTTATTTTGTATGCGGGATGCCACCACAGCCTGGCTTGATGAGTGGTGTGTAGGTCTGTGCCTGGGATCTGAACCCATGAACCACGGGCTGCCAAAGCAGAATGTGTGAACTTTATTTTTTTTTTAATTTTTTGTTTATTGCAATAACATTGGTTTATAACATTGTATACATTTCAGGTGTACATCATTATATATATATATATACTTCTATTTCTGCATGGATTACATCATGTTCTCATGTTCACCACCCAAATACTAATTATAATCCAACACCACACACATGTGCCTAATTATCCCTTTCGTCCTCCTCACACCTCCTTCCCCTCTGGTAACCACCAATCCAATCTCTGTCTCTATGTGTTTGTTGTTGTTATTATCTACTACTTAATAAGTGAGATCATATGGTATTTGACCTTCTCCCTCTGACTTATTTCACTTTGCATAAATACCCTCGATATCCATCCATGTTGTCACAAATGGTTGGATTTCATCACTTGTTATGGCTGAGTAGTATTCCATTGTGTATATATACCACATCTTCTTTATCCATTCTTCCCTTGATGGGCACTTAGATTGCTTCCAAGTCTTGGCTATTGTGAATAACGCTGCAATGAACACAGGGGTGCATGTATCTTTACTCATTGATGTTTTCAAGTTCTTTGGATAAATACCCAACAGTGGAATAGCTGGATCATATGGTAGTTCTATCCTTAATTTTTTGAGGAATCTCCATACTGTTTTCCATAGTGGCTGCACCAGTTTGCACTCCCACCAGCAGTGTATGAAAGTTCCTTCTCTCCATATCCTCTCCAGCACTTGTTGTTTCCTGTCTTGTTAATTATAGCCATTCTGATGGGCGTGAGGTGATATCTCATTGTAGTTTTGATTTGCATTTCCCTGATAGTTAACGATGTTGAACATCTTTTCACGTACCTGTTGGCCATCTGTATATATTCTTTGGAGAAATGTCTGTTCAGGTCTTTTGCCCATTTTTTAATTGGGTTGTTAGTTTTTTTCTTGTTGAGATACATGAGTTCTTTATATATTTTGGAGAGTAAGACATTATCAGATGTACGGTTTGCAAATATCTTCTCCCAATTGTTAGGTTGTCTTTTTGTTTTGTTGATGGTTTCCTTTGCTGTGCAGATGATTTTTAGTTTGATGCAGTCCCATTTGTTTATTTTTTCTATTGTTTCTCTTGCCCTGTCAGACGTGGTGCTTGAAAATTTGTTGCTAAGACTGATGTTGAAGAGCGTATTGCCTATGTTTTCTTCTAGAAGTTGCATAGTTTCAGGTCTTACATTCAAGTCTTTAACCCATTTTGAATTAATTTTTTTGTATGTTGTAAGGTAATGGTCTACTTTCATTTTTTTTTGCATGTTTTGAGCATCATTGTGTGCGAACATTCATTTAAAACCAACCAAAAACATAAAATCATACGAACACTGGTTTAATTTCTACATTACTGAGAATAGAGAAAATAGTTATACATGAGAAAGTACGTAACTACTTTTGTCTTTTAGGATGCCAAATTTGGGGTGAATTTCCCATACTTCTCATTTTTCCTAAAATTCTCACTTATACTCAAAGTCTGGGAAGATCTTTCTTTATCTGAGACCGTAAGAAGCACTTGCCCTTTGTGAACACTGCACAAGACTGGCAAAAATGATGAAGCATTCTGAAATAGTATTTGACTTAGAGTCGCCTGCATTTGGTTCTGCACAATATTGATCAGCATACTTGCTGGGTTAGCAACAAAATTTAGCATCATTATTCAGTGCTATTTAAATGTAGCTGAAGGAGCTCATTTTATCTCTTTTCCTGTTTTCTCTTTTCTCTCCTGATGAATTGCACTGGGCGACTTTTAAATTAGACAGGACAGCAGGTGGAATGTTGGAGTATATCCATCTGCATTTTTGAGCCACATTTCTTGGCTCACAGGTGCCTTATGGAAAGAAAATGAACAGTGTGATTCTTTCACTCTACTTGTTGAAAGTTGAGATTGCAGAATGTAACTGTAAAAATTTCTCTTCATACTTATAGGCTTTAGCTCACTCCCAGCACTCCTGATGATAATTTGATAGATTCAGCGTCTGAATGCCCTTGGTTCATGATATGATCATCTCTATTCATCTGAAGTCTGATGGCCAACCGTGCAAAAATTATTACTAATAAGCCTATTCAAATCTTTCCTGTAAAATACAACCTTCTGTAATATTTACCTTAATTAACTTAATGCTACCATTGCTCTCTGTTCCCTCCAAAACCAAAAATCACTGCAATTTAAGAATGTCTTCAACCAAAAGCGATCTGCTGCCAAGCTCTTTTGCAAACACTGCTGTAGAATGAACAAGATAAAAAAGTTCCATCTCAAGGTAAAGTTTTTTTCAAACTTAAAATTTGAAGATACCTATTGATATGTGGCCTTAGACCTAAATCAATAATCACTTTTTTGTAACTTGCAATTGGTCTGGAAATTTGATTTTCAGAATTCTGCATTTATATTGGGATACCTCTTGTGCCCTGCCTCACATGCCCTCGGTCCACCTTTTAGTCCTGTCACTGCTGTGGCAACCTGCTTGATGTAGGTGTAACCAGAGGGCTCTTCATTTCAATTGTACCAGGAATCTCATGCTTTCTACCTAGGTCTTCTCTAGTGCGTGAGACTCTTGTAGGAACCTGTTCAGACCTCATACATCCACCACTTGTGAGTGGGATGAAGTTAACAACACTTCATTCATCGAAGAGGAGCCCATAGGTAGATCTCTTCTGTGGACAATCTTGTAATGCACCCAGGAGGTCTCGGCAGGTTTGAGCTGATGGCCAACTTGATAACGCACATTTGTTCTGACTTTTCCTCCTTCTCTTTACTAGTCTCTCCATTCCCTCCTTCCTGTTCTTTGAAACTATTTCCTAAATAGATGACTATTTGAAAGCTATTGTCTCTGATTCTGCTTTTGTAGAGTTCCAAAACCAACAAAGCATCTAATTTCATTTTAGAAGATACAAATCTTAAACTGAGAATTATGAGATTGTGTTCCTTCCCTCTTGTCACTAAAATATTAACAAGGAGTTATCTAATCAGCATAAGGGAAATTGCTAAGGGAATCTTCTTGGACCTATCAGTTCTACTGAGCTTCATATCAGAGGTTTCTTTTTCAAAGAACTTTAATATCAGACAAGAAAGTTGCCAGGTCTGAAGAAATACCCATTTAGACCTAAACTCCTTGCTTTTGAGAGTTTCAGGTGATTCCCCAGGTCCCACCAGCCAAGGGCTTTACATCAAGAAGCATGGACCAAAGCAACGGCAATAAAACAACAGCCACTCACTCAAGCACCCATCAGGACACGCTGGACCCTCAGCCTCCTCTAGGTGTCATCTTCAGTGGCATGGTCCTGAAGCGGCTCAAGAAGAGGCTCTGCTGTAGTTGTCCATGTCTGTTAACCTGGACGCTTGGCCAGAATTGATACGGCCTCCAGTCATGACCATGGGGCTTGTTTCCTTCCCCTTAGTGTTATTTTTATCTCTTGTAGTGGCCAGTGTCACAGGAGCAGTGGTCACTAGGCTAAGTCCCTCTGAGGCCAAGGCTAACCTCTGGACACTGCACCTTCCACCCACGAAGGTCTCCAGCCTCTCAGACCCCCTGTAACGCCTGCTGCCCCTGGGTTTCATATTGAGGCTCTACCCAGCGAAGATGGGCCAACTCAGGGCTGAGCTGCTCAGACTCACACACAGGCTGCTATTGCGCACAGGGCTCCGTCCAAGTGGCTTTGCCATGTGTTTCTTTTTCAAAGCTGGGCCACTGGAAAAGTTCACCAGCTCTTGTCTCCCACAAGAAGAATCTGACTTTTCTGCCCTCCCAGATACTACGGCCTTTTGAGTACTGTTTCTCTCGCAGATTCTAGGAAGCTAATGTTTTTCCCCAGGAAGACAAAAAGAATCTAAACATTTTCCTGACTATGCTTCAGTGCTTCTTCCTGTATATGTGAAGGTCATGGACAGATCAAATGTTTTCAACTCTGGAATCTTCATGCCTCGGCTAGATGCCAAATTTAGTATATGACTGAACTAAACAACCCTGCACATTTTCCTTATTTTGTCCGTAGCTGTGTATTTATAAGTGATAAAACAAGCTCCTTTGCTTTAATTGTTTCACAGTATTTCATTGTACCTACATATGCAAATATCTATATATACCAAAAATAATTCTTGCAAATATAAAATTGAATGAAAAGTAAAATGTAAAAAGATACATACAGAGAGATATTATTTATGTAAAAACACACATAAACACCAAGAACTCAACACCACATGCTGTCATGGGTACAAATATACATAAAGTACAAGATGAAGACATACCCAGAAAGAAGATCTACTATCTTCAGGTTATTGGTTACCTACCTCTGGGCATGAAGGGACTATATGAAGATAGGGCGAGAGGATGCTGTAGATGTAGCTAAAGTATCATAAAGTAAATGAAACAAAAGAACTCAAGAAAGAAATATATCTGAAGTAAATATGACCAAATATTGTTAAACCTGAGTCAGTGGTACATGTATATTATATATTTTCTTGTTAAATTTAGTATATGCTTGAAGAATTTAATATTTAATTATCTCATAAGATATTAAACTAAATAAAATAATTAATAAGATATTATTGGCATAATGTCACAATTTTTAAAAATTCTGCTCTACGACTGGGTAACATTTCAATCTCAGAATTATACTTACTGTGGATACCTATTAGAAATCTATCAATTGAGATGCATTGTATATCCTCAAATGATCTCTTTTCTATTTTTTTTTTGATCCTCATTTGTGCTTTGCTGGAGTGGAAAAGCAGTATTTTCTATATAGGAATCTGTTATAATCCAGTTTCTCCTACACCCCCAGCCTAAATTAATGATTGTAGCTCCCTTAAGCCAGTGATTCTCAACTAGGAGAGAGTTTTGTCCCCCCAGGGGACATTCGGCAATATCTTGAGACATTTTTGATTATCAGAACTGGGGAGATGAGTGCTATTGGCAGCTAGAGCGTAGAGGCCGGGATGCTGTGAAACATCTTAGAATTCACAGCGCCCACAACAAAGAATTATCTGGTCTAAAAGGTCTATGGTGCTGAGGCTGAGAGTCACTGCTTGAAGCACTTTTACTTTCCAAATATTTAGACGTTTAATTCTTTTCTTCTTTACTATGTTGAAGCTTTCTATACCTCAAAAAATGATCATGGTATTCTAACAAGAATCTGGCTGCTCCTTGGAGGGAATTCTCTTTATCTTGTCTCCTCCTTTCTTGTTTATCTCCCAGAGCTGGCTGCGTTTTCAAGGTTGCCTCAGCAGGTTATTTACTTGTGTTCGTCTGGACGCCAGAGTCACCCCAGACATAAGGCCATTTATCTTCTCTCTGATGTTATTTTTTGTCCACTTTTCACTATCTTATCAACTAATAAGTTTCCCTCATTAATTTTTCCTTTTAAATTTTTTATTAAAGACTTAAGTCTCCATTTCTTTTCTTCTATTTTTCATCATCAATCTATTAAGAAGAGAAGATATTCTAAATTCTGTATTTTAACTGCAAACTTTGTTATTTGTCTATAGCCTTTCCTTAATATATTGGCTATCTGTACCAGCTAACAAATATTGTTTTGTTGTAATAATGATGAAATAAAGAAGTAAATGTTTGTTTCCACAGAAGTGTTTGCTATCCACTAGGGTCCTGTAGCTACTTTCATTGAGATGCAGAGGACAGCTCTTAAGTTTCTGAAGTAAAGTGTCTGATTCAGTAAGGGGCTTACCCAAAGGATGTTTACTTCCACAGCACCTCAGGAAAAAGTTGGAGGGTACACAAAATATCCTCACCAAGGAAGGGATCACAGAGACATATTTGTAAAGAAATAATTCGTGTGCGGTGTGCACATGTGTGCATGTGTGTATGCCCGTGCAACTTCATTTTCTTTTATATGAAAGATAAAGAAGTGAACTCATTTTTTAAAAAACATTTTAGAGAAATTACAACTGTGCTTTCAGGGAGGTATCACCAAATTTTATATATGACCTTTGATGCAAAGAAGTATTTAACCACATAATAGGCATTGGATTAGAGCAAAGTTTAAAGGAAGCACATCCCTGTGTGCAATAAACACAACAGGCTTTGGTTTGATCTGTTTGGGGAATAGGGAATCCAGCTTGATATAAAATAATAGAAAATGTAGATACTCCCTTTGAACCTTGGCATAAGGCAATGCTTAAAACAATAGTACCAAAAATATATCAAATCTGAACTTTTCATATATTAGGACCAAGTATGCTACAACCCAATCTACTCTTCTAAAGAGGTACTTAATTTTATTTTTTTTTTGCTTTTAACAATGCCATAGAACTTGAAAACATAATTTGTACTGAAAACCCTAAAATTTAGTGTGTGTGTGCCTGTGTATGTGTGTTTGTTGGGTGTAAGCCCTCAAGGCAAAAAATGGGTGTGGCAGACAGGGAAAGGGAGTAGTTTGACAAACATCTTCAGTGCTTTAAAACAATTTTTTAATTCAAAAACACACCAGACTGACTATTGTGACCCTGTAAATTAGTTAGGCTCTCTGCACTTCAATTTTCTCCCCTGTAAAATAAGAATAATAGTAGCATTTGCTGCATAAGGTGGTCAGGAAGTTTAACACATATGAAGTACTTAACGCAGTGCCCAACATTTAGAAGGCAAGCAATCAATGTTAACTATTATTATTAAAAATGGTGCTCAACCATAGAATCTCGATGGAATGATATTTCACAAACCGTATCTTAAAAATAGTAATTAAAGTACACTGATGTTTCCTAATTTTTTTTTTTTGTAAAGTAAAGTAAATTGTTCACTAAAACCATGTCACTTCCACTCATTACCATTCTAATAAGATTACCCGAGTGGAGACATAGGGGTGGGGTTGAGCTTGGTGCCCTGTAAATCTTGCCCCCTCTATCTATGCCGGAGGTTGTGCTCACAGAAGTGGGCCCTGCTTGTGAATGTCAACTGTTATGCGTGTTGAATGAGAAAGGTAAGTCAAGCGTCTCTGATGTGTACTGTTCACAAGATGGGAAGAAAGAATGAGCTGTGAGAGACGAGACAGTTTGCACAACCAATTGAAAAAGACCTTGAAGCCCATGGTAATAAATTTGAATTTTATTCTGTAAAAATGTGCAACCACTGATTTATTTATTTTTTTTTTTTGTGAGGGAGATCAGCCCTGAGCAAACATCCATTGCCAATCTTCCTCTTTTTGCTGAGGAAGATTGGCCCTGAGCTAACATTTGTGCCCATCTTCCTCTATTTTGTATGTGGGACGCCACCACAGCATGGCTTGATGAGCAGTGTGTAGGTCCATGCCCAGGATCTGGGCCTGAGAACCCCAGGCCACCAAAGTGGAGCACATGAACTTAACCACTACACCACCAGACCTGCCCCTAACCACTGATTTTTTAAAGCAGTAAAGAACAATTCTTTAACCACCCACTCACTTGGCAAACACTTACTCAGGCAGTGCCAGCCGCTGTTAGCAAGACAGACATGGTCATGGTCATTGTCATCCTGACCAGTTGGGCCAAGAGAGGGTGAGTAAGTAGCAGCACTGTACTGGGGTAGGTTAGAGAGTGGAAATACCAAGTCAAGAAAGCCTGCTCGGAGGATAATAAAATGGAGAAGTAAATAAGGTAAATGTAAAGAACCAGACTATAGTCAACTTCCAAAGTAATGGAGTCTGATCCTCAGATTCCCAGTAAAAGAAGCAAAGAATTTTACTGCTCTTGATCTTTTTTTATTCTAACATAAATATATATTTTTCTCTCATCAGGTAGCATTCAGCCTCTAGGTGTCGTCTAGTTTTATAGATGACTGAGATGTGGTTTTTCTGACTTCACCACTTACTAGCTAAACAAATTTTGCCAAGTTGCTTAAACTCTCTGTGCCACTGCTCCCTTTTCTCAAAGATAACAGAAACAATAAAAACCTACTGCATAGGGTTAGATGAAATAATTAATGTAAATTTCTTTGCGTGGTCCCTGTCCCTTAGTAACTGATCAGCAAATGTTAGCTATAATTATTACCTTTCTATCTTGCCAATGCAAAGACAAATTTCATTCCCTGAAATCTCTCCAATTACACTGTCCTGGAACCCTCCCTCCTAGTTCTTAGCTAAGAAATAGACATTTTCCAAATTGACATGGAATTAACTCTAGATTCAACAAATGGCAGGAAAATCTTATTTGTTTGATTGAAAAGAATAAATGGTGGAATTTCAAATCATCAAGTGGGTGATTAGAAATGATAATTGGCCAGTAATACCACTGGAGGCACTACTGTGACAACCCTATCAATTGCACCATAATAGGAAACTCTTAGGGTGTCTGCCCAACTGAAAACAACCGTCTTACCTCCTCTACCTCATTTACATAGATGGGCCTCTCAGAGCAACATTTTACTCTGTGATCACCACCCTTAGCCACCAGTGATTGGATAGACGCCCCCTGGGGCACTCTGGGCCTACGGAATACTTGGTTCAGAAATTTGGAATTAGAGAAATAAGTTCTGTTTTTTTCTTTTTGGTTTCATATGCCACCCATATAATTTCATAAATTTCCAGTTTTGCTTAAGCTGGCCTGTGCTAGTTTCTGTAACTTCAATTCAAAGTATTCCAACTAACATTAGGAAATATCATACATTTTATTTTAAACTCAATCTAAACCGATCTCAATGAGTAGATGGATGATCAAAATTCTATTAATATCGTGTTGAAAATATCAACATTTACACTACAATGTATCTAAACACAAAACAGAGAAAGATTAACAATAATTAGCCTCATCTTTAAGATAGGGAAATAAAAACATCAAATTGCCTTGAAACCAGGTATATGATCTTCCAACTAGACTCCGTGTGTTACTCATAATATCTGGTAGGTCTTAGGCATCATTGCTGGTTCACATCTTGGAGATTATAAGGCATTCATTGTTATTGGTGGCCAGACATATATATTCCACGTACATATTATAGGACGAAGCTCATGAAAATAGGTGAGAATAGAGGAATCTGGTAGACATGCTTAGTAAAATGAGAATGACAGTTACAAAAACCTAAGGTTAAAGTCATGGACAGAATAAATACATAATTCCAGGATATCTAATGCCTTTCTCAGACCTGACCATTTGTTAAGATAGAGAACTACTAACTATTATGATTACTTAAGGGGCTTACATTTATACAGGAAGTGTTGCTAAAATATTGACTGGCATACAGGGAAAGAGAAGGAAGCAAACTGAAGAAGGCGCCTCATTAGCTATCCTAGATTTGATATTAATCTGCTGGGAAAAAGGCACAAAACATGAAAATGAAATCAAAGCTGTCACATACAGGAAATGGAGAACTGCTCTCTAGAGGTTTGTTCTGATGCAAACCATTTTCAACATGTAAAACTAAACTTCATTATTACAGGAGCAATGCCCATTTAAATTTAAGACAGTTAGTAGAAGTAACTCAATCTTACAAATTTGGTTCTCTTATGAGGAAAGTACTTTATATTGTAAATTAATAAAAACAACTTTCACTGTAGATCATTATCAGCCAAACACTTTTAGAACTTACACCCAAATCTTGTCCGTTCATTTCAACATCTTTTTCTTCCACGGTTGGCTGAAGTCATTGAAATTCATTTTATTAACTTAGAGGAGAACAATATTAATATTAATTTTCTTTCTGAACACCGTATCAAAAGAGATTTTTTGCCATTATTAAAAAAGAAAAAACTGTTTAGCATATCTAAATGAAGAATATGAAATTTATAATGGAGTACAATAGCAATTGTGAAAAGCTACAAAATGGTATTATTCTCTTAAAACTTCCATCAAACCAGCCGTAGAAAGTGAAATATGAAATCTAAGCAAAAGTGTTACGCATAGATGCATATTGTAAATACTTCTATTCGGCTTGTTAAAGGTTCCCATATTGTCTCTCTGTAATCTGTGGTTGTTTCATCAGCAGAGAGCATTGTCTATAAGCTATAGTGTGCATCGCTTTTCGGAGTTAAAGGATATGGAGAGCATGAAAAAGCTATGAAAGCAAGCCGACTAATTTGTGCTAATATTGAACTGAATAAAGGGCTGATTTCACGAAAGGCAGATGGAAAGATATTTCTGGTTTTTCAAATGTTAATGAACAAATAGCATTTAATTTCATAAATTTTCAAAAAGTTATTCTGAAGATGATTGTTTCATAACAGTTTCTCCTTTCCACCGCATGCAAGCAGCTGCACAGGAGACAACGGGAGATGTGGGCATGCAATTAAGGGCACGGGGTGATAACCCATCATCGTAATTCAGAGGTGAGTCCAACATACTATGCAAGTTACCAGGGAAGAAGACCTACCAATGAGAGCATTCCTCTTAAGTCCATGTCCAGGAATGCTGAACAAGATAAGAATTTATGCCGGTGAAACTTGACCTGTTTTGCCAAAGGAACTCGTCACCATGAAGCAACACTCCCAACTCTTCCTGTCCTGGAATTAACCAATTCACGTGACCCAATTTGGGATTATGCGTCCTGAGTCAAGACATTCTTCCCACATGCCATGCTGGCTGCTCTAGAAAGAACCTGAGGAAAAGAGTATTAAAGGGTATCAAAAACATGTGCTAGCTCAGATTTATAAGAAGGAGCTGCAAAATATTACATTACTTGTTCAGGATGCTGTATTTAATCTTAGCTGATGAATAAAAGAGTCTATAACCCTCTGTTTTTGTCTCTTATTTATTTCCTAATTCTTTCCCTGGTCCTGCATTATTTTTATTCTACTATGTTTGTCTGGAACCTTTTCCTTTTGCATTCAATATATGTGAGATGAATAGGTATTTACACATTCATGGAATAACATAGCTGGAATGGACATTGAAAAATCAATCGGATATGAAATTGAGACCCAAGTAAGCAAAATGATTTGTCCTAAATCACATTGATAATTTGGGATCAAGACCAGATAAAAACACTCATTTCTGAATTCTTTAGACTACATCTGTGCTTCTTAGAGGGAGATCCAAGATTATGTGAATTAAGGTAAGTTGGGGTGATACCTAAAGTATGAATTCATAGGTCCCTTCTTATATCCAGTGAATTGGAATCTCTGGGGTACAGCCTAGCAATTTGTACTATTAACAAGATCCCAGGTAATTCTCAGGAATGTTAAAATTTTAAAACAACCGTAGTATACCATAGTGACCCTCTTAGATTCCATGAGATATTACTGAATTTTTCTTTTCATTCTTAGAGTCTCCTGGTTGTACTTTCTGTCCTTAGTCTAGTTTGGAATGGACAGATCTAAAGTTATTAAAAATGAGACAGGTAAATTAAAGGAACAGATGTTTGAGTAAGAAAAGAAAATGGCATCTGGAAGACATAAAACATGATAATGAGAATGCCTTTGGTGAAGGGACAGAGGCACACATTTTAGCAATAAATTGCCTTTTTTTATCAGAAGTACAGAGTTTCAATAAATAGGATAGAGGATTTCACCTGTAGGGAGAACTGGTATTGATAATATTTTGATAATGATGATAATTTTGATATTGTCTATCATGAACCTGGGCTGATGAAATGAAGGAGATAGGAAAGATGATCTTGGTCAGGACCTGAGGAATAGATTAGAATGGTTGACCCAGAGACATGTTGAATGTAGTGGGGAGGACAGAGGATTGGGCATGATGGTGTTGGGCCTTTGGCGGTCGTGGAAGACACTGCTGATTAAAGTGTGTTGTCACTGTGAGGCCTCCGTGGATATCCCACAGCCTAAGTCCTTGTTAGCCTCTACCAGGGGGTGTCTGCTGAGCTTAGACTTGTCCGTTAATCTTTACTATCTTTGTCCCTTTCTGTCAAGGATTTAATACAAAATTTAGCTTTCAAGACTCGAGCTTCAACTTAAAAAAACATCCTCAGGAATTGGAGGTGCAAGGCTCTATTTGCCTCCCAGAGGAAGGGGACCTCCACAGCCTCTCTTGTTTTTGGAGACAGAGACAGAGGATGATATAGCTCTTTGCTAGTCAACGTCTGCAGACCAGCAGTGGTATCATGGCATCCACAGCGAGCTTGTCAAAAATGCAGACTCTCAGCCCTCACATCAGATCTTACTAATTCAAAATCTGTCTTTTTAGTAAGATTCCCAGGTGATTCCTAGGTACATTAAAATTTGAGGAGCTATTAATCCGGGGTAGATGAAGATGGACCTTGACTGCAGTTTCATCCTTTCTAGCTTATGCTGCTCAAGAGTCCCAGATTAATTTTCTTACTTTAAAATACTTTTCATGTCATATCTCTAATTAAAAAAAAAAAAAAATAACTTCAAAAGTCTTTTATTAAAGTAGGACAAGTTTGAAGGCATTCTAAGTCCTCCACAATCTGGTTTCTTTCTGATTAGATACCTTCCCATCCATTTGCCCTTTACCAAAGCTTCAGCGAAATTGCACTGTTGGTTGTTATGCAAATACGTCGGCACTTTCTGGCCTCCTTTGTCCCACTCCAGGTGTTATCTAAAACTTAAATGCTCATGTTCCTTCCCTGCCTGTGGTATGCAAACCGCAATGTCCAATTCATCCACCATCTCCTCTGTGAAGTTTCTCCAATGTCTCTATCTTCATCTTTTGATAGTCCCACATCATCTTGTTCATTCCTCGTAATGGTTAATGTGTTCTCCTTAATATGTTCGCTAATAACTACAAACTTAGATGAGCCACATCATCTCTCTGAACCTCAGTTTACTCACCTGTAAAAGAGAGATCTTCATATAGCTATTTAACATGCTTAATGTGAAATAATTTATGGACAATCTCCTAAAACTACGAAGTGTTGTGCAAGTGTAAGATGCTCATAGTCTTTAGTCTCTTCTCTGAAACATAAGACCCTTGAGGTTGGGGCTCATGTCTGTGATCTTCTCTCCTCTCCACAGATTACGTACAGTAAAAGTACACAGATTTCAAACAAATGAATGTACACTTAAATAAGTTTCCATTTTTTCCTAAGTTATATATATGTGAAAGAATTATACACAGTTATATCATTTTATTTTCTTTCCAAGGACCTATGTGTTTATGCACTTCCTCAAAATCTTCAGTTTTTGTCTTGGTTTCTTTCACTTCTTTGAGCATTATCTGCAAATATACTCACAACCACCTAGATTGATTAGCTTCAGTGGTATGGTTATAATTTCTATTCAATTTCTACTAAAATTTCCTCAGTGTTAGAAGGCCTTTTTGGCTCCATCAGTCCTAGCTTCTCAATCATAAATAGGGCTAAAAATGCAGGCTCTGGACTCAGACTGCTGAGGTTGGAATCTCAGCTATGGCACTTAGTAGCTAGGTCATCTTAGAAATTAATTTACTCTTTCTGTGCCTCAGATTTCTTATCTTTAAAAGAAGGATAGCAATAGAACTTAATTTATTACATTGTTGAGAGATTAAACATGCTAACTCATGTAAACTGCTTAAAACAATGCTTATCACATAGTAAGTTTCAATTAATGTTAGCTGTGATTATGAAGATTATGAAGATGATGATAATATGTACTATTGTCTGTGAAAAATCTTTGTATCCTAGAAAGAACTGCACCAATTTTAGGAAATGTTATTATTGCTTAACCCAAAGTAGATCTCTTTTATAGGTAAATGAAGAGATTCCTCTTGATTTATTTACGAGTTGAACTTTAAAGAAACATAAAACTCCTTTCAACTAACAAATACTACACAAATTTTATACATTTTACACGATATAAACAGAGTGAATCATTCTAATTTCAGGAAAGAGAAAATGTTTTCATGGGCACTGAAAGTCAAGCTGTCATTCAACTGTCAATTGGGTGATGCTGCTGTCAATGTAGAGGCTGCTGGTGGCATCTATTGATGAAAGCAGAGCCCTGATCATGATTCTGGTTGATCCGTATGTTCGTGAGGGAGAATGACGGAGAAGATACAGGATGAATCATCTTCCTCTTCAATTTACATCAACATTTTCAAATAAAGGTATTTATTAATTTAGTCTTCACAATAAACTAGCACAGAAACATTAGAATTAGCTAAATTTATGAAGAATTTGGAATTTGTTTCAAAAGCAAAACATTATATTACACATAGTACTATATTTCTGATATATACAGGTACTATTATGCTCCTACTTCATCCTCTTGTGAGAAAGAATTTGAAATAAAATGAAAACAAAACAAAACTGTAAGGCAGAGATATGACCTCTAAGTTTCAGGCAGATCCAGGTATATAACAACTGGGCTTTTTATGAGACTATTTACAATTGTTTATATTAAAAAAAAAATTCTGGGGGCTGGCCCAGTGGCATAATGGTTAAGTTCTCGTGCTCTGCTTCAAGTTCCTGGCATTCGCAGGTTCGGATCTCGGGCATAGAACTACATACCACTCATCAAGCCACACTGTGGTGGCATCCTATATACAAAATAGTGGAAGATGGGCACGGTTGTTAGCCCAAGGCCAATGTTCCTCAGCAAAAAAGAAAATTCTTGCAGAAAAAAGTAGCCACTGCTTGAAATAAGATTTGTACCTTCTGGGAAGTGACTCTTGAGAATGATGTGACTGTTTTGAGACAATAAAATGGAACATATAAGAAAAGAAAGTAAGTAGTCCCCAAGCGTAACTTGGTTCTGGAACAACTTGACCAGATGCAGTGAGTAGCCTAGCTTTGCACCCATTCCTCCATCATTTGAAAGCTTTGCTGCCTTAGCAAAGTGGTGGTGTTTTTTCTGTTTTTATTTTTGTTTTGGGGGGGCTTGCTTTTTTTTCCCCTCCGTATATTCTTTTTCCTCTACATGGTGCTTTTCAAGGGGAACTTGTCATTCAAGTGCTCCCTCTGAGGAAGTTCATGGCATAGTAGTTGAGAAGTCAAGAATAATTAAGGGAAGAAAGAGTTTTTTACATCTCCCAGAAGTTAAGGAAGATCTTTTTATAAATAACGCCTACCAGACTTTTCAGAAATATTACATTTGGAGCATTGTGTGATAGCATTCAACGTTCACTTTTTAGTGAGGAGAAATTTGAAGTAATTATCTTGGCTTGATTTCTCTGTAAAATATAGAGGCTTCCTGTGAATTCAGAGTGCTTGAACTGTTTCTATCCCCCGTACCTTCCAGAATGATTAGAGACCAAGGGACAAACTTCCGCTTAAGACAGAATTAAATAAAAAGCATTCGCTGTAGTCAACACAAAGCAAACACTAATAATTTTAGGGCTCAATTTCCTTAAAAGATGAAATAATTTTAGGTTAATGCACAAAAGTTCTCCTGTAATAATTTCACTAGCAATTTCTCTATGGGGAAGCGTTCATCAGATCCAACTGGGTTCTTAGCAGAGAAATGTTCTAGAAAAACAGACATAGTGACACACTATGGCAAAGCAGGAGGAAGGATGCTTTAACAATAGGGAAAGGTAATGCATATCCGAGACCCAACCTATTTACTATTGTAGTCTTCTCAGTTTGGGTTTCCCAGAAGGCAGAGTGCCTGTGAATACTGGCACATACAATACAATGACATACACCATGTTAATATGCTACATCACATAAATTGTAATATTTAAGTTTTAATCCTTTATGCAAAATGCAATATGGGTATTGTAAAATAGCCCTTACTTCTTGAGCACATGTAATTCCTATTCATATATACGTTTATTTATTTTATACTTCTCTTGTAGGGATAATAGCCAGTATTATTTACAGTATTTAAAATGGTTTTTAAATCTTAAGATTGCTTTATGAATAGCAACTAAGGAGTGCACTAAAGAGATCAGCATTTCAACAAAAGTTTCTTAAGCTTTTGACTTTCAGTATGCAAAATCTTTTCAGTGGATTCCAAGTGAAATGTTGCCTCTTCACCTGTCTGGAAGCATACCTTTAGTCCACACCTCCAGATTACGTGGGTTTTGGTTGTTTTCTATGTGTTTGAAAGTGAGACTGAGAAGAATTACTTATGTACAATACTTTCCCCTCTTTGCTCTGTCTCTTCTTTTTCTCATCCCTGACCCATCCTCAGCAAATTGTGTTAAAGTTCTGGACTATAAGATATTCTAGATTGTTCCAGTGGAAGTTTGCACTCCACCTCTGTCCTACATCTTACCTGGAAATGTATCTGCAACTGCTCAGATGACATATTCTGTTCACCCAGTTTGTAATCCCTACCTATGCGACAACATTCAACTTAGTCAATTTACGTCTGAGAAGAAAGACCAAGAGGATGTGAGGACAACAATCTTTTAGAGAGAGAGAAAAAAATTCAGGGTTGAATAAGGACATTTCAAGCTTTTAAAAGAAAGAGGGGATAGGAGGCTAAAGAATAGAGTATAGCAACTCGAGGAAGAACAGAAAACCCTGTATTTCTGTGTATTGTGGAGAGTCTGAGAAGAGTGTCTGTAGTGAGCTCAAATGTCTACTTCTCCAGCAAGCAGCTGGAGAGCAGGAAGCAGATTTTACTCCAGGGTCTATTTGTTGAATAAATGATGGATGAAGGAATGAATGAATATATTATTTCAATCTGGATGGAACAGGAGAAGAATATCATTCTCAAATGGCAATTTAGGTAAATACTACTATTGGTACTGATTGCAATAACAATGATGTACTATCATCTTTACTTTATAGATGAGGAAGCTGAGTCTGATAATACCTAAGTAACTTTCTCAACTTCACTCTAGTTGGTGGCAAGTCCCCAGATTTATTTAGACAGTCTCTATTTAAACCCATCATGGTCCGTCACACGGCCATCAGCTACCACCGTGTTTGAATGAGAGAAGCAGTTGCCACTATCCACGCTTCCTACTACATTCTCTTGCAGTGGAGATGAAAATAACCAATGACACTCTTGATACCTGGATCCATACTGGTGGTCATGGGCAAATGATGACACAAAAAGATAAAATGATGAGAGGTGGCAGACTCATAGCATAGTGGTTAAGTTCATGTGCTCTGCTTCGGCAGCCCGGGGTTCACAGGTTTGGATCCCAGGCGCGGACCTACGCACCGCTCATCAAGCCATTCTGTGGCAGGCGTCCCACACACAAGTAGAGGAAGATGAGAGCAGATGTTAGCTCAGGGCCAATATTCCTCCCCCTGCCCCCCCCAAAAAGGTAAAGTGAGACCCTTCAAGACAATTGCAAGGGATCAAATAGCACATTGACAGAGTCTTGACGTGGTCTTTTCTGCTCATGCCCCCTGCTGTTCGTCACAGGATGTTGTTTGTTATACTGATGTGAGAAGAGACATGAATTGGAAGGGGACTAAGACTTGGTTCCATTTTGTAAAATAGCTAAGACTTCAGGCTCTGGAGATGGAGGGCCTCAGTTCAAGTCCTAGTTGCATTGCTCATTTGCTGTATGACCTTGAGCAACTTCCTTAAGCTCTCAAGCCTAAATTTCTTCATCTATAAGATGGGAATGAGAATGCCTACCTCATGGGGATTGTTAAGTAAAATAATTTAAGTCAGAGAAAAATACTCAATAAGCATTAACAATTATAGTTATTAATTGGACAGTTTTTAATTTACATAAGTTTTGCTCTAAATTTGTCCATCTGAAATAGTTTGAGATTTCCATGACCTGTTGCAGTGAGGCTGAGGGTCACACGAAGTCAATGAAATCTTGTAAGATTCTGCAACAAACTATATTGATCTATATTCTCTGAGTTAGCCATAACTCCGAAGCCTTTGGCCTTGAAGGAGTGCTGGGAAAGTTCTATCAGCAGTTTTAACTAGGCATACCTTCAAATTCCATGCCACTTGCACTTCTATTGCTCTGCAAATTTTTAACAACTCTAGACACCAGAATCAATCAAAATTGGCCAATATTCACTGAAATTCCACTCACCTTTTCCTGTGAACTCTTTTTCCAACATTTATTGACAGCTGGGGATTCTATTCTAGGCAGTCCCTATTTTAAGTTATGTCTATATTCTATGTTCGGTACTGTAGTGTCTAAATAGCCGGCTAAGCTTTAAGCCAAACACCGTAGACACTCTTAACCAGATACACTTACACAATATTCTTTGTAAAATTTTACAAAAGAGTTACCCAGCGTCAAAACCTCTCTGTGTGTATGTGTGTACTTTTCAAGTAAATAATAAAAGAGAAAATAAAATTAAAAAATAAAATATGGCATATTACAATAAACTGGCATCGGTTAACCCGTGTTACTTCAACTCTGAGTTTTCTTATGTGTGAAATGAAGTTGCTGGACTACACAATTTCTATATTCTTCAATGTTTAAACCAGGTGTTTTACTCCATGCTCCTAGAAAGTAGGAGCCCCAAGCATTTATTGAACGCCTACTATGTGCTAGACAGTGTGCTACACAGTTTTACCAATATATGTACTGACTACTCACAACTCAGTGAGGTACATATATCATTTGTAGCTTACAGATGAAAAAATGAGGGTCATCGAATCCCTCAGCAGGGTCACAAGCCTGGAAAGCAGCACACATCAGTCTGCCTGACTCCAGAGCCAGTGCTCTAGCACCCAGTTCCCTATACACAGAATCTCAGTAAAGCACACCAGAGTAAACTGACATTTGTACCAATTAGAAAAGTCCCCATCTCAGTTCAGCTATTCTTACCCATTTTTGGAATAGGCTAGGATCTCTTTCTGAAGCTCTATCTCAGAGACTATTAATACGTAAGCAGAATATTGGTACATAGGTAGGCTTTAGTAAAATTCCTTTAATAGAAAGATATTGTGCCTAAATTCCCTCAAGCAAAGGAGTCTCCGAGGATTGTGTTACTTTTGACTGCACCCCATAATATTCTAGACATAAAGTGTCTCTAACAAAACTAAACTCTAAGAGAAGGATAACCAACAAGAGTTCATTTATTCAACAAATATATTTATCGGGCTCTTGTTGTGTGTCACACACGTATGTACAACAAATTCACCCTGAAGGATGGACAGGTTTGTATGAACTGGGAATGGGAGAGCAATACATATGGTGATATAACGTTAAAGGAGCTTTAGAAAGCAGCAAGTCAGCCACCATCACCAACAAAAGGCTTTACGTTTGGAATAATAAAAGATCAAAACAAAATATAGATTTTCACCAGATTAGAGAGGGCCTTGAATGCCAGCCTAAGGAGTTTGGCCAATTTCCGCAAGAAGATAAATGTGCAAATCACCCTCAGTGTTATTTCTATTCAAAAGGAGAAAAATCAATGGTGATTAGCATAATCAAGCATCAATCCTCTAGTGCTATTTTTGAAAGAAGTTAGATAATTCTTCTACTTTGTCAATTTCTACTTCTGAAAATGGAATTTGCCTTCCTCTTTCTCTTCACACATTCAGCAGGATTAGACAGGCGATCTGTTGATTTACTCTGGATAATTTGATCAGAAATAGATTGGGAATCCAGTCAGCGGCATTCTAATACATTCTCTGTCATCGTCCCCTGCTGCTCTCCTCCAACTCCTCCAGCATCCTGGTGTCATCTCTACATCATGACACTGGTAATGTGGGAGAGCACGCGCTTGTCATTCATACAGAAAGTTTTTATTGGTGATGGAGGGATATGAAGCCTTTATTAGTCAGAATCCAAACTTGATTGTGAGGCTCTGCATTTTCAAAGCATGCAGGAGACTCAGCAGTACCTAGCAGAACTGATTTGCCTCAAAAATTAATAATAAAAAATGAAACTCTACGAACACATCCTTTCTCCACACCTTCATATGCCAAGGTCATCCTTGAACTATGAGTACTTCTATCTCTTTGATTTTACTGTTAATTTATAGACTCAGAACTATAAACTAGAGGCTCTCAATCTGGAAAACAGTGAAGGAGACAGGTTAGAACACATTCTTAGATGTTTTCCTCGTTGAAGATAGTAAGGGAGATTTTTTTGGTTTGTCTATGTAACTTTATTTTTGAGAAACTCTGAAATCCTCTGATTTTCTACTAGAAAAAAGAAACTCTCTATCCCAGTATCCACCTGGGAAAAAGTGGGATACTGCTAGGATACATTTGGAGAGCAATGTGCTTTCTATATGTGGATGGATATAGGATTTATAGGATGGCTAACCTATAAATATAACTTATTTGGATCATACTGTATAATATGAGGGAGTCAGTCTATCTTACAAATTTCAGTACAGTGTACTTCTCATTCATTTGTTCATCATTCATTCATGAAATAACATAATGTAATGGAAAGAATATGGGCCTTTGGATTAGATGGGCCCATGCTGAAATTGCAGCTTTGTTACTCAGAGAAAATGATCTTATTTGTTTAATCAACATGAGGATGACAGGAGGTATGCCTGAGAAATATTCAGTAGTCTATCTTGTAAGTTCTTGTAAATTTGATGCATTGGGGAAACAAACAAGCTTAAAAAATAAAATTATAATACAATAAGATAAGTAGTGTAAAAGTAATGGGAATGTATAAGAAGGACATCTAACCAAACTGGGGAAAAAGGCATCCTAAGCTGTAAATTCTAACATAAGTCCTTAAGAATAGGAAGAAGTTAGTCAGGTAAAGGGGATGTAAGGACAGGGGTGTTGATAGGAGAAAACGTACCCCATCTAAACCAAGAGAGCAGAGGTGCCACACTGAGAATAGAGAGAGGAAAAATGACACATAGGCACTAAAATAGCTGACTCTGGTGGGAACTTAAAGTGCAAATGGGCATGCCATGATCATCCCAGCAAATGTTTTTAGCACAACAGTGAAATTTTTAATTCTCTTAAGAGGGACAATAAAAGCAGAGTTGCTCTCACAGAAAGATCTTGCATATAATTATTCATAGTAGCCTCTTATGACATTGTGTATTTTGTGGTATCTATTGTAATGTCTCCTCTTTCATTTGTAATTTTGTTTATTTGAGTCCTCTCTTTTTTTTCTTGGTTAGACAAGCTAAGGTTTCTCCAATTTTGTTTATCTTTTCAAAAAACGGGTCTTACTTTCATTGATTTTTTTTCTATTGTCTTTCTAATTTCCTTCCTTCTGCTAACTTTAGGGTCAGGTTGTTTTTCCTTTTTTAATTACTTCAGGTGTAAAATTAGGTTGTATATTTGAGATATTCCTTTTTTCTTAATATAGGCGTTTGTCACTATAAAATTCCCTCTTAGAAGCGCTTTTGCTGCATCCCAACAAGTTTTGTATGTTGTGTTTTCATTTTCGTTTGTCTCAAGATACTTTCTGATTCCCTTTTTGATTTCTTCTTTGACTCATTGGTTGTTCAGGAGTGTGTTGTTTAATTTCTAAATATGAGTGAATTTTCTAGTTTTCCTCTTGTTGATTTGTACTTTTATATGATTGTGGTTGGAAAAGATACTTGATAGGATTTCAATCTTCTTAAATTTGTCAAGAAATGCTTTGGTGCCCAACATATGATCTATCCTGGAGAATGTTCTATGCACACTTGAGAAGAAGGTGCATTCTGGTGCTGTTGGATGGAATGTTCTCCAGATGTATGTTGGGTCAAAGAGGCTACTATGGACAATTATATACCAACAAATTGGATAACTAGAAGAAATGGATAAGTTCCCAGAAACATACAACCTATCAAGACTGAATCTGAAGAAACAGAAAATCTGAAACAAATAATGACTAAGGAGATTGAAAAAGTAATCAAAAACCTCCCAACAAAGAAAAGCCCAGGACTAGATGTTTTCTCTGGTGAATTCTACCAAACATCTAAAGAAGAATTAAGGCCAATCCTTCTCAAACTCTTCCAAAAAATTGAAGAGGAGGGAACACTCTCAAACTCATTTTGCGAGGCCAGCATTACCCTGATAACAAAGCGAGATAAGTACACTACAAGAAAAGAAATCTACAGGCCAATAACCCTGATGAGTACAGACGCAAAATTTTCAACAAAATACTAGCAAATTGAATTTAACAGCATAATAAAAGGATCATGCACCATGATCAAGTGGGATTTATCTCTGGGATGCAAGGATAGTTCACCATGTGTAAATCAATAAATGTGATACACAACATTAATAGAATGAAAGACAAAAACCATATGATCATCTCAATAGATGCAGAAAAAGCTCTTCACAAAATTCAACATCCTTTCATGATAAAAGCTCTCAACAAATTATACTTCAACACAATAATAATAGGGCCATATATAACAAACCCACAACTAACATCACAGTCAATAATGAAAGGTTGAAAGTGTTTTCTCTAAGATTAGAAACAGGACAAGTGTGCCACTCTCACCACTCCTATTCAACATAGTACAGGAAGCTTTAGCCAGACCAATCAGGAGAGAAAAATAAATAAAAGTCACCAAAATCGGAAAGAAAGAATTAAAATTGTCTCTACTTGTAGATAACATGGTTTCATATGTAGAAAACCCTAAAGACTCAATCAAAAAACTGTTAGATCTAATAAAAAATTCAGTAAAATTACAAGATACAAAATCAGCATACAAGCAAAAATCAGTAGCATTTCTATGCACTAACAATGACTTATCTGAAAAAAAAATAAAGAAAAGAATCCAATTTACAATAGCATTGAAAAACTATAAAATACAAATAAATTTAACTAAGGAGGTGAAAGATCTGTACAAAGAAGACCATAAGACATTGATGAAAGAAATTGAAGAAGACACAAATAAATGGAAAGTTATTCTATGTTTCAGAAGGATTCATAATATTAAAATGTCCATACTCCCCAAAGCAATCTACAGATTCAATGCAATCCCTATCAAAACTCCAAGGGCATTTATCACAGAAATAGAAGAAACAATCCTAAAATTCACATGGAACCACAAAAGACTCTGAATAGCCAAAGCAATCTTGAGAAAGAAGAACGAAGCTGGAGGCATCACACATCCTGATTTCAAACTAAACTACAAAGCTACAGTAATAAAAACCATATGGTATTGTCATAAAAACAGACACATACAGCAGTGGAATAGAATTGAGATCCCAGAAATAAATGCATACATATATAGTCAATTAATATTTGATAAGGGAGCCAAGAATACTTGATGGAGAAATGATAGACTCTTTAATAAATGGTATTGGGAAAACTTGATATTCACATGAAAGGACATGATACATTGGACTTCTATCCTACATCATTCACAAAAATTAACTTAAAAGGGATTAAAGACTTAACCATAAAACTCCTAGAAGAAAATACAAGGAAAAAGCTCCTTGACATTGGTCTTAGCAATGATTTTTTGGATATGACACCAAAAGTACAAGCAACAAGAGCCAAAATAAACAAGTGGGATGACATCAAACTAAAAATCTTCTGCACAACAAAGGAAACCATCAACAAAATGAAATGACAACCTACGGAGTGGGAGAAAATATTTGCAAACCACGTATCTGATAAGCGGTTACTATCCAAAATATATCAGGAACTCATACAACTCAATAGCAATAAAACAATCCAATTAAAAATGGGCAAAGGAACTTAATAGATATGTTTCTAAAGAAAACAGACAATAGCCAATAGGTTCATGAAAAATGGTCAATATCACTAATTATCAAGGAAATGTAAATCAAAACCACAATGAGATACCACCTCACACGTGTTAGAATGGCTATTATAAAAAAGACAAGAGATAATAAGTGCTGTCTAGGATGTGGAGAAAAGTTAACCCTTGTGCACTGTTGGTGGGAATGTAAATTGGTACAAACACTGTGGAAAACAACATAGAGGTTCCTCAAAAATTTAAAAATGTAAGTATCATATGATCTAGCAAACCTATTTCTGGGTATATATCTAAAGAAAATGAAAATAGGATATCCAAGATATATCTGCATCCCCAAGTTCATTGTAGCATTATTCACAATAGTCAAGACATGGAAACAACCTGTGTTCACTGATGGATGAATGGATAAAGAAAATGTTATATGTATATACACACACGTACTGGAATATTATTCAGCCATAAAGGTAAAAGAAATCCTGCCATTCTCAGCAACATGAATGGACTGTGAGGGCACTATGCTAAGTGAAAGAAGTCAGAGAAAGACAAATACTGTATGATATCACTTATGTGTGGAATCTAAAAAAGACAAACTCATAGAAACAGAGAGTAGATTGGTGATTGCCAGGGCTTGGGGAGTGGGGGAAATGAAGATATGTTGGTCAAACAGTACAAATTTTCAGTTATAAGATAAATAAATTTGGAGATCTAATATAGTCATGAACCACATAACGACATTTCAGTCGACTACGGACTGCACATGACACTGGTCCCGTAAGATTAGTACCATATAGCCTAGGTGTGAAGTAGGCTATATCTTTCAGGTTTGTGTAAGTAGGGAAGCAAGAAATTTTACTCTATCTGTCTAGGTTTTTCTGGCTTGCCTAAGAATTAAATTGACATGAGACAGATGAATAGGAGAAAACCAAACAAAAGTTTAATAAGATGTATGTATGGGAGAAAACAGAAAAACCAAGTATCTGGCCAAAATGGCTGAATCTCTCACCTTAAATATCATCCTCAGCTAAAGACAAAGGATGTTAGGTCGTGGGGAGACTCAGGGACTTCAAAGGGAAGGAAGGCAACTCACAGATGAGTGAAAAGGAGCAAACATTTAGAAAACAAACGTTTGGTCACACAGAAACAGAAGAACACAGAGGGGAGCCCAACACACAGGCTTTTCTAGGTTCCTCCCTGTCTACCACCTAGTTCATATGATGTTAAGGCTACAGCTCTCTTCCTGAAACAGGTTTTTTCATCTACATTCTTTAAGGCTGTTAAGGAGGAGGTAACAAAACAAACAAACAAAAAAAACCTTTCTGAATCTTTTGTTTCTTAAAAATAATTAGCCTAAAATAATCCTCATGATTAAGAGACACATTTTGGGGTGGTAGATGTTGTTCCCCTGCAGTAACTATGATGTTCATACAATGACAAAATCACTTAACAATGCATTTCTCAGAAGGTATCACCATTTTTAACCGAGACATGACTGTATACGGTGGCATGATGACTATAGTTAACAATTCTGTATTGAAAGTTGACAAGAGAATAGATCTTAAATATTCTCACTACACACAAAAAAATGACAACTATGTGAGGTGGTGGATGTATTAACTAGCCTTATTGTGGTAATTATTTTACAATGTAGATGTATATCAAATCATCATGTTGTATACCTTAAACTTAAACAATATTACATGTCGATTATGTCTCAATAAAGCTAGATGGTGGAGAGAGATCTTGCAATGTCCTCCTGGAAAAAGACACCTGGTTATTAGTTAACTGTAACACTTCAAAGATGATAAATCTATTGATTATTTCTCCAGAGGGGGAAAAAAATCCCCAAATTTTTCTTATTTAAGAGGAATACCTTGGACTATTATAATTTATACAATTTTTGTGGGATCATGAAAGTTAGATCTTTATTTTAGTTCAAACTGTATTGAATAATAATTAAGAAGCAGTTTTAAGCATTTACAGCATTTCAGTTTCCCAGCAATCACTAAACAAATCCTTCCACTTATTTGTTTCCCCACATTTTATAAGATTAACAGACTGTGAAGTTTTAATTCATTTTATTTGGATTTTAAAATATTATGTCTATCTAGTCACCTTCTATTTTGAGAATTACTACTTCTGTACCATTTCTTTTTTAAATATTTTATTTATTTATTTATTTTTCCCCCCAAAGCACCAGTAGATAGTTGTATGTCACAGCTGCACATCCTTCCAGCTGCTGTATGTGGGACGCAGCCTCAGCATGGCCGGAGAAGCGGTGCGTCGGTGCGCCCCCGGGATCCGAACCCGGGCCGCCAGCAGCGGAGTGCGAGCACTTAGCCGCTAAGCCACGGGGCCGGCCCTCTGTACCATTTTTTATTCAGTTTTTTACAATTTTTATTGTGGTGAAATATGTGTAACATAAAATGTGCTATTTTAACTACTTTTAAGTGTACAATTGAGTGGCATTAATTACATTCGCAATATTATACAGTCATCATCACCAGCTATTTCCAAAACTTTCATCATTCCAAACAGTAACTCTATAACTATTAAGCAATAACTTCCCATACCCCCTCTCCTCAGCTCCTGGTAACCTCTAATCTATTTTCTTATCTATGAGTTTGCCTATGCTATATATTTGACAAAGCATGAGCAAGAAAAGAAAAAAATAGATAAATTGGACTTCATTAAAATTAAAAACTTTTGTGTGGCAAAGGACACTATTAACAGAGTGAAAAGACAAACCACAGAATGAGAGAAAATATTTGGAAATAATATATCTGATGAAGGTTAAATATCGCAAATGTATAAAGAACTTCTACAACTCAACAACAAAAAGACAAACAACCCAATTAAAAATTGAGCAAAGGACTTGACTAGACATTTCTCCAAAGAATATGTACAAATAGTTAATAAACACATGAAAATATACTCAACAGCTTTAGTCATTAGAGAAACGTAAATTAAAACCACAGTGAGATACCACTACACACCTACTGGGATAGTTATATTCAACAAAAATAAAAAATAACAAGTGTTGGTGAGGATGTGGAGAAATTGGAACCCTAGTACATTGCTGGTGGGAACGTAAAATGGCACAGCCACTGTAGCAAACAGTTTGGTGTTTCCTCAAAAGCTAAACATAGAATTATCACATGATCCAGCCATCCCACTCCGAAGTATATACCCAAAAGAATTGAAAACAGGGACTCGAACCAATGCTTGTATATCAATGTTTATTGAAGCATTATTCACAGTAGCCAAAGGGTAGAAACAACTCAAGAAATGAAAAGATAATCAAAATGTGGTATATAAATACAATGAAATATTATTCAATCATAAAAAGGAATAAATCTCTGATAAATGCTACAATATGGAAAAACCTTGGAAATATTATGCTAAGTGAAATAAGCCAGACACAAAAGGGCAAATATTCTATGATTACTGTACCATTTTTCTTCATCTTCAGCACCTCTGAAATTGATTCGGTGAGTCAGTCTTTAGCCACAGTTGTCTCTGAGATTCTGGCATTGTTAGTTTCTATCTTTTGAATCTATTGGGATTGTGCATGCATCTGCTTTATACTATTTCTGTTGTATCATCATTATATAAAACAGTGTTCCTTACAGAGAATAGTGGATTTTGAGTGATAATGTATATTAAAACCTACGGCAGTTAAAACAAAACACACAAACATACACATGTGTCTTAGTCCATATGGGCTGCTATAACAAAAATACCATAGATTGGAAGTCTTAAACAACCAACATTTATTTCTCACAGTTCTGAATGTGGGAAGTCCATGGTCAAGGCAAAGGCAGATTTGATGTCCAGTGAGGACCACTTACTGGTTCACAGAAGGCTGTCTTCTTGTTACGTCCTCAGATGACAGAAGGAGTGAGAGAGTTCTCTGAAGTCTCTTATATGGGCACTACTCATACATAAAGGCTCCATCCTCATGACCTAATCACCTCTCAAAGGCTCCTCCTCCTAATACCACCACATTAGAGGTTAGGATTTCAACATATATATTTTGGGGAGAATATAAACATTCAGCTCATCGCAACATGTATACTGAAGTACTCTGTATATCAAACTTCAAGGAAATGGAGTTTCTGTGATGATATTTAATTTTAAAGAAAGGGTAGGAACCACTCTTGGTGGTGTTATTTTATAAAAGACATTATTTCAAGTGGAACTAAAAAGTTTGGAAAACTAGACCAATTATCTAAGAAAGAAATACAACCGAAGTGTGAATGTTCATATTCACCTTTTATACTTCCATATGTTTTGCTTGATAAAAATCCAATATTAAAATACTGCCCAGGAAAAAAATAAAAGGCCACTCAGATTTAAAAATTTTCCTTAGGCTTCTTTTACCAAACAAAAATGAAGTATTAGGTATTGGGAAATAATGGAGAATAAAACATATATCTTTTCTGTAATGAATAGCTTCTTTTGTGTATAAATTAAAGTATTCTTTATGGAGTTTTTACATTTAAGACAAACATAAAAAGTTCAAGTTTAAAAATCACATCTAACAATTATAATTATATTAAAGTTAATTAAAGTTAGGTCAAGTCTGTGTATAACAAAAGCCACCTGACATTGCATTTTACCAACAAGAAAATTCTAGAATCTAGTATTTCTGATTTTTTTTTCCTGACTAAAAATCTCCAGCCTCAGAACCACAGCTGATGCCAGAGATAAATAGAATTGATTCCAAAGCAGCCCAACAGGCAATGTAAAAACCATTTCTGCTGAACACGTTCTTTCTACTTTGGGAATCCAAAGCCTAATCTCGTTACATTTGAATGTGTAACCTCTGTCCTGTCACTTTCTGATGAGCATCTTTTAGTGCTGGAAGAACAATTTTCTCTTTAGCTTTAAAAACTTCTGCCTTTACTATAAATAACAAGTGGTTTATTGTCAACTTGTGAAGTCTATTTTTGAATTAACATTTATTTTCATTTGTGTGAATATTTTTAGGTTTTGGAAAGACTGAAATTTGAAGTGATTTTGATTCGCACGTGTGGTCTTGCTCTTCTGATTTACCCCACTCACCCTTCTGACAATCACTCCCTTTATCTTTTTGTTGATCTTTAAAGGATCCTGATTTGGACTTTCTATTGAGAATTATTTTGAGACATTTGGTCTTAAAAGATGAGGTAGAAAAGTGATGAACGGTAGACCATCTAGACACAAGATGAATTAACTCTTTATCAATGAGATATTTTAATTATCTTTTGATCCATTCTGCAAAACTGTTTTTGGAATATCTCTGTTGTTTATGTAATCATACATTATATACATTCATACCATCCTACATTAACTTCTCAAACACTAAATAAAGCTTTTGAATATGGACCGAAATATAAACTTCGGTTGCATTCAAAGTGCAAATATTAGCCATGGATAAATATGGTTCCTCAAATTTATCCATAGCTACCACAATTTTTAAATTCCCATTCTTATACCCTATACCATCCTAACATAATTCCTGAGAAAGTTGGTGTCCAATAAATTTGAGTCGAATCAACGTCATTCAAGATTTGTGGTATCAACTTGATCATTTTTCATTTTAAGGGAGAATTCTTGTGCACACCTACTCATGTTTCCATAGAAACTTCTATGAGAGTTGCATTCTTGCTCTCTGCCTCTTCACTTATGCTTCCCCAGAAGACAAAGAAGGATTTAGTTCTTCACGACTTTGGAAGAAGGAACTGGGCACGTTAGTCACAGACACTTCCTCCTCCTTCCTCTGATCTTTTCTCCCAGCAGTAGGTTGCACTGGGTTATAAACTCATTCCTTTATGTTAGGAGCCTGTGCCTATGGGAGGAGACCTGTCCTTGTCTAGCAGTGTCAATGACTGGAGGAGGGAGGGTAAATTGGTTAATTCACAGGAAATGCCCAGTTTTTATCTTTCTGTTTCCTGGGTATATCCTTCCTTTGGTCTCTGAACTCAGGTGAGACTATGGATGTTATTATGGGCCTTCTAAAATTCTAATGATTTGTAGAATTTAAAAGAGCTAGGCAAGACTTCCCAAATGTTTGATGGTGTCTGAGAAGCTGCTCTCAGGTTCCCTTCTACAGGGAAAAATATCTAGTCTCATCTTTCCTTGGCAACTCTTGAAGGGGCTGGTACAGCCAGGAAATATTTTTGATGTGACTAATCAGATGAATAGGTGGATGTTTGATTACACTCTGCCAGTGGTTCCCAAACTGTAACATGCAACAGACTCTCCTGGAGGCCTTGTTAAAACTCAGATTGCTGAGCCCCACCTCCAGCATGTCCAATTCAGAAGGTCAGCCTTGGGGCTGAGAATTTGCATTTCTAGCAAGTTTTCAGGTGGTGCTGATGCTACAGGTCCAGGAACCACATGCTGAGATCCACTGTGCTATGCCACCTGGTGACACCTTAGATTTACTTGAGGAGCTTTAAAAATATTAATGCTTGGACTCTACTTCCCAGATTTGTTGATTTAATTGGTGAGAAGCTCAACTATCAGTGTCTGCTTCTTAAAAGCTCCCCCCAGGTGAGTGAAATGTGTAGTAAGTGTTGTGAACCACAGGCATACACTAAGTTGAGCAATTCAATGATTTTGTGGTCATTAAAGGCAATGCAGGGTTGCCTTAGGTCATGCTTCAAAGCATTCTTGCAGTGGTGGACTATTCTACATTGCTTATGCCATACTCATTTACTCCCCTCAAGTAAGCTGGTTTGTTTTACTGCTATGAAACCTTCTACTCTTTCAGGTTACAATAGGGAATGTTACACCGAGTGGGGTGCATAGCAACAAATGACTGGTAAATTGGTCTTACTATTATCATTAAGTACATATAGCTCAAGAAGGATCATAGAATTAATCTTGGTTCTGAACGTGAAAGGATTAGAACTAACAACACCATGGTATATGAGACAAAAATGTTGAAATAAAAGATGATATTTTATAACCAATTACATAATACATCTTCATATTTATAATTTATCAAATCCTATTGGAACATAGAGCCGTAAATGGATAAAAAAACAAGACTGTTTAGAATAAAATCTAGATATCAGCCACATAAAAATAAAACATTAATTAATAGGTGATATTTTTCACCAAAGCAAAGAGAAACAACACTTTTTAGACCAAAACAGTATGCAAGCTCGTCTGTTTGTGTCATTTTAAAATAAGGAACATATAGTTGCCTGAATGGATAGCATGTTCTACCCAATCTTGAAGTAACTTAATCTATTTAAACAAATTTATACTTCAGTCTATAAAACAAGCTTTTTGCCTTTTTGTATGATGATAGAAAGAAAAATTGTCAACTATTTTAAGTATCTATTAAATTAAGAACTGTAAAAAGAGTAATAGCAGCATATTCCTAAAGCTTATTCATAGTTTTGTAGTCTGCCAAAGAGGGCAAGCTTCCTGAACTAACGGAAAAGATTATGTGAACTACGATATCTTTCTTTACTGAAAATGCCAATGATCCTTGTGCTTAAGAACTTGAGAGTCTTTTATTACTCAAACCACAACTTAAGGAAATAGACTCTGAAATGGAGTATGCACTCTCTTCTTGGAAAATTATTGCAAAACACTCTGGTTTGACTTGATGACATTCTTGATTGATACAGGGCACAAGTGGTCAACTGAGAGAAACTTCTCTTAGGTGAAACTCACGTGGAAAAAAAGCCCTTGTCCTCCATGGACAGATTCTGTGGAAGCCAGTTCTCTGGTCCTGGAACTTATTTCCTTATATTTTTGAGGTCCTATCACTTCTGCATTACAACTTGCATGCAATTTTCAAATTAAGAAAATAAAAAGATGTCCTTTCCATTTTCATAGGTCTCCTGCAATGAATAGTAATGTTAAATTTGTATTCTTACCCTTGTTGACCAAGGCCACTTTTTATTCAGGGAATCTCAAAAACTCTTGTCTTCTTGGGGCCAGTCCCACTGGCCTAGTGGTTAAGATCATCATGCTCTGCTTAGGTGGCCCAGGTGCATCTCCCGGGTGTGGACCTACACCATTCTGTTAGCAGCTCTGCAGTACTGGCAGCCCACGTACTAAAAAATAGAGGAAGATTGGCATAGATGTTAGCTGAGGGTGAATCTTTCTCAGCAAAGAAATCTTGTCTTCTTTGCCTTGGTAGTTCTCAACTAAAGTTTCTTCAAACTTAGTTTAAAGCCCCTTCCTTGGCCAGTTTCAAAGGACTACTTTATTTAAATATCAGCTGTTATGGAGATGATCCCTTTGAGCTGCCTTGACGCTAATTAAATGGAGCCACATCCTTTAACATCTTTTAGGAAAACGCTCTCTCTTAAGAATGAAGGCTGGGAATTGTAAACTAATGAAAATACTGTAAGCTAAACAAACCTACTAATAAAGAGCAGCCAGCTATGCACAAACTAGCTCAGGCTAGAACCTCAAGAAAATTAACTTAATAGTAAGAGGTCAAAAATACGTGTAGTCATCTGAGTCAATAATGCTAGGTGTCCCCAGTTGAATGTGATCTCTCTTAGCTGTGAACAATCATAACACTTGACTTAAAGCACCTTTCTGTAATTATACGACTGTGTGACATTTCTAAGCCTCAGTTTTTTAACCTATAAAGTGGGGCTAAAAATAGTCACAAATGACTGGTGTGAGGATTAAGCGAGATAATCAATATAAAGTACTTAGTACAATACCTGAATTATACATTGCATATATATGAATCCTTTGAGTGTATACATATACTCTAAAAATAAATTCATTGTGGTAGTAATAATAGGAACCACTTCTACAAGGCTTACTATTATTCTAAATGATTTACACGAATTAGTGTATTTAATCCTCATAACAATCCTTTGAAGATTATTATTATGTCTATTGTTATCTTCTTTTTAAGGACAAAGAAGCAGATGCATGGAGAACTAGGTTACCAAAGATCAACCAGGTGAATGGCTGAGCTGTGATTTAACCCAGGCAAACTGACTCTAGAGACTGTTCTCTTACGCACTTTGCTCAACGACCTCAATTGCACTGAATCATTGTCATCACACATATCCTGCAATGACCTGTGAAAATTTTTTTGGTTGCTGATCATTTTAGCATTTACTCAGAATCTGGGTGTGAGGAGGCTGATATATCTTTAACTATGCCACACTTACTCTGCTGCATGTGGAGGCCCATTGATTCTTTGTTCCATGGATGGATTGGATTTACAAATTTGTACACAGCTTAAAAGCGAACTGAGTGTTATAGGACAGAGAATTAATGCATAGGGGATTCAGAATGACAATCAGATATTCTGAAGCCATCTAAGACTCTTTCCTCTTTACCTGTTACTGATATTTCTAACTCATTCTAAGAATCACAAGGTACTTACTAACAGTAAGATTCCCAGGTTTATCCCTTAGAGATTCTGATTGAGCAGAGCCTTGAAATTTGTATTGTTAATAATCAGTCCAGATAATTCATATGATCATCAAGTTTAGGGAAATCTAATCTAGTCTATTCAAAAAAGACAATAAAATTTAATCATATAATAATTTTAATAGGTAAACATTGGTCTGAAATTTACAGATAAAATGAGAACATTATTTCTAAGGTAAGAGCTTTGAGTGTATGCCAAAACTAACCTCATTGTTTCAAAGCAATTGTTCATACTATTCAAATTATTGGAGGAGTAATATATCCCAAATATGACAGGTAAAATCTAATTTTCAAAACTGTGTTGACCTGATCTAGAAGGAAATTTCCTAAGAATTCTGTAGACTGAACTCTTCAAAGAGATCTGTTCACACCTCAAATGATTTCAGTACTCAACACTTGACACATTCAAGTTTTAGTTTTTATTGTTCCCAAATGAGAAGTTATCACGGCCTAACTAGTTATTTGAGTTAAGTATGCACGTCTAATTAGGGAGCTGTGGGCATTTCCATATGTACGCTGTGCATATATTGTCTTTCTGCTCTTTGGGAAGGCACTAGGAGGACTTCGAGGTGATAGTCCAGTTCCCAAGATGATAACCATATTCAGCCATATCCCAAGATGAGTGACGGGCTTTACACTGTTAAGACAGGATAGTTGTGGTGGAGGAAAGGGGAAGTGTCAGATCTTGAGCGAAAGAAGCAAAATCGAGACCAAGTACTGTCAGCAGCCTTCTCCCAGGTCTCGGATGGGCTACGAAGTAACATAATCTGGGATTTGATCATGTGGAGTTTGGATGTGTCTGACTTTTATACTCTAAGGAAATATATACAAAGAATAAAATGATATCACAAAGTGGTTGTCACTAAAAGGTGGGCTTGTTGGTAGCGTGTTATACGTTTGTCACTACAGGTGCTGCAGAGCGAGAATCATTTGTCCTCCTTTCCTTCTGGCTAAAAGTAATAATAACAGCTAACACTTACAGCAAATGTATTTTTCATTTGTTCCTTGCAAAAACCATGAGAGGTGCTTCTATCGGTCTTACAGGGAAGGAAACTGAGTCTGAGAAGTGACATATTTTGCCCAAGATCACACATGGCAGGTGGTAGACACAAGAGACAGACCTGCATATGTGTGACGCCAGAGATCTTAATAATAACATGAAACCGCCACTAGCACTTTTTCACCCACTTTGTGTGTTCAGCCACTGCCTTAATCAGACGAAAATGGTGTCCATACGAAGAACTTAAGGATGTCTCTTTTCGTAGGGTGGAGATTTGTCTCCCAGTCATTCTGCCTCTGACTCCATCTCTGGTCTTTCATCTCATTTCTGATCATTGAGCCTCCAGAGACCAAATTTCCAACTTCAAACCCCAGTTCTCCCAACTAGAGACACCCATTCATAATTGCCCGAGTCTCTGGGTTGACTTGATTCCTTTCCCCCCACTTATGTAGTTGAATCTCTTTCTCATTTATTTTAACCTTTCTTGTGTTATGGTAAATGTACTTAAAGCTCTAAAATTCCCTCTAGCTACAGCTTTAGTTATATCTCATGAATTTAACACATAGTGTTCTTATCATTATTCAGCTTCAAATATTTCTTAATTTCCCTTTAAATACAAGGATTATTCCATGAGACATTGTTTAGGTTCCATATATTAGATTTTTGTTATTAATTGTTATTAATTGCTACTCTTATTGCATTATGAGCAAAAACAGTATATGTGATTTTGGTATTTTATAATTTATTGAGGTTTTAATTACTGTTAGTTGGTGAGCTAACCCATTTATATACATTCATTATTATTATATCATGATTTATTTTTGTCACCTTGTTTCATATTTTCACATGCTGTAGTTTTTGTTTCCTTTTCTCCTCTCATTGGAGACAGAGTTTTCTTCTTTGGTTTAAAGTTACACATCTTTTCTGTTCTTCTTATGAGTAACCATAACTTAAGATCCATACTTATGGTTTTTATCCTTATTGATTTCTCGAACTTACCTACCACTTCTACTTCTATCCCCTAGTCTTGCAGCTTTTCTTTTACATTTTCTATCTTTTTATTCTTTTCTTCTGCTTTCTTGAGGAATATCTACCTTTCTCCTGACAAGTCCCGAGCATTTTAACAGGCTTTTGTTTCCTTAAGTCTCAATATGTTGATATTGTATAAAATTTCAATATCAGTTATTAAAGATACACTTTGCCTTTTTCTACTTTTGTCTTAGTATTTTTTCACTCTGAGATAACAGTAAGGCTTTGATCGTTTTGCTTCCCATAGTCTTTTGTGGTTGTTTGTGCCACGAAGTTGATTCTGACTCCTAGGACCCCCGTATAGCAGAGTGGAACCCTGCCTGTTCTTTTTGAGCCATCCTCTCACCCTCCAGCACTCTACCAGATGATGCTCCACTGCTGTTCATAGGGTTTTCATGGACAATTTTTTTGGAAGTGGGTGGCCAAGTCCTTTTTCCTAGTTCGTCTGAGTCTGGAAGCTCCGCTGAAACCTGTCCACGATGAGTGACCCTGCTGGTAATTGAAATCTTGGTGGCATAGCTTTCAGTGTCACAGCAACATGCAGCCACCACAATATGACAACCGACAGATGGGTCTCTTGCAGCAACTCTTAAATTGTTAAACTTGTTTCTCAAAAAGTGTAGGTCTTTCTACATTAAAACTTCTGTGGCTGTTACTTCTACTTCTACTTCTACTGTATTCTAATCTTTTAGCTTTTTTATTATATTCTATCTTTTTCTTCTTATCTGCTGCTTTCTGGGAGAATTCTTGTATCTGATATTCATGTATTCTTTAGTCAGTGTCATCTTACTATTTATCCCCATTTCCTAGGATGGAGAGTCCCAGTAATGACAGAACCATTGTTTACCATGCCTATTTGCTCCTACTTCCTCAGGCAATTATTCTCATCAAGTTTTCATCTTTAATTCTTTCTCTTTCCACAACAGCAGCATTAGGAGAAGGCAGTCCCTTTAGATTTATAATCCATCAGGCCTAGGGCTAAGAGAAGGGAGTGGAAGAATTAATGCCAGAAGATGGTACCTCGGTTCACATCTATTTCTTCACCTTCTTGCCTGATAGGCTTCTCCTTCCCTGATATTATGCATATATTATACTATGCTAGTAGTCTGGACTGTCATGCCAATTTCTGAGGTGCAGGGTAAGGCACTGTGCGTCCAAAGGCTATGGATCGTAAAGCATAAATGAACACCCTTCTCTTCCACTCCTGCCTTCGGCTGCCTTTCACCTTGGACTTAGCCTTTGCCTCTCACAAACGTGGGCTATCAAGACAGTCTTTGCTCTTTCCATGACTATCTTATAATTTGTATTCTATTTTGTTTTGTTTTGCTACTAGAAACCAAGTTTCTTTCTATTCCTCTAGTTTAGAGTAGATGTTGCAGGAGGCAGTCAGCAGTTGGGCTACTTTGCCATTTTAAGAATCCTTAAATTTCTGTATTAGTAGCTGCCTTGGTTTTCCAAGCTCTCTAAGACTTCAGATAAACTGGGCCCTGTCTTGTTATAGCTCAGTAGGCCCTAATACACACATGCACACTCATATATACACATCATGGGACTAGAGTTCCACCTTCACATCCCAGACGTGTCTTTAGGTTTCCATTGTTGACTGAGGGCCGGTACATCTGCCTGTCTGGGTATTTGAATATTGCTGGGGAACTAGTTTTAATCCAGTCAGGAAAACTGTCATTTATATAAGCAATTGGGTACATAGGTACTGTGGGACAGTAAAGGCAAAAAGGATGACCAAAGTCACACTGAGATAGCACTGCAGGAAGCAGCTACCACGGTTGGAGCTGGGAGAAGAAAAGAACAAGGTTGGGGTTGTCAGAACACAGAATCTTGGAGAAGCGGCACTCTGGAGCTCATGTTAAGACCACTGAAAATGGTGTATCAGCCAACTTGTCTGAACTCTGAGGGTACCATGAGGCTGGTACTGAGATTATAGAAAAAATCAGAAATTGGATCGAGTGTGGCAGCCAGCGTGATGCTAACAGACAGGGAAAGCGAGGAGGAAAGAGCAGCTTCTTTTTCTCTCCTCCATCCTTCCTGTCTTCCTCTAAGTCCCCTCCCAGCAGAGTGTAACAGGGAGCCAGCTGGGAGGGAGAAGCATGGTTTGCACACTCTGGGTCCCAGGATCACAAAGCAGAGTAGAGGAAGGTGGGCTTGGAGCTGAGCAACAGTAGTTTCATTACCAACTGCTCCTGGGTTTTCTGCCTACGTGGGGGGCAGAACTTACCTTTACCTATATGGACCTCTTCCAGTTACCTGCTGACTTACCTGGTACAAGGTATAGTGAGCATTAGTAATACCCCAGGCTGGACACCCCACAGGAAAGGAATTGACGCTGGAGACCCTAGTGAAAGGCCTGTAAATCTGTAACTGCCGGAGACTTCTAAGGCGAGAAGCTGCCATCCACTGTTTTCTCCACTTACAAGACCAGCTGTCAGAAGACCACGACTTTAGACTCTGATTAAAGCTGGAAGCAGCAGGTATTTTTGCCCAAATAAGGGGCTTTTATTTCTACTCATCTCTGAGAGAAAATAGGAACAGAGCTCAATGCTCATTTTATATTTGGGTGGATGGGTAAGAAAACTCATACATAGATGAGGAGACTTGCTGCTCAAAGGGATCAGACAACTTGCCTCAAGTCACATAGATCATTAATGCCAGAGCCATATCAGACTCTTGACTCACTCTTGTGTTTCTTCTGTTACATTAGAGTATCAATTCAGTTTCACTCTAATTATAGATATAGAAGAAACACACCTTCATGTATATATATAGTTCTAGCTGCAACCCTAATTTCCAGAAATTTGGTTGAGTGTGTCAGGAGATACAGGTTGAGAAGGGCACATTTCTTCTCTGCAAACAGTTTGTAATCTTTTAAAAGGAAAGATAGAAAAAGACTTTCTCTCCTGAAGCAAAGTAAGTAAGTGGAAGTGGAGATTACTAATACGTGGGAAAAAAGAGAATCTACCAAAACCCTTCAAAATGGCCATTCCAGATAGTCAAGGAATGCCAAATATCACTTTTTTTTTTTTTCCTGAGGAATATCAGCCCTGAGCTAACATCCATGCCAATCCTCCTCTTTTTTTGCTGAGGAAGACCAGCTCTGAGCTAACATCTATTGCCAATCCTCCTCCTCCTTTTTTTCCCCAAAGCCCCAGCAGATAGTTGTATGTCATAGTTGCACATCCTTCTAGTTGCTGTATGTGGGACGCAGCCTCAGCATGGCCGGAGAAGCGGTGTGTCAGTGCGCGCCCGGGATCCGAACCCGGGCCACCAGTAACTGAGTGCGCACACTTACCCACTAAGCCACGGGGCTGGCCCTGTCAAATATCATTTAATGCAGGAACTTTCTGTAATTTAATTAAAAGCATTATAAATTATAATAGTGAAAAAAAATTAATCTTTCTCTTACATCAAGTGTAAGTTACCTGAATTTTCTTAGGTAAAATGATTCTTTCAATGCCATTTTCAGTAAAAACAAGCAAAGACAACATGCTGAACAGAACAACTATAGAGCCACAAGGACGAGCTCTCGGTTTTTCAAAAATGGGAGGAAGCCTGCATTCATTAGAACTCTGATGAAATGGCTTTCTTATGTATTTTGCGTTAAAAATAGCTATCAATTGAAAGGACACTTTATGGCTCGAATGGTGAAGAACACAGATCAGCTCCAAATAGCTCGGTACAAATAAACTCCGACTGTATAGCAATTGTAGCTATTTACCAGAGAGGCAACACGAATACGGATCCTGAGGGAATGAGCTAAGATTTTCCATGTCAATCACTAGGCTACTTTGGTGATAATATCAAATACTATAACCTGCAGCGATGAGACTGAAGATATAGTATTGATATATGAATTTCATAATCATTGATAGTAAAAGAAAATCAGAAAGAAGTCCCAGAGCACGTGCCTCTGGGTCTTGTTTGTTTATTTGGTGAACTGCTATTTGTTTTTCCCAAAATGCTAATAATGTTGTTAAAATCCTGAAATGTTCTCCCATTTTCTCCACTGCCTTTAGACAGAAATATACTTGAAACCATTCAAGAAAAATGCCTTCATACTCTGGATACTTTCCAAATCAATTTAGAATCTGGAAGTTCTTTTAGCTAAACAATCTCAGAAATTTAAGCTTATTTTATTTTAGTAAAAATGCAAATTGATAATTTATCTGTGTCTTTATTACTCATCTATGTCAAAAAGTAGTCTTAAGTCTCCTTTAATTTATCTCAAGATTTCTCAAGCTCGTCACTTCTGACACTTTGGGCCGGACACTTCATTGTGGCGGGAGGCTGCCCTGTGCATTGTAAGATGTTTAGCAGCATCCCTGGCCTCCACCCACTAGATGTCAGTAACATCCACTCCTCCAGCTGTGACAACCAAATATGCCTCCAAGCATTACCAAGTGTGCCCTGGGGGCAAAATTCCTATGGTTGAGAACCACTGGTTTATCTTTTCCAAGCTTGTCTCTAATTCAAAGCATCTATTAGATTGGTACCTTATTATATTAATTCGATCTATTTCAGGCAAACGTGGGACATTCAGTTTGGAGAATTTATGGGGGTAAAAGAGATGTAGAATTGGCAAGATGCCAGTGGCTTGAGGAATATAGGACAACAAAGCCTCTACCATTAGTATTCTTCATTCATGCACTTAGTAGACATTTAATATATACTTTTCAGATAAATTAACCATTAAAGAGGAAACAGGCTTGAGAGTTTCTGGGATGTGGGGATAAGAACACTGGAAGGAGGAAGAAATATAGTTAAAGAAGTTATAACAGACATTGCAAGGTTAAAAGTTTACAGCCCGGCAAGATTTGCTGGTATTCAAAGATTTTAGAACTGGTTCTCAATCTTATGGTGGTCTGACCCATAAGCAGAGAAAAAAGGCTCTACAAGAGACCCTGGTGGGGTTTCTTGGGACCCTGAGAATCCTGAGTAGGACAGGGGCCTTGAGCACTGTTGGGGTTTGGCAAGGAATTACGTATAAGGTACAAAGTGAGGTCCACAATAGTGAGGTTCATAAAGAAGGGGAATGAAGGGACAAGTTTGGAGACAGAAGAGACTGAATGTTGAGAGTGTGCACACGGATTGGGACAGGTGGCTGGGCAAGCCTGCAGAACCTTCTCTGGTGTTAGGATCTCACTGAGCATGCAGTCATGGATCTAGGACACCCCTTGGGCTTACTCTTCACAGAACACTGTTCTAGAAAGGGTTTCTTACACAATTGTTTTGAGTAGCTGCATATGGTAAGTTCTGTGTTAACGATATTCATCTTGTAGCACACCGCGAACCTCAAAAATTTTCTCAGCCCTTTCTGTAACTAGATCATTCACTATATTTTTCTTACCTACAGAAGAAAATTTTTCTCTGCCTTTTTCTTTTTTTTTAATTTATGCAATCATGGTTACTTTAATTAGTTTCACTGTCTCTGCATGAGAAAAGCTTTCTGAAAATAAATATTTCATCTTCTAACTTCTGTTTCATCTAGGTCTTAATATTTATTTTTTAAAAAAGGAAACATCACCTAATTAATTGGAAAAATACGGGCTTCAAAATTATTGAAGGTACAGGATTTAACATCTGGAAACAACTGTGCATGGAAGGCTAACTGCAGTTTAAGTATCTTGTCTAGGAGTTGTCTAAGAAAACCCTTTCCAAAACAAAGGATTAAAATATTTATTAGATCTTCAAGTATTTTCCTAAATATTCAAATGAAGTGGTGAGGTGGTGAATTCTCTCTTCTGACTTAAGACATTTTCCACCGACTTATTCTAACTACACAGCATGTTATACATCTGACGTACATTATAAACACTTTGAATGACTTCAATTCCCAAGGAGGAAAGTGTAATCCATCTTAGGCATCTTTATATATTATTTTTATTGTTGAGTAAATTTGCTAAGTTGTATATTCTAATTGAAAAAAAAATGGCTTTTGGAAAAACTTTAAGCATAGATTGTATCGCCCCAGAGAAATTGCTTTCACTCTGATACACAGCAGCATTTTTCTTTATGGTATAGCATTGCGTTTGAGCCTCTGCTTTGATATTAATCACAGTTTGTTATATGTTACTAGTGTTTACATTTGTGTATTTCTGTTATTAGATTAGAAATAGCAAATGCTATATGTGGCCATTCCCTCTTCCCTTGCCTTTGGCAGATACTGCTAAGTACTCTTACTGCTGAGGCTTGACACAACCTCAGAATCCCTCTGAACACGGCGCTCCAGGCAGCCGTTAATAATTTTTAGAGTGAGATGCGTCTCTGTGATGGTCAGTCTTATGTGTCAGGTTGGCTGGGCTATAGTACCCTGCTACTCAATCAAACACTAATTCATGTGTTACTGTGCAGGTATTTTAGAAATGTGACTCACATTTACAATCAGTTGACTCCCTATAAAGGAGATTGTTTTGGATAATCTGGATGGGCTTGATTCAATCTGTTGAAAGGCATTATGAACGGAATTGAGATTTCCCTGAGGAAGAAGAATTCTGCTTGTGGACTTCAGCATCCGCTCCTGCTGAAGTTTCCAGTCTGCCTTTCTTGATGGCTTGTCCTATGGATTTCAGACTTGCCTGGTCAGCCCCCACTATCACTTATCCAATTCCTTGCAAAAAATATTTGTCTCTGTCTCTCATCTATCTATGAATCTATCTATGTATCTATCTATGTATACATGTATCTATCTATCTATCATCATCATTATCATCATCATCGTCGTCATCTCTCTCCTACAAATGCTGTTTCACTTTCATTATCGCGAACATAGGACACTTGCGAGCAAGCATCAGAGAACATTATGAATTCATTGTGATGTATGCTAAAAAAATGAAAGGAACAAAAGGAACTAATAAACATTAAGAAATTTCTAGGAAAATCATATTTTGTCTCTAAGTCTTGTTTTTAAATCTGAGGACTTTCTTTTAAAAGGATTAGAGTCGAAGTGGATCATGTTCAGAGCAGAGAAACTGGCTGATGAGAAATAAATCATACTACATGAAGGAACTACTGACCTACTCGGGTTGTTATCCTAGAAATGAGGCTACAGTAAGTCAGATGGATAAAAGCAAATACCGTATGATTTAACTCATAGGTGGGAGATAAACAAAGAATTCATAGATACAGAGAAAGATTGGTGGTTTCCAGAGGGGAAGGGCATGGGAAGAAGGTGAAAGAGATAAGGGTTTTGTATGGTGACAGATGGAAACTAGACTTTTGGTGGTGAACACGATGCAGTCTATACAGAAGTCGAATATAATGATGTACACCTGAAATTTATATAATGTTATAAACCAATGTGACCTCAATTAAAAAAAAAAAAGTGGAAGGGCTATGCCCACAGTGACCAGATAACTAGCATGACAAAAGTATATAGAACCGATTCCCACTTAAAAATGCAGTCCTGGGGCTAGTTTGTACAGGTGAATTCTAGTTCTATGCCAGGTCCTCCTACATAGTCCAACTTTCCACCTCTTCTTAGAAGAAAGGCTCCCATCTTACAGATCTATGCTTGATTGTCCTGCTTTTACCCGAGGCATTGGACCTGTTAGAACAGGCAGGAGAATGTGTCTGGAGTTCCGCAGCCAGGAGGAAGGCAGTCCACACTAGTGCAGATAATAAGAGGTCCTTGTCTTGCACGAAAGGCTTTATAACATTAACTAATTGTAGGCAATAATGATAACAATAGTAGAAAATATTTATCAAACATTTACTATACGTTAGACAGCGATCTGGTATTTTACCTACACTAACTCTACACCTACCGCAACTCTGCGACGTTAAGTACTACTATTATAGTCCTTTTACTGAAGAGGAAAGTAACTCAGAGTATTTAAGGAACTCTTTCAAAGTCACAGTTCATAAGCTTGTAAATTTGATTATTGTTACAGGTTGATAGTGTCCCCCTAAAATTTGTGTTAATAGGTCTATGAGATGCAAATGCACCAACATTAAAATGATTTTGCCCCCAGAGAACTTACACTCTGGATGAAAGAAACAATCAGTTATCAATGTTCCTAAGTTATTAAGTTACACAGTATGTCAGAAGGTGATGGGCTTTATGGAAAAGTGAAAAGAGTGGGACATGGGTGTGGAAAAACAAGGGGGCAGGAATGAGTTACAATGTTCATAGATTTCACATTAGGACTGAAGGGGTCAATGTTATTCTAGCACATATTTGAGAGGTGAGAGAAGACAGTTTGTTTAAAACAAAAACAAAAAGCTAAAGCTAAACCTCAGTAGCTCAAAATGTGACCTTAGTTAGATACAGGGTTTTTGTGGATGATCAAGCTAAGATGAGGTCATTACACTGGGCCCTAATCGATATGGCTGGTGTCCTTATAAAAAGGGGAAATTTGGACATAGGACAGACGCACACACTGGGAGGATAGCGTGTGAATGAGAAGACAGAGATTGAGGTGATGTTTTTCAAGGAACACCAAAGATTGCTAGCAAACCACCAGAAGCCAGGCGAGAAGCCTGGAACAGATATTTTCTCACAGCCAGTAGAAAAAGCAACACTGCTGACCCCTTAATCTCGGACTTGTAGTCTGCAGGACTGTAAAACAATACATTTCTGTTTTTTAAGCCACCCACCTTGTGGCGTTTAGTCATGGCAGCCCTAGCAGACTAAGATAGGTAACTTACTCTGGTTGTGTTTCAGTCAGTCCCAGCTATAAACAGTAACACACACGGTGAATCAAACACTGTCTTAACATGTCTTTGTTAAATAACAAGGCAAAGCAACACTGACTATTATTTTACAGCCTTTATAAGTTATTCCTTCCCTCTTAGGGTCTAGATGGGCCACCAGGACTCGCTGGCTCTCCCGGGCTCTCACGTGGAAACAAGATTAGGTATATTCCTGGTTGGACACAGGAATCAAAATTAGAACCAACGAATAAGAGTTACACACAACGAGAAGAAAATCTTCCCCCCAGCAAAAGGCTGCCCAAAATTAGAAAGAGAGTTCTTGTGAGGCTGTGGGGTTCCCATTGTAACAGATGTTTGTCATCTCAGGAGAGACCTAGTCCTCAGTAAATGATTGGTCCCTCTAGTCCTTATGAAGCAGCCCCCTTACTGTCTTACTGTCTGGGAAAAAGCAGGTCAAAGGTGAAAATTAGTTTCTAATGTGAACAGGGTTGACTAGAATAGATCGTCTTCTGAAGTTGTTATGAAGGAGCACCTGAGTCTGGGAGAAATGCATCAGGGAAGATTACTGTTATGAGCTCAGATGAAACGTAAAGAGAGCTATTATACAGCAGGACCCCTTATCCATGGTTTTGCCTTCCATGATTTCAGTTACCCATGGTCAGCCTGCTTTGGAAAATATTAAATGGAAAATTCCATAAATAAACAATAGATCTTAAATTGCGTGCCTTTCTGAGTAGTGTGATGAAATCTCACGCTGTCCAGCTCCTCCTCGCCTGGGGTGTGAATCATCCCTTTGTCCAGAGTATTCACACTGGATCCGCTACCCTCCCCCCACCCACATTAGTCACTTAGGAGCCCTCTGGGTTATCAGACGGACTGTGTGGTATCACAGTGCTTGTGTTCTAGTCACCCTTATTTTACCTAACAGGGGTCCCAACATGCAAGAAGGGTGATGCTGACCATTCCGATGCGCCAAAGAGAAGCTCAAGAGTGCTTCCTTTAAGTGAAAAGCTGAGAGTTCTCGACTTAATAAGGAAAAAAAAATCAAATGTTGAGATTGCTAAGATCTAAGGTAGTTTTTATTACAGTATATTGTTATAATTGTTCTATTTTATTATTAGCCATTGTTGTTAATCGCTTACTGTGCCTAATTTATAAGTTAAACTTGATCATACGCACGTATAGGAGAAAACATGGTATGTATAGGATTCAGTACTCTCTGTGGTTTCAGGCATCCACTGGGGATCTTGGAACCTATCTCCCAGTGGATAAGGGTGGACCACTGTAGCAATAATCTCTGAGAAAGACTTGTAAGGAAGGGCTTAGCAATTACCTGATACTCAGAAAGAAAGAGCTGACGAGAAAGATATAATGGTGAATGTTTCATTTACTGGTGGTGGGAGAGATACAGAGTAAAGAATATCACAGTTGTGGAGAGGTAGCCATTACTTCTCAGGTTATAAAAAGAAGTTTCTCTGCAACGCAGGACTGTAGATACTTCGTCCCCCAAATCATACCGAAACCAAGAGCTTCTGACGCAGTAGCGTGTCTAAAGAACATAGACATGACATAACTGCTATTTCAGATCAGTTTTTTCTTGCAGGAAAAAAAAAAAAAGGCATAGGATTACGCAGCTGTGTGGCTTAAGTGGCTAAAAGTAAGATATGAAATCATTTGCTACGGTTATTTTTAAACTAGAGCAGTGTTGGGGGTACTGTCTAAAGAGCTTGTCTGTATGTAGAAAGGAAATGGAAACAAAATATGGCACCAGAACAAGACAGATTTTGTTCAGTTTTTGGTATGGAGCTTACCTAAAACCACCAATTATTCTCTTATGTCTACTTTCTAATTCTGGCTACAGACCAGACACTTTTGACATTAAAATTTTATGATATTTTATAAAGTAGCGCCTCATCCTCAATGCCACATTAGTAGCCAAGGAAGCACTCCCAGGTCTCCTGACTTCTCATCCAGGCTCATTTTTACTCTGAATTGCTGACAGTGAATTACTGAGAAAACATAGACATGTAAAATTTCATTCCCAAATTGAGGGAGACAAAACTTTGGAAATGTTGTGTTTGGAGAGATTATTTTCATCCCTCATTGTTTTATTATTTAGTTAAGTTCACATTTTTTGCAAAAATTGATCAGCTTCCCTTGTGCTAAAGGACCAAGGTTAGTACCAGAGTTGTCTAGCTTGTATCTAAGCTAGGAATAAAATTAGTGGGGGAAATAATTTTCATCTCTTCATAAGAATAAAAGAAGAAATAATATTAATAATAATAAAACTAAGCATTCATAAATTTAATCCACAGATTCTAAGACTTACCTTAAATAAAACTAAATCATCCCAAGATCCTTGAAGCCTGCCTAATTCTTGATTACATCATTTCTTCTTGTCCTTCATAAAAATATTTTTGAGGTATCAGATCTAAAAACAGCTAAATAATTTACCTGCCCCCTTTCATCCATTCAGGACTCTTCTTTCCTTAATTTTTACTTCTACAATAAAGCTGAATTGGAAACATTAAACTCTCGTTCTGTTTTGATATGATTATCAATAAACACACACACATACATGCAATACCCATGTATTTATTTCATAAGTCATTTATAAGTAGGAGCACCAGAAAACATGATTTTTTTTGCCTATTACTGCTTCTAACATTGATTCAAATGTAAAGGCACTCAAAATAAAATGCTCCATGTAAATTTTCATTTCTTCCAAATTACTATTTTGAGGATTTTTTCAAGTGGAAAAATGAAATTTCTTATAAAAATTTTTTTTTTCTTTTTCAATCTGGATTCAGCTAAACCACTGGAAGCAAATTGAGTTCTTAGAGTGATTTGAGGATAAGAATGGAAATTCTTCATTGTACCTAAGCTCAACCTTTGAGCCTCTATGATTCCTTGGTAGTCAATGAGAAGTTACACTTTCTTTCTCTTTGTACCATGCATTTTGAAGAAACAAGGATGGACTGAGGATGGTAACAGCATTCTTCCAAGATATGACCGTTCTTGTGTTTTCCTTATGCTTTCAAAAAAGTGATTTTTAGTTTTCCTAGAAAAATTGTTTCTTCATATTTGTCTCCTTTTAGCTTTTTACATGTCTTCCTTTTCTTCTCCAAAATATGTTAGCATTTTGTAATCTTCAGCAAGTTGTAGCAAGCAGCAGTTGCTAATATTGTTTAACTCACATTGTATACTGACAAATTTTCCCCCAAGAAAATGAAATACAAATTCAATAATTTGAAAACAATTATTGAATTAAATTATAAGTTCTTAAGGGGAGATATGAATGTTTTATTCCTTTTAATCTCATGATAATGTGCTAAAATAAAAAATTAATTCATATTTAATCAGAATTAATTCCTTTATCACTCAGTTTTGGCTTTTTCTAGCAACAAACCTAGAATAATCTACAAATAATTACCAGAGATTTCAATTGTAAGCATTTGTGTTTGTTTTATCTAGAATTAACTTTGTAATTAAATAAACAACTTTCCTCTTAAATCGCAAACATGCATTTAAATATATATTGACTTATTGGTCAATATCCTACAGAGCTAATTTCATATAAAAATGATAGCTATCATTTATTGAGTGCTTAACTTGAACAGTTGCTATAATAAGCATTTTAAAATAATTATTCTAACTTTACTGATGAGGAAATGGATTTTCTACTAGAAGGCTTAATAAATTTTCCAGAGCCACACACTATTTGGTTGAGGTTCAAGAATTTGAACTCGTGTCTGAAATTTCAGCTTTTGTTTTCTTTAAAATTGCACTAGAAAATTTGAAGAACTCTAATTTGATTGAGAAATAGAAATGCAAATACATTTACATCAGCCATCTTTCTTCAAAGAGAGTAAGCATTCTAATCTTTATTCGGTTCATTTCAATGCATATTTATTGTTTTCCCTTGAGAACCACTAAGTTGGGAACTCTAGGCAATATGGAGATTAAAATCACATGGCCTAGGGGGCCGGCATCCTGGCTTATCAGTTAAGTGCACATGCTCTGCTACTGGCAGCCTGGGTTCGGATCCCAGGAGCGCACTGATGCACTATTTCACCTGCCATGCTGAGGCAGCGTCCCACATACAACAACTAGAGGAATGTGCAACTATGACATACAACTATCTACTGGGGCCTTGTGGAGAAAAGGGGGAAAAAAAAGGAGGAGGATTGGCAATAGATGTTAGCTCAGGGCCGGTCTTCTTCAGCGAAAAGAGGAGGATTGGCATGGATGTTGGCTCAGGGCTGATCTTCCTCACAAAAAAAAAAAAAAAAAATCACGTGGCCTAACTTCTAAAGCCACTTTCACGGCAGTGAGTTCATATTATGTGTAGAGCAATAGTGTTATTTAGGATGACTTACCTCTCTCTACCTAAAAGAAGCAATTAAAATGGTAATGGGTTCATGTACTCTGCACAGAGATAGTTCTCAGTCCTCCTTGTGCCCCAACACACCTGAGAACAAGGTGTATTCATTTTAGTAACACTTGATCGTGACGGTGATATTCCTTGGTCTAGGAAAAGAGGTGGTATTTGCTTCTTCCTCACTTTCTATCTGCCAGTTACATTTCCAGGCAAAAAGTCTTCAAGGCAGGCAAGATCCTTGTTCACTTGTTACTTATAGGTAAATGGGCATCAGAATATGTAAGGAAGATTTTGTGTGTAGTTAGGAAATGCTGCCACTTGATTCAGCTATTCTTTTCCTCCACAGCCTGTTGCAAACCACTGCTTTGGAGCGTGTGTTTCTTGTTAACGACTAGAGTCACAATAAGCAATATCGACAGGTTTTCAAAAAACAAGCATGTTCACTTGTTGCCATACAGAACAAATAATGGGATAAAAAAGAAAAAAAATGAAACTGGAAATATTGCTGCACGGCTCATCAAAATGAGATTAACTATAATAAGAGAAGAGTCAATCTTAGAACAACAGAAAATAACTTCTCTGAAAAATTTGGGATAAAATAAACCAATGTTGATCTTTCTGGTAGAATTCTTACTCTATTTTCCAGAAAAATGTACTTCATACAGTCTTCGTTGCCTGGTCTTTATTTGTGGTAGCGTTATTTCTGGTCTCCCTGATTATTTGAAGTCTAAATATCCTCATCTAGGCAGATCAAACTCCTTTTTTTTTTTCCTTTTAACGTTTATGACAGGGCTTGGGAAAGTGCAAATAAACTCACTATCCATTATAATCTTTTTCTGAATCCTAAGAGCATAAAAATTTATAAGATTATGAGGCAATGCATAAAATCTCTCCTTCATGTTCAGGCCTATGGACTTTAATGAATTGAGACAAAAAACTATAACTGGAAAACTTTTGTTTTTCTGTGTGTGTCTGTGAGGGAGAAAGATGGGGGTGAATTGGGAGGAAGAAGAAGCCAACAAGAAAATTAGGGATAGCACTGAAAAAATATTTGCTATGGCTAAATTACCTAACTTCAAAGTTAACTGTATAGCCTTAAATGTTATCATCTATGAATTCTTTTTAAGCTATGCCCTTCCTTGACAGATGATCCTGAAATGACTTATTTGTACAGCTGAGGGAATTCACCATCTTGAATGATTTTTCTCAGAATAACCCACTCTCTGCCTCCTATAATGCCAAACTTATCAGACACTCTTACTATCATTTGTGAACGTTAATATACAGTCTTGTAAAAGCCTCTGTTACTCAGAAAATTCTATTGGAAGAAGATACGTAGTACTGTCAAATGACAGCACACAGAAAGACAAGAATAATTTATATAACGCATGTTTCGTCTAGTGAACTCAGCCTATAGATAATGCATATTATTAATCCTATGTTATACAGGAAATCTTAAAAAACTCAGATTTATTTTAGGGCCATAGAGAGATTTTGGCAGTACCAGGAAATAATTGAGAATTTATGTTCCTATATTTCTTTCTATACTTTTCAGAATCCGAAAAAGACGAAGAAGTCTTTTTAAAAGTCCAAGAAAATAAACTGTTCACCCCAAATCAGAAAACATAAAATGTGTCTGGCATATGGATAAAATTCCATTATTCAGAGCGCTCTAATCTTTCAGGTTTAGTATAATTACAGGTTTGTTATGACTTGGTCTGTGGAATACCACTGAACAGAATCTTTTTGTTTTAGTTGTATTATGTAACGGCAATGGCTTTTGTTCACTGTATGAGTATGTTTCAGGGTCCAACGAAAATGATAACTGTTTCCCAAATGCATTCTGAGGAATACCAAAGCTTCAGCCAGCATTCACCCAACTTCGTATAAATCAAATTATTCAACTGGGGGTGGGGAACAGCTAAGAGAAAAGAATGGTTGTGAATCTCTCATCATTTCTGCAAATGGTAATTCACTTGCAGAATTATGTTCCAGCTAACTCAGTTAACACCAGTCAACTCAGCTCTACCATCTGTGAAACTATCATTCTTCCCCCTCCGAGAAATATATGAGGATCTAGCAAAATTCCCTAGTCAAGTAATAAAGCATTTTTCAGAATCATAGATAAAAAATTTCAGCATATAGAAACTGTATATCCTTTTTTATTTTGATAGAAACTTAAGAATTTTATTTTCTTTGTAGTGACTGCGTAAAAGAAAAATTATTCTGACACTTGTTAAAAATGATAGAGAAGATTCTATTCAAGTCTATTGTAAAGAGGGTCAACTCTATTGAAATAGGTGAGAAAGATTGGGCACAACTCCAAATACAACAAGAACGAGTGGGGATTTACTGCCAAAGAGCAGAGTGAGGGGGTCAGTGGATGGAAAATTATTAAAAGGAAACATCAAGGATAGAGGGATTCTTGTTAAACTGGCCTGATAGGATTTTTACTAAAGTCAAGACAATGGCATATACATCAAGAGTGAGGGGGGACGAATTTGATTAGATATCAAAGGTGATCAGACATCAAGGGTGGAAGGATTCTTGATAACTGACTTAACGGGATTCTTTGCTGAAGACAAGCTTAGTCAAGAAGAGGGCTCGGAGGAGCCTAACTAATGTTTGGTCAAGGAGAGAGTCATTTCAATTGTGAATGGTATTGGGTTTTAGATTTTTGTTTGTACATGTTCATTGTTAGTATAAAAAACTATGATTGCTTTTCATGTGTTACACTTGTTTTCTGCAAATTTGCTGAACTTGTTTCTTAGTTATAGAATTATTTTTGTGTGTATAGGTTTCTCGGGTTTTTTTGTGTGTGTGTGTGAGGAAGATCAGCCCCGTGCTAACATCTGCCAATTCTCCTCATTTTTTTTTTTTTTTTTTTTTGCTGAGGAAGACTGGCCCTGGGCTAACATCCATGCCCATCTTCCTCCACTTTATACGGGACGCCACCACAGCACGGCTTGCCAAGCGGGGCGTCGGTGTGCACCCGGGATCCGAACTGGCGAACCCCAGACTGCCGCAGCGGAGTGCGCACACTTAACTGCTTGCGCCACCCGGCCAACCCCGTTAAGATTTTTTTTTTTTTAATGTAGATGGTTACGTCATCTCCAAATTGGAATAGTTTATTTTTTCCTTTCCAATCTTCATGTCTTTTATTCTTTTTCTTGCCTTATTTCACTGGCTAGAACTTCCCGTACTATGTTGAATAATAGTGGTGAGAGTGAGCACCCTTGCCTTATCACCAATCTTAGGGGGAAAGCATTCAGTCCTTCACAAAAAAATATAATATTGGCAGTAAGATTTTGGTATCAAATTGAAATAATTCTCCTTTGTTCATAGTGTGCTGATAGCTTTTACCATGAATGGCTGTTGGGTTTTGTCAAATGTTTTTTCTGTACCAAATGATATGATCATATGATTTTTCCTTTGTAACCTATTGGTATGATCGATTACAATGTTTGATTTTTAAATATTGAACCAGCCTTGCATAATTGGAATAAATCCCACATGGTCATGGTATATAATTACTTTTACACATTGCTGGATTCAACTTGCTAATATTTTGTTGTGGATTTTTTATGAGAGATATTCCTCTGTAGTTTTCTTTTTCTGTACTGTCTTTGGTTTTGCTATCAGCATAATTCTGGCTTTGTAAAATGAGTTAGGAAATGTTTTCTTCTACTCTTTGTAAGATTTTGTGTAAAATTGGTGTTAGTTCTTCTTTAAATATTTGTAAACTTCCCCAGAGAAAACATCTGGACGTGAGGACTTTTTTCTTGGGAGTTTTTCAATTTCTTTAATCTAATAATATAGATATTATTGGGCTATTCAGGCTATCTAATTCATTTTGGTTGAGATTTAGGAGTCTGAAGTTTTCAAGGAATTAGTTAATTTCATCTACATTTATGAATATATGAATATAAATTTGTTTATCATATTCCCTTATTATTCTTTTACTAGCTGCGGGATCTGTGGTGATATCCCCTGTTTCATTCCTACTATTGGTTATTAATTTCTTCTCTCTATTTTTGTCAGTCTTGCTCAAAGATTACCATCTTTATCGATTTTTTTCTGAAGAACCAGCTTTTTGGTTTTATTGATTTCTATATTGTTTTCCTATCTTGAATTTCATTGACTTTTGATCCTATCTTTATTGTATCTTTCCTTCCTCATGCCTTGAGTTTACTTTTCTCTTCTTTTTCTAGTTTCTTGAAGTTGGAACTTATATTATTGACTTGAGACTCTTTCTTTTCTAATGTAAGCATCCCAGCAATGCTTTAGCTGCATCCCACATATTTTGATATGCTTTATTAACATTTCTATTCATTTCTATAAATATTTTATTTCCTTTGAGACATCTTCTTTGATGCTTGGACTATTTAGTGGTGTGTTTTTAAATTTCCTAGTATTTAGAGGTTTTCCTCTTGTCTTTCTACTAATGATTTCTACTTTGAATTCATTATCCTCAGAGAATATACTTTGTATGATTTAAATTCTTTTAAATTTTGGGGGGTTTGTGTTTTCGCCAGGATGTAGTCTATTTTGGTAAATATTCCATGGATACTTAAAAAAATGTGTATTCGCCTGTTATTGGCTGGAATATTCTATATATGTCAATCAGATTCTGTTGGTTGATTTTGTTGTTCAGATCTTCTTTTCTTGCTGATTTTTTTATTTAGAAGTTCTATGATTTGCTAAGAAGGGATGTGTTAGAGTTCATAATTAAAATTGTGGACTTGCTCTTTTCTCCTTTCAGCTCTATCAATTTTTGGTTCATGTATTTTGAGACTCTGTTGGTTGGTGTGTACACACTTAGGATCATTCCTGGTTGCTTGGTCCTTTTACCATCATGTAACATCTCTCTTTGTCTCTAGTAATTTTCTTTGCTCTGAAGTCTATTTTACCTGATACTAATAAAGCTTTGCTTGCTTTTTATTTTAAATTAATGTTGTCATGGCATATCATTTCCATCCTTTAAGTTTCAATTTACGTATGTCAGTGTATTAACTTGAGTTTCTTGTAAATAGCATGTATAGTTAATCCTCATTATTCATAAAGCCACCTACTTGCTAAAATTTATTTGTAACCCCCAAATCAATACCTGAGGCACTCTCACAGCCATTTCTGGACATGTGCAGAGTACAAAATCTTGTCATCTAATATGTAACTTCCGAGCTGAGGTCAAACAAGGTGATGCTCTATCTGCTTGTTTCAGCTCTCCTACATAACCAAGTGTCCTTTTTGTGGTCTATTTAGTTCCATATTTTTTGCATTTTTGAGCTTTCTGTTGGTGATTTCACTGTTTATAATGGCCAAGCTTAGTGCTGAAGTGCTGTCTGATGTTCCCAATTCCAGGAAAGCTGTGATGGAGAACTTCACTGTCATTCAAATTGGTGTTCCCCTATAGATAAGGTATCATTTCTCTCTGGCTGCTTTTAGGATTTTTGCTTTGTCTTTAGCTTTCAGAATGTTAATTATGATGTGATTTTACATGGATTGCTTTGGGTTTGTCCTGTGTAGGGTTTCTCAGCTTCTTGAACCTGCAGGTTACATCTTTCATCATGTTTTGGAAGTTTTCATCAATTGTTTCTTTGAATACTTTTTCAGCCTCACTTTCTTTCTCCTCTCTTTCCAGGATTCCAATGATGCAAACGGTGAACCTTTTGTTATTGTCTAGAAGGTCACTGGGGCTCCCTTCCCTTTTTTTGCCAGTTTATTTTCTCTCTGTTGTTTAGGTAACTTCTATTGATTTTTTCTCAAGTTCACTGATTCTATCCTTAGTGATCTTTACCCTACTGTTGAGCCTATCCAGGAAGTTTTTTTGTGTCTACTATTGCATTTTTCAGTTCTATAATTTCTATTTGGTTCCTTCTTATAACGTATTTCTTTGCTGATATTTTCTTTTTGTTTTTTTTTTTTTTTCAAGAGAATGCGTGATCACATGTTGGAGAATTTTTTTGACAACTGTTTCAAGATCTTTGTCCGATAGTTCCAACATCTGATTGATTTTGGTGTTAAGATCAGTTGATTGTCTTCTCTCTTTTCGTTTGTGATTTTCCCAGTTCTTGCTATGACAGGTCATTTTCTACTACATCCTGGACATCTTGCCTGTTATGTTAAGTGTCTGAGTGTTATTTAAATCTTTCCTTGTTTTCTTTCATAAGAGAAATAGTCTTAGCATGTAAGTCCTGGCTGAAATGTGTAGTCTGTGGTTCTAATGAAAATTTAATTTTCCAAGACTTTGCACTGATATTTTGGTCTATGTGGTTTATCTGGTGTCATTTAAGCTCCCAGTCATCCCTGCTGGTGCTGCCTGAGGTGCCAGCAGCAACTTCCACAAACCGGGCTGCCTGGTGCTTTTTGGTCAGAGAAGCGAGTGTCTGGCCCATAGAGACAAAGAGACTTTCCATGCTCGACTGCTTTTCCTGGCCCGATCCCCTTGCTGCCTAGTTGCCCAGTGTCTCTAGGTGAGGAACGGGGTCTCAACCTTGTTAAGAAAAACAGCACCTCCTCCGGCCGTTTACTGTTAGCGTGGCTCCTGATTGATCTCCCTTGTTGGTGATGCGAGGCTCACCCGGTGTTGTTGGAGAGACTCCTGTCTGATACGGGAAAGAAAGGATCCTACCTGGGCTGCCTTGACTTTCTAGGTTGGGCGTTGAGAAATGGTGGGCTTGGGCCACCTTCTGTTGACGGGCGTGATGATGTTAGATGCTTTGCTGCTAGGTTATTCCTCAAGTCCTATAGTCTCTAACCAGTCTGACTTCCTCTGTACATTTTCCCTTTTTTTACTTCTTGTGTCACTTCCAGGGTTTATAATAGTACTTAGTGGGGAGAAACAGAGAAGAAAACAAGTGTACACCATCTTATGCAGACCAGAAGTCTATACTATAATATTTTAAGTACTTTTTTCCGTATAAAGAGAGTCATACATTTTCAGTATATTTTTAGATGAATAAAATCTGTAAGAAAATAGACAAAAATATCAGAACAGTGGAAAAATGCCATGGCATTGAGGAACTAGAAAATAAACATTATATATCTTTATATATATATTTTTATGTATATTTATCATAGTGGTACTCAAAAATAATCAAATTTGGCCACATTTTATAAGGTATTAGGATCATCTATTGCATTTGTTAGACTGCAAAAAGAGAACTTATAAAAGCAACAAGTTCAACAAATTGTACTTTTATTTTAAAAAACCTTCTAAAGAAAAGATAGGGCAGATTATTTGCTTTAAACTAGATTCATAGGATTCTAGAAAACCATGTGCTCCTGAGTTAATTTCATTTATGATTCAATGTTTTAACTTACAAATAATTTTTTAGACATACATAATTCTACCCACAATTTTGATAGCTGATTTCAAAATCTGATACCAAGAGTGCACTCCAGGAATGCTGACTTTGGCTAGTCAGAGCCCTCACCATTGACCAAGGCTTCAGATTCTTCAGATCAGGGTCTTGGGCTGATTCAGGAGGCTGACTTACCCGGAGCAAATCATAACTCTAAAGAGGTAGCATGAAGGAATGCTCTGTGGTGATACAATAGTTCTGTTTCTTGATTGCCCTGGTGTTAACACAAATCTATACACATGATAAAATGACATAAAACCAAATGCACATACTGTACTAATGTTAATTTCTTTGTTTCAATGGTGTATTGTAATTAAGTAAGATGTGACCATTGGGGTAAACTGGGAGAAAAGTACATAGAAACTCTTCACTATCTTTTCAAATTCCTGTGAATCTATAATTATTTCAAAATAACAAGTTAAAAATATTATTGTAGCCTTATTTTAATTTATTGAATTAAATCAACAATTATCATTATCACTATCACTAGTAATTATAATTATCACTATCACTATCACAATTATCACTATCACTATCAAAACTCTCTAAGATAACGTATGTATTCTTTGAAAAGGACATTAGAATTATTTTGTCAACTCCTAAAATAATAACAGATTTTATTGGCATCATATTACATTGACAGGTTATTTGATGGGCAGAACAGAAAACTTTATAATATTGTCCTTCTATCCTTGTAGTTAGCAGATGGGATGGACAATACCCCTGACCTCATGGACACCATAGCTTCAATGCTTCAGGCACAGAAGTCTAGGAGAGGAAATGTGTGCAACTCGATTCACTATGGAAAATGACATTGTCTTTTCGTCAAGAAAGGAGCCTATGGAATCAGATAAGTCCAGGAGGTGTTAATAACAAACTGTAATCAACATGTCAAGAAAAGTAAAGCATCTTTATGGAATTTATATTTGGTGAGATAAGATATTAGGAATTTAATAAAATTCTCTTTATTAATAACAATGGTTTTGCAAATCATACAATATTTTAGAGAAAGAAATAGACGGGATTTGTAATATCTTTTTAACATCTTAGCTCATTGCTTTCTCTTCTCTCTAGCTCCATTATTCCTCTTTAATTTTTAGACTAGTGTTTTAGTTACTTAAATGTTTTGTGACTTGTATAAAACTCAAGTGTAAGATCTAGAAAGTATGAGAAACACACATTGAGTATAAATTTAAGCAATGATCAAATTACCCCTGATTAAAACTGTGTAGTGGTTAGAGAGAATTAAATCCACTCTTTTTACCAGGGTCTGTAACATCCTATGTAACCTGGTTCCTGCCTATCTCACTGATCTCACCTCATTCTGCCCCCCTTTCCCTTCATTTTACAAATATTTATCAATAACAAGCTGAATGTCAGCTATTCTCTTAGGTTCTGGGCATCCAAGAGTGAAAAGACGGGCAGTATGGTGCACCTGCTTTCGTAGAGTGAACCTTCTAGTCAGGAGAGTTGGATCTGTGGAATCAATGAATGTTTGTTGATGCATGTATACCAGTAAAAAGATATTGAAGGGGCCAGTCTGGTGGTTCAGCAGTTAAGTTCACGTACTCCGCTTACACTGCTGTCAGGGGTTCGCTGGTTTGGATCCTGGGCACAGACCTACGCACCGCTCATCAAGCCATGCTGAGATAGTGTCCCACATAGAGCAACTAGAAGAATGTACAACTAGAACATACAACTGTCTACTGGGGCTTTGGGGAGAAAAAAAGAAAAAAGGAGGAAGATTGGCAATAGATGTTAGCTCAGGGCCAATCTTCCTCAAAAATAAAAAAGTTCTTGAAGATAAAAAAAAAGCTCTTACTTTATTCCCAACTTACTGCCAATTTTCATCTACAGTCTTTTGAAGAAAGGACTTAGAGATGATAATCACAGCTCTGCTGTTGGAATAAACCAGGTACAGACATTTTCAGATTTTCTGCCACCAAGTTTAAGGTTCAAGGGAGTGTCTGATTGGTGTGACGTTTTGTCACATTCCTACCACTTGGCTAAGGGATACTGGATCATCTTGACTGACTATGCCACCAAGAGCGTTTCAAAGGTGGGAAGGATATTTTCCCACAGGAAAATCAGGGTGCTCTTTCAGATGTGGCTGTCATGACAATGAAAATACTAGGCATGTTTTTACCTTTATTCTCCTGTGAAGAAGGTAGGACATACATTATGGTGTCAATTTTACAAGTGGAAAATCTGAAAATGTGGAAGCTCGAATCGGTTAAATAGGTAGTAAGTGACATGCCTAAGATTTGAACCCCTTTTAACTTCAAAACTAGTGCAGGTTTCACTACTGGGGATTATTAAACTGAGGTTCAGAAAAGAGCTTTAAGGAGTTTATGAGTCACTTGAAATAAGATGCAAAATGATGTTTATAGTTTTGGATATCATTTACTTGAAGAAGTGGTCTGTGGATTTAACTAGATTCTTAAAAGGCCTGTGACAAAAAAATAAATAATAATAATAAAAGTTAAGAACTACTGCATGCATACTGTATCTATTGAAAAGAAGTAAACACATATGAATCCCCTATAAGTAGGCAGCTCACATGTTTCTCTTTTCGTGTTTGAGAAGCTATAAGAAATTAAAACTAAGTTATGAGTGGGCCAATACATTTCACCGCGTACTGCCAGTTTGGGATTATTTGCACTCACACTTTCCTGGAAGTGTCCCACAGGAGCGTATCTGTAAGAGAAGGACTGCTTTGTTTGAGAGGTAGTGACAAGCATCTACTCACTTCTACAGTTCTTTAAGTCATCTCCACATGAACTCATGAAGTATTCACGTTCAGTCTCTAGTCTTTTTAGGACTTGCATGCATGGGAAAAGAAGATTGCCAATTTATTCACGACCGCATAGTAAAGGAACTTGGACCAGCTCCTTTCTCAGCTTCTGCGGTTGCCTCAAGGGAGAGTTGAGTGCTAGAGGAGATTAACCTTCAAGTCTGTACTTCAGTATTTAGATGGTAAGAGGGACTGGAGGCTTATCCCTCAATAAACTTGCACTACTTTAGGAAATAGAGTAACTCAGGGATTCCCCAAGAAAGCAAACCAAAGCATTTCTTGTCTCTAAAAGTAAAATTATAGGCATAACAGATGTGCAAGTGCTTTGGAAAAGTAGTTAAAACACTAGAAAAATGTGAAGGTTTATGATGGAAGCAATTCCCCTGCCCCCTGGCCCAAATGCCACATTACAGTTTTGCGTGCAGAAAGTTGGTTGTAATCAAATGTATTATTGAATAAGAGCGCATAAGTACGGCATGATTTAAGAGTGATAAGCATTACACTTAAGAGTCAGCATATTTTGGTAGGATTACCTAAATTTATTTTTTCAGCAATTTTATTTTGGGTACTTATGAATAATATTTTCCCCTTTGGAGAACAGAGATTAACATAGGTTAATTCTATTTGCACCTGGCTGAGGGTTTCAGGACTGCCCCTGCGGGCTGAGGAATCGAGCACAGACGAATTCACACAAGGCCCTTCTTTGCTGGCTCTATATTCATTTCTGACTTCTTACTCCCAGATAATAGTTAAAACTCAATTCTATGAGGAAAAAAAAGAGAAAAAAATGCTACTGTTCCAGCTTCAGAATTCTTTGTCTTTCATTTGGGGTATCTGTTGGATGATTCAGCAAAACAGGACTTCTCCATGGATTCACTCGTCATTTCCCAAGTAAATAAATTATTAGATTCGGGAATTTACATATACAAGTCTTAAAATTCTGTTATGCACCCAAAGGAGCATACAAGGAGCCAAAATTAACACAAAAATTGGAATTCATTTCTCTTCTTCCGTGCGTCAGCTTACATAAACGTACAACCAACTGCTACTCTTTTTGTGGCCTTTTCCAAAAGCCACTTCTTACTGTGTAAATTAACTGGCTCCTTTTTCATTAGGCAAGAGTTTTTTCCCTTAGGAGACAGGAAGGGATTAAAATGAGTTAGTAAATATATGGGATGGAGAAGGGGGGAAGGCTATGATTACTACATTTTAACAATGTTTGTCAGATCTCAATAGTCTTTATTAAAGATCTATTGGAAATAAGCCCTGCGAAAGGGGACAATTCAGTCGATCTAGCATAGCAAGTGAAATATCCTATAGCAGTGGTTGTCAAAGTGTGGGTTCCAGACCATCTGGGAACCAATTAGAAATGTCCATTCTTAGGTCCCACCCCGGACCTACTGAGGATGTGACCCAGTAATTCCTGTTTTAACAAATCCTCCAGGTGATTCTGAAGTCTACTCATGTTTGAGAACATCTGCCCTATTGAAGAGACACCTTCCTTTTCCCTTAAGAGAGCTGTATAAATACTTTTAATCAGGGTAATTTATTTTTATGAGTCTTTTAATTTTTAATGTCACAACTTTAGGTTAAATCAATATTCCACTTTTATCTTATTGTGGTTGTATTCACATTATTCTCTTCTAGGCTGTGAATCTCTTCTATGATTACATTTCCTTCTTCTTTTTTTTAATTTCCTGGAACTAATTATTGCCATTTCATTTGCTTCATTTCCTGAGTTCTGTCAGTGATTCTTCCCAAACCATTGAAGAGGATTGTGAAATTACTCTAAATGCTATTCTGAGCTTGGTTTTATACACCTACTTCTGCTCCAACTTCACCCAGTGAGGATTTCCTCCAGAAGCCCTTTAAGCTCCTGCTGGGATTATTCTCTGAGCCTTAGGCAGAGCTCTCCATCTGGGCTTGTCTTGTTCTCTCCTGTGGATCTCATTTCTCCTGTATCCACCATTTTTCTCTCTTGATTAACTCCTTTCTTCCTTCTGTATCCTCCCTGATAAAAGACGAATGCAAGTTAAAATTTTTGAACCTTGTTTTGGGAAAATGCTTTTATTCTACTCTTACACTTGAGAGTTGGTGATTCTTTTGTTGTCCTTTCCCTTTTAAAACAAACCATTAGAAAATGACTTGGAGGTCTCGCGTTTATGGTGGAACTTGTCCATTGATGGGCTTTACTATAAGAAGATCTGACCCAGCAGAAACTCAGTTACGTTATTAGAAAATCCTCCAAAATTAACATCTATATATCTTTTGTGGTGGGCTGTTCAGTCCCCTCCTCAGATTCTTTCAATTTCTTATGTTAAGAGAGAGAGAAAGTGGTAATTCTATGCCTGACTACCAATCAGAATTATCGGAGCCAAAGCAGCAGCAGGGATGAGGGGTCTTGCCTTTCAAGAAGAAGACTCTTACTTCTCAGTACTGCATGTCTCCTAGCCCTCTACTGCATCCAGATGCCCCAAATCTGGAGCTGCTCTGGTTCAGTTGACCCTCAGAAGAAGCTTTCAGGCTCTAGCGTTTACCTGGCTATGTGGTATCCAAAGTTCCTTTTGCAGACTTTCAAACAATCCCTCTGTTTTCAGCCCCACATCTCACATGACATGCCAGAGATAAATGGTGCTTCCAATTCTGGAGATTTTCTGGAATTCTGCATCATGAATAGGCTTGGTTCTCATTGGAGTCCTCCTTGAAGTCATTTAGTATTCAGCTTCTTCCACTCTGCAAACATTATCCCAATAGCTAACTGATACATGGCATGAGAAGAATATATGCATGAGATATTAAGAAGGGGGAATTGGTGGACCATGAGGGCTGGATGAGGGGATGGAGGAATAAATAAGTCAAAGAAGAATGCCAGTTTTCTGTCTTGGGTAACTGAGTGTTTCTCATTGGATGGTGTTGGAATTTACTGAGCTGGATAACAGAAGAGAAAGAGCAGGTTTGGTGGATTAGAGTAATGATGGACTCAATTTATAATAGTATGTTGATTCTGTGGTGCCTGTAGGTCTTTCAAGTGAAGATGCCTGTAGTATATACAGTTCTGGTTGTCCAGAAAGTGATTTTTGCCAGAGATAAGGATTTGGAACATACTAATGAATGGACACCACATTGTATATATGGAAGTAACTAAAATAAGTTATGGTATGAAGTGAAGAGTTGGGTGGAATCTGGAAACACCAGCATTTAAGGGGCAGCTGAGGAAAATCCTCTAAAAATCGTGTTAGTTTGAGTCCTCCAAGAAACAAACTGGATTAAATTTGCAAGAGATTTACTGGAGAAAACATCTTAAAGGATAAAAGACAGAATGAGAAGGGAGAAATTTCACACCAAGATGTGGATCTGATGCCTGTGAAAGGAGGGAGAGAAGGAAGGATTGGGTAAGAAGAGTCTCATGCTTCAACTTACTTGTCAAAAACGTTAACTGGATCAATGGGAAGTCCCTGAGCAGAGGTTATCTTTTCGATGAGTCCTGGGCAGGCAGGAATGGGTGAGTGCTAGCACCCCTGTCATGCTCATTCATTAACTGGGAACAGCCCAGGGCGAGTGTGAACTTGGTATAAATGTGGTGATGAATCTGAAGGAGCAGCAGATAGCACTGTCCGTCATCTATGCTTCTCAGTGCAGGGTTTCTTGAAGAAGATTTGAGAGGCAGATCCTAGAAATACGAGAGAATCTAGAAAGAACAGGGATATCAAAGCCGCAGAGAGGAAGTCCTATGTATTATACTCATAACTTTGCTGTAAAGAGAAATGATGAATAAATCATCTTAAAACTGCAAGTTTGTCTGAGACTTTTCCCTGTGAAATCTGTAGTTAATAGTCATGTGCAAAAATGTGCATAATTGGAGGCACTATTAATACTGGAGAAAACATAGTTCTGGAGAAGATGATGGATTGGCTTTAAAGTTTAGAACCATTTATAATTTTCGAGTATGCACTTTGAGTTGATTTGAAATACTTCATACTTGAGTTTCCTAATGGAGTTAATTAATCACAGCTGATTTCTTCGCAAGTGAAGTACCAACTAGAAACAACGCAGCCACAGTGCAAGTAGAAATCAAGGCATATTATGCCTACGTATTTAGTGATGAGGAAGGGATATTTTTTCTAAACTTTCATTTTTACTTTGTTAATGTGTTGTATCCTGATATAGTTAGAAACTCAGTTATGGCTATAGCCTTCTTTTCTTTTTTAATTTTTTGTTTATTGCAGTAACATTGGTTTATAACATTGTATACATTTCAGGTGTACATCATTGTACTTCTATTTCTGCATAGATTACATCATGTTCACCACCCAAATACTAATTACAACCCAACACCACACACATGTGCTGAATTATCCCTTTCGCCCTCCTCCCTCCCCCCTTCCCCTCTGGTAACCACCAATCCAATCTCTGTCTCTATATGTTAGTTTATTGTTGTTATTATCTACTACTTAATGAGGGAAATCATATGGTATTTGACATTTTCCCTCTGACTTATTTCACTTAGCATAATACCCTCAATGTCCATCCATGTTGTCACAAATGGCTGGATTTCATCGTTTCTTATGGCTGAGTAGTATTCCTTTGTGTATACTTTGTGTACTTGTGTACACATCTTCTTTATCTATTCATCCCTTGATGGGCACTTAGGTTGCTTCCAAATCTTGGCTATTGTGAATAACGCTGCAATGAACACAGGGATGCATGTATCTTTACGCATTGGTGTTTTCAAGTTCTTTGGATAAATACCCAGCAGTGGAATAGCTGGATCATATGGTAGTTCTATCTTTGATTTTTTGAGGACTCTCCCTACTGTTTTCCATAGTGGCTGCACCAGTTTGCACTCCCACCAGCAGTGTATGAGTTTTCCCTTCTCTCCACATCCTCTCCAACACATGTTGTTTCCCGTCTTATATAGCCATTCTGACGGGCGTGAGGTGATATCTCATTGTAGTTTTGATTTGCATTTCCCTGATGATATTGAACATCTTTTCATGTGTCTGTTGGCCATCTGTGTATCTTCTTTGGAGAAATGTCTGTTCAGGTCTTTTGCTCATTTTTTAATTGGGTTGGTAGTTTTTTTGTTGTTGAGATGCATCAGTTCTTTGTCTATTTTGGAGATTAAGCCCTTATCAGATGTATGGTTTGCAAATATCTTTTCCCAATTGTTAAGTTGTCTTTTCGTTTTGTTGATGGCTTCCTTTGCTGTGCAGAAGCTTTTTAGTTTGATGTAGTCCCATTTGTTTATTTTTTCTATTGTTTCTCTTGCCCGGTCAGACATGCTGCTTGAAAATATGTTGCTAAGCCCGATGTCGAAGAGTCTACTGCCTATGTTTTCTTCTAGAAGTTTCATAGTTTCAGTTCTTACATTCAAGTCTTTAATCCATTTAGAGTTAATTTTTGTGTATGGTGTAAGATAAGGGTGTACTTTCATTTTTTTGCAAGTGGCTATCCAGTTTTCCCAACACTCTTTGTTGAAGAGACTTTCTTTTCTCCATTGTATGTTCTTGGCTCCTTTGTCAAAGATTAGCTGTCCATAGATGTGTGGGTTTATTTCTGGGCTTTCGATTCTATTCCATTGATCTGTGTGTCTGTTTTTGTGCCAGTACCACGCTGTTTTGGTTACTATAGCTTTGTAGTATATTTTGAAATCAGGGAGTGTGATACCTCCAGCTTTGTTCTTTTTTCTCAGGATTCCTTTACCTATTCGGTGTCTTTTGTTGTTCCATATAAATTTTAGGATTTTTTTGTTCTATTTCTGTGAAAAATGTTGTTGGAACTTTGATAGGATTGCATTGAAACTACAGATTGCTTTAGGAAGTATGGACATCTTAACTATGTTAATTCTTCCAATCCAAGAGCGCAGAATATCTTTCGTGTTTTTTTTTTTAATCATTTATTTATTTATTTATTTTCCCCCAAAGCCCCAGTAGATAGTTGTATGTCATAACTGCATATCCTTCTACTTGATGTATGTGGGACGGCCTCAGCATGGCCGGAGGTGCGGTGCTTCGGTGCGCGCCCGGGATCCGAACCCTGGCCACCAGCAGTGGAGCACACACACTTAATGGCTAAGCCATGGGGCCAGCCCCAATATCTTTCTATTTCTTTGTGTCTTCTTCAATTTCTTTCAGCAGTGATTTATAGTTTTCCACGTACAGCTCTTTCACCTCTTTGGTTAAGTTTATTCCTAGGTATTTTATTCTTTTTGTTGCAATTGTAAATGGGATGGTATTCTTAATTTCTCTTTCTGCTACTTCATTGTTAGTGTACAGAAATACAACTGATTTTTGTATGTTGATTTTGTATCCTGCAACTTTACTATACTCGTTTATTACTTCTAAACGTTTTCTGGTGGATTCTTCAGGGTTTTCTATATATAAAATCATGTCATCTGCAAATAGTGACAGTTTCACTTCTTCCTTTCCAATTTGGAAATACACAGGCATCCTTGTCTGGTTCCTGTTCTTAGAGGGATAGCTTTCAGTTTTTCACCATTGAGGATGATATTAGCTGTGGGTTTGTCATATATGGCCTTTATTATGTTGAGGTACTTTCCTTCTATACCCATTTTATTCAGAGTTTTTATCATAAATGGATGCTGTATCTTGTCAAATGCTTTCTCTGCATCTATTGAGATGATCATGTGATTTTTATCCTTAATTTTATTAATGTGGTGTATTACATTGATTGATTTGCGAATGTTAAACCATCCCTGCATCCCTGGAATAAATCTCACTTGATCATGGTGTATAATCTTTTTAACGTATTGTTGTATGCGATTTGCTAGTATTTTGTTGAGGATTTTTGCATCGATGTTCATCAGTGATATTGGCCTGTAATTTTCTTTTTTTGTGTGGTCCTTGTCTGGTTTTGGTATCAGGGTAATGTCAGCTTCGTAGAATGAGTTAGGGATCTTCCCCCTCTCCTCAATTTTTTGGAAGAGTTGGAGAAGGATAGGTATTAAGTCTTCTTTGAATGTTTGGTAGAATTCACCAGGGAAGCCGTCTGGTCCTGCACTTTTATTTTTGGGGAGGTTTTTGATTACTGTTTCGATCTCCTTACTGATGACTGGTCTATTCAAATTCTCTACTTCTTCTTGATCCAGTTTTGGAAGGTTGTATGATTCTAAGAATTTATCCATTTCTTCCAGATTGTCGAATTGGTTGGCATATAGCTTTTGATAGTATTCTATTATAATCTTTTGTATTTCTGAGGTGTCTGTTGTAATTTCTCCTCTTTTATTTCTGATTTTAGTTATTTGTGTCTTCTCTCTTTTTTTCTTGATGAGTCTAGCTAAAGGTTTGTCAATTTTGTTTATCTTTTCAAAGAACTATCTCTTGGTTTTATTAATTTTTTCTATTTTTTTTTTTTTGGTCTCTATTTCATTTATTTCTGCTCTGATTTTTATGATTTCCCTTCTTCTACTGATTTTGGGCTTGGTTTGTTCTACTTTTTCCTGTTCCTTTAGGTGCATTGTTAGATTGTTTATTTGAGATTTTTCTTGTTTGTTGAGATAGGCCTGTATTGCTATAAACTTCCCTTTTAGAACCGCTTTTGCTGTATCCCATAAATTCTGGCATGTTGTATTTTCATTTTCATTTGTCTCCAGGTATTTTTTGATTTCTTCTTTGATTTCTTCGTTGACCCAGTCGTTGTTCAGTAGCATTTTGTTTAATCTCCACTTATTTGTGGCTTTTCTGATTTTCTTCCTATAGTTGATTTCTAGTTTCATACCGTTGTGGTCAGAAAAGATGCTTGGTATTATTTCAATCTTCTTAAATTTATGGAGACTTGTTTTGTGGCCTAATATGTGATCAATCCTGGAGAATGTTCCATGTGCATTTGAAAAGAACGTGTATTCTTCGGTTTTTGGATGGAATGCTCTGTATATATCTACTAGGTCCATCTGTTCTAGTGTGTCATTTAAGGCCAAACTTTCCTTATTGATCTTCTGTTTGGATCATCTATCCGTTGGTGTAAGTGAAGTGTTAAAGTACCCTACTATTATTGTGTTACTGTCTATTTCTGTTTTTATGTCTGTTAATAATTGCTTTATATATTTAGGTGCACCTACATCGGGTGCGTAGATATTTACAAGTGTTATATCCTCTTGTTGGATTGTTCCCTTGATCATTATGTAATGCCCTTCTTTGTCTCTTTTTACAATTTTTGTTTTAAAGTCTATTTTGTCTGATATGAGTACTGCTACCCCAGCTTTCTTTTCATTGCCATTTGCATGGAGTATCTTTTTCCATCCCTTCACTTTCAGTTTGTGAGTGTCTTTAGGTCTGAAGTGTGTCTCTTGTATGCAGCATATATATGGGTCTTGTTTTTTTATCCAATCAGCCATGCTATGCCTTTTAATTGGAGCATTTAGTCCATTGATGTTTAAAGTAGCTATTGATAAGTATGTACTTACTGCCATTTTTTAACTTTTTTTTTTTCTCAGTGTTTCAGTAGTCTTTCTCTGTTCCTTTCTTCTTCTATACAGAATTGATGGTCTCTTTAGTTTGATCTCTGTCTGAAAGCTCTACTCTTTAACTCCCCTCCTCCCTCCTTTTATGTTTTTGATATCATATCTAACCTCTTTTTTGTGCATTTGTATCCATTACGTTCTTATCATGGAAATAGATAATTTTTCCTATTTGTGGTCTTCTCTTTTCCCCTTAAATCAGTCCCTTTAACATTTCTTGTAGCACTGGTTTCTTGGTGACAAACTCCTTTAATTTTTGCTTGTCTGGGAAATTTTTGATCTCTCCTTCCATTTTGAATGATAACCTTGCTGGGTAGAGTATTCTTGGCTGTAAGTTTTTTCCTTTTAGCACTTTAAATATATTGTGCCACTCTCTTCTAGCCTGTAAGGTTTCTGCTGAGAAGTCAGCTGATAGCCTTATGAGGTTTCCTTTGTATGTAACTTGACTTTCTCTTGTGGCTTTTAGGATTCTCTCTTTACTTTTAATTCTGGACATTTTGATTATGATGTGTCTTGGTGCGGGCCTCTTTGGGTTTATGTTGTTTGGGGCTCTCTGTGCTTCCTGGACCTGGGTGTCTGTTTCTTTCCTTAGGTTTGGAACATTTTCATCTATTATTTCTTCAGATAGATTCTCTGCCCCTTTGTCTTGCTCTTCTCCTTCCGGTACACCTATAACATGGATGTTAGTGCGCTTGATGTTGTCCCAGAGGTCCCTTAGACTGTCCTCACTTTTTTTAATTCTTTAATCTTTTACCTGTTCAGCTTGGGTAATTTCTTCTAGTCTTTCGTCCAGCTCACAGATCCGTTCTTCTGTATCCTCTACTCTGCTTTTGAGTCCCTCTAGTGAATTTTTCATTTCCAGTATTGCATTCCACATTTCTGATTGGTTCTTTTTTATATCTTCCATTTCTTTATTGACGTTCTCACTGAGTTCATCTATTCTTCTCCCGAGACCAGTGAGCATCCTTAACACTCTTTGTTTGAACTTTCTCTCAGGTAGGTTGCTCATTTCTATTTCACTTAGTTCCTTTTCTGGGGTTTTGTCCTGTTCCCTTACTTGGAATGTATTCCTTTGCCTCCTCATTTTGCCTCTTTCCCTGTGCTTGTGTCTACGTATTAGGTAGGTCAGCTACGTCTCCTGTTCTTGGATAGGTGACCTTATGTAAGTGATGCCTTAGGAGGCTTCCCGTGTGCTTCCCTCAGTTCTCAATGTTCCAGGGTGACCCCTATGTGAGCTATGTGTGTCCTTCTGTTGTGGCCTGTTTACTCCCCCTGTAGGCTCCCAGGGAGGCCAAGTTATGCTCCTGGCCAGCTGTTGTAATGCTCAACTGCTTGTAGTGGTTGTGGGCCCTTCAGTCTCTTTATCAGGTGTGCGGAGCCCCAGCACATTTGGCTGCAAGTTCTAATACCACATTTGTGTTGCAGTATTTCTTTTAAGTGAGTAGGCCCCCAGCATGGCAGGTTGTTAGGCTCAGGGCCTTACAATTGCTATAAGCCTCCAGCCTTTAGGTCTCTTGTCAGATCTCTGAGGATTGCAGCTGGGTGGGGCTGGCCTCAGGCATGGGAGCGCCCAATTGTTTCAGGCTTTGGAAGGTGGGGCAAACCCCCTATGTGGGTCTTTGAGAAGCACAATTCTTCTGCAGCTGACAAGCCCTGCTGCCCTCAGGTCCACATACACAGTCAACACAGTCCTGCTCCATGTGCGTGCCCCGACCTCCTGAAGTGGACCCAGTCTCTCCACGGCGGGAACCCCACACACTCCATGACCGCCCCACACTCTCCACCTGCTCCTTGTGCACTCCCTGCCCCACTGAAGTCGGCTTAGTTGCCAGGCTGCAGAGAAGCCAGTCACCCATCTATGCAAGCCCACAAGATGCCTGAGGGCTTCTTGTTGGGTGGGGCCAGTCTCTAGGGTGGGCTGCCTGCCCTGGCTGAGCTGGATTAAGTCGGTGTTCTAGTGGGTGGGGCAGACCCTGGGCTAGTCCTCAGGGAGAACTCCAATGGAATCTGTGTCAGCATGCCCACACCAGGCCACAACAATGGCCGCCACCAATGTCCCAGTCCCTGGAGAGGTCTCACCCCTCACCGAGATGCACACAGGACCTATTAGGTGAGTCTCTTTTCACCAAAGCACTGTGCATTTTTCTTTGTGGTGATTTTAGGTTGCTTTCTGAAACAGGTGAGTTTGCACGTGGGCCCTTTAAGAGCCAGTTTCAATTTCTTTGTGAACCAGCTTTTCTGGGGTTGCTCCCCAATGTTTTAGTAGCAGGCAAAGTCGATATTATGCCATTCGTCTCAATTGTGCTGGGTCCTCAAAATGCCCACAGCGGGGGCGCTCCTGGCTCAGGGCTCCACTCCTCCAGGGAGGGCTGTGTACCTGTGGGCTGCTCCCAGCCGGCCGTGAGGCACTGCTGCTTGTGAACGCTGCGTTTTTCCTCTCCAGAAGGGAGTTTCTGCCTCTTCTACCTCAGTTAGGACTGCCCGTTGTTGCAGGAGTTCCTCTTATCCAGTTTTCAGTTCTGTCTCAGGGGTAATTTTTCCACGAGTAGTTGTAAATTGGCTGTGTCTGCGGGAGGAGGTGAGTTCAGAGTCTGCCTATGCCGCCATCTTGACTTTGGCTATAGCCTTCTTATAACTACAACTTTTCAATTTCTGCATTATTTTCTTTGGGAATTTTAAGGCTATCACATTTCTCTATTATCCCTATGAACTTACTCAGGAAACCTGAAGAAAAATGGGTCGACATCTCATAATCCCTACCTAGAAGCATATGACTGTCAATCAATGATCTAGAAGCAGTGATCCATTTTCAGAAGTGCTTTGGCATGTGTTGATCACATATACACAACCACAAAGATATGGTATTTAAGGAGGGCAGGGAGAGGGAGAGAGCGCGGAAAATCCCTATTTATTGCAGGGCATTTCTGCACCTGCAAAGCTGAGTGGTGACCTCCCTGATGACCTACCGCATGACTTCAGAGTGTGATTGTTTTGCATAAGAAGGAAGACAGATTGTGGGTGCCTGGGGAGCGTCCAGGGAGGAAACCACAATGGCCGGGACAGCTAAGTCCTGGAGAGGGAAAAGAGAAGAGCTAAGGGAGACTAAGACTATCAGTTCCATTAGGACAGGAGCACGTCTATCTTTGCTATTTATTTTATCACAAGCACAGTGCTAGCCTATTGGCAAAAATCATCAACTTGCAATTCTAGTGTTCAAAATTAAATGGATTTTGTTCTCAAATTGATTCGTGTTTTAAATCTAATTTCTGCTACACACTCTGATTGTAAATTACCCCTTTCTTTAGTTTACCCCACAGAGTTTAGACCTGTTCTGGATACAAGGTCAATGTTCAAGGACTATTTGATGGAACTGAGCTGTCACACAGTTTTAAAGTTATTTGCCTTCTGAAATGTTTAGTTTCCATAATGTGATCCTCATCGATACCCCTTTTATTTCTGGATGATCAAAATTCAGTTCTGACTTCTGAGGAGAAAGTCTTTCTTCTGCAGTCCTCAGTATCTAATAGTTTTGGCACTTTTCTTTACAACTTTAAATGAAAGGAGGCCTGGGATGGGCTTAGTAAAATCAACACTGCCTCATATGTACCCAACTCGACATATCAGCCAACCAGCCTAATAGATGCTTCTACATGAAGTAGCTATATTGAAAAACATTCACGAACAGGATAAAGGTGGGTCCTCACACCCACCATAATCAGACCTATGGTGGGCATCCACTCCTCTGGGTTCCACAGGTCTGCTCTTAAACTCAACAATTTAACAGAATCATATTTACATTTTTAAAACTTCCAGAAAATGTTGATTTTTAAAAACTGGAATAATTGTAAGATTAACACCTGAAAAGAATACTTTAGAAAGATAACTCCATTCTCCAGTGATCCCCATTTCCATTTTTCTAAGAACCAAAAAAGTGCGTATGTATATAAAATAGGGAAATGTCATAAGACACATAAATGTACATATATATTGTATATACACATATACATATGCATATAAATATATATATACATACACCCATATGGCATAAAATTGTAGTAAACTTGTAAACACAAACCAGAAGTTCAAATCTTTTAAAATGTGGTTAAGCATATAGATTGTGTTTAGCTTGTTCTTATTTTTAACAGTGGCAGAGCTTCAAAATCTTGAAGTTGAAAATAATCATTTTTGTTACAATTGTGAAACATGAAATTATGGTGCTTTTAGGGACATATGTGATGATGAAAACAATTGAAGTCATGAAGCTTCAGTGAGTTTATTAAAGTGTTTATAGATCAGGGTGGTTTTGTTTTGAGCTGAATTCAGGTATATCTCCAGAGGTGGCATCAGTAATCCATCTGAATTTTCCATTACTGCTAACACTGAAAAAAAAGTAAGAAAAAGGTAATTAAAATTATAATTAAACCCACACCGAGAAATAACTTGAGACAGAAGAAGTTTATAAGTTTATGTAAAAGTTTTCCTTTTAGGAAGTCTTTCGAATTTTCAAAGATAAAATAATATTGGTTGTGGGGCCGGCCCCGTGGCTTAGTGGTTAAGTGCGCATGCTCCGCTACTGGCAGCCTGTGTTCGGATCCCGGGCGTGCAACGACACACCGCTTGTCCGGCCATGCTGAGGCCGCGTCCCACATACAGCAACCAGAAGGATGTGCAATTATGACATACAACTATCTGCTGGGGCTGTGGGGAGAAAAAGGGGGAAGAAAAAAAAAAAGGAGGAGGATTTGCAATAGATATTAGCTTAGGGCCAGTCTTCCTCAACAAATAGAGGAGGATTGGCATGGAAGTTAGCTCAGGGTTGGTCTTCCTCAAAAGAAAAAAAATAATAATAATATTGGTTGTATATTGTGTGTTTCTTCATGAGGACCAAGTATTCTCCACTTACTTCTTAGGCACATTTCCATAGTTATTAAGTTGAACATGCAAGTTTGAGTTATTTCTAGACTTCCGTATTATATTAAATTAAAAAAGGAAGCTGCAAAGCAGAGTGGGTAATACAATTCCTTTTTTATGTAGCAAAAAATTGGTATTGCTACTAATATATATATTTAGACCTATATAGTTCTTTATACATGAATATGTTAGGAATAAAATATTAAAATTTAGTTAATAGTAGTTAATCCTGGGGTGGAGGTTTGTGGGAGGTAATGGACAGCTTTCCTGTTCCATGATCTACCTTTCAGTACCCTGAATTGTTTGATCATGTATCCCATAGCCTTTAGTGAAAAAGTCAACAAGGTCTCTAGGCCATTGGCTTTCATCTATACAAGATTTCTTTTAAGATAGAGAAGAATGGTTCATAGCACTATTGAAAAAGAATTTCTCTTTAAATTCTAGTTATTTTCCTAAATCTTTTTGAATTGTTATTATTTCTCCCTTAAACTGGTTATAACATGGGTTATATGTAGGGAGTTTGAAAGACCTCTCACTAAGGGGAATAGGAGTAAGATTTGTGAAGGAGAACACTGAAAAGAGAGGGAGCCTGCAGATTTAGGGAGAGGGAACCCCAGTACAAGGGGAAAAGAAGGCTTCTGGAATAATGTGGAAAGTTCCTCATCCTCGTGACATCAGAAATGACTCAGGGTGAACAACAGGTGAGTTGGCCTCTCTGAGGAAAATGAGGGTTGAAGATGCACATATCCTGGACTTTCCTCAGATGGTGACAACTGCTCTCTGGTGGACGCTGGAGAGCCGGCATATCAGAGAAAGCAGGACATTTTGTTAAGGACTCTCCAAAGACAATGAGAAATTCAAACAGATACTTAGGGAAGGAAATGTGTCTGGTTCAACATGGTAGATTAAATACTTAGATCTCCACTCTTTCTCAAGACACCATTAAAATGCTAGTAAATTGGGGGAGAGGGCAGAAATTCTTCAGAACAAGGAGCCAGAGCAGACGAGAGATGGGAACTGATTTTTTGAAGCAAGAAAGTGGATGGAAGTTGGGAGAGGAGGACGCTGAATACCAAGTGACCACAAGGAAGACTGCATGAGAAGCAAGCCTTTCATGATGCAGAATACCAGATAGCCTCAAAATTGGAGGCACCATTTAACGCTGACATCCCATCCGAGGTGTGGGGTTGAAAACATGGGGTTGTTTGTACGTCTGTATAAAGATAGAATTCGATCCTGCTCATCCAGGCAACGGAAGGAGCCAGGAGAGCATTTAGTGATACCAATACCCAGGCCCCGGGCCCAGAAATTCTGATTTGTTAGTCTGGATGGCACCCAGGTGTGTGTATTTTTTAAAAGCTCCTGAGGTGATCCTGACATGTAGCCAGGATGCACTGCTCCCACACAAATTGACCATCGTTCAGAAAAAGAAACAAGACTTGATCTAACGACCTTACTCAAGGTTTCCCATCTGATAGGACTGAGCTAGAATGAGCAGCATGTCATTTTCTCTAGGTTTTCTTTTCATTGGCCGTCTTGCCTCTGGTCCTGCCTGTCAGAGGTAGTCTGACTTACTCGCAGCTCATCATGACACTGAGTCTCCAGATAGTGCAACCACAGCCCCAGCAGAAGAAAATTTTGTAGGTCAGACACTGTTTATATTTTAAGACAAAAAAGGCATCGTTTTCATACACTATTGACTTACAATCCTGAAAATATTTTTCTCTTATTTACACATGCCTCTGTGCCCATAAGAAAAACAAAACAAAGAACGCCGGTGGTCAAGGAGTTAGACGCCCTTTGGTGTTGATTTTAACACCCAGGTCTCTGCATTTAAATTTGAGAATGCCGGATTTTCATGCCATGAGTTTTCATATCATTATGTTTTCATACCACGAGAGCAATTTTGATATAAAACAATATTGTTCTGAAAATAGAGTGCTGTCGCTCAGAATGAAGGCAAATGAGGATTTAGAACCCTTGCAGGTTGTACTGTCAGTACTAATTTGAGTGCTAAAGTCCCATTTGCAAACCTAAGTAAACAGGAATGTAGACAGCTTGAACAAGATGAAATCGTGATATCGCCCAAAGGAACATGCTGATCAGGGAGAGCTCAGCATGAATTTGAATCAAAAGCATCTGCAACAGCTTTAACTCTGCTTCATGCCGTCAGGGCTGGACCGTGACGAGGGGGGTTTAACCCGTAACACCTGAGATGGAGGGCAGAGCGCCATAACTAGCCATTCTGATAGCCTCTCCAGAGTTTTGCAGCACGTGGGGGCTTGTGCTAGACAATGACCGCATCCAATTCTGCAGCAGTCGATGACAACAGACCCCAACAAATTCTGGTTCCTAATCTCATCAGCAGCAATAAATATTTACTACATGTTTAGAGAGCACCTTGCTAGCAAGACTGAATTTGCACTAAATTTGAGTATAAAAAGTCTTACAATTTAGACAATACACATAAAGACACATGACAGAATTCTTTCCTAAAGAAAAGATAAATAGCTGCTTGTATAATAAAATGCCTAAGAGCATACCAGCACCCAGGGTCTTCTGTGGTTGAAGGAAAACCTACAGAAAGAAAGATTTCCTTTTGATCTGAGGATTGGGGCCCTGTATAAATCCAACAGTATTATCTCAGTTAGCCAAGGCTCTCTGCTTGAGGAGACAGCCTAACGAAGATGGCAGAAGTGGTGTTGTTGGGACGCATAAAGTTTCGGTTTTACAGAAGCCACCTGAGGATGGTTCCTGAGGCAGGGCAGAGAGTCAGAGGCAGCAGATGCGCCTTCCTACCTGGGCAAGGTTTGACCTCAGGGGATGGCGAACAGTGTTTCCACAAGCACTGACCCAGGAGAGCTAACGAAGCTAAAGAGTGAAATTTGTGCTAAATGTCCAAACTCGCTGTGGGCGACGGGAGCGAAGCCGTCACACCCACGGGCAAGAGTTAAACAAAAATCCTCTTCCCTCCTAAGGGATCCTAAGTCTCTTTTCTCCTACAGTCTGTGTCCAGAGCTGTATGTAATACATAATAATTTTTCCTACTAACCGAAAATGACCTCTCACTGTCAGACTATACTCATTAGGAAGAAAGAAAATCTGCCCTAATAAATATTTCTTTGTCACATCTTGATCAACAATGGCAAGTTGAAAACACAAACAAAGAACCATCTTCCTAAGAGCAGAAATTGGATGGAAAGGAGTGAATGAAAACTAGTTCCAGAATAATAAGATTTTAATTTTTCATTATCAAAATTTCTCAATGTGGTGTGGTATGTGTGTGCATGCACACACACACATTTTTATACATGTAAGTTTTCTTTACACTCATTGTACAACAATAGTCAAATTAGAAGACCTAGTAAGCCATGTAGCAACCAACAAAACTTAATGCAAAAGGCACCCTTCTGGGAAAATTAGAGAAAATGTGCTTCTTTCTCCAGGCTGACTACAGCCCATCCACAGGGCTCATGGATTGGGATTTCAACCCACATCCCATCTCCGCCCCCACTGCCCAGTGCTTTTGTATAGGAACAACCTGAGTAATCTTACTGGTTTACCATCCTGGAGAGCAAAATGCACGGTTGTCCTTTCTATCTTCTTTAAATTATCTTATGAGAAAAGAAAAATAAATAAAAAACATTATTTGAAAAATTTTCTGACTCCAGGGGGTGAATAGTTAAATAAGGATATAAGCCAGAGATTCTAAACCCAGGGCTCCAAGTGCCCTGGGAAATACACAGTCTTGTGCATGCATGCATCTGCCTTTTTCTGGGGACAAAGAGTTTGTAAATGTGTCAGTGACCCCAAAAAGTTAAGCCTTAAACTGAAGTATATTGGAATTAATAATTTAATTTAACATTCACAAAAGAATAACTTTTAAAAAGTGTCCCTGGATTATCCAAATGAATTTCTTATATATTAAGGTCTGAATTCACCAAACTTACTTGAAAAAAGTTCCTTGTAATTTTAGGGGATGATTTCAAATGAAAAGTTTTAGTAAGTTGTTTGTAGTCTAAAATCCTAATCTCACAAGCCAAATAAAGATACCCGCCTGTTGTAATTAGATGTGTGTTCTTTCATTTATTATTAGTCCATGGCTCTAGTTCCCCTTTAGCACACTGGCCTCCACTTTGAAAATAATATTTAGTGATTGAAAAGTTCAGCTAATTTCAAGTGATACTGTGTATGTTTCACCTTATCATATAAGAACCACAGAGTTGGAAGGGCCTGAAATCCCCTGCTATTTATCTCCTTTATGCAGGATTATTCTTCCCTTGGCTGGATTTTCTTTTTCCATTTTAAAGATAAATCGGTTAAAGGATTTCCCTCTGTTTATATACGCTTATACCTAAGAAATATATATTCCATAAAATGATGTATTATTAATCAATTAGCTGTTTGCCCATGTCATACACACTACGATGTCTACATTGTTGTTTTAGAGCTCTTTGGTTTCCCTAAACATTAAGTCTTTATTGCAATAAAACATCCTTACTTTGGTTCCACAGTTTAAATTTTATGATTTTTCTGAAAGAGCTAATGCTGAAGTTAACCTGTATGCCTTTACCATACCATCTTTATTTTTTTATTTGCTTAACATGCTTTCTTCAGAGATGGAGCAATTAGTTTCATCACTACATAAAACAGAAAATGCAATTTTATTGAATTTGATGAAACTGATTTGATGCATTTGTTTCCCTGTTCTCCTTTAGCTAATGAGCAAAAATGAGCTTTATTCTTCAGCCTCAAAATGATAAGCAATTTGCTTTACATGAATATTACCTTCTATTCATATATATACATTTTTTTCAGAAAGAATTAACGTACTTTGTAGATTTTCCTAGAATTCATTCTCTCAAGATCTCAAAAACAAAAAAAAAAGGAAAGGATAAGAGAGAGCATCCACCAGCACTCATTATGTTTCCTTAGAAGTTTTCTGATGAAGATCTCTTCTCCCCAATTCTGATGGAGATTAGAATTTTGATCTTCTTATGAAACTATCTCCTTTCTGCCTTTCACCAAATTTGTTTATTTTCTAATATTAGAATTATACAATTAATGTGTATCTATTTCAAAGCATGTCATTTAAGCAATGTGATATTTATAATTGTTAGAAACCAGGTTCTTCTTAAATGTTCTTCTGGGAGAGATTCCTTCCCCTGGAAAGCAGGCGTGGAAGCCAGCTGGGGCAACACCAGGTGTACAGCCGTGCTGGTCTGAGGCTCGCAGGCCCTCACCTGGTCTCCTTGTCATCATCTGTGACTTCAGCCACTCCTGGGCTTTCCTGGGCCCAGCTGCCCTGACTTCTGCTCTGATGTGGGCACAATCGCAGCCCATTCTAGATTTGATCCACTATAATGTCCTGGCCTTAAATACGTGTCTGCCCTTTAAAACTGTGGAACCTACTTCACTTCTGGTTTCCACACAGCTTGGTATCTAGTTGGAAGTCTAACCCTCTCTGGAAGCCCCTCTTCATCCAATCTCAGGTCCATCCACTGCACTCCAGAAATACCCATCTCTGAACTCAGATGCCTGTGTCCACCTTGGGACCTGTTAAAGCCAGGATGGACTTGATATTTACTCCAATCATGTGGGGGAAACACAAACATAGCTTGTGGGCATCCATTAAGTTCTTTTATTTGGCAGATACACAGAGTGCATCAGACCCTCTCCTAGAAGTTATCCCATATTGAAAAAAAAGAGCAAGACATTTTATTCTAATTCTTAAAACCACATAAAGGAATGTTAATTACTGAATTGTGTTTCCCCCAAATTCATATGTTGAAGCTTTAACCTCGACATGACTGTACTTGGAGAGAGGTCTTATAAGGAGGTAATAGAGGTTAAGTGAGGTCATCGGGTGGAGCCTTAATCCAATAGGACTGGTGTCCTTATACAAAGAGGAAGAGACATGAGAGATCTCTCTGTCTTTCCACATGAACACAGAGGAAAGACTACATGAGGACACAGCGAGAAGGCTGAAGTCTACAATCCAGAAAGAGATGCCTCACCAGAAACCAACTCAGATGGCACCTTGATCTTGGACTTCCAGCCTCCAGGCTGGACAGTGACAAAATAAATTTCTGTTGTTTAAGCTCCCAAGTCTGTGGTATTTTGTTATGGCAGCCTGAACAGACTAATACATGGAAGACAAGACACAAAAAATTATGAGCAAAAGAGGTATGTGAAATATGGTGTAAGAAAAGAAAACCAAGGACATAAATAGGTTTCTTACTTTCTGGAGAAGAAAAATGTAGTATTTCTTCTCCAGTATTATTCTTCCAAAATCAAGGCTCAAAAGCTTTGAGAAACCAGAAGTAAAGGTATTTGTCCATCTGAAACTAAAACTAATGGAAAGTGTTTCTGTTCGTTTGTTGTTTTTTTCTCTCTTTTTCTCCCTCCTCCCACAGCTTTTTATACATTTTTGCCATTGCTCTCTCTGGCACACGTGGAAATTCGAGTGCAGAGCCCCACTGTAGTTGAGTGGTTACTGACACATGAAGAAATAAACAGTTTCTTAAAAGAAAGCAGGTCTTGAAGGTTGGAGGAGAAGTTGCCATCATCTCCAGCGTTGAACTACTGCGTGTCTTCTGAGCTTCTCTAAAGGCGATTTCTCCTTTAGAATGGAAATAGCTAAGAAACAAAATAAGGTAATACTTGGATAAAACGGGTCTTAGATGAAATGGGTCTTATAAAACAAAAAATTCAGTGATAGAATTGGGCATCTCCATTTTTATAAAATTGAGCATTGTTTCGCTTCTTGAATTTCCTTCACTTTTTCTCTCTTTAGTATTTATTAACATCCCTTTAGAAATTATGAGCCTCAGTCTTCTCGCCAGGGCTTGGGCTGGAATCCTAAACAGAGGGCAGCACATTTGGGGGAGGTAGCTAAGAATATGGCGGTGCTGTTCAAACTGAGAAAAAACAAGGGAGATATCAAGTACGACACAGAGAAAAGAATTTGGATTTTTAGTACCTAGATTTAGGACCTGGATTCAAGTGTATTTGGCTCCTTCCGGCTGCATGCATTTTGGCAAGCTATTTTTTTTTTTTTTTTCTAGCATCAGTGTTTCTTTCACATAAAATAGTCCTGAGAGATAAACTCAAGAATAGCATTATTTTGGGATTTTGATGTTTGCTTCATTTTGAATTCACAATAAAATGAAGTCACATTGTTACCTGTTTCTTTTAATGGGGTATTGTGAGCAGTGCCAAAGTACTTAAGAATAGTCAATTATCTTTGATGAATGTTATGAGTTATTCCAAAATTCAAAAGACAGTTGTGACTTAATTGCTATCATTTTCTTGTTTCTTATTTTGATTCATTATTTTTTTTTAATTCAAAGGCATTTCTATTTACTTTCAAAGTCATGTTTTGGGCTTAGGAAAATCACTCAATTTCTAAACATTTTATGAGGATGGAATGTAAGCAGAACTTGTTAATTATAAAAATCAGTGGACTGATTTATATTTCACTTGGTTAGTGACTCCATGCAATATCATACAACAATGGTTCTACAATTGGTTTTTAAGAAACAAAAAACTCATTTTTATCTTATAATTTGCAGCTGAAAGACAAATCACATGAAGACTATGAAAGTTAGATAAAGGAATCAAGAATACAAAAATAAAAGGATTAATAGCCACTTTTCTGATAAGGTTGATAAATCAAGTGGTCTCCATAACTGAAAATAAATATATATGGAGGCCGGCCTAGTGGTGTAGTGGTTAAATTCACACAGTCCGCTTCAGTGGCCCGAGGTTCACAGATTTGAATCCCAGGCGCAGGCCTACGCACTTTTCATCAAACCATGCTGTGGCAGTGTCCCATACATAAAAAATAAAGAAAGATGGGCACAAATGTTAGCTCATGGCCAGTCTCACACACACACACACACACACACTAAATAAATAAATAAATATATGAAATTTTAAACTATTTTTTAAAGTAAAATTTATTCTATTTGAAAAACCAAATTATATCTGCTATGATAGAGTCTTTACACTGATAATTTTAGTCATTTCTCCTGCTGTTAGTAAAAGTAATTTGATATATGGTGGCACTTACTTAGGACAGCACACTTCAAATTCTTCTCTTGGGTAAAATGTTTCTGATAGTACCCTGTACTGGGCAATTATAGAATGAATCATCCTCACATACTTCATTAGAAAATGCTGAGTGACACATTTTTGATGCTCTGGATAGTTGGTCACTGGATTTCTCCTAAGAAACTCCATTTTCTCAGTGTTCTTTTCTTTTTTTTTTGCATCAACATAGGCGCCTCTTACATTTCTAGGAAATATTGACCACCCTTAGTAAAATAAGTTTCCAAGTGGTTACAAATGACTTGTGGATGTGGTGAAAGAAAGTTCACTGATGTCAGATCCAATAATCTTATACATGCAGACAGAAGCCCATATGAATCATATTTATTTATAGGTTTCTATTATAGGACTCAAGGTACTGGTTTGTCATCATGACTATGCCTTTGAAGCCAATAACAAAAGTATCAATAGCACATTATGGATAAAATCAGTTTTATTTAGGCCTGTGTTCATACAGTAACATGATCCTATTAAAATAATTGATTCTTTCAAATTTCAATGAAACTTGGTCTCTTTAATGTTTTCATCCATGTGATGAGTCATTTTTCCTAGAGCTTTGTTTTACCATACACTTATTTAAATTACAGTTTCATCTTATTCAATATCCATTTTTTATTAAAAGCAAAACAAAACCATGAAAAAACGTTCTTAGAAACTGTAACATCAACTGCAACAGCCTGAAGAGTGACGTTCATTTATGGTCCCATCCTAGTAGCGTTTGAATTAATTAATTGAGAGAAGTAGTTTCTCTTCTAATACATTTAAAAATATATGTCTTTAAAAGTAATTCACTTGCCTTGCTGGTTTGTTCATAATCTAACATTTTAGTGTTGGGGCAGGGTATACTTAGGTAACAAAAAACCATTACCCAAAAGGTGTAGCTATCAAAAAGACCAACTAAACAGTGAGTTTATTCCTCTAAAGATTCAACTGACTGGCAAATTGGAGACCTTGTTGGCCCCTGTTGTGCTTTAATTGTCTTTTAGTCATCTTGCCAATGAAGTCCAGCTGTAGTGTTCTTGGGGTGATGGAACGTGACCCCTGGGTACATCTGCCATTTCAAGGAAAGGAAAATTCCGACCCAAATAATGGATAGTGTTTGATCTGTCCCTGCCTCTTTTCTTTTCTGCACCGATCCTTTCAGATTGAACACTCAGGTTGAATGCTTTGTCTTAAAATTGATGTTTTGCTTATTCCTCCATTGCCTTTCTCTTGCTGCCATAATTTTTCACCTCTGGGGAAATAAAACTCACACATCCAGCCCCCTGTGCAGTGCTGACAGTGAGGGGAATGTGATCTGCAGTTCAGGCAAGGGCTACATTCACATGCAAATCTGATCTGAACTGCAAAGGTGCATTTCTCTTAGTGACATCATTGAGCAAAGATGAAACATGTCGCAATCAGCTGTTTTTCAGAGAAGGAGCATATTTATTTGAGTAATAAACATTTATGTGCTAATATTGAAAAGTTAATGTTAATAGAACAATTGCATGTGAAATATCTCAACCACTAGGTAAACACACAGAATTTTTAACAACGTAATTTATAATCCAGATAGCTCTACTCAAATATACTGTCAAAATATGAAGAGGCAATACCATTAGATAAAAAAATAAAAGATAGATCCTGTATTATAAATATATATCATATCATATTGAACATAAATGGAATTTGAGGCATAAATAGAACTTATATCAAAATTATTTTGACTTGACTATCATCTAAGCAGTCCTTTAAAAAGATTATGCTGCCAAGTGAAGTTTCTAGGCTGCTGTCAGCAAGTATTTGGCAGGATCAGTCCCTAGTTCTGAGCTAATGGCAGACATGTCCAATCAATCACCGTGCTCTTTCTTGCTGAGTCCAGATTCACCCTTAGGTATCATCATGAGTGCCAAATCCATTACTTTTATAATAGCTGCCTGAAGAATGATGTTGCAAAAGATTGTATTTGCAGTCCCGGGTTTGGGCAGCTCTTCTGGATTGCAACACATGAAGATCACTGATATAAAACAAAATGTCTTATAGTATATAAAAAATATTTGATTTAAGTAGCTTGCCCATTTAAAGAGAATGATTTACACATGCCAACCAACCAATAATAGTTTTCAAAGTGCCAACCACCAATGGTAACGGATTAAAACTTTTCTCCCTTATCATCACTGACTTCTGTTGCCTCCTTTTCATAGTGATACCTTCTGAAACAAGTGTCTTATATTTATTATTTATACTTCCTTGCCTCTAATCCCATAATTTCTCCCATTTGGCTTTCTTCCCCCCATCTACTGAATCTTCCTCACTTAGATTAAAATAACAATTACTTCTACATAACTAAATCCAATGGACAATTTTTAACCTTTATTTTATTTCCAAGCAGCTTCAGCTCTGCTGGTCACTTGCTCCTTCTTCAACCTTCTCTCTCCTTAGTATCCATCACACCACACACCACACACCACACACTCCTGAATTCCTTCTTTCTCTGTCCTGCTCAGTCTCTTGTCACCTCCTACACCTGTAACCAAATTTTAACGGTGGTGTTTCAGGCTTTGTCCAAAGTTCCTTTCTCTTTTCTCTTTGTACATTTTTCCTCATTACATATACCCCATGTCTTAAATTACCTTCTATATACTTGCATCCCTCAACTCTGTATTTGCAGCACAAAATCTCTCCTGGGATCCCGATTTATATTTCAAGTCCCTACTTGGCATCTCTACTTGGTTCACAAGTACCTCAGACCAATCAAATCAGACCTGATGCTTTGTCTCTCTTGTAGAACACCTGCTGTTTCTTCAGTGTGCCTACCTCAACAAATTGCCCTGCTCTGCACCCTGTTGCTCAGGCCAGAGACGGAAACTCTTGTAACAAACAAGCAGCAACTTCTCCTCACCTATTACCATCTTTTTAATCTGTTCTGCCCCTTCCACCTTTCAGTATTTTTCACATCAGTCTATTTCTTTCTATCGCATGACCATAGTCAAATTAGTCTCCTATTTCTACTCTGTCCCATCCAATCCACTGTTCGTACTGCCACCAGAGTGATGGCTGTAAATCTCTTAAGCCACGTCACAATTTAAAGCCCTATGATAGTTATCCCGTGTCATGTACATCAAATCCAAAAATCCTCGCAGGATTCTCCCTGACCTGGCTCCTCTCTAGGTCTTTGGCTGCATCTTTCAGTCCATCTCTTTCTTTCCTACATCTATACCGAGCTTGTCTCTGTTCAGTAAAGGTGCTTCACTGTCTCGCCCAAGGACTTAAAGTCACATTTTGTTCATTTATCCTGGTACACCCGTCACCCCTCTGTTATTTTCAGGATTCAGATTATAGGTTTATCTTCATGGAGGCCTTCTCTGAATACCCAGATGTTGTACGTTTCTACAACACCCTCTACTGGCCTCTTTGGAACAATTACCACATTTGTACTTTTTATTAACTCCGTAAGGGGGCAGGTTTCTAGGTTTGTCTAGTTCTCGGCTGTATCCTCAGTGTAGGTGCTTCAGAAATATTTTGAAAATATTGGTAGAGGAATTTAAAAATATATTTTTACGTCTCAAGAGCACATATTTTGCTTTGGAAGAATTGTCTCTTTTCCATGAGATGCAACCCAATGGGACCACAAGTCAGGGACCTTGACCTCCCCCAGTCCAACATCAGGGATGAGACCAAACTTGCACGATTTTATGATCCTTCCCTGGAAATTGAATCTTGAGCAGAGTGGCAAAAAAGGTGAATGTGAGAGTTAATTCCTTTCCAGTAGAGGCATTGCGAATGCTCTTGATGTTTCTGTCTCTCAGCCTCATGTCTTCCCATTTCCAAGACTACTGTCCCCAACCTGATGTTACTTCTCAGGGCTCTATATTTGTAATAAATTCTCTTTTTCTTAAATTACTCAAAGTTGTTTTCTATTGTTTACAATAAAAAAATCTTAATTGACAGTTTTTGCTTTTTTATTTTCTTCTAACATGTCAAAAATACATCACAATTCACTTAGGATTCTGGATTGGGGTCCTGGGTTTTTCTGTAGCTGGTATTTTAAAGGAATAACTCTCAACATACTGCCTGAATCCCTCCTTGACTAGATGTTATGTGGTTTTTAAGTATCTCCACTTCAATCTTATATTCATTCATTCATTTACACATTTCCCCCCACAAATATTTATTAGTACCCTCTCATCATGTATTATATATTGACTACACACTAGAAATATGAACATGAAAACTCATCATTTATTTCAAAATATTAGTGATGAGATACACTAATAAATTGTTTCAATATCTTGAGATATGATAAATGCTACAAAAAAGATTACATACAAAGTGAATATCTTATCATGGGTGATGGAGGACTAAGGTTCTGTGAAGCCCAGTGGTTAATGGAAGGCTTCTTGGGTTGGGTGGGGGCAACTAAGCAGTGAATAAGAATGGAAGGAGCATGATATGTTCACAAGGACGTGTAGTAGAGTAGTTAAGAGCATAGACTCTGTAGCTAGACTGGGTTCAAACCCTGGCTGGCACCTATAGCACAGTTTTTCAAAGCTAACCAAACCAAACCAAACAACACACACAAACACAAACACACAGACAATCATATTAACTCCCCAGAGGTAATTACCAGTTTACAGGGAATACAGGGGCCAGAGGAACATACTAAATGACACCATAAAGATGCAATCAGTAAAATCTAGAATCTAGAAAACGCCACAGAACAAAATCTGCTTTTTGTCTTAAATAAAGAGCCAACAGAAATAAGAGGGAGGGGAATCTGTGGATTAAAAGAATCTTAAGAGATGTAACACTCATATGGACTATTTGAACTTGTTTAGATCTTGACTCAAGAAATCCAACAGAAAAGTACATTAAGGAGGTAACCATGGACATTTAAATACTGACTAGATTTTGAGAAATGGTTATTAATTTGTAGTTTTGACAATGGTATTGATATGTTTAAAACAGATCCCTTATATTTTAAAGATCCATGCAGAAATATTTACAAATAAATAACATGTCTGAGATTTGCTTCAAAATAATCCACGTGGGAAGGGAAGTGAGATCGAATTATACAAAAACCAAGAGTGGACATGAGATGTTGATGAATGAACATTGAATAGTTAAATGAGACTAAATTTATCTTGAATTTTTGAAAAAATAAAAGTGAATAAAAATCCTAGATCTGCCATTTACCCACAGACTGGCTGTGTTCTTAGACAAATGATATAGTATCTCTGTTTTAAGCTTAATGTTCTTTATTTGTAAAGTTGGGCATAGTAAATTACTCCGTTGGATTGTTGTGAGGATTAAATAAACTAGTTTAGAGTCATGCCTGACCCAGAGGTATGCTATACAAGCATTTGCTATTATAATTATTAGTCGGTATAGCAAAAGGGTAAACTGCATGAGAAAGAAAGGCTGGAGAGGAAACTGATTATATGAAAAATCTACAACAGGGACGAACATCAATAAGATGAGAAACTAAGTTTTATGAAAATATAATGATGTCCTTAGGGGAGAGTGTATGCATTTGACCAATTCCTATATAAGGTACCTATGATTCCAGGATTAAACTCAATATGTAAGAATAGAAAGAACAGAGAAAGAAATAATTTTATCCTGTTTGTTTTAATATGTGCTAAACTATAAGACCTCTGGAAACACCCCGTTGATAATTGTACTTTACAATTAACATGGTTTGTTCATTTGAAAATCTCATAGTGCACTTCCAAAGAGAGGCAGTTTCCCTATGACAAAGTTTCCCAATGCTGTTGCCTTCACGAGAACCACATTTCGTAGTTCACTACCCATGATGTTTTTTATCTTCCAAGCTAATGGCTTTACCTAAATTCAGCCAGCCAGTATAAATCATGGAAAACATATATTCCTTTCCATGTGAAGTATGATTTATTATTTTATTATTATTAATATTATTATTATTATGACAATTACCTCTCTGTACATTCAGAGTCCATTTTCAGTTTGGCATGTTTTTGCCTGTTTGGGGTGTTATAAGCGATAACTTCAATAACCACCTTAGTTACTACACCACTGATGAGCTTGCATGTTATTGAAATAATTTTCCAGAGGTAATATGTTTCTGGATAGCCTGTCTTATTATTTTATTCAATGTATGAGAAATGTTAGAAACAGCACCACTTTAAATTAACAAAATGATCGTTTATGGTCATGTGGGAATACTGAAGATGAAAAGCAACAAAATATGGCCAAGCGCCTAGAATAAATATATGGACTTTGTTTTGCATGTAATATTGACTAATTTAGTGTTTATATAATGCGTCTAATGGACACTGTGGAGATGATTTATAGTTGTTTTTAAAAGCACTGTGAATTTTATTTTTAAGTTGGCTCAGCATATTCTGCTTTAAAAGAAACTCTATATGATTTTTGTTTTCTACTCTGAAAGATACCAAAAGTTAAACCTTTTATAAATGTTTAGTAAAATCTTTACAAACAGAAATATTAAGTTGCCTCAAATATTGTTATATCGCATAATATAAACTTAAGTCAAATTAAAATTAAAGTCAATCATTTTATGTTATGAACATCTCACTTACAAATATTAACAAATCTCAATATAGAAATAAGAAAGAAAGGAGGAAAGTACACTGGGTGTAACAATTAATATTAATAATTACGGCCATAATTTACAAAGTGTTCATTATTTGGCAGTGCTGTGCTAGCTTCCTCATGTGCATTATCGTGTTATTCATCAGAACAATCCTATTAGCAGTCATGGCGCCTTTCCCCTTAAACCACAGTAAATAAAAGAGTCTAAGTAAAAACAGTGTGCTTGCTTTAGAGCATTAAGAAAATCCTCCATCTCCTTCTCCACTTGTAATTAGGTAGCCGTGCAAGCCCCTGTCATGTAGAAAGTCTCAGGCCACCACTGCCTATCACGTACATCCTATTAGCACATCCATTTCACAGAGTTGGGGGCCGATTCTGAGAAGATGAACTTGCCCAAGGTCATACACCCAGGGAATGTCAGAGATGATACTGGATCACCATGCAGTCCCTTTCTCCACCTAATCTTTCCTCTATCTTTACAACTCTGCCTTCTTCTTACCTGCTGCAGGGGGAATTGTTGGCAAAGGTTTAGTTTTAGTGAATTAAATCATTAATTCATCCAGCTCTCATCCTACAAAATAGCTGCTCCCATTGGTGCAATATTTACAACCCAGTCTTTCCCTTCTTCTCCTCAGGAAGCAACAGAAGTAGCTCAATCCCGTTCTATCTCTTTGAGGGCTTTCAAGCTAGTATTTCCAACCAGTATTTTTTGAGCATTAATTTGCCCCATTCCTGAAAGCAGGTGACAGAAGATTGGAGAAGTGTACCTGCTGATGGACTACAGCAGAGCCCAGCAAACACAAGCAGGTGCAGAGTAATGACTTGAGACAAAACCCACTTTTAAAATTTTCTCTGTGCATGTGTGCATGTTTGCAGTTGAGATATCTGTGTCGTCTTCTTATATTTTATTTAAATGGACTGTGGGATTGGATTGACCAGATACCTGTGAATTACAAATGCTTTAAAAAACAAACTCACTTTTTAGGATGAGAGCTTATTTGCAGGGAATATTGTGTGATGCTTTATAGAGCTAAAACAGCATGTAAAACTCTTTCAGAATTATGAGATTGTTCTAATTCATTTAGAGAATGTAATCTTTTTACTCTTTATTAATAACTGTTACTAAACAATATTAAGCCATTCACTTTGAACAGTGATGCATTTTTGCATGATCTGGTTATCTAAAATAATAATAATAATAATAAATAAAATGAAAATGAAGCATACTTTCTTCCTTTTACTCTGTCCCAAAATTAATGATTATGGTCTTTATATATAAATAATATAATAAGTAAATAATAAAGTAACATCTGTTGTACCAGTCAAGATTCAACCAGAGTAGTAAAACTAGTAGGATGGAGATACATACACATATATATGATTTATTGCAAGAAATTGGTTTACATGATTATGGAGGTTGGTTAAACAAGTCTAAATATGGAGGACAGGCAGGTAGGAAGGGAAAGTAATGAGAAGAATGGAGGTCCACAGAAACAGGCAGAATTTTTTCTCTCTCCCAGGAAACCTCAACTCTGATTTTAAGGCCTTCCAATAGATTCAGTCGGCTCTACGTAGATTACCCAAAGTAATTTCCCTGACTTCAAGTCACCTGATCATGGGGCTTTGACTACATCTGCAAAATGCCTCCCAGCTACACCGAGATTAGTATTTGATTGAGTAACTGAGGACTGTAGCCTAGCCCAGTTGGCACCTCAATAAAGCCATCACATCTGTGAATTCCCTGCCCTCCTGAAGAGCTATCACATTGTCACATTTGAAGCTCTCTCTGAGCTCCTACCTGCTCATATCTTTCTGTTTTCCCTTAGAGACCCATCTTTTGAACCACCGTATTGTTTTAAAAAAATATTCTCTTGCGTTTTTCTTGCCATTGAAATTTATAAAAAATGGTGATAATGTGTATTTATTCAAGCTATGCTTTTTCCACTTAGCATATTTCTAAGATGTATCCACTTTGGTGTGAGTAGCCGTTGTCATTCATTTTTAATGAACCAACATTTATTCATCCATTCTCCTACTTATGGTGATATCATTTGTTCATAGTTATTTACTATTCAAACAATAAATTTTGAAGCTTTTTGTGCATATTTATTCATTCACATGTTTAAGGGTTTCTCTGGGTAAGTACTTAGGATTGGAATCCCTGGGTCTTCTGTTGCAAATCCAGGTTGAACATACAAGATATTTGCACAGTGATGTTATCAATTCACTTTGCTTCCCTCAGTATAAAATGTAGATATTTATCAACACCTGGTTCTATCAGACTATATTAGTTTCCTATTGCTGCTGTAACAAATTACCACAATTTAATGGCTAAACAACATAAATTTATTCTCTTAGGATTCTGGAAGCCATAATTACAAAATCACTTTCTCTAGGCTAAAGTCAAGGTGACAGTAGGGCTGATTCCTTCTGGAGGCTCTGAGGGGAACATCCACTTCCTTGACTTTTCAGCTTCTAGTGGCTGCCTGTATTCCCTGGCTTGAGGCCCGTTCCTCCATCTTCAAAGTGTGTCACTCAATCTCTGCTTCTGTCTTCACATCATCTTTTTTGTAGTCAAATTTCTCTCTGCCTCACTCTTATAAGGACACTTGTGGTCACACTTAGGGCCCACTTGAATAATCCAGAATAATCTATCCATCTCAAAATCTTTCACTTAATCACATTTACAAAGTTCCTTTTGCCTTATAAAGTAACATTATAGGTTCTGGGGATCAGGTTGTGTCAACTTAAAAGCAAACTTGCCTGTTATTTTTTCTCAAGATGAGTTTATTCAGGAATAGCCAAAAGAATTGCAATTCAGGATCTGTATGCTACGGAAAACCACTGGCAAATCCAGAAAACAAAGGAGGGGTGCTGCTTTATAGAGAAAAAGGGGGAGTGGGTCAGGGCTGTTCTAAAGGAAAATCCATTGGGGAAAAGTAAGGGTTCAGGGCGGCAGTGGTTTCTCATTGGCTGGATTGTTGCTGAGTGGGGAGATAAGTCTTCCTTCATTAGTAAAGTAGTTTTGCTTCCTGTGGAAGACCCAAACTTCTGTCTCTTCCTGTTTGGTGTAATTAACGATGTGTGATAGGATGTGAGAGATCCCCCTACAGGCCTTCCTGATTCCAATTTAGTTGAAGTTTCTTATATCAATTTTCACAGTTGTACACATCTTTAGGAGTGGAGGGCACTATTTAACCTACCACACAGACTTTTTGTGCCAACCTTGTAAATATAAAATGAAATCTTACTGTGGTTTTAATCTGGATTTCCTTTAACACCAATCAGTTTGAGCATTTTCCTATATGGGATAGACACTTGGATTTCCTTCTCTGTGAAATGAGTGCGTATACCTTTGACCTTTGATTTTGATTCAAATGTTAGATACCTATACTGAATAAACATTTTTTATTAATTGTGTATGACAAATGTCTTCTCTCAGTTTATAACTTATCTTTTCATTTTTAATACTATACTTTGATGAATCTGCTATTTTTTTAATGTAATCAAATCTATTCTTTGACATTCAGAATTTTTTCTCATCTAAGAAATAGTTTTCTAGCCTAAACTCATAAATATATACTCTCTTAAATATTCTTCTAAAATATTTAAAGTTTTATTTACGTGTTTGTATGTAATCCACCTTGAATTGATTTTTATTTATGGTGTAAGTAGAATCCAATTTCATTTTTTTTCTTTAGTAATAACCAATTGTCCCAGCATGACTTATTGAATACTCTGTCATTTCCTCCTATTTTAAAATTCCACTTCCTTGTGAATCACATCTCCATCTGTGCTTGAGTCTGTTTCTAGGTTCGGTATTCTGTTCCTTTGGTCTATTTGTCTATCCCTATAACAGCACTATGTGATATTAATTACCGTAAATTTATTATAGGTCTTAAACTCTACTAGAGCAAATACACCACTTGGGTCTCCTTAAGGAATGTTCTATCTTTTCTCCTCCAAATAATTTTAGAAAAACTTTTGCCAAGTTCTGGAAAAACCCTGTTGAATTTTGATTGGAATCACATGGAATCCATAGATCAATTTGAGTGAGTTGACATCTTTGTGATATTTAATCTCACTAACCATGAATATCTCTGTCTCTGTAGATATTCTTTAAATAATCTTTCAGTAAGGTTGCACAATTTTCTTCATAAACATTTTACGCATCTTTTGTTAAATTTATTTAGGTGCTTAATTTTCTTCTTGAGTTCTATGTGGCATTTTACAATTATTGTCTAACTCTTTATTGCTATTACATGGAAATACGATTGAGTTTTACATGTTGATATTATATCCAGATCGTTGCTGAATTCTTGTTAATTTTAAGAAATTATCTGTGAATTGTTTTGGATTTAACATGTAGACAAAAATATTGTTTCTGAATAATTTGAATTTTATTTTTTTAAAGACTTATAATATTTATTTGTTTTCTTTCTGTATTGTTAAGACTTCCAATACATGATTGAATAAAATTCTTGATAATGGTCAGTGGTCTCTTTTCTCTGATTTTAAAGAGAACATTTCTAACTATTCACGATTGACAATGATGTTTTCTATAGATTCTGACAGATAATTCCTATCATTTCAAGGAAGTTCTCTTTTATTTATCATTTACTCATGTTTTCAATAATGATGTGAATTTTATTGATTTTTTCTACATCTATTGAAATAACCATAGTTTTCTATCTTTAATCTTTAGGGAATTATATAGGATTCCAATGTGTTTAGAGTTTCTAATATTAAACTACCTTACAGTTCTGGAGTAAACAGAGTTTGGACATTTTATTTTAGCACACTGATGAATTTTGTTTACTAATATGTCATTTAGAATTTTTATATCTTCAGGAGTCAAGTTGGTCTATAATTTGCAGTTCTCATACTGCCCTTAAAAATTTTACTAGCCCCTGGAGTGAATTCGGGTGTGTTTCTTCTTTTCCTGGAAGAGTTTATATGAAAAGAGAATAATGTATTTCTTTGGCTGGTGATTTATTGAGTAGAATGATGTGTTTTAAATTTTTAAATATAAAAAAATTTCAACTTAGACAAAGTAAACAGAATAACACCATGTGCCCCCATCACTCAGCTTCAACAACTATCAACATTCTGCTATTATTGTTTCTTCTATTCCTTTCCCATCCATGTCCCTATTACTATTTTTAGTTTTTTACGTAACATTCATGAGCATTGAATTTCACATCTTAATTGTATATTTTTGACAAATTGATACATATTATAAACTACTAAGATATAGAACATTTCCACCATTCCATAAAGTTTCCTCATGTCTCTTCCCAGGTAATCTCATCCCCACCCAGAGACAGCCACTTTTCTGAATTTTTCCACCATAAATCAGTTTTGTCTGACTTGAAACTTCATATGCATAGAATCAGACAGTGTGTACTCTACGGTGTTCATTTTCTTTAACCCAGCATAATATCTGTGAGATTCATCCATGATTATTGCCTGTAATTCATTTTTTATTATAGATGAGTAGAATTCTATCATATAAATATACCACAATTTTGTCTAATCTCCTGTTGATGGACATTTAGATTGTTTCTCCATTTTTGCCTATTGTTAGTAAAGTTGCTATAAACACTTTGTACAAGATTTTTGTGTAGACATGTGTTTTCATTTGGGGAAGTAAATACTTAGTGTTATTATTGGTTCAAAGGTAGGTATGTGCTTTTACTTGCAAGATGCTGTCAAGGCTTTTTCCAAAGTGTTTACACTCTTGTATATTTCCACTAGCAATGGATATGAATGAGTTGGAAAATTTTTAGCTATCAATTTAATTTCTTAATGGTTACAGGATATTTAAGATTCTCTTTATTCTTGAGTTGGTTTTAGTAAATTATATCTGTCTCAGAATTATTCAATGTTGTTGGCATAAATTTTCATAATAGTTTGTTTTTTAATTTTATTGTAGTAAGAACACTTAACATGAGATCTATCCTTTTAACAAACTTTAAGTGTGTAATACATTATTGTTGACTATAGTTACAATGTTGTACAGCGGATCTCTAGAGCTTATTATTACCTTACTTAACTGAAACTTTATGCCTGTTGATTAATAACCTCCCCTTTCCCCCTTCCCCCAGATCCTGATAATAACCATTCTAGGCTTTGATTTTATGAATTTGACTATTTTAGATACCTCATATAAGAGAAATTGTGTAGTACTTGTCTTTCTGTGTCTGGCTTATTCCACTTAGCATAATTTCCTCAAGGTCCAACCATGATGTTACATATGGCAGAATATTCTTCTTTCTTTTTTAAAGCTGAATAATATTCCATTGTATGTATATACCACATTTTCCTTATCTGTTCATCTATCGATAGACATTTACGTTGTTTCCACATTTTATGTGTTATGAATAGTGCTGAAGTGACTGTGGGAGTGCTAATATCTCTTTGAGATCCTGATTTCAATTCTTTTGGACAAATACCCAGAAGTGGGATTGCTGGGTTGTATTGTAGTTCTATTTTAATTTTTTGAAGAACCTCCATACTGTTTTCCATAGAAGCTGCACCATTTTTCATTCCCATCAATAGCACGCAGAGTTTTCAATTTCTTTGCATTCTTGCCAACACTTGTCTTTTGTTTTCTTGTTAATAGTCATCCTGACAGGTGTGAGCTGACATCTCATTATGGTTTTGATTTGCATTTCCCTTGTGAATAGCGACATTGAACATTTTTTCATTAATCTGTTGGTCATTTGTATATCTTCTTTGCAGAAATATCTATTCAAGTCCTTAGCCCAGTTTTTAATTTGGTTGTTATTTTTTTGTTGTTGTTATTCAGTTGTATGAGTTACTTATATATTTTGGAGATTAATCCCTTATCAAACACATGATTTGCAAATATTTTCTGCCATTCCATAAGTTGCTTTCTTACTCTGTTGATTATTTCCTTTGCTGTCAAAGAGATCTCACAGAGATGACTGATTAAATATTATATGATTTTGTTTATAGACGCATTGGATGATTCTATTTATATGAAGTTCTAAAAGAGATAAAACTAACCAGTAGTGAGAAACATCAGAGCAACGGTTGTCTCTGGGTGGTGGGAGGTGGATGGATATTTACTGGGAAGGAATGTGAGACAAATCCCTGGATGATGGTGATGTTCAGTATTGTGATAGAGGTTTGAGTTGCGCAGGCTTATGCACTTGTCAGAATGCACTGAATAATACACTTAAGATTTGCACATTTTATTGTGTGTAAATTTTACCTCAAAAGAAAAAAAGAATTATAAACAAATATTGAACTTTAGTTAATGATAATTGATGGCTTTTACACTAAAGTATTTGTGAAGGAGTGTGCTGAAGTCTACAACTTACTTTGAAATGTATAAAAAAATAAGATCTACTGATGGAGGGATAGAGGGAGAGCGAGAGGAATAGATAGATGGAATGTTACATCATAAGGCGAGCAAGGTTAAATATGGATTGTAGAATCTAGGTGATGAGTATTGAGTGTAAGAGTTCACCATGGGATTCTTTCAACTTTTCCGTACATTTGCAAACTTTTGTAATAAAATTGTAGAAAATATAGAATTAATATATTTCCACACAAAATACCTCCACAGAATGATTGACAGTTTTTCAGAACTTTTTGCTGCCGTATGAAATTCAACGTTAACATTATTGAGGTCCTGGAAACTTTTATTTTACTTATTTGATTCCTTTCAGTTAGGCAAATTTGAATTTCAAAGATAAATATATTGTATCATGATTCCATGAAACATCTTAAAGTTACTGGACACATTATTATTAAATGAAGGTAAAATATGGTTAATGACATTTCTAATGTGGTTATAAATCTCCACTTATTGTTAGTTAGTTGATTCATTTCTAGCATGTTGAGGGCTTTATTGTAGCCACAACCTTAAAAATTAAAAAAAAAAAAGAATAAGAAACTAAAGCTTGGAGACTGCAGGTATTGCTCATAAGAAGAGCAGTCAATCATAAGACCAAAGAGCCCTGTTTCAAATCAAGATGCTCACTAATAAGTTTTGCGAATGGATAGCTCCATTGGGAAAGCCTGTGGAACCACTGTGCTTCATGCTTTCCTGGTTTTGTTTTTGATTTTTTCATGTATGCCATCTGAAGACTTGCAGAGTTGTTCATGTGTTGTTGGCTCACACGACAATGTTTATAATGCTTCTACGTAATATCTGTTGTTGTAGTGAAGACTTCAGACTTTGCAATGTGTAGACACAGAAGTTAATCTCATCTCTATTGTATACTGCATTTGTATTTTAAAGCAAATTTTGGACATTAAGTCTCATTTTGCTTATGATTAAGGAAAAATAATTATTTCTTTTGGAGCCATTATATTCATGCTGTCCATTTTATACTAAACAATAGATAAAATAATGAAAAATCAAGAAGAATATTATTGTAGTTTGTTTGCTTATTATTTGGTTGTGTTTAAATTCAGATTGCTGATAACTGACTTTGAATAGTTTTAACACAAAGAATTGAAGAGAAAAGAAAACAAGGCTCTACAAACCAACAATCAACAAGTAAACACAAAAGCCTGAGCTCTAAATGAAAATACCACCCACTAGGATGTAAAACATTTGCAAATTATGTGATGAAATTTCAAACAAGTTCCCCTGAAATTTTGAGAACAAAAGCAGATTTTGATTCGGAGATAATGTCTAGAAGTTCATAAGTGTTGTTTTCACTCATTTTAGGACCTAAAGAAGTTTTTGTACTTTCCTTTTTAAAGGTCAGCTTGCTACAGGGAAATCACACCTTTCCTTTAGTCATATCATCTCTAACTGTGCTCAAGAAAACAGACCCACTATTGTCAGGGTCAGAAATAATTAGCGGATGGCTGAACGTCTTTTCCTGATAAAACTCCCAAATTCTTCAGAAAGAACATCTTGAAATCATTTAAGACAGAGAAGCTGGCCTGGAACTACCTCACATCATTAGCTTATCATTACAGTTGGGTGTTTGGAAAATCAGTCCTTACCCCTAATGCAAAGATGAATGCTAAATTAAATGTGCAAGTCTATGACCATTGCCTAGTTCTTTCAATTAGGATGGTATATATCAAAATGTTTTGAAAAACAAAATAGGCCATAAATAAGCCATTATATATATTTTGTTTGGTGTAATGCAGAGCACTTAAATTGTTTTGCTGCATTTTCTTACAGAAACCCTAAAGAGCTACTCATTTATTTTTAAAGTCAGGCCATTTCAGGTAGCCAGAATAAAACAAGAAAGAAAACAAAAGTCAGCTTTGCCCTCCAAAGATAACATAACCCAAACAGGTTTAAAATCTAGAGAATGAAGCAAAAAATCTAGAGAATGAAGCAAAAGTTTTGCTTCCTGACTGAACCATTAGTACCTATTCAAATTAGTTTGTTAGCTGTGTTATGATTTTTAAGAGCTATGAGAATAAAATTTAATAGCGAACCTAACACCTGTTTTTCAGTGAAGCAGAATAGGATTTCTCTTGTTTACGCTTTTTTAATTCCTACAAAGCTACTCAACGCAAACTAGTACAGCCTTTTGAAGGACAATTTGACAACTTCTATCAAGAATCTTACATATGCTTAGACCCTTGACCCAATAATTCAGCTTCCAAGTTTTTTTTCTAAAGAAACAATCCAGAATTCATTAAAAGCTGTGCATTTAGGGTTTTCATAATTGCAATAGTCTATATAGAAATAACTAAACGTATAGGAATAGGAGATTTATTAAATGTAGTTTTTTTCATATAATGCAACACTATGAAGTATATATCTAAAGATTATTTAAGATTATAGGAATACACTCACAATGTATCGGTGAAAAAAAAAACAAATTTTCAAAAGGTTATTTACAAGTTATAAAATCACTCACATTCATAAAAAACATAATAAAAGAAAGAAAATTCAACATGATTTTCAAACTGTTAGGTCTAAGTGGAAAAATTATAGATAATAATTTTTTTTATCTTTCTGTATTTTCCAAATACTCTATGACAAATACGTATGATAACTTTTATCACCAGACAAAAATATTAAATTAAAAATTTTAAGTTGAAATGAAAAAATACAGGCCCTCCAAGCATTAATTTTGGAAATCCCTCCCACATCACCTTGGGTAAATATAATGAAAGACACAGAATAGTACTACAGGGCCTTAGGTAAGCCATTTAACCTTTCTGTGACTTAGTTTGCTAATTGACTAAATGTGCCTCATATGCTCCTTGAAGAGAAAATGAGTAAATCTTAGTCCACAAACTCAGATGGGCAATAAATAACTTTTACCTCCTATGTTTGAACGACCTTCCCATTTCAAGCACGTTGGGGTTTCAGACAAACAATGTCAGCAAAAAAGTAGCATCTAAGTCTCAGTGGACAAAGTGTTTTTTACATAGCATCAAGGTATTATTGGTAGAAGGGGAACTTGGTCCTTTATGGAGACATCCATAATGGAATCCAGTATCTCTTGGTCACCTGTTCACATGAGCTGTCATTGAGTTGTCTCTTTTCTCTTTCTCAAGACACAAGGCTTACAGATTCCTCTTCTCTTCGTCTGCTATCCTTCTCTCCATTCTTCCCTTGGTCCAGGATATTCTTTTCTTAAAGTAATATAAGTATGGGAGTTATAAGCCAGTATATATTATTTGTTAGACTCCCAACTTTGTCACTAAAAGGCTGTGTGACCTTTAGCAAGTTACTTACCATCTCTATGCCCCGGTTTCCACATCTGTAAAGTAGGGATAATTATAGTAGTGCCTATTTCACAGTATTACTGCAAAGATTACCCGAGTTAAGGCCTAGTCAAGTGTCTAGAACTATGTTTGGAGCATGATGAGTGCTCCATAAATGTTAGGTTTTGTTATTATTATTATTATGTTTGTTCTTATTAGTGTGTTGGAGAGAGTGGAAGTGGGGGAATGAAAAGGACAAATGATGTTTTCATTTGTTCTCATTTAGCAGCTGCTGTTTCTACTGAATTCATTACTGTCCCTGCATTCCCCAGTGCCTTTGCCCTGACACATGCTTCTCCATTTGTTGCTTCTCTGCCCTTCGTCACTTACCATGGTGGCTGTACAGGGTTCTCTCTACATTAACAACTTCATTGCTTTGGAACCTCCCAAAAGAAGCCTGGATTTGGAAGAGAACAGTCTCCTCTGTGCAAGAACTTGGAATGAACTCTGCTTACTATGTCTTATTTCTATGTGTGCTTATCCTGAACCATTGTCCTTCGATAGGGTCTCTCCCCACCCTCTGGTGAATAGTCAGGGGTTGGGGCATCCTTTTTTTCCCTTTTCCTTCAGAATTTTTTAATTCTCATGCCCAGGGCCAGATAATTGAGCACCACTTCATTCAGAATAACCTAGTATAGCCATTGAGTCTTTATGTGGATAAGACTCTAGATGGTTTCCATTGGTAGCTTCTTAATTTAGTACATAAATTAGTTTCTCCTGAGCCTTTTAGTGCTAATAACAGTTGCAAAAGGACACACAGAGATTTTTTTTTTGGAATATACCTTCATTAATAGACAAAAACATATAATTTTATACAAACGTATTGTTTTTATTCAGAAATCACCAATGTTTAAAGTCTTTGCAAGGTATGATCTGGATTGGCTACATTTCTCTTTCAATTCAATTCACCCAAATATCAAATTTCAAACTAAAGAACGATAGTCAATATTTGTATAAATCTAGCTGTGTGTCAAGTACTGCAGTGATTGTTCAACCAACATTACCTCAGTTAATCATCATATCACGTCTATGAAGCAGCTGTGAATGTCCCCAGGAACGATATTCCCCCTAAATGAGAAGGCTAAGAAATTGGCCAATATCTTATGGTTGGTAGGTAAAAGGATCAGGAATGAAACTTAGGTCTGGCTGGGACCAAACCAGAGTTCTTATTCATTTCATTCTACTGCCTCTCAAGTATTTATTTACTACTTACTATGTGCAAGGCTTCATTTAAGTTTCTAAGCAAAGTAAGACATGAGAAGTCACTGTCTTCCAGAAATTCAGAATATTATTGAGAAATTTAAAAAAATCAACTATCTGCACTAAAAATCAGACTTCTATTTGTGTTTTATTAAATAATTAACAAAATTTTATGGTACAATAGAGGACAGAAAAATTCACCGTGATATTGGTAGAAGGTTGCATCAAGGGGATGTAATTTCACCTGGGCCTTTGAGGCAGCGCAAGAATGAACAGAGAGAGGAAAGTACTGGCAGAAAGGATTGAAGGCGAACAGAGTAGGAGCTGGGTAGAAAGTATAATTCAATCAGCTCACTTGTTTTAGACGAGTAAATAAACACGACGTTTGGTGATGCTCAAAAGAGGCAGGAGAATCTGTGTTACGGGTGTTACACAGGTGTTAGAATATGCATAACCATGGTCTAGACAGTTAACTGAGCACTAAGTTCCCTCAGATTCTTGGCATTGTTAAAGATTTCTCAGATAAGAATTTTCTTGATGGCAGAAGATAGAAAGTAGAGTAAATGATAGTACAAACACAGACCTTAAAACAAACTCTTTGGTGTGACACCCAGCTGCCTAAAAGATTTTTTCTGCAAAATATTGGTAGCAAGCACTTCTCAAAGCATAATGGTCTGAACATTTAACATTGTTTCCTGCTTTTTGACCTGGACCAAACAGCATTTTGGTTAGAAAGGAATTATATACTCCTTCTTGCTAAAGGAATATAGTTCTTATTTTTAATCAATTTCTGATATTAGTAACATTTAGAATGTAGCAAAATGGTATAGGTTCAGGTGTAAAATGTCTTTTCATCATAAAGATTTATACACTTTTCTAAAAGCTGCATTTTCACTTTGAGAGAAAGGCTAATGATAGAATGTAGACTTTGCTGTTGAAGTTGGCAAGTGGAGAAGAAGGGAAGGGGGAAGTTGTGTGTGGCTAACTGTTAAAGTGTTAGAAAGCGTAAAATTAGTAATAGCCTGACCCAAGTTATGAAGGATTTTGAAATAGTAGAAATGTGACATTTTTATTAAAATTTAAAATATGCATACTCAACACCAAATAAATCAATGATAGGTTTTTCTAGTTCTCATAGCCTGAAGGCCATTGTTACTAACTACACAGAATTTGCTTTGATAGAGCAATAAAGTAGGAATTCAAATTATATCAAACTCCCCAATTAGCCAATGAGATTCAGATATGAGCTGCTCTGGTTATAGTGATTCCACTATAGTTTAAAACTCCAAATAAGGTAAACTTTCAGAATTATGTTACAAAGCTGAGAAAAATCATCCTCTGATATGAAAGTTAGTAAGTATGAAAGATGGCATTCCTCATCTCAACAAACAGGTTTACTTAAAAGATTTAGCCGTGAGGTGCCACTGAGATTGGGATATTTCCAAATTCCAATCAGGAAAGCTGGGGTTTCTCATAAATCAGGAATGTATTCCTTTGCACATTATCTTACCTACTACCTGAAGAACTTTCCTTTTCATGATCTGTCTATAGATGCCTACTCCCTCTTCAGGTCAGCTAAAATTCTTCATTCCCTAGAAATCCTTTTTTAAGTCTCAAATTTTTTTTGTTTTTTTTTTCTCTAGTGATTTTACTGTATCTTATGTTTTAATGACTATAGCAATTATCATTGGAAATTTGAAATGTTTGTGTGCTTGCTCTTCTTTTCCCTGGATTTTGAAAGCCAGGATTGGATATTTTTGTCTCTACCAATGCCTAATATGGCAGGCAATATAATTTTGTTGAATGAATCTTGAATGGGCATACAAATTGTTCCCAAGCATAGCCAAGATGACAAAAGTTTATCCTGAGATTAGGAGTAAAGAAAAACAAATCTGGATATTTTCAGATATATCCAAAAATATTCAAAGTAAGTTTAAGGAGTAAAAAGGGAAGGAAAATTGTCTGTATGGGATTGTACTTATTTTAATTTTAAAGAGAAAGAAATAGTAGAATATGCATGTTTCTATAGTTCAGAAAAAGGAAAAGATGGCAAATTTTAAAGATTATTATCAGCTATTTGGGTGAAAATATCTTTTAAGCAGAAAAAATGTAAATTCATCAAGTTATGAGTCATATACTGAAATAGTCCTAAAATAAGTGACTTTTTGTTTTAGTCCAAGGCACACAGATAAGCCTTCTGATCTCCGATTTGGTTGCTTTGGTTGATTTACTCATCAAGAGGAAGAATCCAAGGAAATGGCAGGTGCTGTTTATCCTGCCAGATAATCTCTGTCACTGTGAATGTACAAATTGCCTTTCTGTTTTATCCATCCCCTTCTTTGTGAGATTAGCCACTGTGAGTCAGTTCCTCAGAGCATAATCACATCTGGAAGGGCTGATACCACAGAGCTCTCAGACTCCATACGTAAAGACTGGATATTAGATTGTAGAAACACCACCAGCAAAGCCTTACCTGAAGCAATGGGCCAGCCAGTCAGCCTCCGTTTACAGTAGCTCTTGGAGGCAGCAGTTGATAACTGAATATTTAAGTTTCCAATCAAAATTTGTGCAACATAATTGTTTCTGTCAAAATCTTCCTTTATTATCATTCTTACTTAATATGTCCTTAATGCGTGTCCTTATATCTATATGAGTGTCACTGGCATTCAGAAATGAAATTTGATGTAATCAGCAACTAGAAACACATGCTTCTATGAAAAAAAAAAAAACAGAAAATTATTACAACATTCTGCTGGATTATTGCAACTGAAAAGTTAAGAGGCAGTAAGAAATATATGTATACCATTACGAGACTCAGTTAAAGCATGCACTAAGAAGTGGATATTTTGGATCATAGGGGTGATATCCAAAAGTATTAATAGCTTGGGTGACAGAGATCCTGTCAATCAGAGTAGCAGAGTGTACTGCTTCAATATTAGCCCCGGAAATGTGTTGTACCTGCATTATAGATTACCAACTTATCCAAGGAATGTTATACCAATTTACTCTTCTCCAGAAAGGGAACTTTAGGGATTTATCTCTCCTTTGAAGTTTGCACATGCTCTCAGCTTATCCCATCACAGTAGATAAACTTCATATAAGAGATATACTTAACTTGTATTTTCCAATGAAGAAAAGAGAATAACCAAGGCAAAAGTTGGTTATAAGTTCCCGTTCTAGAAGCTCTCCTTTATATTACCAAAGTAACACCTTTATAACCAGTGAATTTTTAAGCAAAACTAAAATGTAGTTTAAAAAGACTCAACTTATCCTATGTAATGATTATTATATATAGTTTATTAAAAGATCATAAAATATAAATGCAACAGTGTATTTTAGAAACATATGTATATAACCAGTGTTTGGTTGTGGAATTAAGTACCGGTTTTTCCTTCTTAGTATTTTGATGTAGGATTGGCAATGAGTATCTATCTTAATGTTTCTGTTTTAGTCCTGGTCCAGAGTGTTGTTCTTTTATTGTATTTCTTTTTTTTTTTTTCACCCTGCATTCAAGGTGAGTCACCCCAGATCTCATTATTTCTTAATATCAAGGCAAACGTACATGAATTTTCATGGATAGTTACAATATTACTTCAGGCTATGACCTCATGTAGTTTTCATGCTTTTATTAAAATTCTTTCTAATTCTGATTTTTCAATTACAGAAGCTCAAGGTAAGTCTGTGGAAAGAACTGGGTAAGAGCTACCTACAAGATCAGTACCTGGGTCCTGGAGTCATTCCAAACAAAGGCATCTTCACCAAGGAATTTATGGTATGTATAGGGCTTGGATAAGATCAGAAGTCAAGAAACAGAGTCAAGGGGCCAGCCTGGTGGCACGGTGGTTAAGTTCACGCCTTCAGCTTCAGCAGCCAGGGATTCTCCAGTTGAGATCCTGGGCAGCGGACCTACTCACCTCTCATCACGCCATGCTGAGGCGGCGTCCCACATAGAAGAACTAGAAGGACCTACAACTAGGATATATAACTATGTACTGGGGGCTTTGAGGAGAACAAAGGAAAAAAAAGAAAAAAAGAGAAAGATTGGCAACAGATGTTAGCTCAGGGCTAAACTTCCTCAAAAAATAACAAAGAAAAAGAAAAGAAACAGAGTCAGACTCCAAAGCCTAGAAAGTAGCCAATAGGTAATTAAGTTAGTGGTATTAGATGTTACAGGACTCAAAGAATGAAAACATTCAACCACAAAGACACAAAGAGAAAGAATGAAGTACATATCGATGAAATAGATTTTTTAGAGTGAACATCTAGTGTCCCCTGTAACTTTGAGTTGGGCACAGAAGACAAGGTTGAACATGCTACTCAGAGATGTAGAGAAAGATATTTAGAGACCTAAACTAAGAGGGACAAGTATTTCCAGAATAATCAGTGATTTATGGGGACAGTGAGATTATTGGAAGTTCAAGTAATCCTTGCCTACTTTCAGACATATGGTTATTTTAAATACAACAAACAAAACAGTGTCCCATACAAGTAATCAAGGTATAATTTTCAAGCTGCTTTACCATGTCTACTGTAATATTTTATAACTAACATCTTTCAAAACCAAACTTCTATGAAGAAACAGGAACTTAAAAGGTTAGTCTACATTATTGAGGTTGTAAAATTATTTATTTCCTAGTAATCACATCTAAAGATAATAATCAGAAATTTCCTAAAGGAGTTAACATTGCAGCATTTCATATTAAAACTCATTGGTCCACCTCTGAAATCAAATGCAGGCTTGTTTACCTAAATATATTATTTCTAAAGGCATAATGGATTTATTAGTCTCAAAACAATCTAGGAACTGAGTAACAGAGCTGAATTTTTATTAAGTTTACTCTGTTATTAATTAATGCTACTGGCATTCAAAAAATGAGATTTTGATATAATCAGCAACTAGAAACAATTGCTTTTATGAAAAAAACCAGAATATTATTACTACATTCTAGTGGATGATCTCAACTTAAAAGTTGAGAAGAAATAAGAAATTAGTGAGTGAAATGTGGAATCATATACTGAGGTGAATGTTGATTTAAATGCTTCATTTGGGTAGAAGTAAACAAAATTTTTGGGTAAAATATTAGTTTGGTAAAATAAATTTTCCGTTTGGGAAAGCTTTTTTTTATCCTAGGAAATTGGGTTATCAATATGAGTTAATTAGTAGAAGTAATTACATGCATAGGAGTAACCAGAAAAACAAAGCAAAACAAAATGAAAACTAATTCTTAACTCCTGGCTATCTTCTCTCACAGATGCTGAAACTGACTAGTATCCAATTGTTAAATTACATAATCATGTCAATTCTTTATTTCTTTGATGGAAGCTCTTTTTCTGGTCTCACTTATGTCGAGTACAATGAAATATATTAGCACATTTGATATATGCACAAGAATTAAGCTCTAATTTCAATATTATCAAATGATCATATTGCTATTTGGTTTTCAATAAAATATAATAGAAGCCCAAGTTCTTACAGTAACTTAAAACTGAATTTTAAGTGTTTACTAAGCAACAATTACATTTGGATAATATCACCTCAAGGTAGGTTACCCTAACACGTTCAAAAGCTCTCATAATTTTTACTAAAGCAGAAGAGAATCTGGAGTTCAAAATATTTATGTTTCTGCTTAAGGCCACAAAAGAATTAACGAGAAATATCTCAGATCTGAAAACTTGAGGTGCTGTTACATCAACCAATCTTTATTTGAAAATTAAAGTCCTTTTAGGAGGCCAAATAGTAAAGGAGCAAACAAAAAGACCAAAAGAAACATAAGAGGAATGCAAACCTTTTCAATGGTACATGGACTCCACGGATTCACAGTTATCAAGTTTGTGGCTTCCATTCTAGTCTTCACTGCTTAAGTTCAGTGTGTGGCAAGATTTCTCTCCATCAAATTATTGTCAGTTTTCCTTAAAGTTTTCTGAATGAGCTGGAGAGTCATCAACTGCTTTTCCTAGTAAACACGTTATTTAGAAGTATGTGTTGTTTTGGAGTGAGTACACCAAATACATTTTTTTAAGTGGGACTCATATTCGAATGTTTCTCAAAACATTTATTTAGCCTTTAAAAGCATTGGCTTGCTTCTGAAATAATTTGTATTTGTAATATGTAATTATATTAATTGACTAACAAAACATCTTTGAGTAAAATCTCAATTTTATAGATAGAACATAGTAACTGTCAATAGAAACTTAATCTTCCTCTCTATTAAGATATTCTACAGAATACTTCTGTTTTCATTCCTCAAGTGCCTTGTAACATCTTTGGAGATGCTAGCTAACATGCTTCTCACTTACTCCCCATGGCATTTCATACTATCTCCCAAAGTATTATATGACTTTTAATTTTTAAGAGTTATTTCAACATTCCTAAATTAAAAATTGATGCTTATGAAAGTAGAAACTATTTTAATTTAACCCTAAGTACATAACATAGGCAAGAATATCAGAAACAACTATTCTTGCTAAAGTGTGTAAACTGAGGATCCAAGATGCTATTATAAGTCCAAAACATTGGTAGAGCCGGAAATAGAACTAAGTAATCACATTCTAATCACTTTTCTTTCTTTACAATTTAAATTGCTTCAGGAAGCAGAAAGCAGTCATGAACTTTTAAAGAAGAAGAATAATGGTTATGCTTCATTGTACTTTTGCACCCAGTGAATATATGTACGCGCACACACACACATATGTATGCACACACACACACACACACGTCTTTCTCCTCCACTAACATTATTGTACTACACATTTTGAAGTTTACTTTATGCCTATGAATAAAATAATTCACTCTGCTAATGCTTAGTGAATGCTTATGCTATAGTAGGCATAATTCTAGGCAATGAAGATCTAGAACAGAATATTTATGATCAGAAATGAAATTCTCCAATATAGTCAATGTTCAAAATAATCAAATAATTATTTTATACGTTTTATTATGGTTTTCTTGGTTGAAAGTAATAGAAAGCTAACTTACAATAATTTTTAAAAAGAAGGGGGATTTAGCTCATGCAACTGAAAAGCCCAAAGATGGATCTGGCTTAGGATGCAGCTGGATCCAGAGTTTTGCATGTTGTTTTCTGGGTCTTTTCCATCTCCAGAATGGATGCTTTTCTCTCTATGTAAGTTTCCTTCCAGAGAAGGCTTTTTTTTCCTACATGGCAGGAAAGATGGTAGCTGACAGCCCCAAGTCTCTATCTTTATTGCTTTGTGAGCTGAAGAATGAGAGCTATTTCCTCTTTTAGTATCATAAATCTCAGGGAAAGTTCTGATTGGTCCTGTTGTGCACCATCCTTCAACCAATCACTTTGGAACGAGGTATCTAATTGGCTGTACCTGGATTACTTGTCTCCTGTTGCAGAGGGAGTAGAGGGGAAGAAGGAGGCTGTGAGACAACCCCTTCAAATTGTACAACATAGATTTGCCATTGGAAAAAATGTTCAGAAATTAGAATAAGAAAGGAACGTTTGCTGGATATAAAACCATGGTCATTCTGTATGGTAATTTTCAGTGCATTTGAGATGTGATCATGTGCTTCTCTGTTATTCACTTAAAGTGCATACCTCGTTGCCTTTTCATCAGATCATATGTAAGTGCTATTATAATTATATACTTCCCAGATTTAGCTACTGACTTGCATTTTCAGAAAACTTAATTCTAATTGCTGCTGATATTGCTAAGGAAAGCTATATAATTTGATAGCTGTCAAATTTATATTCTTTATAAAAACTAGCATAGAAATAACTATAAACATGAAATAACTTCTAGACATGAGAAATAGAACCAAAATGAGGAAAGGATGGGGAAAAAGCTAATATTTTTTATAGACCAATTCTTATGTGCCAGATCCCATTGTAGGCAAATGTTTTACATTGTCTCACCAATTTCCGACAATTACCCCATGAGAGATACATTGTCACTTCAGTTTTCAGATGAAAAAAGTTGACTGAAAGAAAGAGTAGACTTGGACAAAGGCAGACAGGTAATGGCAGATGAATCTGACTCCGAATTTTATATTTTTTCTCTATGCAAGAGAGTAAGTTTAAGAACATAAGTATATTTGAGTGTGTGTGTGTATGTGTGTGTATGTGAGAGAGAATGAGAGAGAGAGAGAGGATGAGAGAGAGACTTAGCTTCAGAGCTCCCAGTGTGATCAGTTGTTGACACTATTTAATGGTTCAATTTATTCCTCTGCCCAATCCTGCTTCCCTCATTTCCTTACAAGTGTTATTCCTAAAAACACTCTTCAATAAACCACTTGTGTGCAAATCTTCAACTCAGACTCTGTTTCCTAGGAAACCGAACTAATGACACTTGCTGATAGTAGTAATCCTAGGGTGCAGAATCTCAGAAGGATTTTGGCGTTAAATCATCTGCTGTCCGGCTGACAGCTAGGACCCCATTCCTTGTGGAAGATGGAGCACGGATAGTCCCTTGCACAAGGTAGCTGTGCAACCATTACACCTTTCACTTGCGGTTAGCTGGTATAAAATAGCAGTGAAGGGAAAAGGACTGGAGGGTACAATATCTCAAGAATTTGAGAGCTCTAGGGGAAATGATAAGAACCATAGAATTAGATGTCCCTTACTCTGAGCAATGGATACACTAGAAAAAGACAATGAGAGGTTGAGTTTGATTAATCATCATTTTAAGGATAAATATAAAAACTGAGAATGGATAAACGTGGTGGTATATAAATAGATTATCATGTATGGCATCCAGAAGGCATGAGAAGCTAAGGATCAGGCCAAGAATGAACATAAAAAATAGCAGAGCTCCAGAGAAGGTACAATTTCTCAACCCCAGCAAGTCTGCTACACTAGGGCTATATCTTGAAGGAGCACACTGTTTGCGAAGGAGTGGGACCCAGAGACATGAGATGGAGGCATTGGGTTGAGGCACTCAAAATTTTTGAATTTCCAGATTTCCCTGAACACTTGGATCTGTGGAAGTCTTCTCCTCCTGGTTAAAATCTTGTGCTTCCTATCTCTGGCTTGGAGATAATGTAGAGTACAGTAGTGTTCCCTTATCCATGGGTGATATGTTCCATGACGCCCAGTGGATGCCTAAAACCACAAGTAGTGCCAAACCCGATATATTCTATGTTTTTTCCAATACATACATATCTATGTATGTATACCTATGTAAGTGTAAGTTTAATTTATAAATTAGGCACAGTAAGAGATTAACAACAATAACGAATATAAAAGGAACAATTTTAACAATATACTGTAATAAAAATTATGTAAATGTGGTCTCTGTCTCAAAATATCTTAATACACTGTACTCACCCTTCTTCTTCTTGTGATGGTGTGAGATGATTCAAAGCCTACGTGATGAGATGAAGAGAGGTGAATGATGTAGACATTGTGATGTACTATTAGCTACTATTGACCTTCTGATGATATGATACATCAGAAGGAGGATCATCTAGCCATGAAGATGTCGATGGTTGGATGTCAGGAGCAAATGATGTCAGTGGTTGGGGATCCAACAAAAGGATGATTCACATCCTGGGAGGGACAAAGGTGGACCACATGAGATTTCATCAGGCTACTCAGAATAGCGCACAAATTAAAACTTATGAATCGTTTATTTCTGGAATTTCCCATTTAACATTTTTGAACTGCTGTTGGCCACAGGTAACTCAAACCACAGAAAGAAAGCCATGGGTAAGAGGAATCTACTGTACTCCACTTTGCTAGACAGAATGAGCTCCCTCAGAATCTCTCTCGTCTTCTGGACACCAGATCAAAAGCTAACACTAAGTCTAAGTATAATCTAGTCAGGGAAGTGCTGTGCCTTCTAAGAGAAGAAATAAACTATACCATGAAGAATCTGTAGGACCTAGCCAAAATATACCTGGATGCATAAAGCAAAATTCACACAAGATCATTTTGTTTATGTAATAAAAGTCAAGTTTTAAATTCACCAAGTTAACTCTACTTTGTTCCTACTTTCCTGGAAAAGGAAAGCATTTCAACAATAGTTTTCCAAAGGGAATTGATGTAGAGAGACCTAACAGAAGAGATAATCATCAAGAAATATATAGGGAAATACCTTCCTAGAATGCTGGATCTTTTCTTTTCCCCCTCCCATGGAAGTCTTTTAGTTAGTGATTATTAATTAATTCAAGTTGGTTTTGAACTAGGCTCAAAGTGATGGCTTCCAGGACTGAATGATTATCAAACGAGCTGTTCTCTGGCATTCAGGGTTTATATGGAAAGTTGGTTTTAGTTAGGTAAGCTGCATAAAAAACACACATAATATGAATAAAAACTTTAGTTTTAAAGGCCACTCGATAAAAATTTATAATACCTAAAGTACTCATAAATTTTAGAGCCTTCTAAGTAGTTCCAGATTTATCGACATAAAAGGTACTCAGTCATGTTCATAGTTTTAGAGCTTCTCATATGCCATTATTGTTGACTACATGATGACTTTAATATTGTCTTGGCTTGGAGAAGATATCTGAAAGAGCATAACCATTTATAAATAATTGCATTCAATTTTACAGACATGAAAATGAATACTTTGGTGCTGTGAGTTCCAGTAAGTCTAGTATTATAAACCTTTCAGATCATCCATAGTAATCATATTTTAATTGTAATACAAATTGAATAGCTTTTATTCTAATAGGCAAAGCGCTAGATATTAATGAGCATCATATACGTATACTTGATGAGCTCACATTTTATGAACAAAATTAAGTCTTTGGTTAGTTCTTCCAATAACCTTTCTTTGTTGAAAGTTCAGGCAAGTTATAGAAATAGGGAAGAAACCAAAATTCATCATGAAAAGAAGAAGTCATGATTCATAACCCTACATGATGATCTTCTACTTAAAATGAATACGGAAAAAGCATTTTTATGAGCAATTTTTATAATTGGTGGATTCTCAAGGAATGGAGGAAGATGCTGACCAGCTGGACCCATATAGATAATACACACTCAAAAACACAAGGTAAAAATGAAAAGAAATGCATATCACCTTTTCCAGTAGATTAATACTGCCGTGAATCATTAAGGCTTTTTCCAAAGGTGAAAAGTATCAGAGATTTTACCTGTCGAGGTCTATGTTCATATTGAAATCATGATTAAGGTTGTTCTTTCCTTCTTCACCAAAGTTCCTGCTGTCCTAAACTTTCTTAAGAAAGCCTGTGAGATGCTTAATAGGTTTATGACTTTGAAATTCCCTGCCTGAACTGTCCTGGTATTGAATAACACCCAGGATGTTGGTTGGATGGTCGCCTCTTCTCAACGGATTAGTAGATTTTATCAACATCTGCAGAGACCAGTGCGCTTGCTACTTTGAACTTTATCACTTTCCACTGTGTCTTTGAAAATAATTTTGTTTTCCAAATTACTTCATAAAGTTTCAGAAACATTTACTACAATTGGTTTCCAACTAAATTTTTTAGAAAAGGAACTACAGTATGAAATGACAGCGGTATAATTAAATATCTTCTGCCTTTTTCTCCCAGACATCAAACAAAGCAAAATGGACAACAAGAATTACAAAACATCACCAACACTTGTACCAATCTAAAAATGCTATGTTTTGTGAAACTACATTCTTGATGAGAGTGTAAATTGATACACTTGCAGGGGAATTTGGCTACATCCATCAAAATTAAAAATATATACACCCTTTCAAATTAAACACCACTTCTGAGAATTTATCTTGCTATGATATGCATACATATGAAATCATGCATATACAAACATTCATTTTACGACATTTATAATAACAAAAAACAGGAAGCAATCCAAATGTTCATCAAAAGATTAAAAATTATGACAATCCACCCAAATTTTATAATGTGCTAGAAATCTTTAAGTGACAAAAACAAAGATGAGAACAATGTGCTTTCATATAGAAAAAGATGTTTACTTGAAGAAATATAGAAGGACACTTGAAGAATTAATTAAGGTCATTTCTTAGAGGATTGCAGATTGGTGGGGAGGAGAAGCCTGAGGAGACTACAGCAGTGGTTCTCAGTCCAATTTTCCAATTTCTCAATGGCAATTTTCCCCCAAGGGACATTTCACAATATCTGGAGACAATTTTATCACAAATGGAAAAGGAGTGCTAACGTTATCTAATGGGTAGAGACCAGAGATGCTGCAAAACATCCCACAACGCACAGGGTAACCAGCCCACAAAGGAGAAGCAACTACTTAGTTAAAAACAATAAATTGTGCCGAGGTTCAAAAATGCTCACTAGAGTAAGAATAAATATCTTTGCTTTTACCTTTGTGTATGATTTTATCTTCTTCTTCTTCTTCTTTTTTTTGGTGAGGAAGATTGGTCCTAAGCTAACATCTGTTGCCAGTCTTCCTCTTTTTGCTGAGGGAGATTAGCCCTGAGCTAACATCCATCCCCATCTTCCTCTATTTTATATGTGGGACGCTGCCACAGCATAGCTTGATAAGTGGTGCATAGGTCCGTGACTAGGATCCCAACCTATGAACCCCGGGCCACCGAAGTGGAGCAGATGCACTTAACCACTATGCCACTGGGCCTGCCCCTGATTTTATCTTTGAAAATTAAATTAAAAATGATGACATCCTAGTCTTTAACCTCCACACTTTCTTTCTAAGGAAATCTTATATTAATAAAACACATAGATGCAATAATTAAGTGGAAAATTGCATGTATTTGTCAATTTTGTTGAAGTTTATTTGTAAGATCATGTGCTATCGTATGTGGCAAATGTGGAATAGTAGGAGTCTCTCTTTGGACTTATTTAGGAAACCACCAAAAAAACAAATGCCAGTGCTATGGAAGTATCTCGTCAAAGAATTGTGAGCAACATGTGTTTTTTTCAAAGTGGGCCTCTGAAAGGTTCATGACTTCGTATATGAGATTGATTTTATCTTAGATAAAGTTTGGCTTCCTCACTTTTATTTTAAATCAGCATTAGAATCTAGGCTTAACCAAATTCTACATGTCCCTAATAGCAAGAATTTGGTGTTTGCTATACATAATTGTCTAGCATTTTGTCCCTTTAACAACACTTGGTCTTTTCTTGTGTAAAGTAAAATAGAAAGAATGCTCATATTCTTCAACAAAGAGCTCAATGCATCTCAGCATCTTCTCACAGCTGCCAAGGCTAAATATGTCACTGCCGTATCCTCACATAGAGTGTAGTATTTTGAACCAAATCTTTTGATACAGCTATAGGGACATTTAATACTGCACACAGAGCATTATTTTATAACGAAGCATTGTGGGAAATAGATGTTTTTCATTAGGGATGAGATGGAAGTTGGGCATGTTATATGTGTACTTCAAATGTATCCTGGTCTTGATAGAATTTGAACCCTCTTATACCTTGGTTCCGTATGCATAACATATGCATAACAACAGGTTTTTAGCCCTCCTTCATGGTCCACTCTAGGTTTGTCAAGGTCACAGGAAGGGATATCTTATTTGTATTCACAAATCAACACAAGCATTCATTTGCTAGTGACCTACTCAGAACCACCATCATCACTTCCATTGACCTTAATTTTGTTTAAGGACCTATTACTGCAGACACCAATGTTTTCAATCTTCAAAGCGATACATAAGTTTGGCAGTAACTTGGAAAGAAAGGAATGGCTTCCTCTCCTGTAGTTGTTGTTCTCAGTTCATGGTGTTGGGAGGAGTTTCAGGGTCCTAAAATATTTGACTTTAGAAAGAGAGCTCCTTTCCTCTTTCATGTACCACATGCCATTTTGTTTCCTGAATCACAAACGATTTCACCTTCCAAGAGTCACGTTTTACCTAAAACCAGTGCTCTCCGGTAGCATTTTATTCTCTGTACCAATCTAACTCATTATAACATACCTCTATTTTTCACTGCTGGTGAATTTTCTCTTGTAGGACCCACCATTTCCACTCATAACTCACTTTTTTTTTGTGCTCACAATCTATGCCTTCTTGTATAGGCCTGGGTTTCAATGGCAAAATGGGATTGTTTGTTTATTTGCTCATTTGAGTAGGAGTTGTTTGTTACTGTCTGTTTCTTGTGCCAATGACCAAGAACACAGCAAGTGCTCAATAAAGATTTTTTGAATAACTGGAATCTCTGTTTCTAGTCTAAGTGATGAAATACTTTCAACATTCAACTGCAGAAACAAAATGTCAAACATTCTTTAAAACAAATTAGCCATCTTGAGCAAACCATTTTGTCTTATTAGTTCCACTCACCACTTCAGATATGGTAATTCACTCAAGTTCTCTTTTCCCCTCAAGAAAGTGGTCACTCCATAGTTAGAGAGAACTAGCAATCATGGTGTGTCTATCAAGACAGTAGATATGACAGAACTTGATATGACTGAACTTAATAGGAAGGATGTCCAAGCATATTAAAAATCACCCAAATTTGTAGGATTTAGGGAGGAACTGAATCTAAGTTTGATTTATATCCATTAAGCATTTGTGCACTGTCTCAGTGTTATAATTCCATTAGTTGCCTCCTGCATCCTTCTCCATCAGGAAAGATCTTTGTAACTTCATAACTTGGAGAAGTAAAACTAAGTTAAGAAAGATGTCGCAAACCATTTAAAGGAATAGATTATAAAAAGGAACCTCACTGAGGCCGGCCCCATGACATACTGGTTAAGTTCAGCGTGTTCTGCTTTGGCAGCCCAGGTTCATGGATTTGTATCCTGGGCACAGACCTAGACCACTTATCAGCAGCCATGCTGTGGCGGCGACCCACAGACGAAATAGAGAAAGCTTGGCACATATAGCTCAGGGTGAATCTTCCTCAGCAAAAAAAAAAAAAAAAAAGGAACCTCACTGATAATGACATATAATCCATCTTCTATACTAAGCTTTCTTTCCTTTTCTTAATTTTCAATTATGAATGTAACAATTATACTACATATTAAATTATTTGCTTGTATTTCCGCTATATTTCTTCCTTCTAAATGTAGCAGCTTAATATAGTTTTTCTATTGTTGAGAAATATTTTTTTTGTGTATGCTTAATTGTAGTTGTAGGGACCTCAGGAAAATGTTCCATAGGTGATTGTTTCTTTTAAAGAACATGGTTTATTAAAATAACTGAGAATAGATTAATGCTAACTTTGTACTCTTTGTTTTATTTTTGACACATATCCTTACTCATATATTTTACTCTAATTATCCACTGATACAAAATAGTGATATTTGTGACATGTAAAATATTATCACTGATAATAAGAAAAAGTCTTTCCACAATGAAAGAATAGAAGAGTAAATGTATACTAATTATTTGAAAGTTGTCAGCAAGATTAAAATAATGACAATAATTATCATAATATAACTATACAGGCTTTCATTCTTAATCTGTTACGATTTAAAGTATAATGAGAGACTCATAAAAAAAATCCCACCTTAAGAGAGGAAATATTCATTCAAAAATCATTATTTAGCATTTATTATACATGAATCAGACACATGGTAGATTCTGGGTGTATAACAATGAATAACATACCCTTTCTGCCCTCAGGAAATTAACAGTCTATTACACAGCTATAAACAGATAAAAATATGAATATGAAAAGATTGGAAATAAATTTATTTTTAATTTGGTGGACTAGATATCCTGAAAAATTCTTCTATTAGAAGCATCTACAAATACAATGTCAGACATTCCAAATCTTCTTTTAAATGTATTACTGATGTTCTAAGAATGTGGGAACAAAACATTAAAAAAAATCTGGAAACAACACTCAGTATTCCCTTCAGCTGCCTTGAGAACATTTGCTGATGTAGGTAATGCCTGAGTGTTAGTAGCCACATGGAGGGAAGAGAAATGTGGACTTTCTGCACAAGTTGGAGAGTTGAAGTGGAAACCACCAGGTACACCTGGATCCCTCAAAGCAAAGATAGAAATTAAAAAAGAAATCCAAAACTTTACCTACTGGAAAAAGTGATGACAAAGAAATTATCTATCAAAGCCTTGGCTCTGGATGGGTAAAATATCCTTCTTTCAGAATGTTTTAACCATAGCCCTTTCCTCATGCAAGAGCGAAATTCAGACTTACACTACCTGAATAACACATGAAAATCCAATCTCAGAAATTAAGTGGTCTCTGGTTTGTAATATCCCAAATTCTCTCTGAATGGAGACATCCATGAACGAAGATTTACAGCATTCTCAAGAATAAAGCCAGCCGAGAGATAACAAACACAAAGATAAAAAAACACAAAAAAGCATGTTTGCATAAATGTGAATCAGCAGTAACAACTAACGGGATGATTATTCTCCCAAGAACTTTTTAGTATCAATTTTAAAAGAAGTATGTATAAAATATCATTTTAAATAGAGAATGAAAAATATCAGCAAATAGTAGGATATTATCCAAACAAACAAGGCATATATGAGAAAAGACCTGATAAAACTTATGGAAATAAGAAATAAATACCTAAAATTTAAAAATTACTGGATAGATTACCCAACAAATTATGCACAGCTAAAGGTAATTAGTGAGCTGAAAGATAGATCTGAAGAAATTGTCTAGGATTCACCACAGAGAGACAAAGAGATGGAGAAAAAACGTAAGAGTCAATACAGACCAAATGTAACAGTCTCACACACACATAATTGAAATTTTAAAACCAGAGAGTGGAGAGAATGGAGAAATAAAATATTCAAAGATTTAATGTTGGAGGTACTTTAAAAAGAGATAAATGACATAAATACCCAGATTTATGAAGCACAGAAACATGAAAAAAAAAAGATATTTACCCATACACATATTATAGTGGAACCACAGAACACAAAAGACAAAGATATGATCTAAAATTCAGCCAAAGAGAAGAGATGTTTACAAAAGAAAGATCATTATCAAGTACCAGTTTTCCTAAGGGCACTGATGCAATCCAGAAGATAACAGAGGAATATTTTCAAAAGCATAAGATAAAAATATTATCAAACTAAAGTCGTATTCTCTTCTAACTATGTGCTAAAGTAAATATTCAAGAATGAAAAAGAAATAACGTATTAGAAATATTGCAGGAACTTCTAATCAACATTAAAGGAACTGATCAAGGATGTAAATCAAAAAGAAATAAAATGAATGCAAAATGAAACTATGAGATGAAAGAGGGATGGGTGACAAAGAAATTAGTAAAAAATTAAATAAACACAGATAAATAGAACAAATATAAACACGACACTAATGCCTATCTCTTGTGAAAACTAAAAATTAGACTAAAATTTTGAAACGAATAATATACGAGATCTGAAGAAGGTATTTAGAGTTACAGTACTTTGAGATCCTTTTATTGATCTAAAGGAAGATTGAGATATTAATATTATGCTTTGTTAGTTGTGTGACCAATAATAAGTGATAAGATTTTTATCTTAAAAATCAGAAATAGAGCTTATAACTTCCAACAGAGAGGTTGGAAATTCTCTGTTTTGATTAGAACAGAGAAAATGGAATAATTTTGTTAAATTACAAAAGAAAACAGGAAAAATTATAATTAGGGCAAATCAAATAAAAGCACAAAATCCAAATATATAAGCAATTATCATAAATTTAAATTCAGTCATCCATGGTAAGCAAAATTTTTGTAAAGGAGCAGATAGTAAATATTTTAGGCTTTGCTGGCTATATGATCTGTGTCATGATTATTCAGCTATGTCATTGTGACATGAAATCAGCAATAGATAATACATCAATGAGTGGGTGTGGCTCTGTTCCAATATAACTTTAGTTACCAAAACAGACAGCTTGCTTTATTTGGCTTAAAGGTCATTGTTTGCCAATCTCTGCTCTAAACTCAAAAGTTAAAAGAAAGATATTACAGAATTAGTCTTTTTTCTTTAAATTCCAGTTATATGCTATTCCCTAAAGAGAAATCAAAAACATATGGCAAAGGAAATTTTAAAACAAAAGAATAGAAAATGGTATGTCAAGCAAATGCTTTTAAAATAAAGAAGTTGCTATGTTAATGTCAAAAAAGGAGACTTTAAGGAAAATAATATTTAAAAACAGAGAATAGGATAAAAGGCTAGACTAGAATGCTATATAATTTTAAATATGTACACAGCTAATAGCATAGTCTCAAATGTATGGATGTGTATGTGTACATAAACAATAGAAATTGACCATCATAATGGAAGATTTTAATATGTTTTTGTCAGTAACTGACTGATGAGGCAGACATAAATCCATAAGGATATAGAAGATTTGAACAACACAACGACATTAACTAAAGGACATATGTGTATCCTGCAGCCACCAATTAAAAAATTAATATCTTCTCAAGCACATGTGGAATATATTTGAAAACTGTCACATACTATGCCATAAAACAACTTCAACAAATTGCAAATCTTAGTATCTTAAAGTTAAATTAGATACAATAGACGTAATATGATAAATTGGAAAACAATAAACAAAAATATTAAAACAAAACAAAGCATATATTTGGAAATAATAAAACACACTTCTGAATAACACAAGCAAGTACTCAAAATGAAAGTCTAAAGATATTTCATATTTATCAAGGAAATGCAATATACCAAAATATGTGGAATATGAGTGAGTGGTAATAAGGAGAGACATTTACAGCAACAAACACCTATGTTAGAAAATAAGAAAGGCTGAAATTAACAAATTATTTGAGTTTTTTTTTTTGACATTGATTTTTTTTTTTGTGAGGAAGATCAGCCCTGAGCTAACATCCGTGCTAATCCTCCTCTTTTTTTTTGCTGAGGAAGACCGGCTCTGAGCTAACATCCATTGCCTAATCCTCCTCCTTTATTCCCCCAAAGCCCCCCAGTAGATAGTTGTATGTCATAGTTGTACATCCTTCTAGTTGCTGTATGTGGGACACGGCCTCAGCATGGCCGGAGAAGCGGTGCGTCAGTGCGCACCCAGGATCCGAACCCGGGCCGCCAGTAGCGGAGCGCGCGCACTTAACCGCTAAGCCACGGGGCTGGCCCACAAATTATTTGGTTTTAAATTAGAATAAAACTCAAGAAAACTGAGAGAAGAAAACATCAATATAGGAGCAGAAAAAACTATTGTGTACATTAGAGTAGGGCAATGAAGAGGCTCAACAAAGCCAGAAATTGGTTCTTTGAAGACTGTTTGGTCCTACCCTGAAATTAGTTTCTAAGACAATAGGTAAATGTGCTACATTTTTATCAGCAAATGTGATCCCAGGGAATAGGAGTTAGGGACAACGGGATTGAAGGAGTCAAAGAGAAGACACAGGTGAGGCTGTGCTTTTGAATTGGCTACAGAGCAGAGTAATTGGTTGTTGATCCCACAGACCACTTCTCTGAACATTATAAACTGCATCTCAGGGTAATACTTCCTGAGAGGGAGGCAGAAAGGGAGATGTAAATACCTACTGGCTCCTAGAGTCATGAGTTTAAGGTTAGCCTCTTTATCTTCCCCTATCAGCTATGTATTCATGGGGCCCAAATGTTGTCCCATCAAGTCCCACAGCTGGGTACAAAGGTAACTTAGAGCAAGAGGCAGGAGGTGAGACACCAAAGCGCCGTAAGGATGAACCTTCTTGAAGCTGGTAAACTCTCTTGTAGAGCTCTCACTGCAGCAGCTGGAAAAAGTAGCCCAAGGATCCAGAGACATTTGAGGCCGAGAGCATCTGAGATGGTGTACAAGGATTATCTGACATAATGAAAAAAAGACCTTAACTCTAACAAGTCTTATTCAATAAAATGAAGATAAAAGCAAAAGTAAACAATATCAAAGAATAACACTATGAAAATAAATTTGAAAAGTAGACGCAATGCCTAATTTCTTAGAAAAATATAACTTATTGCTCAAAAGGAATTAGAAATCCTGAATAAACTGGTAACCATGAGAAGAAATTACATCCACAGTTTAAAATCTACCTCCCCAAATTGGCTTTAACAAACAGTAAGGGAAAAGATAATTCCAGTTTTCTACAAACTTTTCCAGAGAAGAAAGAAAAATTAAATACAATATTCTTAAGCCAATCCAGCAACAACAACAAAAAATACACACACATATCTATGTATTTATATCTATATCTATCTATCTAATCTCTCTATATAGTCAAGTTTGGTTTAATTCAGGAATACAAGAATATATTACCATTATAATCTATTAATTCGCTTTACCACATTTTTAAGTTAATATATAAGATTGTATGGTTGTCTCAATAGATACAAGAAAAAACACTGAATAAAATTCAACACCTAGGCTTCAGCTTCTGATTATGACATTGCAACTTATTTAAAATTAATGCATTTACCTAGAATAACTAGAAGAGTCAGAGAGCCTCTGAGACTCCCAGTCTTCAAAGATGACTATCACACAGAGAAGGGAAGCTTTTGAAGGGAGCCAAGTATTTTGAACATCTCATCTCCCCCCAACTGCTGTGAGGTATTTACTGAGACTTAAGGGGCCTAGAGTAAAAGGCAGAGAAGCTGGCATAGATTTCAGAAATCTCACAGTTTGAGGGATTTAGAACTGCCAAGACAACTAGGACTTGAAGACCAAAGACCTTTCAAAGAAGGGAGGTCAGAGAATTGACACTGACTGTCTGTGCTGGTTTTCTCAAAGAAACATCTACTTATTCCTAAGTTGCAGAAAGATCTGAGAAGAAAGTGGCTGAAAAACACAACAAAACTTTTAACAAGCTTATAGTTTTGGGGAAACAAAATTGAAGCTCAGGACCCTACATGTGAGGGGGCACCTATGAACACTCAGGCGTTCAGTTGAGGCCCCAGGCAGGCAACAACATTGTAGAAGTGAGGGTGAATGAGAGGCCGACTTATCCTTACAAAATCTGAGACCCAAATGAAGATAGTTCATTGCATAGTTAAATTGAAGTGAATTGTCTTTACAAGAGTTGTCCAACTCTGGCTTTCTCTCCTGAGAAAAATAAAACGATTTAGAACCTTTACAATTTTTCCTGTACAATGTCTGGGATATGATAAAAATTACCAAGCACACACAGAAAAAGACCAGGCCAAAACCAGACAACTGAAACAGATTCACATGTGATTCAGATGTTCAAGTTATCAACAATGAATTTCAAAAATAACTATGATTAAAAACATAAATAATAAAGTTAAGAATTCCACCAGGGAACTGGAGGCTATTTAGAAAAATCAAATTCAAATTCTAAAAATGAAAATTACCAAAAAAATGAATTAAAAACTCAACAGATGGGTTTAACAGCAAAATTGATACTACAAAGAGAGAGAGTTAGTGAACTTGAAGACAGAGCAGTAGAAAATACCCAAACAGAAGCATGGGGAAAAAAAAAATAATGGCAAAAATGAAAAAGAGAGTTTATAATGCAGAAGGAAATGGGTGAAAATTTCTAACATACACAGGACGTAGTGTAGTGTAGTTCCAGAATGGAGTAGAATTGGAGTTCCAGAAGATGAAAAGGAAGAGGGGATGGGGCAAAAACAATATTTGATAGATAATTTTTTAAAATAGTCCAAAACTTATGAATGATGTAAAATTATTGATTCAAAATATTTAAGAACCCAAGCAGGAAAAATAAAAAGAAATGAGTTATAACTAGGCAGATGAAAATAAATTGCTAGGTATATCATATTAAAATTGTTGAAACTAAAAGACAGATAAGAAATCTTAAATGCAGTCAGAGAAAAAACTTGATCTTCAAATAAACAACAGAAGACTAATAGCTAATATCTCAACATAAACAATGGAAAGCAGAGACCACAAAATAGCTTCCAAGTGTTGAAGGGAAACATACACATACACATACACCCTTGCTAATCTAGATGTCTATACCGAACAAATTTATTCTTCAAAACTAAAGGCAAAATGTAGACATTTCCAGAAACAATGAGATAATTTAATGTATCAGCCCGACAATAAAAGCAATACCAAAGAGAATTTAGTCCCTTTAGCGGAAAGAGACCTATACAGATACATAGAAATGTGGGAAAAAATGAAGACCAATAGAAAGAATAAATATGTGAATAAATTTAAATAAATATTGGCAATAAAAACAAAATAATAATATCTTATGCGATTAAATTATAGGTAGAATTAAATGCATGACAAAAATAACATCAAAGGAAGACGAGTGAAAAAGATGGACAGCCTTCTAAGGTCTAACGTTATCTGGGAAAAGGTAAATGTATTACACTAAGTCAAAAAAATGTATTATACTAAGTCAAAAATATTATACTAAGTCAAAAAGTCTAGGTTAATAGCTAAAGGAAGACTAAAAAATATAAATCCAATAAGCTAAGAGAAGGGACAATTGTGATAACTGAAAATAAGTGATTATTCCAAATGAAGCTTCGAAAGGAAGAGAAAAAGAAGGCTAGAACAGATGGGAGAAATAGAGAACAAATAGTGAGATGGTAAATATAAGCCAATATGTTCATAATTATAATGAATGTAGGCAGCGTAAATATTCCAATTAAAACACAAAGTTTTTTCACGCTTAATTAAAAAAAAAAACTCTCAGCTCTATGCTGCTTCCAAGAGACACCCCTTAATATAAGGACACAGAAATCTTGTATGTAAAAGGGTAGAAAAAGATAGACCACGCAAACACAAAGAAAAATAAATGTGATTTTGCTCTAACATAATATAATAAAAATATAATATAAATAATATAAGAACAAGTTGATTTTAAGTCAAACAATGTTTCCAAAAATTAAATTTGTATGTTTCATTTAATATAGCCTTAAAACATATAAAGGAAAAAAATGACAGAACTAAAATGAAAAATTAGCAAAAATACAACATAGCGCCTTATTTTAATACATATCTCCCTGTAACTGATGAGACAAGCAGAAAGAACAATCAGTAAGGGTATCAGGATATGTGCAGCACAATTGATTAACTTGATCTAACTGAAGTGTCTAAAACACTACACCCAACACTATAGGAATATCCATTTTTTCCAAGTGTACATGGAATATTTACCAGAATTGTCCATAAAAATACGTGAACAAATTTTTAGACTTAAATTATTTAGAATAATTCCCTAGCCCCAGGCGAATTAAGCTAGAAATCACTTCTAGAAGAGATAACTAAAACTTCTCAAGTATTTATCAGTTAAGCAGTATATTTCCAAACTTCTACATAACGCATCTCAAAAAGTAAAGCACGATAGAAGGTGGAAAATATTTTTATTAAAAGATAATGAAAATGCAACATATCACAATTTGTGGTATGCAGTCAAAGCTATGTTGAAAGGGAAATTTAGAGTCTTAAATCCTTATTCTAGACAAGTGCACTTGACTAATTACTGTCCAAAAGACAGTGGTAGCATTGAGTCAAAAAAAACAATTAATTCTGCCCATGGGGTGCAGTTGGGAAACATTTTGTGGAGAAAGCGTTCTTTGTCAAAGTTGCATTGTCTGGTGTGACCAGCATAGGACAAGTGGAAAAAGTCATAGGAAATGAGTCTGGAAATGTAAAGTGAGGTAGTTTGAGTGTTCTAAAGAGTTTGGAACTTTTCCTATTGACCAGGGATTCAATGGGAATTATTAGAGGCATTAAAAGAAAGTAGTATTTAAAGAAAAAAAGTGATATGAACAATCTAAAATAAACATAATTCTGACTACAAAGTTAAGAACGGATTAAAGGAACAAACATTAGAATATTCTTAAAATAATGTAGTCAGAAATAATGAGGAAGGAAATTAATTTAGTGGTTATTGGAATGCAGAACAGAACATAGATTCAGGAAATATTTCCTGGATTGAATAGACAGTACTTGATGATTTATTGGATCCCGGGTGAAGGAGTAGATAGGGAAAAGCAGAAGCAATTTTCTATCTAATTTACTAGATGAATATTGATTCCATTAGCATAAAAGAGAATAAAAAGAGTAGAGACTTTGAGAAAGAAGATAATGGACCCTGTTTTAGTGCATGAGGGTACCTGTGATGGAATCAGTTGGAAGCAGCTAATAAAGAGTTTAAAGTATTGGTCCAAAACCTGAAAGAGAAGGTTGTGATACACGTGTGGTACTGCCGGTTGAGGTGAGAGGAGTAGATGAGCATGCCCAGAGAAAATGCAAATTGAAAAAAAAGAGTAGGACCAGGAGAGAATTGCATTGCACATTGAAATTTAAGGTGCAGGCAGAGTAAGAGGACATAGAACAGACACCACAGAGAAATGTCGTAGAAGAAATCCAGGGAAATATGGGGTTATGTACCAGCAGAATTTTAAAAAGGAAGGTTGTTCTATCAATGCAAGAAAACCATTGTCGTTTCCTCCACACTCTCTCCTTCACTACTAAACAAATGTAACACTCAGCAACCACGAATGTTTCCGTCTTTTATTTATTTATTTTCACAGAATAAGATTTTGGAACACAGACATCAATTATGTGAAACACTCATCGATAATTCTATAACTAGGACAGACTGGTATTTAAATAAAACACCTAATACAGCTGTTAATACAGCTAATTAGTGTAGAAAAGTTGTCAAGAATATAAATTGAAAATAATCAGTTGATGATAGTATTAGTCAACATTAGTCAATCTGTTACCATCAATGCCAAGTCACCAAGCATGTAAAATCATGCTCTCTTTATCACACATTTGTATCTCTGGTTCAGACATTATCCTTAAACATGGAGGCATAGACGAGCTTAAAACCTGAATGTGTCAATTGAATCTAAAAGTTCCAAGCGTAAATCATTTCTCTTCTCTTTTGGATTTTCTCTGATAGGGAAGATTTACCTACTGGAATATTGTCAAAATCATTTCCATGGCAACTAGCTATAATGACACCTACCTAGAAATATTACGCCATATGCTTGTATAGAAATTATACATATGGAGAGAATAATAATAAAAATATTCTTAATTCGTTTACATACTAATTTGCCCTAGAGAACAAATAAAGCTTAAATGAAAATGTTTGCAAATTTCCTTTACTAGAAATGTTCTGGAAAAATCTTTGTTTATCACTCTCTCCCCTCCACTGATAAAAAAGGACTCTTTAAGGAGCAGTAGTTCAGACACAAAGAAATAATTAAAAATTAGAGTATATTTGAAGGCTTGACAATATCTCTTTGTGGCAAACAATTTGATCTCCTGGCATTGGGCGGTTCAGTAACAAACAATTAAAATGCTGATTGTAATATAAAATTGGCTTATTAAAAATCCTCTTCAGGGATTTATTTTGCCCCTCAGGATTTGAAGTGAACTTTCCGCTCTTCATTGTTATTCAGACTACCAGGCTTAGGGGAATAATCAGTTCGTTAGCTGGGCTTAGGAAATGACCCTCATGTCACCTTTTTTGTTTGGTTTTGCAAAGGTCACCATGCAAATGTGCATGCTTTGCACCAAGATAAGCTCAGAGAAATGGCCTGAAATTTGACATGTCTTGTGGCTCTGTGACAAGTTCTGACTCTTCTTTCCCAAAAAGGCTCTGAATCAAGAGAGAGAGAGCTGTCCCTCAGTATCCCTGGAATATTGGTTCCAGGACTCCGGCAGATGCAAAAATAGGCAGATGCTCAAGTCCCTTATATAAAATGGGATGGTATTCGCATATAACCCACACGCATCCTCCTGTATGCTTTACATCATCTCTAGATTACTTATAATACCTAATACAATGTAAATGCTAGGTAAATAGTTGTTATGCTGTATTGTTTAGGGAATAAAGATGAGGAAAAAAGTCTGTAAGTGTTCAGTACAGATGCAGCTAACCCAGGCCTTTCCAACCGCGGCTGGTTGAATCCGCAGAGGCAGAACCCGAGGATACACAAGACCGTCTGTACATACTTTGAGGGTACAGTGAGTGAGTCAGGCTGCACCTAAGAAACAAACACAGCTGGAAATAACAGGTCTTTCGTCTGTATTAATAACAAGACTTTGTAAATCACAATTGAATACAAGAAAATATCATTAAAGTAGCACTCTCTGCAGTTTTTTCACAAGTATTCAAAACATGACCCATTTATCTAAACCCACAGGACAAATTTTACTGAAGTAATCTCTCTGTCATCAGAAAATATAACCTAATATAGTCTTCTCAGCTGATGAGTGCAGATGAGGAGATGAAACAGTGAAATGAAAATAGGAGCTTCATGCTTTTCCTGGACTAGTGTTATCACTGTTTTGATCTATAATGGCAAGTAAAATAAAGTTATTGTAGCTATTTAGAAAATTCAAGCCCTTAAACCTCAAATCACTACTTTTCTGCACAAGTACCTGTGAAGAGTAAAAATGTACCCTTTTGTCTCCATTATCAGTATCAATTCCTCAATGTGTCTTTTAATTTCACCATACCAAACTAAAGTAATTTTCTTGATCGTTAACAACAGCAACAACGAACTAATAATAATACATTTATATCAGAATTGATCAAAGGGGTTCAGAAGCAGCTGAAGACATGAAACAAATGGATTCAAAGCAAAAAGATGAATGATTGGAACAATTTTTCTTAAATGATTTACTATTTCCAGGCCTTTTTTTTTTTTTTAACTCCTAAAACATCTGGAAAACAAAATAGGAAAAGGAGAGAAGGAGAGTGTGAGATTGAGATTTCTTTTAATTATTAGGACAATTTCAGACATTCAAAATGTGATAAAGAATATTATCACAATACCCATGTATCAATCCTCAATCCAGCTTGAGAAATACAACTTTGTAGTAATTGAAGTGCCTCTGTCCTAATCCCATCCTCTTCTCCATGGCCTCCCATCCTAAATCAACCACTATGCTGAATTTTGCATATTTTTTCCATTGGTGGATTTTTATAGCTCATCCTACTCTGTTTAATTATAGTAATCATGAACATTCTAAACTAGTAATAACAATAACCATCTATATTTCTGTTTTTCTAGGTCAAATATTTCTCTACCAAATTGACTAGACCATTTATGTGTTTAAATTCATAGTATTATGTAAATAAACCTAAGATTAGATAAAGGATAATTTCCCACTTATGCAGTTCTATGTGTTTGCCGATTGTCGTAATATGAGACTTTGAGTTGGTAGTTTTCAGCGGGATTATGGTGATCGATTGAAAGACTAACAGATACAAGCCAATGGCACAAGCACTTTTTTTTTTTTTCTGAGGAAGATTGGCCCTGAGCTAACATCTGTGCCCATCCTCCTCTACTCTATATGTGGGACACCTGCCGCAGCATGACTTGATAACCAGTGTGTAGGTCCGTGCCTGGGATCTGAACCCGGGAACCCAGGGCCCCTGAAGCAGAGCACAAGAACTTAACCACTAAGCCACCGGGCTGGCCCCTACATAAGTACTTTTAATGTAAGGAAAGTAGACAAGCATTTAACTCTGAAAATTGACTATAAAGATAGAGCCGTAGTCTCTCTGTTAGCAGGACACGCACCCTTGGTTGTCAAGCCCACAGAGCACCCAGGACACATCCGGACCTGGGGAAGCCTCTTCAGGTCCACTTGACCCTTCTGTCTGCTCTTTCTGACACCCTCCTGACCGGTTTTGAGGCTCCCTTTGCATTTTGTTCTGGGACAAGGAACTGGTAATGGCTCCTCAATGCTTGCCAACAGAGTGAGTGAGTGCGGGGTCAATTTCTCAGGGTCAGTTACCAAGCATACACTCCTCTATTGTTGTCCTGCCTGATATGTATTTCTGCTAGGCCAAAAATTATAATGTGTTACATGTTTTAGTAATTATATGTCTTGACAGCTTAGGCTCTATGCAGGTAAAAGAGAAGACTATGTCTTAGAGGGTGAATAATGCAAAAGCTGTTAACCTCTCTAATAGATTTTATTATGAATTGCTAACATTAAATGACACATTGCAATGTCTATTTTAGCAAAAATAATTCATCCTTTTTGCTATTCCATTTTTAAAAGCTTATTGTGTTTTGAACGAATGTCAGGTATTTTGCTTTATGATTGGATAGATAAGATGCTTTTTCCTAGTTTTTTTTAAAAAGAATAAATTCAAATATACCAATCTAAAATAAACCCCAATGACTTGTACAAAGAAAAATGAATCACCATGTTTACCCAATAAAAATATTCACTATGTAAAGATAACTGAGCATTTATTTTATTAGGAAAATCTAGAACTTTCTAATTTTCTGCTCTTAATCAGACATCACCACTATCACCTCCTTGTTGGACTAAAGAAGATGAGCATGAAAGGGCATGTGAGCAGAGCAGATGGCAAGATGAATTGGTCATTAGACGTATTAGTTAGAGTAAGTTAGGTTATGATGCTTAACTAAAAGCCCACGAATCTCCGTGTCTTAAAGCATAAAAAATTTATTTCCCTGAGGAGTGTGCTTCAGGTCTGGGCAATCATCCAGGATGCCTGACCTGCATGTGACAGCTCACTCTGTACCTCCATACCAAACCGTGAGTTCACTATCACTGCAGCAGGGCGAGAGAGAAGTGGAGAGTCAGGTACCAGCTTATAAATGCATCCACTCAGAAGTAATACCTCTTAGTTCTGCTCACATATCTTTGGCCAAAGCAAGTCACATGGCCACTTGTAAATTTGAGAGGGTAAGTGCGATCCTGATTCATGCCTGGAAGGAGGTAGACTGGAAATAATGGGAGCAGTACTAGTGTCTGTAACACCAGACATCGGCACCCCGGCTATCTAAAGCAGGATTAGAGCTCAACCAAACAGAGGGATGGAACAGAGCCAAGCACCACGTAGCAGCTCATACTCGATTTTGAAGATCAAATTGAAATGTCCCTACTGGTGATGTCTTTCTGGCCCACCTAGGAAGATTTAGTTCTCTGTCCCTACAGCATATTGTTAAAATAACACTTACTGTGTTGTGCTAATCTATTGCTTTCCTCCTTATGCCTTTGTGACTAGAGAAAATGCCTTCTGAACTTTAGTGCATAAGACAATATCTGACATAGAGAAGCTGATAAAATGATGAAAGAGGAAGAGGAAGATGAGCTGGAGGAAGAGAGGAAGGGAGGAAGGATATAAGAAAGGAGGCATATGCTTAAGACAGCCCCTCTCTGCAACGATAAAATTTCCATAGGCATGCTGCTATGTCTTAGGAGCTCCTCCACACAGGAATTTCAAAGCACTCCAAGTCATGTTAGAGTAATGGCAGAGGCTGCTGATTGGGTACCAGTATCCATTCTCCTCTTCTTCCTTTAGTAACAGAAATTCTAATTTCAGAAGGGCTAATGCTAAAGGCTATATTTCCTAGTCCCCCTTGCAGCTAGGTGTGGTCATACAATTAAGTTAAGTTCTTGTTGATGGGACAGGAGAGGAAGTGATATGGCAACTTCGGGGTCATACCTTTAAAATAAAATTTTCTGCCCTCCATGGCCCTCTCTCCTTCTTGCTGAAAATTTGCTAGAGAAGCCAGTTAAACTGCAAAATGGAAGTTGTACATTAAAGATGGCAGAACAAGGGAGCAAGATCCCCAAAATTGCAGCTACAAAATCTGCCACACACTGCTTAAGTTTGGACTATTACTGAGAGAGAAATTCATTTCTATCTTATATACGGTTGTTATTTGGTCTTTACTTTAGCAGTCAACTAACCCTGCATCCTTCCAATACAGAGTTTAACATAAGTTTAAAACACACACACACACACACACACACACACACACACACAATCTTTTTTATTTTAGCACTAAGATGTCAACAATGCAATAGAAATACAGTCATAGGCAAGTTTAGGTGCAACTACTATAATTATAGATAAATTTCAGAAAGTGCAATAGAACAGAGAAATCAGTATCGATTTCATCTTATTACCACAAAAACTAGAAATCTAGAAAGGTTTGTTAATTAAATCTGAGCCTCAAGAGATAAGCATTATAAAACCTTTGTGAAACACGTCTAAAATTGGAGTTATCTGATTAAAGGTATTTGTAAAGAATTCCAAATAAAAATCAATAAAATCTTGTGGTTTTGTTGCGATCATCGTCTCTTCTGTGAGGCTGAATCACTGCTGTGGGCTCATTCCTGTCACTGACGTGGCCACGCACACCGTTAAGATGCATCATATTGTTTGCAATTTTGTTCTTCCAGTAGCAGCTGTATGATTTCATTGAGGGCTTTGCCACATTAATAGGCCCACATGTGTCAAAATTTGTATGAAATAAGCAGTCATCAGCAATTATGATTTGCCAGGAAAAGATTCTTTAAATCCTCCTCAAAGCCAGTGACAGATGTATGTTTCCTGATTTTTAGGATCTAATTTACTCAACTGCTGGGCGGCAACATAAGGAAAACATATTGCATATCCTGAAAATCAGTTCGTCTAGGCAAACTAAAGAGAAGGCTTACCGAGAGAATAAATACAACAAATAAATCCCATGTTCTTATTCGACAAGTGTGAAAATGATAAACCTCTGTTGCTTTCTCAAGGCTGATAAAAGGAAAATATACATATGTATATACATATATATATAATGCACCTAAATGTTTGAGTTCTTTTTTCAATAAATAGAAAGACCCCCAGAGGACAGCCTTTAAAACCTAAATCATAAAGTGTATCTGCCTTGCAATATCACCTACAAAATATTCCATATTTATCATAGCGAACATGTCCAAGCTGTATTCATTTCAGATAAACACGACCTCAGGGAGAGAAATGGCTTTCAAAGGCTAAGACCTAAATCTGTTACTTTTCGTCAGCAGAATTGAGACTGTCTTTGGGGACTCCTAGTAGTATTTGTTTGCTTTCATGGTTAAGGAAGTCCAAGTAATCCTTTCTGATTATGTGTCAGCAGTGAAAGTAGCATAATCAGATAGTACGGTTAAGAAATTTTTTGTACAGCATTGTTGCTAGTGTCATAGAGTTGATTCTGACTCTTAGTGACACTGCGGACAGCGGAGTGGAACTGCCCGGTCTTTTTGCGCCATCCTTTCACCTTCCTGCGCTCTATCAGAAAATGCTTTGCAGCTATTCACAGGGTTTTCACGGCTAATTTTTTCAGAAGTTGGTGGCCAGTCCTTCTTCTAGTCTGTCTAGTCTGGAGGCTCTGCTGAAGCCTGTCCACCATGGTGACCCTGCTGGTATTTGAAATCCTGGTGGCACAGCTTTCAGCATCACAGCAACACACAGTCACCACGGTATGACAACCTATAGACGGGTGGGGTGGTTCTCTGATCAGGAAACAAACCCAGGCCACAGTGGTGAGGGCTTCGAATCTTAACCACTAGACCAGATGGTTTTTACAGGGGAAGAAGGTTAAATAAAAAAGAAAAGAAGATTCTCAAGTTTTCGAGCAGAACCTCAGTGGGCTAGTTAACACAGCGTGTTGTTGGTGCTGATTCTGCATAACTTCCTCAGTTGGCAAAATCTTAATTTTTCAATTCCCCTATTATATTCTCTGGAAAGTGAAGATAATATAGAGAACATGAATATTCCCCACTGCATTAATGAGAGGATTTCACAATAATAATAATTTTTAGGTTTTCTTTAAATGTAAAGATTTTAAAAAGTTGAGATAAAAAGAAATAATTTTCTGGTGTCTATTGTTACTTATTGGCATGGATTTTACTTGGAAGCAGTTTGCATGGCAAATTTCAATTAGGGGATATTTTAAACAAAGCTTGTCTGATGACCAACATACTTTGACCCCCAATCTTTAACTTGTCTAATAAACATAACAGAAAACTGCTCAAATAAAGCATATTCTGACACAGCAAATTATATTTACCCTGGAGGTGGGAAAAGGAGGTAAAACGCGTTTAGAGTGGCAAAAATAGCTTCTTTCTCTTGTCTACTGATGGTAAACCAGTGAGCGAGCACATCATAGGGCTAAAGAAGGGCAGAGCAAGACTCTAGCAGGATCTCAGCCTGGTCTATACGGAAAGAGGAAGGAATTTAGTCCTACTTCACAGCTATGGTAGGGGTGGCAATGATTCACGGATATTCAGCGTAGTAGTCAGAATAATGGCCCCTCAAAGACTTCCACATCTTAATCCTTAGAACCTCTCAATATGTTAACTTCCATGACAACAGAGACTTTGTAGACGCGATTAAGGATCTTGAGATGGGGAGATTATCTTGGATTATCTGGTTGGGTCCAGTGAAATCACAGGGTCCTTAAAAGAGAGAGATTAGAGTGTCAGAATTAGAGAGAGGTGATCTGATGACGGAAGCAGCACTTTGACAATGGGAGATGGGACCATGAGCCAAGGAGTGCAGGCTGCTTCTAAAACTTAGAAAAGGCAAGGAAACAATTTGTCCCCTGGAGCTTCCGGAAGAAAAACAGCTCTGTGGACACCTTGATTTTAGCCTGTAACACCCACTTAAGACTTTTGACATCAAGAACTGTAACATAATAAATTTGTATTATTTCCTCTACTGTTTGTGGTAGTTTGTTATAACAGCAATAAGAAACTAATACAACATATAAGAAAAGAGAGGGAAGACCTCATTTGCTTTTTTCTTAAGAAGGACATGTGTTTTTATTCTCCTAGGGGCCAAGAGTCATATAAACCTTGTGTGTTTTGTAGGCAATGCCTGGTTCTCTCCTACTGCCTTAGTGTAGGCTGCTACCCCTACATAGCTGACTCACTACAGGAGGCTCAGAGTCCGATGCCTGTCTAATCTCCTCCAGCCTCCACTGCTGCATTCAGAGATGCAGACCTGATCCTACTTCTCTCTTTCAAATCCTTTGATATCTCCCCCATAGCATTCAGGATGGAATGCACATCACTCAGCTTAATACATAAGATACCTCCTGAAAATCCTCTCTAGCTTCTTCCACTCTGCTCTTCAGCTCTCAACACACACACCTGCACACATACCTCTCTCTCGCTTTCTCTCTCACCCTGTGTGTGTGTATTAACTCTGATGTAGAATATAGAATTAATTACTTGTAGAGTTACTTCTCTTTTTTGGATTTATTTTGTTACTTAGCATACCTCTAATCCTTCAAAACTGAGGTAAGAGTCATTTAGTCAAAGAAGATTCTTTCCTTGATGCTTCTTTTGACTATTATAATGTAAATCACCATTTTTTCCTCCTTTACAACATTATTATAAGACACCAATTGGGGTTGCAACAATACATAATGTGTTCTTTCCCACTAGATAATTAACTCTTTGACAGCCATGATCGAGTCTTTTTCCGTTTTGTGTTGGGCTCCCACAATAGCGCTAATATTTTAGGGTGTCAATAAATGTTGAACAAATGAATGAACGTGGTCATGATGATGGGCATGATGTGGCTCTGTGAGAGTAGTAATTATTCTAGAGAGTTTTTTTTATTACTTGCAAGAAAGCACCACAAAACTCTTAGGAAAAGCCCACTAACATATATAAATGATCAAATTTTTCACTGCAAATGTAAATGATTAGAAAATACGGAGCGACAAATGGTCAGAACAGATTGATGCTAATCTGGGAAACAATTCTGGAAGAGGTTAGTTGTCAGGGAATGATTAAAAAAAATTCATTGGAACTAGTTTTATACAAAAAAGAGAAAGGATATTGGGGAGTTGTGTAGTCATATATTCTTGAGTTGCAAATGTCCTGGAAACTTAGTAAAGAATATAGAGAGCCAGGCCTGATGGCCTATTGGTTAAAGTTTGGCACGCTCCACTTCGGTGGCCCAAGTTTGGTTCCTGGGTGTGTGGAACCACACCACCCATCTATCAGTAGCCATGCTGTGGCAGCAGCTCACACAGAAGAACTAGAAGGATGTACAACTAGAATATACAACTGCGTACTGGGACTTTGGAGAGTGCAAAAAGAGAGAGGAAGATTGGCACCAGATGTGAGCTCAGGGCAAATCTTTCCCAGCAAAAAAAAAAAAGAGAGAGAATATAGAACTTAGGAGAAAATAAGATGGCTAGACTGGAGGACCTGAGTGGAGAACCTGAGACAGGCGGGCCAATTTCTTACTGATTATTATGTATAAAATGCTTCGTGATTTGTGGTTTAGTAACAAGGTTAGTAATATGAAGTATACATATCCGATGTACTTTGTGACATTATTTTATCCTGGATAAGGATAAAATTATTCTTTCATTTAGTAATGAAAGATCAATTTGTCTCTTTGTTAAAAACAAAACAAAACAAAAAAACCGCTCAGTAGTACCAATGGGTGTCATTCCTACATTCTTTATGTTAAAAACAGAGATCCTCTTTCTTGTTCACAAATTAGACTATGTAAGTGGTGTAATCAAAATCTTAGTTACTCTTTGTGGGTAATTGCAGCTTCTCTATTTGGAGGTGAGTAGATAATGTTCCCTTTATCCAAATGTGCGTTCATTTCATTTCAAGTTTGTTGCAGTACAAAGGAGACTGGGAAAATTCCCTTAATGTTTATAACGGGATCATTCACATCAACCTGCAACCTTGGTGACATGTCTCCCAACTGAATAAAAATTCACCCTTAACCACCATCCTCCTCCAGCTCCCTACCCATACTTCTCTGCTCCATAAAAAGCAAAAGTTTTCAAGAAAAGTTTATTCTGGTTGACTTTTCTTTCTTTTTAGTCCTTCTCCCATTGAGTCACTTTGTTCAGGTTTCCATTTCAATGACTCCACTGAAAGCTGAATGACCAACTTGCCAACAACTTCCATCTTGCTCAGTCCAATGTTCGTTTATTAATCTCCATCCAACAAAAATGATCACTCCTTCCTTTGAGCAATGCTTTCCTTGGCTTCCGGAACATCATGCACTCCTGGTTTCCCTCCAACTGCACTGGCAGCTCTTTCTGAGCTCCGTTTGCTAACTCTTTTTCCTCTTTCTAACCTCAAAATCGTGGAATATCTCAAAATCTTGGACTAGTATACCAAGGCTCTGTCTTTGGCTCTTTTATTTTGCCTATGTGCACTCACATTTCATGTGGTCTGATTTAGTCCTGTGGCTTTAAATCCTGTCTATAGCTCTAATTCTGACTTCCATACTCACAACCACTGTCTGCATTTCTACGTGGAAAATAATAAGTCCCTACAATGTGTTGGAAACTATTCTTAGATTTTTATATGGATTAACTAACTTAATCCTCACAACCTATCATTGTAATTATATTTAATAGAAGATATAAATAAGACACAAAAATACTAAGACATTGGCCCAGCTAGTAAGTAGTAGAGCAGTCAAACTCTAGGGTCCCAATCTTACACATTGCTCATGAGAGTCTTAAGTGTGACATGTTCAAAATTGAACTGTTGAACTTTTCTCTCAAAAATTCCTCTCCAGTCTTCTCCATCTCTTTAAAAAGATCCTAGTTGATCGTCCTTAATTCACCTCTTTCTCTTACAATCAACATTCAATCCATCAGTCAAGACTAGTCCGTTCAAATTTTTTTAAATTCTCAACTTGACCACTTTATTTATTTATTTATTTTTTTTATTGGTTTATAACATTGTAAAAATTTCAGGACATTGAGGGTATTATGCAAAGTGAAATAAGTCAGAGGGAGAAGGTCAAATACCGTATGATTTCCTTCATTAAGTAGTAGATAACAACAACAATAAACAAACACATAGGGACAGAGATTGGATTGGTGGTTACCAGAGGGGAAGGGGGGAGGGAGGAGGGCAAAAGGGATAATTTGGTACATGTGTGTGGTGATGGGTTGTAATTAGTATTTTGGTGGTGAACATGATGTAATCCATGCAGAAATAGAAGTACAATGATTTGTGTCAACTTGACCACTTTAAATCACCTCCACTGCTACCACACTATTTTAAGCCATCGACATCTCTTTCTTGGACACTATTTTGCCCCTACTCCTAACTTATCTCTGTATTCCACTTCCCCTCTCTTTCATTTTCCACCTACTGCCAGAATACTCTTTAAAAATATCATTAAATGATGTGAATCAGATTATTTCACTCCTCTTCCCAAAAACTCCAATAGCTCATGAGACACTTTCATATCCTATGGGGAACTACTTAATCTAGATGCTGTTTATTTTGCTAACTCCCTTTTGTTCCAGCTAACCTTCTTGATGTTCCTCAAGCAAGCTTTTCATGGTTAGTATTAACTGTCTTCATTTACTGATTCTTTCAACTGAAAAGCTGCTTCCTAACATATTACTATGATTATTCCATGGAAGGTAGGGGGGATTTTGCTATAGATTTAAATTCTCTAGGAATATATACTTGGTAAAAATTCATTCACTCATTCATTGGTTCATTCATTCATTCAACAAAGAGAATTAAATACCACTGTCTGCCAGGGATTGTAAGAGTTATGAAGAGCTGCAAAGATAAAGTAGACTCAGTCCTGTTCTCGATGACTCTAGCTTCTATAAGCAACATTTATTCACAACTCACCTTTATATAACACACTTCCTTAATCATAGGCAATGAATTATTTTTTGAATAAATAATAGAGAATCGATTTTGTACTTTTTGTCAACTTAGGGAAAAATATTAGAACTGGATACATGATAATACCAGGGAACAATTTTAAATTTCAGATACCCCAAGTGGCACACATGAAAATGGAAAAGACATCAGAGTATGCCTGTAGACTGGTGGACAGAACTCCATTTACAGCTAACAATCAAGACAACAGGCAGGAAAGTACAGGTACAAGAGAAGACGACAGGAGAAGCTTCCCCAAAGCACCAGTAAGTAGAGGATAGTAGTGTCTATGTTACAGTAATTTTTTTTTTTTATTCAATGACTGCACTCCAACCCCCAGTACACACACATAAAAGTTTGTGGCTGTAGTTTCATGTTTTAGGATCATTTTTGTTTTCACTCTTCTTTTTGTTGAAAAAGAAGACAGTGGTAAGGAATAACTACATAATAGAAGCTTTTGATTACAACAAGTGCTATGTAATTCATATGGTAACTTACAGTCTTCCACATTTAGCCTATGAATTTATTAAGCAGAATCTTACTTGCAAGAGTAAAGATTAAATCCAGGATTTGAATCCTCCAGAATTTTTTCAAAGTTCTTGAGTTTAGTGCTCCTCTCTAATCTCACTCATCTGTATCCATATCTATATCTAGATCTACCTATATCTATATCACCTATGTCTGTATCTACATCTATATAATCTACGTCTATAATGTTGAGTGAAAAGAAACAGCAAATGGGAAACACATGGTAAATGTGAGATCAAGTGATAGTAAAGAATGGTTGGAAATGGGGAGAATAAAAGAGAACTGTTTATTTACAAAGAGACACAATCTAAAACATTGGTCTCCTGGGGACACTGAGACACTACCCGAGCTCCCCAAGGCTCACAGTACATAGTGAAAGAAATATTGGTGAGATTAACGTGATCTTTAAGGCAAAAGCAGCAGTGGAGGCAGCAGCAGCCACAGGAAGCATTTATTGACTGTTACTATGCACTAGACTTTGTGTTAGGCTCTGAGGAGATACAAATAAATATAAGGCATGGTCAATGATATTCCAATATGGCCACAGACTGCACAGTTTATTAGGATGTTTATAGCAATGGGGATCCATCATTTGTAGTGTTATTGCAAGTATATACAGATGAGGTGATGCTATAGAAAAAGTATACAAAGCTTTTCTTTCTATAGTGCTGGACTCAGATAAAGAAAGAGAAATTGTTTTCTTCCCTTGGAAAAACATATAATTAGTGATAGTAAACATAAACTTAGGCTCCTACTGTGTGGTAGGTACTATAATGTGCTTCCGTTTAACCAGTATGGCAGCGGACTGAGATGAATGAGGGACCTTAGCCCAGACCAGAGGATCTGCTTAGCTGAACCCAGCCAAAATTACCAAACTGCAGAATCACGAACTTTTGGAAAGGTTTCTGTGCAGTGAAAGCTAATTGACACACAAAGTAGATCTCAAGAGACAGTTATGTGCGTTCCGTCTGCAGATGATAGAATCAAGAGGGACACTGAGATATCAGAGAGAAATAAACGTGAAGACACAAGAACAAAATCTTGAGATATACCCATATTTTAAAAAGTGAAAAGAGGCAGGAGAGCTGGCAAAACAGGAAAATGAGTGAGCAGCATCCTTCGAATGCATTCCCGTTTTATCCAGCATTTTATATGCAGTGATCCGAATCCGGTTATTCTCCTTCTGGTAAAACTACCATGACATTTATCTCAGGGACCATCTTTTTTTTGCCATAATTCCGTTTGCCTCGTGTTCCTAGAGCTGCAAGCATGCCTGTCCATTTGAGCATCACATTGTGATTGATTCAGGAATGATCAACCGGCCCAGTCATAGCCAATGGGACACACAGAGACGGGAACTCTTTCTCTTTTGCATTGCACTTGAACCTGACAAAGAATAGGTCTAGTGTTGCTGGCAGGCACCTTGTAGAAGCTGAGAATGAAGACAACAGGAAGGTCAGTATGGAGAGGAAACAAAGGGAGAACAGGACTGGGCGACGTTTTTCAAGCCCCTGCAACAGGTGGTGACTGGATCCAGTATCTCCCTTGAACTTTCCAGTTTGATGAGGTAATCAAGTCCTCTTTTGCTCATGCCATTTGAGTGGAATTTTTTCTGTCTTTTGCAGCCAAAAGAACCTTAATATTTTTAGTACTTTTTTAAAAGTATTTTTTGAACTGTCCCTTTACATTTTAGGCAAAGAAGGAAAAAAAAGTGCCACACTTTAAAGACCATTTGATCTTTTGTTTTCTGCATCTCTGCTGAATACAAAAATAAATTTTAATCAGGGTTTTCTTGATATTTTCTAAAGTCATTATCAGTGGTGACAGTAATAACTGTAACAGCCACCTCCATGTGTAAGTACTATGATATGCACTTTAGGTATGTAGATACGTAAAAATTTCATTTAACCTTTAAAACTGACCTCTAAGTTAGCTATTATTACATTAATTTTAAAGATGAGGAAAATGAGATATAGATAGTTAAGCCCAGTTATCTATTAATAAATCAAATATAATAACTGATTTTTCTGTATATAGCCTAATTGAGAGAAAAAAAGTCATAATTTAGGAAATCATATTTTAAAGATTTTATTTATTTATTTTTCCCCCAAAGCCCCAGTAGATAGTCGTATGTCATAGCTGCACATCCTTCTAGTTGCTGTATGTGGGACTCAGCCTCAACATGGACGGAGAAGTGGTGCCTCGGTGCGCGCCCGGGATCCGAACCCGGGCGGAAATCATATTTTAAATAGAAGTCATATTTATCCTTCAATGATGAAAATATAGAAAACATTTTATGAAGTTAAAGTATCATAGTGGCATTTCAAATATAATAAAGGGTTTTGAACTCTCAGGATTGAAAAATAAAAATATCATATACTCTCAACATCAGTCCAATTAACTGAAGTTATAGGTTTTCATACAATGAGCACAGACATACAGGGCTAGCAATCTCTCAGATGATGTGAAAATAGGGATGAGGTTCACACACTCACAGGAAGTTACAGTCTAGTCAATAAAACATGTTTTTACTGAATCAGATAACCATCTAAATGTAAGCTCTCTAATCTTATCCCTGTTGAAAGTGGTTAAGATGCTTTGATAATTGGAAAATCTGGGATGGTGATTATCTACTTCCGACCACAACACTGTTGGATCTTTATTGACCAGCCGTGGTTTACACAGAACGTTCATCTGACGTATCCTTCAGGAGTATAACATTTATATTGAAAGCATTTCTTGACTGGTAGACCATTTAGAAATAGATTGGAGTGTCCCAAAACTTAGTAAACCTTTGCAGAATATTACAAATATTACACTAAATCAACTATTAAATAAATACATGTATAGCTCCAGACTCAATTACCAGGAAAAGCATTATTTTTTTTGAACGCTTGGTTAATTAAAGCATGACGTAATTTCTATTTTACGACAGACAGGCAATTTCTTATGAATTCCTTTTTCCTAAATCAATGTTATTCTCCTTCTCCCACACAAAAGAATTTAAAAAACCTGAACTTATGTCACACTTTTAGCTAACTGTTATTTTCAAAGGACACATTTTGGGAACTTGAAAAGAGACCATGTGTAATTGGGGGAGGATGTGAATCTAAAACAAGGGCAGCCCTGAATGACAGAATTATCCATAATATCCAGGTGACCCAAGGTCGGTAAAAGGCGAATACCTCTAAATTTTTCCCCGAGATGCATCTCAAGCGTTCTTCAAGTACAAAAATTGGGTTTTGTTTTATTTTATTTTTCTCTCTTATTTTAATATGTAATGGATCATATTCTAGTTTTAACGTTACAGTTCTTTGTTAAAAAATTCCTTTTGAGAATCAACATTTCACAGACTTTTGATCTGAAAGTGAGTAATTCTGTCAACACAGCGAAGTATTCCTCTGGTACCCTTTCTGGGTGTGCATGTGCTCTTAAGTGGATGGTTTGGTTGTAAAGAGCAGGCAGAGGCCTGTGCCTCTCACAAGCATTGCGATAGGAACCATCAGCCTGCTGCTGCTGGCCTCACGTTAACACTTTCAGGAAACAAGCTTTCACATTTACAAAATGCAGTGTTGCATATTGCTTTTTCTAAGGCAGGGTGTAATCTTCAATTTGTCCATTCTACTGGACTTGCTATATATGGCTGTTAAAAGAAACCAAATGACAAACTTGTTATCCATAATAGGAATATTCTTTTGGTCATGAAGGGCCAACCCAAAAGTGACTTATAGTCAGGAGACTGTCCTTTAAAAAAGACATTGACAGTTTTCAAGCCTGTTTCCCAATAAATACACATTATTTGCAGGGATTTGTACCCCAAGGAATTTGTCTCTACTCTATAGCCCCCACTTTAAAGGATAATTGAAAAATAAAGTGTATTAGAAGAATGTGAATCCTGAAACTCATCTAATAGAAGTTTCCACAAACCGAATTCTTGAGATTGTAGATACAAGCAGTATGAAGCTCATGTTTAAGGCAACCAAGAATACTCAAAAAGGGATCAGGAATAAGTGAGTCAAAAATAATACTCTTTTTGCTTCCCAGCTGGCAAGAGTTGAAGAGAATAAAGCCATAATACTCTAATGATAGAGGAAGAAAAGAGAGAAGCCAAATTATTCAGGAGGAATTGCCATATGGCCAGAGCTGATAACAAATGTGGGTGCAACTTACGTATTGTGCAGTTATGCATGAGGGGGGCCTCAATAACTATGGCCACTACAACCGAGATCTGTTGATTCCATCCCAAACCTTTCTGCTTTTGAGTTCATTCTTTCAAGAAGTGTTTATGATTATCTTGGAACAGAGTTAACGAGAGTCAGAAGCAGTTATTTGTATATGAACAATCCGAATTGTCATCACAACCTTGTATGTTGTATGCAGCCAAGTGTACATTTTCAACAGCTGTATTTTACCATTTTTGAATCAATCTATACTCTTAAAGTAACACAAGTATTCTAGAAGTACCAAAGCTGATTCACTTTGACAAAGTACCCAAACTTAAACAAATTTAAATATCACCAATACCTCTATAATTAATTATTTTAAATTAACTTTTAAAATAAATTCATCTTTTTTGAATCAGTCACCTAGGATTTTAAATCCAAACTTTGACAATTCATATATAAAGGTATTTTGATTATAGTTTATCTGATGAAATATCTTATTTTACATATAGCTATATATATATATGTCTAAAACTGGTTTTCCTCCAGGTATAAGAATAGTCATACAAGAAAATGAGTTTCTAAATTAACAAACTTTGTAAGCCTTCTCATTTTTCTTTTTAAAATAATTGTTTAGCTTTTCTTTTTAAAAGATTTTTTATTTATTAATAAATGGTGCCACAAGAAATACATATTTGCAGAAAGTGAGACATGATTTTTGTTGCTTATAAGGGTGATTAAAAAGTTTGTTTTTGTTTCTTTTTTTTTGTGCGGAAAATCAGCCCTGAGCTAACATCCATGCCAATCCTCCTCTTTTTGCTGAGGAAGACTGGCCCTGAGCTGGCATCCGTGCCTATCTTCCTCTACTTTATATGGGACTCCGCCACAGCATGGCCTGACAAGCAGAGAGTCGGTGTGCGCCCGGGATCTGAACCCGGGTCGCCAGCAGTGGAGCGCGCACACTTAATGGCTACGCCACGGGGCGGGTCCTTGATTAAAACATTTTAAAAATCAAGAAGGAAATGTTAGTTTTAGTTTCTTAGGAAAGCTCCCAAAAGTAATAAACACTTTCTTCTGTGACTTATTTGTGAAGCTGAGGTTGGGCAGACAATCTCTTGAGGTTCCTGCCATTGCTAATAGAATATTTTTGGCACATTTTTCCTTAAACAAGTGTTGCCCAAGAAGGAAGAATACACATTTTATAATATAATCGATCAAAATAATATAATAATAATGATAGTGACAATGGTTGTAGTAGGAGCTAACAATTATTGAGTACTTATTCCGTTGTCAAGTACTTTTTAAAAGTATTTCATGAAAAACCTCATTTAGCCCTCACAAAGATCCTCTGAGATGGGTACTATTATGATGAAGATCTTACATACCAGGATATGCATAAAGGAGGCAAAAAAAAAGCTAAGTCACTTTGCCAAGGTGATACGCCTAATAAGTTTCAAATCCTGGAATCCAATGCCCGTGCTCTGAAGCACTGACAATACTGCCTTCTCTATGGTAGCGTAAGAAATTTGCAGACTAAACAAGACCAGGATAGATATTCTTCCCAGTCTTAACAAGCTTGAGTTTATAGTAAAATAAACGTGCTTGGCACTTATCATATATTCAGTTTTTAAAATAACTTTTACTTCAATTCAATGCAATTATGACTCAGTTTTAGAAATAAAAAGAAAGATAAAAAGGGGCAAACACAGCTCTGAGTGAGCAAGTGGACAAGAATGTTGCAAACCTGTGAGGTACACATGCTCGGCTTTTTAAAAACCTTCCTGTATTTTGGAGAAAGGATGTAAACCAAGAAAAACAAAGCCAAGTCGAGTGGGCAGAGTATGTTTGCACACAAAGGCAAATTTTCACCCCTAAAAATGTGAGTCTTTGGAAAATCCTCCAAAAAGCCGTTGAACTTCGGCCAATAAATATCCCTTAACACTCTGGAATAAACAAGAGCATCTGGCACCACTCCGTGTGAGCTGTCACCTTTACTCTGCCTGTTCATAGACTTTCTGGAAGAGAAGGTGATGCTTCCATCTGGTCTCAGCAGCAAAGAACGCAGAAAGCACTGAAACGCTTCCCCTGAATATCTGAGACTAAATCCCGCAAGACTTCGTGACCCGAGGGGGAAGAAAACAGAGCAGTGGATTCCTCTCATAATGAATAGTCCCTAGCCTAACACCTAGACATGGAGCACGCGGAGCACGCGAGGAACTGCCCACAATTCACTCATTTTTATCTAGGTTCAGCTTATACAAGTTCACAAATTCTTAACCCTTGGTGATTTTCCTGTTAGCAATAACGTGAAGACTTTTGAAATGTTCTGAGGACTTCCAGGTAAAGAGGACGTTTACTGGCTTAATTTGGGCCACTGAAGCTGTAGGATTTCTTTTCTGGAGCAAAATGCATCAAAATAAATCATAAATAAATAAATGAAAGATAGAAAGATACAAGAATAAGTAAAATAGACATGAGGGAAAAGAAAGGTTGATAGAGAAAAAGAGTAAGGTTACTAGAGAATAAAGTGATTTTAACCTTCAGATTGAACTCTACTTTGCTGGGGGGGGGAGTGTTTAAGAGGAATATTTAAAATTTGAGGTCACTAGTTGTAGTTTCTGGTAATGGCATATTGAAAGGGTTTACTTCATCCGAGGGATTGTAGCTCCCATCTGGAGGTAGGTGCTTGCTGACACAGAAAACTAACCGTGTTTTCTAGAAGAATAGCCGTATATTAGGGGCTGTTTTTTTCTTGTCCATTTCCATCCACTTCCTTTAGACCAAGCATTCTTAATTTCAGGCCTCGGCTTCCTGAAATTCTATGCAAAATTTGTGTGAGTGAGCGTGCATTGTGTGTGTGTGCGTGTGTGTGTGTGTGTGTTTATTTTCCTCATCATGAGACACCAAACGATTTTAAAAAATACTACTTTGGATTCTTTCTAACACTTGTTTCCTTGACCTGAAATAGAGAATTTTTGCCTTTGCATCACACCTGCAAAAAACACTCTGTGGCCTCTGATAAAGGTTTAATGAAGGAAAAGATGATGATGGTAAAGAGGATGGGGATGTTACCGTAATAGCCTAAACAAACTCATCAAATGTATTTGCATAAGCTAATTTTAAAGAGTTTTGTGTGTGTGTGTGTGTGTGTGTATGAAGGTAGTAGATGGCAGCTGGATTTTTATGATAATAAGTTCAATTTTATAAAGGTACTACCCCTAAGAGAAAGGAGCTGAGATGCCCTGATAAGACCTTTGCATCATATTCTCAACATATCCACTGTTCATACTACTCTCTTCACAAAGACATGGAAGCAGCCCCAGAAAAATAGAAGTGGGAACTATTCTCTTCCTACTTAATATCCCGGAGTCATTCCTGTTAGTGCTTTAAATCTCTCAATGTCAAAAAATTCAGAAAATAATATACCAGACTAGGAGTCAGGGGGCCTGTTTTATTTTAGTACAAACATTGTCACTAACTGGACATATAGTCTAGGACACATCATTTACCCTTTCTCTAGTTCTCATTTAGTGTGGAAAAGGATGAATGATTTTTGGAAGATTTTTCTAGTTGTTTTACCATTTAATAGTAACAGTCATGCTATCTTAATCATTATATTTCACAATTTTCAAAAATCCTCTCTATTCATCAGTGCATTTGATGCTTGTAACCACTTCTGTAAAATGAGCAGGAGAGTTATAAATATTTTTATTTTAAATATAGAGATGGTATTTAAAGGAATTTTGCCAAGAGCACCACATTAGGGAGTGAAAAGCAGGACTAAAAGCTCAGCCTTCCTGCTTCTGGGTTCATTCCTTCACATCGTCTTGACTCTTGTTTGACTTTCTAACCCTTTGATGTAGACTTTATTATAATAAATAGTAGTTACACATATGCCACTTGCTTGTGTCTATATACATGTCCACAAGTTTATTTGTTCACGATTCCTTCTTGCATATCAAATATTTCTTTGGGGTCATTGGCCTTATTCATGAAGTATGTTCTCTAGAACTCATTAAGTGAAGGTCTAGTGTTTGTAAACTCTCAGTTTTTGTTTATCTGAAATGTCTTTATTTCACCTTTGCTCTTTCTAAAATCTCTGTTGTACAACTCCATGAATTTTTAGAATATTTTACACAACTCTGATCAAGATATGGAATATTTCTATCATCCCAGAAAATTCACTCCTGCATCCTTTGAGTTGCCCGAGGGAAGCCTCTATTCTGTCTTCTATATTTTGCACTATAATTTTGATCATTTTTGAAATTTGTACAAATATAACTATACAGTATGTACATTTTGTCTTTGATTTATTTCACTAAACATTATCTGTGGAATTAATCTGTGCATTACAGTGTAATAGTAATTTATTCCCATTCATTGCTATGTAGTAATTTATTGTATAAATATACTACAGTTTTTACCTATTCTGCTTTTGAGATCATTTCCAGTTTTAAAAAATTAAAAGTAAATCTACCATGAACATTCTTGTGCATGTCTTTTTTTAACATATGCACTTACTTATCTGGGACACATGCCCAGAAGTGGAATTGTTGGGTCTTAGGTTATATGTAAAGAATGTTTTAGTTGATTCTACCAAAGCATTTCCAAAGTACTCCTACCAATTTGCAAGTCCACAAGAAATGTGAGACTTCCAATTGACCCACAGCCTCACCAAAACTTGGTATGATCAGCCTTTTTAATTTTAGCCACTCTATTGGGTTAGCAGTGGTATTTCATTCTGGGTTTAATTGGGCTTTCTCTGATAACTATTTTTCATATGCGTATTGTCCATTAGGTAATCTTCTTTGTGAAGTGCCTGTTTTGGACATTTAAAAATTGGATTGTTGATATTTTTTATTGATTTATAAGAATTCCTTATATATTATGGATATAAGTTCTTTACTATGTGTAAGTATTACAAATAGTTCTACCTCATGTATGGCTTAACTATTATCTTCTTAATAATGTCTTTGGATCATCGATATTTATCTTTCAATTCCCTAATTGTCTCTAGTAATTTCTAATATTCTGTTTAAATTATCAATTGAGGATTCTTGGTACAATTATACATTTTTAATTCTAGACTTTTTTCCCCACACGTCTTGTGTCTTAGTCTGTTCAGGTTTCCATAAGAAGATACCATAGACTCAGTGGCTTAAATAATAGAAATATATTTTCTTACAGTATTGGAGGCTGGAAAGTCTGAGATCGAGGTTCTGACAGAGTTCAGTTTCCGGTGAGGGCTCTCTTCTTGGCTGGCAGATTGCTGTCTTCGTTTGTGTCTTTAAATGGCCTTTTCTCTATGCATGTGCAGGAGAGAGAGAGATCTCTTTCTCTTCTTCTTCTCATAAGGCCACTAATTCTATCGGATTAGTACCCTACACATATGACCTCATTTAATCTTAATTACTTCCCAAGAGTCCTATCTCCAAATACAGTCACATTGAGGGTCAGGGCTTCAACATATGAATTTTAGGGGACACTTTAGTCCACAGCACCTTATTTCTTTTAAGTTTCTTATCGTGTGCTCAGTTTTGTCAGTTTATCTTGTATTTCCTTTAACGTTTCATACATGTTTATTTGCACTTTTTTTTTTTTTTTTTTTTTTTTTTTTTTTTGTGAGGAGATCAGCCCTGAGCTAACATCCGCCAATCCTCCTCTTTTTTTGCTGAGGAAGACGGCCCTGGGCTAACATCGGTGCCTATCTTCCTCCACTTTATATGGGACGCCACCACAGCATGGCTTACCAAGCAGTACTTCGGTGCGCGCCCGGGATCCGAACCAGCGAACCCCGGGCCGCCGCAGCGGAGCGCGCGCACCCAACCGCTTGCGCCACCGGGCCGGCCCCCTATTTGCACTTTTATATCTGATAATTTCATCATTTCAAGCCCTTGGAAATCTAAATCTATGCACATATATTTTTTTCTACTGACTGTCAAACATGAGAGCTATTTTCTTGTCTGTTTGGTGATCTTTGATTGTAAGTTCACATTTGAATATTTCTCTGAGAACCCTGGGAGTCTAATTTGGTAACTTTTTTCTCTAGGGAGGATCTGTGTTTTTCTTCACCAGCATCCAAGATCCTTCCTTATCGAAGACCACCTCAGACCACATTCAGTTTCCTACCTTAACAAGAAAGTGTCAAGTTCAGTACCACAACCTGCTGCTTAGACTGGTATTTGTGTCTATGCACCTGTGCATTTGAAGTGTGCTTACAATTCCCTGCTGCCTGCTGAATGTTTTTTGTTGTTGCTAGTGGAGTAAGAGATTCAGAGATGTCCCTTTCTCTACTTCTTTGAGCCCGGCAATACTTTGAAGGATCTAGTCTATCTAAAATTGAGTTGATTTGTAGCAGGAGATGTCTTAGATTATAAATATCATTCCATAATACTGAAATGTGAAATCTGGTACTCCCTGTGAATACTCTGCAAACTCTGGATCATGCTCATCTTGTCTCATACACCTACAGCTTCGTGAGTGAAGTCAAACTCCGGCAGCTGATAACAGTTTCTATTTGACTAAACTTAGCTCCCAGGGAATCCAAAAACGCATATCTAAGACACAATGAATATATTTACCTTACTAGCTTGACCTTGAAGGAATATCTTAAAGACAAAGGTCAAAAATTGTACTAAAAGAAAAAAAGATCTGGTCTTCATAACACTGAAATTAACCAAATAAGAGCATTCATAGCCAATGGGCATGAATGAATGGGGGAAAATGTATTTACACAAAACTCCATCTGTTCAATTGTATGTATTTTTTCAAAATTACATAATTATCTGATCTGTGTACAGACATTTTGTGGAAGGCCTCAAAAAAAGAGTCTTTGAAAAACATAGCTTATTACCTGTGATATGGCCTTTTACACAACCTGGTCACATGGGGCTCATCTGTTTTTAAGTCAAATGGTTTAGGAATGGTGTTTACTTACATAGAATGAAGGATAGCCTTGTAGGATTTCAAGGATTAAAGTCAAATTCTTGTCTTTCACAAAATGAAACAACAGTTTGCTGAACGGTTATGTAATAACCTAAAGTGGTTATCTTTGCTGCAAAACAACCCTATCTCACCTCCAGAAGAAGGCTTGGCACTAGGGTAATTGGCTTAGCTGTTATTGCAGTGGGCTCTTTTTGTAATGACGTATTTGGCATTTACGACACAATTAATGTTGAACTGTTATTGCATATTAATATCTGTATTAAACACTAAAAAAGAAATTTAATATATAAAGCAAAAATTACTTTTGTTTTTTAAAAAGTATCTTAACTGAAAATTGCAGAATGAGTTTTCCTCTAAAACCTGGAGAAAATCAATATGTTGACTTGGGGACCCTGATGGAATACTAATTCATCCTAGAAAAATGTGTTAGAGCCAAACCTTGTTTAAACTTCACATTTTTAAATTTTTAACTTTCTATTTTGAAATAATTTCTAACTTGGCAAGAGTGTTACCGAGAAAGACCGTAAACTCTTTATGTAGAGTCACAAGTTTTGAACATTTGCCACATTTGCTTTTCATTTTGTGTGTGTGTGTATATACACATATAAAGGTTATATATATATAGTTTTTCCTAACTAGTTGAGAATTTTTTTATTTACATCATAACTCTTTACCACTTAACACTTCAGTGTGTATTTCCCAAGAAACGGGTATTCTCTTTATTCTCTTATATAAACATAGTACAGTTATCAAATTTGGAAAATTTTACAGTGACACAACACTTTTGTCTAAACCACCACCACATTCCAATCCTCTATTGACTCATGTATATTATTTACAATGTGCAGAAATTCAGGATTTCATGTTGCATTCCTTTTTGGTCTCCTTTAATGTGGAACAGATTCTCAGTCTTTCTTTGTCTTTTAGGATTGGCATTTTTGAGCAACACAGGCCAGTTATTTTCTAGAATATCTCTCAGTTTAGGATTGTGTGATATTTCTTCATGATCAGATTCAGGTTATGCATTATTAATTGGAACACTGTATAAGTGATAGTGTGTTCTTTTCAGGGCATCTTTTTCAAAATGCACTCAGTGTATGCACCTCATTGGTGATGTTGTTTTCTCTTATTATTTTAAGGCATAATTTGCATATAATAACACTAACACCTGTTAGAGTATTGTTTGATTAGTTACAAAATTTATATATATGTATATAAGTATAAATATATACACACAGACATACGTATATGATGTGTGATTACATCAGAATCAAGGTATAGAACATTCTATCACCTCAAAAAGTTGATTTGTGCCTCTTCTCTGTCAACTTCTCCCCCCTCCCATGGCCCCAGGCAACTACTGATCTGCTACAATTAGTATTGCTATTCTAGAATTTTTCAAAAATATAATCATACAGTATGCCATGTTTTGTGTTTGGCTTCCTTCACATAACATGATGGTTTGAGATTCATCCATGTTGTTGTATCAGCAATTAATTGATTTTTTAGTGCTGAATAGTATTACTTTGTATGAAATTATTTATTTATTCTTTCACTTGTTAATGGACATTTGGCTTATTTCTAGATTCTAAATTTAGAAATAAAGCTTCTAGGTTCTATACACACATGTATAAGTCTTTGTATGGACATATATTTCCTTTTACTTCAAGTGTAAGCCTAGGAGTGGAATGGCGGGTTCATATGGTAGTTGAATGTTAAACTTGAAGAAATAGCCAGGCTCTTTTCCCAAGTGTTTGTAAAATTTTACATTCTAACCATCAATAGATCAAAATTCCATTCACTCCATAACCTTGCCAACACTTTGCATTATTATTATTTTAAATTTTAGTGATTCTAATTGAGGTGTGTTAATATTTTATTGTGGTTTTAATTTCCATTTCCTTGATGACTCATAATGTTGAGCATCTTTGCATGTGCTTATCAGCCATCTATATACATACTTCTGTGAAGTGTCTCATCAAATACTTTGTTCATTTCTTAATTGGGCTGTGTGTTTTCTGATTATTGATTTGTAGGAATACTTGATATAACCTGATAAATAAAATTTGTCTAATATACAATTTGCAAATATATTCTCCTTTTTTTTTTTTATTTTTGCCTGTTCATTTTCTTTGAAGTTTATTTTGAGGATCAAAAGTTTTAATTTTCAAGAAGTTGAATTAATTATACTTTTTCTCTTTGGGGTTCTATTTGTATCTTAATTATAAATCTTTGCCTAAAGTGACAAATATTTTCTCCTATTCTTTTCTTTTAGTTTTCCTGGGAAATAAATCCAATAAATTCCTTTGTCTATTATTCATTAGTACTACATGATTTTAATTACAGAGATTTTATAGTATATTTTGACACCTTGTAAAAGTGATCCCCTCTTATAATTCTTTCTTTGAAGTTTTCTGTCTATTCCTGTGTGCTTATTTATTTTTCCATATGAATTTTATTACAAACTTGTTTAGTTCCCTTTATATTTTTCTTGGGATTGCATTAAATTTATAAATTGATTTAGGGGGAACAGACATCTTGATTATGATGTTGAGATATTCTAACCAAGAACAAAGGAGTTCTTTCCATCTGTTCAAGTTGGCTTTTTACGTCTTTCATGAGTACTTTATAGCTTTTTATGTGTAATTTCATATGGATCTTAAGTTTATTCTTAAGTTTTTATCTACGTGTTTGTTTATTTATTGCTGTTTTCAATGGGATTTTTGTTATATCTTCTAACTGGTTATTATTTGACTATATACACTCTATTGATTTTTGCATGATAATTTTAAGTCTTGCTATTTTGCTGTATACTTTACTGTTTGAATTAGTTTTATCACTGGTTGGTTCTCCAGCATTTTCCAGGTATAACATCATGTCATCTGAAAATAGAAAGAGTTTCATTTCTAATTCTTGAGTCTCTTATGTTTCCCTCTTTTTAAATTATATTGGCTATTATCTCTATAAAAGGTTAGTAATAGTGGATACAGTTGACATCCTTGGCTTTTTCTTGACCACAGTGGAAATGTTTCTAGTGTTTTTTATTATATAGGATGGGCTATACATTTTATCATGCTAAGGAAATATCTATCCATTCTATTTTCATAAAAGTTTATAATAAAAATGATTGTTGAATTTTGCTATAGACTTTTTCAGCATCTATGAAGATAATGATATAGTTTTTCTCCTTAGACCTATTAATATGATGGATTTAACTTAATAGATTTTTCTAATATTGAGTCATCCTTGCATTAGTGTTACAAAATTCCACTTAGTCATGGTTCATTATTTTATTTCTGTGGCTTTTTAGTCTATTTGCTAACATTTTATTTAGAATGTTTGTACCAATATTTATAAGTGATATTAGTTTGTAATTTTTTTGTTCTATCTTTATCAAGATTAGCTATAAGTGTTATCCTTGCTTCACGAAAAGAATTTTGAAGTTTGCCTTCATTTTTAATACTCTGAACTGATTTATATAGTTTTAGGACTATCTACCAAGTCCTGGTCCTGAGTTCAGTAATTTAGCACTTGGAGTCTGATGTTCTCTGGGGCTGATTTTGTTTCAGCATTATCTAAGTCCTCAACTTCTCTCCCCTCTCCTCTTTTGCGCGGAGTATCTAAGTCTCATCTTTCCTGCTCCTTGAACCCACAGTCTTGTAGTAGCATCCAGACTTCCAGAAGTAGTCGTGTTGGAATTTTGAGTTTATTCTCTACTTTCAAGTAATTTGAAGTCATTGATATTCTCTGATACCTAGTAATGATGAAGGACCGGGTGTGGTTTTATTTGCATTCCTTGTTGATCCAATGTTTTTTTGTCAGATGTGGAGAGATTCAAATTCAGATAGCCACCATTATTCTCCAGACATTTTAAAAGGCCTTTAAATAACTCCATACAGACATTCAAAGGGAAAATATTTTTAATAATCATAAAATCTGCTTGGAATTTAGTATATACTCACTATAACTTGTTTAACATGTTGTTTAAAGTTCCCTATACATGACAAATGTATGAAAACGACGGGAAATTTGAGGCAGATCTTTCAAGTTTACCAACAGGATAATATTATTCTGTATTCTGTTTTTTATTTAAGGAGATATTCATGTGTTACATTTTCAGATTTCAGTTTGACTATCACATTCATAAATTCTAAAATAAGTTACCTATGTCAATAGTTTTTAGTCACTGTATTTAAACACTGAGGAAAAAAACTGTTGTTTTCAAGTTCAATTTTAATAGATGATCCTGAATATTTATTCTGGCACTTATGTGCTTAAGAACTGATCAAGCAATCTTCAAGTCAATTAAAACATAAATATTTATTGTTGGGTTTGAGATTTAACCTTCAGCAATAAAATTATAAAATTTAAGTTATCTTCTTCCTTTTGGAGAAAATATAGTTTTTATAAACATATTTTTATTAATATTATTAATATACTGAATTTCTAATATTATGTCAATCTTAACATTGTTAATACTAAGTGTGATGGACTAAAAATGGCCACAATTTATTGAAATCTCCTCTTTCAAAGCGTGCAATATATTTCCCTACCCCTAGAGTCTGGGTCGACTTGAATTGAACAATACGATGAGACAGAAGTGAAGTCACGTGACTTCTGAGCGAGACCTCAAGGAGCATTGCAATTTTTAATTTTCCCTCTAGGATGCTGCCATCCTCATGTGAAGAGTCATTCCAGCTGTTCCAAGCCATCCCTGCTGATGTCCTGGACAGATGAGACAGGCTATCCAGGACCCACCAGTGCACAGTTGTCCTGTCTCCTAACTACAACTGTGGCGGTGACCCAAGAGAGATCTGCCTAAGAACCACCCAGCTAAGCCCAGCTCAAATTGAATAAACGTGCAAATAAATGGTTGTTTTTAACCACTAAGTTTTGAAGTGATTGTTCTTACAGCAATAGAAAACTGATCATTGATATGGCTTTGACAGGAAAATAATCGTTTTGTTGGTTTCATTTAGAAGTGGGTGTTTTAGTAATTCTCTAAAAATATATGAAAAAGACCAATGAGAAATTTCTGTGTGTACCAGAGAAAGAATGTTAGAGCTGAAGATGATTTTTGCATTAACATGGAATTTTGATAATGTCTGTGAATACTACTTGCAAAGTAAATTAAAAACAAGAGTCTAAAATCAGAAAAGGTGAGTCTTTTCCAGCTTAAAAAATAAAATTGTATAAATGCACATGCATTCTATTCACGTATTTTGTCCTTCTACACTTTGTGATAGATGAAAGTATCAGTGATAATTTAGATATTGCATTTTGCTATACTTGCTTGAATTGGAAATACGTTTGACAAACACTTTCAGGAACTGAATTGGCATCAAGAAGTGAAAACTTACGTTATTCCAAATAAAAGTGGTAAACTTCAAAGATAAGAAGACTACCACAATTCTACAAGAAAAATTTATATTGATTCATACCGTTGATGTAGAGACACTTGCTAGACTATCGATAGCCCACTTACCAAGTATGTGCTTCAATTGCCTTAATCTCACAAAATGGCAAGTGGATGACACAGACTGTAAATATCATAGCACCAAGTAACAGAGGATAACCTTGTCCATGTGTGTTTTCTTGATTAAAATGAAAGAAAAAAGGGAAGAAAGGGAGCAAGAGAGATATACTCACTTTACTTCTTCATGTAATGTTAAGAGGGGAACAACACAACTACTGCTTACCTCCCTTCCGGAAGCCTCATTTCATGTTACCTGAGCTTCAGTCTGCCATTGCTCCATATTCTCATCAGGGAAGGCCAAGAACTTCTACTTGATAAAAAGAGGAACTTCAACTGCTCTTCTATTTTGGAGCAAATGAAGTTCACTAGGTTCAAAAACACGCTAGAGTGTTGAGTGGATGGGGTGCAGGTTACTAATATGGCAGGAATCCAATGACAAGAAGACCGCCTTTGAAGAGTTGTAGCTTGGTGTTCAAGGAGAACTTCAGCAGAGGGACAAGGGTGATATCTTTCTTTTCTAATTAAACAAGACAGATAATTGATCATCCCAGTTGTTAGAGATGCTGCTACAATGAAAATGCATATCTATATCTGGAAGGGAAGTTTATGTTCAATAGCATTGCTTAAGGGGACCGTGTATTATATCCCCCCTGAGTTTTGTATACATTGCTATAACCAAAACAGCATTTTCATGTTTCACCCTCATGATAGTAAACATTTTGGTTTGCCTCCTTGATGTTATGACTATTCAGGTTCACACTAATGCAGTGTTATCTGCAAAGCAAACATCCTAGTTGCAGCCCACACAATTTGCATGTGTGCAGAAGCTCGCTCTTAAATCTGCTCTGTTCCTTCTTCCCCACATAAGTCTCATGAAAGGAGACAATATACACAGCCTAACTTTGCCACTTATTCCTCAACACTCTACTTGCCTGACTTCCAAGATGCCTCATATTCCATCTCAGGTAATATGACATACCACTGCTGAACTTTACATATCTTTGTTTAAATTATTTGTCTTACTTTTCCTAAACGTGTTTCCTTCATCACTCTTAGATGATGTAACTCGAGTTTATGGCTACGTCCCTCACTGAGGAAAGTAGGATTCACATGAGATGAATAAACAGTAATTAACACAGAAATTTTTCCCCTCTATAGGCATATCTTGCTTGCTTCTGTCCATTCCCTGGAAAGACCACCAAAACAACTTGTTGATAAAGCAAGATAAAGTAACTAACCTGTAGATAAGATTATTGCTTGCCAAACTAAGGGAGATCATTTCATTGGTAGACTCTTAATAGTATCTGGAGGTGGGAGGGAACAAAGATGAAATATTGATGAGGTGTTTGGGATCTGATCTAAAGTACATCTTTCACTGTGAAGATCTGCTTGAGACTGGGCAAAATTCATGATACAATAATATAGGATTGTGGGGCCGGCCCTGTGGCCTAGTGGTTAAGTTTGACATGCTCTGCTTCAGTGGCCTGGGTTTGGTTCCTGGGGGCAGACCTACACCTCTCTTCAGAGGCCACGTTGTGGCGGTGACCCACATACAAAAAGAGGAAGATTGGCACAGATGTTAGCTCAGGGTGAATTTTCCTCAGAAAAAAAGAAAAAAAAAATATGTATACACATATATAGGATTGTGGACACAGTGAAGCCTGGGTTCCAAGTTAAGTCTTGAGAAACAAACCGTCATTTGACAGGCCTGGTGGAGCTAGGTATTGTACTGAGTCCTTTCATGAGGGCTGGCTGAGTCTTCTAATGCTCAGATAAGTGGATTTTCAAAAAGGTCTTGAAACAACCAACAAAGTTATTTGCAATTTCATCTTCCTGAGGAAGAACATCCTGGAATAGGCAAGCCACGTTATTGCAGATGGCTAGCTAAGTGATTGCACACGATGTCTCTTCTTATGTCCAGATATTGGAAGGAATCCATTTCCAAACTTTAGAGAGAAAAGTTGAAAATAGGTAAAAGTCTGTCTGAGAGTTATTACATAACAGTTTATTCCCTCTGAAATTTTTTCGACAAGCTGAGGAAAGGGTTTAAATTTAACCTAGTACAAAAAAAAAAAAATCACAATATCAAGAGTGAAGGGAAAGAAACCACTAAGCTCTGAAAACTCTTCAAAAGCCTGTATCATTTGTCCACTTAGCACTCAAGGCTATATGGCATTATTCGTTACTGACTCTGCAGACAAGGAAAATATAACAGAATGTTTTCTGAGGAGGCAGCTTGTTCCAAGGTAAGACTGAGTATAATAACCAACATTGTTTTTGGCCCAAATGTCAAAAGCTTTGTGTTCCTCTTCACTGTAATTGAACTGGTACTGGGACACATGGAAAGGGAGAAGAGACTTTGGAAACAAACACACACACATTTTTTCTTGGCTAAAATTTAACTTAAAAAGAGAAAACTCTTTTGAGAATCACAACTTATTACAGGAAAGTTTCACTATAAATTTGACCATTGAGAACAGAGAATTCATTTGAACACCAATTCTCTTTCCCAAAAGATTTAACTATTGAGATTATTACAAGTATTTTATAGTAATAAAGTCTTAATTGCAATATAGTCATATGAAATAATTAATCCTAAGTATAGCATTATAGTAAGTTTACATGTGGTTCCATTTATCCTACTAAGACTGCTCAAGGGGCATGTTTAAGAAAGGACAGAGTCCACATTCTGTTAAACTAATGTGTTTTCCTTTGTTAAGGGGTGTTTTAACTGAGGAGAAATGTTGTAATGAAAAATAGGAAGAATTTTAGACTGCCTAGGAAGAAGAAAAGAATGAGAGAGATACTCTGACTGGCTGAGAATAGAAACTTTGACGAGGTGGAGATGGTGGGGGTAGAGATAAGAAACATCAAATAGGTCATTGTACATAGCTTGTAAGATGGCCTCTAATGGTCTCAGCCTCCTGGTAGTCACATCCTTGTGTAATCTCCTTCCCTTGAGTCTGGGCTCGATTTAGAGACTCATTTCTAAGAGACAGCCTACAGGAAAGCAATGGGATGTCGCTTTCAAGATTAGATTATAGAAAGACTGTGGCTTCCATTTTGAGGGACCTCTCTCTCTCTCTCTCTCTCTCTCTCTCTCTCTCTCTCTCTCTCTCTCATCCCTTGGTCTTAGGGAAGCCAGCTGTCATGTTGTGAGTAGCCCTAAGATGAGACCTACATGGCATAGTACTGATACCTCCAGATAGCAGTCAGTGAAAACCTGCCAACCACCACGTGAGTGAGGTTGGAAGTGGATCCTCCCTCAGTTCAGCGTTGAGATGACAGCAACCCTAGCCAACATCTTGATTGTAGCCTTGTGAGACACCCTGAAACAGAGGCACCCAACTAAGCCGTGTCCAGATTCTTGACCCACAAAAACTATGAGAAAAAAATGTTAATTTTTTAAGCTACTAGGGTTTTGCACTAATTTCTTACACTCTGCAATAGATCACTAATGCATAGGTTTTTGATTAAGTTTTTGTTATGTAGTATTTGATATGAATCCTCTTTCTCATTTCTCCCAAATTTTAAGTAAAATTATCCATCTTTCATTAATTGATTTTGTGGGGTGCAATGAATGACTGAGTAATTCCTTCAGATAAGTGAGACTTTCAAGAGAAGCTCATTACATCTGGGATATGCATTTCTAGTTGGTTGCTATAAATCCCAAAGAGATCTTTCATGGACACAAAGAAAGACAAGGTAAGTAGCAATGTCATTTTTTAATAAGCTGGCAAGTAAGATGTGGTCTTATCTTGCATAAATCTACATCTGCCCTTTTACGTTCTAGAGTTTAATCAATGCTTTATAGAGGAGCAATTACACTTTGCTAAGTAAAATAGTCACTAGGGCAGCAGTGATTTTTTTCTTTCTTTAAAGCCTGTAAGCAATGGTCCCAGAATGTCACAAACCTAAGGGCAAAGATGACTTGGCACCCTGCATTTTCAAAATACAGTAACTGAATTGCTATATTAGGTAAAGAAGTTAAAAGCATGTATATGGAGAGAAATAGAGAAAGTTTTGCTACCATTCTGAAAATTTACAATAATTTACTAACTTAAAAACATATATATATATATATATATATATGGGTTTTGCTATAAAAAACTCCTGCAGGATAAAGTTGTATGGGAGACAAAGGTAAAAAGCCAGCCACCCAATCCCCAGAGGCTACCAGTGGAGAGTGAAGACTGTATCCTTCTAGACACATGGACAGTGAGTGGTGGAAAGAAGGTACCCAGTAAATATTTGTTAAATAAGTACAAAATATACTTGCTGGATTTTTGTTTCCCCCTGAGGAAGACTGGCCCTGAGCTAACATTCATGCCCATCATCCTCAATTTTTTATGTGGGTCACCATCACAGCATGGCTTGATGAGTGGTGCATAGGTCCACACCCAGGTTCTGAAGCCTCAAACCTGGGCGGCCAAAGCCAGCCCCGGAACTCAACCACTATGCCACTGGCTGGTCCTTACTTGCTGGATTGTGCTTGAGAGTTCTTATTTGAATGTGAATATTATCTGAAGCCCAAAACCCACAGAAGTAATTTCACGTTCTTAAGAGAGTTTCTGGACAACCTGTAGGATGAGACAGAGGAATGCTCCACAATTTATGTCTAGAATATTTGGGGTACCGAGGAGCAAGAGAACCCTCCGCCTTTCTTAGGAAGAGCTGTGCCATTGCCCTCCCATCCCCTGGGGAGAGGAGGGCGTCCTTTCCTCCACCTACCACCTCACCTTCTAAACCCCCAATCCCAACCTCCCCTCAAGCCCAATGAGGGCTTTAAGAAAACCACTAACAGAGACGAGAGTTTTCTGCCAAAGCAGAAACAGCTTGCTCAGCCTCCTGGCTGGATGTCTGCTAAGCTTCAGGCCACAGGACCTGAGCAGAAAAAGTTTACAGAATTCTTGGTCGAGTTTGAACTGTTTTCCCTGGAGTTTGGGGACCTCACATGACTCTCACCTGCCAAGTCTAAAGGGAAGAGTCTAATGGGAGCCGCTTTAATAGCAGGAAGAGGATGAGAATGTTGCTTCGGGAGACGCCCGGGGGTTCAGATCTTGGCAGAGCCAGTTTTCCCACAACGTGGAAGAGAGCTGGGCTGGGGCCATCCTAAAGCACTCCCGTGTTGCGATGTCTGTGTGACATGTTTACACTCGTTAGTTTGAGCTTTAAGTTTAGGGCCATTTTTCCTTCTAGGTTGTGGGCGAGGAGGGGCATCTTCACGCAGCCTGCGCAGAGCTGGTCGGTCCAGAGGGACCTGGCGCGGCAGGAGCTCGCAAGGTCAAGTCCGCGAGGTCCTGGAGCAGGCAGCGTGGGAGGCCTTGCAGAGGTCGGAGAAGGCACCAGGCGCCTTGAGAAGTAGGTGGGGTTGGGAAGGTGCGGAAGACGCTCCTCCGCTGAGCCTTGGACAAGGCCTTAGTGACGCACCCCAGTTCCCGCGGCTCCTTCATCCAGGCACCCCGGCTCCTGCACCCCAGCAGCCGCGTGAGCTCCCGCTGCCTCGTCGGCGAGTGCAGGTGCCGCTGGATGCTGCTGATGCGGCTCCCAGGCCCGGGATGAGCGCCTCCGCCGGATCAGGGCAGAGGTCATCGCCCCAGGAGGGCCCCCGCCGTCTGGTGTCCCTTCTCTGAGTTTCCAGAAAGGCTTGCGCCAGTCGGTGAAAGAGCTGGGCTTGTCAACCTGGATGCTGACCACGTTGGAGAATTGCACCAATCCGGGCCCACTGTGCGCCACGAAGCTGGAAAGGCTGGGAAGGCTGTTGGTGACGAGGAACAGCTGTTCCCCGTTGGCCACCAGGCGGCTCAGGACGAGAGTACTTCGTTCCCTTTCAGGATGTACTTCATGCCGCGCTCCATCCACTGGTGCAGGACGCCCTTCTCAGCACAATCCACGCTCCAGAGGCGGCTACTACAAGCCTGTCAGCTCTGCGCATCGCAACACCAGACACTTTTTGATAATTAGCATGGGGAAGAGTAGAAATGGATTTTTATTGGTGCAGTTAGCAGCATCCTAAGTAGCATGATGAATGTTTAAATGGATTCTCATAGGTGAAATCAGAGATGCCAAGCTATGTTGATTGGCTAAATTATTTTAGAAACATCCTTAATCATCAGGATGGTAATCAATGAGACCTTTTTCATTTATTCTAGGGATGTCTCCCAAGACTTCATTCCTAAATAGTCTTGTGCCTACCCAGTAGTTTACGAAGATTTTTGGTTGTCTTAGGTCCACTATAAGGTAAAGAGAAACCTACTTCTTGAATGCTGTCTTGTCAAGCAAGGTGCTTTTTGCACCATTTAAAAGTTCAGAGACCTGGGCCATCATCAAGCTGTCAGAGAACCTTGTCAGAATTGTTTTGTGTATTATCTGAACATTTGTGTATTAAATATGCGTGTAGCAGAATTTGTCTGAGACTTATTTTCAATAAAACCTGGTAGAAAGGGCATAGCAGAATAGCTAATTCTCACATTTCTTCAAGAGGCTCTCATGGTTTACCAAAAAGAACTTAAATATTGTGTATGACCACATAAGATTGGGTCAGTTCTCAACACTCCCTGAGATGATTTCCTGTCAGAGAAAGGCCACGCAGAAGAAAAAAGTTGTATGGGGTATTCTGCCCAAGCATGGCTAACGTGGGTTACAGAGGCCAACTGAGTGCTTATCCACGTCAAAGGTAAGGATGGTCAAGATCCACAGAGGAGAAGTATTCGAAGAAGCCACAAAACCATTTCATGAGAAAAAGAGCCAGGATTTGGACCTAGGCCAGCAGTTGGAACACTGATACCAAATTACAACAGAATCAGCCAGGGGGATTTTGTTAACTTCTTTTCATCTCATGCCCACCCTGGAGGGACAGAAACTTCAGCTGGCTGTGGGGCAAAAGTGGGAGAAAAATAGAAAAGTCAGACCAGGCTTTCCTGAGCAACAAGCACTAAGGAAGAGGAGATACTTTTAATTCTATGTGAGATGAAAGTTCTGACTTGGATCACACTGAGTATTTTAACACCTGAAACTAAGGCTATTCTAATAGCTCAACAGTGTGATAGTATTGGCCAGAATAAGTTTTCATGATAGCACCCTGTCAAGTTCATCTAATTAAATAAACCGCATGTTGACACACATAAAGGAAACTGCATTATAAATGCAATCCTGCCTTGAGCTTTGTTCACCAGAAAATATCTTGGAGATCTTTCAGTCTCAAAACGTACGGGATTTACCCTCTTCTCTCCAACAGCTCTGTAGTATTCCACAGTATAGATGCACCATATTCCGAATACCGTATGTTATTTAACCAATCTTTAACTGATAGCCATGTTTCTCCAATGTTTTACTATTGCAAATCATGCTGCAATAAACCTTGCATATTAATTCAACAAAATATTGAATTCAATTGTAGGATGTATAAGGAAAGTTCTATTTCTTGCAACCTTCACTTTGTTACCCGAGATTCCTATCATCAGTATATACACACTCCTGGATGTCCTTATCCTGGATTGATTTATATAAACTTGCTATCTCCAATTTCTTTCTCTCATTCTCTTTTGAAACCACTCCAATCAGGTTTTAGTCCAACCAAAATTTTCTCATCATGAATATCTTCCATTTTGCTAAATCTAACAGCCAGTTCCTCATCTTTCTTGGCTTATCGGAAGCATTTGATGCAGTCGATCATTCACCCTTCCTTGAAACATTTTCTTCACTTGGCTTCTGGGATACCACACTTGCCTGGCTGTCTTCATATACTTCTGGCCTTTCCTTATCAGTCCCTCTTTTGTCTCCACCTCTCAATGTTTTAATGCTCCACAGCTCAGTACTTGGACTCCTCATTTTTCTACCTACACTTATTCACTGACTGACGTCATCCTGTCTTGTAGCTTCAAGTTCGTTCTATATGTTGATTGCTCCCGAATTTATAACCCCAGCGTAGACTGTTCCCCTTGAACCCAGACCTACATTTCATCTCACTATTCAAATTCCCACTCAACATCCATTTGTATTTTTAATAAGCATCACAAATTCTGTATTCCGGAATCAAACTCCAGACTTTCCTAGCCTCCTATCCACTCACCCAGTGTCCTTTTATAACACAGTAGATGGGGTGGTCCTGTGAAACCTAAGTCAGATAATTTCTCTGCTCAAAACCCACCATCGGTTTCCCATCCAATCAGAGTAAAATCTAAGGTTTGTATTATGATCCATCCCTCTCCTCTTTCTCCTTCTCTGGCCTCATTTTTCACCACACTCAGGCCACAATCTGCTCTTGCCATACTTGTTGCTCCTCCCCAACAAGACTGTTCGTTCAGCTTCCAAACTTACATGTCTTTTAGCCTCCTCAGATGTATTATGCCCAAAATTGAACATCTGGTCTTCATGCACAAATGTGTTCTTCCTCTAGCTGTCCCCAGAACCCATGCCTGAACATATTAAGTACTATATAAATGTTAACTATTAATTGCTGTAATTATTATTTGTTCTAGCTTAATGAGAGAAGGATTTTTGTCTGTGTTGGACACTGTTGCATTTCAACATTTATTGTAACATCTGACATGTTGACTGAAATATTTTTTGAACAAATTAAAGTAATTCACTTGCTTTTTGCATATGCAAGGTGCAAGATTAATTTGTGATAAATTAACGTAAGTGGCTATCGCTTAGGGTGATGCTAACGTCTTTTGTTTTCCTTTTTGTAAATACTTTTAGTTCTGGTTATAAATTGTGTGCTGGTGTTTGCCTGAGATACTTTGGGCTGAAAAATGTTTATTCTGCCTTGACACTCCTGGTTGTTTGTATTAAAGAGATAGGCATTACAAACAAATGTAAGAGGAAGAAAAAGCAAAACATGACACCTTCGGCCCTGAAACAAAAATAAATTTAACTTTGGTGAAGAAATGGATGAAAGAGAATCTTGTAAAAGATATTTGTAAGATCGCCCAGTAGGCGATCTGTAACCACAGTTATGACAATTCTTTTATACCAAGTGTCTAATATATCTTATTCCTACGTATGTTCCTTGTCTAATATCTTATTCTAAATTCATTCTGCCTGGCCTCTCAGCAAGGTGATGGTAGGATGCTATTGTTGCATATTACCACTGACTGGCTTTCTTTGTTTTGAGTTATATTTGAGGTTATCCTGAATAAGATTTTTCAATTTGGGCCAACCACGCCTCTGCTGTGGGCATCCAGATCTTCCTGACCTTTAGAATGTTGATACTACAAAAAAAGAGGAGGTTAACGCTGCCTCGCGATGGTTGGCGTTAATAATCCGCCTCTCACACTTGGGAAGTTCTCAGAGTACAGGGAGGTGGTTGAAGTTGAAATGCTCCAATTCTTCTCCTGCTTTTTCATATTTCCCCAGAAAGAACAGGTACACATTTCAGGGAAATATTATTTATCCCTAAAGAATAACTTAAAAAGCCATTAGAGTCTACACTTGCACTATCCAATATGGCAGCCCATAGCCACATGAGACTTCTTGAATTTAAATGATTTAAAATTAAACAAAACTAAAAATTCAGTTATTCAGTCGTCCTAGCCACATTTCAAATGCTTAGTAGCCACATGTGGCTGGTGACTACTATATTGGACCAAGTAAATATAGAACATTTCATCATCACAGAAAATTCTATTGGACAGTGCTGGTCTGGACCATAATCACAATATTCTTAATTTTGGGACAGTGTAAGAGTGTAATGTTGAAAAACACAGACTTGGGAGCCAGAGTTTGAATTCTTGAGTTTGAGTTCCAAATCCACTACTCCGCCAGCTTTGTGAACACAGGCAATTGACTCGATTTTCTTATGGTTTAGCGTCCTTGTCTGTAAGATGGGAATGGTAACAATAACCCACTCCATGAGGTAGTTTTGGAAATTAAATGTGTATTACATATAAAGTGTTTAAACCTGTGCCTGGCACATAGGAGGCACTCTATTTTAATTAAGGTGAAATTCACATAAAATAAAAGTAGTCATTTTAAAGTGTACAATTCAACGGCTTTTAGTACATTCACACTGTTGTGCAACCACCACTTCTATCTAGTTCCAAAACATTTTCATCACCCCAAAATAGAACCCTGTATCCATTAAGCAGTCCCTCCCTATTCTCCCCTCCCCCAGTCCCTGGAAACCACCAGTCTGCTTTGTGTCTCTATAGATTTATCTAGACTATATATTTCATACAAATGGAATCATACAACATGTCTGACTTCTTTCACTTAGTATAATCTTTGTAAGGTTTATGCACATTGTACCAAGTATTCGGTACTTCATTTCTTTATATGTCTGAATAATATTCCGTTGTATGTATATAACACTTCCTGTTTATCTGATCGTCCATTGATGGGCATTTGGGTTGTTTCCACATTTTGGTTATTGTGCATAGTGCTTCTATGAACATGTATGTACATGTATCTGAGTTTCTGTTTTCAACTCTTTTGGATATGTATCTAGAAGTGGAATTTCTGGAACATATGGTAATTCTGTGTTTAACTTTTGAAGAACCACCCAAATTGCTTTCTAAAGAACACTTTTAAACTTTTATTATGTTCTCCTACCAGAATATTATTTTAAGTAATTTTTAGGTTCCTTTGTTGAAGCAATCATAGCAGAATACTGTTCCCTAGATGAGGTCTGCCCCATTATTATATAGCCTGGTAAATTATATCCCTCTTCCAACCATGGGAAGGACCTGGACCATGAGACCATCTTTACACATTCATATTAAAGCCTTTCTCTTGCTTTGAGACTATCATTCATTTGTTACGTGATCCATCAGTAAGATCCATCACAGTATGAATGACCAAGACCAATGCTTGCAGCCTCTCAGATTTCTAAAATCTGCTCAAAAATATCCTGCCTTGAATAGAATAACATTTATTTTTCACGTCTATTACAAAGCCATTTCATGTAAAACACGGGCTTCATAAGATCAGAGGGACCTGGGTTAAAATCCTAGTTTTGCATTTTACAGTTTGGCCTTAGACAATTTACTTAACCACACTAAGCATCAATTTTATCATATATAAAAACACCTTATCTTTTAGAATTATTTTGTTGCAAGCAACAGCCATTGACTCTATAATTTTAAGCAGAAAATTATTTTTTTTTGGATTGGTATTGAGTAACTTAGAGAATCAAAGGAAGGGCTCAAAAAAGGCAGGAACCAGTATTTATCTAGTAGTTAGTAAATCTGGGAATCTTGTCAACTTATTGCTGCTATTGAATCACTCCAATTAAGATTCAGAGTTCTGGGATAAAGAGTTCAATTGACTTAGTTTGGGTCATGTGCCCGTCATTTAGTTCTGTGAGGACAGAGTCCCTTAATTAATGGCTCCTTCAAGCCCAAACTCACCTAATGAAAGAGAAATTGTCAAAAAGCAAATTGAGGCATCGCATCTAATGGAAGTAGGAATGGGCTTCTGGTCTTTGATGAGAGTTAAATGATATTACACATTTAAAGCATTTAGAGCACATATGGGTACACAATAAGTACTCATATACAGCTGTCATTGCGACGACTATTTACAATAGTTGGATAGTTGATTGATTGGCAGATGCGCTGGAGTGGCCTTCAATGACTAAGATTTCTGTCCTAGAATGTGATGAAGGATTATAATAATTATATTCTGATGAGCTCTTACGAGAGATTTTAATATTTGTTTCCTATAAGACATATAAATTTAGAACACACCTTTCCTTTAGGCCTAGATTTTAGGTCTCTTATCTATTGATTGTCAAAGAAAGGAATTTGAGCAGATATAAGGCAGGAACTTTCTCTTAAGAGATGTTGCTTCTTTCAAGCGTTGCTTTCTTCTCTGGTAAACGTGAACACGATGATGTTAACCCTTACCTTCTCCCGGAAAAATGCATTCTTTTTGCTTGGACATATGATATATTGACTTTGGCTTGTTCATTACAGAGCCAGTCACCTCTGGGGGCCTGAACACTGGGATTGGCAACAGGTATATTGGGATCCCACATGGAGCTGTTGTGTAATGATCGATTGCTATGGGCCACAAGGACAACTGTAATAACTTAAATGGGAAATTTGTTGCCAAACTTACCTATTAACAGAAACTAGTGGTGAGGAATTGTAGCAACTGTGAAAAATCTGAGGAGTTTACATTTTCATCCTGGATGATTGCATCACAGATTAAATCATACTTAGTCCAATTGGTGTTTATTGTTACCTCCAGGAAAGATATTTTGGATATTGTATAAAACTATCACTTGTGATATTTTCATTCTTGCATTAACTGCCCTGAAATCCATTAGTATTCACTGCTGGCTCGGAAGGTTAGTTGCTGAGAAGGGTAAGGTGGCTTGAGGGTTTTAAAAACTCAATTAGATAATTTATACTGGAAAAGAATATGTTAAACTTTCATGTAGTTGCCTCAAGAGAGATATATTTTGTGAGTTATGGGCTCTATATCATTCAAAGCCCAGCCAGGAAAGCAGAACACGAGGTATTTGTAAAAGACAATTTGATACAAGGAATTTGTTATATGAGATGTTTGAAAGGTGAAAGAGGAAAAAGGGGTGCTGAAGTAACCTGAATATTATTAACTGCAGGAAGCAGCTACCACTCCTGTGGTTGGAAGAACACAAGGGCAGAGATGGCATTACTGGAATCCTGGAGCTGACAGGAGGGGCCCCCACAAAGCTGGAGTTGGAACCTCTGAGGAGGGCAACATGCAGCTGTTGTATATGTCCAAAGAATCTGGAGGCTGTGGCAGTCTTCTGCTGTTAGAGGGAAGCTGACAGGACTTGGAAAGAGAAATAGAGTCCCACTGCCCTGTAGTCAGCTTTCCATTTTCCGGTGAGTGCCTCTCCTTGGCAGAAACTAACAGAAAGCCAGCCAGCAAGAAAGTCTAGTGAATATATTTTGGAGACTCTAAATCCTAGCATCTCAGAAAAGAGTATAGAAAGATGGACATGGCGCTAAGAAACAATGGGTACATAACTAGAACTGAGTCCTAGCAATTTGATTTATGGGTATGGTCATATTTGGTTGAACTGAGGAGATAGTGTATACTTTTTTGAAGATAAGAAATATGTTACTATTTCAAAATTATCATATTTTTGCCTTATTAGAAATTTAACTTATAATGTTTATTTTCCCATTGAACTGCTTTGGTGTTTTTTGTTGTAAATCAAGAGGTTGTAAATGTGTGGGTTCATTTCTGGACTCTCTTCTGTTTCTTTCAATTATCTGTCTATTCTTATTCAAATATGACACCGTTTCCATTTCTGTAGCTTTAGGATTGGTCTTGGCCTCTCTGTACCCTTTGCCTTTTCATATAAATCTTGGAGTGGGCTTGTATACGTCTACAAAAATCAGCTGGGGTTTTGATTGGGATTACATCAAGTCTATTGAGATAGAATCTACATCTAGCAGTTTAGAGTCTTTTAATCCATAAAGGTGGCATATTTTTCTATTTTTTAGATCCTTGAATATTTAAAAAATGTTTTATCTATAGTTTTCAGAAAAGTCTTGCATATAGTTTATTAATATTATTTCTAGATACTTTACGTTTTTGATGAAATTGTAAATGCTATTTAAAATTTTTATGGTCCAGTTTGTTGCTAGTACATAGAAACACAATTCACCATGTATTTTGTGAGCCTGCTAAATTCACTTATTAGGTCTTGTAGTTTGTAGATTTCTTTGTATTTTCTAAATTCACAACCATGTAATGACAGTTCTACCTCTTACTTTTCATTCAGATTTCCCTCTGTCTCTCTCTCAGACTCTCTCTCTGTCCCTGTGTCTCTCTCCTTTTTTTCCTTCTTCCCTTTACATTATGTTCTATGAGCTAGGACTTCTAACACATTGTGAAATAAAAATGGCGATCAGGTACATCTTTGTTTTTTTCCCCTCACCTTAGGGGAAAAGTGTTCAATATTTCATGGTTAAGTCCGATGTTACCTGGAGGCTTTTTGTAAATACTCTTTAGCAGATTGAAGAAGTTTCCTTCTATTTGTGGTTTGCTGAGAGATTTTTTTATGAAAGTTATTAAATGTTGTTAATACTTTCTATACGTCTAAGAAAATCAATGTTTTTCTTCCTTCATTATGTCACTGAGGTGAATTACATTAACTATTTTTCTAATGTTACACCAAGCTTGTAATTCTGAAATAAACTCTACTTGATCATGACAATTTATGCTTTATTTTATTTTACTTTTTTTGTTGAAGTATAGTTGACACACAGAATTGTATTAGCTTCAGGTGTACAACATAGTGATTCAACATTTATTTACACTACAAAATGATCACCCTGATAAGACTAGTAACCATCTGTCACCATACAAAGTTATTACAATATTGTTGACTATGCTGTGCATTACACCCCCATGACATTTATTTTGTGATTGGAAGTTTGTACCTCTTATCTCCTTCACCTATTTCACCTTCCCTCTCCGTCCCTCTCCCCTCTGGCAACCTCCAATTTGTTCTCTGCATCTATGAGTCTGTTTTTGTTTGGTTTGGTTTGCTCATTTGTTTTGTCTTCTTCAGATTCCACATATAAGTGAAATCATGCGGTATTCTTCTTTCTCTGATTTATTTCACTTAGTATAATATCCTCTAGATCCATCTATGTTGTTGCAAATGGGAGGATTTCATTCTTTTTTATGGATATATTCATATTCAATTGTATTATACCACATCTTCTTTATCCATTCATCTACTGATGGACATTTAGGTTGTTTCTATATCTTGGCTATTGTAATTAATGCTACAATAAACATAGAGGTGCACATAGCTTTTCAAATTAGTGTTTTCATTTTCTTCAGATAAATACCCAGAAGTGGTTTTCCTGAATTGTATGGTAGTTCTATTTTTAATCTTTTGAGGAACCTCCATACTGTTTTCCATAGTGGTTGCACCAAATTTCATTCCCACGAACTATGCACAAGGGTTCCCTTTTCTCCACATCTTTGCCAGTACTTGTTATTTGTTGTCTTTTTGATAATAGCCTTTCTGACAGGTGTGAGGTGATATCTCATTGTGGTTTTGATTTGCATTTCCCTGATGATTAGTGATACTGAGCATCTTTTTTGGATACCTGTTGGCCATCTGTATGTGTTGGAAAAATGTCTATTCAGATCCTCTGCCCATTTTTTAATTGGATTATTGGATTTTTTGATATTGAATTGTCTGAGTTCTTTATATATTTTGGATATTAACCCCTTATTAGATTTATCATTTGCTAGTATATTCTCCCATTCAGTAGGTTGTCATTTTGTTTTGTTGATGGTTTTTTTCACTGTGCAAAAGATTTTTAGTTTGATGTAGTCCCATTTGCTTATTTTTGCCCCTTGGCCTTGCCTGAGGAGACATATCCAAAAACAACATTGCCAAGACCGATACCAAAGAGTTTACTACCAATATTTTCTTCTAGGAATTTTATTGTCTCATTTCTTATATTTAAGTCTTTAATCCATTTTGAGTTTATTTTTGTATATTATGTAAGAAAGTGGTACAGTTTCATTCTTTTGCATATATCTGTCCAGTTTTTCCAACACCATTTATTAAAGAGACTATCTTTTCCCCACTGTATATTCTTGCCTCCTTTGTCATAGATTAATTAACCATATAGGTGTGGATTTATTTCTGGGCTCTCTATTTCTTCTATTGATCTATGAGGCTGGAAACCTGGGGTAGTGATACTCATATGAGACAAAATAGGCTTTAAAACAAAAACTATAAGAAGAGACAAAGAAGTACATTATGTAACGATAAAGGGAACAATCCAACAAGAGGGTATAATGCTCACAAATATCTATGCTTAACATAGAGCACCTAAATAAATAAAGCAAATATTAAGAGACATAAAGAAGAAATCAACAGTAACATAATAAAAGTAAGAGACTTTAACACCCCACTTACATCAATGGATAGATCACCCAGACAGAAAATCAATAAGAAAACATTGACCTTAAATGACACATTAGACCAGATGGGCTTAATACATATTTATAGAATATTCTATCCTAAAATAGCAGAATACTCATTCTTTTCAAGTGCACATGGAACATTCTCCAGAGTAGATCAAATGTTAGGCCACAAAACAAATCTCAGTAAATTTAATAAGACTGATATCATATCAAGCATCATTTCTGACCACAACAGTATGAAATTAAGAATCAATTACAAGAATAAAACTGGAAAAAACACAAACGCATGGAGGCTAAACAATATGATACTAAACAACCAATGGGTTAACAAAGAAATCACAGAAGAAATCAAAAAATACCTCAAGACAAATGAAAATGGAAACACAACTTTCCAAAATCTGTGGGTTGTAGCAAAAGCAGTTCTAAGATGGCAGTTCATTGCGATACAGGCTTACCTCAAGAAACAAGAAAAATCTCAAATAAACCATTTACACTTATACCTAAAGGAACTAGAAAAGAAGAACAAACAAAACCCAAAGTTAGTAGAAAGAAGGAAATAATAAAGATCAGAGTGGAAATAAATAAAATAGAAGCAAAAAATAATAGAAAAGATCAATGAAATTAAGAGCTTGTTCTTTGAGAAGATAAAGTTGATAAACCTTTAGCCAGACTCATCAAGAAAAAAAAAAAGAGAGAGCTTGAATAAAATTAGAAATAAAAGAGGAGAAGTTACAACTGACATCACAGAAATATGAAGGATAATAAGAGATTATTATGAACAATTATACGCCAACAAATTGGACAACCTAGAAGAAATGAATAAATTTCTAGAATCATATGATCTCCAAAAACTGAATCAGGAAGAAATAGAAAATCTGAACAGGTCAATTACAAGTAATTAAATTGAATCAGAAATCAAAAAAACTCCCAACAAACAGAAGTCCAGGACCAGATGACTTCACAGGTGAATTCTACCAAACATTTAAATAAGAGTTAATACCTATCCTTCTCAAACTATTCCAAAAAATTGAAGAGGAAAGATGGCTCTCAAATGCACTCTACAAGGCCAGAGTTACCCTAATACCAAAACCAGACAAAGACATCACAGAAAAAGAAAATTACAGGCCAATATCCCTGATGTTCAATTTACAATTTTAATGTACCACTAGATTCTAATTGCTAGTAATTTGATTAATATTTTTACATTTATGTTCATATGGGACAGGGACCTGTAATTTTCTCATCATGTAATATCCTTGCCAGGTCTCAGTATTAGTAATATCCTGCACATATAAAAGGAGTTGAGAAATATTTTCCCTTTCTTTTTATTCTGAAAGACTTTGTGCTAGAGTGGCATTTTTTTTCCTTAAATATTTAGTAGAAGTCACTAGTGAATTCATCTAGGTCTAGAGTTTTGTTTGTATGTTTCAAGACATGAATTTTTTGAACTACTGGTGAAATATAGAAATATGATGAAATATATAAATATATTTAGCAGATGCAGGACTAATCAGATATTTTTCTTCTTGTGCAGTTTCAGTATGTGACGTTTCTAAGAAATTTGCACATTTCAAATTAGTTGTCAGATTTATCAACATAACTTATTCATGGTCTCATCTTATCCTTTTACGTCTATAGGATCTATGGCGAGATTTCGTCTATCATTTCTGATTTTGCTATTTTTTATCACATTTTTATCTTGATGCTGTCTGATAAGGTTTTAACATTTTTTGTGGATCTTTACAACTTTTGGCTTTGTTTATATTCTCTATTGAATTTCTCTTTCCTATTTAATTTATTTCTGTCCTGATCTTTATTATTTCTGCCTTTGGTTTACTTGGACATCTTTGCTGTTCTTATTTAGTTTCTTGACATTAAATTGATTTTAAACAGCTTTTTTTCTTCTAATATATGCATTTAAAGCTGGAAAAGAATCCCCTCTATGCACTGCTTTAGCTGTATCCTACAAACATTAATATGTGTGTTTTTCTCGTCATTTTACTTAAAATATTTTCTATTTCAATTGTGATTTCATCTTCAAATAGACTATCTAGATGTGTATTGCTTTATTTTCAAACAGATGGGTATTTTTCTAATTATCTTTTTTGATTGTGATTTCTCCTTTAATTCTTGGTAGTCGGAGAACATACTCTGTATAATTCCAATCTTTTGGAATTTATTGAGGATTGTTTTGTGACCCAGCATACTGTCTATTTTGGTGAATGTTCTATGGGTACTTAAAAATAATTCATACGGTATTTGTCTTTCTCTGTCTGACTTATTTTACTCAACATAATACCCTCAGGGTCCACCCATGTTGTCACAAATGGCACAATTTTGACTTTTTTATGGCTGAGTAGTATTCCATTGCATATATACACCATATCTTCTTTATCCGTTCATCCATTGATGGGCACTTAGACTGCTTCCGCATACAGCTGAAATTTACACAATATTGTAAGCTAATATAACCTCAATAAAATAATAATAATAAATAAGTCACTTATTGTAGTTGCTTTGTATAGATATAAATGTGAGTTTGGTCAACCTGGTTAATAGGGTTTTTCAAATCTTCTGTAAGTTCCTGATACTTTTGTCTGCCTATTCTTCTAATTTCTGAGGAAGATGTGTTGAAATTCCCAACTATAATTATTTTTCCTTTCAGTTCTACCATTTTTGCCCTTTATTCCTTGAAGTTACTTTATCAACTATATGCACATTTAAGATTATGTTTTCCCATTGACTTGACTCTTTTATCACTAGGTAATATTACTCTCTCCAATTGGTAATTAAATTAAATTACTTTGAATTAAAGTAAACTTTGTATGATATTGATACAGCCACATCAGCATTACTAAGGTTAATTTTTTGCATGGTATATTTCTTTCTGTATTTTACTTTATCTATGAGTATTGTTATATTTATACAGGTACATATTCTACACAACACATTATTACTGTTGTTTTTAATCTAGACTGAAAATCTCTACCTTGTACTTGGGGTATGCATTAGTTTTCTATTGTCATTTTAACAAATTACCACAAAGTTAAAGGCTTAAGCATATTTATTATTCTACAATTCTGTAGGTTAGAAGTCCAATACAGATACCACTGAGCTAAAATCAAGATGTCAGCAGGGCTGTGTTCCTTTCAGGAGACTCTAGGGGAGAATTTGCTTTCTTGCCTTTTCTAGATTCTAGACTCTACCTACATTACTTCGCTCATAGTCTTATGTCTCCATTCTTAAAGCTAGCAATACAGCATCTCTCTAACTCTAATTTCATCACATCTTTTTTTCTGACTTCAGCTGAGAAAGTTTCTCCACTTTCAATGGCTCATGTTGGTCCCACCCAGATAATCCAAAACAATTTCCACATCTCAAGGTCCATAATCTTAATCACATCTGCAAAATCTCCTTTGTTAAGTAAAGTAATATATTCACAGCTTCCAGGGATTAGATCTGGACATCTTTGGGGACTATTATTCTGCCTACCACCAAGTATTGATTTACCTTGTATGTAATTATTGATATGGTTGAGTTTAAGTCAATTATTTTGATAAGTTTCTCTATTCAGTTTCTGTCTGGGTCAGTTTGGGATGCTGTAACAACAAATCGGGTGGCTTACACAACAAACGTCTATTTCTCACAGTTCTGGAGGGTGGGAAGTCCCAGATCAGAGATTCCGCATGGTTGTGTTCTGGTAGACCTGCTCCCTGTGCACAGATGGTTATCTTCTCAGTGTATCCTCACCTGGCAGAGAGCAGAGGAAGAGAGATCATCTTTCTGGCATCTTATAAGGTCACTAATCCTATTCACAAGGGGTCCAACCCTCATGACCTAATTACCTCGCAAAGGTCCCATCTCCAAATACTGCCACATTGGAGATTCAGGTTTCAACATATGAATTTTGAGGGGCACAAACATTCAGTGCATAACAATTTCCTGGTAACTGTTCTGTTTATATTTTCCTATGGTCAGGTTAGAAAAATTATATTTTTAGAAAATAACCATTTTAGTCAAGATTTTTATAGTTCTATTTTTATTTATGTGAGCTACATAAACTCTTAAGTGTCCTTTAATTTTCTCTGTATCTGTTCTTTATCTATTTTTAAAATTAACTAATTAATTTGAGGTTTCTCGTAACTTTCTTGCTTTGGTTAGATAACAGGTTGTATAACTAACTGCATATTCCTTCTAAAGGGGAAGCTATTTAACTGATTTCTTACTTTTACCACCATTTTTTCCCTAAGGCATTACTTTTAATGCTGTCTTTATTCCTTCATTTTAAATTGCCTAATACTTCCTTAAGGATAATCTTGTCTCTTCCCAGTGCATGCTGCTCCCTTTCTCCAAGCAGAAAAGCAGTTTCTTTCTATTTATGCTTCTGTCTTCAGTTCCTCCAATTTGGCAATGGCCATATTAAGCATCTGCTCCACAGCCACCAAAGAATAGCTGCCCAGCAGATAATTGTTAGAGAGTGAAAACTTAAACTCAGTTTTCAGCAGTTCTTCAGGGAAACAAGAGTTTTGGAGTAGTTTTTGAATGTCAGTTGACTTCCTATTCCTCTAAACATTGTAAGACCGCTCCATGGATTAACAAACAGACCCACAGAGAGTTACACACTAGGGTCATATCACCTTTGTCCCCTCCCAGAACTACTTTCAGTGAATTTCACTTTGGCATGATGCTATTTATTTACATTCGGGATCATTACTAAAAACAGTCTGTCAACCACACTGCAGTGTTTCCTCCAGAGATGCATTTCCAGACACTATTTAATGGATTTTGTACAGCTCACATGTGAGAACACGAGAGACTAGATTTTTTTCTTTGGACTCAGTATGAGGAATAATTGTCTTTATGAGCAAGTGATTAGTTTTTATCTTAGGCATCTTCAGCATATGCTACTGACAATGTTTTCTTCTTGCTCAGACTTCTAGAAAGCTCTTAGTCAAAGTCAAGGCACACTTTTAGTGAATTTATGCCATAAATGTTAGTTAGTAACAGTTTGCATCTCCATCTTATCTTTTTTATCTCCATTTTTTTCTTTCATTTTCTTCCAAGATTTTAAAATGCAATGAAATATTTTTCTACTGCTTGCAACTAAAAGCATTCCTGATTATTATGAAAACTATACGTTACATACAAAACAATTACCTAATACAAAGTGATTTCCTTTCCAGTTTTCTCATTTATTTTTATTTTAATATTCATGGCTTACATTTTTTGAATGAGTTAAGGAAGGTGAATAAATTAATAAAGAGATTCTTATATTAATTTGGATTCTTTAATTACAAACCACAGAAATTGAATCTGGATAAGTTCAATATGAAAATTATCATAGCAGTGTATACTCACACAATCTAAGGGAAGTTTGTTATTTAGAGACCAAAGCAGCAATGAAACAGGGGACTACAGAAATCATTTTTACAGCAGAAACAGTCTGCCATAGAATCGTGTGATCTCCAAATTGTCCCTATGACTTCCATCCTTGCTCAAAATTCAAAGGCTAGAGGAGAGCATCTGATTGGTCAATGGTGAGTCACACGTCCATACTCTTAGATTTACTGTGGGGATGGGGGACCTGAAGTATCCTTCCACTGCATCTCCCCGTAGCAGGAGGCAAACGCATGGTTTAACATTCCACTAAGACTACACACAGAAAGAAAGAGGAGATTTTCTGAAAAGGGATGGATATGCTGGTAGAAGGAAGGCATTGACGCTGAGAGTACTGAAACAAGAAATGTCAACCACAATAAAGTAAGATACGATTTGATTATCAACTTTTGTTTATCACCATTGTTGATAGAAAATGAGCAGAAGCCCCAGAGAGGAAAGGTAGAGGCTATATATATGAAGCATTTCCTTCCTCCCAACTTGGGAATCAGCAGTGGAGGCTGAAAAGACAAGAGCAAGGCAGAAAACTGCTATATTTTCCTCTCTGCAAAACAGAAAGGACTTCGTATGTTGGAAAATTATATTTATGGAGGCAGAGAGATGAAGTAGGGAAAGCACACAGTTTGGAGTCAGAAGCTCTAGATGTAAATTCTGGCTCTGCCTTTTATAAACTGTGAGATTTTGGGTTAATTGTTTACCGTCTCTGACCCTCAACTCCAACATGTACAGAACGGGAATAATACCCACCTCACTGGCTTATTGTGAGCATTTAATAAATTAGGTAAGCAAAATTCTTGACATATTTAAGCTGCTTTCATTCCCCACCATGCATCTGACCTTTATTTTTGCTTGAGATGGAAATTCATATATATACAAATTGTAATTTGCTCATGAACTTTGAACTGCTCAAGTTTCACAGGTAAGTGCCAGTATAAAAACCTGTGCAATCTGTCTACCACCACTGGATGATATTGGCCGTCACGTGTCAATTTTGTTGTTTATTATCTCTAGTATGTTGTTGTATTTTGTCTTTTTTTAATTATTGTTTTTATTTAGTTAGTTTTTTGGTGAAGAAGATTATCCCTGAGCTAACATCTCTTGCCAATCCTCCTCTTTTTGCTGAAGAAGGTTGGCCCTGGGCTAATGTCCATGCCCATCCTCTTCTATTTTTTAATGTGGGACTCCGCCATAGCATGGCTTGATGAGCAGTGCGTAGGTCCAAGCCCAGGATCCGAACCTGCGAACCCCAGGCCACTGAAGCAGAACACACTTAACCACTACGCCACCAGGCCAGCCCCTATTAGTCTTATTTTTGAGGGGTTTTACAGAGTGTTAGTTCCATCATGTTCAATTAGTACAAAAGCAGTTAGTGCTGGCAGTGTCATAATGATGGAAATAAAATTAGAAATATTTTCTACGAAATCAGTAAGAGAAAGTCAAATGTTGCTGCAACTTATCTCATGAAACTTAGGGAGAAATGATCTAACAAATTGCACAGTCAGAAAGCAGGATGTGAAGCTTATCAAAGTTTCAGGGGAAAACCGTAAACATACAGTGAAAGATAGAAACTGGCCCAGCCCCTTGTAAGGACCAAATTGTTGACACCTACACATTATGACTGGAATGTCCATCTCAATCTTCTCCTGGCTTAAATCTCAAATATATGTGCAAATAATATTTAGATATCACTCATATTCCAGCTTTCTACCTAAAGATGGAGGCTTTTTTCCTTAATACTTTTGGATGGAAGATTTAGTGTCACTACTTCAGGGATTGGATATATGCTGGATTCTCTGTTGTCAACTTGGCCCCATCATAGCCCCCTCTAAGATATTTCTCCATCACAGAGAAACTGGGAACTACATTTCCCAGAATCCCATTCTCCATCTTGTTTCTGGTTAGAGTCAGTCAATGAGAGACACTTGTGAGATCTCTGGTAAGTGAAAGACAAAGGAAAACCATTAATCTCCAGAGACAGTTATGGACAGATGTGTAGACTGGAGTCAGAAGTAACATTTGAAGAAAACCTTAGGTTAGCTTCTTGAGAACTAGCTGCTTAGGTGCTGCAGGCTAGGATTGCTGGTGACAGCTTTCTTAACTTTGTTCCCTTAGCACTCACGGTAGTTGAGCAATTCTTTATTTTTTTCTAATTTTACATCCAAATAGAAACTATATAACTGGAATACATGGAGTGGTTTCTTTTTCCTTGATGGATCCCTGACTGCAAACAAAACTTCCATTTCAATAAAATAAAGGCGCTGACTGCCGATCAACTTTGTTTTTATAATTTCAGCAGTGGAAAACAATACTAAACAAGAAACAAAAAACAAACAAACAAAAATTGCAGCCAAATGTAATTATATCCACTTCTGCTCAGATTCTGTCCTGGATATAGTACGTCTGGGTGGGACCTAGGAATATGCGTTTTAGTCATCTTCCCAGGATGAATCTGATACAAGTGGCTCAAGGTTACAATTTAAGACAATCCAATGTAAAGCTTTAGGCCTTATTAAAATTCAACCTTTCCATAACACTTTATGCCTTTTTATTAATTTATTTCTTCATGTGAATGAGGTGAGTCGAGGATCTTAGAACAGATTGACAGGAGACTGTAAGGAGAAGGCGTGTGTGCCTGGGGATCTTGGTGGAAGATCGATAAAAAAGAAGCTCAAAATTCCAAACATAGACTACATTTTTTTAATAATTTTTATGTCTGGTAACCTGGGAGAAAAAGAAGTTGGACACCTCATAGCAAGAAAAGTGAAAAAAATATATATAAGTCACAGCTTATTTCCCTTGGGAAATTCTGGAAGTTTTGAACTAGACTCGAGGAAAGAAGTAAATGCCTCTATCTACTGCCACTTGTCAGTGCCTTTTGGTTCACTGGAGCTGAGAAAGAAAGAAAAGCTCTCATAAGAAACATCCCTGCATCAGTTATATTTTGCCACAATAATCCTGCATGACAAATAACCACAAAACGTCAGTGGCATACAAAAATACACATTTATTTTAGCTCATGGGTCTATGGACCGGCTGGGAGGTCCTGTTGATTTAGGCCAGACTCAGCTGATCCTGACTTGTTTTTTATGCATCTGGGTCAGCTGGTGGGTTGGCTCAGGGCCGGCAAGTCCAGGATGATCTCAGCTCTCCGGGCTCTGCTTCACATGGTCTCTCGTCCTCCACTGGACTAGCTGGCGCTTATTGTCTTGGTTGAGGTCAGTGTCTGAGAGAGGGTGGTGGTAGGCAAGGCCATTTGAGGTCTATGCTCAAAACCAGATTACCATCAGTTGCATCACATTCTTTTGTCCAAGTGAAGTCAAAAGACCATCTCAGATTCAGAGGTAAAGAAATATCCCCCTGGATGGGAGAGGCTGCGAAGATGTTGCAAAAGGCGGGGATATGGGGAAGAATTGGGACCATTTTTGTAATCAATACACCATAGTCCAAATAGGGTCACATTCCAGCAGGAGAAAGACCGTCCTGTCTAGACTGTAGCCTTTCTCTGCTCTTCATGTTACATTTCACTCTCAGTAATTGGGAAGATAATTTTTGCCATATGTGTGACCATAATTCAATAAAATGATTTTCTTGTTCGGCTAAAAATGACATGAGAGAGAACTGAATAATAGCCCTCCAATTCCTCTGAATATCTAGGGAAGGAAGAAAGCATCACACTTCACCCATAAGCTTCAGTGTCAAGTTGACAATAGCTACAAATACCATTCTGTGCCAATAATTCATGTTAGAGTCTTAGTATCTGCAGAGTTCCTTATCATTAGCTAAGAGAGAAGAGAATGCATTTTATTTTGTTTTTTCCCCTTGAGTTCTAAGTTAAAATACAGGGCAAACCTTATTTTTCTATGTGAAATACAAAAGGAAAAATGAGGCTAGAAAAAGAAAAAAAGAGAATAGGAGTGAAGACTTCGCCATAGTAATGAAAAGGAAACCTCTGATTCTGGCCAAGATGGTGGTTTCTCATTTATGTCACGTTGGCCTTTAAAATCATTTGTAGATCCTTATGAGACAAACCAATATTCATTATTTCAAGGGACTGTAAAAAAAAAAATGAGTGATTGGTAAAGGTAGTTGAGGAATGCCAACTCATGAATCCTAACTGCCAGATGATGGTTAGACCACTGAGCTACATTAAATTTTATAAACAGGTTTTGTAAAACCTTCTTGTCTTCTAAAGAATCAAGGATGTTTTCAGAGGACTGGTTTATTTAATTCAGCACAGGGTTACTCAACCATTCTAGCATGTATCTCTCTCACCTTTAGTCTGTTTTTCTTACAGCACAAATTCAATCTATATTTTCTCTAAGGAATTTTCTGTAGTCAAATTCCCTCTCCTAAATGTCAGCATTGATTTAGGAATGGAATGAATGCTGAACTCAGGTCTAATTTTTTAAAACATGAAAATATTTGTCACTAGGTTGTGTGTGTCCCTAGCAGCAGAATATTTAAAAATATTAGTCTCTGCTACTATCAATGACAAATCCTTCCACTTACACATTCTTTTCCTTAATTCTAGTTTTTATTATGTCCTCCTATGTGTGCCTTGTTGACTTCTAACTTGTTAATTTAAACATATTAAGGCAGACATTGACTATAATGTAATCAAGCACAGTATTGGAAATTATGTCTCTTGTTCACGTTTTAGCCCCACTTCTCTGTCTCCAGATTCCCCCGTCCCCACCCCAAAGTTCTCAATCTATTCTTCATCCTGTCATCACTGCTTTCTGTAAGATCTAAAAATAACAATAAGAGGAAAAAGCCTCACACAGAGTGGCATGCAATTGATAAGTTTTAATAAATGATACATACACTTAGTGTTTACGTACCAGGAGTGCAGGAAGTCTTCATACAGAGAAATAGTAAAATTGCTGTCATCCAGAGAGGTCTCACTAGGCAGTTAGCTACCTTCAAATGATGCTATTTTTTAAAAATATGGAGTTTATTTATGTTGCCCCTCACTCTTTATCCCTAGTCACTCTCAATATTTGCTTTTAGTATTTGGCGTAAGTAATATAAATAAAGAGAGGAAGAGTTACCTTATGCGGTCCTGCTGCTGCCCTCAGCCTTCCCTACCCTCAGACCAGAAGTGCAGGGATGGCTACACTTCCTGCCAGACCTAGGAAGAGACAGAATGGTCTAGTTCCGGTCCCATTTAGTTACATAATATCTGAAACTAATACATGCCATAATTCATCCCCATCCAGAGTGGTCCGTGTAATAAAGGCGTATCTTGTAACCAATGGCATGTTAGATTAAATAAAATATAGTACTAAATCTATCCTTTCCTGTTCTCCTCTCTCTCCACCAGTATTCCCCCAGTGACATTACCTTGAAGTGAGATGGCCTCACGTCAGACACAGGAGCTGTGTAAGGGAGCTGTACACTGACAATGAAAATGCGTGATGAAAAAAATGATACAGCCACATTTAAATTATGTATAAATAAAAAAAATGAGTTACCATTTATTTAAATAGTAAATTTGGTTGGAATCTAACATATGCTTCTTTATAAAAACTGAGTTTGGTTAAGACACAATTCTGGAATGTTTCTTGGATTATGTATTTCTAAGAGGTTCTAGAATAGCAATTCAGCCCCTCCCTCCCATGCAGTGGTACTGCTTTAATATTTGGAGGACTTTACGGTAAAAGATGAATTATTCTGGGTAGTTCCATAAACACAGTTGGGAAAGATGTGCATCAGCCATGAGTAAACAGACTTTGGATCGATATAAGATGGAACTTTCTAGCTATCTAGACACCTCAGTATAGAGCGATCTTGTGAAACTGCAAGGTCCTTATCTCTGCAGGCATTTGAAGCAGAAACTGTCTGTGCTTCTGTCAAGGATTATGACAAGCTGATTCCTGCTTGGGTGATAAATGTAGGACTAGAGGGATGGTCCCTCCCCACCTCGAATTCAAAGATTCTGTGGCACGACTGTGTGAAAACCACACAGACATTCTATATTTAGAAAGCAAGTCCTAACTACAAAACTATATATTTGCCACTTCTTGAAGGGAAACAAGAGAATACCATCAGCATTTCTTTTTTACTACCTATGATAGCACTGTTTAATATTCAAACATGGCATTTTTCTCCTTCAACCCACGCCTAGCACTAAAGTGTTAAAAAGTAGACTGTTGAAGATGGGTCTTGAAAAAACGGTAAGATACTCGTTAGAAACTGCTGACTTCACTGAAATAAAAATAAAAGTGAAAACTATAACTCCTGAAATAGTAGCAACTGTTGTTCAGAATGCTGCCTTGACGTGGTTGGGGAAAAATTTAAAGTGTATATTACTCTGAAAAGGACCTAGTACTACCAAAATGTAGAAAGCAAAACTCTAGTGGTTAATAAAATTCTTCCAAATCCTGACACGCATTTACAGCCTCATTCACAGTTTTCCTATCTCGTTTTATGCAATATAACACATGAATCGAGCTCTTATAAATCCTCTCTCTCTGGCTTCTGTCCTGTTTTGTATTCTTATATACTCCTGCCCCTCCTCCCTGCCTCAAGCTCCTCGATTCCTGTGTCCACCAATCATACAGCCATGCAAGTGTCTGCATAAGGTTTGCTCTTAAACGCTTTGTCTTATTGAACACATGTTGGTACACATTCAGATTTTAACCTGACATATTCAAGTGGAAACCTGATGCTGTTCAGTGTGGGGAGAAAAATCACAGCTGACCACGTCCACAGGTGGAAGAGACTTCCCCAGAAGATCAGCTTCAGGGTGTGCAGATCTGAACAGGGGAACTGAGTCACTGACTGTCCTCGGGCAAGACTGGCATGTATAATCTGACAGAACTCTCTGTATTCATGATGTCATGCACAATTGTAGCCTAAGTCCCAGCTAACAGGTGAGAACCTTCTCTCCCATTCCCTGAAGAATGCCCAAAGGGACAAAGTACCTATCATGAGGGGTTTTTGCTTGCTTACGTGTTTGTTGTTTGTGATAGAACCTATAAATCTACATTGTATCTATAACAAATTTGTAACCAGTGTAATCAGCCCATTTTATGGATCTCTAGATTCATTTTTTCTTTCTCTTTTTTCTCCAAATTTTTTACTGCTTCTCCATCCTATATTGAATTTGATTGATTACAGGGTTCTTTCTAGGGTATCTAAACCTAAATTTCCCTGATTTTGCTGAAAGAACCAGCACAGCCCACCAACAAACAGATGCAAATAAGTGAATTCAACTAAATCCCCTGTGCTCTGCCACAACCGTTGGTTCATCTGAAACCTGGCTTCTTTATTTGCAGGACAAGTCTCTAGAATCAGAGTGATTTGCTTTCAAACTAGCATTGTACATATGTATAGGATTATTTGCAAACCAGTCTTGAAAATAAAGCATAGAATACCAGGTACCTCTGAGCCCTTTTAGGGAAGTTGTCAGATGGTTATAAAACCAAATAAAGTTTGGCAGACCTCCTAGTTGGGCTTAAACCTTGACTTAGACAGGTCTGATGTATGGAATTAAGAGCTGTCCTCTGATCTCCAGTGTGTTTATATGCACTGATTGGCATGTGGGCTGAAACAAAACAAAAATGAAGTAGTGACCTCTCTCAACAAAAGAGTAACCTGAGGTTTCCACCAGAATTGGGTTCTGGCAGATAGAACTATGTTTGGAGAACTGGTCAGGATGTCCTCAAGGAAGGGGTGGCTCAAGGGAGAAAGGATCACAGAACAAGGAACCACACTCTCCAACAACTACTGGCTGGAGAGCACTGTAATTTGTGGAGTGTGGTTGTTGAACGCAAAAGCTTTCCCCAGCCAGCCATCCTTTGACTTGTGTGGAGTTGCTTGCCTTCAAGAGAGTCTGTTGCTGGAACAAGGAGAGTATCATTGGTGAGCACGACAGTCTAAAGATTGAAGGCATTCACCTATTTTTCTCAATACTATAGACTTTCATATTTTCTTTCATTCTTAGGAGCAGGTTGCTAGCCCCTTAAATGACTAACACTGAAATTCTTGCCAAGATGTTGACATGTTGACCCAAAGTCTGACATAATTTAACTTAAAAATAAATAAATGTGACATTTATTGAAATAGTAAGGTTGAGAAATAAGATTTACGCCCATTATGTTTTTAATACTTTGAGGTCAAGAAATGCTTTTGTAAAACTCTCTTCACCGTGTAGCATAGAGGAGGGCAGTGTTGCTTTCTTGATTTTGTGCTAAAATATCCCGAGTCCCGAACAAGCAGTGGTGGCAGTGTTTCAGAGGAGAGATCAGGAGACTACTGCCCTCAGGCTGCCAGTTTGTTATGTGTTTTTTAAATTAACGTTTGTTAAGTGGAGAGCAGGGTGTCAGATGGTGAGCCACAGTTCAATAAAAGACCACAAGAGAAATTGAAATAGAGAAGTTTATAACCCGCAGGAGTCCTGGAGGAAGCACCTGGATCACCTCAAGGGGCCACACGGGGAGGTCACGGCAGGGTGCAGACAGAGAGAAAGGCAGCACCTAGGGCGCATGTCTTTATTAGGGTTCGTGGGTGGAGTGCTTTGGGGTTCCTGTTTAAGTCCAGATTGGTCAATTCAAACCAAAAAAAAGCAGGATTTTGGTAAACTCCACAGGGGCCTTATCTAAAGGGCACAGAAGGGAAGGCCCTGAGAGGTGGGGGAGACTGTTGATCACAAAGGTTGTTAGGGAAGTCTTACCAGGAAATTACATTAGCCCGTGACTCTGCGGGTGGGTATCTAGGGCATGTGCTTGCATGAGGGGGCTAGTGTCAGTTTACAGCCTCCGCGGGCCACTTGGCCAAATGTCATGGATGATGAGCCAGCAATAGTACGGAGTAGCTTAGCTTAATTCTCAACACACCTGTTTTTGTAAATAAAGTTTCATTGTAACAGTCTTGCTCATTTGTTTCCATCCTGCCTATGGATACTTTTGTGCTACAAAGCAGAATGGGGTGGTTGTATAGCCCACTAAGTCCAAAATATTCACTCTGAGGTTCTTTCCAGAAAAAGTTTACTAACCCCTGTTCTAGAAGCAGGGCATGCGAGGCAAATCCTCCAGAGCAGAGTGGCTGACACAAAGCAGCTGCCAGCCAGCAGAGGTGTCTGAGCTGAAGAGCCAGCAGCATCAATCCAGCAACAGCAGTCGTCCGCTTGTCCAGAGCCTGCACATCTTTGCCCTCCTGCCCATTTTCCCCTTGATCCGCTCTGCTCCGTACTGCAGCCTTGTGTCGTCCCCCTTCTGTGTCAGCTGGCCTCCAGCTGGGTTAAGACGGTGAGAGGCGCTAAGGGGAATTGGAGGCAGAGAAAGAAGCCTGGCATTTCTCTACCTCCTGTCTGCTTCCGGCAGCTTCTTGCGCAGTAGTTGTGCATCTTTCATGAATCTGGTTCCTGACGGACTCTGCTCCTGTGGCTGCAGCTTCTGGTCACATCACTCCCTCCCTGTCTCTTCAGTTTAGGAGAATGCTGGCTTCTTCTTGTTGCTAATCTTAGGGACGTTCATGAAGCCCTGTTGAGATTCGCAGCCCTTATATCACCTGAGTAACTATGTCCCTGCATCAAATTCCCTTTGTTGTAAAGAATTGAAGTGATTTCTATTTTTTTGTTAGACAAGGGTCAGTAGTAGCTCAGATGAGAGGAAGCAAAGCAGTTCTGCTTAAGGGACCCCTTTGTGGTGCTACAACGGGATGCTAGCAGCTTCAGGGATCTGGCCCAGGTACCAGGGACAGTGAGCGATAACCAGGCTTAGTTTAGGATGCGTTTAAGTTACATCTCGAGGATTCTCAGAAACACTGTGGAGTAATACAATTCCTGCGTGAGCGAGCGGATGGGAGCCCGGTACCAGTGAGGCTCAGGCGCAAATATTAATGTGACTTCAACTACACTCAGGGAGTGGTGTCAGCTGGGACATTTAGGTTACCAAAACATTTTGAACTAGAGTGCTATTGCTTTGTCATTATGTGTAATGCCATTCAACATTTTCCTTAAAAACTGATTAACACTATTACCATTTCTTGTATGGGAAACAAAAGGGGAAATTGAAGAGATTTCAGTCTGATGATGTTTTCATTATTGTCGTTAAAGATACACACCAGCTTTCAGACTTCAGTGCCCATTCCCCGTTCTCCTAGTCTGGTCAAGTCTGGGGGAATTACAGCGGCTGCCATAATTTAATCTCACAGTTTGATAGGAACAGTCAGCCCTACTTAAATGCCATCAATAACTAATGCAGTTCGGACAGTTTAATTATGCACTTGTCGGAACACTTGTCACACTTCTGGTGACTTCAAAAGCAGTGTAGTTGTCTTTGGCACTAAAATTTGCAAAGTGTTTTATAATCATTTTTATTAGTGCTCCTTCACATAGATCACTGGACGAAAAATGAGATATGAAGAGGTTAAGTAACTTGACCAAGACTAGACTGAATTGACAAGAAAAATGTGAGAGCTGAAACAATTAGCTAAATGGTTCATGTAGGATTAAAAACACATTTTATATCTGGGGGAGGGAGTGTTGGGAGGAGTTTAAATTACTAAGCTAATTAGCTAGTAATTACTTAAGTCTCAGATCTAAGATTAAAATTCATGGTCCCCAAGTCAGTGTCAAAATACTTAGTGTATTGCTTAACGCTATGTTTTTATTGACATTACGAACCCTTCGCATTGTATTTAAAGATTCTGACGCCTTATTTTTGGTGTTACATATTTATATCGCCACCTAGTGGACTGATTTGTAATGAAGGCAGGATCCGGCTTGGGAAGAAAGAGGTGGGAACAGAGGCTCCTAGAGCATTCATCCCCTATGGACACCTTCTCTCTCAGTTGCTTCACCTCTAAGATTGAACCTGAAAATTTTGTTCTGAATATCAGTTCCCAGAGAAAGAAATTCAGAATTATGTTATTAACAGATATGTCTTGCTTCCTCAAAGAGAAACAGATGAATGAAGTTCCCAGTGGCCAGGAAAACATGAACATGTATTCAAGTCATCCATGGCTGTGTTGCTTCTGTTTAGCAGCAAGATATAATGACATAACTGATTTGCTTTTTTCTCATTATGAGGTGTTAACAAGGAGAGTAATTATGACAGAGAAGACGGGGACGGTGGTATTCTTTAAATTAAGACTAAAGGGTCAATCCAGTACACAATACATTTCTTCTGTTAAAAACAATGCATTTTATAGAAAAGCTGTTTTCTAGTTCCATTATGAGCTATATCTGTTATATCTTTAGAGATTAATTGGGACTCTGTTTTTTGTGTAATCTTTCTCGTTGTTCTACAGCCACCTTAGGACAGAACTGCCTTTCCTTAGACAAGTGGCTTGTATTAGTCTGTTTCCAGGCTAGACAATTTTCAGGGTCATTTCTGTAGGATATTTTTTGAAATGTAGTATTCCTTTTATGTCTGAGGTACTAGGAATTCATGCCTTTGCCTCTAGAGACAATGGTGTCCTTGTAACTGACAAGCATCTTTAAAAGAAACAAACGTCTTTCTGTTGAATCATCTCCTCTACGTTTATACCACTCCTGTAGGTTTGTGACAAGAATGACTAGTAGAAGGAATTACTGAAAACATCCTCTGTATCATTTAATCCTTTCCAGCAATTACGAGAGCAAACAAAGAAGCTAAATCCTCAACATTTACTGTGTAATTTTGGAATCTTCTGGTTTTTACAAAATTTTGTCTTAAAAATGAAAGATATTTTGCCCCATTAAATTTCCATTTTACATAAATTTTCTCTTGTAATATTTTTCACTCCTTTTCTAATTATTATTAGTTGATTGGTTAAGTATGTTAAAAAGTCTAACCAAGGAGTACCTGGTAATTACGTACAAGTGACACAAAATATTGAAAATTTAGAAAATCAGTTTAGACACCAGGCAAAGATTTCACACCCAGCATCTTTCTTCAGTGTGTTAACATGAAATAAATACAAAAAGTGTGCATCTGCATTTGGAGCTACTGCTAGGTGAATGACTTTTTAAAGCTCTTGAGATCTGACAATGCATCTACTTATAGACGCTGAATGAGATATATTATTAATTTTTGTCTCATCCATGAAGACATATCTTGGATAATCTCAGATTTACTATTCAGAGTGAAAGCAGTTCTTTGGGCAATAGATTAAAAAATATATATATATATTTTTACAAAGAATTCCACAAGAGGTGGGACATTTAAAAGAAACTTGGAATACATAAAAATTCATTAATCCCTTTGGGGGCTTTCCAATAGGCTGTGGAATACATGTGTGTGTGAATATATATATTGAGTGCTTAAGGAGTTATAGATATTATAAATGTATGTTTTAGCTCAGTGTCTGATGCTATTATTTGGCATCTAATTAAGATAAACATTGGTAATATGATTCTTTTTCCCTTTCTGTCGAAAACTTTTAATTTTAGCTTTAATTTTAAACAAAATTATAGATATGCATAATTTAAAAGTTCAAAGGTTTTTTTGTAATGAAAAAATAATAGTCCTCTACGTGCTCGGTCCTATTTCCCATTCCTCTTGTAGATCCCACCCCCTTGATCTCTTGTAGATAATAATTTTGATATTTATATGAATGTCTTCAAATACTGTGGAGCTGATATCCTGCTGTGGAAGAGAAGAATCTGTTCTTTCCTTCCCTCACTTACCCCCACAGCCTGAACTTCCTTTCCATACTCCACCCTCATGTACATAATATCCTAACATTGTCATTTTGTACAGATCATTTTCCATGTTTACATTATGCTATGTTAATTATAATCACAACTGAGCAATGTGGTCAGATATGATTACTTTCACTTTCCTGAAAAATTTTTTGCTCTCTCTCCAGAGAGATATTAATGACTGCCTTATTTTTTTATTAGCTTAGTTATCTATTTTTTTTTTTAATAATCCACCTCAAAGCCTTTAGCCAATTGCCTGTATATTCTCTCAAAACATCCAAATGCATCAGGTGTTTTACTAAGTGCATCTTCCCAAAGAATTCTCTCCCAGAACCTTCTGACTTGCCTCAATCTGAACCTCTATGCCTAGAGGTTGTCCTCTATGCCTAGAGTACAGCTGCCATCCTCAAATTCCCTTCACCAACTCCCTGGATTTGGATCTTGTGCTTTCTCTAACCCTTGACTTCCTTCTTGAATTACTCCCTTCAATTTTGTGGAGAACATTCTGAGAAAGGATACAAGGGAGGTGAAATTTTGAGACCTTGCCTGTCAAAATACTTTATTGTATTCTCATGCTTGATCGATAGTTTTGCTGTGTATATAATTCAAGTTTGCAAAGGATTTTTCCTCAGGATATTGAAAGCATTCTTCCACTGCCTTCTAGCTTCCACTGCTCCTGTGGAGAAGTCCAAAGATATTATGGTTCCTGATCCTTTGTATAAACTTGTGGGAACTTCTTCTTCTCCTGAATACTCTGGATTTATATGACAAGAGGCTTTACTGCATGTCAATTTTAGTCTACTCAGTGGACATTCAATCTGAAAAGTTACTTCCTTCTCGCCTAGGGGAATTTTCTTAAATTATTTCATTGATTTTTTCCCCTCCCCTTTTATCCTTTTCAAATTCTTATGTTTTGATTTTAGACTTCCAGGATTGATACTCTAATTTCCTTATATTTCCTCTCTCTTTTATATCTTTGCCCTTTTGTTCTGTTGCAAGGTGATTTCTTCAACTTTATGTCCCAAATCTTTTAATGTTCTCAGAATATATCTTTACTGTATTATCCTTTTTGTCTTTTTTTATGGCTGCAGAATTCTGTTCTCATCACTTTGAGAATATTAGTGACAACCTTTTTTTACTGTTTTTTTTCTCTGTATAGTCTCCATTTTCTCCAATTTTCTTTTTTTCCCCTTTTATTTTTAATGTTAGAGGATTACCTCAACTATCCAGTTATCACTGGCTGCCTGTTTATAGCACTGGGACACTGACAATTGATTAGAAGGTCATGAGCGGAGCTAGTGGATTTGGCTTTGCTGTAGGACACCTCAGCTGAGCCTTCTAGCTGAGGAACTTTCCTGTTGAACTCTGGCTGGTCAGATTGCCCAGAAGAGAGTCTTTGACCCTCTTGCTGAGAGGTTAGACTGTACAGTGTTCTGGAAGTTAAGGGAGTGCTATCATCATCCGTATGCCTGCATTCACTTAGCCCTCAGTTTTCCCTCTCATATCTTTGCTCTCAGTTGTGTTGGTGTTCCCAGACAAGAGAACAGCTGTTTTACTCTTTCCAGAAAATTAACCTCTGGTCTTTCGTTGTAGTCAGGGAGGGGCAACATCCTACTGTGTGGGATAGGGGAAGAGTATCTGCTTCATAAACTGATCTTTCTTTTAATGCAGCCCCTCGTTCCCACTTTCAGAAGTACCTGAGACGTCAGTCCTCCCACGGAGAGGTGAGGCTCATGTCTTCTCCTCTTGAATCTGAGTGCCCTTGTGACTGATCCACCAATAGAGGTAGGGGACCCAGGGCTGTGTGATGTCCAAGGCTGGGTCATAAAAGGCAGCTTCCATTTTGCTGGTTGGGAATACTTCCTCTTGGAGTCCTGAATTACCATATAAAAAGCCCGACTGCCTTGACAGCACTGGAGAGGCCATATGTAGGCATTTCAGTCAAAACTCCAAGCTGAAGCTGCTCTTTGTCTAATCCAGCCCAGTCATGAGGCTGTAAGTGAAGAAGCCACCTTGAAGGTAGTTTCTCCAGCCTGGCTCTTCCAACCTCCAGCCGTTCAGGTCATCCAATTTTTTGGTCCCAGACATCATGGAACAGAGAACAACCGTTTGCCTGTGCACTTTCTGAATTCCTGTTGTGCAGAACTTGTGAGCACGATACAATGGTTATTGTTCTACACTCCTGAGTGTTGGGATAGTTTGCTTTGCAGTGGTTGATGACCTGTATGCCCAGTGCTGCTCATTCATGAGCCACTGGGGATTCTGGTTCAAGTCAGGTTGGTTCTTGGATGTTTTTACCACAGGCTTAGGATTCTGTTTGCTCAGGTCTGTTAAGTACTTTGCCTCTAGTAAAACTAGGGTTTCTGTAGTCTCTTTTCTTATGTTCCCAGTCTTTGTGGGTCTAGGGCTTTAAAAATAAATATCTTTAGGGCCGGCCTGGTGACGTAGTGGTTAAGTTCATGTGCTCTGCTTCGGTGGCCCGGGGTTAGCGGATTTGCATCCCAGGCACGGACCTACACACCACTCATCAAGCTCTGCTGTGGCAGCATGCCATATGCAAAATAGAGGAAGATGGGCACAGATGTTAGTTCAGGGCTAATCTTCCCCAGCAGAAAGAGGAAGATTGGCAATGGATGTTAGCTTAAGGCCAATCTTCAGCACCAAATAAATAAATAAATATCTTTGCTGTCTCTTTAGAGGAGCGTCTAAAAGACGCGTAGTAGGTACATGCATTCAAGTTGCCATCTTTACCCGAAAGTCACTATTATTTTTATTTGTAAATATCTAATCTTGTCAGATGTGCTCCACTTAGTTGAGCTCCACGTGTCATGGTTACTGTGAGGTTCATTCTCTGTCCTTTTAGCAGATTCAGTGCATTCAGTGCCAAAGAAACTTTCCACATCCCTGGTGGGTGTTGCTGCTGACACTCTGTTTACTGCTGTGAATAACCAGGGCTTTCTTTGTTTGAACTATGTCTGATACTTAGAAATATGTTATGCCTTGCAACATTATTTTAATTTCTAAATAACCCACTGAAAATGTAACAGATAACAATGTTATTGAGGTGAGTGCCCCCTCATCTGCTCTTTTGCTCTAAGAAGTTAAAATACCTCAAGCAGCATATACATTGTTTTCATTATAACTTTCTTGTAAAAGGGAATCTCGAAAGCAAGCTATAGATGTCACCATTCCATTTTCTAGAAACTTCCTTGAGACTTTGTTCTCAGGTCCCGCTTCAGCCTAATGACTAAGACCTCCGTCAGCCAAGCCTATGCACCAGTTTTACCTGAAATTTCACTTCCTTCCTGCTGGTCAGATTGTGTCATTCTAACAACGTCTCCTTTAAGATAGTCTCTTGATCATATTTGAATCCAGCTCAAGATTTATTTCTTCTAAGAAATCTTATATGGAAAGAAAAGAGAACTGTGCTTGTCTCAGAAGAGCCAGGTCCAGGGACCAGTTCCTTCTTTAGAGTCTTGGCTTGTTTCCTCTGAGGAATGGGGCAGTTTGTTACCATCTCTGAATTTTGGGATTCTCATCTTGCACCTATAAATGAAAGTAATAATCCCTTCCCCCAATTTTTTGTGTGTGTGAATACTGGAAAATATCAGGATGTTAAAACATGTGTACACAAGAGTAATGAATTATTTAAAGTTTTAAGCCAAATGGGAGATAACCAACAGCAAGCATCTAGATCACTATGCTGTGTATATCTAGCTTATATCTGGCTCCCTTTAAGATTTTCACCCTTGTTTTACTTTCTGCCTCAAAAGATTCATGTGAACATGTTTTATTTTATGTATTCTTAGAAGATTTTTGATTAAAGATGGATATAAATTTTAAAGTATATGAAATTACTTAAAGAAACATGTTTAGTCTATATATTTTTGAATTCTACTAGTATTTATGTTTCTAGACCCTACAGTAGGCTATATTTAAGAGAATGTATGTATTTTAATGGATATGTATGTATCACAACATGCATTTATCATCTGGCCTTAAAATTGTTTCCTAATTGCATCATATGAGTATTATATTCCCAAATTACTTGTGGTCAATTTAAGGATAGAGAAATTGCATCATGTACTTGGTTTTATCCTTTTTCCAGAACCATTTGGTCTCAAATGGGCAATAAGCAATGTCTAAATGCACACAGAATATATTCCGCAAAATATTCTCCAGCAAAATGCCAGGTAGGGGATTAGAAGTAGAGAAAACAGTTCATCTTACAGTTACATTTGTGACTCAATTTTACACTAATCAGTAGTTTCTCAATTTTTAGTTATGCAATTTCTCCAACCTTCCTACCTAAACATGTTTTCTACTAAATATGTTCTAGTTGTGTATTCAAATATTTGCTCCTGCCCCAGGGGAGTCTGTGGTGGCTTGCAACATTTGCTTCTTTATTCGAAAATAACAACACAACTGCCTGATTCTGTCCATATTTCTTCCATTGAATCGGAAGTTGAGTATTGGCATTGGTCTGTAATTTTAAAACAAAATGGTAGCTGGCAGAAGTTTGCAAATAAACCACAAAATACTAGATAAAGGAAGAAGTGATCCTATGTCTCAAAACAGTTAACATCTGGCCTTATCAGCATAATTATGTAAATTATCTGAATAGTCTTAAAGTGAGCTATAGTGAATAATTCATCTCCAAGTTAGACTTTAAAAGCTGGAGATTTTCCTTGGAGCTGATTCACAGAGTTGAGAATTGAGAGCAAATGTTTCCATAATCTTTATTTCTGAAGGAAAAAAAACTACAAATCTAAATAATCACAGATTCTTGATGTACGATGCACATTAGTTCACTTTCTGGGTAGCCAGCCCGAAATGTATTTTCTTCTCACAAAATGTATTCTATCTATTTTTCTTGCTCCACTATCCAGAATAGAGAGGTTCGACCTTAAAACAAAGGCTGTCTTGAAAAGGCATCTCCAGTAACTATGTGTTCTATGAATGGCCCAGTCTACACACATTGTAGGACCTATTTTTAGTATTCACAGACTTTTTTGGAAATAGGTGATATGCCAATACAGAGAAGCATGAACTGCCTGGCATAGATTCATTATTAGTGCCTGTTTCCACACTCATCTTCAATGTGCAAGCGTCTAGGCTTAAGTGGATTATAATACAATCATCTAATTCAATTAAAAGTGCATCTAGAGAACCATGTAAATTTACAGTTACTGTTGACAACTTGTTATGCAGCTTTCAATATTTCCTATAAGGACTATCCATGACCCTATTTGAACTCTCTCTCGATGGTTTGCTAATGTTTCTCACTCCAGTCATTCAATTTACATTTTTAGCCAAAGTGTTTATTTTGTGTCTGTAGCGTTGAATGTGAAGAAAACAAACCACACACTTACCTTATCATACAGATTAGATATAAGCTTTTTCTGGGACAATCCTTTTGTGAGATTAATATCTAGTTAGTAGATGCTATAAATTTTTTTCTATCAATATTTAACAGAAAAGAATTTGACTTTGCATCCTATTCTCCAATAATTAACACCCACATAGATATTGTAGATGAAAGGATTTGTATTCCTTTTGTTGACAGAATGATTTGAGACCAAGGAGGAAATGCCTTTTGACAACTTCGGCATATTCTTCATTCTGGGGCACGATGCTTTTTGCTGGTTGTCCAATCAATTATGTAGACAAAATGAATTTCATCATAATTCTGTCAACAAAATGCTAACTTGGTTAAATTATTCTCTCCACAAAATGAATTAACTTAAAAATCCTTTTGTCCACAAAATAGATTTAAGCAATTAGTGAAGCCCTGTAAATACTATTGTCTGTTAGTTTAGTGTGTGTAATGCAAATATGTGGATTGGCTGTGTCAGCATTTCTAGTTCTTAAGAGGTTGTGGACCTGTCTGCTGTAGCTTCCCTTTTCATTTAAGGTCAAGTAGAGAGCAAAGTCAATTACCCAGAGAATAGCATATGGTGGATAAATGCAGCACTGTCCGAAACTACTACAAGTTAGTTCCATTTCCATTTGAACATCATGCATTTTTACAAAGCATAATTTAACAAGCTTGCCAACTAATTAAGTCTTTAATTAGGGCTTCCAATTCAACAAGTCATTTCAGGAATAATTCTTCATAAAGAATAATTCTTCATAAAGAAAAGAGACTGATGGTTCAACTTCTTGACAAGTTGCTGCTAAAGAATATAAACTCTTTAAACATATTAGAGGATATCATTTTAAAAATTATCCAGCATCATCTTCCATGATATTGTTCTCCTCTTTGGCCACATAAGTATTTTAAAATAAATGCTTTGGAAAACGCATGAGATGTTGATGTGGCAAGGTATTTTTAAAATAAAAAAATTTAGTTGGACCCAGCTTACATTGCTTTAAAACAAGTTTTTTTAAAGGGTTATTCATCAGTGCGATGTCTAGGAACACACAGTTTGATGCTCGTTTATTTTAAAGCTTTAACTTTACTCGTTCATGAAAATGTGGAACAGCAGTTTAAAATGTTTTTCCTTTTGATTATTGTATTTAGTCAATCATGTAAATTCACATGTCTCACCAAACCTAAATGCAATTAGAATAGGGAATTTTAAAACTATTAAATATTGTCTTTTATTTCTATAAATATTTTATTGACTTTGGAGAGACACTATTATCTCATCCTATTCCAGTAATTGTCAAATTATTTAATTTGAAAGATGATCATGTTTTATATCACATCTTCACAAGGTTCTGCTTTTGTTTGATTGGAATAGAATAGACTAGGCAGAAAAAGAGAGATAATAGGAAAATTAATAAAATAGTTTCCTGCAAAAAATTTTGCTCATGACTGAGAAGCATAAGGTTTAGGAAAATTACAATTGGTGACAATATGGAAAGGAGGTGATTTTCCCAATCAATGCTTGCCTAAAAATCAATAAAGTCATGCTGTTTTAAAAAACAAGAAATGGTGTAACAATTCTGTACTACTTAAAAAGGTCTTCAATGGTTTCACTGTCAGAGTGAAATAAACATATCACTAATAAATGTTGTAGAGAGCAGTAGATTTTTTTTTTCTGACTAACTAAAGTAGGTAATAGAACTATTTAAGTGGAAAAGTGAACTAAATTTTCTCACTGGGTTTAGACTAGAAACAAAATTAAAATCAGTAAGAGATATGTTTTATATAACTCCATAGCTGCATCCTCAGCACGAGAAGAGTGACTAGCACTTAGTAGATGCTCAAAAAATATTTGTTGAATAATCGAATAAACTATCACAAATTTCTCTTCTCTCCAAGTACACCAGATTTTATGTGACTTAATCAAGATGCACAATATTTTGCTTTCCCCCTAAAAATGTAAGACTGCTGTCATAAATAGCATCAGTGTGTGAAGAAAAAGTAACATGAAAAAACGTATTGCTGGACTCGTCTATTTTTGACAAAAGTGACAAAATTCTCATTTGCAGAAGTAGAGGTTGGAGTTCTGATGTGATTTGTTCCTGTTTGGACCAAACATGTGCATATGAATCAGGTTCTCATTCTTCTTTCGTGAGATCGTTTTGTAATCTCTCTTGTGTAGAAGACACAAACTTGTAAAACTATTGAATTTAAGAGAATTCCAGAGGACAACATAATGCAAGTCATACCGCTAAGCTAATGATAACAAAGTAACAGACGTTGATGGGAAAAATATGCAAATAGTTTGTAAAGCACAGACTGTGACAATGGGCCAGTTAAGTCTTATGACACAGCTCGTAAATTCTAGCAAGAAATAGTGGCTAACTGGAAGTTCTTGGACAAGGTCTAAAGGCACGTGGAATAGCATCGTTCTCAAACTTGCATAGTTTGAAACATTGCAATTCAAAACTATTACCATGATTCTCAAAATTTCTGCTAGAAAGACCATATTTGTTTATTATTTTATAGTCACAAGTTAAGAATTAATAAATTCTATAATATGTATAAATATAATACTAATTAATATATATTTAATTACCTCCAGTAATTAATAAATAATTGATATGCAATATATAATCAATGGTAGTAATGTAATATAAAATATAATATTATAATGTATTACATATATTCTATATATAATTTCACCTGTAACCTGAAGCAAAGCAGGACATAGATATGTAATTATACAAATAAATACATAGACGTATTACCAAAAAACGTCTGTAAATCATTGATAATTACAAGTCAGTCACATAGGCTGGTTCAAAACACATCAGATAAAAATGTGTAATATTTTATGTTAATTTTATACTATAGATGACCAACAATGTGAAAATAATTTTATGATAATAGTTATCTCTGCTTCCTTTTTATTTTATTTTGTTTATTTACATTTTGTTTCCTTATAATAGTGTATATTACTTTTAATTAAAAAACAAGCATTTAAAAATAAGATATATATTTTAATAACCACATTACAGTAATATATATAAATAATATAATGGTACATATTTTGATAAACTATATTTATAATAATGATTTACGTATGAGTTTGTGTGAGTGCCTTTGTAAACGCGTTGCAGCAAACGAAATCAGGAGACATCTGCATATTTCCATATTCCATGGAATATAAAACATTGATCACCATTTTACGTAGGAATAATACCAAAATGCTCCAAGTGTGTTTAATTCAGTGCTCTATTATCAGCCCCTAGCACAGGGTCGGAATACAGTGGAATGAATGATGATATAAGTTTCAGCCTCTCTTTCCTTCCACATACATTAGGGGCGGAGAGTATACACCCTCCTCTACCCCTGATTCATCCACCTGTTGCTACTGCTGTTGCTTCTCCTGTCACTCCCAGCTTCACTCTAGGCCAGCTCTTAATTTGCTTTCGGCCAACATCTGAAACTGGAGGACTATTGTCTCCTTTAATGTGACTTGTTACTACTCTGGTGGTGCTCAGCATAGGTGTGACATTGAAAAGGTTATACCTCTACCATCCTAGTCTCTTACTTCCTCCCAAATCATCTTCTACAGCTGCTTAGATAAAACACAGTTTACCAAGGCATGGGGTTACTGATAGTAACCATAATATAGAAAAGAGCATACACAAGTGTGAGCTAAAGATGACTGTGACGGTCGTCCAAGGGAATTGAAAAAAGCAAAGGTAGATTATCCTCTAGCCGGGTTCTTCTGTTTTAAAGCCAATAACTTCTTTGAATTCCAAAAGAGGAAAAAAAGAGTCCTTGTTGCAAAGCTTCTATGCTTCAGGAATTCTTTCTCATCACATGGCTTGGTCTTAATAAAGGACTGTTGTGGGTTGGTTCCTTGGAAATCAAACTCACCCACAGGATACTTATGAAGAGGTGTCGTTAGAAAGCAGCACCATAGACGAGAGGGAAGGAAGCAGAAGTGGGCAGAGGGAGAAGTGAAGCTGTGAAGCCAACCCAAAGCCTTTACCAACCCCACAGGAAGCTATGGAGCTAGAATGGTCCTTCAGTGTGGTGGCCAGGACAAACTCCTCTATAACCCCACATCATACTTACACTTCTGAATCAGTCGGTCATTGGAGATGAGTCTCCCATGGTAGGGACATAACCATGAGTGAGGTGGGTCTCTGAACCTGAAGCGATCCCTGAGGGGCTGTCTGCTAACAGAACTCCCAGCAGTTGGAGAAACAAGGCCTTCATTGAACGGGGACCTTCATTGAGCATCACAAAATCCATAATGGACCAACCCCAACCAATTCCATCTTTCAGCTCCAACGACATAGAGAAGTACAATTTCCAAAGATCTAATGGCTTAGTCTAAAATGAAATGTACAGTTGTGTGCTTGTGTGCATATGAGAAAGTGTGGAGAGCAGGAGGCAGGGAGTTGCGGTCTTTAGACCACATTCTTGAACAGGCTTGGGCGCTCCAAGACCCCTTGTAGTCTGGAGTTTCCCCACTAAATTTGAGGTGGAAATGTTTCCCCTCATTTTTCCTAGGCTTCTGGGTTGTAATGACTGGATCAATGATGTGTGCACACACACTTCCCCAAAACAATAATTCATAGAGATGGTAAACTCTAAATCCATACCGAGGAAGGAAAATACATTGTAATATTAGCTATGCCAATTTCCACCAAAAGTAATAAAGATTTATATTATCATACTCACCAGAGTTGGTCCCTTTTATTCATTCTTCTCCTTTCAGACTGTGCCTTAGACCTGATGTATAGTAAATTATGTCTTCCCATCTTTATTTGCCTGGAGAAATTATATTCCTTCTTCAGGACCCAGCCGAGGTAACTTGCTCTTCAGTGAGCTTTTCCTAATTCTCAGAATGAATTGAAACTCTCTCCTTTGTGTTCGTACAGTATTCAATGAATAAGTTCAATCAATTACCTCACTATACTAAAATTACCTGTTTGCATGGATTTCTTATCCACTGGAATGAAAATCCCCTGAATATAGGGGCCGTATTTTACGTATTTTTCACTTCACAGTGACCAGACCACTAGTTGTCACAAAGCGGGAAATAGGTATTTGTCACCGAATGGGAGAATGGCAAATCCTGCCCCATTTCATTCCTGGATAGAGAATATGCTCCCAAATAGAGAAGTTGGGGGAAAAGCAAATTCATTAATATCCAGTTTCCATTGGTTGAAAGCCTACTACCATATGTTGGGTTGGGAAGTAGACAGTGTTATGTTATCCCATTGCATCCACAGATCAGTTCTATGGTATAGCTACAAAACAGATGTAGAAACTGAGGCTTAAAGAGATTAATAAAAACACAAACCTATTGAAGGCAATAGTGCTCATGAAGGCCTGATAACAGAGCCAAATGATCTGACACAGTTCTTTTCATTATATGAGGCAAGACCTCAATGGAGCTGCTCAGCTACCCAAGGTTGTTGAAATGCATTGTTGACTTTTTAGCCAATATGAGGGTCAAATGAAATATTGTATGTGTAAGTGGTTGACAAGTAAAAATTTAAAGGGCTAAAACTCCTAGTTATAATTATTTTTGTTATTATTCTGTGAAGCTTTGTACTTAAGGCTTTTATTATTGAAATAGTTTATATAACTAATGTCCTATTCTGTAGGGAAGGCAAATCTTGATTAGAAAGCCTATTTCTATTATAGTTTCTGTCTTCACTAGAAAAAGAAGCAAAAAAGAGCTTCTATACCTCCGATGTGTTCTATTTTGTTTTATAATTACATCCATTCCAGCAATTGTGTCTTTGAAAGAAATAATAAAAAAGAAGCATACTATGGTAAGCAAAGGAGGGTATTGGTGATAACTTCATGTGAATAGTGTCAGTCTTTTGAATTGGCAACATTACACAATAAATAGTATTTTGGAACTAAAGTGATAACTTGAGATTGGCTATATTGTATCACTAAACGCCATTTCTCATCTACATCTTTCTTGTATAGCTGAGAAGTTAATGTGTAACAGAAGTGACAGTGAACAATAGGAGGAGCAAAATGTTGCATTAATACTTAATGTAACACTTTTTGAGGATATAAAGGGAATAAAACCATTCAAATGCAAATGCAATCTGCAAGGATGCTTTCAATTTAAATGTTTTGCTAAGAATACCTTTATTTTGCTGGAGTTTTGCTTGTGAGAAATAAGAACATTGTAAATAACGGTAAGCTTATCTTCTAACATTTCAGGATGAATCTATGTCAGTTTTCTCTCTTTTCCTATGGTTCTCTAAAAAGTAGTTCCTAGACTTTCAGATGTCACAGATAAATTGTAGGTTTGCAAACTTTTTACTTTAACAAATAAGGACATTTTTATAAAAGCTGCTGTAGAATGCCAACCATAATTTTCTTAAATAAAAATATTTAACCTAATAACTACAAAAAATAATAGTTCTGTAACTGAATATATTTCATTATATCAAACACTATTCAAATAATCCTATTTTTTACCTTCTTATTAAAGAAGAACACAATATCTAGGTTTGGCATATAGAATAATTCTCATTTTCATTTCAATTTAAAAAAAAAAAAAAAGATGCACAGACTGACCTCGGATTTGAAATGGTGTGTTTCCATTACCTAGGCCATTTCCAGTAATACTTACCCTATTATTAGATTGCAATTAAAAAGTTAAATACCTGAGAAACTTCACTCTGCTTAGTGTTCCCCAGACTTTACTAAATCAGAATATATTTTATGCCCCAACTTCCTTGATTGCGTATTTCAAACAGTAGATTCTTATTGAAATGCTAAATTTCAATAAGAACCCAATGCTCTATAAAAGAAATCAATTGAACATTTTATAACTTAGAAAAATGAACCATTCTTTTAAGGGATTTGGACCAGAGGGTGCTTTTTAATGATAAAAATCATTTTGTCTTTTTCTTGTTATTTACAGAACCAAATGAAAAAGGCTGCCTAATTCCCCAAGCTATTATATCACAACATCTGAATTTATGCATATGTTCAAAATGGCTTCACAAGCTTGCAGAGAAGGACATTAACGTCAGTGGGGGGCATGATTCACTACTTTAATATGTTCTCTTTATGGATTTCAAGACAAATAAAACAGATATGATTTCCAGTAAGCAACTGGGTAAATAACGGTTGAAATAAATTGGTTAAAAGAGAATTTCTCCCTACTCTCTATGACTCTGATAAACTCATTACTGGAAACTATGTTCTTTCTGAGGAAAAGAAAGAACACATAAAGAATTTGAGAGATGAGCAGAAATAACAATTATAGAGTTTTATGAAAAACATAGATGAGACGAAACTAAACCACTTGGTTAATCAGTAACCAAGCAAGGATATGCACAAACGACTGTGATTTCTTGATCACTGGACAAACACAAGAGAGATAAACAAATTATTTGACAGAATGCATGGAATCATAACTGGAAACAGCTAAATACCAAAGAGTTTTCTAAAGAAATTTTGGAAGATGACTTATCCCTCAGAGACTATAGAAGTAGGCAATGCTGGATACTGCATCTAGCGTTTCTAAGTTCCAGGAGACTACGATTTCTCATAATTTACATAACTCCAGCCAGAAAAAGAAGAATCAAAGAACGAGTGTTTGAGTTTTTCCTATGCGAAGTTCTGAGCCTCAGTGTTTGTACGTTTACCTGCAGATTGCATGCAGGGCATCTCTGGCGAGGAGCTGGGTGTCCAGAAACCTTTCAGGGCAGCCCCTAACCCTGCTGTCTTTTGGGAATGACTTCAAGACCAGGTCATGCTAATAAGTGTGGTCAATTGCAGAACTAGCCTTTCCAGGAACGCGTAGGGTCCAGAGAGCAGAGAGCTGAAAGAGCAGCTCAGGAGCAACAGGGATTTTAGGAGAGCATTGGCATGTCAAGTTATAAGGAAAGGAATGATATGGTCAAGGTGTAGGGTCATCCATATTTGAGATGAGCAGTAGTTGATGGCAGGAACAGTGCCAGCTGAGCAGAGCACAGGATCATGAGTTTTAGGTCCAAGCAGAAGGACAATGGTGTCACTAAAAATGAGATTCCTATCAGGACACTTGTTCTTGTAAGAGTGTAAGAAAGACCCAGAAACCAGAGGAGCTGAGACAGTTATTAGGGTGTCAAAGCAGTGAACTGAGCACACAGTATGGACTGGAATCCCACTGCTGGGGAAATAGGAAAGAACACTGGGCTGAGTCACAGGAGAACTACCAAAACTCAGAGAACTAGAGTCACAGCAGGTCAACAGTGGCAGCAAGAGCTGAGGCTGATTCATAAGCTATTGAGATATTATTCTGAGTTCTCTTAGTTGGTACTTTCCTCTAATTTGCCCCGATCTGTGGCAAAGATGAACCAGAAAATGGGACTTAGTAGGCTCCATCTTTGAAGACTCTAATCTTTATGTCAGGAGACCAAACGATCTGTAATATTCCTCATCAATCCAGAGAAACAGTCTTTCTTTCAGCTTTCAAGTTATCTCAAAACAAAGTAAGTGAGAAATTATACAATTCTTCCCAAAGATCTATCTGGGGAGGGCAAACTGGTCATAGCTGGTCATATCGGTAGTATCAGTATGGAAGATATAGAGTGAGTAGAGTAGTATTGGTTTCTAAAGCTTCTGCACTAGCATGAATTGACATACTGCCACCACTTACCTGGCCAGTGTACTATTTGTATTAAAAGTTTTCTTACCTCTGAGGAAAATGTTAAAGAGAGCTGAAACCAATTTAACTCATTCTATTCAATCCACAATTATTTATTTGGTTATTATTATGTGGCAGGTATTTTACTAGGGCTTGGAAATACAGAGATGAATAAAACAAAATCATAGGTCTCAAAAAGCTTGAGTCTAGTAAAGAAACACAAATATACATTCCAAAGCAAATGTTTATGATTCAGTTATAAATGCAGCAATAGGACTGTGCACACAGTAGCACACTCACCAACACACAAACACAAAAGTGCAGAATGGGAGTGATTAACTCTGCTTGAGGACTAGTGGAAGGGTCAACAGCGAACTTCATCATTTGACATTAACACTTTCCTAATCTCTTCAAAAAGCAAAATAGAACAGAATCATAATATCATGGGTTGTGTTACTAATTTTTAATGGGGAGGGGCTTGACAAGAATAGGTTGAATTATCTTGTCAAATTTAAAAAGCTCAGAATAATTCACTAGCATTTCCAGACTATTGCTTTCTTGTTCCCATTTTCCATCCACTTTGGTGCCACAGGTCACGATACCATTTCATCCAGAGCAAATGCACAGAAATCTCAAATTCATTTGTAGTGTCTGATCTTAGCCCTCAGATGTGGGATAGGAGGTTTCAGGAACTAAGGGAGCCATTTCATCGACAGAGAGGGCAAAGCAGGAGAGAGAATCCTGAAACCCCTCAATTCTGGAGCCAAAAAGAACTGGTTTGAAGACCATTAACCCAAACTCTGTTTTTCCTTTTTCTAATAAGAGTAATTAAAAACTGTGTAAATAAATATGATTTAAGTTTGCAAGAATTTTTAAATAAAGATATATAAATCTGACTAGAACCAAGTACTGTGTTTGGCATATAATATCTCTTAATAAATTTTCACTGAATAAATTAATGGGTGAATAAGTTGGAGAAAGAATTATACTGGGTAACAGGAAAAATTGAGATCAAAATGATTATTTTAACGTTCCTAACCCATTCTAATGGGATTATTTTTGACCTTAGGAAGGCCATCAAAGTGGTGTGTGACTACAGTGTTTTTACAGCAAAAGGGATAACCCCTTCTAATTCAAGGAGCTAATGGAGCTGATTATGCTGATCAAACTGTTCAAATGAAGAGCACTGAATTATACTCTCTGACCTGCTGCTATATTGTTTTTCGACCTTATGCAAATTACTTAATCCTGATTTCCTCACTGGGGAAAGTGTATAGAATTGACAGGCAGTTTAACATTTAGGTAGTTTTAGACCTTAGTATCATATGAAAAAAAACAAAAGTTGGTAGGGTTTAAGAACCCCTAATGGAAAAGTATTAATAATGGCTGGCTATTTTTAATTCATTATCATTTTTAAGTTTTAAATGTTGACTTTGCTTATAAATTTAGTATAAATGTGAAACAGTTCCAAACAACAGAATTAACATCACCATTTTGAAATTTTCCTTCACAAAATCTTTAACGGGTCTATTATTTTATGCTTATGCAGAAGTGGTCTAATTCAACTGAAAAATACTGACCTCTGGGGATTCTGATTAAACTCTACAGTGAAAAAGAAGCAAAATTAAGTTACTGATTACACACTGGCATTAAAAGGTTATTTGCAATTTCTGCAAATGGACAGTCATAAGGCAAAACATGTGCCCACTGAAGCTGCAGTGTTTGGTGATCACGCACAGCGATTGTAATCTCATCTTGCTCTCTGCTGTTGATTGCTGTTCTTTGTGTTATGGGTACAGAATCCCAGAATAGCAGTTACAGGATGAAGATGCCATCAGAAATTATAAAAATGAATTTGGCTTTATATAGCATCTCTCATGTGCCCCGTGTTTCAAAAATGGAAAAGAGAACTCATGAAAGATATTTTGAATGACAGAAACAGAAATGAACATCACTATTTGCAGAAAGGGTATAGCCCAGTCCAGTGGCAATGGAAACTTTTCTCACAAGGATAAGTGAAACAGTCTACTCTAGAGGCATTTGTAGGCATTGAAGGATCTCTGTCTCTATAAACACAGCCTTTGGCTGCATTGTAAAACTGCTAATAAAATAGCTGAGACCACTTCTGTTTTATACTTATGTGGGCAGAGTTCCATGGAATTGTTTATAAAACACTATCTTATTGGCTACCTCACTTTCAATCAGTAGATGAAAATAATATCAAAGCTGGTTTTTCTAGGACTCACAACATGAGAACAGGAAGAAAACAGGACTCAATCTAACTAATCCCAGTGACATCCTTTAGGAGTTAAAGTTTAATTGCTCATCATTGAGCCAATTATGGTAATACTTTGTAATGTCTGACCACAAAGTATTTAATTCTTCAGCAAGCTAGAGAGGGGATTTGACAGTTCCAGTGTAAGGTGGTTTCTCTTGTCTTCTTCTTATAACTAAGCACCTATGATTTAACCTATCGTAGAAGGTTTTTGAGAACAAAGAAAAACATAATTAGATGACAAAATGCCTTATGCTAAAAACACTGAGATAATATTGACTGACTCATATGTATATTCTTCTGGAAAGACTTTCCTAACCATCACCACCCCCCAAATAAGGTTAAGATGCCTGCTGTATACTCGCACAACACTGCACTTCTCCTCTGTGGCACTTGAAATGATCATAATACTACATCTGATTAGAGTCTTTCTTGCTGCTAGATCATAGCCTCCAGGTTTTGCTTCCATTGTGTCGCCAGTAATTAGTACAGAGTACACTCAGTTAGCATTTACTGAAATAATGAATAAATTGTTTTAGAAACAAGCAGCCTCAGCTCCTGGAAACCACAATTGTCATGTGGCTCCTGTTCTTAAATATATTCATTTCAACAAGAAATTATCTTCATTTTAGATCCTAGAATTTAATCATGTTGATTGGAGTAAATTCAGTGAACAAAGGTATTGAAGGCTTTAAGACAGAATTTCCAGTCAGCTCCCTTTCCTTTCCTTTAAAATCTTTATTGGCAATTTATGCATACCCAACTCAGAAAGGTCAAGTGCCGGTAATCCAGCTGCTTCCCAAAGGGAGACAGTCTGCTTCACTAAGAGACCATATTCAGCTCATTTAAAACACTTCTAGACAGAAGGGGAAGAAGCAGTGTATCCAGGGGATTCACCTACAAAAAGATTTCCCTGTAAGTAACAAAAATTTTAGGACAGAATTGTGGTAATAATATTTTAAAGATGTAATTATATGGTGCTTTTCTGCCTAGGGGTTCAAGACATTATTACATTTGTCCTTCCAGGTAAGTTTTTTTAAAATTACAAATGGCTCATCTCACAAAAGTCAGAGACAGAGAGAAAAATATTAACACTCAGGGGCCATTTTCTTGATTCATGCAGATTATTTATCTTCCCATTAAAGCTTCATCATCCAAAAGATACCAATTTAAAAACCACAATTATCCCTACTGTTTCTTAAATAAAAATAATTAGAATCCATAGCTCATTTGTCCTAATAGTGATTTTCCATCATTTTCTTTGTTCTTAGTTTCAGATTCTCTGCAAAAAATGATATTGATAAAAAATGTCTAGAGATTTAAGTATATGTATATTTTAATTTTCACTAATATATATGGAAAGATTGAGATAGAGTTATAGATAGATAGATATAAATAGATACATGACAGATAGATAGATAGATAGATAGATAGATAGATAGATAGATAGACAGACAGACAGATATATAGATAGATACAGGTAAATAGATAGATAAGTCTTTTTCAATTTCCTTGGGAGTTCCAACAATTTTTTTTTTTTAGTTTTTTGTTTATTGCAGTAACATTGGTTTATAACATTGTATAAATTTCAGGTGTACATCTTTATACTTCTATTTCTGCATGGATTACATCATGTTCACCACCCAAATACTAATTACAACCCATCACCACACACATGTGCCGAATTATCCCTTTCGCCCTCCTCCCTCCCCCCCTCCCCTCTGGTAACCACCAATCCAATCTCAGACAGATAAGTCTTTAAGGATTCAACTTTAAGAAAGTTTCATCCGTAATAAGACTTAGGTAAACCAGTACATACAGAAAGGAACTCATTCAATATGGTCCTCGATGATATGAACACTGAGGAAAGACTATAGAGATCAGGGTGTTTCAATTTGCAAATGAAAACATTAATTAAGAGTTTAAACTTCTCTTGGATCATTCACAAAGAGTCCTTTTACCTAGAAGAAGCCTCCCAGTCCAGTTTATTTGCTATTTAGGTCCTGAAGGTCCATAACTTCCCTAAAATCATCAATGTTCTTTTTTTTTTTTTTTAAGGATTTTATTTATTTATTTATTCCCCCCCCCAAAGCCCCGGTAGATAGTTGTATGTCATAGCTGCACATCCTTCCAGTTGCTGTATGTGGGACGCGGCCTCAGCATGGCGGGAGAAGCGGTGCGTCAGTGCACGCCCGGGATCCGAACCCGGGCCGGCAGCAGCGGAGCACGCGCTCTTAACCGCTAAGCCACGGGGCCGGTCCTCATCAGCGTTCTTGACTGCACCACAATCAAGTAGTTCTCAAGGGATCTTCTATTTCTTTTATTATTATTATTTTTTTTTGTGGGGAAGATCAGCCCTGAGCTAACATTCATGCTAATCCTCCTCTTTTTGCTGAGGAAGACTGGCTCTGAGCTAACATCTATTGCCAATCTTCCTCAATTTTTTCCCCCAAAGTCCCCGTAGATAGTTGTATGTCATAGCTGCACATCCTTCTAGTTGCTGTATGTGGGATGTGGCCTCAGCACGCTGGAGAAGCGGTGCATTGGTGCGCGCCCGGGATCTGAACCCGGGCTGCCAGCAGCGGAGCCCGCGCACTTAACCGCTAAGCCATGGGGCTGGCCTGGGGTTTTCTATTTCTGCACCTTGTCTTATTGTCCCACTCTTCCCCTTCTGCAGCCCTTACATATTTTATTCAAAAATCCAAAATGTTTCAGAAAACTCTAATCACATGCCCATTTAGAGTAGAAAAAGGAAGGACATTGGTTAGGCCATAATTAAGAGCATTTTGACTTATTACTCTCCAGTTGTAAATATTCAGTTTATTACTGACATCATAATAAAAGCCCTTTGCCAAGATTTAAAAATTAATATATTGACTCCTGACATCATTTTTCCTCCATGAACTTCACACTCATTCAGTTTTTCTGTTACCAAAATCATCAATGTACAGATCATCTTGTTCTTCCACAAATGAAGCAGCAAGCAAATGTGACCAAAATCGAGAATTAGGCAATGTTAATCTTTGTTTGCACAATATGTCTATTCAGCTGCCTTTTTCTGTTCTTTGGAACCCCCACCAAATATCCCTAATTATGTCCTTCTTGTGATCCTAACATTTTCTCCACCATCAAGATAGAGAAGTGTACAAAATCTGTCATCTCCCTTTGATTAAAATGTTGCCAAATGTATTTCAAAGATTAATATTTAATTGTGTGATGAAAGCAAGAAGATAATCAAGAATGAGATAAAACAAACATGATCTTTGATTTAACATTGATGGAAAAGAGCTGCATTCTCTAAGTGACAACTGCTGTGTTATGAACTTGATATCCACGATTATACTGAATACTTAACAATAACCGTGTGCAGTAGCTATGATTATCCGTATTTTGCAGATGAGAAAACTGAAGTCCACTGAGGGTAAGTAAATTTCCTAAGATTATAGGGCTAGAAAATGGCGGTAAATGGTAGAGTTTGATGGAACTAGTGTTGTGATTTCAAAGCCTGTACTTTCAGTCTCTACTTTATACTAGATGATCCAGAGAAAGCAAGGTTCCTTGTTATCTGTTTAGCTGCTTCATTTTGAGTTAAAAAGAAAGCTCTTTGGGATATAAAGCTCAGAACTACATTGGTACAGAACTGAAGTCCAAGATCAGAGAACAGATCCTAAGAAGACTGGGCTGCCTGAAATGGGCTTCTTTCCTAGGTTGAGACTATTTACATTCTTAGGATACCACTAAACTCCAATCAAGATCATTAAATTACTTTTTATGATAGGGAATAATTTATCATACTGAGAGAGGCTGAAAAAGATTAGCAATAGAACACTCACCTTTGTATTTCTAAAAAGGAGTGGAAGACTTTTCACAAACTTTAGCCTAGTGAACTTGACTTTGATACTAATCAAGATTATCTAACACTAATGAAAGAATGATTTGTGAACATCAAGGTGCATAATCGGTGATCAGCAGGATGCAACAGAGGTTAAATTCCTGTCTACTGTTTTTTAAAACAAACACTTAAATTGTTAGAGCTGCAAAAATATGGTGGGGAAGGTATATTTGGAGCTCAGCTGGATACTTGATAAAATATGTAATATCTTTGCAGCCAAGATGGAGTGATTTGAGCTGTTTGGAGAGAAAATTTATTACATAAGTACTTGGGTGAAATAGTGATTGTATATCAGCTGAAAGAGTGTCCCATGGCTTGTCGTTTGGCTCTGACTGGGCACTGCCATAATAAAAATTATCTCAGCTTTCATTGAGGAGACTGAAGGTATATATATCAACTTTACAGATGAAATAATGCTGAGATGGTTTGAAAATAAATTGAATGAGAGGAAATTTTTACAGACTGGACTAGTGAAAGGAATCCAATAGAATGAAGTCTACAAGAGTAAAATTGGGTCCAAATATTGAACTCTACAAGCACAGAATTGTGGAGATTTGGCTTAGCAATAGGGCATGTAGTAAAAAAAAGAAACTCAGGGAATTTTGTCTATACTAAATTCGGTACAAGTAAACAATAAAGGAGGGCTGCAAAAAATGATAAAGTGATTTCAGTATGCATTAAAAGAAGTCAAATATCTAGAATGATCCAGGTGAGAGTTCCACTCTTCTCTGTGTGATTCCAGGTTCACCTGGAATATTTAGTTTAATTCAGGACCCTACACTTTAAGTAGGGTTTAGATAAACTAGAAACTTTTAAGAAGAGACAATAGCAGAATGATGAGAATAGAATAAAATTATGAAAAATTGAAAGAATGGATTGCTTAGTTGGGAGTAAAGAAGATTTAGATAGAAATACACAGCTATCTTTGAATGACTTGATGAGATGTCATGTGGAAGAATTAATGCAGAATTAAGAAGCCACATCAATAAATTTTTGGAGTTAATATAAGTGGGAAAGGAAAATATTGGAGGTTTTAAACTCGTGTCCATTTGACTCTATGCTTTCCTCTCTGCAGTTGTACCTCACGCTAATAATCAGAACTCTCAAGGGAACTAACAGGCTTGGAGTTAGCACGTTCTCCATCAGGAAGAGTGTTTAGGCCTAGGTGTATAATCTGGAAGGCCACTTGGCAGGGTTACTACAGAGAAGATTTAAGTATAAAGATGGAATGGTATTGTTTCCGTGTTTCTCAAGGGGAGTGCTACGGAGTTTTTGGAAGAACAAGACTTTGTTGTACAGGACTGTCCCACATATTGCAACATGTTAATATCTTTATCTCTTGGGGCATCAAATGCCAGTAGCATCCTCCAGTCATTGTGCCATCCCAAAATGCCAATGGTCATTTCCAAATGTGCCCTTGGATGGGTGCTTCTCTCATGCTTGAGAACTCTTATACTAATGACATTTAAAATTCTTTTCAATTCCAAATTTGATTGTAATCAGATTGTCTATTGAGACATTAAATATGTACCTTGTTATAAATGCTTAAGAATACTGCCATGTCTTTTTGTCCTTGAGTTTTGCCCTTCCTTCCCTCCCTGCTTCCTTCCCTCCTTCCTTCTTTCCTTCTCTTTTCCTTCCTTCCTTCCTTTCCTCCCTCCTTCCTTCTTTCCTTCCTTCCTTCCCTCCTTCCGTCCTTCTCTTTTCCTTCCTTTGTTCCTTCCTTCCTTCCTTCCTTCGTTCCTTCCTTCCCTCCCTCCCTCCTTCCTTCCTTGCATCTTTCCTTCCCTCCTTCCCTCCTTCCTTCCTTCTCTTTTCCTCCCTTTCTTCCTTCCTTCTCTCCTTTGGTTATTAGTCAAGAGCTCGATATGTGAAGTCACTGCCCTTGGTGCTGGAGATACAATAATGAACAAAACATCGGACAAATAAAAGCTGCCTAATGGAATATGCATTCTAGTTGCCTGTGGAATAATATTTCTCCCCACAGCCCCATACCACCAATGCTGCAACTTTTGCTTTGCAAGGTTAAACCTATCAAAATATTAACCTGGATACCTTGGAGGAGAAGAGTTGAAGGCTATACAAGTTGGTTGGTTTGGAAGAGTGTGATTGGATCCAAAAGACAGAGAGTCAGTGACAGGTTTTCTTGGGTGGGAGGTATTGCGGTGTGCCCCAGTTGTGAATTGCTGAAGAGGACTGTGGGCATGGAAGTGGATGTGTGGAGATAACACACTACCTGCTGGGGCTTCTGTAGCCGCAAGGCTCCTTTGGGTTTAGCATGGAGGTGGCTGGTGCTGTCAAGGAGATACCTGTTTTCAAATGGAACGTGCAAGACTGAACCAACTGAAAGAGTCTAGAGAAGATGCCTAATAGCTGAAGACCAGAAGACCTGCTCACTTCCTTGAACTATCTATGCCCTGAGTCCCTTTCCTTTGAAAAACCTACAGTGATTTTCTGTTATTTATTTAACCGTCTCAGGTTAGAACTTAAAAATTTCTCCCATACTGGATTCCCAAGTCTAGACATACACATCTTTATTATTCTTCAGCTTGATCTTTGTACTGCAGTAGATGCCTTATTTACTTATTATTATTATTAACATTGTTATTATTAAATAGCACTAACTATTCAATAACATCACGATTAAGTACCTTATGAATAGCTAGTGCTCAGTTACTTCTTCTTTTATCTGTAAAAATAATTTTATATTTCCTTTACCCCTGCCGTGTGTAATTCTGAATGGTTATATCTCTCTTATAAATCTCCTACATCTTCTCTCGAGACTGGGTCTCAAATTGCCTCCTCATATAAGCTTCCTTGATTTGCCACAAATCCTTTCACTTCATAACTGTTTAGCTTTTATGTATATATTCTTGTCGTAAATGGCTTCGCATGTTTGATAAACACGTAAGAACGTTCGTTCGCAAACTGGCCCCGTACACGGAGGGCGGAGAGAGACCAAAGAAAGAGGCAGGACACTCCAGATTGGTAGGTGGCAGTTTTAATAAGCAAGGGAACTTACTTAGGAGGCTTGTCTTGGGTGGCTACAAGATGAGTAGATCTCTGTACCTGCCTGCCAGAATCTTAAAAGTGTGTATAGAGACCTAACTTGGGTTCAGTCACGTACACCGTCCAGATGGTCTCAACAACACGTTGCTCTCTCAAGTCTGCATCCTTGAAACAGCTCCAGCTGTGGGAACAGTGGCTGGAATTTGCATTCCAAGGACAGAGGAGAGGGTGAGGAGCCTCTGGTTGCCCAGGTCCAGCTCAAAAGTCAACCAGCGGTCATGTCCTCTCGACGACTTCCTCCAACAAGCTTTCTAAAGATGAAAATCATATATGCATCACTTTTGAACTCTGCTTCCCAGGTTTTTTCCCCCAGAAGACGTCCAACAAATGTTTGTTGATTAAAATTTACGTCACACAATTTTAACTTATACAGGAATTGTAGACCCCACATTTTTACTTCAGGAGATTCTCCATTAAGAACACTAAGTTCAGTTCTGTAGATAACTATTTTGTTTTTCAAAGAGGCAGAAAAATAGTTGCAGTGAGTGGAAAAATTTACTGATACTAAAACAAATAAAATTAGTTCCAGAGTAGAACTGTATGCAGCCGGGCCACAAGTTGTCTTGGCATGAGAAAAAAAAAGTTGATGCATTAAGTGTATTGAATGACAATCCCTAAACTAAAACAAATTTTAAGAGTTATCAATATTCTTTCATTAATTTTGCTGCTAGAATTTATTATTCAATATGCAACAGCTATTGAATTCCAACTTGTACTCAACTATATTTTGCTGCTCTTATGATTTGCAGCCCTTGATCTCAAGTTGCTCATATTTTAAAAAATGAGAATCATAATAAGTAATATTTTTGGTGTGGAATTTAATTTTAGAAGTTTTTATCAAGGCCTTAATATCAACCTAACTCCATGTTAAATATAATGGAGATAGAAGAGAATTACTGTCTGTAATATCAAGAAATTATAATGTTTTAGAGAAGTTATACTTGAAGTAACTGTATATAGAACAAATAGAAATATTGACAAATATGACATAGGGCAAATTTTAGCAAAATTTAACTCCTGTGATCTAAGGCAGTTGCCCATGATGCGGTGTTAGCTACACTCAAAAGCAGAAGGGAGGTGTCTTAACAATGAAAAAACTGGACACAGGGTTCTAAGTTTTGTTAAGTTTTGGAAGAGTAGAAAAAAGTGAGTATGTTAGAGACAGGATAATTCCATGAGCTAAGCTCAAAGCTCTGAATGACTGTGATGTGTCTGGGAAACAGCAAGGAGCCTGGACTAACTACACACGAAGCGATTATGAGGAGGGGATGGTTCACTGGGCGGGTTGGGTAACCAGGGTCAGACTATGAGGTTGAGAGCTACTGCTGTGCTTCATGAGCTGTGCAGTCTGGGGGCAAGGAGAAGCAAATGGGAAGATTGAACCCTCCCATCCCCCCATCTCCCCATTTGTCACAGTTTTAATAAGGGATTTCTGTAGCAAAGCGAGAAGCCATAAAGAGATTTATGGTTCAGAGATGGGTATTTTTCTTATTCTCGAGACAACTAAAGGGAGACAGTGAGTTCAAAGGGTGGGGGGTATTAACTCTTCTTGGGATAATATTGTAAAGTACTCTACTATTGTTTAAGAGATGGCTCTAAAAATAATGGAACACTTAAGGAAGGTTTCCCTTTCTTATTAGGAGTTTAAGTACTGTGTCTGAGGATTAGTTTTTGTCCATGTAAGGTATGTGTTTGTGTGTGCAGACAGAGATAAAGAAGGGAGAGTAGTTTTGGAAACTCGGGTACGCACTGAGGAACACCCTGCGAACAGTCACTTCTCTCAGTGCACTGCTGGACCTGACTTGTGTTAGCTGGCCAGAGCCCGTGGGTTGTGAGCATCTCTTCCCCACTCCTGTCCAGTGATGGCACTGTGATAGGTTAAAATCCATCATGGTGGGAGGATGTACACCACAGATACGGGAAAACTTAACAAATCTGGGTTTCTTTATCTGGAAATCCGGTTGTTAAACATTTGCCATCATAATGTTGTCTCTTGGGTACTTTTCCCTTGGACTAGGCAGGGGAAAGGTCATCTTTAGTGGATAGAGATAAAATCATTCCCTTGCATATTGTAATTCTGCCATTGTCCTTAAAATTCTATAATATTTGATACTGCCAAACAACTTGCAAGCTGTGTTGTGGATATAAAAGAGAAAAAGGGCAAAGGAGATGAAGCCTGTGATAACCAATATTAAAATAATGAAGAAAAATGTTCTTCTAGCATGTTCGTTCTTGTATATCATACGTCTGCCTCAATGCTGGCATGATTAAATAAACCTTTAGACAAACAGCAGAAAATCATGAAAACCGAGGCAGTCATTATTACCGTTCACACACTGTCTCTGGGTCTTCACCATCCATTTCATGTCAGGATTGCATTTCTCTGCCCCTTTGTGATTAGGGGCAGGCAGGGCATCCTGCGTTTGACCAGTTCCGGCTGGTGAGTTGTGGACAGAGGTGGCGTATTTTACTTCCACGTTAGCACACATAATAGTTAACGTGATACGCTCTAGAGATTTCTATCCCTTCGGGAATGTTCAAGATGGAAGATTATCCATTACCCCGATCCCTGAGGGGCTGTGATGGGTGGCGTCCCTCTGCTGACCTGCAGTGGACGTAAAGTATGGGTGAGAACTAAAACTTCATTATGTCACTGAGATTTCCCGACAATCTGTTACTGTGTCATAATCTAGCTTATTCCAGTTTGTGCTCTGGCCTGAAGATCTGCTGCAGACATGATGACACCAAGTTCAGGTCCTCCTCTCTCTGGGCCGTTCTGTTCAAGAGAAAAATGCTCAGTCCACAGAGAAAAAAAGCAATTAGTGAAGATAACCTAGTGATAGATATAATTAGGGTTCCCACTCACTTGAGTGCAAAACTTTAAAATTACCTTTTATAGGAACTTGGTATTCTATTGTGAGAAGTCTCTCTCTCTAGTTGAAAAGTTACAAAAAGTCCAGTAATTTTTGCAGATGAAATGTAATATATTATTTGACTTTAGAAAGTTAAATAGACAGAAATAGCTTTGAGATAAATAACTGGAACAAGCAGTGTCACCTCCCTCCCCCAAATAAAACTGTAGAGTGAAATTTTGGTTTCAATTCACTCTCAGGGCTTTGGCCATTCCATTTCATAAAGATAAGTGTGAAATAATGTAAAACAAATGGAAATTTAGGAAGAAATTAACAATTAAATTTGTAATAAAAAGAGAGTGGAGGGAAATGGTTCTTCACTACAGTAGATGAAACAACATTGTTATATATTTATCACCTTTATGGTAACATGTATTTTCTCTGTTGATTTGGTAGTAGATGATCTTAGGCTCCAAACTGGGGAATATCTTGATAAAACACTGGACTTATTTTTTTAATATAACCTCAGTAGGTAAATGACAATTTCAAGTATATATAAAAATATTTGGGACTTGGCAAATTTTCCAAAATTCAAAATATTTGGTCTTTTGCAGCTCTGCTGGAAATACAAATGAACAAGAGTGTTCTGATTGCATTTAATGGAAGTGAAGGCTTAGAGATTTCAGCAAGCATAGTGCATTAAAAAAGGGAATTATTTTCCAAGTGCTTTCTAAAAAGTCAAACCTGTTCAGTTGTCTTAAACTATACAGTTTATAGCTGATATTTGAGACATCACATAAGCTTTTATTCTCAAAAGTTGGGTTGTCAGCTTTAAGAAACATAGCTTAAAAGAAAAATCACAGGTTAATAGTTGATAGACCCCTAGGAGTAAAAAAGGAATACAAAGTACAAAAATGGGTAAAACAGTTTTAGGACCTTTGGCTATAACTCTAACATCTGAGGAAAAGTTAACTAAGAAAATGACAAAATCATTAAATAATAATAGCTCCTGCTTCTTCTAGGCCCCTGAATGCAGGGAGTTCTCAGAACTGACTGACTTTTGAGTCAAAAAACTACTGTAGGTGATATTAAGGGAACAAATATTTTGTTTAGTTTAAAGAAATCGGTGTACTTGATAGAACTATGTGTGTGCGTGTGTATGCATGTGTGTATATTACACTTACAAATGTAGATAGACGTTAGATAGATAGATAAACTGATCCCCCCATTATGACTTGATTGTCTTCACATAGCAGATGCCTTTTTTTTTTTTTTTTGGTGAGGAAGATCAGCCCTGAGCTAACATCTGCTGCCGATCTTCCACTTTTTGCTGATGAGGATTAGTCCTGAGCTAACATCTGTGCCAATCTTCCTCTATTTTGTATACGGAAGGCCGCCACAGCATGGCTTAACAAGCGATGTGTAGGCCCACACCTGGGATCTAAACCTGAGAACCCCGGGGCTGGTGAAGTAGAGCATGGAAGTTAACCACTACGCCACCAGGCCATCCCCTTGCAGATGCTTTTTATTAAGGGTAGATACTTTTATTCTCATTTTCTGTGAAAGAAAACAGAGACAAAGAAGTAACATTTGCCTAAGATCAAACAATGAAGTAAACAGCAGTGTAGGGAGCAGAATTAAAATCTTCTGTCTCCAAAGGAGGATGGTGGCTGCCAGGGGCTGGGAGGAGGGAGTGACAAACAGTTATTGGTTAATGCGGACAGGGTTTCAACTTTGCAAGACGAAAAGAGCTCTGGAGATGGATAGTGGTGATGGTTGCACAACAATGTGAACGTACTTAATGCCACTGTACATTTTAAAATTTTAATTGCATATTTTAAAATGATTAAAATGGTAAATTTTATGTTCTGTATATTTCACTACAATTTAAATAAATACAAAAATAGATGCACAACACACAAATCTTCTCTCTCCAATTCCAGTGATTTTCCCACTATATTCCTCAGAGAACCACTAAGAATTTCAGCTTGCATATGATTCCACAGTGCCTAAATAGAAGAGTAGGTGATCTCATGCATGGGGATGACACTTTGCTCTTGTACTTGATGATAGTAACCAGATCTGGGTACATGCACAGCTCGATGGGATGGGCAGCCTCAGAGAGCGCTGAGTTCCTATCTGCATGCCATCTCTACCGTCCTTTTTTCACCGAGATATGGAATGGAAATACATGCACTTTGCATTGAAATTATTGCCAGGTTAATAAAGACAGCAAGTGAAAGAGTAGAAGGAGAAAGGCACACCTTCCCAATTAACATGAAGAGATACCGCCCCTCTCTGCTGACGCACCCACCGTTACTGCTGCAAGGGAATGTCGATATTACTTAGCCCATCCCAAAGGAAGCCTCTGAAGTGCATAACCAAATACATTTGGAGAAACACCTGCATAATGTTCCCTCCTCACATCTCTTGAAGATTTATATTGAAAATATTTTCCAAATATTCAGAAAAATGTTCAAAAGCAAAAAAGAGGTAAAACTAGCATTTTCCAAACTTTTTTATCTTTTTATTTTTTAACACATAGTCACTAGTCATTTTACAGAAAGTTCCGTTTTCATTAGCCCATAATAGAGAAGGTTAGAAGATTTAATTTTTATGAAGTATTAATAAAATCATCAATTATTAATACTAATTATCAAATCATTGATTTCAGTTTTCATTGACATTTAGTGTATGACACACTAGAAAGTCATAAAAATAGGCAAGGAGCGAGCAGGCTTTCTTTAAGCAAAGACTTCACAAAACTGTTCGGGTCAACTTCCCCCTCTGTGGGATGCCTTCTTGCGGTAGAAAGAATAATAACTAATGAACGTCTCTGGTGTAAAAATGGCAAAGCCCCCCTTGAATTCCACAGCCCCGCTGCCACTAGGTGGCAATTTCTGTTAGCAGCTTGGTGTGGAGCTTTTCGTACTGTTTTCCTGCCTTTAAAAATATACATAAAGACATACACTTTTTGTTTTTATTCGTGTTTTATACATGTTATTATATTTTAATGTATTTTATACAGATGATACACATTTCGTACATTTTCTGCAACCTGTTTTTAACTTATTTTGCAATAATTACAGATTCACAGGAAGTTGCAAACAGCCTACATTTTTTTTTTTTTTGGTGAGGAAGATCAGCCCAGAGCTAACATCCGTTGCCAATCCTTCTCCTTTTGCTGAGGAAGACTGGCCCTGGGCTAACGTCTGTGCCCATCTTTCTCTACTTTACATGGGACGCCGCCATAGCATGGCTTGATAAGTGGTGCGTCAGTCCTCACCTGGCATCTGAACCCGAGAACCCTGGGCCGCCAAATCAGAGCACACGAACTTAACCACTACCCCAACGGGCCGGCCCCCCTACTTTTCTAAATTTAACAATATGATTGGAGATTTTTGCTTAAAAATATATAAAATTCTACCACATCCTTATAACAGCTGAATACTGGTTAATAGTGTCAATTGGCTACCATTTATTTAGTCATTCTGATGGTTATTTAATTTTTTTTCAATTCTTCACATGAAAAAGGCCTGGGGAATAGCCCTCCAGGTGGATTGAACCTGATATGCAAGGTATTTGGATGCCTTGAGCTGGTGGAGGGTGTGGAGCACCCTAGGACAACAGAGTGAGACTGAGAGGAAAACGCAAGAGCAGACGGCGTCAGATGAGAAGGGAAGTTGAGGCAGGGGACAGATCACTCAGAGCCTCAGAGACCATTATAACAAATCTGGATCTTATTCTAAAGGCAATGGGAAACCATTACAGAGTTTTAAGCAGTATCATAACGCAATCTCCTACAAGATTTTTAGAACATAGGTATGGCTAGAGTGCGGCCAATGACTGGGGAGAGACAAGAGTACAAGAGGAAACATCAGCTATGAAGCTCTTCTTGGGGCCCAAACAATAGTTGATGGTTTCGACTCAGGTGGTGGCAGTGGAGACATGGACGGACTAAACATAGATGTTTTGAAGGTACAGCTGGTAGAGATAGATTAAACATGAGGAGCTAGGAAAGGGAAATGTCAAGAATTATCCTCAGATTTCTAACATTAGTAACAGGTGATGATGGTGCCATTTATTTGAAAAATGGAAACAGTGGGAATAACTAGATTGTGTAAGATATGAATGGAATGGATGAGTCTTGATTTCAGCATGCAAACTTGGAAACGCCTCTGACACACTCAAATGGGCAAGTTAGATATATAAATTTAGAGCTCAGGAAAAAGTCTGGGTAAGAAATATAAATCTGTGAGTCACCAGCATCTAAATGATTTTGAGTCATAGAGATGAATGAGATCACCTAGCCAGAGGCAGAGGAGGAAAGGAAAAGGCGGCCAGCGACTGAGCTTAGAGGAACTTTAATATTAGTAGTCAAGTAGAGAAGAGAGCAAAGGAAACTGAGAAGGAGTAAGGAAGTAGGAAGGAAAAATAAGAGAGCATCTGTCTCTAAGGCAGTAAGAGGGAAGTGTTTCAAGGAGGAAATAGTCATCTGTGTAGATCATTGCTAAAAATCTAGCAAAATGACGTTAGAAAAACATCCATTGGTCATTAACGATCTTAACAAAAATTTTAGTTGATATATAGGTTTGGAAGCAAATATTAAAGTTGGTGAAGAGAAAATGAGAAATGAAGAAATAGAAACAGTGTGTGTGAGTGTGTGTGTGTGTATCATTTTAAAGAAAGAGTCTAGAAATGGGATTGCATGTGGAGGAGCTGAAGGGGCACGGGGGGAATTTTAAACCAAGAAATGTGTTAGAACATGTGCTTACGATGACAGGAATGGTATACCTACCAGTGAGGAGCAGGTGGGGATTGGTGTTGCAGGAGAGGGAAGGGTAGCTGGAGAAGGAAAGTCTTCTAGCAAATGCAGGAACGACATCAGACTAGGATGCCCTTACATTCTGGTTTCCCTGGAATAGTTCCAGTTTCCACTTGCTGAACTGGTGTTGTTATTAATAACCCCTCCCCACTCCCACACGCAACTGGAGAGATCCAGCTCCTCTGGTATACAAGGAGACAATGGGTGCAGAAGCAGCTTAGAGCATAGATTTCACAGCGGGAAGATGAGACTATCCCAAACATAAGACAGATAACAAAAGCTGACTTTGAAGTCTGATGGCTAAGGATCTTTTCACAACTTCCTACCCTGTGGAAACCCGTGGACTCTGTGGATTCATAGCTTAAAAACCAGTGAAAGCATGCAAAACACAGTCCACTAACTTCACTGGTTATGGCTACCAGAGAGAAATGATCACTGTCTGTACTCTCTGGCCTGCGTGAAGTTTCTAAACATTGTGTCAGGAAAAGCCAAATGTTCCTGGAGAAATGGATACTCCAATGATTCTGTTGTTTTGTAGTCTCCCAGGACTACAGCCTTCAGTGCTGATCAAATCTGTATCTCGAAGCTTGAATGGGTTTTTCCAGCATACTATTTCACAGTGATTCTTACGGGTGAGTACCATATGTCCTTGAATCTACAGTCAGAGCATACATATGATTCATCTGAGCTCCTGTCAATATGTCTCTATTGATGTATAGACGGTGTAGAGGGTAACTTTTCTGTATTTAGCTTACCCTATAGGCAAGTCTTCCTTGCATATGATATAGGAGTATAATTTTATTGCTAGCTTCTATTTTAATTTTTGTAATATATAGCAATATCAGTGCACTAAGTAGAGTCTTTTCAATTGATTACAAATAATAAATGTGATTCATGAGATATACTATTAGGTCAGTGTCTGAGGAATTCTTTCCACAAAGAATTCCCTTAATATGTCATCCAAAAGGTCTCCAAGTTACAGTCTTGAGACATAGGGTTCAGCTCTACAGTATAAGCAGTGTTTTCTTTTTCAGGCTGTTGTTTCCATTCATGAAAAGGAAATCTCTAAATCACAACTGAGGACTTGGAAAAAATAAAACTTCAAAATTGCCAAGTCTATAAGTTGCCTTGTGGTCAAAAGGAAAAGGAAACATAGAATGGGTTATTAGGACATCTTGATAATATATCTTCCAGTTGCCTATTGCTGTGTAACAAAACCACCCCAATATAGTGGGCTAGCATGACAATTCATTATTATCTCCTGTAGTTCTGGGGTTGACTCAGGTGGTTCTGCTTTTGGTTTTGATGCAGTAGCTGTCACATAGCAGCCAGATCTGAAGCCGTCTCCAGGCTTGACTGAGCAGCACGTCCAAGACAGCTCATTCGCATGCTGTACCAGTTACCAATTTATTGACACAGTTCCAAATTCTCCCTTTTTGCCTGCTCTGTGAAATTGGACCTGGGTCCTCTGAATATTTTTTGTTTGCCAGTTGGCAGTGAAGTTGCATCAGTAGAAGTGACTGGAGAGACACTGCAGGAGAAAAGGTATGCTCCCTGGTTCGTGCTTGCTCAGTAGGCTTCTGCAGCGTGCACAGCTCCTCCGGCACATCACTCCGGCTGTGCATGGCAGTCCCAGCACCATCAGAAGCAGCTGCACCCAGCACATCTCTCGGGCAGTTTTGTTGTAGAGCACCTCCAGCGAGACACTTCTCCGAGAACAGTCTTCCCTGACTCCCTAGATGACAAATTTCTGGCAATTTACAGAAATTCTCTGTCATTCAATAACTGTGCCTTCTCCAATGAGGTGTGGATCTCAGCCCAGGCCAAGGGCGGGGGTCAGGGGTGGGGGTGGCCAAGTCTACTTTTGGCATCTATCTCAAACCTATTATATAACATACTGTATAATATACCTGCTATTGTATTACATGTTATATTTGCTTTTCCTGTATTCTTTATATTCCTTTGTTTTGTACTGATCAATGCCTCATTTCTCCAACTCTCTGTTATAGTTAACAATTCTTTGCATTAAACTTTCTCTGTTCAAATAATTGCATGTTCTCTCTCCTGATTGTACCCATCTTGATATACACGGCCAGCAACTGATACTGGTTTTCAGCTTGGGGCTCAGCTGGGACCACAAAAGACAGCCACCATTTGTCATCTTCACATGGTTTGGGTTTCTCATGGCATGGTGACTGGGTTCTGAGAGAACCAGGCAGGATGTGCAAGGCTTCTTATGACCTAGCCTGAGATGTCAAAGCATATCACTTCAGTCTTCTATTAGCTGAGCAAATCACTAAACCCACAACATTTCAAAGGAGGGGAAGTAGCAAAGAATTTGTAGTCCCTTTATTTGTATCTACCACACCATATGAGATTACACATGGTAGATATTTTTACATGGATACATCAAGTTAATAAAATAGGGCATTCATTTGTTATTCTTTCATTTGTTTTTCCTCTGATTCGTTTATTCATTCAATAATTTTTATCAAGTGTCTTCTCCAGGCCCAGACCTGGAAAGATCCTTCTTGAAGTATGAATGCATTATAAGACCTGATCTACCCTCAGCGAGCTTTCAATATTGGGCAGGTAAAATTCCTGCATAATTAGATCTAAAAACAATAAAGTATACCTCAAAGTGTTAAACTGAATGCAGTAAAGTGCCAAATGCATGAAATTGTTGTGAGACCACAAAAAGATCCCAGAGGTCCTGACTTGCAGTCCAGTGTTTGATTTACCAAAAAGAAAACAAAATGAAAATATAGTATCTGATTGAAAAAACAAGGTCTGGTCTCAGAAATATTTCGGAATGGGCATCCCTCATTTTTGCATGTCACAACCATGTCAAGAAGTCCCAAGAGAAATAATTTCTGTGAAAACATTGATTTCTTTCCTTTGTTAAAAATTATGCCACCATCTCAACCAACAGATAAGAGAACTGTTGTGATTAGAAGCTTCTCTTATATACAGCTGCCATCCAAACCATGTCCATTTTTGGCAGAGCTGTGTTTTATTGGCTTTATCATTTTCAACTCAAAAGCCCAAAGGCACTAAGAATCACTATAGTGGATATCAACAATTTAGAGATATAGGAAAAGCAAACTGCAACATATACCCAAAACAGAATCAAGCATCAACAGGCATTTTTTAGTAACAAAACTAGAACTAAAACAGACAAAGAAGCTCTTAGCTTTTTGCAAAGGCCATTATTTTCTTTACATATATTCTAGAGAGTAATTAAATTCTAAGCAGCATTAGAGCTCTTTCTCACATCAGTGATAAAAAGGCTGGAAAAAATCTCTTATATGATCTGTTTCTAAGTGAGGAGATAAAAGTCAATTGTAAAATGATAACCTCACCTGACACGCCTGCTAGAAGTAAGGCTCCTCTGAATGAGGATCAGGAAATTGTCTTTACTAAGGAAGCAACCTGAAGTCCACTCAGGGAATTTGCTCTAGGAAACAGTTGTAAGGAAGACACATTAGCATTTAAAGAAGCCCTTTTAAGTCAGAGTGCAGAATGTCACCAAAGAATGATACATTCTTATGCGACATATTCCTATGAGCCTGGGTGATGAAGAAAAGAGTTTCCCAATAAAATAGGGTAACATTTTGCGCTGCCCAAATGTATCCTGAAACATTGGCCAACCTCAGATTGCTACAAAGACCCAATGTTCTTTCCAGCTCTATTCTTTTATCCCTACCCATTCCCCACCTCCTGAATGTCTTAAAATACCAAACCCATTTTAAAACATTACAACAGTCATTTATTATGTATTTTCCTTCATCATGAAGGATGGCACTATTTTCAGAAATAAAGCCTGAATGTTGGCTTCAAATAAGCATTCATTCAAATTCTAATTAAATTACTTTGCTGAAACCTATTTGAAATAATTAGTTATTGGAGCCAGTAGTAATCAGAGATTACATACACTGAATTTTCATGCAGCCCAGATTTTTGAATAGGTTGTAGAATATAATAAAAAGGACCACTTACGAGGCGTTACAAGAGATTTTTTCCCCTTTAAACTGGTATTTTTAGTGAATTTAACTTTAATGTGTCTAAATCCCATGTACGTGTGTAGGGGAGGGTGGTGCATAGGTGGAAGAAGTTTGGATTGGCAGGAAAAAATAATAGATAGGCTATGTGATATGCTTAGGGCAGAATGGATGCAGCGTCATATATTGAAAGCAAGAATGTGATTGTGATGTAGTGACTTGAGTCACTCCATTTTCCCATCACAATTTAACCAGGAGGCTCTCTTGGTGTTTTGGGATCATCCCATGTTCCCAGTCATAGTGGTTGCAGAACTGAATTGATGATTTAATTTTATTTTGATGATGCTGATGAAGAAGGTCACCAGTTCTTTCCTTCCTGCCTGTTTTGGGCTCTCCAATACTTGTCCAGCCCAGCGTTCTTATCCATGTCAGTTAATAGAGGCTAAACTGGCTGTATAAATATTGAGGGAATGAGAAGCCATTCTCTTAATAAGAATTTAAATATGCAACTCTTCTTGGCAGGAATGAGTTTTCAACCAGATAATTGAAAGAGTTGAGGAGCACAGATAAAAAATTAAGAGGACATTTTCAGGCAGGACATTAAAAATGAGTGAAGATGCAAAACGCAGGTCTTTTGCCGAACTATTATGATGTAATTAGCTCTTTTATTAAATATTTTATGGTTTTATTTTCAAACGTCTTGTCTTCTAAATCTAACCTCCTCATTAGTATAATAACACACATGGAGTCTGCTTGCATCGCTAATGGCTGGAATGGCTTAATAACCACGTTTGAAAATAGTCCCCTTTCTTGTTCTTGCCTATAGCTCTACACTTGTCTCCCATTGGACCACGTCCTACAGCACTGTAAGCCTTTGAAGTTATCCAGAAAAATGTGAATCTAATTGAGATAAATTCAGGGTTACTTATTATGGCCTTCAATGATATCCCATAGTGATCAGGTGTCATAACATGAAGTTTTGTTATCATGGAATTTTCCTCCATTGTTTGTCACATTTTTATCAAAATCCTATACGTTAGCTAGCTAATCCTATGTTACCTATATCTATCTCTCAATACAAGTAAATGGAGAGAGAGATGGAGGGAGGGAGGGAAGAAGAGAGAGAGAGAACCACTCTCTTACAAATACATTTATTCCTTGAGCATTTCTGTACGTCTTCCATCATGCTTGCTGTCACCTGTGTAGCGTTCTGAGTATCTTACCAAGTGGTCAAGTACTGCCTTGCTCTAACAAGTTCTTTCCTTTACGTAAACTTCACCAACATTCTGAATATAAATACAGCTCCCTGTAATGCATTTTGGGATTTTTCTACCTCATTGCTCTGAATTATTCTTGGGTTACAGACATTCTTACACTTTCTGAGAATTGCCCTTCTTGAAGGGGACAACCATAAACTAAAGGCTCCAATCGAAACATCTGCCTACAACGGGAATCAAATACAAATTGAATAACATAAAAGGTGCCAAAGTAGTGGAAAATAACTACTACTCCAAAATTCACTGAGTTTGTAGTTAGAGCACTTTCTGTGAACTCCTCACATGCAAACTTTTGCTGGAAGTCCAGAAAATGATGGAGACTAATGTGGGGGCTTCTGAGACTCTCCATACGGCTATTTTCACCCATAACCTTATCAATGAGCTCCGCCATTTTGTCTCCTCATCCATTGGAAGCTTCGCTTTTCCTTCCTTTAGGCTCACAAGCTGGAAGGGAATGCCGGCTCAAAAGTCAGACGGTTCAAAGCTCAATATCAAGAAAGTGCACTGAGTCAGCAATTAGTCAACAGATTATGTAAATACAACTCCTCAATCAAGCCCGGACATTTAAGTGCCAAAGTTTACCTTGCCTCAGGCTCTTCAATTAATTGCAGCCAACTGAAAAGTAGATGGTAAATCTCTTGTTTTCAGAATATATCACGGCTTTGTCAAGAGAATATATTAATTTGTCCATGGAAACATTTGTGCCAGTGTCATAGTGCCAGGCAAAAAAAAAAAAAAGAAAAGAAAAAAGGAAAAGCTTTTCATTCAAACATTAAAACCAGAGGCTCCCTGTAGACACGGGATAAAAACAGTAGGCTTTCTAAAGGCAATTTAAAGGTGACCTGTTCTTAAAACACATTCTTTGCACATTTCACACAGATTTCAGCTTCTGTCACCCCAGGAGTTACTTTTTCTGGGGGTATAGTATTCAGCTGCGACTATGTGTCATGTGGAGCATACAAATCTCTTTCCTTAAAACTATTTCGGTTTATGAATAATTATAAATCATCTACCGCACGCCTGCATCATAAAGGAAAAAAAGACATTTTTACACCATTGAGGGCCCCCTTTTTCTCTTTGAAACCCTAGAACAGTCTATATTAATGATGGAAAACATATTCCTTAGTTACAGAGAGAAAAACTATTTTTTAACAAATGATGATTTATCATTTTAGAACAGAAAGCTGCATGAGCAAACCACTGAAAATAGCTAAAAGTGTAGCCACTTTGCCTGACGATTATATATGTGACAGATTCATTTATCTACCTGGACAGAGCCTTAATTTACACCAGCACTCAACAGTTAATTGTTGAAGTGCAATTTTCTGCAATCATAGCGGAATTTTTTTGGAGTGTCCTGAAACAGAAAACACTTTTAAATAGATACCTATGCCATTAATTACCCGATCAAAACAACACTGAAAAATACCAGAGAAAAACAGATAACATAAAAAAAAGTAAAATACCATTTCTGCAAAGAAATTAAGACATCAATTATTGAATGATTAAATGATATCATCATGTTATTTCTGAACAAATGGATGACGAAGTTTACAAACAGTCCTTGCAAGAAACTTCTTAAAAACATCTTCATTACAATGATATTGTTTTTACTTGCTTGTACTAATTTAGAATTAAAACATTACTAAAAATCTTTAAATACAACCAAAACCTTACCAGGATTTGTGATATTCTATATTCTTCTCTCTTCAGTTTTCTGTCTTATGTACATTTATTGTCATACTTTCAGCATATTTTGTGCTTTCCTTAAACTGTGACTCAGTGAAACTCTCTTATATAAATGGATTTGCGATAACAAGGGTGTTTCATGAGTATTAGCAGCTTTCACGCTCTTGACTAGTGAACATAAAATATGGGACAGGAATTTCATAAGCTCAAAAATTGTTTATATATCAAGTCAGTAAAAATCATAATCAGAAGAATTTGAATAAGATGAATATTTAGAAGTTTCTCATCATATTTAGAAGTTTCATTATGCATTTTAAATGCCACATTTCCTGAATATTTAGTGAGTTCCTTGGAGCAAGTGGAGGGATTCTCAAAGCAACAAAGGGATGATTTGGGAAACCCAGGACTAGACAACCTGGAACACGAATGTTGACTTCTGCTTACTTTCTGAGTAGTCATAGGCAAATAAACTCTACAGGCTTCAATTTCCTCAACTTTAAAAAGAGGATAATAATGCTTTCCTCATGGGTTGTGTGTATGTGTGTGTGTGTGTGCGTGTGAGACAGAGAGAGAGAGATAACAAATGATCTTTGATACTGCAAACTACCCATGATGGCCCCTGATTTCCAGCTACTGCTCAATACAGGCAATCATCATGGTTTCCCTCTACCTCTATGCACAGCCCTCAAATTTCCTTCAAGATTATCAAGAATTCAATCAACAGATAGAGAGTAGCTCTTATGAGCCAGGAGTTTATTAAGTCCTACAGAGATTAATAAGCCGCCATCTTTGTACACAAAAGACCCTCAAATTGTCTGTCTTTCTGCCTGCCCACCCTCTTTCCTGCCTTCCTTCCTACCACTTCTGAGTGCATTTGCCTAGATCTTTCCAAGAACTACCTATTTTCTCCTACAGTGTGGCTTGTCAGTAAGTAAGATGCAGCCTCACTGCTTCCTCAAATACTCCAGGTCCTGGTCCCTTGACCCAGGGCTTCACAAGCACAGTCTCAACTCTGCCATTCAGTTGTCGCCCTTTGTGAGTCATGCATAACTCTGATCCCTCCTCCTCTAGGGGCAGATGGATGTACCAGGTGCCCCAAGGATCAGAGCTGCATTTTTCTTGCCCAGAGCCATTATATCAAAAGCAGAATCCAAAGTCATATCTAAGGAAGAGAGAGAGGGACGCTGCAAATGTCCACTTGGGTATTTAAAAGAGCACTAAATTTTCCTGCTACTGAATGTACCTCTTCCGCTAAAGCCAGCTCTGAATAAGGGTCCCAAGAAAGCAGTCGATTTGTATATTCATACAGATTGAGCTTTCTTATTGATTTCATTCCACCACCTCCTGATCTATAATATGCATATTTACTAAATTTTGCTTTATTTTTAAAATCGGGATATTCAGACTGGATGTAATTTTGTATGCCATCTGGAATAAAAGCTTATTTTGCAGTTTTATTTTTACCATGTGGAAATTGAGCTTAAAGAGACAAGAGAGACAGAAACTAGTATTTCTTAAATGTCTAATTTGTACAAGGCACTAGAAGTTTGGCCTACAGTCATCTTCATTTTACAGAAGATGAAACTAGGCTCCTAGTGCTTCTGGGACATCTCTAAGGTCATACAACTTAACAAGCAACTAAGTGGAAGAATTGCAATTTGAACAACGTTCTGACACTAAAGTATTTTTTGCATCGCCTTTAGACATGGGAGAAATCTGCTACTTAGAGAAGTCACATGACTTGCCCTCAAATATTCTAACAAGTTAGGATAAGAGGTAAAATTAGTAATCCCAGTCTACTGTCCTCCATTCTAGTACTTACTCCATCAGGCCAAAATGCCTGACACTTTTAAATCCGAGATCATTCTAAAGCCACAATCACCATATAATATACTCTAACGTGTCTCTCGATATTTTTTTCTTTTTGAAATTTTCTTTACTTGGTTTCTTTGTTGCAAGTTTTAGAGGGCATAATTTTTCTATGCTAATTTGTTTTTAGGATTTGTGAAGGGGATTGCTTTAAAAACGCAGTGATAATTACCTTTTATTAGAGCTTAGTTTTGGACATGGGGAAAGCTACATGGTATTGCAATATTAAGCATAGATGGCCATTATGTGTTCTTCTTTGAGGCTAGAGAAATATTACAATTGTATAACAAAAATGACTATTAATGAGAAATTCACATATGTACCACTACCTTACATTTTTTTAAATTTAACTAGCTCTAAGGAACAAAAGTCTTTTAAAAATTTATTCCATTGCAAGGGAGAATTTTGAGGATTTTTATCTCTGATTTTCCTGCTCTTATTCAGTGCTTCATAGGTTTATTTGAGAAATAGATGAGAATGTATAAAGCTTTTAGCACAGTGGCGTGTGTATGTGCTCAATAAAGTTTAGCTTCATTCATTGGCTTACAAAATATGTTTCCAGGATATTCAAATTGCCAAGTATAATAACACAATTCATTAAAACTGAAACAGATATCAAAAATCAAGTCATATACAAAAACATGACGCTAGACTGTTACATCACACATATACAAAAATTAACTCAAACTGTATCAAAGACCTAAATATAAGAGATAAAACTATAAAACTTTTAGAAGAAAACATAGAGGCAAATCTTTATGATCTTGGATTTGGCAATGTCACCTTAAGCATAAACAACAAAAGAACAAATATATAAATTGGACCTCATCAACATTAAAAAGTGTGTGCATCAAAAGACAGTATCGAAAGAGTAAAAAGACAACTCACAGAATGAGAGAAAATACTTGCAGATCATATATCTGATAAGAATGTAATATCTAGAATATACGAAGAACTCATAACTCAACAACAAAAATACAAGCAACCCAATTTAAAAATGAGTATAGGACTTGAACACATCTCGCCATGAAAGATATACAAACAGCCAACAAACATGAAAAAATGCTCAGTGTCATTAGTTATTAGGAAAATGCAAATCAAAATCACAATGAGATACCACATCACACTCACCAGAATGACTGTAAACAAATAAACAAAAAGTGGAAAATAAAAAGTGTTGGCCAGGTTTTGGAGAAGTTAGAACCTACCCACATTGCTGGTGGGCATGTGAAATGGTGTAACCACTGTGGAAAACATTCTGATAATTCTTCAATAAATTAAGCACAGAATTGCAAATTCCACTCCTAGATGTGTTTAATGTCTATTATTTGCTGACATTCAATTAGTAATCAAATAGATACAACATAGTTCCCTCCTTTAAAATATCTGAGTATATTTTACACCATAGAAGTGGAGTTCTCAGCTATAGTTTTATTAACTCAGTCTTAAAAAGGTATATATAGAAAATCTGTGAGCGTGTTGCTTCTGACACTCATCCAGCTAGATATTTTTATTATTGGATTAAGAAAAAATAAAAATAGTACATGATTAATAATTTTTTAAACACAAAAGTGTATATAGTAAAAAGTGAAACGTACTTCTGCAAACCTGCACCCACCCACATATAATATTTTTAAACAAGCATCATCATAATAATAAATACACGCCAATCATTTACCATGTGCCAAACTATTCTAAGCACTTAAGACAACTGTATCTGATATAATCTTTGTGACAATTCTGTGAAGTGCTTACTATTATTATCACTTTATTTATGGGCAAACAGAGTAAAAGAAAGGTCATATATAAATAAGTTTCTGAAAATTGCTCTTTTTCAAACCCAGTTATATTTCAGAGTCATTCCTCCAACTAGTATACCAATAGCTACTTTATTTATAGTAAGTTTGGGAGAGACTTAGCTTCTTACAAGTATAAAGTAAAACAATTTTTAGTTGGTTAAATGACCGTCAAAATATCGACTATACCTTTGCTATTAAGCTGGGTCATGTGACTACATTCAGCCCGATGAGATGTAAGAAGATATATTTTCCTGCAGCTTCTAGACCTTTCCCTAATAAATGGCAACCCCCCATTCCTTACCCTTTTCCTCTTCACACATTATTCCATTCTCCATCTTGAACGTGGTTATACCCAAGCTGGACCATGAGGATGAGAGGTCACACCACAGGGATGGTGGGGTAGTGAAATGGGTAAAGTTTGGGTCCCTACGGGCTTCCTGAAGTAGAGACAGCATACAAACCCTACATTCATATGAGAGAGAAATATATTTCTATCTCGTGCCATCTGTTTTAATTTTATTTTTATTTTGTGTTTTTGGTTTCTATTACTTGCAGCTGAATTCAATTTAATTAAACAGTATGAATGTACCGAACTTGATCCAAACATTTTCCTATTCCCGGATATGTAAGTTATCTTCAGTCTTTTCTTTTTCTTTCTGCTAGAAAATATGTTGCAGTAAATTTTCTCATTTTTATACTAATATAATGGTATTCTAGTAGTCTACTACTTTAACAGTATTCCTGGAATAGAGTCTTAGAAGTGGAACTACTAGAGTAAACAGCATGCACTTATATAAAAATTTGCTAGTTCTGATCTTCTAAAGGTGGTACCAAGTTCCAGTAGTATATGAGATTAACCTATTCCCACAAACTAACACTGCATATATCTTTTTAAAATTTGTTTTCATTTTTGTGACTCTGACAGATGAAAGTGCATTTATTATTCTAACGTGTTTCTCTAATCACTTGTAAAATTTAACACATTTCCTATGTTTATAGACATTTTTATTTCTTAGCCTGTTAATTTCCTATTTACCTCTTTGACTATTTTTATATGACAATGGTGGTTAGAGCTCTTTTGAGATAAAGCTATTAATGCTTTATTTTTTTTACTTATGTGGGAAATTTTTTATCTGTTTTTAAACTTTGTTCATATGTCTCTTACTATGTTAATGATTTGAATTTGTATTTACATTTTTTCCTTTATGACTTTTGGTCAACCTCAGTAGGAAGAGAATTACAAATAATGTTCTCCTATATTATTTCTCAGTAAATTAAACTTATTTTCAAATGTAGACTTTATAGACTTTAATCTTTATTTAATCTTTTTTTTTTGATATAAGGGGTAAGACAATGATCGAATTTTTTCCTTGACTAAATAGACACTTGCTCCAGTATAATTTATTGACCAGAATATCTTGCCCTACAGATTTAAAAATCTCACCTTTATCATACATATTATGGTACAATAATTTATTACTCTGAACAATGGCGTGTTAGTGGAGCCTTGTAATACATTTTGATATCTAGTAAAAAAAAAAAAAAGCCTTCTTTATGAGTCTTTTCTTTAAATTTTTTTCTTGGCTATTCTTTTTTTCTTTTTTGGGGGTGGGGGTTGCTGCCACAGTATGGCTTGACAAGTGGTGTATGTCCATGCCTGACATCCAAACCCGTGACCCTCGGGCCACCAAAGTGGAGTGCATGAACTTAACTGCTATGCCCCCGGGATGGCCCCCAGCTCTTCTTGAATAATAATAAAATTTAAATATATTAATTTTTTTCCATGATCCTCTAAATTTCTTACCCTTTTATTTTAAAAAAGCTTATTCACAAAATATCTCATTATAATCCATTAACTTTTATGCATATGGAATTGAAAACTGAAGCAAATGCTTATGCAATAAATGGTACATGTTAGTTGTTTTATAAAGACAAGGTGAAATCAGGCATCCTTAGGTCAGCTACCGGAAAACTTGCAAAAAGACAGCTACTACACAATACATCCAGAGTCAGGGCTCACTCCTCAGTCTTAAACTGTCGATCGTGTTGGTTCCCGTCACATATGCGCACATTCTTTAGATGTGCCAAAATATACACAAGAGAAGCCATGCAATTTACCCCTTGATCTGACCATGGTAGTTCTCATAAGAGAGACCACAGGTCTAATAAGGAGGCATTTGATCAGGGATTCTCCTCTTCTGTGGCCCCTTTTCTCAGTTTCCGTTCTGCTACTCTTGTCAAGAGTCCACCAGGGGCAAGGATGCTGGGCAAATTCTTCCAGAAAAGCTTCAGCTTTACATGGACACTCCATTTCAGCAGAGCGTGTGTCAGCTCCATACCTTAACGCTTCTTGTCACAGGTCACCAATAGGAGAGGTAGCTTTCATACTGTGAGGAAAACTCTGATATCTGGGTATGATTCCTGATTCTGTCATTTGCTAGCTGAGTGGACTTGGAAATATTTATGGCTCCTTAGAATTTCAGTTTACTCATCTATAAAATGAGAATAATAATTTCACTTTTCCAGGCTGAGAGTAGTAAATGAAACAATAAGCTAAGTGCCTGCTATAGAGCCTGCTATATGTCACACTCTTAACACACAGTACACACTGATATTATTGTCATTTGCACATGTTCCCAATCATATGTCTCATCTTGTAAGTTTGGACATAGAATCCCACTAGTGACCTCCAGGAAAAATAGGTTAAACCATTCTGTTATCACAATAAATAAAATATTTATATAATATGTATAAAGTATATGCAAAATTTGGAACTTTTAGTAAGTATAACTTTGAGTCAAATTTTTATAAATTTCTAAAGAAAATTTTTAAACTTTCAAGTTTTATGAACATTTAAACATTTTAAATTCAATTCATCGGTTATATAAGTAACTGATGATACCAGTATTATACCAAATATCACAGAAGAGAAGCTAAACATATGCTTTTTATTTCGACAGCAGAGTGTCGATTTGCCAGAAACTGGTATTGATTTGGAAACAGCATGGGATCCTAAATAGAAAAATTTAGCTTCAAATAAAAATGTACAGGTTATAAATTTGGAGCAATTGAACCTGCCTGAGATTCAAAAAGGTACACTTAAATGATTTATTTTTTATCATATAAAATGGCTCTCTTACGAATTTAAAAAGAGGAAATTTGGAACTTCTAATCAAATATATGTATATAAATGACTAGTTATTCCAACTCTACTGTGTATGTTGAATAGAGAATACACACTGAATGGATTATAATATTTTAAGCAAGTTAGTAACAACTAAATCAAGTACCTGACGAAGAGTTTCCAAGATTTTTTAAAAAGTAAAGAACATTGATGCTACATCCAGACAACGGAATGTTATTCATCACTAAAAAGAAATGAGCTATCAAGCCATGAAAAGACATCGAGGAAAATTGCATGGAGGAAAAATGCATATTACCGAGTGAAAGGAGCCAATCTGAAAAGGATACCTACTGTATGATTCTAACTATATGACATACTGGAAAAGGCAAAACTACGGAGACAACAAAAAGATCAGTGGGGGGGGGGCCAGCCCAGTGGCGTAGTGGTTAAGATCATGTACCCTGCTTCAGCAGCCTGGGGTTCGTAGATTTGGATCCCAGGCGCGGACCTGCGCACGCTGGTCAAGCCATATTGTGGCAGCGACTCATACAACATAGAGGAGGATTGGCACAGATGTTAGCTCAGGGCCAATTTTCCTCCTCCTCAGAAAAAAAAAGAACAGCGTTTGCCAGGAGTGGGAGGGGTGGGAGATGAATAGGCAGAGCACAGAGAATTTTTAGGACAGTGAAAATGCTCTGTATGGTACTATATTGATGAATACATGTCATTATAAATTTCACCAAGGTAAACTACGGACTTTGGGTGGTCACGATGTGTCCAGGTAGGTTTACCCCTGGTGCAAAATGTACCACTCTGGTGAATGACGGGAGGCTGTGCATGTGTGGGGGCAAGGGTACATGGGAAATCTCTGCACCTTCCTCTCAATTTTGTTGTAAACCTAAAACTGTTCTAAAAATATAAGTATTTAAAAAAAGAGCATTGGAAAAATACTATAGGAGTAGGTGGGAAAGGGAAAAATTACATTTATTTCTTAAATGTATCAGTGGAAGATTTTTGGATGTAGGAGGTACAAACAACTTGGGTTCTCAGATTTTCACAGAAAAAGAAAAAATATCCACAAACAAAACAACCTTGACAGGCAAGCACCAAAGCTTGTACTTTTCTTTTAGATGTGGCATAATATAAATAATTAGTGCATTTCTGAGGAAATGGGATTTTTTTTTTCGTTTGTTTTGTCCCGTTCAATTTCCTTAGTTGAACAAAAAGCCTTCAAAAATCTTTTCATTTTAACTACTTACCAAACTAATAATCACCTACAATTTTTGCTCCTTTTCTTCTCCATAATAAGGTTAAGTTCAGTTCAAACTACTTGTATAAGCAAAGTCGATAGTTCATTGTCCAGCTTTTGCCCGTAAAATCAACCTGTGTAAGCCCCTTTTGTGATGCACGTCAGAAGAAAAATACTAACACTCCGTTGATATCATGACCAAGTTTGTACTTTCAATAAGCAAACTTTTTAACAAATACCTTCATTTTTCTTTGTAAAACTTTATTTTATATTTAGAGTATTTCTATTTCAAAGAAAACTAACTCTATTAGCATTTTTTTATTTGATCCCGAAACTCCATTGAATATTCTCCATCTCTCCCCACTTCATGCCTTTCTTTTGTTTTGGTTTGCAGTAGTCATAGTTTACACTGTGCAGTGAACACCAGTGAGGACTCGTTGCCTTAGATAATGCTTACTCTTTTCTCTTCCCATGCCTCCCACTCACCTTTGCAGGATGATCTTTCTAAAACCTAATTCAAAACTTCTCGTTGCTGTGGAACTTAAAAACTCCTGATTCCTTTACTTCTCTTTGTGACACACACACACACACACACACACACACCCCATGCCTAACAGATAGAGTCAAAAATTGTTAGCATGGCAGAAAATGCACTTTCAGCTACATCTCCCACAGCTGTCTTAGAGGCAAGTCTGTGCTCCATCGAGTTGATTTGTTCATTTTTCCCCAAACACATCTGGCATTTTCGTATCACTGTGTCTTTCTACCTGTTGTTCTTCTTTCCTGGAAGTTTCCTTTTGCCTTATGAACATCACTTTTCTGTTTGTTTTTGTGAGGAAGATCAGCCCTCAGCTAACATCCATTGCCGATCCTCCTCTTTGTGCTGAGGAAGATTGGCCCTGGGCTAACATCCGTGCCCATCTTCCTCTACTTTATATGGGACGCCACCACAGCATGGCTTGACAAGCGGTGCGTCAGTCTGCACCCGGGATCTGAACCTGCGAACCCCGGGCCACCGAAGGGAGCGTGTGCACTTAACTGCTATGCCACCGGTTTGCCCCTAACATTGGATTTTCTGTGGAAGTCTCACAGGCTCCACAGGCGGTATTGGGTGCTCTTTCGTCTCCTCAATAAGTGCATTTGCTTTTCTATCCCTGTATTTATCATACGTCATAGAAGGTTTTATATCAAAACATTTGTCACCTCCCCCGATGAGATGGTTTCTGAGAGGCTCCATATTCTAATGATGACAGGTTTGGCCACGAGATATGCTTCATCCAATGAAATGAGTGGGGCATGGACACTTACCATTTCCAAAACACAGCTTTGGCAGAAGGCAAATGCTTCCTCTAACTCTCAATTTCTCCATCAGTAAAAAAGGGACAAATAAAGACAGACAATATAGCTAAATCGCCTAACATAGTTCTCAGAACACAGTAGTTGCTTAACAAACTCTTAAAATAGTTTAATAATTGTGTGACAATGATCATTATTTTCCAAGTTAACTAGAATAAAAAGCATGACATCAATATATTTAGCCAAAGACAGAGTAGAGCAATAATAATCTGTGACCACTCACCATTTTCAATGCAAATTTTGTGCTTCTAATATTTTTTGGTTAGAATATTTCATTAGACTTTATAGGAATTATGGAGGCCCTAACTAGGCAGAAGGGATGATGGTCTAGGGTCTCTAGTTATTCTCTAATACAGCAGCATAAAAATAAAAAAAATCAGACGATCACCCAGCACCACACTCTAGGATTGTACATGTGAGGATACACGGGAAGAGCCTCCCTGGGTAACAACAAGCTAGTATTTACCTTTAACACTAATGACATCTGTTCACTGAGTGCCAACATTTAGATAAGGTAGAAAATTGAAACCAACCCCAACTGATCAGCTGTCCAATCCACTGTTCAAAATAATTTGAATAATTTTCAGCTTCAAGATCTGGAAGAACATTCACATAATATGTTATTCAATATCTTCCATAGAGCATGCATTGTCTACACTTCTCTGAGAAAAAGAATGACAAAAAGGAGGTAAAAGCAGACTTGTTCAGGTTCTAGAACAGAACCGAAGTCATGCTTGGCATGAACAATCATCGTCCAGAAAACAATAAAGCCAACTTATGAAAAATGTTCTTGAATTCTTGCATCCACTGACCTGTAAATCGCTCTTTACGAAGTATCTAATTCACGCCGGTATTCTGTATGATCATCATAGTTAATAGCAAATAAAATAGTTTGAAAAACTAATTTAAATTTTTAGCACTAAGAGATGTGATTTCTATATTTTAATGGAAGAGACTCTGGCAGAGTTTATATATATAACTAATCAACAAGATGGATCTATACTATTTTGTTTTGTCACATGATAAATTGAAATCTATTTCCTGCCTTCAAACTAGTGTTTAGAAATGATTGGAATGTGGATTGAAAGATTAGTTCTGGTTAAATTAGCTTTGTTTCCTTCCAAATAGAAAGGGAGTAGTCATTGTTTATAATAATAAATTTATTGAAAATCTGTTAACCTATACTCCAAATTCAGTAGGGCGTATTGAAATCACAAAAAAATATTCCTCTTTTTATTCTTCCTTCATAGAGAATGAATACACAGCATTTTATTTGTGTATATTTTTGTCTTAACAGTATCTTATTGTATATATTTGCTGGAACTTGGTCTTCCAAGGGAGTCAATTAATCTGGGGAAAATCTCTCCTTCTGTCTCTCTCCTACTCTCTCTCTCTCTGTCCCTCTCTCCCTCTCATCTTAAAAAACATTGGTAGAAAAATTAGGCTATCTGAGCAGAATAATTTAAGAGCAAATGAGGCTGTGGCCGTTGTGACTATGATAAGAGAACACTGTTAATGATATTACTCTGTGATTTAGTCTGAGATTGCCCCTGGAATAAAATAATCCTGGACAAAGTACCTCACATTAACTTCTTAGCATTCACTCTCTGCCCTCTTGTGGTAGGTATTGCCAGCTGACTATGTGGGATTAAGGTTATGAATCAATCAACAATATTGATAATGTGTAACGTTCCTAACACACTGCTTATTAAAATGAATGTGCATTTATATTAAAATAATTTTTTTCATTTTTTTCTAGTGATACTTTGATATAATTTTAAATACTACTACTTAAATTTTTCAATCGTATTATTCAAACCACTGGCATAAAATTGCCTGATTGGAAATAAACCAGGAGATCTAATTGCACCCCCCAGTTGCTGAAACAGGCTTCCACTTTCCCGTTCACTGTAATCAGATGGCTTTGTTGTGCTTATCGAGCAATACAAAGAATTTGAGAAAATCAGTGTGTAACGTAATTGCTGCATTTGCCTACATCTGTTGGTTGTGTTTTGGACTACTTTAATGCTGGACAATTCTGCTTTGAGGGATAGATTTATTTTTCAGACATGGCATTTGTGCAAACATTAATCGGATTCTACATTTCTTTGCACACCACACATACAATTAGCAGCACTTTCCCACTCTTCCTTAAGGAAGACCCCGTAGGAGAGCTCTATGAAGGTGCTTATGTAATATGATTATAGGCTGGATAAGAACTATATTTTATAACCATTCTTACTTGCTTGTTGATGAGTCAAATGTCACAATTGTAGTTGGATTTTCCTGATATACCGTCAATATGTAAGTGGCTCTATTCCTGGGAGTGGCGGGGCGGACTGTGGGTGAAATCCCTCCTGCTCCCACTTTCTCTTATGCTCTTTGCCTCATCCTCCTTTGCTGAACAATGTATGATTCGATTTGTACACACAATCTGTGTATGAAATGACTCCTCTTTACAATAGACAGGGCAGTGAGTGAGTGTGTGAATGGTGTTGTCTGTGACCTTTCCAGCAGCAAGACTAGTAAAGCTCCTCTTCTTAATGGGGCAAAGAAGAGCTAATGCTGCTCACACTTGACCAATGATGGATAAATTAAAATCAGACATAAGCAGTTTATGATAAAGTTTCCTAACTTAAATCAAATCTGCAACTTAGTTCATTTCTTCTTCTTTGTCCTTTTAATTGGTCGTCCCGTGTTGTTTCTAGTCACTTTCATGCAGGAGAAACCAGGAAAGAATGAGTTATGTTGTGCTAACAAACAGCTCCAAATCTCAGCTTAAAACAGCAATGATTTGTTTCTCTCTCACAGCACCTCTCCATTGTGTGTCTGCTAATCACAGCCACCCAGGTTGATGGAGTGGCCTCCTTCCCTGTCATTGTCAACGCCAGAATGAGAAAGAGACAGTGGAGCCGCCCACTCCCGCAATTAACTGCTCTGGCCTAGAAGAGACAGAAATACCTTCTGTTCACAACTCATCAGTCAAAACCACAAGTGCTCTAGGAAGAACAGTTTTATCACATGCCTGGGAGAGGAACAATCTAGAAATATTTATTAATAATATTAATAACTATCTCATATGCTTTCTCCAAAATTACCTCTGGGTCCTGGAAGACAACTGCTATGGTTTGCTGCCTTTCCTAGAGTCTTTTAGCACACTGCATTTCTCTGCATCCTTCTGTTTGTTTCTTCTTCTCATTTTCCTCCTTTGCCGCTTAGTTCATGTCTTTGCTTCTATTTCCTTGTACTTCTATTACTCCCTGCTTTCAAGGAGCTAACATTCTGGAGGAGGATATGAACATGTAAGTTAGAAATAGCATATAGAGATTTAAGTGCAGTGAAAGTACAAATGGAGTGTCTCTATCTCAGGGTGGTGGAGATAAGAAAGCTTCCAAAAGGGGGATATTTGAATTGAAATGCAGGAATGAGAGGTTATTCTACTAAGAGTAAAAGCATGTTCAAATGCAAAGAGATGTAAGGAATGCAGGGACATGCTAATTGCTCAGCATGGTCACCTAAAATTCCAATTTTCAGAAAGAGTCTGATTGGGTTTATCTTGGATTCTGTGCATACCACTTGGCTAAGGGAGAGCAGGACACCTTGATTGACAGCAATGAAGAGGGTTAGCTGTTACCAAAGAGATGAGAGAGAGGCAGTTAACATTGGTCAAGAAAAAAAATATAGATATATAGTTGTCCACTACAGTAAAGCAGTAACAAAAGTGACTAAGGTTTTGTACGTCACATCAAAGTGTCTGGATTTCATTCTCAGGGTGATGTAGGACCAACTACAGCAACCTAAGAATTGAGTGACAGGTTCAGACAGCAGTTTGGAAAGATCTCTCTTTCTCCCACAGCACTGCAGAGGGTGAATTCAGAGGAACTTGAAGCATGGAGACCCATAAGGCGGCTATTGCTATAATTTTGTTGAGATATGAGAAGGCCATAAAGAAAAGCAGTAATGGAACTGAAGGCAAAGAGGGCAAATATCCGAGATACACAGAGAATGTGTAATAAGCAGCACTTATGGATCAGTAGGGCGATGGGTGTTACGAGAAATGCCAGATGACTAGGTTGTCTGCCATTGGTGGATGGATGGATGGTGGTGCCAGTGACTGCAGTGGGCAGAGGAAAAGAAGGCAGGTTTCCATGAGATGTTGGGGGTGGCCATGAGCTCAGCCCCTCACAGCCAGCTGCCTCTCCACTATCTTTGTGTCTTGAAGGGAAATATATCAAATAGAAAAATTATTTTTTTATTGGTAACACCTGACAAACAGAACACCCACCAGGCTCACACCATCCTTAGGGGTGAGGGCATCATTGGATATTTTATCTGTGATGGATGGTTTTTAAAAACTGTACAGTTTGCATGTACTATAAGATTTAGAGGGATATTTTCAATGAAATAACCTTTGGAAATAGCTTAAAATCACCAAATGATTGAGTGCTGATATATAAAACAGTAATGGATAAGTAAAAAGTATAATTTTCAAATAGAAAAGAAAAAATCCTTTCATCCACATCCCTACCAAGAAAGATAGACCAGTGTTCCAAACATCACAGTATTCACTAACAGTACCTGCAGCCTCCTCCAGTTTCAAACATTTCATTTTTCCGCTTAACTAGTTTCATAAATTAGCATAAACTCCAAGTTAAGTGGGCTTTCTAGATCTCATAAACAATTTTCTCCTTTCTCGTCTATAATCACGTTCGCCCACAACACTGTAAAACTGAATTTAACTCTCTCCCTGCGCCGAGACGTTGGATGACTTTCCTACATCTTCCTATATGTCATGGCCTTATATCTAATCCTCACAGCCACATTAAATCCATTTGAAGGCACTACAGGGTATTCAGAAATAATCATTTTAACAAATTCAAAACATAACGAAATTAAACTTCATCTTGGATCTAACTTTCAATTGTGGTGATTTAAACCGAATTTAGAAAAAAATATTCACCATTTATTCATTTATTTATGCATGCATTAGTTCAGGAAATATTGGGACCCTTTCAAGTGCAAGACACTAGACAATGAAAACATGAATCATAAAGTGAAAGATAAAGTATATACTTGAGTAATAAAAACATGACACAAAATGTGTACTCAGTAAAAACAATTTGAGATAAAAATAATAAATTCCATTACATCTGTTACTCTCCCAAAGAGCAAGTTACTTTTTCAACTTCTTTACTGAGAAGCACCATACAATAATACCTGGTCTTGTTTTCGGAGAAAATTTAAAAATGAGGGGGAAAATGAGGAATTAATACAATTGTGTTGAGGCCTTGGAGAAAAATAAGTGGAAAACTTTAACACATGGTTTACATGAAACTTCGGATTTTTAACAACTTTGCCTATGTAAGAATGTTTTAAATTGAATTCTAGGATTAAAGTTTTGAGAAAATATCAGATGATTCCTGTCATTAGAACCAGCTCTTCATTCTTTCACTCTTAGCAGTATGTTTCCTACATGATCTCATTTAACAGATCTAAATAAACTAAGTTTAATTACAGAAATTCTTTCTCATGCAAGGGCTAAAATAGGCATTTCTAATATAACGCAAATGGTAAAAAATTAAAAATGAAAAACTAAATTGATAATTTCTTTCAACATTTCAGCTATGTTGCAACATAAACTTTGATCTTACCTTCCTATCTCCACACCTGCTCCCTCTATGTTCCTTCCCAACATGGTAAGTGGCAACTCCCACGGTCTCCCTCAGTTGTTTAGGGCATAAGCACTTTCACCCAGTGCCCTACTTCAGTTAGGAAGAAATCAAGTTGTCTTAGTCAGCTCAGGCTGCTATAACAAAGTACCATAGGCTGGGTGACTTAAACAACAGACATTTATTTTTCACAGATCTAGAAGCTAGGAAGTCCAAGTTCAAGGTGTCAGCAGGTTCAGGTCTTGGTGAGGGTCCTTTTCCTGGATTGTAGACACTGCCTTCTCCTGGTGTGCTCAGGTGGCCTTTCCTAGGTATGTGCACTTGGAGAGAGAAGGCTCTGATCTTCTCTTCTTCTTGTAAGGGCACTAATCCCATCATGGGGACTCTACCTTCGTGACCTCATCTAAACCTAAGTATCTCCCAAAGCCCCCAGTTTTAAATACCATCACATTGGAGATTAGGACTACAATACATAAATTTGAGGGGGGGGACACAAACGTTTAGTCCTTAGCACAAGTCAACATAAATCCCCAATATAGAAGAATGAAAATGAAAAGCTGATTTAAGTGTTTCCATGTAGTCTTAATATGGAATATGCATAAGTCTTTAGGAGCCAAGGGAGCTTCAGTCAAGTGAGATAATTATCATGCAACTCCATCTGTACACCACAAAACATTTTTAATAAATTCTTATTTTGATGTAACTTCAAACTTACAGAAAAATTGCAAGAATGTAAAACAAGAACTCCCATATACACTTGTCACCAATGGTTTAGATGTTGTCTGATTTGTTTTGTCACTCTCCCTCTCTGTGTCCTTCCCTCCCTCTCTCTCCATTTCTATCTCTGTATCTCTCTCTCTATCTATATACAGATACACACACATACATACATATGTGTGTTTTCTAATCCATTTAGAAAAGTTGAAAATATTGTGCCCCTTTATTCCTATTTCAGTATGTATGTCTTAAAACTAGACATTCTCTTACCAAACTGGAATACAATTGTCAAAACCAGAACATTTAAGATTGATACAGTGCTATCTAACCCACAGTCCATATTTACTTTTTAATTATTCCAATAATGCCCCATGCTATTTTGTTTCCTGGTCAAGAATCCAAATAAATTGCATTTATTTGTCATATTTCTTTAGTTTTCTTTAATCTGGAACATTTCTTCAGTCTTTTTTTTGTCTTTTTTAGCCTTCACATTTTTGAAGTGTACAGTGCAGCTATTTTGGAAATTAGCTAGCCTGCCATAGTCCATCATATCAGGAGGTATATAGTATCAATTTTTCTGAATATTGATGGTAACTCTGGTCACTTGGTTAAACTGGTATTTGCCAGATTTCCTACCAACACATTGTATACACTATTTTTAATATTCACAAAAGTGATTTCCAATGATAAGTTGTGGAAGATGGTTTCTGATTTTCTATTATTTAAGGAGATATTATTAAAAAAACTAAGAATACTCTGCTGTGTGACCCTAAACTACATCTCAACAATTACACAAAGCAGTTGAAAATAAACTACTTCGTGGTGGTTCAATTTAATTAGACAAGTATGTATCAAGTGCTGCTCTGTGAGAGACATTACAGGTGCTTAAAAGACACCTTGAACAGGTTAAAATTTAGTAGGAAGCAAATCGGGTTCATGAATATCCACTCTGCCTCAGGAGGCACACAACTACACATTATACAAATTAAAAAAGAGATATTTAATCAAGTTAGGACAAAGTTATGTCATTAAAAATATGGGGTGTAGGAGGAAAGCATTTCAAGTGGAGTAAAACAAAAAAAACAAAAAAATAAACAAATATATAATAGATGGATAGGTAGATAGATAAAGCAAAGTCTTGAAAATAGTTAGGAAAGAAGTAATCCAATTTGAGAAGCATATATGTTATGTGTTCCATAGTAAATCTGGAAAGCTAAATTGAGTAGAGATAGGTAGAGAACCTTGGCTAATAAAAATAAAAATCTATACTTTTGCATTAAGTAATGGAGAATCATTGAAAGCATTTGGTCAGAACAAAGCTGTGATTGGTATTGTGTTTACAAATAGGAATGAGTTTAGGAGAAATCAGTTAGTGGAGTATGACACAAGCCCAGGTGATATGTGATGAGGGTCATTACCAGGGTGGTAGCAGTGGGAATGATCACTATCATACCCATTGTGGAGCCAGACAATTGAGGAATGATGTGTGCATGTGGGTGTAGTAGACACTGTGCTCACTCACATCCCGTTTATGTGGCCAGTACACCCATCCATCAGCTGTGATGAGTATTATCTTCTAAAGGCTCAACGCTGCCTCATGTCTCAGGGGGCTTGCCTTCCGCTGAGAGGGAGTGCACTTGCATGGAAAGTTACCCACCCCGTCTCTGGAGGTGCGTATAGTCAGCTACTGATTGACACTGGAGTACAAAAGGCTGTCTCCTGTGCTCAAGGGACAATAATTCTATGGTTTGGTTTATGCTTCAGCCCCTTGTCACCCCCTCTACCTAGAACCACATTCTTCCTACACTCTTTTCCCTTCTCTATTTTGCTTCTCTCACTTCTTTACACGTGTTCCTGGAGAGCTTTCCCTCAATAAATCACAGCATCAAATCCCTGCCTCAGGCTCTGCTTCTCAGGAGCCCAATCCAATGCAGTGGGTGTGTGTCGTCTTTGAGAACGGAAAGATTGAAATGCTGAGCCTAAGACACCAGAATAATACTGTTGTTTTTAATAGAAATAGTAATATAAGAAAGGGAACCTAGTTTTAAATGAAAAAATAATTAGTTTCACGACGGGCTTTTGCTCTTGAAGTGCCCGTTTTGAGATTTAAAAATAATACTTGGAAAACAAAGACCTAGATCTCGTGTGGGAAGTTAGATACAGAGAGATGGTAAAAATAATAAGAAGAAACAAAAGAATGGATCTCAAGAAAGAGAATACTAAGAAAGAAGAGTGTAGGTCCATGGGCAGAATCTTAGGGAAACACTACAATTTGGAGATGTCGGGAGGAAAAGGAGCCTGTGTAGGCAACTCAGACTTAGTCCCCAAAGGAAAAGGATTTTCTAAGGGAACAACATAATATATTTTAAAGAAGAGTCAAAGGGATAAAATTTGAGAAATGGTGAATGCTTTGGGCGATGGAAAGGATGTTGAGATGGTCCGTAGAGTTGCTTCCATGTTGATTGAGAAAGAAACCAAGCCTGTAAGAGATTGCAAACATTATAAAGATGTAACCCAGCGATAGTCCTTATTTCACCAAAAATTTACTACCTTTCTCAGTTCAGAAAACTCTGCTGTGTCTCTAGCAGTCCCGGGACAAGACAACTTAAAGTCAACCAGCAAATGGGCTGTTTATGGAGATATTGGAAGGCTCATACTGATTTATTCTCTGGAACTTCAGAGAGAACATTTCAGAACATCTTTTAATCCTAAGGGTTTGCCTGTCTGATTTATTTGGACTATCTTGATTCCCTTTATCTACTCTGAATTTTCTCCTGTCTTTGAACAGAATCAACAGGAGACACCATAGAATCTTTCCCTGTTAGAATCATTACCTATAACCTCATGTATAAGAAATTCAAATACTCTCATTTTTTCTTCACATTCCCTATAATACTCTGTAATTTAAGACTGAGCAAAAAAGGTTCATTTTAAAGTAGCCTATAACATGAACTTGAAACATTAAAATATAATCTCTTTAAAGCATTAATCCATCTTTTAACCGGTGCAATTTCAAAAAGCAGTAAAAGCGAAGTGTTAAACTTTACCAGCAACACAAAGGCTTTCCCGGATGAACATGTGTGAAAAATACCTGAAATACTTGCATATGAGACAGAAGACGATTAATTTGCCTAAAAATTCTATGTTTTAATGCACACTATCCTTTGTCTCTTCTCTAATATTAACAGATTTACTGTTTTTAGGACCCAGGACTTCCATAGCATTTTCATGGCCCTTAAATAATTGTTAAACACATTTCAAACAGCCCAAACCTTCAGCAAAACCAGTTTTTTTGTTTTAAACGTTGTAGTAGTAATATAAATAAAATCTCACCCTCATTTTTGGATAATAAATGGTTAATTGCCAGAGTGCACTTGAGTGGCAGGTCTCATAACGGAAGCTTACCTGGACCACGGTTTCGTTCATCATTGCCACTGAGAAGGTGTGATAAAGAAAAAGTACAATGCGATTCTGAAGATATGGATTTTTCACGTTTAAAAACTGATAGTTACGGATAAAAAATATATATTTCTCTTTCACTCTACAAACAAGAGCACTGTTAGTTTTATTCCTCCAGGATCAATACTAATCATGCTCTATAACCAACCCAGAGCACTTGGTAACAAGCAGGAGATAGCGAATTCAATTCCATTTTTGTGAGAGTTCTGCAAGTCAATATGTTCTGAAGACATATAAAAAAATCTAACTTTTGGGCAAGGCTATAATGGGAACACATTTATAATACATCACTTTCAATATTTATACAAAGACATTGTATGGGTCTACTTAATGTTAAAATATTGTACTCATCACTGTCAAATGTAACTTATCGCTCACTCTTGAGAGTTATCACTCTATCTGGCATATTATTTCAAAACCTGTTTCCATTGCCTTCATACATGCGGGAGAATATTTGGGTTTTGAAAGGTTAAAGGGCTGCAAGATCTCTGAGTAGAAACAGTGAGATAATATGTAGCTGGGGAAAGGCAGCAGAGAGAACAATAGCGGAGGTGGAAGGAGATAAAATGCAACTTACTGAGACAAACCCAGTGGAGGAGAGCAGAAGGTGAACGCCTAATTGATTTTAGAAAGGAGCATAGGTCTGCTCCCAACACACAGGTGCAGTATCAATGGATTCAGTGTTTATTGCTTTCCTTTCCACGTGGAATGTAGGAAGACACACTCATTAAACCGTATGAGTTTTAGAATTTCAGTCACACAACCTCAGCCAGCGAACAAAGAACACTGTATACCTTGATGCAGAATTAATTCCATTCTGTCTGATGTCCAATCGGCACACTTAAAATTGTTTTGTCATTCCTCTTAAATACAGACTCTTCTTAAACTTATCATATTGACCTAATGAGTCTCTCTTCTCCAAGACCATAAATAAAAACTAAGAATACACGATCTCCTGGCTCCATTGTCCTCAGAGGAAGCAATTAATCACAAATCTTTCCAGTTTTCCTTCTAGATCTTAACAGTCCATATCCTTCTTAGTTCTAATCTCCTTTGGTATCACCACTGAGTCATTTAGAAGTTCTTCCTTTTTACTTTGCTTCACTAGATTTAGCTGATTTCAGCTCTCTCCTCAGTATTTCCTCTGTGAGACTCTCTAAAATCATTAAAAGTGACTTTTGGTTTATTTCACATTCAAAGACTCTAGCCGATGGTTGAAGAAAAAGAAAATACTATACATTGCTGCATACACACTATTTCCTGGTATGTTTCAGACACTGGCTCTGGATTTTTTTTGGAGGCCATCATTTGCCAGGTGTGTGAGTATGAGGGAGAAGAGGAAGGGGGTCTACTGTCTCAGGGGGCTGATCAGTCAGAAGCAATCATGCACAGGGTTCTCCAGGCCTTCAGAACAGATCGCAGCTGTCATCTCCTGCCCGAAGCTGCTTCAGCGCCATCCATGCCACCTCTAACATTCGCCCAAAAGTGAGCCCTGCAACTTGTCCGGAAATAGCAGTATCACAGAACTTAGAACCAGAGTGAATATAAAGACAGGCTATAAGCACAATCTTCTCTTAGATTCACAAAAAATAGAGAGAACAAAAGAGAAATTGCTTGTGAAGAGAAGCATATCGCTTAGTTTTCTTTAAAGGTTGGCATCATTTGCAAATCTTATGGAAAATATGCCAATTATTTGCTTTGGAAAATAATGTCATATTGTTTTGTGTGTATTAAGAACTTTTTCTTTCTGTATTGCAGAGCTTGAAAGAAGAAGAAAATTACCTTTAATACGTATTGCATAAAAACAAGTAACAGCCACAACACAACTCAGCAGATCAAATTTCTGAAAATTTGACCTTACCCTGTTTTTCAGAATGACCTCAAAAGTTAAGGTTATTGGATCTATTCAATCTGAATTAGGATCTAAGCTGAATTCACATCCTACTCAAATTCCTACCCCACATGTGTACCTTATTACATCAAATGGAAAGTAAAGATAAACTACATTCATACTCCTCCATTCACCAGAAAGTAGATACATGCATTTATGAAGAGCGCCAACAACAAGGAATGAAATAAAAGCAGCATCTGACTTAACCAACAAGTAAGCTTCATCACAGCACCTGTTTCACAAGCAATCTAGCTAATTGGTGTTTTACTACATTACCTGAGATTTCAGTAGCTGTTTAGTAGATACTAGAACTATTGAAGACAGGTACTTCTAAAAGCAAATAAAAGCTTGCAGATTATGTACTTGTTTTCAGAGAGAAGTATAAAAATAAATTAGTTCATCTTTGAATTTTTCAACATTGTGTCTTTATTAGATGATAAATCTTTTTTCTGTCTTGTAAACCTATACAAAGCTCACAAAAATAGACTGAAACCTTCCTTGCAAAGATCACCAATGACCGATAATCATGCCTTAAAAAATTGAATGCTATCTCCTCATAGATTTCTTTGTTTTCTGAATAACACTGCTGACTAACCTGTTCTTAAAATTGGATTCTATAACTCTGCATTTACCCAGGTAACGTAAAACTTTCTGGGTGGGTGTGGCTGGCACTCTTGCAGGCTCAGTATTTTGGTTCATCCATACAGGGCCTAATCTCCTCATTGCTACTCTTACTATCTCAGTTCAAGGCTTGTTTATTCCTAGATGACCAAAATGTCTTCTGTTTCTTTATTTTTTTTTATTTTTTTAAAGGTTTTATTTATTTATTTTTCCCCCCAAAGCCCCAGTAGATAGTTGTATGTCATAGCTGCACATCCTTCTAGTTGCTGTATGTGGGACGCAGCCTCAGCGTGGCCGGAGAAGCGGTGCGTTGGTGCGCGCCCGGGATCCGAACCTGGGCCGCCAGCAGCGGAGCGCGTGCACTTAACCACTAAGCCACGGGGCCAGCCCTCTTTATTTTTTGTTCTTTATTTTTATTCCTTCTCCAACTCCAGTTCATCCTGTATTGAGTTTGCATTGTGACTTTCTCTGGGCAAATGAAGGTTGGCAGAGATGGTGATGTGTTAGTTCTTAGGCCTTAGATGTCACATGTTTCTTCTGGTCCTTTGAAGAGCCTCTGTCTTCCACTCTAGGCAGAACATGCCCCGAGGAATTGACACCCTTCAAGACTGAATCCTAGAATAAGAGACACAAAGCAGTACTGAACATACCCCACAGCTGAAAGAGAACTCCCCCAACTGACCTGCAGACTTGTGAGTGAGAAATGTATGCTTATTGTTGTAAGCCGTTGAGATTTGGGATTGTTTCTTAAATTATATTATTGCAATAAACATATGGCTAATGCAATGATATTCCCCTTGTACAGGTGAAGAAAGGCAGACTCACAGAATGTAAGCTGCTTTTGCCAGGTAAGCTCAGAGACTCGGACTCAGGTCTCTGTGTCATCCAACATGGCCTCTCAGATATTGGTCTGTTGAAATTTCAAGCTAAAATTTGTAATAATATACTTTTCCCCCTTCTGTTTGTTAAACATTTATCAATGTATTACCATGTTCTGTACACAATGATGGGAGCTACTTGTTACAATCTCATCCTATAGAAACTAAGTGTCTCCGGGGCTCCTATATAGTTTCTCTGAAAGCAGAAATCACTTTTCAAGCATTCCAATGGCTCCCAACTTCACCAGAGTCAATTCCGTACAATGGCATATAAAGCCGTGTGATCTAGCCTTGGTCATCGCTTGGGTCATGTCTCCTGCTCTTCCCCCCTCGCTCACTCTGCTCCAGCCACACTGGTCTTCAGGTATTCTTTGCACACACCAGAGATGCTCCTGTCTTACGGCCTTCATCACCATTTTTTGGGGTTTTTTTTTGAGGAAGATTGGCCCTGAGCTACCATCTGTTGCCAATCTTCCTCCAGTTTTCTCCCCAAAGCCCCAGCAGACAGTTGTATGTCATACTTGTACATTCTTCTAGTTGCTCTATGTGGGACGCTGCCTCGGCATGGCTTGATAAGCGGCCCGTAGGTCCACGCCCAGGATCCGAAGTAGTGAACTCCAGGCCACTGAAGCAAAGCTCGCGAACTTAACAACTGTGCCACCAGGCCAGCCCCCCTTGTCACTCTTGATGGAGGTTTGTCAACATTATTAGGATTTTCACAGAAAAACTTTAATTTTAATAATCTCTATTAAGTTTTGTATATTAATTTATTCACTTTTATCCTATTTTATTTGATTCTATACAATTATTATTTTTCTAACTTCTTGTACTGGATACTTAGCTCATTTGCTGTCATTTTACTCTCTTTTCTAATTTATGGATTTAAGGCTATAAATTTTTCCTAAGAACTACTTTTTGCATTCAATAATTTTGCTAAGAAGTCTTTTCATTATCATTTAATTCTAAGTATAATTTCCATTGAGATTTTTTCCTTTGGTCCATTAGATATTTGGAAGAATTTTTTCATATAAAATATGTGATATTTAAAATATTCATTTGGTATTGATTTCTAACTTAATGTCATTGTGCTCAGAGAATGTGGCTTGCGTTGTAATGAGTCTTGGAAAATTTTTTTGAAATTTGCTTTATGCCTAGAATACAATCAAACTTTATAAATATTTCATAAGGGGTTGAAAAGTTTTTGGGTTGCAATGCTCTTTAGATGTCCTATTTGACTAAGCTTGTTAATTGCATTGTTCAAATCTATATTCTCATTGATTTTTTTGTCTACTTGATCTTTCAATAAGTAAGAGAAGTGTGTTAAAATCAATGTTTTCAGTTTCTCCTTTTAATTCCTTCAGTTTTACTTGATATGTTTTAAAGCTATAGTGTTAAGTGCATAGAACATTAGGATTGGAATATTACCCTGATAAATTGAATCTTTATCAAAACAGAGTGGACCTCTTTAACTCAATTAATGCTATTTTGCCAAAAAAAAAAATCTATTGAGTCTGATATTAATATAGAAGCACGGATTTCTTTTAGTTCTTATTTATCTATCATATATGTTTGCTTACTATACATGTTTGTTGGTTTATCTCAAACTTTCTATGTCCCTACAGTTATTTATGCTACTTTTAATGAACATATCGTTAATTTTTTTAAAATTGTTTCATTTTCTTTTAGTTGGACGCTTTTTTATCTTTTATGGGTAGTGTTTATTTCACTTACATTATTCCATTAGATCATAAGCTCCATGGAATCACGAATTTTTGTTGTTTTGTTCATTGGGATCCCCCAGTGCCTTAGAATAGTACTTTGCATAGGGTAAGTGTTCGATACATGTTTGTTGAATGAATGAGTGAATGAATGATTATACATCATTTGGATTTATTTGCAACCTGCCTCATTTTTATAGAGAGGCAGTGTTTTGGTGGTTAGTAGTTCACCTTTGAGTTGGACTGTATGGGTTCAAATCCCAGCTTTGGTACTTACAAGCTCTATGACTTTGAGCAAGTGAATTAATCTCTCTGTGCCTTAGTTACCTCATCTGAAGTGGAGATGACAACAGCACCGTCCTCCTAAGGTGGTTGTGAGGATTAGATAATTTACACCACATAAATCGTTTAGAACAGTACCTTGCACATAGTAAGCATCATATAAGTACTAGCAATCATCCTCTCTCCCTTCACTAAATTGGAAGTTATACAATTTCTACACTTTAAACAATTTTAACTTGCCTGCTTACCATACAGAGTCTAAAGTTCACTAATGTCAAAGGATTGTGAAACACTTGACCTCCAATTACCATTTCCTAGTATATCTGCAGTTTTAGTTTGAGAATATGATTCAGCTTAATTTTTTAACCCTTACATTGGACATAATTGCTATTGATTTATAACATCACTGCTTATTTATATATGAACTTATTTTTATTAATTTTTAAAGTAATAATTGTCTTTCCTCTCTCCCTCACAATTGTTCGGTGCTTTGAATTTTTATTTGATGTATCTAAGTGTGAATTTATTTTTATTTTTTATGCTTAACTTTCATTGTGCTTCTTAAAAGTGAAGATTCATGTATTTCATCTGTTCTGAAAAATTCTAAGTCATTTTCTCTTTAAATATTGCTATTCCTTCTCGTTATTTTCTTCTTCTAGGAGAAATTAAATGTATGGCTTACTTTTTCATTCAGTTTTCCAACTTTCTTTACCTATCTTTAATGTGTACCTTCTTTTTGTCTACACAGCTTCCTTAGATCTTTTTTCGTGTTCACTAATCACTAAATACTGTGTCTAGCTATGTTCAGCATGTTAATTAATTTAATTTAATTTATATATTTTTTATTTCTAGGAATCTTGTTTTGTTGCATTTTTCAATCTGTTTGTTTTGTTTTCCATCTGTGTCTGGTTGTTTCTTAACACTTTTTGTATTCTCTTTTACTTCTCAAGTGTCCTCACCTGTCTCACTGCAGGGCAGAGCTTCCCCCTCCTCTAGTTTACTCAACAGTTATCTTGCCTTTGTATGAAGAGTGTCTCTGTTTCAGCTTCCCAGTAGCCCCCAAGGTTTCTCTCCTGTCTGCATCTACCTATTCAAATCTGGGGTCTGCGGTTTACAGATGCCCTCAAGGAAACGCCAGCGTCACAGCTTGGTTATTGCTCTGGATCTGGCTTGGCTTACAAAAGAGTTTTAATATATAGTTTGTTCATAATTTTAGCTGCTGTATACTGGAAACAGTCTCCCTAGATACTTTGTCCATTTATTTCCAGAACGAGATATTGTGTCTAATATGTCCTCTGTGGCTCTTGGTTTCACACTCTGAGCCCTTGGCTCTGTTGTTCTTCATAGATGAGCACCAGCAACCTCGTCACCCTCTGGCCTGTGGATCTGCCAGCCTCTGCCTCTGAACCCTTGGTTCAAACCTCTACACTCAAGGCTCTGCAGCCATAATCATTTCTCTTTTTTTCTTGAAGGATAAAAATGTTTTCAGCTGACTAGCTCTATCAACCTGTTTCCTGCTTATAGAATTTTGGGAGTCTGACTACTTCTTTCATTTAATCTAGACTCTGCCCCTTTCAGTCTAACATGGCAATGTTTCTGCTGGTATAACATTCTCAAAAACCTTGTAAGCCTCTCATGTATGTCATGGGAATCCACACCATTAGACAAAAGGGTCTCCACAGGTCTTTCATGTATAACCTCATTTCTATTCCTGGCTTCTGTTGAGATGGATAATTGGACCAATTAGTTACATACCTCATCTCTTCAGCAAAAGGTTATCTAGCCACAACCTTGGTCTCTCTGTAGGGTACACTTTTCCAATAGTGAATTTCCTAATTTTAGCATCCTTTGCAATCTGGGCAGACTGAGACTCTCCCAAATCATCAAATGTTGGTTCTTTTTTGCTTAACAATTCTTTATTCAATTTATCCCTTTGCTCTCTCATTGTATTATAAGCAGCAAGAGAAAAACAGGCTTCACCTTCAACACTTTGCTTGGAAAGCTCCTCAGCTAAATATCCAAGTTCGTTACTTATAAGCTCTGCTTTCTGCCAAATGATAGAATATGATTCGGTGAAGTTTTCTGACACTATATAACAAGGGTTGCCTCTACTCCAATTTCCAATAATATATTCCTCATTTATTTCTGAGACCTCACCAGAAGCACCTTTAACATTCATATTTCTGCTAACTTTCTGTTTGTGACAAAATCTCTAAGATGGTAAAAGCTTTCTCTTCCCAGCCTGTCACTTCCTTCTGAGCCACTACCAGAATACTATTTAATGCTCATATTTCTGCCAACAGTCACTTCAAGACAACCTAGACTTTTTCTATCACATGCCTCAAATTCTTCCAGCATCTACCCATTACCCAATTCCAAGCCATTTTCACATTTTTAGGTATTGTTGCAGCATCAGCCCACTTCCAGTAACAAAATCCGTATTAGTTTCATAGAGAGGCCATAACAAATAACCGCAATGTAATGGCTGAAAACAACAAAAATTTATTCTTTCACAGTTCTGGAGTCAGAAGTCCGAAATCGAGGCATTGGCGGGGGCACACTCCCTCTGGAAGCTCTAGAGGAGAAACTTTCCTTGCCTTTTCCAGCTTCTGGTGGCTCCAAGTGGTGTTTGTCTTGTGGCGTCACAGCTCTGATCTCTGTCTCCATCGTCCATGGCCTTCTCTCAGTATCTCCATATTCTCCTCATCAGTATCTTATCAAGACACTTGTCATTGGATTCCTGGCCTGCTCTAGTCCAGGATGATCTCATCTTGAGATTCTCACCTTAATTATACCTGCAAAGGTCTTTATTCCAAATACGGTCACATTCTGAGGTTCTGGGGAGTCATATCTTTCGGGGGACACCATTCAACCTACTACAGATATTTGCAAGCAATGCATTTATGAAAACATACTTTAGGTAGGTATAAGCTGACTGTTATTGAAAGTATCAAAGTCAAGCTTGTCTACAACATTTACTTTATCTTTTTCCCTCTAACATTACAACAGAAAGATCAAAGATTGAAATTTAATAACAACCAACATATGAATATTTGGGTCTGAAAATTGAAGCTAAATAAAATAAAAGGTGAGATTTTTGTTTTCTTTCTAATTTTGTAATAACATTTTTAATTACGTTCCTAGGGGCATAGGTGGAAAAATATCCTAACAATATGACGAGGCGGGATAAACACAAATGATTAAGGTCTAACAGTGTGACTGCTTGAGGACACTGAAAACAACAAACCCCACATCACCTGTTCACACTGAGATACAACATTCTTGAAAATAACTTTTTTTTTTTTTTTAACAAGCAGTTACTGCTTCAAGGTACCTAAAAGGACTTCACAATCAGGATGAAAATGATGTTTTGGTTGTCTTTTCCTCGAGATAATGAAAAGTTAAATGGAACTTCCTCTTACTCCTGCTTCAGTGCCTATTAAGTGAATGCAAAATGGCTATCATAATGCCTTTAATATTATGAACTCTTAAAGCTTTTCCTGGCATGTGTCTATTAAATTCCTGCATTGTTGATGTTCAGGGAACCCCTAATGGGAATTAACTGTGGTGTGGTTGATCCAAAAAGAGCACAAAAAAGTAAAGAGGGCAGAACTTGTCCACGAATTGACTGTTTTCATCCTCATTCGTAGCTCTAAAAGACAGCAAGTGAATCACACGGAAAATAAATCATGACAGATGTTTCTCAATGGTATTAATTGTCAGTTATAATGAGCTAAAGGCCCACATCTAATTTTGACCACAACAATGTAGAGAATGCTACAGTCAGGGCTAGTCCTAGGGAACGAGGAGCTTGTCTTTGATGCCCCGTATAAGGTGATAGCCTCCTTTCCCCACCTTATGTTTATTTTACAGAACCTATCACCCTAACCCAGTCTTCCCATGTTATATGTCAACAACCCATGGCTACTAGTGTGTTATATATTCCAATAAACAGTCTTTATATTTGGTTCCTATCATTATTCTTCCCTCTTATTACAGATTTCTCTCATTTCTCCTTGAACTAGAGAAACTTTACGTCGACTCTCAGTGCCCATGACTAATTTACCCAATAAATAAGTAAATCTTTGCTAATTTGATAATTTTATGGTCAAAATCAGTGCTTGTTCTACCCTGGAGAGGGACAGGAGGGAAGGATTACCATGAGGGACAAGGAAATTTTTGTAGGGTGATGGATATGTTCATTGTCTTGGTTGTGGGTTTCCCTGATGTAGACATGCATCCAAACTTATCAAATTGAACACATGAAGAATGCACAGTTTATCATATACCAATTATACCCCAATAAAATGAAAAAAGTAAATTTTTATTAAATAAAATTATCAAAATATAGTAAAGTTACAAATTCAATTCTTCAGTCACACTAGCCATATTTCAAGTGTTCAAATTTGTGATTAGGATCTACTATGTTGGACAATACAGAGAGAACATTATCATCATCGCAGAAGGTTCTACTGGACCACCCTAGTTTAAACAGGACGTGAACCCCCAGATAACATATCAGCTTAATAAGGGACTGTCAGCCAAAAAATATGGTAAATGATCTATGAATGTAGCATAAGGAGGTGAGTGAGGTTGGAGAATGGGCAGAAGACTGACTCAGAAGAGAAGTCTAAAGGGAGACAGGAAAAGAGATGACGTTATAAAGACAACTCAGACCAAGTTAGTCTCACTCTCCTTCCTTTGAAAGCTTTGAGACATGAGTATATTTAGCTTAGTAAATACTGAAAAAAAATGTTTTCCAAAGTGGGTATACTAATCGTATCAATTTACATTGCTACAATGTAGCAATTGTAGAACTGCTTGTGGTTCTATTTGATCCTTATGCCCGTCAAAACTTATCGGCTTTGTCATTTCAACTTTCTTGGTAGATGTGTAGTAGTAACTGGAATTTTATTTTATATTTCCCTGATGACAAATCATACTGAGCCTGTTTTCATATGTTTTTTTCGCCATTTGGATATGCTCCTTTTGTAGAGTTCCTTCAATTATTTTATGCATTTTTTTAAAATGGGTTTTCTGTCATTTTGTTATTGATTTACAGATTCTTTATATGTTTGTAATATGAGTCTTTTGTTGGTATATGTATTGCTAATATTTTCTCCCACTCTGAGGTTTTCACTCTTGAGGGAGACATTTGATGAATAGAAGTTTTAAATTTTAAAGTAGTTTAACTTATTAAGTTTTTCCTTTATGGTAGTACTTTTTGTATTGTGTTTAAAAAATCTGTGTCTATTTCAAGGCTACTGGAAACTTTGTTGTTTCCAGTTAAAACTTTCACATTTAGATCCTTCTGGATTAATTTTTGTGAATGGTATGAAGAAGGGGTCAGGATTCACTCATTTTTCCATATAGATATACAAGTTACCTAGAACCATTTATGGAGAGGACCATAATTCACACCCTCTTCCTCAGTAACACATTGTCCTAAATTAGGTGTTTGAATAATGTATTTGTTTTGAACTCTCTATTTTGCTTCATGAGGCCTCTTGTCTACACCTACAACAATACAATTCTACCTTAACTAAAAGAACTCTATAACATGGTTTGATATCTGATAATATGTCTTCCATTTTTGTTCTTCTCCAAGATTACCTTAGCTATTCTTGGATAATTTCATTTCCATAAATCTTTCAGAACAATTTTGAATTTCTGCAAAACTTCTGGCATTTTCTTTGTGATTGCTTGAATTTATAGATCAATTTGGAGATAATTTTTTTTCAATATTGAATATTCCTGTCCATGGACATGTTATATCCCTCCACTTAATTAGGTGTCCTCTAATTTTTGTCAATAATGTTTTATAGTTTTCAGTCTAGCAGTCTTGTACATATGTTGTTAGATTTATTCTCAGGCACTTTTTGCTTTTTGATTCTATTTGAGCTGTATTATTTCATATAAGTTATATTTTCTTTTTTTATGGAAATACAATTATTTTTATATTAATTTTGTATCCAGAGATCTTGCTAAATTTACTTATTAATTATAATAATTTTCTGCATATTCTTTTAGGTTTTCTCTAAGCACAACAGCCCATCTGTGACATAGGAGAATTTTGTGTCTGCATTTCTAACAATTACATATTTTTCTTTCGCTTTCTTGGCTTGTACACTAGCTGGGATTTTCAGTACAATATTGCATAGAAGTAGTGATAATGGAGCCAGCCCTGGTGGTCTAGTTGTTAAAATTTGGTGTTGTTACCCCTCCACGTGTGTTTGTTTTTGGTCAGGGAACCACACCACCCATCTGTTGGTTGTGGTCCTGTGGTGGCTGCATGTTTCTGTGATGATGAAAGCTATGACGCTGGGATTTCAAATACGAGCAGGGTCACCCATGGTGAACAGATTTCAGTGGAGCTTCCAGATTAAGACAGACTAGGAAGAAGGACCTGGCCACTCACCTTGGAAAAAACTGTCCATGAAAACCCTGTGAATAGCAGCGGATCATTGTCTGATAGAGTGCCAAAAGGTGAGAGGATGGCACAAACGACTGGGCAGGGTTCTGCTCTGCTGTACACAGGGTGGCTAGGAGTCAGAATCCACTTGACAGCACTAACAACTAAAAACAAAGTGATAATGGGCATTTGAGTCACATCCTGAATCCCAAGGGGAATGTTTTTAATATTTCACTATTAAAAGTAATGTTTACCATAGTTTCATCCATTTTATATGTCTTCCTCCTTGGCTAGAACTTCTGCAGGTCCAGGTGGCTTACCTCTTGGGATGGCTTGGACTCTCGCCACCGGAGAAGGGGGTTCTGAGTCCTTGGTTATCAGGCCTTATTAGGCTGTACTTGCTGTAATTGTCTTGGCATGGGAGCACTAAGAGACGTCTCAGTGCTCCTGAGGTCAAACGTGTTCCTCCCCACTCCCATTACGTAAAGGCAGCCTTTCCTCTTCACCATGATCGGGATTAATTGCCACTGCCAGTGGCAGTGGTAACTCCTTTCTTTGCTTGCTGATGTACCGGCATGATGAGCCCACAGTGACCAGATGGCAGAAGAAGCTTTAAGTTTAGCGGGACTCTTACTTTGCCCCTGTTTGAAGAAGTCCCCCTTTAGGACCCACGACCTCTAGACTTACAGAGCCTAAAGTTGCAGGGAAAGGATGCATCAGTTCCCCGCCGGGTAACTGGAAGTAAACAGCCGAGCCTCTCCTGCTTCCACTCTGAGATTCTACCAATTGCAACCCAGCACCATCGTAATGGATTTTTGTTGGCGGTGTATAACTTATCTGGAGGGATATTGCTTCTTTCTCACAGGGAATGTCTCCAAGCTCGTTCCTCAGTTGTACTTTAAAGAGGCTATTGCACCATAGTATTGTGTAGCATATTCTAGATGGTGCGGTATGTAGTAGTCCCTGTGGACTCCCTTATTGTGAGCCCACAATCACACCTCTTGTGCCATATAATGTGGACCTATATCTGAGATAATATTAAGCAAGATTCCATGTTCGTGTATCAACATGTGAGTCAACTCAGATAGTGTTGGCTGAGGCACAGGAGGAAGTGAAATTTTACACCTGGAATGCATGTCAATAAGGTATGGGTTTGCAGTAGGATGAAAGGTGTCTGATATAATTAATTTAAGACTAATTATCTGATAATTGTTCAGAGGTACTGCATATCAAGGACTCAGCCTTATTCTTGCTGCTGGCAGGTTGGCCATTCAGCAAGAGCAGTGGCTACATAAGCTTTCACATAGCCTCTACGTCTGCCACGATGACTGTCCCATCCATGAGCCCATTGTGTCAGCACCCAAGTGACTGAAGAGAGAAACTGGCTGACATCCACTGGCTGAATTATGTGTTCTACCTGTTTGCTTAGCGTCTTTTCTGGAGTGGATAATCTTTGGTAGTCATTCATACATGATATGAAGATCCTCACACTTCTGGGCCATTCCTATAGGTCCAGCAATGTGCACCTTTCCCAGGGGTCACAGTGAGATTTGAACCTAGTTAAGAGTCTAGTGGTTAGGAGAGAAGTTGGGAGTGGATTCTGAGGAGAGTAGGCATTATCCTGTAGTCTTCAAGCAAGGGGGAGCATTTCTGTGAGTTCAGAGGATTTAGGGAAATCTAGGGGCTCAAAGTTCTCAAGAACATCCCAAACATTCTCATCTCAAGTCTCAGGGTCCCACTCCTTTTCCATCAGCCCTCTGACTTTGGCATAGACATGCCTAGGCTTATAAGTCAGTCTTCTATGATTTTCTGCCACTCTTATGATAAACTTCTGTGCCTGGTCTTCAGCTCTGTCTGCCTTCGGGTTGCAGGAGGTAAAGTTCTCTTTAACTGCTGCCAAGGAAGCCATCTGACTCTCAAAATTTCTTTAAATTGCTGATTAGTAGATCTGGGTCTATCATTTTCTCTCTTCAGTGCATCAGTAGTGCTTAGCAACAGTCACCCAATTCCATAACCTCTACAATTAGTATTTCCCCCATAGCTCTTGAATGCCAGAGATACCTCACTAGCTGATGCCTCTGCTTTCTGTATCCCATCCCACTTCATCGCAGGTAACAGTCTTCTAATCACGATGCCACAGCAAAGCAGCAACAATTAACTACACCTAGCAATAGTGGTGAAGTCTTCATTGTCATTCAGCTGGAAAGTGGTCCACCTCCAGAATCCCACCATTAGTATCAGATTCCTAAAGCACTTCTAGCACCAATTATCTTAGGTCCAGTTTCCTACAAGTTGGTTCTTAAGAAAGTGATTTATTGAGGGAGAAAGGGAGTGATTAGAGCAGCAAAGTGCAGAGAAAAAAGCTAAGGAAGAATGTAGTTTTAGCTAGAAAATAGAGAAACTAATTTTAGCCAGATATCATGAGGAACCATGGAGCACAAATTGCTCTATAATGTTATTCCCACCTTGAGACAAGGTGTCAGTCAGTCATTGGCCACAAGTCATCCTAGCAGATGGGGACACAACTTCCAATTCCAGGAGCCTCTGCTGCACCTGAGGACAATTTTTCACCTAAGAGTGCAGCCATGGGCCATTAGAAACCAACATTCACAGCAGCTGAGTAACGGGTGCAAAGGCCCGGGTAAGGAGATCTGAGTGGGGCACGACAGCATCCATAATATATCCTGCCATGCGTTAGCTATTTTATTTGCATTTTCAAAGAACCAATTTGAGCTCCATAGATTATTTTTTTATTGTGTGTTTGCTTTCTATTTCATTGTTCTCTGTTCTTAACTTTATTATTTCTTTCTACATGTTTAGGTATTAATTTGCTGTACATCTTCTAGCTTCTTAGGATGGATACTTAGATCATTAATTTTTCAGTCTTTTAAATAAACATAAGATATATATTTACATATTTATTTATTTACGTAAATATATATAATTTCCTCTAAATATCACTCTTTTTGTATTCCACAAAGTTCCGTATATCTATTATTGCCATTTATTTTATTTATTTTTTAATTTATTAATTAATTAATTATTTTTTTCCCCCCAAAGCCCCAGTAGATAGGATGTCATAGCTGCACATCCTTCTAGTTGCTGTATGTGGGATGCTGCCTCAGCATGGCCGGAGAAGCGGTGTGTCCGTGCGCGCCCGGGATCCGAACCCAGGTCGCCAGCAGCGGAGCACGCAGGCTTAACCGCTAAGCCACGGGGCCGGCCCATTTTTGGCATTTATTTTAAAAATTTTCTACTTTTAATTGTATTTTCTTCTTTGGCAATGAGAAGTCTCTCTCTTAATTTCCAAATATTTAATTTTATTGTTTAGATATTTATTTTATTTTGGATATTTTATCTTTATCTTTCTTATTGTTAATTTTTAGCTTAATTCTACTATGGTCAATAACCACATTCTGTGTGATTAAAATCCTTTGAAAATATTTCTTTTTGCTTTATGGCCCAGCATATGGTCAATTTTGACAAATGTCCCATTGGTATTCAAAAAGAAGATATATTCTTCAGTTGTTGAGTATAGTGTTCTATTTATGCCAAGTAAGCCAAAGTTTAAATTAAATCTTCTATATCCTTACTAATTTTATTTTCTACATTTCCATATCTTCATTGATTAGTGGCAAATATATCTTAACATGTCTCAACATTTGTGTATTTGTCTATTTTTCCTTTTAGTTTTTTTAAATTTTTCTTTATTCTTTTGAGGCTATGTTACTATATGAATACACATTTAGAATTGTTTTTATCTTCCTGGTGAGTTGACATTTTTATCATTATGTGATGTCCTACCCTAACTTTATTTCAAGTAATGCCTCTTGCATTAATATCTACTTTGTGTGATGTTAATATAGTGACATCAGCTTTCTTTGGGCTAGTTTTTGCATGATATATATTTTTCCATCCTTTTAATTTAAACTACTTTGTTTCTTTATGGTTAAACTTGTTCTCTTACAAGTTACATATGTATATTTGGTTTAATGATGATTATTCAGCCAGACAATCCTTTTCACATCCTGATCCATAGTTCTTATATTCACAGGAATGATGCCAGAATGAGGGGTGGTAAAGGCAAGAAATTATTTCAATAAAGTTTTTGAAACCAGTTTCCTGAGAAATTCTTATATGAGGGCAGTGATAATACATATTCTTAAAAACTCATAATTTTAAGAAATATGTTCTTTAAAATATTTTAGTGTAAAATATTAAAAGTATTTTAAAAGCCCTTCAGGAGATATTTTCTGATTCCAAGAATAGCTCCATCTTGGCATCAAATCAGAGAGTTTCTCTAGTGGTTAGAGCTTTTAACTCAGAATGAGTGATGACAAATTACTTGATATAACAAATTTTGGGTTTGTTGTAATTGTCCCTAAAAACCTTACTCGCACATGTGACCATTTAATGAAGTCAAATATCCACATCAACATAGGGATTCAGTTTCAGTCGTATTTCACTATAGTTGTATTTACAATTCAAAGGTCAAACATTTTTTGAAGGAAAAATCACAAAAGAGTTACAGTGTAAATGAAAGAAAATGTATTACAACAGCCTGAACAATTTACTTCTTCCTACCTTTAATAGCTAATTGGAAAGAAGAGAGGAATAACTTGGCTTTTTAAAAGGATGACTTATTTTTATTAGTTTGTTTTACCTTTTTTTTTTTTGTTTATTTGTTAGTAAACATTTAATAATGTTTACTGGGTTGATATATACATCTTAGAAGAAATTTTTACATTTAAAATCTTTAATAAATTCTGTATTTGAGATTTGTTACTGGTCTTCGTAATAATTTTATACAAAATTTTGCAAAACTTCCAGCAATCTGCCTGAAGAAAAATCTTAAAAGGTAGGTTAGGGCAAGGCTAAAAGTTTAAACAATAGAGTTTTTAGTAGGAATGTGATGTGATTTGAACTATACTATATGTTTGGCAATAGTGTAAGATGAATAGATAGGAATTGAGACCAATGATGGGAAACCAGCTGAGAAGTTATTACAAATATCTAGATGAGATGTAATGATATGTGAACTATACTGATAGGTATATAAATGGGAAAGAAGGGATAGAAAAAATAGATGTTGCAGAAATAAAATCTGTTTGACTTACAAGATTTGGAAACAGAAAAATTGGGAGAAAAGGAAAAGTCCAGAGTAACGTTTCAATCCTGGGAGTTTAGGGATATCACTGTGCAATTAATGATAATGAGGAAATAGGAAAGAAGATACCATCTGGAGAAGAAAATAATGACTTTTACCCCAGATATATTGAGTACAACATTTTAGTATGTCATCCAATGTTCTATGTTCAACTGCAGCTAGAATTGTGGGGCAGAAAAAGAGGCAAGGGCCCAGTTATTGGAACGAGTTTTGAAGTCACGAAAGCTCAACGGGATACAGATGTGGTGCAGAGGAGGAAGAATATACAAACAAATAGAAATTTTTGGAACTTCCATCATTAGGGGTTGAAGAGAGGAAGAAGAATCAGCAAAAGAGACAAAGAAGATAAGCTCATACGAAAAAAGGCAAAACCCCATGTCTCAGAATTCCTGAAGTAATTTGCAGAAGGTGTGGAATAGCCCTTATCTACCAGTAATGATTTCAGTAGAGCGAAGAGCTTGTGATACAGATTTCAGAAGTTCATGAGAAAGTGTGTAGAAGTGGAGGGTGAAAACACAGATCTCTTTTTCAATAACTTTGGCTGGAGTTTAATAAAGTATCAGGTCTAATCAAAGTGTTTTTTTTAGCTAAGGTAGGACTGAGTATATTTCTAAGCATCAAAGAAATGGGATCTTTTCAATAAATGGTGCTGGAACAATTGAACATCCACAGACAAAAAGAAAAATGAATCTAAACACAAAAATGAATCTTCACAAAAATTAGCTCAAAATATTTGTAGACCTAAATGTTACATAAAAAATTATAAAACTCTTAGAAAATAACATAGGAGAAAATCTAGATGACCTTGAATTTGGTGACGACTTTAGATGCCACTCCAAAGGCACAATTTGAAAGAAATAATAGATAAATAGGACTTCGTTAAAATTAAAAATGTCTGTTCTGCAAGATACTGTCAAGAGAATGAGAAAACAAGCCACCAACTGGGAGAAAATATTTGCAAAAGACACATCGGATAAAAAATCGTTATCCAAAAATAGTCTTAAAACTCAAAAATAAGAAAACAACCCTATTAGAAAATGGGCAAAAGACCTGAACCTGAGGCCAAGAAGTATACAGATGGTGAATACACATGTAAAAAAGTGCTCAACATCACATGTCATTAGGGAATCGCAAATTAAAATAATAAGATACCACTACAAACTCATTAGAGAGGCCAAAATCTGGAACACTGACACCCCCACTTGCTGTTGTGGAGCAACAGAAACTTTCATTCATTAATGGTGGGAATGCAAAATATCCACTTTGAAAGGCAGTTTGGCAATTTCTTACAAAGCTAAACATACTCTTACCATACAATCCAGCAATTGTGCTCCTTGGTATTTACTCAAAGGAGTTGAAAACTTACATCCACACAAAAACCTGGACAAAGATGTTTATAGCAGCTTTACTCATAATTGCCAAAACTTGGAAATGACTAAGATCATGAGGTAAATGGATAAATAAACTGTGGTACATCTAGACAATGGAATATTATTCAATGCTAGAAAGAAATGAGCTATCAAGTCATAAGAAGACATGGAGTAACCTTAAATGCATATTACTAAGTGAGAGAAGCCAATCTGAAAAGGTTACATAACACACGATTCCAACTATATGACATTCTGGAAAAGGCAAAACTGTGGAGACAGTAAAAAGAACAGTGGTTGACAGGGACTGTGGGGAGAAAGTGATGAATAGAGGTAGCACAGAGGATTTTTAGGACAGTTGAGCTACTCTATACGATAGCATAATGATGAGTCCATATCATCATGCATTTGTCAAAAACCATAGAATGTTCAATAGCAAGAGAGAACCCTAATATACACAAAGGACTTTGAGTGATAAAGATGTGTCAATGTAGGTTCATGGATTATAAAAAATGTAGTATTTTGCTGTGTGGTGTTGTAATGGAGGAGGATTGTGTGTGTGTGGTGGGGGGGACGGGTGTATGTGGAAACTCTCTGTACTGTCTGCTCAGTTTTGTTGTGAACATAAAAGTGTTTTAAAAATAAAGCCTGTTCTTAAAAAGAAATAAGAAAAGAAGAAGGTAGAGACAAGACAGTAAGAAAAATGCAAGGTAGAAAGTGAGTAATTGATGCAACAAGAGATAAAATGTATGTGTGAAAACAACCAGAATCAGATTTGGAACATGGTAGATGCAAAAAGATGACACTAAAAATCTAATATTATCATATACTGGGCATTGCTATAATAAAATATTCAGCTACTTTTAGAGAAGCTTACAAAAAAGTGTATAACATACACTCCTTCCTAAATTTAGGCAGAAACATCAGAGAAGTTCTACAACGATACTTGTGTTGAAAAATTACTTTAGGATACATATGTGTCTTGTCATAAGGCAGCAAAAGACTACTAAATCAATTATATGGCAAATAAATACTATAAAATTTTAAATTACAAGCAACTTTTAGACATTCATCCCAAGTAACTCCTCACTCTCCGCAACTCAATTCCTAGTATACTTTAAATTGTGAGGCAAAGGAAAGCTAATCAAACCAAAGCTTGAATCCTAGGTAGGATTTGTATTTCACTGTCACACATCTTTTTTAGAAAAGAATAAACATTAAAGTCGTTTGATTTTCTAGGTGGATCAAGTAGACTGAAAAATTACTGTATAAAAAATTAGCCCAAGTTCAAAGATTGAACGTATAATGGAAAAGATATGGGAAGGACACAGACCAAGGTCATAAAAGATAGCAATGGCATTGAAATAATCCTTTGTTGAGGAAGACTTTAGAAATCTTTATCATAGGATTTAGCCATTTAGGATTAAAAATCAGAACTGTTATAGTGGGTATGTGATATGCACTGGGATCAAAGGTGTCAAGTTTGAAATCAATGAGCTAATCAAATCCTCCCAGGATCATCCCCTAGTTACTTAGAAACCATTCAGCTGGGATTTAATATTCACTGTACTGTAATTTCAATTGTGTTTAAAATGTGGGTTTCTGTGAGTAAAATAATAACATCTTAGATTTGCATAAAATTTATAATATACCAACTGCTTTCATATGTTTCCTTATATTCTTATAATCTCAATAAAAGAAAATTACCTTTGTCCAGTCCATTTTCCTGTCCTATGCTCTCTCCTATTTCTCCTAATCCCTGTTATTTCTCTCTCTCTCTCTCTTACACACGCAGACACATACACTCTTATATAGACAAATATATCGCACACACACGTACTCAGGAACAATTATTTTCATAGTTATGATTACAAACTACCCCCTTCATGTATGATTTTCTTTTTGGCTGTTTTTTAGAACAATTGCATTATTTATAATTGTGATGTATTTATTTAGACGGGGCAAACAGGAGACCTAGTATGCTTCTGGAGGACTTCCTTTGAAAAATAAAAATAAAATTTATTTTTTCTGTTTGCTCATTTCTCTATAAATAATTCAACTAGACTTTATTAGGTGCATATAGTGCCCCCAGAACTGTACTTGTCTCCCATCTGAGCAAAGAAAGGAGAATAATGGACTTTGACCTCAAAAATTTCATAATCTAAGTCTATAAAAGCTTAACTATTGCTCTACTGAAAGTAGCAAAACTTTATTCAGTGAAATTGTGCTTCTGACAGGTCGCCGACTACTTGTTAAGTGTAAACTAAAAGTATGTATATGAAACACTTTTATAAAGCTACAGAACAATATATGCATAAACATTTAAAATATTATGTCTCTTTAAACTAAGATAAAACACTAACCATAGGAGTGATTTGATGAGAAGTTTCATAAAATATTTTTCTGGAAATGAACTGAACCTATTGGTTACTAATGAATGTGGTTAATGAATATGAAATGGACACTTAAGCAACAGTGAAAATAACAGCAGCGGCAGTAAGCAACAAAAATAGTTAATTAAAGAAATATGTTAGGTACTAGATAAGCACAATGCATACATTACCTCATTAGAGAAAAGGCAATAAACTGAATTAGTTGTAATTTGCTTTCAACTTTTTGGTGATTTATTAGTAAATTATATTGCACATAAACAACTGAGGCTATTAAGAAAGATAGATAGTTAGAGACTTGATTGATAGATGACAAACTAGATAGATAGACACAGAGATAAATAGAAATAATAATTTGTAAAAATATTTCTGAGAGAAAAAACTCATGAAACATGATAGGATATGATTAGAAACTTAAATAACGTATTGGATAGATTTATTACATTAGTCATTTCTTGACTTAAATTTACGTCGTATGAGTCGAGTTGGTAGCCATGATGAAACAACAGGAAACATATTTACTCTGAGCCTCAAACAACTAAAAAACTGGATAAAATTTATGAAACAATGGCTTTCAGAGCTTGTGCAACAGGCAGCAAAGGGCAGTGCCCCGAGAGAAAAATGAAGAGAGTCATATAATTGAACGACTTTACTGCATGCAGAGAATTTCCAAGACACAGAGCAAGAGGGGGAACCTAAACAGATCCCGGAGGTTAATGTTGAGAATTTGGAGAAGTCAAGGTAGCTAAAATCACAAGATAGAGCACTGGCGTGGAGAGAGTCTTACAAGTAAAGAGTTCTGGAGATATTCACAGGGTTCTCCTTAAGACTTCAGCTGAATACTCAGCAGGCATGCATGAGAAAAACTACCCAAGGTCTGGGAAAGACAAACGCAGGAGCACGTAGAGCATCCCCAGCTCTCACAGAAGACTAGGAATAGTTTATGCTCTCAGAGGTCAGAGAGGAGAAGCTTCGCAACTGAGCCTTTGGTTGAGTACTCAGAAGGGTATTGCCTCAGTGATAGGACTAAATTTACCATAGAGTAAAAGTTGTTCTTGCCCCACTTGAAAAAGTTTAAAGGCAACTCTAAAAAGGATAAAACTGTTTTCAGGTAACTTTACTGTGTCTGAGAACAAAGCTAAAGAATATTAAAAGGAACACCAAAAAATCCAGTGTCCAGTCACACAAAATATATGTCTGGCATCCATTCAAAAGTTTACAAGTCTCCAACAAATAGAAAAATATGACCAACAATGAGTAGGAAAAGCAATCTTGGGAAAAAGATGCAGAAATGACAGAGATGACGAAACTATTAGAAATAGACATTAGTACAGCTATTATAAAAATTCTCTATATTTTACGAATATAGAGAAAAGCATGGCCTTATTAAAGAGACATTGAAGATATCAAAAAACTGAACTTCTAGTGATGTCAGCATCATGGTGGAGTGAGCTGTTCCCTTTGTCTCTATCCCTTTCAGTTACAACTAAATGGACATTCAATAGCCAACAGAGGATTCCCATGCAGCATAAAAGGACACCTGAGAGGTCCACATAGCTATACATCTGAAGGTGGGTGGACTGTAACTAGGTAAGTGCACCCCTCCACCTCCCTGGCAGCAGTGAGCCAGGTCATGGAGCCTCACACAGCAGCCAGGAGCAACTGTAAGAGGAAGGAGGGGCAGCCCAGCATGGTAGGTCAGAGTGGTAGCCTGGCCCACAGGAGTGCCCACTGTTGTGCAGCAGCCCCATCCATGGGAAAGCTCCTCACTGAGTGGTGGCAGCTCAGCCCCCCAGGAAGAAGCCCCACCAACCAAGCACAGTGGCCAGCATGACTGTAAGAGGAGGCGGGGGCAGCTCAGCACATGCACTAACACCTTCAGAGGAGTAGCTCGGGCTGGGGGAACACACACCCTCAGGTGGCAGCTTTACCCATGGGAATGCTCCCCACCGAGTGGTGGCAGCTCAGCCCCCATGAAGGAGCTCTGCCCACCGAGTGCAGCAGCTCAGCCAAACTACCTGCAAGCACAGAGCCAGCCTGCACCTGCACAACCCACCTGCTGAGAACAGAGACCCTGCCCCCACGAGAGCAACCAGCCAAGCAACTGTAGCCAGCCCATGCAAACGCTGGGCAGCTGTCCCCACACAACCTCCAGCAGATGAGGTGGGATCAGAAATACAGCTCCTGCTCCACACCAATGGTGGCAGATGGAATCTGTGACCTGATACTACCACAAATGCACCAGCAAAGGATCAATTCATCAAACAGTATGAAAAACTACAGTAACACTTCAGAGCAGAAGGAAAATGACAAGTCTCCAGAAACCAGTCCTGAAGTCACAGAAATTTATAATCTAAATGACAGAGAATTTTAAATAGTGCTCATATAAAAACTCAATGAATTACAAGAAAATTCAGAATGACACTTCAATGAGCTCAGGAATAAAATTAATTAGCAAAAGGAATACTTCAGCAAAGAGATTAAAGCCCTTAAAAAAAACCATACAGAAACTCTGGATATGAAGAACACAATTAATAAGATAAAAAAAAAAAACTAGAAACCATAAAAAGTAGAGCTGACATTATGGATGACAGAATTAGTGAATCAGAGGACAGGAATCTAGAAATACTTCAGGTAGAGGAGGAGAGAGAACTAAGATTTAAAAAAAAAAATGAAGAAATTCTTTGAGAAATATCTAACTCAATTAGGAAAAGCAACATAAGGATTATAGGTATTACAGAGGGATAAGAGCGGAGTAGAAAGCAGCAGAAAGCTTGTTTAAAGAAACAATAGCTGAGAACTTCCTAAACCTGGGCAAAGGTCTGGACTTACAAGAACATGAAGCCAATAGGACTCCTAATTACATCAATGCAAAAACACCTTCTCCAAGGCATATAATAGTAACACTGGCAAAAGACAGTGGCAAAGAAAAGATGTAAAGGTCAACAAGGCAGAAGAAAATGACCTAGAAAGAAATACCTATCAAGCTTTCAGCAGATTTCTCATCACAAACCTTTCAGGCTAAGAGAGAATGGAATGATATGTTAAAATACTGAAAGACATAAACTTTCAGCCAAGAATAGTCTACTCAGCAAAACTATCCTTCAAATGCAATGGAGAAATAAAAGCTTTCCCAAATAAACAAAAGCTGAGGGAGTTCATCACTGCTAGACCTCCCTTACAAGAAATGATGAAGGAAGCCCTCCCATCTGAAACAAAAAGGCAAAGTTTTACAAAGCTTTCAGCTAGGAGATAGGCAAAATCAGAAAATTGCAAATCTCTATCAGAACAGGTTAACAAACACTTAGTTATAATATAAAAGATAAATGAAAATAAAACATCAAAAATAACTATAAGCACTGCAATTTAGTTACAAACTCACAACACAAAAAAAGAAGAATTTGTAACAACAATTACTCAGAAGAGGAAGAGGTAAGGGATGGAACTTGCTTAGGCTAATGGAGAGAAGAGACTACAGGAAAATGGACTATCTCATCTATGAGATGTCTTATACAAACCTCATGGTAACCACGAAATAAAAAATCAGAGCAGAGCCACAAATCATAAATAAAGAGAAAACTATCACAGGAAACCACCAGACTGAAATGGCAGTCAGAAATGCAAGAGAAGAGAAACAATGGAATTATAGAACAACCTGAAAACAAGAGATGAAATGGCAGTATTAAGGCCTCATATATCAACAATCACTCTAAATGTAAATGGATTGAATTCTCCAATAAAAAGACACAGAGTGGCTGGATGGATTAAAAAACAAGACCCAACAACTTGCTGCCTCCAGGAAACACATCTCAGCTCTAAAGACAAACACAGGCTTAGAGAGAAGGGATGGAAGATGGTAATACTCCAAGGGAATGGCAAACAAAAGAAAGCATGTGTTGCCATACTTATAGCAGACAAAGCAGACATCAAGATAAAATGACAACAAGAGACAAAGAGGGACAGTATGTAATCATAAAAGGAACATTCCAGGGCCGGCCGCGTGGCTTAGTGGTTAAGTGCACATGCTCCCCTGCTGGCGGCCCAGGTTCAGATCCCAGGCACGCACCGATACACTGCTTCTCCAGCCATGCTGAGGCTGCGTCCCACATACAGCAACTAGAAGGAAGTGCAGCTATGACATACAACTATCTACTGGGGCTTTGGGGGAAAAAATAAATAAAATTATAAAACAAAGAAAACCTTTAAAAAAAAAGAAAAAGGAACATTCCAGAAAAAAGATATAACACTTAAGAATATATATACTCCTAACACAGGAGCACCAAAGTATATAAAGCAATTATTAACAGACCTAAAGGGATAAATTGACAACAACACAATAATAGTAGGGGACCTCAACACCCCACCTACATCAATAGATAGATCATCCAGATAGAAAGTCAACAAGGAAACAGTGGACTTAAATGAAACACTAGACCAGAGGGACTTAGATATATAGAGAACATTGCATCCAAAAACACAGAATACACATTCTTCTCAAGCACGCATGGAACATTCTCAAAGATAGACTATATGTTTCCCAACTATATGTTGGGAAACAAGGCAAGCCTCAATAAATTTAAGGAGATTTGAATTCATTTCAAGCATCTTTTCTGACCATAATGCTATGAAACTGGAAATCAACTACAAGAAAAAAGCTGGGAAAGTTATAAATATATGAAGACTAAACAACATGCTACTGAACAACCATTCAATCAATGCAGAAATCGGAGAAGAAAGCAAAAAATCCCTGGAGACAAATGAAAATGAAATTACATCATACCAACTCTTATGGGATGCAGCAAGATTAGTTCTAAGAGGGAAATTCAGAGCAATACAGGCCCACCTCAACAAACAAGAAAAATCTCAAATAAGTAATCTTAAATTACACATAACAGAACTAGAAAAAGAAGAACAAACAAAGCCCAACATCATCAGAAGGAGGAAAATAATAAAAAATTAGACCAGAAATAAATTCAGTAGAGACAAAAAAGACAGTAGAAAGGATCAGTGAAACTAAGAGCTGGTTCTTGAGAAGATAAAAAAAATTGATACACTGCTAGCCAGACGCACTAAGAAAAAAAGAGAGAAGGCTAAAATAAAGAAAATTAGAAATGAAAGAGGAGAAATTACAATGGATACCACAGAAACACAAAGGATTATAAGGGAATACTATGAAAAACTATATGCCAGCAAATTGGAAAACCTAGAACAAATAGATAAATTCATAGATCTAAAACCTCGCAAAACTGAATCAAGAAGAAATAGAGAATTTGAATAGACGAGTCACAAGTAAAGATATTGAAACAGTAATCAAAAACTCCAAAAAAACAAAAGTCCAGGACCAGATGGCTTCTCTGGAGAATTATACCAAATATTCAAAGAAGATTTAATACCTATCCTTCTCAAAATATTCTGAAAAATTGAAGAATTCAGAATGCTTCCTGACTCATTCTATAAGGCCAACATCACCCTAATACCAAAACCAGACAAGGACAACACAAAGAAGAAAAATTACAGGCCAATATCACTGTATGACCATAGATGCAAAAATCCTCAACAAAACATTGGCAAATTGAATACAGCAATACATTAGAAAGATCATACATCATGATCAAGTGGGATTTATACCAGGGACGCAGGGATGGTTCAGCTTCTGAAAATCAATCAATATGATACACCACATTAACAAATTGAGGAATAAAAACCACATCATCATCTCAATAGCTACAGAGAAAGCATTTGACAAGATCCACATTCATTTATGATGAAAATGCTCAATAAAATGGGTATAGAAGGAAAGTGCCTCAACATAATATAGACCATATATGATAAACCCACAGTGAACATCATGCTTAATGGTGAAAAACTGAAAGCCATCCCTCTGAGAAGAGGAACAAGACAAGTGTTCCCACTCTTGCCATTCCTATTCAACATAGTGTTGGAGGATTTGGCCAGAGCAATTAGACAAGAAAAATAAATAAAAGTTATCCAAATTGGAAAGGAAGAAGTGAAACTCTCACTGTTTGTGGATGACATGATTCTATATATAGAAAACACTGAAGAATCAATCAGAAAACTATCAGAAATATTCAACAACTACAGCAAAATTGCAGGGTACAAAATCTATTTACAGAAATCAGTTGCATTTCTATACACTAATAACAAACTAGCAGAAAGAGAAGTCAAGAATACAATCCCATTTACAATGGCAACAAAAACAATAAAATATCTAGGAATACATTTAACAAACGAGGTGAAAGATCTATACAGTGAAAACTATAAGACATTATTGAAAGAAATTAAAGAAGATATAAAAAAATTGAAAGATATTCTACGCTCATGAATTGGAAGAATAAACGTAGTTAAAATATCCATATTACCTAAAGCAATCTCCAGATTCAATACAATCCCTATCAAAATCCCCATGATATTTTTCACAGAAATAGAACAAAGAATCCTAAAATTTATTTGGAACAACAAAAGCCTCTGAATAGCAAAAGCAATCTTAAGAGAAAAGAACAAAGCTGGAGACATCACAACCCCTGACTTCAAAATATACTACAAAGCTATAGTAATAAAAACAGCACGGTACTGGCACAAAAACAGACACACAGATCAATGGAACAGAATTGAAAGCCCAGAAATAAACCCACACATCTATGGACAGTTAACCTTCAACAAAGGAGCCAAGAACATACAATGGAGAAAGGAAAGTCTCTTCAACAAATGGCGCTGGGAAAACTGGGGACAGCAACATGGAAAAGAATGAAAGTAGACCAGTATCTTATACCATACACAAAAATTAACTCAAAATAGATTCCTGATGGATTGTAATTAGTATTTGGGTGGTGAACATGATGTAATCCATGCAGAAATAGAAGTATAACGATGTACACCTGAAATTTATACAATGTTGTAAACCAATGTGACCACAATAAAAAAAAATAGATTAAAGACTTGAACAGTTCATTGCAGCACTATTCACAATAGCCAAGACATGGAAGCAACCCAAGTGCCCATCAACTGATGAATGGATAAAGAAAATGTGGTGTATATATATACAGTGGAATACCACTCAGCCACAAAAAAGACAAAATCATCCCATTTGCAACAACATATATGGACCTTGAGGGTATTATCTTAAGCTAAATAAGCCAGACAGAGAAAGACAAACACCATATGATTTCATTCATCTGTGGAAGATAAACAAATACACGGATAGGGAGAACAAATTGGTGGTTACCAGAGAGGAAGGGGTAGGGGAGTGTGAAAAAGTGGTAAAGGGGCACACATATATGCTGACAGATAAAAATTATACTATTGGTGGTGAGCACAATGCAGTCTATACAGAAACTGATATACAATAATGTATACCTGAAATTACACAATGCTACAAACCAACATGACCTCAATAAAATAATTTTTTTAAAAAATTGAACTTCCAGAAAAGAAAACGTACAATGTCAGAGGAAAAAAATATATGTGGTGGAAGTAACAGGAGATTAGATCCTGTAGAAGAAAAGATTATTAAATTTAAAGACTTAACAATAGGCACTATCTGAAATGAAACACAGAGAAAAATTGAAATGCATGAACTGCAATCAATGAGTTGTAAGAAAACTTGATGTGGCCTCATAAATATATCTGGAGTCACAGAAAGAGCGAAGCATGGGAAAAGAAAAAGATATGAAGGAATAATCAAAAAAAGTTTTCGAATTTAGTGAACACTATACTCATAGAAACAATAAGCACAGTGAACTCCAAGCAGAGTCAAAAATGCATATCAGAACCAAACGACAAAACCAGTGGTAAAGAGAAAATATTACAACCAGCCAGAGAAATAAGATACATTATATAGGAGCATGATGATACAAATGACAACAGACTTCTCATCGGAAACAATGAAAGTCACAAGACACAATGGAGCAACATCTTTAAAATCCTGGAAGAGGCTACAGCATAGAGAATAGTCAATAGTACTGTAATCACTTTGTATGGTGACAGATGGTAGCTAGACTTATCATGGTGATCATTTCATAATGTATATAAATACAGAATAACTATGAGGTACACCTGAAACTAATAGGATATTGTATGTCAATTATACTTCAATAAAAAAAAAGAATTCTATGCTCATTGAAAATATCTTTCAAAAATAGAGGTTAAATAAAGATTTTCCCTGAGACTTAAAAGTACCAGATGTTTTCAGCACCAGCAGATCAGAACTACACAAAATGTTAAAGGAAATTTTTCAGGAAGAAGAAAAATGACATAGGGGGAAATCAGGATCCAATCAGAGAAATAAATACAATTGGGAAAACCAATGAAATGAAAAACTGGCTTTTTGAAAAGATAAATAATATTGATAAAACTCTAACCAGGCTAATTAGGAAAAAAGGAAAGAAAATGCAAATTACAAATATCATGAATGAGAGAGGGGAAACTACTACAGATTCTTCAGATATTAGAAAGACAATAAGCTTATATTATGAACATCCTTATTACAATACATTTGAAAACATATGGAATTTACAAATTCCTTAAAGTTCACCCAAAAATAAATAAATAACTAGAATGATCCTTTGCTTTTTAAAGAATTGAATGTTGTGTTAAAAACCTTCCCAGAAAGCAAATGCCAGGAGCAAATGGCTTCACTGATGATTTCCATCAAACATTTAAAGAGTAAATAACAGTTTAATACAAACGCTTTTAGTAAATAGAAGAGGAATGAAAACTTTCTAACTCATTCTTGAAGCTAGAATTACTCTGATGCCAAAATCAGACAAAGATGATACAAGAAAAGAGAACTATAGACCAATATAATTCATGAATTCTTAAATTAAAGAATTAATTCTTAAATTAAATTCTTAACAGAATTTTAGCAAATGGATTTTAACAAGATATAAAATTTCTGGGTCCATAGTCTCTTAGCCTACAAAACTGACCTTGAAAAAAAGGGAATACACTGTCCACTCTAATGTGGTTGCTGAGAAATTTTTTCATCAAAATATTTCATGTTTTTATGTATATTCTTAAGACTTTAAGTTATGAATTATAGTTCAATTTTTTTCCATTTTTCAATTAGGAAAATAAATAAGTAAAAGTATATCAAAAATCTTCTTGATTATTTTTTATATCTAAGGGGGGAGCCTTGACATAAATTGGATACATGTAAGTTCTTGGAACTGTCCGTGTTATTTCTCCCAAGTATATAAAGTTATTTTATCAAGTAGGCACATCATGTAAATCTGGCTTTGCGATTCAGGGTCAGCTTCTGGCCAGAAAGGGAAATTTGGGTGATAAAAAGATGGAAGAAACTCAATGTCTTGTGCCTGTGAAGAGATAAAAGAAGGCAGCCAGATCATTTTTTCTTTCTTTCTCTTTTACATTTTTTTCCAATGTTTTTGAGATATTATTCACATAAAACACATGTAAGTTTAAGGTGTACAATATGCTGATTTGATACATGTCTACACTGTGAAATGAATGCCAGAATTAGGTAGTTTCTTTTCCATTTTTAAACAACAGCAATAAATTGTGACAGGGATTGCTGAGAGCAAAGTTAGTTTTCTTGACTCATTGCATGTTCTGTAATCCAACTCCCAGATAAATATCTGAACAGAGTGAACCAGAACATTGTCTATCAGCTAACACACTCATGGATCCAATCTTGCAAGGGCTCCAATATGAGAATTGACTAATTCCTGCCAGTGCCTTGATACGGCTAGTAACCACTGCCAACGGCTTCGGAAAGATACTATCCTTGCCTGTTCTGGACCAAATTGTCCCACACTCTGACAGTCCAGGAAAGACCTCTGTTTACAGACAGTGACAAATGCACATAAGCCTCGGTACCCCAGTTAATTGATATTTTGGCATTATAACAATTTTTTGAAACCTGAGATGCAGCAAAAACATATTTCTGTCTTAATAAATGTCAAACTCAAATAATTTTGTGACTTTTAAGAATGTATTTCTCTAACATGTTGAAATTTTAAATAAAGCGAAGTAAATTTTGTATATGAAAGAAAAAAGTAATTGACTCCAAAGAAGCAAGGTAAAAACTTAAGTAATTTGGGCCGGCCCCATGGCTTAGCGGTGAAGTGCGCAGGCTCCGCTACTGGTGGCCCGGGTTCGGATCCCGGGCGCGCACCGACGCACTGCTTCTCCAGCCATGCTGAGGCCGTGTCCCACATACAGCAACTAGAAAGATGTGCAACTATGACATACAACTATCTACTGGGGCTTTGGGGGGAAAAAAAAAAGAGGATGATTGGCAATAGATGTTAGCTCAGAGCCGGTCCTCCTCAGCAGAAAAAGAGGAAGATTAGCACGGATGGTAGCTCAGGGCTGATCTTCCCCACAAAAAAAAAAACTTAAGTAATTTCCCAATTTTCTGGTTAAATCCCTAATATAATAACAGTACGAGGTTACTAAATTCTTACTACATTTCAGGCATTGGGCTAGACGCTTTACCTGTAATATTTTACTTAATCCTCAGACAATAACCCATAGAAGTTGTTCTTCTCATTTTGCTTATAAGAAATCTGAGGTTTAGTGAGGTTAAGTTACTTGCCCATGGTTGCAGAGCAATGAGTGATGGAGGTGGCATACAAAGCTAGCCTTTCTGGCCACAAAGGTACGACTCTTAACCACTGGACTGACTGCCTCTTGAGAAGACACCCAACCCAAGTAACCAAGTGTTTAAAGTATAACTAAAACTCCCAAAACAAAGGGGCATGCCTGGGGATACAGGAGGCTGTGAAAGATTGCACGTAAAATGATCTCCACCAAGGAACAACCTACGTTTTTTCCATTCACATACAGACTAACACTTAAGAAGCATTCAAAGTAAATTATGTATAAATGATTTATAAAAATGACATTATGAGTATTATAAAAATATTAGTGTTCTACTTTTTATTACTTTTGCATTGTTCACTATCCACTATCTGATTTCTTCTCTATAAACATTCCTATTAAATTTTCTAAAATACTATTTAATTTTTTCACCTAAAACTTTAATATCACTTTAGTTTCTATCAAAGTTTGCACATAATTTAACTAGAAATTTTCTTTGGGCATCATCCTACACTTTTCTTCATCAAAATGTAACCGTCCTATGTCCCAGATTTTTTGTTGTATTGATTTATTTTCTAAATACTTCTGTATGTCTTTTGTGTGTGTGTGTGTGCGTGTGCGTGTTTTAGAGATTCTATTTTTAAATTAAAAAACTCAGCAATGAGCTTCCTTTTTAACTGTTTCATTCTGAAGATATGTACAAATGATTTGTTTTACTACAATCTTATTGGATGTGAAGGGAATATTATTATTGTATCTGAAAGGACTTCTGTTTGGCTGCACTTAGCAGAGCTCTGCCTAAGGGATGTAAGCAAATAGGTATTTATTTAGCTCAGGGAGCAAGAAGTCTGTGGGTTGGCAGGCAATGATGCTCAACAGTGCCATTGAGAAAACAGGCTCCTTTTGGCTTCCTGCTCTGGCATCCCTCTCACTGGATTCTGCATCTCAAAGTGTTGCTTTTGTATGAGGCAAGAAGGAGAAAGCTGAAGAAACAGCACTGAGTGCTTCCATCTCATTGGTCAAAATTGAGTAATAACCATAGCCCCACCCAGGTGCAATGGAGGCTGAAATGTATGGTGTAGATTATGTTTCACTTAGCTCACCAACATTCAAGAAGAGGAAACCAGGCAAGAAGGGAGAAGAAATGGATGTCTAATGAACAAATCTCCATCATTTACTTGTTTTTAATAGCACTGTAATTGCAGATATCTCAGCTGGGTAAGGGCCTTGCCTGTTCAAGTTTTTCTGGCTGTAGCTGCTATGCCTGGATTGCTGGTTTCTGTCCAGGTGTCTTCACAAAAGGATTTGAAATGTAAATATTAATGACAAATAAGTTGTTTGGGGTGTTATTCTGTACTCTGATTAGTTAACTTAAGGCAAAAAAATTAAAAAAATAAATAAATGTCATTTATTTCATCACTCATCTGATTTCATACCTTAATTATATGTGTGTATATATCTATATGTTATTTATATTATTTGCTTTGATATATTTTAAAATCATCCTTAGGTCTTTCAAAGATTCCATCTAGGCTGCACATATTTTCCAAGGGAATATTTTTTGAAAAATTTAAAATTTCATTACTCATGTGTGATTATTTTAACAGAACTAAAATTCTACTGTCTGTGTTTATTTTGCACACAACATATCCCTGAAGCCTTACACAGTAACTGGAATATAATGAGTTATAAACATAATTTAATTTAATAATTGAAGTACAGTATTCAGCCTCCTCCATGAGCTCTTCCTTATCTCATTATTTCCTTCAAATTTCATGATAGTTTTGATTACAGGTCATGAATGAAAGGAGAGGCCTAGGGACCGAGTCTTGGGGCACTCCAATTTTAGAGGTCTAGAAAATAAGGAAAAATAAAAGCAGAATGTGAAGAAATGACCAGAAGAAGACCAAAGAAATTAGTTGTCTGGAAGCCAAGCAAAGGAAGCATTCCAAAAAGGAAGAGTGGTCAAACCACATCAAATGCAACTGACCGATCAAATATGATGGCTGAAAATGACTATTGGATTTAGGATCATAGACCTCACTGATGACTCTGATAAGAGGGTTTCCAGTAAAGCAGTTGGGATGAAAGCCCGTGTGCAGCAGAGAACGAAAGACAGATAATTCGTGTGTGTGAATGTTAAAAACTCAATGAATTTTGCTGTAACAAGGAGCGGAAAACTGGAACAGTGCCTGGAGAGAAATGCGGCCTCTGGTAGAGTGACCAACCGTTTCTGTTTGCCCAGGAGAGAAGTATTTCCTGGGACTCAGGACTTTCAATGCAGTTGACAGTCGATCACACTAAGAGAGGTATTGTTTACTATTTTTGTTTTATGAGATTGGATATGTCATGGATTGTTTGTACTTTGATGGGAAAGAATCAATAGAGGGTGGAAATTGTTGTTGCAGGAGTGATAACCCTGAGGGAAAGGAGGCGAAAGCTGGTTCACAATGAACATCAGGGACAGTCAAACCAGGAAGGAAGGCAGTATAACGATGGCTGCAGATGAAGACATGTTGTGCAAATGTGAAAACTCTCTTCTGATGGCTTTTGTATTCACAGTGGCATGGGAAGCAGGGCCATCAGAGGAGAGTAGGAAAGGGTAAGGCCGTTGAAGGTAGAGGAGAGTGAAGAAAAAATAAAATGGTAATTCAGGAGAATGGGAGAGTAAATGGAAAAGGCAAATGTAGCATGACTGTGGCTCAGCATTAAGAGCCTCTTGATAGAGGTCATGAGTTTAAAGAGAGACTTCTTCATTTTGTTCATTTGTTTATCGTCCATCTCCTTCACTCAAATGTAGACACAATTAGAGAAGACATTCTTGTGGGTGTGTTTTTCTTGTTATTATAACCTTGTTGCCTAAAAGAGTGTGTGGCAACATAGGAGTTCAATAAATATTTGCAATAAATTTTATGACTAATGTAAGTAATTTTTCATTTTATAATTTTAACTTAAAAATAATCCAACCTCCTGTGTAATATTCTCACAGATGCACTCATTAAAATGTATGAAATTTAAAGAATAAGAGTCTGACAAGTTAAAATCCTTACATACCACTTACGTTATCTCATATATGTGCCCTGGGTTGATACTGGAGAATCCTCTGTTTTTATTGTTTTAAGTCCAGTTATGCTGGAAGGAAATTTTATGTATGTATAAGTGATTAATTTCATGGTGGGGGTCATTTTAGTACATTTATTAACTCCTAAATGGTTGTTTATTTGACATACTGGCACACGTAGTGAGTTATACTGGAAGAGGGGCATCTTTCAAGTAGTAGTTCTCAACCTTTGCTCCAATTAGAATCATCTAGGACTCTTTAATGAGATAAGAATTCTAAGGCCTTGCCCCATACCAATTAAATCAGACTTTCTGGGGCTGGGGTCCAGATATTAGTATTTTAAAAGCATTCTAATCTGCAGTTAGAGCTAAAATTTTCCTAATTACTGTTGTCACGTTCTCTGATTCAAATAGAAATGATATGTTTTATGTACTCAACTGGTTGTAGGAGATAGAACTTAAAATGTGAAATTAATTTAATCCCTCTATAAACCCCAGGTGAATGAATCATCTGCCCTAAGAGATGTCAACTTTTAAGGCATTAGTCCCTTAAAATTTGCCCCTTTGCTCTGGTAAATGCAGAGCAGGACGTGTGATCAAGTGGGCATCCAGCAACATGATTATTTGCCTAAAGAGCTACCACCGGTGAAGTTCACCCTTTCCCTACTCTAAAATTTTGGATCCCAAACTGCCGGGACACAGGAGTCTCAGATTTCTTTACCTCTTTGTACTGTCATTCTAACTATAACACTGTATAATGTTATGTGTTGTGTTAAAATCCTACACCCCGTCTTTGAGGGTCTGAGCCTCAAATCTGGTGGGTCTTGACAGTCAAAATACACATGGTTAAATTTCTGTTTATTTGGCATGAATTATTGCCTTGCAACGTTGTAATCTGTGAGACAGAATGGTTGGGTTTGATGTAGACGGAGAATTAAACCTTCATCCTCATTTCCTTTGGGAAAACTTGAAAACAACGTGATTTGCTTGCTAGTTTTTTGAAGGATCAATTGTCGTCGGTAAAATTGGAAGATCTTCACAGAAATCTAGTTCTTTAGTGTCATATACTTATTCAAGTCCTAGAAAAAATGAACAAACAAATGAGAACTTGATCATGAATGGAAATGTGAGTGTAGGACAATCTGATAGACTTTATTTTGTTAACAACTTCTATATGTGTAGGCACCCCATGAGAAAATCACCTCAAATTAACAGCTAGCATTATATTAAATCCTAGACCAGTAACAGCCCATCTGCTTTTAAGTCCAAGGCACAAAATGTTAATTGAACATGGCACTGTTTGTATCGAACCCTGGTTTTCTCAGTACAGAACTTCAGAAAACCGGTCACTACTATTTGATTGAAGTTAATGCATGAGAAAGAACCTACTTGCTATCTCAGTATCTGAGGGATTTACATAAATAACCAGAAACAAGAAAAAGATGTCCATTCTTGTCACAAGTACTTAATATCTCCTGAGATTCTAGTTGGTCCCATACAGTAATAAGAAAATGTGTTATAAATATTGGGGAAAAAAACTTAAACTAAATGTTTCTGGAATAAGATAGGGTTTTGAATCAAATTAAGAACTTTAGGGAGCCAGTCCCATGGCCTAGTGGTTAAGTTCAGCATGTTCCACTTCTGTAGCCAAGGTTCAGTTCCCGGGTGGAGACCTACATGGCTCATCGGCAGCCATGCTGTGGAGCGACCCACATATAAAAAAATAGAGAAAGAGTGGTACAAGTGTTAGTTCAGGGCAAATCTTCCTCAAGAAAATAGAGGAATATTGGCAACAGTTAGCTCCGGGTGAATCTTCCTCAACAAAACCAAACAAAAACTTTACAATGTACAAGCAAGTTTTTTAAAGTGGTCAGATATGATTTTATATATATATATATATGTGTATAAAATATAGCAGTTTATATATATATGTATGGCAGTTTATATATATATATATTCTAGCAGTTTTCCTAGAACCAGAAAGAAATAGTAGGAAAATGTAACCAAAAAAGATACCATTCCATAGAAGCAATCCAAATATAAATATTCTAGAATTAAATTTAATAATAAGTGTGGAGAAACTATGCAAGCAGCACGACTCTTCCAAGAAAGATAAAACAACACTTGAGTAAGGACAGAGAACTAGCATAGTCTGTATGAGAATACATAGTATTATAAATAGGCCCCTAAAAGTTATCTATAGATCTAATCCAATTCCAAACAAAAGCCTAATAATATTATTGAAGTAATACAAATCCAAATATTATCTGGGAAAAATGCACAAAACCAGGTAACATAATTTTTTAAAGACTAATGAAGGGAGGCTTGTCCTACTAAATAAAATGAAATATTATAAATCATTGACAATTGAACCGTGAGGTATACGGATAGACATCAGAGCAGTAGCACAGGATATAGCATGAAAGAGAGAGCCAAGGACAGATATTTGCAATAGTCAAAGTGACTCTCTTAAAACCTAACCATAACATACCAGTTCTCTGCTCAGAACCTTCTAATGCCTTCCTCAATCACTCTGAGTAAATGCCAAACTCCTCATAGTATCCTCAGCATCCCACATGACCTGGCCCTTTCCCACTACTCTGAGCTTCACTCACTGTTTCAGCTAACACGCTCCTGCTTCAGGCTTTGGCACTTACTGTTGCCCTGCCAAGAATGCTCTTCCCACAGAGAATCCCACGGCTAGCTCCTTTGCTTTATTCTTTGCTCAAAAGTCACTGCAACAGCATGGATTTCCCTAACCATCCCTTATAAGATAGCACCCTATATTCACCTTCCTTACTCTGCTTTATTTTACATTGGCACTTATCATTGTCTGAAGTATTGATTTATTTGTAAACTGTTTGCCTCTGCTCACTGGATTGTAAGCTCCATGAAGCAGGAATTTTGTCTTTTCTTCTCACTGCTCTATGCCAGCACAGACAATAGTACCTGGTGCTTACTAGACACTTAATCCTGACTTGTGGAATAAGTGAATAAATGAATAAATGAATGAACTGCAACAGCTCACCTACAACGAAAAACAATTAGCTCCCTACTTTACAACTTGATCCAAACTAAATTCCAGATGAATGAGAATTTTAAATAAAAAGGAAATAAAGATATTGAAGGAAAGGAATTAATATGCACACAATATTGGACGTGATAAAGTCTTTTAAAGAAGAGTTCAAAAGTAGGGACAATAAAGAAAAAACTCATAACATCAGTCCTTTAAAATTTTAATCCAATTCTCGAAACATAAACAAAATATAAAGACAAGTAAATAATGAATCTATAAAGAATTATGAGCTAACTGTTGGATTAATATTTTTAAGTGTTTAAAATCTCTTAGGAATTATAAGAAATAAGTGAATACTAAAATCGAAATCATGTATAAAGGACATCAACAGACAATTCACAAGAGGAGAAAAAGATGTCAATAAATATATTACGAAGTTTATATTCAGGGGTAATGGAAAACATGTTAACTAAAAGAAAGAAATGCCATTTCTAACTACTAGACATTTCAAAAAATCAGAAAACACAGAATTAGTAGGAAGCCAATAATCTAATACCTGGTGGGAGTGCAAAGTGACCCAGCATTCCTAGACGTCAATTTCTCGAAAAGTATTAAAACGCCTCCATACTTTTAGTCCAGCCACACTAAGTGTTGGATGAGGACCATAGCGCACCAACCAGTCTCCTAGTGGCCCTGAGGGACTCTAGGTTAGGCCGGCAGTAGCTTCAGGAAGAGTTCCGCTGTTCCATAAATACAGAGATTTATTGTGGTAGAGCGTTGTGCCCACTGAGCCTTAGCAAAAAGAAACCCACAAAACTGTTAAATAGCACACACCCCCTTCAAGAATTAACCTTGGTTTTATTTTAACTGTGATTCATGCCTGCAACCCTGCATTATGTGTATCTCTGAATGTTGAAAGTGATCATCCTGGGTAATGGAATTAACAGTGATTTTTCTTGGTTTTCCTTTTATTTCTATTTTCTACATCAAATGTGTATTTGACTTGTAATAAGAATAAAATTAGGAGTTATAAAGTCAATTCAAAAATAATGCAAGAATACAATACTTGGAACAAAAGGAAGTATCATTTCAGTATGAAACTCTTCATCACAAAGCACTCCCTTACTTTATGTTATTAGAGAGGAAGAACAGAACAGAGGTGATGGAATGAGCTTGGGGAAGATTCCAGTAGGTTTGGTTACTGTGACAATAGGAACTGGAAAAGATGATGAGATGTTCCTTTAGAAACATTGTAAAATCATTTCATCCACTGTTTGCATATATCCTTGGCTGCTTCTGATGAGTGGCCCATTCTTTCTTGATGTTATTATTTTGAATATCTGTTTCTTATTTTTTTCTTCTTGTCTTCTGTTAGAATGAATCATTCTGCAACTATTATTTTTTGTAACAAATGACTCAACAATATCAATATTACGTGTCTCCCTCTCACCCCATTTTTTTACAGTGGAAAACAGGGACTCAGGAGGAGTATAAGGGAATTTTCTAGCAAGAAAAAAGAACCAGAAACGCCAGACCAAGGATGGAAAGGATTAGGATAGTGGAAACTTCACATTTAGACGGAATATTCCAGATCACAGTTAAATGATATAATCTCAATGTGAGAAGAAAATGCTCACAAACCAGTGAATAATTCAATCTCCATGCCTATGAATACCAAAAAAAACCCCTTATTTTAATCTGGTTGATTTTGTTTGTTTTACAAACTTTGATTCATATTTTTTTTTTTTTTTTGCTATCTTTATATTTTTTTCTTTTCCCTTCTATAGTCAGCATTAAAAGAATTACCATTAGAAGGCCGGCCCCGTGGCTTGGCGGTTGAGTGCGCGCAGGTTCGGATCCCGGCGCACACCGAAGCCCTGCTTCTCCGGCCATGCTGAGGCGGCGTGCCACATACAGCAACTGGAAGGTTGTGCAACTATGACATACGGCTATCTGCTGGGACTTTGGGGGACAAAAATAAAAAATAAATAAAAATTAAAAAAAAAAGAATTATCATTAGAAAATAGGTGGGGGGGCTGGCCTGGTGGCGTAGCCGTTAAGTTCCCTAGTTCAGATCCTGGGGTGGACCTACTCACCGCTCATCAAGCCATGCTGAGGCGGCATCCTACATAGAACTGGAAAGATCTACAACTAGGATATACAACTATGTACTGGGGCTTTGGGAAGAAAAAAGGAAAAGAGGAAGATTGGCAACAGATGTTAGCTCAGGGCCAATCTTCCTCAAAAAAAGAAAAAGAAAGAAAGAAAAGAAAACGTCATGGGAAGTGTGTGCCTAGGGCAGGAAACTGATGACCGAGGAACAGTCAGGCATGTACTTTTCAACTGTGAGACTGAGTTCTTTCTCTGGAGTGTCCTGCATGACAAAAGCAGCCTCCGCTTTGCATGATATCTTCCTCCTTGGCCACCAGAATCAAGTTTTCAAGGCTGGTGGAGAAAGAGACAGGGGTCTAGCAACTCAAGGAGGAATTCAAAATGGATTTCTAAGTAATAGTATGTTTTATTCAACATAGAAGTAGTACACGTTCATAGCGGAGCATTAAGGAATATATAACGAAGAAAACAAATATACTTGTAATCTCAAAATCCACCGAAAATCACTCTTAACATTTTAGTACAATTTCTATTTTCTTCTCCTACAAGCACAGATATGTATTACACAATTGAGATATGATCAATATAGTGTTATCTAACATTTTCCACTTAATATTTTTATATTAGCATTTTAATTAAATGTCTGATTTAGGTCCTGCAAAATTTAGCTATTCATCTCTTTCAGGGGTGGATCTTGGTTTAATTTTTCTTTTCTTTTTAAATAAAACTAAAAGGGAAATTGCAGGAGACCAAAAGTCAGAGACCAGTCAAAAGTTTCACTCTTCTCCTGAGTACATATGAAATCCCCTGCTGGAGATGGAATTCTTAGCTAGCCACACACTTTTCAACGCCCGAACTGTGAGAATTTATCTTCAGCCCACAGACAAGATCCTTGAAGGACAACCAGGCCGAGGGTCAAGCTTTGTTACCTTCCCTGCAGAAGAAATTGTGCATCATAACTTTCCCTTAAATTAACCGAGTTTTAACCAAATTTACTTATACAAACGTATGAATAAAAGGGTAACTGCAGAAGACTTCTGATCACAGGACCACCAGGCAGGTGTTGCAGACTCTCCTCTGTTACCTCCACTATGCAGCCTATCTTTATTGAAAGGTTTATGTGCCAATTTACAAGGATGATTTAGGTTGCTCTTAAAATAAGCTAGAAGGTCATATGTGGAATGCGTAGTTTATTTGGACAGGGTAACACGTGCAAGATAACCCTCTGATGGCATATACTACATCCAGGTTTGTCTGATCTACTCTTCTGTTTACAACCCTTTCCTTAGAGAAAGAGAATCGAAATGCCCCTTTTTGTCCTCCTCTCCTCCCCACCACGTTTATACTAGGAGTGATCTCTGAGTAGATAGAAAGAGAAAGAAAAGTGAATTGATCTTGAGATAGGACTTGTGATGCAGCACCAAACTCTACCCTAGTAAGCTTAGGACATTGTCCCTACCCAGGTAAACGATAGGTGCTATCTTGTTGTTGTTGTTGGGTCTGTTTTCTTCATCTATTATTTTGCACAACAGTAAAATTGATATACAAATGACTTATACAACTTTAATAGTTCCATTAGGTGGTTTTGTAGCATCAAATCTCCTCTGAAAAAGAACCTGAAACTAGGTGTCTGCGAAGACAGCTTATTTGGGGAGTGATTTCAGGCAGCAATAGTGAGAGACTGGTAAGAGTGAAACAGAGAAGTGAAAACCAGCGTAAGGATGCATCTTTGGTTGGTCTCCACTTGTCGGGCACCGTTCCACCACCAGGACCCTTCAAGGAACAGTGTAAAATGTGCTTCAGACTTCTTCACCTAAGGAAAGGAATGTTTATCCACTAACTCTAGTACCCCATGCATCAGTGATCATTCTCTGGGGAATTAACGTCTTTCACTTCCAGGATCCACAAGGGTGAGTGTTTGGTGTATGGTCCCTCGGGTGTCCCCATTGCGATATCTGAGAAGTGCTGGGGAAGAAAGATAGAGATAGAAGGCTCTCCAGAGACACATCTGCACCATGCTGGCTGCCTCATTCATGGCTGGAATCAAAGGTGGGCCAAGACCTTGTGCCCGTACTTCCAAGTGTGACGCCATTTGTAGAATTACTCCTCTGTCTTCTCCACATTGTTCTCTTTAACACACAGCATAATCACTTCAGTAACTGTTGATTTAATCTGTTATGTAATAGGCACTGTGATAAGTTCTAGAATATAAAGATGAATAAGATACAGTTTCTGTCATTGAGTGGCCTGCAGTCTAGTGCAGAAGATAGACAAGAAAAATGAACTTATAATACAGTGGAGTGAATGCTGCAATAATTGTAAAGTTCTAGATGCAATGCGAGAACATCAGAGGGGCAGCCAATCTAGACTTGTGGGAGCTGGAAAATACTGTTCAGTTCACATTAAATCCACGTTAATAACTTCTTAGGTCGTGTACCATTTTGTTCATAAGTATTTTTGAGTCTTCAAAAATAGATAAAATGCCCATTTTAATCTATTTTTGTGCACCATAAAATACACATTCACCTGGCACATACCATTTTTTTTAATTGATGTATAATTGACATGTAATATTATGTTGGAATTGTTACCAGATACATACCCAGGTTCTTTACCTGCCCCACAAGAGGGGCCAAATAAAACCGGAACACCAGGCTTATGGCAAGGAAAGAATTTTTATTTCGGGTGGCATCAGCCAGGAGACAAGAGTTCTTAAATTTGTCCCATCTCCCTGAAAGATGGGAGGCCAGGGGTTTTAAAGGTTGTGAGGAATGTAGCCACTTATAGGGAGGGGGAGCCTGTGGCCTTGCTGGTCAGCGCTTTCCCATCAGCCTGCATTTGGCCATGTGAGGCTGCTGGCAGGGAGGAGGATGACGAGTTAAGGGAATCGCAGGTGGGCGTCCTTCAACCATCTCCGTGGTGGATGGTGGATTCTGGCAACAGGAAGCCAAGGAGTTGAGGTCTGAGAAGCTTTAGCATCTGGATATTTTCTGGATATCAGTTTCCCTGTAACAAACCTCAAGAACTGGTGATTAGCCAAAACTTCAGTGTGAGCCCAGGTCAAGGCCACCTGGGCTTTTAACAATTTGTAACTTCTATCTGCCTTGTGACGTTCAGGGATACAAAAGTTTAAAAAACTGGTATTTACATATGAATGTAACTTAGAGAAGGAGGGAAAGAGGATGAGCGCTTTTGGTTTTTACCCCATATATGCTGGGTTTACTGTAGGGGAACTGATATCAGGGCCTGTATCAGTTTCAGGTACATCTCTTCTTTAATGTATAGAAAATTATAGATTTTACAATTTGGACATGATATACCTTTTTAAGTATAACTACCCCCATTTTCTGATTATGTATATTTCAGATGAAAGACAATGTTCTCATCTTTTTCACATTTTAGTAATGTTATCTAGTCAATTGATAAAAACTATCCAGGATACTGGTCTATAATTTTTAAATGTATTTTTTATGCTACAAAAATCTCTAATGTAAAGTACCTTAGCCACAATCAAAGTCAAACATGAAATTACCATGAGCATATCAAAGTAACACCTTGGTTATGAAAATGACCATCTGTGATTACACATTTTGCTTTCTGAAAATAAACATCTCAACATAATGAAAATGAATATCAAAATTATTTGTCAATAAGACAATATATTAAAGCTGGAGACTATATATATAGCAGTAGCTGTAAACAGTTTGTCCTTGCTGGCAAATACTTCCTTTATGGTAGAATATACTTAGGTCACCTAAATCCTCACTGTTACTGCTAATACACAAGAATAATCACAAATGCATATATCTCTTTTAGAAAAAATATTAAATATAGAAATAATTAAAGTTAGCATCCCTTTTAAAATATGTAGTTTTTTTTTTAATTTTTATTTATTGTAGTAACATTGGTTTATAACGTTGTATAAATTTCAGGTGTACATCATTATACTTCTATTTCTGCATAGATTACATCATGTTCACCACCCAAATACCAATCACAACCCATCACCACACATATGTAGGGTTTTTTTCTAACACAATAAAAAAAATTTTGAATTCTGTAAATTGACACTTGATAAATACACTTTTGAAATTAAAATTATGGTATAATTTATGGTTTCAAAATAGCTCTATTTAAAAAAGTCTTTTTATGATTACATCCAGAAAGGAAATCATTTTCAAAATTGCTAAAAATGAGAATGTTTTGTTGACAATGGGGTGAATTTGGCTTTACTTTACTTGTCAGAACTTTGGTAGTCCAAAGAGACACTAAGTTGAATAGTTTAGAGGAACATTGAGAAATTAATAAAGGTTTCATGTTAAAACATACAGATAGTTTGCTTCAGGTTACCAAATAGTGCATTTCCTAGTCTTGCACTTGGACTTACATCTGGAAGATTCCACGCGTCAGTCTGGGTTTGTCCTGTGACCTTCTGTGGGCGGTATGGTTTTACACTATAGCCCTCTGTGCCAGCACACAAAATACCCAACCATAAAGAGGAAGGGCGGAGCTCAGGGTGCAGAGATTGCCGGGTGCTCCCGCTAAAGCACACGCAGAGATGTGGGATATGCTCAGAACTTAGTATCTGATCTCTTGCACTTAACAGCAGTTCTTCAAGAAGGAGAGGTCAGGGAGAGGGCATTTTGGAACTTGCTTCTCTCAGAGGTGGCAGCAGGAACTTGGAGGCTGAACACCTACTCTCCAACTTCTTTTATTTATTTACTATTTTTTATTTTATTTATTTTTATGCTATTTTTGTGAGGAAGATCAGCCCTGAGCTAACATCCATGCCAATCCTCCTCTTTTTGCCGAGGAAGTCCAGCCCTGGGCTGACATCCATGCCCATCTTCCTCTACTTTATGTGGGACACTGCCACAGCATGGCTTGACAAGCAGTGCCTCGGTGCGCACCCGGGATCTGAACCTGTGAACCCTCGGGCCGCTGAAGCAGAGCACGTGCACTTAACCCTTACGCAGCCGCGCCGGCCCCTACTCTCCAACTTCTTACTTCAGAAATACCTCCAAGTATTAACAAGTACGAGTTCACCCGTCAGCCTGGTCCCTCTGATTTATGTGTTGGCTCTATGCATTCTAGTCCCCACAGAGTCAGAGTCATCCTTTTAAACGGATCATCTCATGAGCTTATTCTCCAGAACACTCTGATTCCGTCCCATCTTCAAGAGGGAAACCTGCAAAGTCTTTCTACAACCTACGTGGCCCCAAACTACCTCTCTAAATCTCATTTCCTACAATTCTTCCTCATTCTCAATGACACTCAAAAAACAAATGCACAAAGCAACTCCTAGAGCATTTGCACTGCTGTTCCCTCTTCTCAGAATGTTCATTTCCTAGATATTTTCATGGCTTCTCCCTTAATTCATTCAGATCTCTGTTCACATATCTCCTTACCAGTGGGAACTTCCTTGCCCACAGGTATAAAATACCACCCTCTCCTCCGCTTTCTATGTCTCTCTCTCTGCTTTCTTTTTTACAGCACTTATCACCTAAAATAATATGCGTGTTTATTTTGCTAGTGTCTTTTTTTGTCTCATATGAGTTGGAAGGGACTTGAGGGCACTAACTTTATCTGTTTTGTTCCGAATGATATTTATACTCCCAGCATCTACAACAGGGACTGCTACATAGCTGGTGCTCAATAAGTAGTCGCTGAAATATGGAAAAGCATAGAAGGGATGGAGGGAGGTGAGGAGGTCTGATGTAGCTGCTCAGTTTTATTAGCACTATCAATAACCTTATAGCCTCATGGTCATAGCAAATACCACAGTCATCATGAAAATTTCCTCCAGTGGCAAATATGATCCACCAGAGCTATCCCAGTGTGACTTTCATTTGCCAAAGCCATTATGTCCCTTCAGGAGATAGGATATTTTATTAAAGATTAATCAGAGAATTCTATCTCATGTAAGCTTAGAAATAGCCATATTGTGACTTAAGCATAGTCTTAATCTCTTTCTGGGTCAGTGGATATGTTTGATGCTAAGTGTAAAACAATAAAACTTGACTTTACGGAATTTTCCAGAACTATGGACCTCTGCCCAACTAGAACAATGCTGGTGATTAGAAACCCATTCATCAGCAGACTCTATGGGGCACTGAGAGGAAAATGCCCTTGATTGCAAAATTGCCCACAGTTTCTCTCGAAGAATCTGGCAGTATGGATGTGTCTTTTGTTTCCACTTCAGCAAACACTCTATCAGGAAGACAGAAATGGAATTCTTCATTCTGGACCCTGTACTTTATGCTCTGGAAGACATAATATTTGTTAATACTCTAAAATTTTGTGTCCTAAATAAATATGAAGAGGAAATGCTAGAATTAGAAGGATGTTTGCTATAGATGGAGGCCGTGATCACCATCCAGCTAAAATCACCTGGCTGGTTTACATCACCTCCTAGCTGCCTCTACAGGATGGATTGGGTATCATAGAAAAATAATTTGCGAACTTGCCTCTCAATTTCATTATTAATAATTCATAATATGGGACTGAAAGTGGATACACTTTTTCTACCTTTGATCCCAAATTTAAATTGTTTAGTCAACCAAATAAATAGGTAAATAATCTCCAGTGGACAGAGCACTCATCTCACAATCAGAAGACTCAGATGTATACCTCAGTCCTGCCAGTCTCCGTAACACCAGGTTACAATGTGGGGAGGACTAAACCCTTGTGGCCTATGAAGTAAATTAAATAATATCTACCTTGTGGGATGGTTGAGAAAGTCAAATTAGTGATGTGCACATAAATGATGGGCATGTGCCTGGCCTGGTGCAAACTACTCCAATAATACCAGCTAATTTTTTTTTTTTTAAAGATTTTATTTATTTTTTCCCCCCCAAAGCCCCAGTAGATAGTTGTTATGTCATAGCTGTACATCCTTCCAGTTGCTGTACGTGGGACTCAGCCCCAGCATGGCCGGAGAAGCGGCACGCCGGTGCGTGCCCGGGATCCGAACCCAGGCCGCCAGCAGCGGAGCGCACGCACCCAACCGCTAAGCCACGGGGCCGGCCCAATACCAGCTAATTTTTTTCTCATTTAATATCACAGTCTAAACTATTGCATGGAGCCAGAAGGATTAAAAAAATAGATGGTATAGAGTTGAGGAAACCTAGCTCTCCTATTGTGTTCTCAAGCAACCTCTGGCGATGTGCTTCCTCTGTACTGACTTCTTATTCACCTGATATTCATGAAGAAGCCTGGTCTATTAATATGATCCATGATGAGGACAAATGCATTGTGAAGTGAACTGTTCATAATCCACAGTTATTCTGTGTCAGAGCTCTTCTTGGAATGTATTTTTTATTCATTTGAAAAGACCTGTAATGCAATTTATTATCTTTATTGCAAAAAATAAAAAAAACAGTATTAGAAAATAATTTCTCTCTGACTCCCTCTACCGTCTTCTCATCTCCAGAAGTCACTGGGACAGAGTGAAGTTGTAAACCTCTGGAAGCCGGGGTTGATTTCTGAGGTGACCTGGCTTCCTTTCTCATTTTTCTTTGTGGCGATCTGACAAGAAGGTTGAAATTATTTCCGTGATCACGAATACGCCCGAGGTGACATGGAGCTCTGAGAACACTTCTGGCTGAGTGTCTCAGAAAGGATCTTAGAAGTTCATTGTTTGGGCTCATTGCACTAATATTTCATGTTAGAACAACTGATGTGAAATAATGATTATCAACAAAATAGGCATCTATTACTTCTATTCGATATTTCCCAGGCAGTCACTGTTCTCATTAAAAGAGTCTTTTGCCCCTGGAGGAGAAGTGGTTTAGGTATTATAGAAAAAACTTGCAAACTTGACTCTAATTTCATTGTGTTTTTGTGTGTGTGTGTGTGTGAGGAAGATCAGCCCTGAGCTAACATCCATGCCAATCCTCCTCTTTTTTGCTGAGGAGGACTGGCCCTGAGCTAACATCTATTGCCAATCCTCCACCTTTTTTTCCCTTTTTCTCCCCAAAGCCCCAGTAGATAGTTGTATGTCATAGTTGCACATCCTTCTAGTTGCTGTATGTGAGACGCCACCTCAGCATGGCCAGACAAGCGGTGCGTCAGTGCGCACCTGGGATCCGAACCCGGGCCACCGGTAGTGGAGCGCACGCACTTAACCACTAAGGCACAGGGCTGGCCCCTCTAATTTCATTGTTAATAAATCCTAATATGGGACTAAAATATGGGAGCTTCTGATGCCTTAACCTCATCTTAACTTCAATCCTTTTACTACTTTATCTTTACCCGTATTTCACCTGACAAGGGAAGCTATTAGCTGCAGGATTCGTACTCTTAATAATGATAACTTACTACCATTGATGTGAATGGATGCTCACACTTATATAAAACTCAAAGGAGTTCAACATACATGCAAAACACAATTTAAATATATTTATGTGTTATGCATACACACACAAACACACATATATAAACATTCCATCCAATTCAGTAAAATACAAGTAAATTTCATCATCATGAACTATAACACAGTATGCTAATAGTAGAGAAGGGGTATCATGGTTTGAGGAACCCCAGAGGATATACGTAGTGGCCAGGCTGCTACCAGCCCCTATATTCAGATGTGCACATTACTTCACCCTGTACTTGCTCCTGGTAATTCTAGGTTTTGTTTACACATCGTTCAAAGCAAAGTTCAGGCAGACATCTGTCTCCATCACTCAGAGCGAGCTCCCTTAAAAGACAGACTGGGCAGCGCACAGGGCTTGGCAGCTTGGAAAAGGTAGTTCTTGCAAACATCTATTAGTTACACATGCCAGACTGTAGAACAAAAAATTCTCTATCCCAAGCCTTCCAGAGGCGAAGATGAGGGAAATTGGTACCTGGATGCTTGTCCCCTAGATGACTCAGGACAGAGATTTTTTTTTTTCATTTGCTCTTTTTTTTCCTAATCAAAATTAACCCTCATTCTTTTATTATCTGATATAATCTAATTTTTGCTAAGGTGCAAAATCACTGATAGGGTGCTTAAACGGTTACATTCCCCACACTCTCTAATACAATTTAATCTTAACTAAACCCCCAAGAATCCCTAAGTGCTGAAATTTTAGATGGAGTGGAAACATATTTGCCAGGAGTGCCTTTGTTTTAGCTGGATTTGTTGAGATAACTATCATTTCCATTTATTCGCAAGGATTTCCCTCCATGCTAGGTCAATAATGAGATTACATCTAACCATCATGTCTTAGTCCATTCAGGCTCCTGTAGCAAAATACCACAGACTGGATGGCTTATAAACAATAGACATTTACATCTTATAGTGCTGGGGCTAGAAGTCCAAAATCAGGGTGCTGGCAGGGCTGGGAGGGCCCTTTTCTGGATGACAGACTTTTCGTTGTATCCTCACATGGTAGGGGGGCAGAGGATCTCTCTCAGGCCTCTTTTGCAGAGGCAGCAACCTCATTCATGGGGGCTCTGGCTTCGTGATCTAATCACCTCCCAAAAGCCCCATCTCCTATACCACCCCACTGAGCATTAGGATTCCAACATACGAATTTTGGGGGCACACAAATATTTAGCCTTTAGTACATTTTATCACTTACCATTACTATTTCTATTCAATATTGAACTAGAGGTCCTGTACACTACAGTGAAAAGTTATAAAAATAAACAATAGTTTGAGATTCCATTTATAATAACATCCAAAATATAAGGTACCTAGAAATATATTTATGAAAGATGTGAAATATCTTTATTGAAGTAAATTATAAAGTTTTATTGAAAGGTTTAGACAAGACATAAATAAATGAAGAGACATATTTGTTCCTGGACAGAAAACCTCAGAGGTCATTTGTCTCTGGATTATCTATAGATTCATTGCAATTCCAATCAAACTTCCAATAGGAATTTTTGTGCACTTTGACAAGCTGCTTTGAAATATCATATTAAACATCAAAGGACCAAGCATAGACAAAGCTCTTTGAAGAAGAGAAGCATTGTGGAGGGACTGGTTAAAACAACTAACAAAGCTTATTTATAAAACTATAATAACTAAGGCAGTGTCCTGTTTGTGCAGAGCTGGACGACCGTACACACAAAGAGAATACAGAGCCAAATATATATGAAATTCTGCCAATATATATGAAACCAGACTTATGACCAAGTTGGCAATGCAGATCCAGGAGTAGTGATAGATAAACAGTACTGAGACAATTGATTTTCTATTTAAGAAACAAAAATAAATCCATATCTCACGCTATGCATGAAAATTGATTCCAGGTCTATTAAAGACTTAAATGTGAGAAATATAAGAGGAAATAATTTCTTAAGCATGATACAAAAAGCACAAACCACAAAGGAAAAAAACAACATTTCTCTTTACTAAAAGACACCATGCAGAGATTAAAAACAAAAATCACAAACTGAGAGAAAATATCTGTAACATATATAACCAAAAAGGCTTAGCACCTTTTGACTCAACAAGAAAAAGATTAATGACCCTGTAGAAAATGGGCAAAAGTGTAAGCAAACATTTCACGGAAGAGGCCCAAATGTCTACTAAACATAAAAGACACTCAAACTCATACAAACTAAAACCACAAAGAGATGCCACTTTACATACACCAGACTGGCGGAAGTGAAAGTGTTTGACAATCCCAAACATTGAGGAGAAATGGAGAAATAAGACTTCTCACCCATGGCCTGTGAAAGTGTAAATTGGTACCATCAATTAGGCAATTTGGCATCATCAGGTAAAACTCAGCTTGCACATACTCTAGGATTCTTGGTTACACACTAAGGTAAATCCCAAAGAGCAAACCATGTACATATTCATGGTATTACTTTTTTCCATTACAGAAAAAGAAAATCTTACATCCATCCCAATATCAATTCACAAGAAAATAAAATAATAAAATGAGATTTATGCATAAACATATATATCAGTAAAATGAGTCACATGTAATAAAAAAAATAACTACTGCTATAAGAATCAACGTGGATGAGTATCAGAAAACCAAGGATGAATGAGGAAAGCGAATTGAAGAAGAATACACTGAATATGGTATCTATCATTCATACAGAAAGTTGAAAGAATAAAAAATAAATCAGAGATTGTTAAGAATCCGTACAAGTGTAGCAAAACGATAATGTCAATGAAAGTGATATCGAAGACAAAGATCAGAAATATGGAGTCGTTGATGAGAACTTGATGAGAGTGATAAAATCAGGAAGGGTCACAATTCTACCTGTAATCTAGGGAGAGGCACATAGGTGCTAATTCTAGTAGTCTCTGTGCTAGTTACATATGTCATATTGATTGATTTATGTGTATTAAATGTTTCATTGTGATAAAAGCTTGAAAATTCTATGACTTCAAGAAATCATTTCGAAACATTTAGACCACCTGTGTGGTGTTGAACTACCTCATTCGCACTCCTGCCCTGTATGCTTTTACCTGGCCTGCTTTCCTTCCTTGTTGGAGGTTATGATAATACAGCTGAAAGCAAACTTGGTGTTTATTCCATTTTCAATTTAATGAATGAGTTACCTTGTGGATTATATGGATCTAACTGACTGAACACATTAAACTGAGAAAATTTTTTACTTTTCAAAATTATATATTAATAATAATATTCAGCAATAATGTTCTTACTCAATTTACACTTTTTACCAGTGCCATAGTTTCCATTGCCCTAAACAACTCTTCTACAAGAAGTTGGTCTTCTTAATTTTTTAGTTTTTTCAAGGTCAAATATAAATTTGGACAACGTGGTATGTTTCAGTGTGGCCAGGTAGAACTCTTTAATACTGCGACAATAGATGACATTTATTGAGAGATGTCGAGAATACAAAAGTGAATGATCTTACAAGTGAAGAGAGTAAAAGCTCACCAGCAAAATATCCATAGTGCATGCTTTTCACTGATACTTTAAACCACAACGTTGAAACTGTAATCCATAATCACTTAGGCTGTGTTAGGCTGGAATCAGTCAATAACAAAAAGCTTTAAAGAATTCTGTGACAAAATTCCATGGCACAGAATCTTTCTCTTGTAAAGGAAGATTCAAAGAGGAGGGATTAGTAAATGAATAAATGGTGGAAGGCTATGGCTGTGGTAATCCCAGGTGTCTAAAACCTGAAGGATGGCAAATCAAGCCCACTGTGAACAACCAATCTGAGCATGACACAAATACCTTGCCAGGACCACTCTGGGTCCATATGGTCACTGATTCAGAAATACTTTTACTGCTTAGCCAAGCAACTCCTTAATACTGCTGCAGGCGCAGTAGGTAATTCTTATGCAGAAAAGACCATTCCAACTGCACATAGCTGTTCTGTCTCTTTGAGATAAGCGTTTAGATATAGAGATATAAGCAGCAAAGTGTAAGTGCCAAAAATATAGTCAAGGTGGTGTGGGAATTTATATGGGTGTGCTCAAGTGTATATTGGTAAACTGGAGGAATTTTGAAAATTATTTATTCTTGGGAACCCCACACAGAAGCTAGTCATGAGGGATTTATATATGAACACTTTCAATGTATCAAAAAATCTTTAATCTTTTATAACATAAAATCACAAATACATCACAGAGCTGTCTCTTCTAGCACATTCTTCTTGAAGTGAGAACTTAAAAGCTCATTACCTTTGTTCAGTCTCTATGACTATGTATCTATGATGTAAGTGGGATATTTCTTAACATTTATGATTCCAAAATTCCTATCATGTTCTATGTTACTTTTAAAATAAGTCCTTGTTGGTAGCTATTTTCTATAACTAGTATTTTCCATAGGCCTTTATTCTACCCAAACATGTGTGCATTTTCAATTATATTTTATTAATGGGAGAATATATTCACCATCTACTTGACTAGATTGGTCTCTGATTTTCCTTTGCCATGCAAAATAATCAATCCCTTCTATAACTTTTTTCTCCTTCTATTTTTATTTCTAGTGAGACATAGAGTGTTTTGGTGCTAATTTGAGGAAACAGGAAAGTATTTAAATTTAAATGTAACCATAATCTAAGTAATCTACTTAATATTTTAGCTCCTGCTTCTGAGTGGTTTTCAAGTGTCTCCCCAACATGCCATTTTAATCTAGTCAGCAGGTCAGAATAGCATAAATAATTATTGAAAGAGTTACAACAGCAAGGGGAAAAATGCGGTTCAGAAATCGAGCATGTTTAAACAAACACACAATAGGCTACACACTGCAGACAGAAGAACAATGCAGCCAGTTTGAAAGGCAGGGACTTTCAACCCTATATTAACTGTCATTTATACCCACTTCCATTTCATTCAACAAATGCTGTATAGAAAACTAAGGACCTTGATTACAGCATTATTCATTATCAGGCAGGTATTTTTACTGTAAGCAATGAAATTTGAGAAAAAAATCAAACTGCAGTGAAAACAATAAGAGAGAGGTTTTCTGAAGGATGTTGCTTTCATAGATTTCTCAATGTCACTCCCTTCATACAAATAATTCACTTTTAAAATATGTTGTGATTCTCATAATAATTTCAGATGTTTTTATGTCTTTAAGACAGTGTAATTCCCTGCAGTAATATCTACTGAATAAGAGGATTTTGTTTGTACACACTTACAATTCTGAATACTGAAAGGTATATTCACATACAAAAGAGACTCTTTTCTGATTAGAGCGACTCTGATGCCACCCTGCCCGAGAAGAAAGAATTAGACTGAATGACATGCGAAGGTCGGTTTTTCGATCCAGATGCTGTATGTGGACAAATGAGATTGCATCTTGAGAGGAAGGCAGTGAGCATAATGTAGTGAGCCATAAACAACGTAAAGCAAGATCTACCTGTGACACCTGTCACTGCCATTTACTGGGGGTGTGACCTGAGTCAAAAAGGCCTTCCCTGCATCTCCAGACCTTCCTCTCGCAGTGGATCTCAGACAGCAGATGAAGGATGTCTGCAGGGAGTCTGTGTAAATCACCAAGTACTCACAGGGAGTCAGGGATGGGCTAAGTTTTAGTTTGGTAACAAACAATCCCACACTACCAGGGCTCGATATTGTAAAGGTTTATTTCTCACACATGCAAAGATCTTTATGGATCTAGGCAACTTTCCAGGGTGACTCTCTTCCATGCAATGACTCAGGAAACCAGACTCTTTTCATTTTGGGATGTCTCCACCATCCCGCACAAAGTTTCCTTGTTTGCAGGGACAGGAGCAGAGAGCTGAAAGGTCACCATGCTACACATGTCACTTCTGCCATCAGTCTGCTGATCAGAATTAAATGCACAGTCCTAACAAACTGCAGGAGGGCCGGGAAACGAGGGCGAAAGTGCAACTTTAGGGAGTGCCACTGTCTTTGATCTAGTTCTAAAAATAATGCAAAGTAGTCTTACTAGTTTCCACTGTATCAGAAATGAGAGAATATATAGAAAATCCAAGTGAGTAGACCAAAACTCATTTCTATTCTTTAGAAATACATTTAAATTTAAGGGGCCAGCCTGGTGGCGCAAGCGGTTAAGTGCGTGCGCTCCACTGCGGCAGGCCGGGGTCCACCAGTTGGGATCCTGGGCGCGCACCGACGCACTGCTTGTCAAGCCACTCTGTGACGGTGGTCCCATGTAAAGTGGAGGAAGATGTGCATGAATGTTAGCCCAGGGCCAGTCTTCCTCAACAAAAAGAGGAGGATTGGCAGATGTTAGCTCAGGGCTGATCTTTCTCACAAAAAAAAGAAAGAAAGAAAGAAAGAAATACATTTAAATTTAAATATATGTCACTTGTATCTGGGGCAATTGAAACATTTCAAAGCCAAAAATAAAACTAAAATGATTTGACTGAGCTGAAAAGCTGGCTGCCACCCAAAATGGGATCCTTTCCTTGGGTAGTCATCTGGAAGCTTTCTCTTTTTGGATTTTAGAGTAGCATAGAAAAGAACTCTGTCAGGAATGCAATATTATAGAGACCATGCTACAACAGCCTTATACAATATGACTTTTGTTAGTGCTCCTGTATCCAGGAATAGTCCAGGCTTCCTTCTATAGTGGGAAGATACAACCTTTTCATCTACTAAAGAAGACAGAGTTAGTTAGTGCAGGCCAAAAGATAGATAGATATCATAGAAATAATGAAGATATGTATTGTCTTCTCGAATATGAGAAGGATAGGTTGGCAAACCCTCTCAGGAAGAGTGAAAAAAACTAATTCAAATGAAAAAGCAAACAGGAAGAAAACTCAGCTGAATCATTCCACACAAGCCAACAACATTATGTCTTAAAAATGGTTTAGTTGCCTTTGCTATTGTTTGGGGGTTGCCAGGAATAGAAGAGAGTAAAGATGTCAAAATAATTCAGTCAGAAGGTCAAAGAAGTTAGAAGCCTTTGCACTCTTGTCACATTGAGGGATAATATTCATTATTGACTCTTCGGCAATAAAAGTGAAATCCCACCTATGCTGGCATTGATTTTCATAGGTTTGGTATAGCTCTAGCTAATGGCTTATAGATTGTAAGATCGTCAGGCCTTGCTGAAAGAGCCTATTAAGTCTGGCAATGGAAACAAAAGGTCAACGGACCAGGGCCAGGTGAATAGATTTCCTCAGTCAGGCGGAGGGGGCATCCATAACAAGATGCCCTGCTTCCTGAAACCAGATAAAAAGAGACAGCCAAAGACAAGGCCATAAAGAATCCATGATCATTCTACATCACCAGGCCTCTGTGACTAAGAAAGTTTTACATCACAGGGTGCTGGTGGTGCTACTTGGAACATAAAACAAGACCTGCCCCGGTGAGTCAGGGTGACCCTGCCTGGGTTCACACACGGACAGGGACGACAAAATGAGCCTTGAACTTAACTCTGGGTTTCCATCATCTCCCTGCAGCCACTCAGCCAGGAGAAACTGATAGATATAGATAGATGATATAGATATAGATATAGATATAGATATAGATATAGATATAGATATAGATATAGATATAGATATAGATATAGATATAGATGATGTAGATATAGATATAGATGATATAGACATGGATATAGATGATGTAGATATAGATATAATCTGTTTACCGTGAATGGTTAATTGTAAAGGAATAGAAAAAATGGTGAAAAATGTAAAATTTGTGTTTTTGTAAGTTATTCCCAACATTAACATTAAGAATACCAGATATTATCTCATTATTGTAAAATGTGTATGAAGAATTTGAAATGCCGATCTCTATAAAAAGGGAATTTTTTTTTTGCTCAAGGACACCTTGATATAGATAGCAGAACTCTCAGTTAGCATTCTACACATTAGTTCACAGAAGGTTCTAAAACAAATTGCTATGATTTTAAGTTGTGGATTAAAGAGCTGATCCAAACATAGCACCCAAGGCTTGATCTTTGTTCTGGGCATACTGTAGCCATTAGAAGATTGAGAAACTATGAAATGCACTAGGGCTCCACGTTTTAAATGCTGCTGTTGAGTCTCTGTGTTTGAGTTGTCCACATGATAAAAGCTCTTAGCTTGATTCAGTCTTACCTGTTTTAAGAAAGAAAATTTATTTAGATCACAAAAGTACTATGCACAGAAAAGAAGACACTACATCAATAATATACACAAAGCAATAAATATATTGAATTAAACCATGCCTTACTGATGCAAAATTGATCTCCAAATGTTTATCATCTAAATGGCTAAATATGTCCCTCACTTGGTAAGGCCCTGGTAATATTAGTTAAGCACTATTTTAAACTGATTTAAATAAAGACACGGATCATACTCCAAGACAAAATAAATTCACAGAAAATGTATTTCTTGCAAGTTCTTGCATATTTATATAGTATTACAAAATAGTCTAAACAAATACAAAGTGTAAATTTATATAAAAGTAGATAGCCAGTGATAACCCGTTGTACTGCCTGTTAATGATTTGAGCTGATGTCTTGTTAATATTACAGCTCATCTTCCCTCTTTTCAAGATTCATAAGAATTTATGCACAAATAAGAAGGCGAGTACCATTTTACGGATACCTGGGAAAACACTTAATATCCCCCAGTGCAGGGATTCTCTGATAAACTGGGCTCCATCACACAAACAAGGTTACTCATTTTCCTTTCTTGGTATGAGAGAAAAGAGGATGGTGAGTTTGTCTCAAGTAATCCAGTATGCTCTATAAAGTATCATGGAATAGAGTAATTATTCTTTCTCAATCCATTTGGGCCTGTAGATTAAAAATATTATTGCTTGAGGAAATGAATAATTTGTGGAAACATTACTTAGACTTTGGTACGTGGCTCTGAAAGAGATGCTGAATAAATGGAGAGCCCAAGGAATATCAACAGAAAGCAGTTATAATCTTGGTAATTGGTGTGATCTCACTTACATTGTCAAACAATGCACAAGAGCAGTTGTCCATCATACTTTGGCACCAAATCAGAAGGTGGTACTTCTAAGAGACACTTCAAGATTTCTAGCGCAATAGCAAATTACTGTATTGTGCAGTAGGGCTTACTCTGTTATAAATTGTTAGAACCATAGATATATACAAGTTGTATAAAAATATTGAACAATAATATCAATGATAGCAGGCCATTCTTGGGCTTTCTTGCCCAAGTATCTCAAGCAGATAAAAGATGGGCATTATCCTAAGTAGATGAAGTCTGTACATAATGCTGTATATAAAACAATGCTTATTCACAGTTTCATGTGAGAGTTTAGTGAATCTGAGTTGACATACCAAAACTCTCTAAAGCCTTTTTTCTCAGTCAGTCTCACTATTAGTTAGTTTTGATTTAATAATTAAATGGAAAATATCTTATATATTATGTAATTTAAACAGGGAGACATGTCAGTTTACATATGTATGAATATTTATACATATAAATGTGTATAAATATAATATATATATGTTTAGAAGCTATTATGTGCCTTATATTGCTAGATTCTAAAGAATTAAAAATGTATAAAACATGTTTCCCACATTTAGCAGCTTTTACTACGTTTAACGAGGCTCTGAGTATGTAACGACTTCTACAGGCAAGAGAGGAGGCCTTGGACAAGATGGATGACAGAGACATAGAGAACCAGGAGGTGGGGTGGTGCTGGGGACCCCAAGTGGGCAATGCCAGACAGGGAAGTGTGGCAGCGGCAGCAAGAGGGAAGGAAAGGGATTAGTAGTCATCTAGGGCAGCGCTTTTCAAGTTGTTCCCTCAAAACTAAGTCCAATGAACTGGACTGAATGTTCCACAAAGAAAGCATTTCACTCTCAATACATTTGGGAAATGCTACATGATCACCCCTCATGACTCATGTTTGTTGACTCATATTGAAGTTCTGAGATGTCCTGAAATAAATCCACTGCATACCTTTGACCTCACATTTTCCAAGTTATTGGATCACTTTTTTTCCACCTCAGAACCCTTATTAACATCTCAAGGGATGTTTCCTGATACTCAGGTTGAGAAATCCTGATCTAGGGTCTACTGTATGCAGGGGCTTTTGTGTGTGATGGTTCATTTACTCCTCCACATCACATTTTATATATGAATCAAGTAACTCTCACAAAGTCTTACTAATTTGTTCTAATCCACGCAGTAGCTATGCAACTGGGATGAAATTTAATAGGATCCCTGATTCAAGCACATGGTTGTAATCTCTGAGATGTGTATTAAAAGAAAATCAACCAACCAACTAGCAAAACCAAGACAGATTCCCAGAGAGACTAGGATAATGCGTACATCAAGTGTAGAGGGAATAACTCACAGAGAACAACACAAAAGCCCACTTATGGGAGCTGGGGCACATGTTGGGGATCAATTATTGTGAACAAGGTACAACCAAATTATCAGCCTGGATATAAAATCAAGGATTAGCTAGCAATTAAAAACTCATTGCGCTGAAGTAGTTGCTTAAAATAAAGGTGTCTACATTCTGGATTGGTCCAAGACACTAAGGTCAGAGCCAAGCCCATGAATTACTGTAAAGGGCCTTGGATGTTGGGAGATAAGGAAACCAAAGAAGTCTCCATAGGAATGTGCAGTGGGGTTGAGCAGTCTGAGGACAGTTATTAAGGGACTTGAAAACTTACCAGAAGCAGCCAATCTAAAAAGGCCCCATACTGTATGATTCCAACTATATGACATTCTGGAAAAAGCAAAACTATGGAGACAGTAAAAAGATCAGTGTTGCCAGGGTTTGGGGTGAGGGAGTGGTGAATAGGCAGAGCATAGAGAACGTTTAGAGTGGTGAAAATAGTTCTTGTATGATACTAAAATGTTGGATACACGTTATTGTACATTATACATTTGTTCAAACCCATCGAATGTACAACACCAAAAGTGAGCCCTAAGGTGAACTATGGACTTTAGGTGATTATGATGTGTCAAGGTTCATCACTTATAATAAATGCACTACTCTGATGGGGATGTCGACTATGGGGGAGTCATGAGTGTGGGAGGCCAGGAGGTCATATGGGAAATCTCTATATCTTCCTTTCAACTTTATTGTGAATTAAAACTGTTCTAAAAAAATTAAGTCTTAAAAATATTTGTCAGAGAAGTCAGGACTTGCTTTAGGAGGCTGGCAATAGAGAGACACGGCACATCCTTCAGTGATGAAGGAAGGGTTTTAGGAAAATTAGCAGGGCCCAGGGTGAGTAGAAAAGGAGAGTGATTGGAGTCAGTGGAGACGCAGTGTAACTCAGGGAGAGGGAACGCCGGTTAGTGTAAGATTTATGTAGAAACAGAAGGGTGGGAATGAAGAGGGGTGAGTGAATCCAAGTGGATTTCATAAGAGATAAGAACTGTAAAAATACTGGATACAGGAAATGAGAGTGAAGAATTGCACACATGGTTCTCATAAATGAATGTTAAATGAAATAACTCCAAAATTTCCTACAAAAATTTGGAATATTGCCATAGCCACGAAAAAGCTAATTTGAGGAGAAGGAAGAGGCAGTTGAATTTGATGTTGGGCATGTTAAATTTGAAGTAATACAAGGTATCTGAGTATTTTAAATTTTTCACTAAGGGGTAAGAGCTGCATCTCTAAAAATGGCTGAATTCAGACTTAACTCAGGGAGAAATTGCTAGAATACAAAAGGTAAATTTTTTTAATGTTCTTCGTTATTCAAATTAATTGCCAATTAAATCAGGTTTACTTAAAGATAGCAGACAGATAAAAAGAGGCAGTATTTTTAGTGAAGTTTAGCTCACAATTACATTAACAAAGAGCATCAATGTATTTTAGGCTGTTATCCTTGAAAATGAATCAAAATATACAATTTCACACCCGGTTTGTGTTATTCTTCGTAACAGAACCAGAGGTTTTAAAATTCCGCAAACAACAAAACGCAAAATAAAAGCATAACCCCCAAAACCTCATGCTTTGAATTAGAATTCAGTGTACGTTTCTTCCAGATATAATTTTCTTGTCTATCATTGCCCAGATCCCAAATTAGACTTATTTGGCACCACGCCAGAGGATGGGTCTTTAAATCATAATGACACTCAGCTTTTACATACAGCGCTATTGACAATATGAACAGCAAAGCTGGGCAGTGCGAGAATGGAGTGGGTGACAGATGTAGTTCCAATTCCAGCAGAGTGACTTAAAAAAACCCTCAATTTTAAACAGTATTTAATGAAATCAGTTGCACATTAACCATTAGTAGAGGGAGGGAGTGAGTGTGAGACAGATAGCACCAAATTAAATACTTTGAAGAGCAAATATTAAAATGGTGTGCTTTTTAAAAAAAATTGTGAAATCAGTTTTATGTAGTTAAATACTCCAAACGCTTTTCAGAAAGGAGCTAGCAATTGACCTTATAAATTTGAGTGTATTGTATCCAATTGTGAGTTAACGCAGTACATGAGTTTAGCAATAAAAATCTCGTAGAACAACTCCACACTCAACCAAGAACCTTCCCCTCTGTTCAGATTGAACCAGATGTCAAGATGAAATAAAGTATCCTCAAAACAAAACGGTGATATATTCTTGAGGTCTCAGATAGCAGCTGTAAAAAAGGAAAATGAAGACTGGCATTTCAGTTTTTTAAAAATATTATTTGGTTTAATGATTTTACTGAAAAGAAGATTTCAGATTTCAGAACAGTCTTGTAACTGAAAGGTGTTTAAATAACATACATACTTTTGATTACTCTACACACAATTAAGAATTTATTTGACATTGAAATCATATCAACCTAGTTCTGTGTTTTACAGTTTTTAAAGCTAGTATGTATAAGTATGCACGTTGTAGTATTATAAATCCTCCCAAAAATGAATTTAGAGTGACATATTTTCTGTGGTATTAATAAATATATTTGTACTATTAAGTACACAGCCAAGCCATATGGACATTTACCATGAACACAAATAGGAGAAAAGGGTCTTCAACCATGAGTACATTGCCATGTGCCTTCATGACAACTAAGATAGATGAAAAAAATGCTTCTAAGGGCAGAAATGTTTCCATAATGATAAAAAGGTTCTTGTGGATATCTCCAGGAAACCCAGTGCTGAGAAAGGGGAGATTTTTTTTACCTTATTTTTAGGGAACACTTTTATCAGTACAAATATGTACGTCACTCTAGTCCTGGAATCTGGCCTTCCAAGAAACAGGCTTCCAGACTCAGTAGACCATATATAACGTCATAATGATAAATTGGCCCAAAATACATTCCGTATGTTTTCTTATTTGCCATTGAGAAGAAGACTTTAGAATCGTGGAAAAATATTCAGGATCAAATAATATACCAATGTAACAGTATACATATAGCATATATACACTGCATTCAGGAGAATCACTGAGGTTCAATTTCTCCATGTACTTTGTGTATCTTGATTTACTTCTAAGTTGTTTTGAAATTATTTTCAAAATGAACACAAGGATAACAGAGAAGTGTTGCCTCATTCTGTGATCATAATCTCTACAGGACCTACCAAAGATGTTTACTGAAGAGGATTCTAAAAACCGGACTAAATGAGGCATAATGTGGAAGCAGTCAATAAAGTGTGTACTATTAAGCCAGATACCACCCAGGGTGAATAAGCCTTAATTCCACAGGGAAATTCTGGAAAATGGTGCAAAATACATGCCTTAGACTTGCCCTACCCAAGCGACAAGGGAGCTTTGACATTTATACAACAATTTCCAAAAGTCATTTGAATAGGGTTGCTGGGACAGGGTGCTAATCCTTTGGCACCTTGAATTGCTGTGTACACGGTCAGTACGGCTGTCTTACGTATACAAATCTTGGCAATTGGAAGGTGGCTGGAATACACTAGAAAATCCAGGGGACACCGACTGATGCTTCCACTAAATCTTTCTTTCAAAGGGAAGAAAAAAATATCCCTATGCTTTTTTTCAGTCTTTGCTACTCTTTCAATTCTTGAGAAAATCAGAGAACAGTTAGAAACCACATCTGAAGATAGCCTGATTTAATTTAACTGAAATTTAAAGCATGAAATTCACTAAGTCAATTCTCTACTATAGAATAAATAAGGAACATATAGCATAACTTTTTCATGGTTTCTTTCTGATGGAACCTAAAATTCCATATTCAGATTAATGTTTTAGCCCAATAAATCTTATTTTAATTCACAATTGTATCTTTTCACAAGATCTTGAAAATACATGACTAAGTTGATGAGAATAAAAGGAAAAAAATTCATAACTTTATTCTAAAGCTAATTATTTTTCTTTATTCTATTTTCAAATAGAAAATGCAAAGACTTTAACTATACAGTTTGTGATTTGGGGGAAATATATACCTTTGTGTCACTACCACTCAAATTAAGACATAAATTATTTCTATCACCATGATATTGTGATTTATAAGAATATATGTATTTGGTCATTAAGATGGCCAAAATATATTTCTCATATATATTTGATCTTCCTCTACGGTTCCTGGCTCACTGCTCCCAAGATCCTTGAAATTTACAGAGTGATAGGAGCAATGGGAGTATCTTTTGTCATATTTGGTGGGTCTCTGGTCCTCAGTTCCTGAAAATGCTTCAGAGCCATAAAGATGAAATGGGTGTCTTGTTGTTCATAACCAGCCCGTTTCTACCATAACTGGGCTGATGTTAATGAAGGTGATTTTTGCAAAGCACCTAAGGATGGGAGCTGGTTGCCAGGGGAACCAACCATGAATAGAGAGCTGTAACTTGCTGTTCCATCCCCTGATTTCCCTGGATGGGAGGTTGAATCAATTACCAATGTCCAGTGAGTTAATCAATCATGCTTATGTAATGGAGCGTCCATAAAATCTCCCAAGGGGAGGGTTCAAAGAGCTTCGAGGTTGGGGAACCAGAACGTTTCCATGTGCTTATCCCTAAATAAATACTGCTTTCTGGATTATCATAGTAATCAGGTAGTATAAATTCTTCAACTTTGTTGTTTTTCAAGATTGTTCTGACTCTAATAAGTCATTTGCATCTCCATACATGTTTTTGAAAGAGCTTCTCAAATGTTACAAATAAAACACGCTGAGATTTTTATTGAAATGACATTGAATCTGAGCTTCATTTAGGGAATACCTATATCTTAGCAATATTAATTCTTCCAGTTATTGAAGATGGTATATCTCTCCAGTTTTGTAAGTCTTTTTTTAATTTCTTCTAACAATATTTTGTAATTTTCATTGCAAAGTTAATAGCATTTGCAGTCAGGAAATTTTTAAAACCTCTAGCTACATCCCACAAATTTTGATTATTATTCAGGTAAAAATATTGTCTAATTTTTGTGTAATATTTTTTTTTGATCCATGGATTATTTAGAAGTGTGCTGTCTAATTTTCAAAAATGTGGAGGATATTCTAGATTATCTTATTATATTGGTTTTTAATTTATTTCTATTGTGGCCAGAGAACATGCTCCATAAAATGTTAATATTTTTAAATCTGAGATCTTTTATAGCCCAGCATATGATCTATTTTGGTGATTGTTCCAAGTAGAGTTGAAAACAAAGTGCATTTTAATGTTTTATAAATGTCAATTTGGTCAAATTGATTAATAGTGGTGTTCAAATCTGCTATATAATTATAGTCGGTTTGTTTTTTGTTTACTTGTTCAATCACTTACAGAGAGAAAGCTGTTAAAATCTTCCACTTTCTTTTGTTCTATTTCTTCCTTTACTTTTGTTAATTTTTGCTTCATATATTGTGATAGTTTGTTATTAGGTATGGGGACATTTAGGAATGTTAGTATTCCTAATGAATTAACTCATTAAATGGGTTTTTTATCATTGTGAAATATCCCTCTTTATCTCTGTAAATCTTCTATGTCTTGAAGCTGACTATGATATAAATACAGCCACAGAAACTTCCATACGCTTAGTATTTGCCTCATATATCTTTTTCTATTATTTTACCTCAACCTGTCTTTGTCTTTAAGTGTCTGCAGTGTAGGGGAGCAAGATTTGCCACCCCAAAATGTCTCTTTGGCATGAGGATTATTTTAGATTGATTATTTTTGAGAAACAAAAGTTTTTCTTTTTACCTCCTCCTTAAATGCTTAAAAGAATTTAGATTGAGGATCTGTTCCAGGAAGAGAACTACCACCATAGATAACTACAGTATAATAGGTGTGGTAGGCAGGGAAGAGCCTAGCAAAATCTGTTAGAATTCCTCTCTGTGTCCCATTGTTTCTGCACGGCCCAGCAAACATTTGTCTACCAACCATTTGCTCTTTTCATCTTCCTATGAATTATCTTCCTTCCCTTTGAAGTCCCAGCCCCCTACCCCTTTCTCCTGAGCTCAGGACAGGTATATAAGCCTCAATTACCTGACTGTCTGGGCCTCATATTCATATGCAGCTCCCGTATGTATGAAATTAAACTTGATTTTCCCTTCTTAATTTGTCTCATGTCAATTTAATTCTGAGACCAGCCAGAAGAATTTAGAAGGTAAGGGAAAACTTTTTTCCTCCTCAACAATAATAAATGATGCATAGTTGGATCTTACTCTTTATCCAGTCTGATAAACTCTATAATTTAATTATAGTGTTTTGTCCATCTAATTTTAATGTGATGATTGATCTAGTTGGACTTAAAACTACCATCTTGCTATTTGTTTTCTATTTGTCTCTTCTGCTATTTGATCCTTTGTCCTCCCTTTTCCTCTTTATTTGGAGAATTATTTGATCAGTTGAGGACTTGTAGCATCATTTCTTTTTAATCAATAGAACTCACTGTATCACTTCTTTTTTCAGTTCTTGTTTATTTGAAAATACTGTTATTATTTCTGCTTCACTTTTGAAAGTTTTTTTTCCTCTGGAGGTAGAATTTTAGGTTAATGGGTTTTTTTTACTTTTTTTTTTCTGTCATCCCCCGTAGATGCTGTTGTATTATCTTATTTTTGCCCACTATTGCTTCAGATTAAAAAAAAATCAGCTGTCTTTTGTATGTTATATGTCTTTCTTTTCTGGCTGCATTTATAAGGGTTTTTGTTTTTTGTTTTTTTCTTTATCTTTGTTTTTCAACAGTAAGATGTTCTTAACTTTGATTGATTTCTGTTGTATTTATCCTGTTTGGGGTTACCTGAGCTTCCTGGACCTGCTAGTGGTTGTGATTAATCAAATTTAGAATTCATTTCAGTGAATATTTTTTTCAAACATTGTATTTTCCATTATCTGCTTTCTTTTCTCCTGGATCTCCAATTACAGGTAGGTTAGGTATTTGATACTACCTTTCGTATTACTAAGTCTCCATTGGCATATCTTTATTCAAACGCTTTTCTCTCTGTGCTGTAGTTTAGATGACTTCTGCTCACCTGTCTTCAAGTTCACCTACTCATTTTTCTCTTTTGTCAATTCTGCTGTTAAACCCTTTGATTATTTGTTTATTTCACATATTGATTCTTTTTCTATTCTTGATTTTCTATGTAGTTCTTTTTAACAATTTTCTTACATTTTAAATTCTCTATATCTTAAACCATCTTTTTCCTGTATGTTTTATTATATATTTATCAGAGTTGTTTTTAAAGTCCTTACCTGAAAATTCCAATGTTGAGATAATCTGTGATTCTATTTCTATTGACTCATTTTTCTCTGGTCTCATTTTTTGTTTTTGGTATATTAACAAATCTTGTAATTGTGGATTATTTCTTCTAGTGAGTCTAGATTCTGTCATCTTCCTCTAATGATTATTGAGTGTTGTTCTCTCAGCCAATTACATTATTAATGGATCATCCTGATCATGTGAATGCTTGGTTTTACGCTTTGTAAGGAACGATGTATTTCAGTTGTTCCCATAGTCCTAGGGTCTCTCTAACTCAAACGCCACAGTCTCTTTCCCCTACAGTGAGCAGGTACTAAAATTTCTGCTCAGTACTTTCATCCACTCAACTGTTGTTTTTTCCCTGAGCCACTTAGAGTCTGTCCCATTCATGCATAGATTAGGTGTCAGCCAAAGACTTGTGGTGTGCTATATACAGATTTGAGGGCTACCGTTTATGAAGCTTTCTCATTTTTGTGATAACTCCTCTCAATTTCCAGCTGCTTTTCAGCCCTATGTTCTAAATGGAAGCACCACTGAGTCCTCAGGTAATAAAACCAAGCTTTTTGTTTGAGGTCTACTCACAGCATGTCATATCAAAGTGATTTTCACCCAATATGATTTCTTTCTTTCAAGGAGTGAATTCCCTCCCATTTCTGCCTGCTTTTGGTCACTCTCCAGTGCCCCCAAATAACCCTGTGTGTGTGTGTCGGGATCTTTATATATATTTTGTCCAGAGTAGATATTTGTTTTTGACAAGAGAGTTAGTTCAATCTTTACTATAAGCCAGAGTTTTGATGTTGTTGTTCCTTGTGTGTATTTTCGTTTTAGTTTTTGTTTCTGTGTTCTTTGTGTGTGTGTGTTTCATAAAATACGTAACCATGGTAATAGTACTATCTAGATATAGCATTAGGAAACTTCTATACAAATATGTGTTAATCTAGCATTTGCTTATCTGTTCACATTCACCGAATTATCAGTAGAACAGGTTATTTTTCTATTGAAGTTATTGCTACGATAAACAGCTTAGATATAAGTAAGCGATTGTTGATGATAACAAGGATAGCAAAAGAAGATCTTACCAATAATTGGCTTTTCTAACACAAAAGGCATACAGAAACTTTCACTCATTTGGGATTCACGTTAGAAAAGCTGACAATAAGTGAATATAAATGATGGAATATCCATTTATTTTCTGAGCTATGATTTATGTGTCCTAGGAATTTTTTAAAAAAGAAGCCTATTACACATAGAAATACAGATATACATGTTAGAGGTTCACAGCTATCCAAACATGCAGGCAGTTAAACTGTATGTGATCAAATGTGCTACCGTCAGATAGAAGAATGTAGCTGCTGCAATGAAATTTAAAGGTGAAATGAAGTATATAAGATACTAGCTGTGATGCGTGGGCAGAAAAATATATGTGCATTAGGAAAAGTATTCACAAAGAAAACAAATGAGGGACCATCTGAACAGGTCATTTACTTAGAATCTGATCAGTCTAGAATCAACTATTCTTCCATAGTCTAGAACCCTCTAAATTAATATCTTCTTAAGAACCCCACCTATTTTCCAATTGGATTTGTCCTTAAAGGGAGTTACCAATTTCATTATATAAACTACAAAGAATACTAATTGCAATTTCTATAGAAAAAATATTCCTGAAGCCCACTCTCATTTAGGGCTTAAAGTTAGTTGTGTCAAAAGTCTATTGGAAGTCAAAAGTTAGTTTATTATTGATAAGAAATCAAATTATTACATTATTTTCTAACCATCTAACTAAGAAGAAAATAGAAATATTTTGAAGACAGCAAACACTTAATCCCAGGAATGAACTAAACATCCATTGTAATTTTTAAAGTATATTTATAGAGAAACCCCTCTATTCTCGCATCTATTTCAAGCTTGATGCTGGCAAAGGAGTATGTAAAGAAATCTCAAAATACTCAATCCACATAGAGCAGACACCTCGGATCCACAATGGAATTCCATTGATATTTTGAAGTTCCTTTCAGAAAGCCCAATATTCACAAAGCTTTAATTACAGTACTTTGCTTTCACTCCGTGTCAATTTAGATTCCAAGCATCAGTGATGTCATTAACATAAATTTGCATACAAGTAAAGATTACGTAAATGTCACTGCAAAGCTGGCATAGAGCAAACAGAAAAATAGATGAGCTCTGGTTTGAAACTCCTTTCAACACCCTTTTAAACAGAAGCAGGTTTTAACCTGTCACATGAATTCCTTTAATGAAAATTTTCAGCTAGATGTTTTGTCTACTTGGACATGGAATGTATTTATGAACTTGGAGCACTTCTAAATATACTATCACCATTTTGGGATCCCAAATGTCTTTTCCCCACCTCCATTCTCCACTAACCAGTAAAGGAAATGGAATACTATGATTTCTGTGTGGAGTATTGTCCTAATTACACAAATAACTCATAGATTTACAATAATGTAATTTTTGCCTTGACACATCAGCATAGCTAAGATTTTTATTTACTAATCTTCAACAACGCTAGTGCCACTCTTTGCTTTCTTGCCTTCAGCTTCTTCCTGAAGCTCTTATTATCCTGATCTTGATTCTCATTCTGATAGAGAACTATAATATATCAAAACTCTTTCCTATATTTGCTGTTACTTAAAACTATCCTAGAAGATCTATTATTCCAAGTTAATCCATTAGGAATTTAAAGGACATTTTCCCGTATGATGCAATTCTCAGGATGCATCCATTTTGGATTTTCACAGTACTATTAAATTTTCAATTATACCTAGGGAAATTATTCTTCTTCCATCCCATGCTCCGCTGAACTTACTGTTGTTAATGTTACCAAAAACATCCAATTCAAGTGCCTCTTCTCCTCATCTTAATCATTATCTTGACAATATTCTAAAGATTTGATTACTCCTCCTTTTAAAATCTCTTCTTTTGGCATCTAAGAAATTACACCTATAGTTGTATTTAATCTCCCCAGCCATTCTCTCAGTCCCCTTTATTGGCTTGCCATCCCAAGAGCTACATTTTGGATTTCCCAGGGCTCAATTCGATCCGATTCTATCCATGTTCTCTGCCCATGTAATATCTTCCATGCTCACGGTTCCTAACATCATATATTTTCTGATGACTCTCAGACATATCACCAGTCCTTACCACTCTCTAGAGCACCAGAATCCTATATAAATCTTCCGGCTTAGCATATCTTCCTGCTCAAGAATACACTTGAATTTGTCATAGGCACCTCAATATTAAGGCGTTGAGAACTGAACTCTTGAATTCCTCCTGAAACCTTTTTTTCCTGTCTTTTTCAATTAGGTGAATTATGTCACCATCTTCCCAGCTAATTAGGCCAATAACCTAGAAATAATGCATGATTCCTTGTTCTTTCCCTTGCTCTTGTACAATTCATCAGCAAATCCTGATGGCTCAACCTCAAAAAATACTTAAATCTATTTGCTTCTCAGCACATGCACCACTACCATTCTACTACCAAGCCAGTATTGTTTTGAATGTAGACCACTGTAATAGTGTCCTAACCAGTATTTCTGCATTCCTTATTGCTTCTTTTAATCTATTCTTTATTAACAGCTGATTTTATAAATATAAACCCAATTAATTAACTGTTTTGCTTAAAATCCTTCATTTGTTTTCTATTGCATGTAGGAATTTCAAATACCTTCTAATGCTCCATAAAGCCCTGGGTGATCTGATCCTTGTCTGGCTCTCTGAGCTCATTTTCATCTTCCCTTCTCTGGCTCTGCTCATTATTCTCTAGCCACACTGACCTTCGTTCTTCTTATCAAACACATCCAAACTCCTTCCTACCACAAGACCTTTATACTCACTGTTCTTCCTCCTTGAATGATTTTCCCCAGATCTTCTCATGACTAGCTTTTTCATATTGTTTTAATCCCACTCAAAAATGACAAGAGGGCTTCCCTGACCACTGAATCTCCAGTAATTGCATAGACTCTCATTTCCCAAGTACCTAGACAAGGTATATCATTATACCCCAATTTATTGTCTACAGAGAACTTGTAGGCATCTACAATTATTGTGCTTATTTTGTTTTTACTTGTTTTATATTTGCCTTCACCCGCTGGAAAATAAGCTCTGCAAAGCAGAAATTTAGTGTCATCGCTGCGGTACTTACCATGGTGATTGGCAGTCAGTAGGGGTTTAATGAATAGTTGTTCACTAAATGGATGAATGCACTTTATGAATTAGAAAGCTTATAGCAATTAAATATCTCAAGATAAAATATCTAATAAATACCAGAGCCAAGATGCTACCTATAGTGCCTGCATGAGAATATTAATCCGGCAAACATGTGTAATTGGAACGGGGAAAGCTAGAGGCTCCAACATGAGATAAGAAGTAATTTTGACCAGAAAGAAAATTCAACGATGCCTAGGACCAAGACAAAGCAAAAAGGAACGGAAAGTGAGAATGGATGCAAGAGCCATAAGAGAAGCAGGTCTTAAAAGAATTGTTAATTTATTGCATATGAAGACAAGAGAGGAATCAAAGTTAACTCAAAAGTTGCCAGGTTGAGTGAGAATACAAACACTAGTTTCATCCATAAAAGACAAAACCTAGACTTAGGAGATATATATGGGATTCAATGTGGAGATGTGTTTAAGTACCTGGCGGGATATCCAAGTGGAGATAGATGGTCTTTAGTCAACTGAAAGTACAGTTCTGGCACACAAAAGAGAGATTAATATTTTGTTTGTTTGTGTTTTAGTCAGGATTGTTATAATTTAAATTTAAAAAATTCACCCTTTTAAAATGTAGAGTTTAATGATCTTGAAAACTGTATACATTCATGTAACCACCAACGTAATTAACATATAGAACAGTTTTATTATCTCAAAAATTTCCTTCATACCCATTGGTAGCCAATCCCCTTCCTGATATCCCAAGTCATGACAACCATCAGTCAGATTTTTTGTCCTAGAATATTGCCTTTCCTGTAAAGTCATATAAATAGAATCAAATGATATATAGCTTTTTATATTTGGATTCTTGCACTTAGTCTAATGTTTTCATAATTCAGTCATTTCCTTACATGTATTAGATTTTTTTTATTGCTTAGTAGTATTTAATGACATGTCTGTATCACAATTTATTAATGGTCATTTTGGTTGTTTCCAGTTTGAGGGTATTATCAATAATAAATATTAGTGTACAGGTCTTTAAGTAGACATGTTTTCATTTCTCTTGAGTAAATATGGACACGTGGGATTGCTGGGATGTACGAGAAGTGAAGATTAACTTTCTAAGAAACTACCAAACTCTCCTCCAAAGCAGCTATAATATGTTCCATTCTCACCAGTAATATATGCGAGTCTGAGTTTCTCTGCATCCTTCCAGGACTTAGTACTATTATATTTTTTATTTAGCCATTCTAGTAGTTTGTAGTAGTATTTCATAGTGGTTTTAATTTGCATTTCCCTAATAACTAGTGATATTGAGCATCTTTTTCGTGCTTATTTGCTCTATGTTTCCCTTCTCTGGTGACGTGTCTGTTCAAATCTTTTCCCCATTCTTATTATTGAGTTGCAAGAGTTCTTTAATATATTCTGAATATAAGTGTTTTATAAGATAGATGTGTTATAAATATTTTCTCCAGTCATGGCTTATTTTTTCAGTTTTTTGACAGAGTTTTCCAAAGAGCAGAAGTTTTTAATTCTAGTGAAATCCAATTTATCAAACTTTTTTAAATGTTTTTTGTGTCCTATGTATGAAATCTATGCCTAACTCTAGGTCACAAAGATCTTCTCCTATATTTTCTTTGAGAATTTTTAGAATTTTAGTTCTTACATGTAGTTCTACAATCTGCTTTCAGTTACATTTTGAGTATGGTGTGAGGTAAGAAGGTGGTTTTTATTTTCTATTATTTTGGCTTTTTGCGTAGGGATATCCAATTATTCAAACACTATTTCTTAAAAAGAATATCCCTTCTCCATTGAAATACCTTGGCATCTTTGTTGAAAACCAAGTGACCATCTATGCGTGTTTTTATGTACGGGGTCTCTATTCTTGTCTATTGATCTATGTGTCTATCTTTATGCCAATATTTCACTATCACGATTACTATAGATTTATAGCAAGAATTAAATTCTGATAATTAAGTTTTCCAATTTTCTTTTTCTATTTCAAGGTTGCTTTGACTATTTTAGGTCCTTTGCATTTGTGTATGAATTTTAGAATTAGTTTGCCAACATCTATTAAAAAAATTTGCTAGTATTTGGATAGGGATTGAGTTGACTCTATAGAGCAGTTTGGGAAGAAATTACATCTTAACAATATCGAGTCTTTAGATACACGTACACAGTATATCTCTTCATTGCTAGTCCGTCTTTAATTGCTCTCATCAATTTTTTTTGTCTTTTTCATTTTAAACACCTTACATGTTTTGTCAGATTAATTCTTAAGTATTTCATGTTTTTTATGATATTTTAAATGGAAGTTTTATTTAAATTTATTTGCATTCCCAATTTTTTTCTCATTACATATGGGTTCATCATCTCCTGGTTTGGTTCTGTTGATTTCTTTATCTCTTGACAATGGGTTGTGTTTTTTTTTTCCTATTTCATTGTCTTTTCATCTTATTATTATAGTTATTATTATTATTGCTTTTTTGTGTATCTGGTGATATTTAACTGATACCGTGTTTGGAATAACAGGAGAGACTGAAGTAAATAGGAATTATCTCTCTAACGTTGCAGACCTTTTCTTCCGTCAGGCTGTTAGCATAGGAGGTCAAATCCATCTAGACAGTAGTTGAGTGGAATTTGTGTTTCCATATTGCTATAGTCAACCTCAGTCTCCTACAGGCTTCAAGTTTCTCCAGTGGTGGGCTGCCATGACCGTGTGTTTAGCGGGCAACCTGTGGCGCTGGAAGCTTTCCCGCAATTTCCCTGCTCCACTTCACTCTGCTTCTGTCAGAACCATCAAGTCGGTGCCACAGAGAAGGGTCTCTCTCTGCACTCTTACCTTTCTCCAGTGGTAAATTGCTGTTGTTTGTTACTCAGTGCTAGATTCGTGATGGGAACAAAGAGCTTCCCTGTTCTCCTGGTCCAGCTTCAGTTTAGTCAGGATCTTGCACCTGGAACCTTAGGATGGGGGTTTCTCACTGTTCATACCCCTTAGCCCCAGTAGCAGCTGATCTCTGCTTGTATCTGGGGTCTTCCTGCACAGAGAGTGTTTCTTGTCCCTCTCCCATTGGTAGAAGAGCTACATGCTGTAACAACTCAAAATCCTGGACCCAAGAGTCTTCCCTGTCCCTTATCCAAGGTCATACATTTTACTTCCCTCCTCCCCCACAAGCCATGAATCTTCACCTGTGTCCTGGTGGCCAGAAGGTTTTCTACCCCTTTCCGGAGGCAGTTGCATTTTGTTTCCACTCCACTAAAAGCAGCGGTTCTTTGCCTGGGCCTTGGGGATGGGAGGGTTTCTTACCCAACCCTGGAAGATTAAGGTTTTGCATCATGTGAGAGAAAGGTTCAGGGCAGCGTTTTGCGTTTTACTCCTCTATCAACCAGCTAGCAATAAAACTTTATTTTAAAACTTTATTTAAAAAAGAACAGTAAACCAGATTCAGCCTGTGAGCCATAATTTGCCAACCTCTGTCTTAGAGAATTCAGAAAAGTGTAGATAAAATGCAGCGGAAGAGAGAGGAGAAGAGAAAAGGGGCCTCATGCTCTTTTTTATGTGCCTTTTTACTGTGCACAAAAGCCTATTTCCACCCTCCCCAAAACCACCCCACAAAACTCAAATAACTAAGTGTGCTGTGAAGCCTCCATTTTCTTAATCATGGATCCCTCTATGGACATTTACTTCACTGTATTGTAATTATAAGAACACACATCCATCTCACCTAACCTATTCTGAGGTCCTTCAGAGAAGGCAGTACATCTTATTCATCTTTGTATAGACATTTTTAGGAATGTAATCAGGAGTCTGAAAAGAAAACTGAAAAACACATATGAGCAACAAAAATGGCTCACCTAATGGCAAACCATACTCATTCAGTTATGACCAAATCAGCCTCATTTTATTATTTTCTTGAGCAATTCTTGGCTGCAAGAAAAGGAAAGAATGTCCAGGAGGCAGACAATGGGGAAAGGGATCTATGAATGGGTAACATACAGTTCAAAAAAGTGGACTTTGAAGGTGTGGGCGTCCAGTGGTGGCAAAGGGAGTAAGGTCAAGGAGAATAAAAGTAAGATTTGGATGAGGTATGAGAAGGAAAGAAAACAAGATAAAAAAGTTCAAGGGTTATTGGGGCATATTTAGGGTTATTTTTATACATGAACATTAATTTCGATCCATTAATTTTGATCCTTTTAAGGGGAAAAACGCAAATGAAGTTCATAGTGAAATGACTAGATTACTACCTCCTTAGGGAGAAAGTTGTCTCTACTAGGCAGAGTGCAAGGTGTTTAGAAGAGTTCAATAAAAGTGTTGATGGATGGGAAAGGATTCTCCTCCCTCAGGTATTTCTAATTATTTCGTCTGGATTGTGCCAATTGAAAGAATAAAGACAGGATATTTCTGCTACAATAACAATTGACGATACTTTGCTACTAACAAGAAAAGAATATGGGTAAAACCTGTCAAGTTTTTCCAATTTAGAAAATGTGTTCAATGTAAAGTGAGATACGTATTTCACACAGTGTTTTTGTATTTTCTTTGAGCAATTCACGGTAAATAGATTCAAGCTTTTTCAGTCTGTGTCTCAAAATTCCAATTCTGATGTGGCTTTTTATATTCCCAAGTGTTGCCGTGTTTCCAGACCTTTCATTTTTCTTCCATCTTATCTCAAGGCTGAAAGAAGTTTATCATCTTATTAGACAACAGAGCAGAACAAAACAATCCCTCAAGCCCAACGCTTGGTATTGTTTTGTAGAGAAAATAGGTGAATTCTCTTACTGTATGATTAGAGAAACAGAAGAGGATGTCCCAGTTACCGTATTTCAGAAATTGAAGAGTTGATGTGCCTAATTAATGGTAAGGGAAACAAAAGTATAGTAAATAGATTAGAAAGCAAGCAGTTAAATACTCAAAGCCTAAATCCTGAGAGAAGGGATGTATTAGACAAACCTCAGAATATGTAGGGCAGAAAGGAATTCTGACGTGACATATGAATTAGACATATAATAGCAAATTTTATTCAATGATTTAAAAGAGAGATTTTGAGTCCAATTGTCATTCTTTTACATGTAAAATGCTGTCACTTTTATTAACATAAAGATAAGCTGCAATTTAATCCCTACAGCTCACCTATATTGATCATTAAATGGTATTATTAATTTATGAGGTTGAGTGTTCTCTGAAAATAGATATCTGAAATATCCATAACCACAGGTTTTAAAGGAGTAGTCATAAAATATTAACCTTTGTCATCTTAAAATCTCTTCAGTTATAAACTAGTACAGAGAAAATTATTTTTTGTTATTACTCAGATAAGTTTCAAGAAAAATTAGGATCAGGATCATTAAACCTTGGGGAATGAATATTGGGCTTGTATCATCTTCAATTTTGGAAATAAATGCATTTCAGCTATGATTTGTGAGACTACTCTGAACCCAGTTTGCCACTATGTTTAAAATGTGTGAGAAAGGTTGTCCTGTAGTATTTATAGTTATAAAACACAGTTAATGTGATCATTCAGCTACATGTTCTGGGCGATTATCTCATGCCTTAAGTGGGTACTATAAGGCACAAGAGACATAGACCCCGTGAGAAACGTAGTCATTTTCTCCACATACAGGACCTGAAGCCCCGTTCAATCATGAAATGCAATGTGCAAATGACAGGAAAGGCAGCCACAGTCGTGAGCTGGGGCTCTGCAAACTAGCAAACCACCACCAGCGTCTCTGCTGAATACAGCGAGGCCTTGGGGCAACCCAACTTCTCTCCATTCTACCTTCAGACTTGTATTTTTGGGTAGGTGATAACAAATTCCCAGCTCTTGTGGTTTTCATAAAACTTTTAAAAGCATCGTCATAAACCTTTAAAGCATGCTTCTTTTCCTTTTTCGCTTAACTTTTTTCTTGCATATGCTGTTACGAGGAAATCTAAAGAGGAATTCCCTTAAGAATTAGTTAAATGTTTCCAGATCCACTAGGTTAAAGTCTGTGGAAAGTTACCCACATGGAGTTTACTATCTAATAAGGAAAATGGAATGAATCCTGATATTAACAGTAAAGTGAAATTCAGTTAGCCACTGAAAGTTTTTGAATTCATAAAATGATAGAACTTAAAGTATTTATTAAAAGGTAAAACATTAACATTGCTCTGGAGCACAAGCATTGTTTGTCAGGAGGAAAACAAATTTTTATTATTCTACAGGAATTTTGGTTTAATGACTAGAGATTAGTACATTAACTTAGATCACTTTTTTTAATTTGAAAATAAACACTTCTGAAATACTTAAAGCATTTAAGAAGTTCATTCTGCTTATAATACTGACAGTAAACATTTAGCAAGTTGAGCTATTTGAGAAATGGTGTTTGCATTGCTAATCTACATAGCCATTCTTGACTATCTCTTGAGTCTTTGTATTTCCAGAAAGGATAAAGGAAGGAAGCCAGCACGCAGAAATGGAAAAATATGAGGTATTTTCTGGGACCAATGGGTTCTTCTCACTTTGGTTGATATAAAGATTTCCTGAAAGAGAAAAGGGAGCAACAATGAGTGGGCTACCTAGAAACCCCGTCATGGTTATAAAGATGTAAGGCATGGGCACTGAGAGCAAAGAAGGAGACTGTAAGGGCTGGAGAATTAGGACTTCTCTATGCGACACTTTAAGTAAAATACTTTATTCCCTCGGGGATACAAAGTTTTGTCCCAGTTTGTTTGACACAAAGCTTACAGAGTCAAGCCAAACTGCTCAAGACAAGAAGAAAAGCTTTGTGCTACTGAAAGAAGCCCAAGTCCTTTAAAATCCTTTCAGTGCGTAGAATGCATTTCAGGGCTCCTTCTCCTGGAGTCAGCCAGCTTACGCATGCTAAAATGGTCCAGTCTTGTTTTCCACACCAAATGCATTAGAAATCCTTGACCACACTGTACACAGTATTAAAGTAGAAGAGGACTCTCAAAGTGGCCTTATATTTCGCTCATATTGTCCTTGAAGTTTAAATGACAAAAGTAAACATAAAGTAGAAATCAATTTTTCATACGAGAATTTTCAAAGGCACAAAAGTCTATTGTTCTGTGGCGTGGTCCATATGTTTAGAGCTTTTAATGGTCAGCCAGAAGATAAGAGAATAGACAGTCCTATTTTACCTTCTTCTTCAACTTTAAGTAGTTTATTCCTGTGTTGCCTCCAGTTAACTCTAGTTACTATAGAAAATTAATCATACTTATTGCTTATCTTACGTTCTTGCTGAATTTCACATAGAAGTTTCAGTTTCCATGGAAAACATAGTGCCCCTAAACTCAGAATTCTTATTGTGGTTAAAGCAAACTTTACTATAGAGTCAAGGTTGAAATATTAGCATTCATGTTCCATTTAATCCTATCACATATTTAATTATTACATCCTTTAAAATTGATGTGGCAAGAGACATGTTCAAAAGGAGTGTATTATTACTTCAAATGTTGGAATTAGGAACTTTGAGTTAGAGTTTTATATTATCCATTCTTCTTCAAATTTTCACAGTAAAACTGTCTCCTGTGGCAAATTTGAACTTTAGTAAGATGTAGAAATCAGACCACATTGCTGAAACTTCTTCATGCCTAAAGTCACTATGGGGAAAAGCGGGTCTCTTTCATCAGGCTTAAAAGTGGGATTTCCAACCCTTCCAGAAAGTGAGACTATCCAAACTGAAGGGCATTAGCTTTCAGTAGACTTTCATGGAAGGCACCAATGTAGAGTACAGCCATTGCCATGGGAAAATCTGCTATTAGTCTAACCAGCTGAGTAAAATAAAAGACTTTTACAAAGTAAAAAGTTACGGTTCCAGCCCTTCTATCAAAATATTACTGCAAACCAATTTTTGGTTCCAGGGAAAGAAGCTGAATCTGAGAAATTTCTTCCCCTCTGACTACCAGTGGATGAAAGTTAGAAAGACTACGTACTTCAAATAAGTAGTATATACTACCTTGAAAAGAAATAAGATGTTGGGCAAAGGGTAGATCGTCATGCAAGATGGATTATAAACTCATTTAAAGACCTTTTCAAAGGTAGTACGTATATAGGCATCTTAATGGAGTCATTGGCTACAGCTTTCCCAAAGGATTGTTTTGCTTTGGTCAGATGGTCTGAGAGATACTCTATGGGTTTTGAAGAGATGGATTTGAATTGCTAAAGTTTTGTTTAGAATTTTTACATCTATGTTCACGAGGCATATTGGTCTGTAGTTTTCTTTTCTTGTAATGTCTTTGGTTTTAGTATCATGGTAATACTAGCCTCATAAAATAAATTGGGAAGTGTTCATTCTTCCATTTTCTGGAAGAGGTTGTCTATAGCTGTTTATTTCTTTTGTTTTGGTAGAATTCAACAGTGAAGCCATCGGAGCCAAGAGTTTTTTTGTTGTGGAAAGGTTTTTAATTATAAATTTAATTTCTTTAGTAGATATTAGGCTATCCATATTATATATTTTTTCTTAAGTAAGACTGTGTAATTTGTGTCTTTAAGGAATTTTGCAACCTAAAGTCATTTATAATGATCCTTCATTATCCTTTTAATATCTATAGAATCTATATTGTGTCACCTCTATTGTACCTGACATGGATAATTTATTTGATTCTTTGTTAGTTTGGCAAGTTCTGTCAATTTTATAGATCTTCTCAAAGAACGAACTTTTGGATTCATGGATTTGGTGATTATTTTTCTGTGTATTTTTTTGTTTGTTTTTTTTTTGTGAGGATGACAGGCCCTGAGCTAACATCTGCCAATCCTCCTCTTTTTTGCCGAGGAAGACTGGCCCTGGGCTAACATCCATGCTCATCTTCCTCCACTTTATATGGGACACTGCCACAGCATGGCTGGACAAGTGGTGCGTCTGTGCGTGCCCAGGATCAGAACCGGCAAACCCCGGGCCACCACAGGGGAGCATGCGCACTTAACCGCTTGCGCCACTGGGCTGGACCCTCTGTTTTCTATTTTAATTATTTCTGTTTGTATTTAACTTTTTCCTTTCCTAATTTTTCCCTTTTCTTTGCTTCCTTTCGGTTTAATTTGGTCTTATTTTCCTAGTGTGTGGAAGTTGGGAAACTGATTTTAGACTCTTTTTCTTTTCTAATATAGGGTATCGGTCCTGTCAATTTCTCTCTAAATACCAATTCAGTTAGCTCCATCACACAAGTTTTGATATGATTCCATTTTCATATTCATTCAAAATACATTCAAATTTTCCCTTTGATTTTTTATTTGACCCATGGTAACATAGAAGAGTTATTTTATATTGTCCAGATATTTTTTGGCTATGATCTCACAATTTCATTATGGTCAGAAAACATACCTTGTAATACTTGAATTCTTTTAAATTTATCAAGATTTATTTTGTGGTCCAGAATCTCATCTATCTTGGTAAACGTTCTGCATGTACTAGAAAAGAATGCGTATTTTCTTATTTTTAGGTAGAGTGTTCTATAAATGTAAATTAGGTAATTTGGGATGATAGTTTATCTTCTATATTTTTACTGATTTTCTGTTTACTTGTTAATTATTTTCTTTCTCTCATCAATTATTGAGAGAAGCTCATTAAAATATATGAGCATAATTGTGGTTTTGTCTATTTTTAATTAATTAATTAATTAATTTATTTATTTATTTATAGGAAGATTGGCCCTGTGCTAACATCTGTTGCCAATCTTCCTCTTTTTTCTTTTTTCTCCCCAAAGCCCAAGTACATAGTTGTGTATCACAGTTGTAGAGTTGTAGCTCTCCTATGTGGGATGCCACCTCAGCGTGACTTGATGAGTAGTGAGTAGGTTCACACCTGGGATCTGAACTGGTGAACCCCAGGCCACCGAGGTGGAATGTGCAAACCCAACTGCTACACCACCGGGCCAGCCCCAGATTTGTCTATTTTTTTATTTCAGTTTTGTTGATTTCCGCTTCATCAATTCTGAAATTATCTTCTTTAGGTACAAACATGTTTAAAAATGTTATGGCTTCTTAATAACTCAATGGAAATTTCTTTTATAAGATATTAATATAACCACTCCTGCTTTCTTTTGATGAGTGTTTTAATGGTGTATGTTTTTCCATCCTTTTGCTTTTGACCTATTTATATCTTTATATTTAAAGTGCATTTATTATAGGCATCATGTAGTTGAATCTTACTTTTTATCTAGTTGGCAATCACTGTGTTTTAATTTGGGTCTTTTGAACATTTACATTTAATGGAATGATTGATATGGCTGGTTTATACCTATGACATTGTCATTTGTTTTCTGTTTGTCCCTTCTATTCTTTGTCCCCTTTTACTCCATTTTTTGCATTCTTTTGGAGTGAGAGTTTTTACGGTTTCATTTTACTTTCTTTATTTGATTACTATATATTACTCTTTGCTTTTGCTTTTTTATAGGGTGCTTTAGAATTTAGAGTATAGATTTTAAAAATATTAATATTATAAATAATAAAATATTATACATATGACTTAAAAAAAATTACAAAATAATAGAAGAAAAGTTCAAAGAAAGAAAATACCAAATTAGAAAACAATAATATTGATAAATAAATTTTGAAACTTTGTTCTTTGAAAAAGCAAAATAAATAAACCACTGGCAAACCCTAAGAGAAAAGTGAAAAAGAAATAAATACAGAAAATAAAGAAAAGGAAAAATGACTAGAGAAAGAGTAATTTTTAAAAAGTCATATGAAGCTATTTTCTCAACTCTGCTGATACCCTTGAAAGCCTGGATAAAATAGATAATAGTCTATTAATTTGTAATGTACCAAAATTTACTCAAGAGGCAAAAGAAAATCTAAATGGATCAGATTTCATGGGGAGAAAAAAAGACCAACTTCCACAGAAGTAGTACTCCAACTCTTTCAAATGAAAAAGCTTCAATTTTTCACGGAAAAATTCTTCCAAACCTTTGACATGAAGATAATTACAATTCTATTTGTTTAAACCTTTTCAGGATATAATATTTTAAATTTCTTATATTACTCCAGAATAAAATGGCAGAAACCTGACAAAATTGGAACAGTAAAGAAAACAATAATCCAATTTTATTCATGAACTTCAATGTAAAAATCAAAACTAAGATGTTAGCTAGTAGAATCTAGCAACACCTAAAAGGGCTTATATACCATAAGAAAATGTGGCTCATTATAGAAATCCAAGGATTATTTATAATAACAAATTATTAATACAATCTCTAGGGTCACTAGGGAGAACTATAGATATACCTATATGTGAAAAAAGTGTCTGTTATTTAACATTCAATAAAATAAAATAGATAAACACTACTTAATCTTAGGAACAAGTATTTATATGATCTTTCACTCAGCTTCTAATCAATATAGAAAGCTTCATTTATCTAAGCGCGTTGTTCAAATGAATGCCACCATCTGAGATAAGTCATGCTTTCAGAAATGGAACATAAATGGTTTGTTAGTAGGTATTTTGAGACTGATCCAATTTTGCCCACTCTAAATTGTTGTTCAGGGGAGTAAGATTAAAATGATAATGTTAAAAATGATAGTATTAAAGACAAAAATATATAAAATTGATATTCCTTAAAAATGTAAATATTTAAATGTATAATGAAAGAAACATTTCCCCCTGAAAAAGAAGATACATTTGCATATTAAAATGGCATTCCACACAGAGAAATAATTGATTCTGTACTATCAACACCATAACTGCACAATCTTTCCTCACAAATTTACTGATGTACAAATAAAGAGTCTTGTGTGCAACTAAGTAAAAACTACAAATCACATAGGCAAATTAATTTGGCTGCATCAGACATTTTTTACGGCAATCTTCAATGCTATGAAACAGTAAAGCAATATCTATAAATTGAGAGAAAAATAAAATGAAACTCAAGAATTAATACCCAATCAAATTTTCCTTTCTATAAACAGACAAGATAATTTTCCTATAATCTCTTCCTGAAATAAAAATATTTTACTATAAAAATACTCTGCTGTGGAAAATATGTGGCTATGGGTATTAGGTCCATTTACATATAGCATTTAGGCTAACCAACTGTGGACAGCATAGTTTCAAAACAGAATGTGATTTTTATAAACAGTGAAAATAATGTTTAAAATAAGGAAGGGAAGAAAGAGTAAAAATTTGAGGAAGTTATATGTGTTTGTATTCTCATTTTCATAGCATGGAATCAACAATGTTATCAAAAGTTTAAATACTCCATCTTATGGAATGTTTCTCATCAACTTTTTTTTTGTTTTTTTGCTGGGAAAGATTAGCTGTGAACTAACATCTGTTGCTAATCTTCTTCTTTTTTTTACCCCCTCCCCAAAGCCTCAGTGCATAGTTGTATATTCTAGCTATAAGTCCATCTAGTTCTTCTATGTGAGCCGCCACCACAGCATGGCAACTGACAGACAGGTGGTGTGGTTCCGCTACCAGAAACTGAACCCAGGCTGCGAAAGCAAAGTATGGAACTTTAACCACTAGGCCATCAGGGCTGGCACTCTCATCAACTTTTCAAACTTTAAATACTTTAAGAAATGGATACTGCTTGTTGTAAAACCATCTCTTTGTCAATTGTACAATTCATATTAATTTCTAGTTCTTCTGTTGAAAGCAATTAATTTAAAATGTAATATTTTATTAAAATAGGAGATATAGCATGATCCCATTCTTGGAATATTATCAGTCATCTCTCTCTCTTGAATATTTATTCTTCTATATGTTGATGTCTGGAATCATGTAACCTGAGTGCTTATGTCTGGATAGTGAATTTTGGGGTTACTTTTTATTTTTTCTTCCTATTTTAGGTTATTTGAATTTTTGTAGTGAGTATATACTATACTTGATTGAGTTATTTTCAAAAGATAAAGACATTTGTACGAATGAAGAAAAATACCTATGTACATGTGTTACCAGCCCCGCATTTATACTTAATCTACCCAACCTGGTCGTGTAACAGCAACCCACAGAGCTGTGACAGAATTGTGTAGCAGGTATAGATTTACTCACTCAGAGTAATACTGCTGAAGTTCAGAACACGAGGAATGGAGGACAACAATTAATATCTATTTCTCAAAGTATAAACATATAGGATGGCTACATCTTGTGTAGTAATAATGGTAGTATATTGCCAAATAATATATTTATTAGTCACTGAAAACAGAATTGAAATCATTCATTTTTTTAAATTTCTTGATATAAAAGATGTAGTTTGGTATCCATATTTTATGTAAGAAACTTCAGCATTAAAAGTTCAATGACAAAACACTAATAAATTCATGGGGCCAGCCACGCAGCGTAGCGGTTAAGTGCATGTGCTCCGCTGCTGGCGGCCTGGGTTCAGATCCTGGTGGCACACCGATGCACCACTTGTCAGGCCATGCTGTGGCGGCGTCCCATATAAAGTGGAGGAAGATTGGCATAGACGTTAGCTCAGGACCAGTCTTCCTCAGGAAAAAACAAAAAGGATTGGCATGGATGTTAGCTCAGGGCTGATCTTCCTCACAAAAACAAAACAAAACAAAACAAAACACTAATAAATGCACAATGCAAACATTTATTATTTCTGAACCAATATTCTTCTGTCAATGTTAATAACAGCAATGCAAAATCTCTTCTATTTTTTCCAATGTGTGTGAGAAACAAGAGAGTAGGGGGTGGATATTAGTATAAATTTGTGGCTATTCTAGATAATGTCTAATTACATGAAAGAATATTTGCAAATTTTTGAATTATAAAGCTGTATACTGTGAAACTAGGAAGACTATCCATTAAGTAAACAGAGACTGTGTCTTTTATTTATAAAAATCATCATGTAAAGGTTTGACTAAAACTGACCCTCATTATAAGAGAAAATCTTATCACATACCAAAATAGTTGCAGAGACCCAAGCACTTTAACATTAACTGCGAGGCACTAATTAATGAAGGGAGAGGACTTGAATTCAAATGATTATTGTTGAAAAGAAAAGTTCAGCCATCTTAATTAATCAACTCACTTGTCACTGATAACATTAGCCCATGTTTTAGTCCCAACATATGTTAAAAAGTAAGTTACAAAAATGTGTTGGCTCAAGTGGTTCTTAGTTATTTGAGTATGGCTTCTGTAGTTCTGGTAAACACAACTTACTTTTAACAACTGAAGTTCATTAATCAGTCAAGTCTATGCTTTAAGTCTTCCATTTGAATGTACAGGTCAACAGACAGATCTTCTGTTTATTACAGTAATGAAAATTGACATATCACAATACCCTCTGTTGTCCAGTAATCTCCATGTTATTCTAGAACTAATGAGTCCAAATTAGGGGACTTCTCAATAACTCAGTGGACTTAAACAATTGCGTTGTGCAGATTTGTACTTAAATCCTCCAGGTCCGTCAGCTTTGATTATTGCTTTATGTATCTCTAGAGATATGTGCTCATGCTTTCTCCACTTTAAATAGAATATTTTGCAGTTATCGCCTATAAGATGAAAAATGCCCTGGGTATTGGAATCAACCTTTATATTTTCTCTTTTCATTTGGCTTCAAAACTTTTAAAATTTTAAGCCAATAGTCTGTGCCATTTCCTTCTCTCTGTTACAGAGGTGAAATTTCTTTGATGACCACTTTCATAAGCACAGAATGATTGCTTTCTTCTTCTTAGTGCTTTATGTCCTTTACATACTTCAGTATCCCCAATTATTTTCCTACACAGCTGAATTATTGTTGTTGGTTGTCATTATTTTTTTATCTACTCTGGAAAATAATATAGTGTTTCTTACATACATTCTTTAAAAATCACTTTAGAAATCTTGCTGTCTAGGAAAAGCAATGCAATTTGTGACAACATTTTTTGTGCTAGTAAAGAGTTAATCTCCATTTCATCCGCTAAATGATCACAGTTTACATGTGGTTTAATGGGACTACCTATGCATGACGGATGTTGTTGAATTATGTAAATCTCATAATAAGTTTACCTGGTAATATGATCAGAAAAACAGACCATGGTTTGCTTGAAGTCCCATGAGAAATAACACAAAATGTTGGAAGAAGTACAACTTTAAGTCTGTTTTGTGGTAAGAAAATTAAAAGGAACATTTTACGTAATACACATATGCACAACTCTTACATAGAGCTTTATTCTCCTTTTTGCTCTAAAGGAGTTGTTGGCTGCATATTCTGAAAGACTTGAAAGCTAAGAAAATTTACATCTCAACAGCAAAGCTTATGCATAAGAAGTAGGGACCAGAGACTGGCCCAGACACTGGGAACAGCCCACACCCACATTTTACAGTTCTCATAAGAATAGAAAACCATGCTCACTCTTTGTATAATGAGCGTTGAAAGATTAAAGCTTAAAACCAATTGGGAGTTCCAGTGTCTAGGTCAGGCATCAGTGGGCAGGTAAGGCAGCTACTGAAGCAATGTGATTCAAAAGATCCTGAAAAATGGCCCCCTCCCCACCCCTGAAGGAAAATATATTTCCCCACCACAATGTCTGAAATGTCTAGTGTTGTTTTGAACCCTAGAACCTGCAAATATTGCCATATATGGCAAAATGGACTTTGCAGTTGTGATTAAATTAATGATCTTGAGATAGGGAGATTATCCTGGTTTATCCATGTGGGGTCCTAAACGTAATCACAAGTGTCCTTATAAAAGAGAGGTGGAGGGAGATGGGGCTGCAGACAGAAGAAGAGGCAATATGATGATTGGAGCAAGGTACTACCTTCTGGGTTTGAAGATGGAGGAAGAGCCATGAACTAAAGAATGCAAGGAACGCAGCTCTAGGAGATGGAGAAGGCCAGGAAGCGCATTCTCTTCTATACCCACAGGAGGGGGTTCAGCCCTGATTTTGGACTTCTGATCCCCAAAACTGTAAGGAAATAAATTAGTGTGTGTGTTTTAAGCCACCAAATTCATGGTAGTTTGTTATAGAAGCAATAGGGACTTAATGTCGTTAGTAATCACATGGATGATTTAGTCCTCTGAATGCCATCCGTATGTGTGCATTCTAGTTGGAAATAGTGTTAGGAAGCAAAGAGGAATATAGACAGTATTAGGTAGGACTTTATTCTGGAGTCAAAAAGAAGCCTGCTTAGAAGAAGATACGGGCTTGGACACGGCACAATGAGAGCAGCACAACTTTTATCCCACTTCTTAGTATTGTATACTGTTGCGGAGGCAAAAAATCTTCCTCTACCATTTTAGGTTCTTCTGGCTGGTCTGATAATCAAATTGACAGGAGACAGATTAACAGGAGAAAATCAAATTTAACTTTGTATGTGCGTGGGCTCCATAAGAATACGAGGCCCATGGGCAGTCAGGCGATTGAGGCTTATACACCATCCAGAGCTGCGGAGAAGGATGTAGGGGTCTGGGATTTCAGAGCAGGGAAGACAATGCACAGGGAAACGGGAGGAGCAAATGTTTGGTAAACAGATGTGTGCCGTGCCATGCAGAGACAAAGGGACACAGAGAGGAATGTGAACAAAGAGGTCTTGCTGAGTTCCCCTCAGTCTACACACCTCACAGATCTTCTTTACAGTTATCTCTGGTGAGAACTCTCTTTCTGCTACAGGCTCCCTCTCTACATTCTTGTAGGCAGTTAAGGTAAAAAGAAAAGCTTCCTGAGTCTCTTGTTTCTTAAGAATAATCAGCTTAAAATAATCCTCATGCCAAAGGGACACCTTTTGGGGTGACAAATTTTCTCCCCTCCAATATCTTATTTAATTCTGTCCTAACGTAGATGACCACACTTGGTCCCATAATCTCAATGAAGTAAGCAACTTTTGACCTGACAGTGGGATGGAGTTTCACTTTCCTGTTTCTCCTAGAGTCGTATGTAGAGAACAGTCTCATAATAAGAATGCAAAAAAAGAAATGCTGGAACACTCTTCCTTTTCAAAGCAGTGGGACAATGACCTACCCACATAGGATATTCAGATATTTTTCCTTTTCATTTCTGTCAGAAATAAATACCTCCTACTAAATCCACAGGGTTTTTCACCTGATTTTTTGTACATTGCATTCAGAACAACATAATGCCTATGGAGGTATACAAAAGGAATAAAAGAATTCTAGCTCAGTCAGAGCTAATGATCCAGTTATGAAAGGTAATTACATCCTTATCATAATCTGAATATATATTACATTACTATCCATACTGAAGGTTTAAGATATATATGCACTTATATATTTATACCAACATATCAGAAATAGAATTTAAAGCTGTGTGTATGGAGGGAAGATGTTGAAGGGAAGTAATTGAATGAAATTAATCAGGAAGGTTTCCTGGAAGATGTAAATGTTAAGATGTGTTTTAACCAAAAGAGAGTCATTGATTGGCAAAGAGGAAAACAGATATTTCTGTAACTGCAGAATCCTGAGCCAAAAGGAAGAACAGTCCTGTCACAAGAAGCTAGGGATTTTCCCACAAACCAACGTGAAGCAATGATGGAAGTGACACCTCTGTGGTTTAAGCTGGATGGAACACGTAGAATCTGAGTACATTTTAAACCCCATTATGGTACTTTGTTATTGGCAAGTGTGCAACACCCGCTAAATCACTCCTGGTATAATCAATGTAGTCACTGCCGTGTCTAACTGCATTTTCATAGGTTTGCTGCCTTAGCACATTTACAGAGTTATTCCTGCCTCTCCTTCACCAGCACTCTCCTAAAACGCTCTGGTAATCATCCTTTACTGAACTTGAAGGCTGTGTCCTCTTCGGAATATTCATCTATGCCGATGGCCTTCTGAGTTTAATGGCATGTAATTACTGTTCCCTCCTTAAACTCTGCAACTTCTGTGACCGTAAAAGTAAGCAGTATTCTGCCAAAATTCCTTCCCTCTAGGAAAAACATGAAAGTGAAGCAAGGTTATTGGTATCCATGCCAAACAGAAAGAGAATGACAAAGCAGATTCATCCTCTTGTCTGCAGGATCAAATTAAAGGTGCAAGCCAAGGTTTTTCTTGAGCCCTGACCTGGCTGGGGCAATGTGGAATAACCTTATTCCTTATCTGTGTCAGTTGAAACAGGGTTGTTTTGAGAGTGAGCCAAATTTGGGCTATTTATTTCTGTTAATACAATCAATTATTATGACTTCCTCAGGGTTAGGAGTGAGTGAAATTTCTAAGGATGCTGGGTCTATAAGAATTCAATTATGAGCGGTTTTGTAGATGAGTGTCGGCACACTAATATTAAAACATTCTTGACTTCATCGCATATAAATACATCCAAGTGTAAATTTCAGTCAGTCAGTCAATATGCATAATATATCAAGCTCCCACACAATTTTTATCACATTTAGGTAGATTTTCTACTGACAAAATAAAATATTTGCAAAAACATAGACAAGTATGGTTGATGGTGTCTGGGGTAGATATTGACTGACAATAAAAAATGAAAATGCTAAAGAATATTCTCAGAGCAAATATTAAAATATTTTAGAGTGAATTAAATATGTGCAGGAGAGTACAATTTTACTCTAAATATTTACATTTGAATATTAATTCTGATAATGAAATACTTTACACAAACAAAGAGAATACAACTATTAATAAAGAGAACTTTGGCACCCTCAGGCTATCTCATGCATTTTTATGTATGTGTCTGGCATAAAGAAGACATTAATGTTTTTGCTTGTCAAGTATACATCAAAGTACAACCTTCATAATGGGGTAGGATTAAAACTTCCAAGGTGAGAATCTTTCACACGATGTGAATGTATCTCAAGTTGTCTCCTTCCCTCTATCAGTCAAAATGTACATACTTAAGACCATTTTTCCCTCTCCTGGATTAACTCAGAATTTTTTGTAGCAGTCATCGAAGTAAACCGCTCAGAGCTCCATTAAGAGAACCTGCCTGGGAAGCATGGGTGATTGAGAGCCTCCAAAATGCTACAACTTTGAACCCACCCCAGTTTCATCCCAGGTCACTCCCAGTCTGCTGCTCCCAGTAAATGGCTGAGCATGGCAGGACAGTAGTAGAATTCCTGCCCACTGAGCATCCCTACCTGATATGGGATTCCTCTAACCCGCAAGTTTACCTAGGGAACACGCCATGACCTGGATGAAACTCTCAGGACAGTGCTGCATTCTGAGGCTCTTCCTATATGATCTTTCCTTCACTCACTTACAATTGAGATGTGAAGCTTCTCTCTACCTACTCCTGCAGTCGCTCTCTTTATCCTCCACACGCACTCACTTGATAATCTGCAAATCTAGTTCAGTCTTGGCATCTGCTTCTTGGAAGGCTCAAACTGAAACAGGTGGCTCCAGGATTGAGGTGAAAGGAGTGACCCCACTCGTTATCACTCTCAATGATCCCCCGGGGACTTTGAGCCTCCCACCCCCATACCTCTAGGCTTTTCAGGGTTAGACGTCTTGGTCCTCAGGAGGGGACATAGCAAGAGTCCCGTTGAATTACAGTCTACAAGTGCTACTAGGGCACTTTGGATCAGGAGGAACCCAAAGAACCTTATGATCAGGGCCCAGGTGGCAAGAAATAGCTACCGTCTTGGCAGGGTAAATTGACTGAGCAGCAAGAGGAGATAGGGCTGCTTTTATATACTAGGGTAAGGGAAGAATACATGTAAGACCCAGGCAATCCACATGGTGCCTCTTGATACTCCTTTGCCCAGTAGAAACTGGGAATAGACATGTGAAGCAACCTGGTATGAGAAATGTATGATTATCCAAGGCTCAGACTCCTCGGGAGTAAAGATTTGGGTCAGACCTCTAAGTAAGCTATCAAGACCTGCTCAAGCAACAGGCAAGTGTGAAGGGAACTTAGAATTGGGAGAGTGGTAATTCATTTCACTAACCACTTCAACCTTCTTCTAAGTTTCCTCCCAGGAATAATGGCCATCAAGACCATGGAATAACTACCCACATCTAAGGGAGAAGTGGATCTCTGCAGTTCAGGGGACTATTATAGGTGTTGAGGGGTCCTGCTCAGGTCTCTCTTCAAGAAGACCTGCTGTGGGAGCATGGATGGTTGAGAGTCTTCACCTGCCACAGCTTTGGATACAGCACAGCACTCACGCCAGTCCACACTACCCCTGGGCGTTCCCAGACAGTGATGGAGCCCTGCAGGGAGTACCAGAACTTGGTCATTCCTGCCTCATGTTGATTGATCTAATGGGCAACTTTCATTTGGGCACTCACGATTAGCTTGGCCAAAACATCCCAGAACAGTGCTTCACTGCAAATTTTCTACCCAACGCCTTCTTACTTCCCTCTTTTCGCAGATGGTCTGGAGGTCTTTCTCCCAACTTCTGCTCACTCCTCCTCTAAGTTTCACAAGCATTTCCTCAATAAATATCTTGCATACCTAGTGTAGTCGTGGCATCTGCTTCTCAGAGGACATAAACTGACACAATGTCTTAATTAAAAAGCTGTTCTACTTTAATTGATTCAGCATACCATGACCGGATATGTTGTGTCACTTCCTTGCCACTATATCTTTTGGTCAGAATCAGTCCCAATTGCACTGCCTCCCAATGTCCTTACATGGCCTATTCAAAAAACTTGAATACTCTTTTCAAAAAACGTGTTGATTCAGGAGTGACGTCAGCATCATGGCGGAGTGAGCTTTCCCGTGAATTCTTCCCCCACAAAATACAACAAAAGTAACAGCCACAGACCAACAACGGAATCCCAGACAGTCAAAAGCTGGAGCGGAGGGATCCACACTGCCACACATCTGAGAGCGGAACGTGCTGGGCCCCCGGAGGAAGTGGGGAGAGGTAAGGAGAACTCCGCTCCCTCCCCATCAGATCAGCGATCGGTCCGCGCGGCTCCCAGAGAGGGGGGAGGGGCGGCCCTCGGCGGGAAACTGTAGCTCTTCGGGCGCTCTCAGCCAGTGGGAAACTCCCGCACAGAGGGCTCAGAGGAGCCACAGGGCTACCATCAACATCTGAGCAACCCAGAGAGCGGATAAAGAGGGGCAAACGAGAAGCCTCCCACGTCAGGGACCCAGAGGGCAAAAGAGAGAGCTCCCCCCTCCCCGCAACCCGGAGTCTGCAGCTCGACCAGATCTAGCGGTCCGAGGCAGACCTGAATAAACTGGACTGGACCCGTGGATCGCAGTGGGGAAAAGAAACAAAACAAAACAAAACAAAACTGCGGATCACAGCAGAAAAACTGGGGCAGAGCGCGGGGGCTTAGACTACACAGCCCTTTACCACCAGACAGTGGCGGCAGGTGGAAATTGCAACCAGAGACTTCCAGGATGAGGAAAATCAAAACCAACACAGGAACCACAATGCAAAAATATATGAAATCACCAGACCAGAAACAAAATGACAAGCACCCAGAAATCAACCCCGAAGACACAGAAATCCATAAACTAAATGACAGAGATTTCAAAATAGCTATCATAAAAACACTCAACAAAATACGAGACAACACAGACAAACAATTAAATGAGATTAGGAGTTTCTTCACAAAAGAGATTGAAATCATAAAGAAAAACCTATCAGGGCTGATGGAGATGAAGAACACAATGGAAGAGATAAAGGAGAATCTGGAATCTTTAAAGAACAGAGCTGACAATATGGAGGAAAGAATTAGTACTTTAGAGGATAGGAATACAGATATACTCCAGATGGAAGAAGAGAGAGAACTAAGACTAAAAAGAAATGAAGAAAGACTCCGAGAAATATCGGACTCTATTAGAAAATGTAACATAAGAATTATAGGTATTCCTGAGGGAGAGGAGAGGGAAAGAGGAACAGAGAGCCTATTCAAGGAAATAATAGCTGAAAATTTCCCAAATCTGGGGAAGGAGCAGGAAATACCTGCGAAGCCAACAGGACTCCTATATATATTAACAGACAAAGGCCTTCACCACGACACCTAGTGGTAAGGCTAGCCAGGGTCAACGACAAAGAAACAATATTAAGGGCAGCTAGACAAAAACAAAAAATAACGTACAAAGGAACTCCCATCAGGCTCTCAGCGGATTTCTCAACAGAAACTTTTCAGGCTAGAAGAGACTGGAATGATATATTCAAAATACTAAAAGACAAAAACTTTCAGCCAAGAATACTCTATCCAGCAAAAATATCCTTCAAATATGATGGAGAAATAGTAACTCTCCCAGATAAACAAAAGCTAAGGGAGTTCATGGCCACGAGACCGCCACTACAAGAAATACTCAAGAAGGCCCTCAGGCCTGAAAACAAGAAGAGAAAGGGAACACAAAGCTTGGAGTAAGGAGAAAAGTAGGTAGACAAAATCAGAGAAATAGTAGATCTTTACCGGAATAGGTTAGCAACCACTTAAATACTAAACTCAAAGATCAAAGGAAGAAATTCACCAAAAATAAATTTAACCTCATCACTGTAAACACACAGCCACAACACAAGATAGAATAAGGTATAACAAGAGCAACTTAGAAGGGGAAGAGGAAAGTGACTGAATTGACTTAGTATAAGGAAATAGGAGGCTATCAGATAATGGACTATCTCATACAGAAGATTTTTCGCCCAAACCTCAAGGTAACCACTAAACAAATAATCAAATTAAAACCACATATGATAAACAAAGAGAAAACTAGAAGAATCATAAGACAGAACAACCAAACTGAATTGGCAGTCCAAAACAAATGGGACAAGAAACAAAGGAAATGCAAAAGAACCAGAAAATAAGTGACAAAACAGCAACATTCAACCCTCATATTTCAATAATTACCCTAAATGTAAATGGATTGAACTCTCCAATCAAAAGATACAGAGTGGCAGGATGGATTAAAAAGCAAGACCCTACAATATGCTGCCTTCAGGAAACACATCTTAGCACTAAAGACAAGCACAGGCTCAGAGTGAAAGGATGGAAGACAATACTCCAAGCTAATGGCAAACAAAAGAAAGCAGGTGTTGCCATACTCATATCAGACAAAGTAGACTTCAAGATAAAACAGGTTAAGAAAGACAAAGAAGGGAAATATATAATGATAAAAGGGACACTCCATCAAGAAGACATATCACTTATAAATATATATGCACCCAACATAGGAGCACCAATGTACATAAAACAACTATTAACAAACCTAAAAGGAGAAATCAACAACAACACAATAATAGTAGGGGATCTTAACACCCCACTTACAGCAATGGATAGATCATCCAGACAAAAAGTTAATAAAGAAATATTAGACTTAAATGAAAAACTGGACGAGATGGACCTAGTAGACATATACAGAGCACTCCACCCAAAAACAGCTGACTACACATTCTTCTCAAGCGCGCATGGAACATTCTCTAGGATAGACCATGTGTTGGGAAACAAAGCAAGCCTCAATAAATTTAAGAAGATTGAAATCATAACAAGCATCTTTTCAGACCATAAGGCTATGAAACTGGAAATGAACCAGGAAAAAAAAACTGGGAAAGTGACAAAAATGTGGAGATTAAACAACATGCTACTGAACAACCAATGGATCATTGATGAAATTAAAGGAGAAATCAAAAACTATCTGGAAACAAACGAAAATGATAACATGCCATATCAAACCATATGGGACGCAGCAAAAGCGGTCCTGAGAGGGAAACTCATAGCGATACAAGCCCACCTTAACAAACAAGAAAAAGCCCTAATAGGCAACCTTAAATTACACCTAACAGAACTAGAAAAAGAAGAACAAACAAAGCCCAAAGCCAGCAGAAGGAGAGAAATAATAAAAATCAGAGCAGAAATAAATGATATTGAGACCAAAAAAACAGTAGAAAGGATTAATGAAACAAAGAGTTGGTTCTTTGAGAAGATAAACAAAATAGACAAACCCTTAGCCAGGCTAACTAAGAAAAAAAGAGAAAAGGCTCAAGTAAATAAAATTAGAAATGAAAGAGGAGAAATTACAACGGATACCATGGAAATACAGAGGATTATAAGAGAATACTATGAGAAATTATATGCCAACAAATTGGACAATCTAGAAGAAATGGATAAATTCTTAGACTTATACAACCTCCCAAAATTGAACCAAGAAGAAATGGAGAATCTGAATAGACCAATCAGAAGTAAAGAGATTGAAATAGTAATCAAAAACCTCCCAAAAAATAAAAGTCCAGGACCAGATGGCTTCTCCAGTGAATTTTACCAAACATTCAAAGAAGATTTAATACCCATCCTCCTCAAACTATTCCAAAAAATAGAGGAAGATGGAACACTTCCTGAATCATTCTATGAGGCCAACATCACCCTGATACCGAAACCAGACAAAGACAATACAAAGAAAGAAAATTACAGGCCAATATCGCTGATGAACATTGATGCAAAAATCCTCAACAAAATATTGGCAAACCGAATACAACAATATATTAAAAAGATCATACACCATGATCAAGTGGGATTTATACCAGAGACGCAGGGATGGTTCAACATCCGCAAATCAATCAACGTGATACATCACATCAACAAAACAAAGAATAAAAACCACATGATCATCTCAATAGACGCAGAGAAGGCATTTGACAAGATACAACATCCATTTATGATAAAAACTCTCAATAAAATGGGAATAGAAGGAAAGTACCTCAACATAATAAAGGCCATATATGACAAACCCACAGCTAACATCATACTCAACGGGGAAAGACTGAAAGCCATTCCTCTGAGAACAGGAACGAGGCAGGGCTGCCCACTCTCACCACTCCTGTTCAACATAGTACTGGAGGTTTTGGCCAGAGCAATTAGGCAAGAAAAAGGAATAAAAGGAATCCAAATAGGTAACGAAGAAGTGAAACTCTCACTATTTGCAGATGACATGATTGTATATATAGAAAACCCTAAAGAATCTGTTGGAAAACTGTTAGAAACAATCAACAACTACAGCAAAGTTGCAGGGTACAAAATCAATCTACAAAAATCAGTTGCATTTCTATATGCTAATAATGAACTAACAGAAAGAGAGCTCAAAAAGATAATACCATTTACAATTGCATCAAAAAGAATAAAATACCTAGGAATAAATCTTACCAAGGAGGTGAAGGACCTATACAATGAGAACTACAAGACATTATTGAGGGAAATCTACGATGACATAAAGAAATGGAAAGATAACCCATGCACGTGGATTGGAAGAATAAACATAGTTAAAATGTCTATATTACCTAAAGCAATCTACAGATTCAATGCAATCCCAATCAGAATCCCAATGACATTCCTCACAGAAATAGAAAAAAGAATACTAAAATTTATATGGGGCAACAAAAGACCCCGAATAGCTAAAGAAATCCTAAAGAAAAAGAACAAAGCAGGAGGCATCACAATTCCTGACTTCAAAACATACTACAAAGCAATAGTAATCAAAACAGCATGGTACTGGTACAAAAACAGACACACAGATCAATGGAACAGAATTGAAAGCCCAGAAATAAAACCACACATATACGGACAGCTAATTTTCGACAAAGGTGCTAAGGACATGCAATGGAGAAAGGAAAGTCTCTTCAATAAATGGTGTTGGGAAAACTGGACATCCACATGCAAAAGAATGAAAGTGGACCATGTGCTATCGCCATTCACAAAAATTAACTCAAAATGGATCAAAGACCTGAAGGTGAGACCTGAAACTATAAAACTCATAGAAGAAAATATAGGCAACACACTATTTGACATTGGTTTTAAAGGAATCTTTTCGGATGACATGCCTACCCAGACTAGGGAAACTAAAGAAAAAATAAACAAGTGGGACTTTATCAGACTAAAGAGCTTTTATAAGACAAATGAAATCAGAATCAAGATGAACAAACAACCAACCAGCTGGGAGAGAATATTTGCAAAACATACATCTGACAAGGGGTTGATCTCCATAATATATAAAGAACTCACACAATTGAACAACAAAAAAACAAACAACCCGATCAAAAAATGGGCAGAGGAAATGAACAGACACTTCTCCAAGGAAGATATACAGATGGCCAATAGGCACATGAAAAGATGCTCAACATCACTAATCATCAGGGAAATGCAAATCAAAACAACACTAAGATACCACCTCACGCCCGTTAGAATGGCTATAATCACCAAGACAAAAAACAACAAATGTTGGAGAGGATGTGGAGAAACAGGAACCCTCATACACAGCTGGTGGGAATGCAAATTGGTGCAGCCTCTATGGAAAACGGTATGGAGATTCCTCAAAGAATTAAAAATAGAGATGCCCTATGATCCAGCCATCCCACTACTGGGAATCTATCCAACGCACCTGAAATCAACAATCCAAAGAGGCTTATGCACCCCTATGTTCATTGCAGCATTATTCACCATAGCCAAGAAGTGGAAGCAACCTAAGTGTCCCTCGACTGACGATTGGATTAAGAAAATGTGGTATATATATACAATGGAATACTACTCAGCCATAAAAAAAGACAAAATCGTCCCATTTGCAACAACATGGATGGGCCTGGAGCGTATTATGTTAAGTGAAATAAGCCAGAAAGAGAAAGACAAACACTGTATGATCTCACTCATATGTGGAATATAAACCAACACATGGACAGAGAAAACTGGACTGTGGTTACCCGGGAAGTGGGGGTGGGGGGTGGGCACAAGGGGTGAAGGGAGTCATATATGGGGTGATGGACAAACAAAAATGTACAACCCAAAATTTCACAATGTTAGAAACCATTAAAATATCAATCAAAATCAAAAAAAAAAAAAAAACGTGTTGATTCAATGTGCCTAGTCTTCTCTCTGACTCTAAATGGGTGTGAACAAGTGTTCTTCTCAGTACTTCCATAAGTGTCCTCCTTTGTTTTCCGCAAATCTTAATCTTTTCCATGAAATATTTACTGATAGTTCAAAACAAAATTGTTTTTCCTTTTCTGTATTTTTTATATCACCTAAAATTTTATGCTATAAAATCTGACAGTAGAGGCCAGCTCCATGGCATAGTGGTTAAAGGTTTGGCACACTCAGCTTCGGCAGCCTGGGTCCGTGAGTTTGGATCCAGGGCGCGGACCTGCAGCATTTGTCAGCCATGCTGTGGTGGCGACCCACATATAAAGTAGAGGAAGATGAGCACAGATGTTAGCCCAGGGTCAGTCTTTCTCAGCAAAAAAAATAAACAAAATTTTAAAAAATCTGACGGTAGCATATAACTTTTCAATTTGTGCATTAGACCTTTACTTCATTTACAAAATTGATTAGACTCAAAATTGATTCTAAGTTTTAACACTAGGGCCCAATTTTCCTCTTCACAAATTTGGTTTCTTAAAATATATACGTATGGTGGACCAGCCCAGTGGCATAGCAGTTAAGTTCACACATTCGGCTTTGGTGGCCCAGGGTTCACCAGTTCAGATCCTGGGTGCGAACCTGCTCACCGCTCGTCAAGCCACGCTGAGGCAACATCCCACATAGAAGAGCTACAACTCTACAACTGTGATACACAACTATGTACTGGGGCTTTGGGGAGGAAAAGGAAAAAGAGGAAGATTGGCAACAGATGTTAGCGCAGGGCCAATCTTCCTCAAAAAAATAAATAAATAAATAAATAAATAAATAAATAAATAAATAAATAAATAAAATATGCATGCAAAAGATTTGTTTTAATTCAAAAAGAATTTGTTTTGACCATAGCAAAACTGGAAAATCCACAAAAGCAGATGTAGAAAATAAATAACACAATCAGACTGAACATGGTTAATTATTGTTGATATTTATTATATAAACATCTAGTATCTTTCTATGCATATATAAACAGATAATATTAAATACATAACTATAAAAATGTAGCATTTATGCACAGAATTTTGCTGTTTTACACACAATATAGGCTGTTTGTTAACTAATATTTTTGTTAGCAAAGTTTTATTAACATTCATTAACATTTAATGATTAAAATTATTAGAAGTACTATGATTTATTTAACCAATCCCAATAGTACTGGAAATTTAGGTTTATTAATTTTTTCTAATAATAAGTAATTCTACAAAACATATTCTTATATGAACATCTTTGATATTTCCCTCAGGATAAATTTCTAGAATTTTGGATCAAATTTCTTTATATATTTTTTAGATTCTTGATGTATGTTACTAGAAATGTATATTGCTGGAAAAGTTGCACCAGTTTAAATCCTTTTAGTATTATTCCAATCTTTAGTAATATTTTGAATTTTTTCAATTTTACAGACAATGTCTTTTTGTGTTTTCATTTGTATTTATTTGTTTCCTTGGTAAATTGACTTTTTCTCAGTACTGCTGCCTCCACTATGAAGGGGGAAAAGGAAAATGGACTTTGGAGTCATTCAAACCTCGGTTTGAGAACTCTGGTCTCATTTACTAGTTATGTGACTCGGGCCAGCCACTTAAATTCTTTAAAACTCGGGGTTATTTTTTTCCTATAAAATTGAAGTAATATTTATATCACTGAGTAGTGGTGAGGATGACATGGGATAACTAAAAATTCTTAATACTTCGCCTGGGATATGGTAAGTGCTCAAAAATGCTAGTTATTATTAGGCCATTGGAGGAGGTCATCAAAAGGAAGTGACCAGAGGTTGACCAGTGACTGAACTGGGACAATTGGAGGCCCCTCACCCCCTCCCCTGCCCTTGAATGTACATTCTGCTTGCCTTCCCCACACTAGAAGCTGCCTCCAGGACACAGCCTTGAGAAAGTAATGTGTTGTTGAGATCATTTGGATGGCAGACGTGACTGAATCCAGTTAAGGCCTCTACATAAATTTCTAAGTTTCTGATGGGTGGGTTCAGAGATCAACTTGATCTTGCAGGGTCCAAGACAAGCCTCCTAATTTTCCTTCCATATTAAAACTGCCACCTATCAATCTGGAGTGGTGTGCCTCTGTCTGCAGTCTGAGGGGCTAGTTTGGGAACCAACATTGGCATATAAATCCTGAATCTTTTTGGTTGTTGTTAAATTTATCTTCATGTTCTTTCTCATCGTTCTCTTGGAGGTGTGTGATTGTCAATTCAGACACACAAAAGTCCATCATTCTATCCAGTATTAAGCTTCATTAATAATATCAAAGGGACAGGTAATTACAAGGCACTGGCAAGGCGTCAAGAGGTCAGGACAACCACTGCCACTCCTCAGGGCCTTCCTTGCTATATGGCATCATGGTCTTCCCCAGATTTACCATATAACTCTCTAAATTATGCAACCGGGTCATTATTTACACAATAGGAAGCCATTTGGGCTCTGAAATGCTCTCAATTTGTACTCAATTATATCACTTATGTGAAATTTTCCAACAAGTTATGCCCCATAAAGTCACAGCTCCCAGGTCTGATCCCCTTAGGTATTCCTAGACTATGTATGCCCTGCTAAAAACATTCCATGACTCACCAGTAAATATCCTTAATGTGTTTGCCAGGAGGTGTGTCATTAGTATGTTTACAAAGAGATTAGACAAGAGTTAAATTTTACTGCTGCTATTTTGATTTCTAGATATTCTTTATATAGTAGGAAATAATATCCAACACTTTGTATGTATGTCACAAACATTTTTTCCCCCAGGATTTTATTTTCCTTTGAAAATTATTGGTGCCATTTTCTGATCAACAAAAGTACTGTTTATGTAACGCTATTTTTTCTTTACTCAATTCTGTCATTTCGTTTTTGTTTGAGAATTCAGCCTTGTGCGTTATAATTAGATAGCCATAGCCCCTTTTAAGATTAAAAGAACATTAAACTTATTTTTTAGAACTTGTAATGTTAAAGCATCAGCAATTCATTCTGTTATAAGAAGCGAAGTTAGGATCCTTTAAAAAATATTATTTCCAAAAAGTTAACCAATTATCTCAGCATCATTTAACATGATAAATATTCTCTGTTCTCGTTTATGTGAAATAATAGGACGATCAGATCATAAATAATTGTAATATATGTAATTAATCTCTTTCTTGACTTTCTATTCTGTTTCCATGACCTCCCTTTTCTCACACCAGTTTTCTCATGCTCTCTTTATTCTAGAAATCTATATTTTCATTTAATATCCAGCAGAGTAATAGCTCCTCTTGCCCTACTTCATTGTTCTTTAGTTGCATAAATTCCTTTGCTATTCTTTCCTGTTCATGCTTGTAGATGACTTTTTGGTTCGTGTTATTCAGTAACCCCCAAAATCCTACTGGTATTGTGATTAGAATTGTATTGCTTAAATACAGTTTTTAAAGAAAAGTGAGTAATTTTCCATTTCTCAGCTTTAGTATCCAAGATAAGGTATATCTTCCCATTTATTCAACTATTTCATGTCATTCAGAAAAATTTTGGTTTTTTTCTTATACATATCCTATCTATACCTTGTCCAATATTCTCTTCTATCTTTTGTGTTTTTGTACTTATTAAGAATGGTATATTATCCCATTATATTTCTCAAATGGTCATTGGTGATTGTGTACGCTAGAATTTTATTTAGGATATCTGTGTCTATTTTTGATAGTTTTCTTCTTAGTTCACTCTTTGTCATATTTTTATTCTAAAATAGTGATAACTTTGTATAAGGAATAATGAAGTTTCCATCTTTTTTCTACACTCCAAGACAGCTTTAACAGCAGGAAAATTACCTATGACTTGAATGTTTTCAATAAATGCAGTCATAAAATTAAATGAGAATGCTATATTTTAAAAGTAATTACTTGACAGCTTTTTCAATATTTACTATGATATTCTTCTATATCAGTCAAATTTTATATTATAGTTTAAGATCACTTTATACTATCACAAAAAACTGAATTATCAAACAGTGATTGATGAAATACACATTATAACCACATTAAGTTTTACTAATAATTAGCAAGATACAAGAAAGAAGCAACAGCGACCAGTGCAGCATCTGTATCTGGACCAGCCAACATAGCTTCCTAGAAATCCCCTTTTCCAAACTGAAGCACATTTGGCTTCAGAGTGACAGACAATCCCTATGTGCGTGATGCACGTTACACTAGAGAGGACCAGGTACTGCTTAGTGTTGTGGTGTATCAGTTTCCATACTTCACCAGTAACATAGCTAAAGAACCTCTACGCATAATGTCCATTCTGACGTCCAAGTGCAGCTCATAAATTACAAATTTGTTTAGACTAAATGTAGAAAGACCAGCTAAATCCTGCTGAGATCACTTTTAGATAAAAATTTATGACATGACAGACCATTACAGCCCTTCTGTTATCTTCTGCTACCAAATCTATCAGCATGCTTAGAAGAAAGTCTGGTACAAGTGGAATGGGTATTTCCAATGAGGTAGGAAGCAAAATAATTGTTCTATTGCAATTAACACAGACTATAGTATTTGATAATTACCACAGTCTTCTTTATGTTATTGATTATGTCCTCTCCCACATCCTTGTTTTTCTCTGTATATATTTTGTTTCTTATTTCTTGCTTAGACTAGAGACCATGCTTAATCTCTTATTTTTGGTTCAAGAATCAGAACTTTTCATATAACAATTCTACTATAATTTAAGTCATTATTTTTTGTATGGATACAATTACTAACAAAGGTTTATTCAGTGACTATTAAATGACATAGAGTACATGAGTTTCTATAAATATATTAATGAAGAAGGCAGACATTTTAAATTTGCTAAAGATTGTTTTCTAGCAGACTATGGTCTATTTTGGTGAATTTTCCTTGTGCAGTTGAAAATAATGTGTATTCTGTTGTTCCTTAGAGGAGTGTTCTATAAATTTCAGTTAGGTTGATTTGATTGTAGTATTGTTCAGGTTATCTCTACCCTTACTGACTTCCTGTTTATTCTATCAGTTACTTGGAGAAGGGTGTTGAAATACTCAACCAAAATTGTGGATTTATTTATTTCTTATTTTAATTCTCTCATATTATGCTTTATAAAGTTAGAATATTTTCTATTAGGTGCATGCACATTAAAGATTGTTATGTATTCTTGAAGAATTGACCTTTTTGTCACTATGTAATATGCTCTTTATTCCTGATGATATTTCTTATTTGAAGTCCACTTTGTCTGATATTAATATAGTTGTTCCAAATTTCTTTTGTTGAATGTTGTCATGGTATATCTTTTTTCAAACTTTCATTTTTAACTTATTTGTGTCTCTGTTTTTAAAGTGTTTTGTTTTGTTTTTTTATTTTTGTGGACAGCTTCCCAGAATTGGCCAAACTGTGAAGGTGGAGGGCACAGACCTCCACAAGACAGCCATCACTTCTGTCTCCAAGTTCACAGAGTTCCCAAAACCTCCCTCAAGTTTAATAATTTTCTAGAAGGATTCATAGAACTCACTGAAAGTTATTATACTTGCGGTTACAGTTTACTGCAGGGAAATATATAGATCAAAATTACCCCAAGGAAGAGATGCATACAGCAAACACCAGAGGGTTCTAAATGCAAAGCTTCCATTGCCTGAACTTCCACTGGCTGAACTTTCTGTTATGGCCAGCTCCCACCCTAAACAAAGACCTTCTTATCAGGTATGACAGAGGGAAGCTGAGGGAAAGGCCAGACCTTCCTTTGAGCAAGGCCAAATTCTTTACTAAAAAACATCAAATAGTTGGGTCTTGCTTTTTTATCAAATTCAACATTCTCTATATTTTAACTGGTGTGTTTAGACCAGTCACATTTATTGTGATTATTGATATGGGTTGATTAAAATCCACAACCTTACTATGTCTTCTCTATTTGTTTCATTTGTTCTTTAATCTCTCTTTCTGCTGCCTGTCTTGGATTAACTGAGCATTTCTATAATTCCATTTTATCTCCTCTATTGACATAGTATTTATACCTCTTTTTAAAAATTTTAATTAGATATGTCAGGATTTCAATATAAATCTTTAATTAATCAGAATCTGCCTGTAAATAATATTGTACTGCTCTATGCATAGTATAAGAATCATACAGCAGTATATTCCCAATTCTTCCCTCCCATCATTGTGCTATTTTTATAATGTATCTGGCTATTGCACATGCTAAAATCATATAATTCATTCCTACTATTTTTTATTTATGTATTCAGTTACCTTATTGAGCAATTAGAAATAGGACCAAAAGGAATTTGTTTACTACATTCATTTCATTTACAGTACTAGTCATTTTTTTATACACATTTAAGTTTCTTTCTGATAACATATTTCACTTTCTGAAGAATTCCTTTAACATTTCTTATAGAGCTGATCTGCTGGTATTAAATTATCACAACATTTGCCTGAGAAAGTAATTCTACTTTATTTTGGAAGGAAAGTTTTGCTGGGTGTCAAATACTGAATTGATTTTTTTTCTTTAGCACTTTAAGGACCTCACCCCATTGTCTTCCAGCTTACATGATTTCAAAAGAGAAGTTTGTTGTAATTCTCATCTGTGTTCCTCTGCATTTAATGTTTTTTTCTCTGGCTGCCTTAAGACTTTCCCTGTGTTCTTTGTTTCCAGGTGTAGCGTCTTTTCTTTTATCTTCTATTTATTTTATTTTACCTTTTAATTTAATTTAATTTATCTTATTTTATTACAGTAATTACCCTGTGTGCTGTTCTTTAGTCTGTGGTTTGGCTTTATTCTTAATCTTGGAAAATTCTTAACCAACAGTTCTTCAAATATTTCCTCTGTCCCATTCTCTTGTAAGATTCTGGGATTCTATTTACATGTATTTTGGATCATTTGATATTGTTCAGAGCTCCTGGGTACTCTGTTGTTGTTGTTGTTGTTGTTTTCCCTACTCTTTTTTCTCTCTGTGTTTCAGTTTGTGTCGTTTCTACAGACTTGTCTTCTCATTCACTGATTCTTTCCACAGCTGTGTTGAGTCTGTTGATGAGGTCTTCAAAGGTATTCTTCATCTCTCTTGCTATATTTCTCATTTCTAGCATTTTCATTTGATTTTTTTTCTCTACTTTCTATCTCTATGCTGATCTTGCTTATTGCCCACCTTCTCCGTTACAGACTTTACCATATTAATCATAGTGAATCATAGTTACTTTCTATACCTTTTCAAATGGTTCCAATATCTTTCATATCTGACTCTAGTTCTGATGATTGCTTTGACTCCTGAATTGTGTTGTTTCCTTATTGCCATTTTGTCTGTTTCATTTATTTTTTATTGATAGCTAAACATATGGGTAGAACAATAAAGACTGAGGCATGAATATTTTTCTGGGAACTGGGCTCACCTTTATCTCAGATAGGCCTTTAATGCAGGGGTTTGAGTTAATCTAATTAGGAAGCAGGCTGGCTTTGCGGATTGTTCTGCCTATGTTGACACTCAGCAATTACAGACATCAAATTTTTCTTGGTAATACCTCATGTTTAGGCTGGTGACTTCTTTTTTATTAGTTTTTTTTGTATTGTTTTGTTGTGTTTTCTTTTGTTTGTTTTTTAAATATATGCCCCAAACTCACTTTAATCTATCCTTTGTACTGTAACTCAGGGAGGGTCTGTTTCATCCAAGTTACCTGTGACGTGATGTTAGCCTGGCAGTGGGGAATGGGAGGGCATTCTCTGTGGTTCTAATAAAACAACAGGCAGATATCACATCCCATGGGTTTTGAGGGTGAATTTTCTCAGTTTTTCTTTTCTCCTTGGACCTAGAAGATGTTCCCATCCCTCTCCCAGTGATGAGGAGTTGTTCCCCCATTCCCTTTTTGTAGTTGCAACATATTTTCTCCAATGCTTTTAGAACAACAGTATTTATTCACCCGTCCCTTCACAGATTAAGAATTTTCTTCCTTAGGGACAATAAAGATGAAAGAGTCCCATTGGAGTTCCCTGCCCTTCTCACAGCTAATCCTATCTCTCAGGTTTTCCCTATAAGAGAAATTTTCTGAGGATACTTCCCTTTTTGTGTGTGGCTGTGATCACCTGATAGATTTTGTGCAGGAAAAGCCTATAAGAGTGGACAATTCCTTTTTTGCAGTTATCTTTCTAGTGCATGTTTGACTGTGTTCCATCAAGTTGTCAATCATCCTAGCTGAACTCTGCTTACCAGTGTCTAGCTGCATCTTGCCAGGCAAACAAGAATTTATGCTTCACCTCTCTGTACAGGTACTTGTCTCTCTTTATATTTTGAGCCCGTTGGTTCCTTTGTGACTTCAACACTCATGGATTCAAGAAAAGTCATGAATTTGAAATTTGTCAGGTTATTTTTTGTGTGGTTGGGAGCAATGTCCTTTCCAACCCTCAACATCTCTAAATGGAAACCTGAAGTCTCATAGCTAATTGTTTGTGTGTGTGAGAGGAAGATTGGCCCTAAGCTAACATCCGTTGCCAATCCAATCCTCTTTTTACTGAGGAAGATCAGCCCAGAGCTAACATCTGTGCTCATTTTCCTCTATTCTGTATATGGGAAGCTGCCACAGCATGGCTTGATGAGCTATGCGTAAGTCTGTGCCCAGGATCTGAACCTGTGAACCCCAGGCCACCGAAGTGGAGCATGCAAACTTAACCACTACGCCACTGGGCCAGCCTCCCATATCTATTATTTTTAATCGTCACATCAAAATCTGTAAAGGAAATGTTATAAAACAGCACATACCAATAGGCTTTATTATTATAAGATTATTATTTACTTATTTGTTTGTTAAGTCAGTCAGTAACCAACTATTTTTTTAATGCCTGTTCTGAACCAGGTTTGTCCTCAACAACTTGCTAGGCCATATAAATAACCTGCTGTCGATCTGAAATGACGTGTATGAAAGTATTTTAAGAGCTATAAGAAAAAAAGGAAAATAAGAACCTCAACATTATTTCTGTTAAAAAAATATGCACTTATATGTCCAAAGTGGTTCATTTGACTCAAGTCTATGTATGGACAACAAAATTGTGGGAATTAAGTGTGAATTAAGTTTTATATATTCATTTATTGTGAAGTGTAAAGAAGCAAAGACTGAGTTCTACTATTATCTAAATGATGCTTTGAAGAAAGCAACAATGAGAGCTTCAAGATAATTTGAGAATTGTTAAAATAACAGTTTACATCTACGTCTGTAAATAGATTTGCTATTGGATAACAAAAGAAAAAATTGCTCAAAGTTATTTACTGAATGAATTTTTTCCCATTTCAATCATCAAATGCCTTTCATCTGTCACTCTCATCATCATTGCAGAAAGATTAAATGTCCAGTGAGTCAGGACATAAAGTCAAATGTCAGAGAAGAATGTTGTTTAGTACATTCTAGAAGAAAAAAAAAAAATGGAGAGAAAAATACAAAGTCATCAGCTATATTTAATCCAGGGAAATTATCTGAATAAATTGGAACTATCTACCCAAAACACCAAACACATATGTATATTTTATCTTAAAATTTGGTGGAAAGCAAAAAGCGTTCCAAAACCTGCTAGGGCACTTCAAAAGAAGGAAATGTTATCAAAAATAGACTACACCCTGAGAAAATGCAGACATGAGTCATTTTATCATGCTATTTTGTCCTAAATAAATGTCTAACCTTATTGCTTAAAGGTGACCAAATGTTCTCTACTTTGCAAGAAAACCAGGTCTAGGCTCAGCCTATAATCAACTGTCATTTGTTCAAGCCAAGAACAGAATGTGGCTTTGCGTCTGAGCAATGTATTTAATTTTGACAGTCTGACTTCTTAGGGCTTCACTCATCAACAGCTCAGCACATAAACACACTGCCTGCAGCCTTGCATTGATTGTCAGCACAATTAATTGCCAGGGAAACTTCAGCTTTATTAAGTGTACGGTACTAACAATAAAAACATCACTATTTTTAGCACACAGCATGGTGGGATATCTATACAAATAAAATATAACAATAATAAACAAAACGCCAGCTGGTAGCCCCACAGAAGAACATCAATGAATTTGTTTTGATGCCAAGTCACAACAGAATACTTAAGTGTCCTTGGACATAGATACAGCAACCTCCACTAAAAGACAAGAGGCTTTTGTGCTGTATGAAAAGTGGATGTCACCCAGTCTCTCCAGAATTATTTTGTATAGCTTCAAATCTCCATTGCCCACATGCCCAACTACAGAAATGTTGCCTGGGCAGGAGAGAGAAGAGGAACATCACAGCGTCCAGTTATAGTCAGTATTGAAGAACATCCTAGAATTTAATCAGTGATGGCGTTTTAAAAGCAGATACATCTTGATATATCTTGGGGGGTATAAATGGCACATTGGTAACATTGAAGAAACTTCAATCTGGTAGTACAGACTGAATAATGCATGTTATAACTTTAGATTATTGTTCTGAAATAAAAGGAGAGTAGCTTATTTTCTGTATCCTTTCATTTATGTAGCTATTCATTATACAAGTTTGCAGTGTAGAGTTGCACAAATCTTAGAGAGGCTAACATATTTGAGAAAGGAAAGGAAGAAGAGGATGAGTATAAGGAACAACACATATTGAACACTGTAGGAGACATTTGGGGACCAATGGTTACTTCCACACAATATTGGTTTGTTCCATCACACAGAAATATGGTCAAAAAGGCTTTACAATAAAGCATGTCTGCACTAGGAAACTTTTAAAAATTATATGTTCAGAGCACTAAATTAGAAGAAAAATAGAATTAGTTTTATTAACACCCGTATTTTTATCATCATTCTTTAGATAGGAAGTATATAATATGTGAAAGGCCATTGACCTTGGCAGCAGTGATGCTGAGAAGCAAACCCCATTCTGACAGATTGGGTCCAATACATCATAGTACCTTGTGTAACACACAGAGAAAGATGAATTGCTTAAGGCCACTTACTTGTGAAGAAGGTCAATTGAGTTGAAATATAAGCAGATATTTCCTTTATTACACATGTATCAGGTACTTTGCTAAGTGCATCTTGTGCATTATATACATTAGAGACCTTCTGGTTCACACACAGAAGCGATTTCAAATACCATTGCGAAACAAACCCTTAATTTAACGTGAGAAACCTGAGACTCAGTGAGGTTAAAATGGCTGTCCAGGTCCCAAAAGTTGGGACCTGTTGACAGAAGCAGTTGGTGACAGAAGCAGAAGCAGAAGAGAACTATCCTTAACCTTCTTTCCTTAAGCTGTATAGCATACAACAAGCCAGTACTGAACAAGTAACTATTGTACTTGATTCCCTTACAAATTATAATAGTCGGGGTATTTTAGAGAGAGAAAACATAGGATTTCTAAAAGGTAGGACCGAATTGAGGTTCAAAATTTTAAAAATTGCTTTAATTTGTCACATCACAATAACACAATATCCTTAAGTATAGAGAGCCATATCTTACTCATATTTGTAGTTTCAGCACAAGAAATACTTTCTTTCTAGTAACCTAGATCATTCATTCATATTTGTCCTTTCAAATTTAAAAATTTTCAATCTCTCCCCTCCAAACAAATCCTCTGGATGAAGGATTTCTTTTACCATTCTGCTTGTTGGGAAGGTGTAGGAGGTGAGAAGAAGTAGAAATCATCTATAGCTTCTATGATAAAAGGTTTACAACTTCTTTTGGGTAGTCTTAAGCTACTCTCAGCCATCTACAAAACAAACAAACAAAAAACAAAATAAAATAAAACATACCTTCAACAAAAAGAGGAAGAAAAGTTTAGACAAAACACACACACACACACACACACACACACAGACTACCTCACATGGAAAAAGTAATTTATTAAGTCATCTGCAGTCCGGACACCTGATCTAGTTCCCTAGTTTGGACAACAGCAAACTCTTGTGACAACAGTGAGAATAGAGTAGGTACAGATAAAGCCAAATTCTGAATATATTCATACTTTTTCCTTGAAAGACCATCTCTAACGTGAGGTAGAGACCACGTGAGATATGTCTTAACATGTTGAGCCACTAGCCAATTTTAACACAACTGCCTCTTGAACATCAGGAAAACATTAATAGATGAGAAACTTGATTTCCAAGCATTTTCCATTCAGTTAGTCAATGACTATAGCTGAGGTTCCACTGTTTTCTAGGCACTGGACTAGGTGGAAGATACCAGCTAAGGGGTGCATGCCCCCAAGGAATTTAGGTCTTCTGAAACACTTCTAATTTGGGTTCAATTTGAAAGCTAGAGTGTCCTGTTACCTTAAATCAACAATGTATATGTATATATTTGATATATTCTATATAATAGGTCAATAATATATATTTATATAGATAATGTATATAAACATATCCATATTTTAATTAATTTATTTCTGGCTTTGGAGTCACGTTTAGGCATAGGACCACATCCTCATAGCTATGTGATCTTGAGAAGATGCTAATTACTCTTGGCCTCAGTTTTCTCATTTGTAAATTGTAAGTATTTCATAAAGCTTTTGTGAGAACTAAGTGAAATAACACTTTTAAAGTGCTAGTCACGTAGAGAATACTCAACAAATTCTCGTACTTTGCTTGAGAATTGCAATTTTGCAAGGGTTAAGCTTTCCAGAAGCAGCAAGACCCTCAGTAAGCTGTTGATTTAATTGGCGAAGTTTACCACTCTTTTTGAAATGATTCTGCTGATGTTTAGAAAGGTACTTCAATTAATTTCAAGATTTAAAACAAATTTCTTAAGATAAAGAGAATATTGTAGTATATTTTGGGACTCCATGAACTATTGAGAGAGAAACACATTTCTCTATTGTTTTGTTTTTCTCCTTATGACAGAACAAAACACTCACAGGATATGAATCCTAGGAAGCAATATAACACCAGTTGTCATTTTAATAAAAAGCTTCTCGAATTCTGTGTACAAGACCATATCCAATAACATGCAGGAAGTGACTTTTCTCTGACTGCTGTGTCCAGCTCTTTTAATGGCCGTATTCTTGTTGCTGGAAGGGGCTTGTGTTGGGAAAGCACCAAGAAGCAGGCAGTGAACTGACCTTCCACAGGGTGGCCTTTATCGCTGTAAAATTACTCCACTAATCTCCTTCCTCTCTTAAATCGTTATGGCAGGCAACTGTGGAACCAAGACAGAGTGAAAACGCTTTCATTATGAAACTATAACAATGGGCAGAAATTCATCATAACATCTTTAAAAAAAAAAACAGATAATCGTTTGTTTTGTGGGTGCTATTTTCTTATTTCAGAAAAAGAAAATAACTCTTTATAAATTCAAATACCCTATCTGTAGCTCTGCCTCCCTTAATGAATACTCCATACTAGTTTACGGGACCTGTGTAGTTCAAAATATGTACAACAGACAGATGACTCATATTATGATCTCATCAGGGAAAAGACAGGATTTATCTGTGATTACACTGGCCTCCAAAGGGTGAATTTTTCATTCCCTTGGTTTGAGCATTGAAATGGATTTCCGTTATCTATATCGCCCCCTTCTGTTGTGTGGGGAAGCGATCTCCTCATTTGGGGGCTGTCTCTGGTGGATGTTTTTGGCAGACTGGAGGATCTGTTTTCTGGAATCTGTGTTGAGCACCACACTCTCCTTAATGCTGGAAGACGTCCGAGTCACACGTCTGTTCCTCATTCACACCACTGAACCAGAAGCTGAGTCAGAAGAATGGGATCAGAAAGAGCAGCTTGCTAAGCCTTTTGTCCTTTCTCTTCTCCTCACCTCTTCCATCTTCCCAGCAAGTAGGTTTGCAACTACCAAATGATAGAAAATGTATTAGCAGTAACCACTACTGGGATTATGTTTGCCAAGCATTTTCTCTGAATCTTTAACATTGCCTTTCTATTTTTTTCACTTTGTTTTTTAAAATTAACTTATTTTATAACAGTTTTAGATTTACAGAAAAATTATGACGTTAGTATAGAGAGTTTCACTATACCCCACACCCCAGTTTCCACTTTTATTAACATCTTATGTTAGTGTAGTATATTTGTTACAGTTAATAAACCAATATTGATAGATTATTTTAACTAAAGTCCATACTTTATTCAAATTTCCTTAGTTTTTACCTAAAGTTCTTTTCTGATCCAGGATGCCAATCAGGATACTACATTATATCAAGTAGTTGTGCCTCCTTAATCTCTTTTTGGCTGTAAGTTTCTCAAATTTTCCTTGTTTTTTGATGGCCTTGACAGTTTTGAGCAGTACAGGTCAGGAACTATCTAGAATGTCCCTCAAAATTGGGATTTGTCTGACATATTCCTCATGGTTAGAGGGGTTATTTATTTTTGTGAGGAAAACCTCAAAGATAAAGCACTATTTTCTTCACATTCTATCAAGAGAACATACTATCAACATGACTATGACTTGGTTAATGTGATCCTCTGTCTGAGGTAGTATTTGTCAGGTTTCTCCACTGCAAGGTTACCCGTTTCCCCACTTCCACACTGTACTTTTAGGAAAGAAGTCACTGTACACAACCCACATTTAAAAAGTGGGGAGTTATGCTCTACCTCCTTGAAAGAGGAACGCCTATATAGATAATTCGGAATTCTTCTGCATGAGATATTTTTCAATTCTTTCCCATTTATTTAATTATTCAATCATTTATATCAGCATGGGGTCATGGATATTTATTCTATACTTTGACATATAATTCAATACCACTTCATTTTGTTAACGTTGTTCCAGCTTCAGTCATTGGAGGCTCTCAGTCGTGGCCCTTTGACACATCCCATTATTATTCGCTTTTTCTTTCTTTTTTAGCTCTTCCTTACTTTCTGGCACTACAAGGTGCTCCAGTCTCGTGTTATGTATTTCCTACCCCAGTCCTAGAATCAGCCATTCTTCCAAGGAGCCCTGGTTCCTGTTATTGGAGAACGACATCAGAAAACAAGATACGGATGCTACTAGGGAGTCGTTGCTTCTGGATCTTCTCAGCTGAGGACATGTTTGTATGTTTACTAACCAGTGTGTATACACATATCTATAAATAGTTCTGTCTATAACTTCCCATCTATCGTAAGCTAACTCTGAATTCATACTGATGTCTTCAACTCTAATCCACCACCACGCAAATCAATCTAGTCTCTTGTCTTAGTGTATCTGTAACCAACAGTGAAAAACCAGACTCCCACCATCTGCCATCCATTTACTGAACCGCACAATTCCAGCATATGCAAATAGTGGTTATCAGAATTGTTAACCACGCCAACACAGGATTAATAGAGAGTGTAGATTTTTTGAACTGGTTCCTTTTACTTAGCAACATGCATTTAAGTTTCATCTATGTTTTCTGTGGCTTGATACTTCTTTTTATCACTGAATATTCCATTGCAAGGATTTACCACAGTTTGTTTATCCATTCCTCTATTGAAGGATATATTGGTTCCTTCCAGTTTTTGATGATTATGAATAAAAGTGCTGCAAATATCTGTGTGCAGATGTTTTGACGGATATAATTGTTCAAATTAATTGGGTAACTGTGAGTACAGCTGCTGGATCCTATGGAAAGACTATGCTTAGCTTTATAAGAAATTTCCAAACTGTCTTCCAAAGTGGATATATCGTTTTGCATGACCACCAACAATGAATGAGAGTTCCTGTTGCTCCATATGGTCACCAGTAACTGATATTGTCAGATTTTTAGATTTTAGCCATTCTAACAAGTGTGAACTGGTATTTCACTGTTGTTTTAATTTGCAATTCCATAATGACAAATGATGTTAAGCGTCTTTTCATACATTTATTTGCCATCTGTATATTCTCTTTGGTGAGGTGATTATTCAGGTATTTTACCCATTTTTCAGTTAGATCATTTGTTTTCTGATTGTAGAGTTTTAAGAGTTGTTTGTATGTTTTGCATATAAATCCCTTATCAGATATAAGTTTTGCAAATACTTTCTCTCCCAGTCTGTGGCTTGTCTTTTCTTTCTTTCAAAAATGTCCATTGCAGGGCAGAAGTTTTTAATTTTAATGATGTCCAACTTACCAATTTTTTCTTTCAAGGATCATTATTTAGATGTTGCATCTGGCAACTCATCAATAACCCCTCGGTCATATTGAATTTCTTCTCAAAATTTTATAGTTTTACATTTTACATTGAGATTTATGACCCATTTTTGAGTTTATTTTTGTGAGAAGTATAAGGTCTGTGTCTAGATTCATCTTTTTAATGTGGACATACAATTATTCAAACAATATTTGTTGAAAAGACTCATTTCTTCATTGAATTGCCTTTGCTCCTTGGTGAAATATCTATAGACTGTATTTGTGTGAATTTCTGGACTCTCTACCCTGTTCCATCGATCTATGTATCTATATTTTTACCAATACTATGCTGTCTTGTTTACTGTAGCTTTATAGTAAGTCTTGAAATTGGGTAATGTGAGTCCTCCAACTTTGCTTTTTTCTTCAGTATTTTATTGGCTTTTCGAGGTCTTTTGACTTTTTGCATAAACTTTAGAATTAGTTTGTTGATATCCACAAAATAATTTGCTGGGATTTTGACTGTGATTGCGTTGATTATTGATCAAGTTTGGAAGAACTGACTTCTAACAATCCATGAACACAGAATATTTCTCTATTTATTTAGATCTTTGATTTATTTCATCGAAATTTCATAGTTTTCTGCATGTATATCTGGAATACACTTTGTTAGATTTATACCTAAGTATTTCATTTTTTGGTAGTATTGTAAATGGTATGTAAATATATATACCATTTTTAAGTTATCAAGTCCAATTGTTTATTGCTGATATATAGGAAAACAGTGGACTTTTGTGTATTAATCTTGTATTCTGCAACCTTGCTGTACTTGCTTATTATTTTGAGGAGTTTTTGTTTTTTTTCTTTAATTTATTCTTTCGGATTTCCTACCTAGACAACCATGTCATCTACAAATAAAGAGAGTTTTATTTCTAATCTAGTGTGCATTGTATTTCCTTTTCTTTTCAACAAACTACCTGAGACTTCCAGTATAATGCTGAACAGAGTGGTAAGAGAGGACAGCCTTGTCTTGTTTCCAGTCTTGCGGGGAAAGTGTTCAGTTCCTTATGAATAAGCATGATGTTAGCTATAGGGTTTTTGTAGATTTACTTTATAAAGTTGAGGGAGTTACCCACAATTTCTACTTTGCTGGGAGTTTTTATCATGATTGGGTGTTAGATTTTGTCAATGCTCTTCCTGCATCAATTGGTATGTCATTTTTTTCTTTATCTCATTAATATGGTGGATTATTTTGATATTTTTTAGTAGACTTTACTTTTTTGAGCAGTTTTAGGTTCACACCAAAACTGAGAGGAAGGTACAGAGACTGCCCATTTCCCCACATATGCATAATATCCCCCACTATCAACATCCTGCAGCAGAGTGGTGTGTTTGTTACAGTTGATAAACCTACACTGACACATCATTATCACCCAAAGTCCATAGATTACATTAGGATTTACTCTTGGTGTTGTATACTCCATGGGTTTTGACAAATGTATAATGCCTTGTGTGCACCATTACAGTATCATATGGAATAGTTTCACTGACCTAAAAGTCCTCTGTGCTCTCTCTATTCACACCTCCCTCCCCGCAACCTCTGGCAACAACTGATCCTTTTACTGTCTCCATAGTGTTGCCTTTTCCAGAATGTCATGTAGTTGGAATCAGACAGTATGCAGCCTTTGAAGGCTGGCTTCTTTCGTTTAGTAATATGCATTTAGGATTCCTCCATGTCTTTTCATGGATTGATAACTCATTTCTTTTTCTTTTCTCTTTCTTTCTTTTTTTTTTTTTTTCTTTGCAGAGAAGGATTCGACCTGAGCTAACATCTGTTGTCAATCTTCCTCTTTTTTGTTTTCTTCTCCCCAAAGCCCCAGTACATAATTGTATATCTTAGTTGTAAGTCCTTCTAGTTCTTCTATGTGAACCACCGCCACAGCATGGCAACTGACAGACAGGTGGTGTGGTACCATGACTGGGAAATGAACCTGGGCTGCTGAAGCAGTGAGAACTCCAAACTTTAACCACTAGACCATCAGGGCTGGCTCACTCATTTTTTTTTAGTGCTGCCTAATATCCCATTGTCTGGATGTATCACAATTTATTTATCCACTCACCTACTGAAGGACATCCTGGTTGCTTCCAAGTTTGGGCAATTATGAATAAAGCTGCAAAAAACATCCTCATGCAGGTTTTTGTGTGGACATAAATTTTCAGCTTCTTTGGGTAAATACCAAGGAGTGCAATTGCTGGATCGTAGGGTAAGAATATGTTTAGTTTTATAAAAAACTTCCAGACTGTCTTGCAAATGGTGGCACCGTTTTGCATTCCCACCAGCAATGAATAAGAGTTCCTATTGCTCCACAACCTCGTCAGCATTTATTGTTCTCACTGTTTTGGATTTTAAACACTCTAATAGGTGTGTAGTAGTATCTCATTGTTGTTTTAGTTAACAATTCCCTAATGACATATGATGGTGAGTATGATGGTGAGTACCTTTTCAAATGCTTATTTGCCCTCTGTTTATCTTTTTTGGTGAGGTGTCTGTTCAGGTCTTTTACCCAATCTTTTAATTCAGTTGTTTATTTTTTTATTGTTGAGTTTTACATTGATTGATTTTTTTTTATTGAGGTCACATTGGTTTATAACATTATATAAATTTTAAGTGTATATCGTTATATTTCGACTTCTGTATAGACTACATTGATTGATTTTTGAATGTATAACCAACCTTATATATTGGAATAAATCCCATGTGGTCGTGGTGTATAATTTTTGTTGTATATTGTAGATTTAATTTGGTAATATTTTGTTGAGGATTTTTACATCTATGTTCATGTGAGATATTGGTCTGCAGTTTTTTTTTTTCTTGTAATATATTTATCTGGTTTTGGTATGAGGGTATTACTGGTTTCGTTGAATGAGTTTGGAAGTGTTCCCTACACCTCTATTTTTTGGAAGATATTATAGAGAATAGGTGCCATTTCTTGCTCAAATATTTGGCAGAATTTACCATCCAGGGCTGGTGCTTTGTTTTTTCAAAGGCTATTGATTATTGATTAGTTTCTGTAACAAATGTAGGCCTATTCAGATTATCTTTTTCTCCTTGTGTGAGCTTTGGCAGTGCGTGTCTTTTAAGGAATCGGTTCATTTCATCTAAGTTATCAAATTTGAGTTGTTTGCAGTATTCCTTTATTATCATTTTAATGTCTGTGGGTTTCATATGATGCTCCTTCTTTTTTTTTTTTTTTTGGTGGGGAAGATTAGCCCCGAGCTAACATCTGTGCCAGTCGTCTTTTATTTTGTACATTGGATGCCACCACAGCATGGCTTGACTACCGAGGGTGTCAGTCCAGGATCCAAACCCACAAACCCGAAGCTGCCGAAGCGGAGCGTGCAAACTCAACCACTACGCCATCGGGCCAGCCCCAAGATCCTCCTTCTCTCTCTCTCTCTCAACCGTGTTAGGACTTATGATCGTTAATTTCATGTGTCTTCCTGTTTGGGCTATGGTGCCCAGATATTTGGTCAAGCATTATTCTGGATGTACTGTGAGGTTGTTTTTGCATGAGTTTTACATTTAAATTGGTGGACTTTGCATAAAGCAGATTGCCCTCCATAATGCGGGTGTACTTCATCCAGTCAGTTGAAAGCTCAAATAGAACAAAAGGCTGCTCTCCCAAGAATAAGAGGGAATGCTCCAGCAGACTGCCTTCAGACTTCATCCACATCAGCTCTTCCTAGTTCTACACCATCCTGCCTTTGCACTTGAGCTGCAGCTCTCTCTTAAGTCTCCAGTCTCCCAGCCTCCCTGTTGGATTTTGGACTTTCTGTCAAGCCTCCTAGAGTCTCTTTCTCTGGAGAACCCTCACTAACACAGACAGAGGTTTACCAATTGTATGAATCTTTTCAAAGAAATAGCCTTTGGTTTCACTGATTTCCTCTATTGTTCCTGTTTTTAATTTCATTGATTTCTGCTTTAATTTTTATTATTTCTATTCTTCGTCTTCCTTTGGAATTAAATTGCTCTTCTTTGTCCGGTTTCTTACAATAGAAACTTAGCTTAGGTTATTGCTTTTACATCTTTTTTCTTTCTGGTATATATAAAAATTTCCCTCTAAGATCTGCTTTTTCTTCATTCCATAAATTTTGATGTTATATTTTCTTTTTCTTTAGTCAAAATATTTTAAAAATTCTCTTGAGACTCCTTCTTTGACCCATGTGCTATTCATAAGTATATTATTTAATTTCCAAATATTTGGGGATATTCTAGGTATGTTTCTCTTAATTTCTAGGTTATGTTCATTGTGGTCTGAGAACAGTTTGTTTTATTTCTATCCTTTTAATTCTGTTAAGGTGTATTTTACGGCCCAGAATATGATCTGTCTTGGTAAATGTTCCATGTGAGCTTGAGAAAACAACATATACTAATGTTGCTGGTTGGAGTATTTCAATAAACCTCAACTAGATTAGGTTGGTTGATAGTATTCTTGAGGTCAACTATATCCTTACTGAATGTTTACCTGCTTGGTCTGTCAGTTACTAAAGGAGGGATGTTGAAGTCTCCAACTATAATAGTGGAGTTTTATATTTCTATTTTCAGTTTTATCAGTTTTGGTCTGACCTATGTTGATGTTCCATTTAGGTGTACATCCATTTAAGATTGTTTGGTGTGTCTGCTTAAAAATTGAGCCCTTTTTCATTATGTGATGCCTCTCTTTATCTTTGATAATTATTTTGAAGACCACTTTGTCTGAAATCAATCTAGCTACTCCAGCTTTCTTTTGATTAGTGTCAACATGGTATATCTTTCTCCATCCCTTTACTTTTAATATGATTTCTTTTAGACAATGTATAGTTGGATCTTTTTTTTAATCCACTCTGATATTCCTTATCTTTTAATTGGTATATTCAGGCCATCACATTTAAAGTGATTATTGATATAGTTGGATTAGTATACACCATGTTTGTAACTATTTTCTATTTCTTACATTTGCTCTTTGATTCTTTTTTTCCCTCTTCTCCTAACTTTTCTAGTCTTAACTGAGCACTTTAAGTGATTTCATTTTTCTACTCTCTCAGCTTATAAATTATACTTTTTAAAAATTATTTTAATGATTGCTCTAGAATTTCCAATATACATTTTTAAGTGATCTAAATCCACTTTCAAGTAACACTATACAGCTTCACGTGTCATAAAAATATCTCATAACAGAGCATTCCTAGTTCTGCCTCCCTTCTCTACTTTTCTCCTTTATCAAAAGGCTTCTTCTTCTCTGTTGTCTATTTTCTATTCTCTCCACTTGGCTTAAACTCAGAAGACAAAGACTTCTAATACTGAGGTGATAAATATTTTGTAATATAAATGGATATTCTAAGTTCATAATAAAAATATGAAGAGTTCAGTGGGTTGCATGTTGTTTGGTCCTGAAACCGTCAATGCTTCGGAGGCACAGTCTGAGTTGGCTCTCAAGGCCCTGACACGTCTTCAGGATGTTACTGAATGGACTTTGTGCCTCTCAGAGAACCAAGTGGCTTTCCAGAATGGCACTGCTGCCTCAGACCTAGCTTTGTGTGTGGTAACAGACTGGAAAACCTGCTTATGCCTGCATACTAATCACGTGCTTTGCAGAAAACAACAGCACAACAAGTATTTGAATGTGTGTGAGTTTGCACTGTAATTACCTCTCTGACCAGCGCCCAGTATTTTCATCAAGGGTGCTAACTAAGCATAGGATAGAAATATGGTACTGTTGTCTTCCCAGACACCTGGTTTATCTCCACTCATTTTCACTTCGGAAAGGAAATTTTCCTGAAAACCAGGAAATATTGTTAACTTCCTCTTGTATACTTACCGCTTGCTCCCCTCTCCTCTCTTTGTCTTTTCTTTATTTTCACTCTTCACTTCTTTCCAAACAGCCTTTAGAAATGTAAACGTAAGAGGAATTATGCTGCAAACTTGTTCTTCATAAAAGAACAGCTTTTAATTAAATCAGAAAAAGAATACCGCCACAGGCAACACTTAAACTGACAAGGAATGCATTCCGTTAATTTTTGCAGAGAAGCACTGTACACGGCACTTAATTTAATTAGGTAGAGAAAAGGCCTGTTCAGTCCTAGAGGGTTTACCAATGTCCTTTTAAATTGAGGACACAGCATTTACATAAAGTCATTTTAATATCAGGCAATACATTTCTAAACAGTAATTTAAAAATATTACTTGCTATTATTAAATGATACCTTGTTGCAACTTCTCACTTCATGGGGCGACTTTCATTTCACACAGAAATTTCATCCACCAACAGGCCTTTTGCTTCTCTCCAATAATTTATTGTCTTTGAAAGTGTTAAATAATTAGGACTAGGTTCACTGGAAAACAACTGCGCTAGGGAAATATACGTCAGAGCTATATTACAGTGGATAATGTGTTTGATGATGTCTCACTTCTGGGCCATGATAGTGAGTGATAACAAATAACTTTTAGATTAAAAATTATATTAAAGTTGAGAAGTAGGTTATATTCTGATGTCACTCCTGGCACTATAGACAGGGAAAGGATATCTTGAGGATATTTTAGTCATCTTTTTAAACTTTCAAATCATACTCTCTAACACTTCAAAATCTTAGTTGAATATTTCTACCCATTTCAACCACCCTAAGAAACTAGACAGGTTATCAGTCTGTCACACTCATAAATTATAATAGAAAATCACCTACAGATGATTTTAAGTAACCAAATACAGGCAACTTCAATTCAAAAGGCAAGTTATATACTAAGGAATGTTCCATTTCATGCAATTTTTTTCCTCAGAATCTCAGAGACTCTGTTGCAGTGTCTCCAGGGAGCATGATGAAACAAAGTGAGGGTATTTTTAATTCCCTGGGTTTCAGTTAAATTATGTATTTATGAGAGTAGTTGAGAGTAGACACTAGCCTGGGTGATAGTGATTTGAACTAGTCACGCCTGGTCCCTACAGCATAAACCTCAGAATGCAGCAGTCTTGCTGATGTTTCCATCTGTGGCCTCAGGTTTAGGTGCAGGTTGGAGCAGTTATTGAGCAATAAAGGACTATTGAATGAAGGGTTGATCGGAGGTATGCTAACCTCTCTTTGGTTATCTGTCAGTACAACAAAACATCTTTTCCAATTACAAGAATAATATACGCTGACGAAATTAGTCCACAACAAGTGGTGAAAATTCACTTTCAGCAATAGCTAGTAAGCGTCTAATTTGCAGTTCTGATCTGAAAACCAAGCAGACCTCTGATTAAAAATTACTGTTTGGGGACAAATTAAAAAGTTCATTTTCAAGCAGAATGTTTCCTGACATGAATTTGCACCGAGACTTATATAACTGGTCCAAATTCATACCCCACTTATGGAAGGAGAACTCATTGCTAAATGCTTAGCACAGAGTCAGGACCAAAGGAACCTTCCACAAATGCTGGGTGTCATAACTACCTGGGGGATACTATCTCAGGGTTTGTAACATAGGCTTTGCTGCCAGCCGAACCTGGGTTTGAATCTTAGTTCTGTCACTTATTAGCTGAATTATCTTAGTCTTAGTACCTAAACTCTGGAGGCTCAGATTCTTTGTGTTTAAAATAATAATAACAACCATGCAGGATGTTGCTTAAGGATTAAATTTTTAAAAGTATCCAAAATATTTATTACTAAGCTTGCATATACTAAGTACTAAATAAATGTTGGATGTTATTGTATTTGTTGGCAGTAAACAGGCCAACATTCCTGGAAAATTTAGATTAAATGCTCTGGACACAGTTAACAGAAAATCTGACCCAAATTATTTTTAAAATAGGTGAAATGTATCATTTCAACTAAAATGAATCTAGAAGTAGAATAATTCTAAAAGTTGTTATCTAGACTTACCAATATCTTTGATAATCCAGATTCTCTCCATATTTGTTTTTTGCTCTGACACAGTATTGACCTTTGTCCTCATACTTGCATCCTCATGAGCATAAGGTGGCTGCCACAGCTCTGCTCTCATGTTTTCACAGGACATTGTGCGATGGCCAAAAGTGAGAAAGAGAATGTCAAGAACTGTGCAGGCTCTGAGACTTAACACTACTTGCAGGCTAGCAAACGAGTCTGCCAGAGTTCCACGGATGTTGACAGGAGACACGAGACCCCTGAGTGAGTCACAGAGGGACAGTATATTACTCATAATAAAAGCAATGGCCACAGTATCATCACTTTTTTGAGCTATTTCCCAAAGTTGCAATTCACACAGGGCAATGTGACAAAGGCCTGTTGATACCTGCATACTCTGGGAATTGTTTTACAGGAGAGGAACCCTGATATCAGGTAATCCTAATCCTTTATAATGAGCTTTAAACAAACCTGCTTGACTTTTGTGCCGGAAACAAACATTATCTTTATTATTCTGGACAGTAAGCAAACCTGCCCTTTGCTCCAAAACTATTTCTATTTTGAAAGCTGTTTACTATACAAATTCCTTAAAAGATAGTCTGGAATAAAAGGGCAGTGAGTAGAGAAACACAAGAACTCCCATGCAGGGGGCATACCTCATCCTCACACCCCCTATTAAAAGTAACGAAATCTTTCTCCAAAGTTTCCTAATACTCTTTGCTTCATTCAACATATTTGAGCCTTACTTGCGTGGGAGATCAAGATTAGGCCACCCTGAAATCTCTCTCTTTACCTTGGTTGTTTTCTCTGGGGACATTTGACCTCCCCCACTAACTGCCTAAAGAATTTGACATAGTAACTCCTTCCTGGAACAGATCTATCATGATGGCTGTAAAGATAATGTAGGATAAATGTTACAATAGGAAAGGCACCAACAAGCTCATCTTATCGGAAGTTCTGTCTCTCTGGCCACATTCTCTGGATGGCCCTGCAAGGAGTTGCCAGACAATCATTTACATTTATAAGGGAAATCTCCATTTGTAAAGGTATCTCCCTCTCTGTTTTCGGAAAGGGGCGATGGCCTCATTTCTAGAGGCTTATCAATGTGGAAGGTGAGGCCTTAAATCTGCATATTAACCTTACTCTTGTTTACTGTGCTTTAGTGGTAATCTCCTGTAACTGACTCCCCCCACCTCCAAAATCCTCCTTTGTCATTGGCTGAACATGGTATTTAAGATGAGAATTTCTGCTATTGTGTTGAGAAATGCAGTGTCCCTGCTTTCTCCCATGTATACATGTTATTAAACTTGGTATTATTTTCTCCTGCTAACCTATCTTGTTAATTATTTGGCCAGCCATAAGAACCTTAAGGAAAAGGGCAGAGGGAGATTCTTCCTCTTCCCCCGACACTTGCATTCTTAGTTCCAAAACTAGCAAGAAAAACGAGAGTGCCATAATTGATTTTTATTAATCAAGATTTAATTCCTAAGACTAAGGAGGGGCCCAGCCTTTCCTGCACCACATGGTTCTCCTACACTTAAAAAAATATTGGAGTTTTCTTAGAAAGGGAAAATAGAGGATTATTATGAGGCATGTTACAACCAATAAGGGGTTGCCCACCTTTTGTGTGTGTGTATCCACATCAGTCAGGATAAGTTGTCCTTCAAACAAACCAAGAAGGCCGTCTTATTTATTAAGTGTAGCTGAATTATGACAATTGCAATGGGCAGATACATGGGCTCTCTTTACTTTGGGGTGTTTAGAAATAAGTGTGGGTGTGTGTGCGTGTATATGTGTGTGTCAGAGAGAGAGAGAGAGAGAATCATGCTTTTAACAGTGGCTATCTATGAGTAATGATATTTTGTTCTTGTTATTTTATCTTCATTCTCTAATTTTTCCACATCGTATACATATTATAGTACCTGATTCACAGTAGGTGTTCATTAAAAAGTTATTAAATTAATTAACATGTAACTTTCTTAGCTTTATAATGAAGGATATCTACGTTGGGATACTCTCCTAAGAAAAATCTCAGAGTATCAATTATATTGACACTTCATTTTGTTTTTTTTTTCAACATTAATCATTTTCTAAAAGCATATATTACTGCTAAAAGTCTAAGGAAACAATATCCAATATAGGTACCCCATATCATATGGTACTTTCATCATATATTTTGGGTGCTTTATTCATCTTCTCAAGCATTTTTTTGGCAAGATCCAGTGAACACAATCTTAGATAAGCCCATGTCTCAGTGTGGATGCCAGTAAGAAAGCTGTCTAAGGAACTCCAAAATTCCATTTATAAGTCATAAATCTGTGTTACTTGTGTATCTTTTAGATGCTTCTTTTTAAGTGAAATATTTCTCTTATTGCAACAAGTGCTGAACACATCATCTGGGATATTTCTTATGCAAAAAATAAAGAATTATTCACGTGAAAGAATCAGCTGGAAGCTACCCTTATGGCCTGCACAGTTATGCTATTGAAAAATCAGGTAAGAATTGTATACTACATGCCAAGTTAATAGACTCTCTGATATTTTTCTTGCTCTGCAAACTCAGCAAGAAACTGTGATCAAGAACCTATTCAGATTTGGGGAATGTTACTTCTGGATTGTGGAGACCCTTCAGAATGGTTTAAACCACGGTTCAACATCAAAGTCCCTCTAGGAGCATCACAGGGCTGTGTAGATGCTTTATTTCTTCTTGCAATGCACACATCACCATTCCACAAACATTACAGTGAACGCTCATTAGTCTCGTGGATACAAAGATGGATAAGATATAGTTTCTGACTTCAAAAGCATTCACACAGAAGACTGGAATTAAATAGGATTCTCCTTATATTAAAAATATATGCAAGGGGCGGGCCCCATGGCTTAGCGGTTAAGTGCACGTGCTCCGCTACTGGCAGCCCAGGTTCGGATCCTGGGCTCTGGCGCCCATCGAAACACCGCTTCTCCGGCCATGCTGAGGCCGCGTCCCACATACAGCAACTAGAAGGATGTGCAACTATGACATACAATTATCTACTGGGGCTTTGGGGGAAAAAAAAAGGAGGAGGATTGGCAATAGATGTTAGCTCAGAGCCGGTCTTCCTCAGCAAAAAGAGGAGGATTAGCGTGGATGTTAGCTCAGGGATGATCTTCCTCACACACACACACAAAAAAAGTATATGCAGGATGCAGAAAAGGGATTTAACTGCCTGATGGTCAAGGAAAGTTCCCCAAAGTTGCCTCCACCCTATGAGTCTAAGTCAGTGATATGGAAGGTTGATGAAGAACCTTCTAGTAGGAACGTCAGGAGCAAAAGCAAGGAGGCTTCAGGAAATATGGAGGAGGACTAACAACGGAGAAACTGCCATGGTGCCTGGTAGGAATTTAGAAAGAGGAAATAAATTTGCGCTTTCAGAGTCAAACCATAAAATTAAAACTTAAAGGGTTAAATAAAGGCCAAATATTAAAAACGGGATGATTCTCAAGAAAAATTGCCTGTACTTTCCTTGAAATTCTTAGCATATGATGGTGCTCAGGGCAAGCTGCCCCAGGAAGCACCACTCTTGTTTGCAGATTATTTCGAGCTGAAGACAATAAGGACATTTGACCTCCCCCACTAACTGCCTAAAGAATCTGACATGGTAGCTCATTCCTGGAACAGATCTTCTATCATGATGGCTATAAAGATAATGTAAAATAGATGTTACAATGGGAGGGGCACCAAGCCCCTTTTATCAAAAAACTCTATCTCTCCCTGACCAAATGATCAATAGATGACCCCGAAAAGAATTGTCGTTCTGCCCTCTGAAGTCCCAGGCCACTACCCACCCCCGACACGTTCCTTCGCCTTTAGCTGCAATACTTAAGCAAGCAGCTTAGACAGAGGGACGAGTTGCTCATTTCTGAGTTTCTCCCATGTATACATGTTATTAAACTTGGTATTATTTTCTCTTGCTAACCTGTTTTGTTGATTATTTGGCCAGCCAGAAGAACCTTAAGGGAAAGGGCAGAGGGAGATTCTCCCTCTTCCCCCGACACATACATACATAAAGAAAGAAAGTTTTGTTTTCCTGGAAATGAAGAGCAAAGAAGCAGAGAAGAAAAATTTGACAGGGACAGTACTTCTTAGAACACAAGATCAGGACTCTATGCCTAAAAGGCTAAGGGATAGAATTTTTACCATAGTAAATTCAGCAGAGTAATGACCATCTCCCCCTGAGGTTCCTTAAGAAAGCTCCAGAAACTTTTACTCAGGTCATCACACTCAGCTCCTTCCCAGCAGGCACGGCAGTGTTTTGACTATGAAGCTGATGTGTTTAAGGAATAGGGAGAATTTCACTGCCTTAGTCTGGGTCCCCCTAAAATCAGACCCTGAGGCAAGAACTTGAGAACTACAAATGAGCAACGGGGAAAATGTGATGGAAAGGGAGAGAAAAAAAAAGGATGTGTTAATAAGACAGCTGCTGTTTGGGGGTACCAGTGTTAAATCCTATAGGGACCGTCTAAGAAACAGGGAATAATAGGTATCCGTGAATGATGGGAGACTGAGCCATTCATCCGGGACTCTTATCTCCCGTTATTGAGGGTTGCCCCTGGGGTGGTTAACTCCTCCCACTCCACACATCCGCCTACTTCTGGTACCTCAGTGCAGGGAAGCAAACTCCTGATAAGTCTGAGAAAGCCCTTGAGCAAAGAAGTGAGAATCAAGTACTTAAAGCAGGAAGCTGTCAGAATACCCCTTGTATTTCTCAGTTTTCTTATGCCTCACACGGAATCCTCTCTATTACATTTGCTCAGCATTGTGGTCAGTCAAAATCTCTTGAAAAAATAAAACTTAAAGCAAAGAGTTAATGAAACTGGTTACATCTCCTACTGCTGCAGCTCATCCTGTGAGCATAACTGGACACAATCTAAATTCCCCTCACCTTTTATAGTACACCCACTGGTCTAGATTTACTTGCCCAGTGGGGGGATGAGAACTTTATCTCTGAGGAGTTGAAGACCTTGCCCTCATTAGACAAAGGATGGGGAAATTACCCACTGACTGTTATTACCAGGTTCGGAAGCACCGAGGGACACCCCAGTCGATACCTGTGCTCCAATCATACTGCTCTGTAACCACACTATGTAGCAGCCGCCCTACATCTTCATGATCATTTCAGTCAGTTAACCATTCCAGTATGGAAACTACTTTTTTGCCCACTGGTCTCTTAGCACAAGGATATAAAATGTAGCTGTATGTTGCCTTCTGTGTCCCTGATGAAAATGTTACCCCATGCACAGTTTCAGAGACCAGGACCCATAGTCCAGCAGAATCTAAAGTTGTGGGGAAAGGAAACACAAATTTCCCAAGTGGGTCACTTGGAGTGATGGTGAGTAGACCCACTCCTGCTTTCAATCCTTGGTTCCTGGACCCATGTATTTTAGCTCTTGGGAAATAGGACATTGTAATGGCTGTTGGTTTAACGTATATAATGCATCCTAGAGGACAGTGACCTAAACCTGTAGAAGATTATCTCCAAGATGGTACTTTGAGACTTTAAGAGAAATATTTCCATTTCTATGCTGACAATTTCTACAAGTTGCAGCATATGGTAGAACCAGTTGATTCTGTGATTCTGTGCCCACTGTTGTACTTCCTTTGCTTAAAACACGTCTCTTTGTTTAAGGTGACATTATGTAAGATCTCATGTTGTAAATCAGATAATCTATAAACTCTTAGAAAGGGGTGCTGACAAAGACACTGAAGACGAGGAAGGCAAATTTATACTTGGAATAGTATCAGCCCCGTTAACAACGAACTGCTGCCTTCTCTAGCATAAAGGGGTCCAGTGTAGTCAACTTTCCACGAGTGGCTGGTTAGTCTCCTCAAGGTATCCTGCCTAGAACTCAGTGTTTATTTCTGCTTCTGACAGATTGAACATTCAGCAGCAGCAGTAACTGGATCAACCGTTGTGACAGGGAGTCCATGCTGTTGGGTCCATGTATAACTTCCCTTCCTGGCACCATGTATACTCTGTTCATGGGTCTATTGTCCAAGCCAAGGTTAAGGTCAGAGAGGTTAACTGACCTTCACTGGAAAAGCCATCTTGACTACAAGATTGCTCAGTGTATTACCTGTGGAGGATGTTTTCTCTGAGGTTAGAAACAAAGATATGCATATTTTGACCCAATCTTATAGGTTCATCCACACACCTCTTCCCCAGACCACCTTTACCCTTCCAATGTTACTCTTTCCAGGATTCTATGACCAACCAAGCTATTTACCACTGCCTAGTAATCTATGTATATCCTTACCACTGACCCCTTCTCCTTCCAAAAAAGTTTGACCAAGTGTACTACTAGAATCTCTGACTCCTAGGAGGATTTCTACTCACTGCTGACTTCTAAGACCATGCCGAAGTGGTCTATAAGGCAGGAACTGTCCATTTTCTGCCAGTGCCAATATATCCAGAGACTCATTTATGAAGCAGGCCCAACTTTCTCTTCTTCCATTAACTGGTCATAAGGAATTTCTCATGAATCCATAAGTTTAAGCTGAGAAAGAGTTATCAGGGCAACACAAATAGGTGATGTAGGAGCCTGAGACACCTATTTGTGCAACTTGTATCTTCTGGACCAGCTTAGACTTGATTCCAAATATACTATTTTCATCATAGGATAGATTTTGTTGCTGTACCTGCTATTTCTTATAAATTGGTGGATATCTGACAATACCAAGGCCATGATAGATGGCTCTGGTTGCATTGTCAATTGATTGCTCAAAGTCAAGTGCTCAGTCTGCTTTTGCTAGAAGCTTACCAGGAGCTGCCTTTCAAACGATAAGTGATTATGTGCTTCAGAATATGTAGTTTTGCACTAGGACCATAGGGTATCCACGTATATCTCTTCCATTTGGACTCACCAGAGACCACACAGTATATCTTCCATGGATACACATAGCACTATTGGATCTGCCAGGTCAGATGGTTCAAGTAGCTGAACAGCTTGTACCACAGCCTATAGGTATTGCAAAGTCATCTCTTGCTTGAAATTTAACCCAAAATTATCAGGCTTCCCTGTCACTCCTTAAATAGTCCAAAGCAGTATTGGTAAGTGTAGTATATACAGAGAAACAAACGGATTTATTAAATAAGCACTACTACTTCTGTAGTCTTTTGAATCTTTGACAATAGCACTAACCTTTACAATTCCAATGTGGATGCAGTATTGCCTCTCATCTGCTATTTTGGCCTACAGAGGTAGTTTCAAGAGCTTCCACATGGTTCTTCTATCACAAGACTCTTATTCCACAGCTCAGAAACTCATTTAGAGGGTTCTAGCAGCTGCTATGAATATTCATTCTGATTATGCATTCGTGGATCAGAGACATGGATTTGGGCCATATTCTATTTATTGCTCGGCCTCTATTTGCATCCACTCTGATAAAAAGGACCATGGAGGTGTTTGGGACCCTAGTGTTAATGTCAGCTCAGGAATGTATACAATGTATACAATGACACTGTATACAATGACTCAAAACATCCAGGTATTACTTTGGTAAATGAGTACAAGTTTCTTTGGAAAGGGATCAGGGTAATATTTACTGTCAATTCTTACAGTGTTTTTGCAGGAGTTCTTTCTGAAGAGCTCCCAGTCTCCCTTTGATCAATGGGCCTTGAGTCTGACAATTGGCTCAGGTCTGGAAACTGGTGCAGGAAGGGCTGTATGTCAGTGCTTGTGCTGTATTGAGATCTTACCCGAGCTATTGAGGCAATAAGGACAGTCAAGCAGCCCCTCTAGCTGCAACAGACAGAAGTCACCTTAAATGCTGGCGTAGAGGTCTTCTGGATTCCACGGCATGATCTCAAAAGATAGTTTGCTCATCTAAGCCTTACATTCTCCTTCTTTAAGAATTCCTGAGCACTTAACGAATGCCAGCCCACTCCACTATCCTTTCAATCACATTTGACTTCACATGTTCCAAGTGTGAGCATTCTTGCATAAGCCAGTGCTTGCCATTCCATTTCTACCCAGTCCCAGCACCCCAGCACCCAGTGTCATCACCATCTCACTTACCACCAGCAAAGCGAACCATTTCCATCTCATTTACAAGTGATCCAATTTCAGAATTCAGTGATGAGAACCTGCTGTCAAGGGTCTCATCCAGTGCTAACAGCTTTTACTTCAGTTCCCCCAGAAAGCAGACGCTTAGTGAAGCTTGGGTTCAAGTAGTTTTGCGAGGTGATTCCAAGAAGCACATGTGGGGACTGGGGAAAGTGAAAAGGGAGAAAATCCCAAATGAAGCATGTTATTGAACCAATTATTATTTGAGCAACTGGAATTCAATTCCACTGGAGAACCTTGGAGAAACCATGAGAAGATAGATCAGAGAATTTCCCCATAAGAAGACAGTGAGGCTGAGATATTTATCTACTAACTCTGACCCCCCAATTGTTTGAAGGTTGCCCAGGGTGTTTAACTCCTAGCATTTCCGAGTTGCCCTGCACCCCTAACTCTGGGCTTGAGGAGAAAGCCCTTGGGCAGAGAAGAAGATCTTCTCTGCACAGAAGATTAGAGGGGAAAGATTTCAGAGTGCTAGGTGGGGTGAGAGAATACCGGGAGCATCAGCAGCATTTTCTACATTCATGATGGCTACAATTTACATGATAGGAAGGGGATGAAATGCCTTAAATGCTACACCAAGAATTTGTCATTTCATCCTGAAGCTTATAGAGAGACGTTGCAGAATAATAGCAGAAGTGTGACAGAATTGGTTTTTCATTGTAGATAAGTCTGTGTGAAAAGTAATCTGAAAAGGCTAATGCTGAAAGCAATGAGACTAGATAGGAGGCTTATGTTATTAGCATGTGTTAGAGATAACCAAGACCCTATCTAGAGTAATGAAAGAATAGGTCTGCCTTCACCTCCAAGGAACATAAAGAATCCAGGAACAAGATTACTATCTTTATAGTTAATGTTCAGGTTGAACGGATAGTACACATTTTCAGGATTACTGGAAGTATACGGCTGAAAGAAAATACGTCAGGTGTCTTATTGCTCGTTGTATCCTTCCATTTTCAACAGTAGGAGAGACTCTGATTAAATTACCCCAGCAGTGTTTTTGAAACTGTAATCTGCAAACACATCACCTGGGGATCATATTAATACGCCAATTTTCATTCAGTAGATCTGGGAAGCTGTTTGAGAGTCCACATTTCTAAGAAGATCCCAGGTAACGCTTATTCTTTTGTTTTGAGATCACGTTTGAGTATCAAGATCACAGATTATTTTAGAACAGCCCCTCTGTGCTTATCCAGACTTAGATGAGGAATTAAGAACAAGTAAGAGTATATTTTGAAGGTTACTTTGTCTTTATCTGTGCTTTATGTACTTATATCATAAAATTATTTGTTATTAGAGTATACACAGCTGAAGCAAGGTGATTTCCTGCCAGTCTAATTGACATCAGGGGCCTGTATTAATCAAAATTCCAGGACTCAGGGGCCGGCCCCGTGGCGTAGTGGCTAAATTCAGTGCTCCCGCTTCGGTGGCCCCGGTTTGTGTGTTCGGATCCAGGGCTTGGACCTACACCACTCATCAGACATGCTGTGGTGACAACCCACATATAAAGTAGAGGAAGACTGGCACAGATGTTAGCTCAGGACTAATCTTCCTCAGCAAAACAAAACAAAACAAAACAAAACAAAACAAAAAAATACCAGGACACAGAGTGGCTCTGAGGCATTGCAAATTCACAGAATGAGATGTCACAGGTTGAACTGACGATAACAGAACCATTTAAAACACCTCCTGCAAGATCGCAAAATGAGTAAAGTTTTTCCCTGGCCATCTCACTGCTTAAATGAATTTACAGAGTATTTTCATGCCAAAATACACATATACACACATATGCCATACATACTAACTCACTACATGTTACATATAAAACTTGAGAGATCATATCATACAGTCTCATCAATGTGGTACATGGAACAAGGCTGCTTTGAAAAAATGGCCCTCAGCAAAGAAGGAAATTATGTTAGCTCTGCTGAGCAGTTGTTTTTCAATAGTATACACTTTCCTTTGTTCTTTTACTTAAACGCCTATTGGTTTCACTAATGACTTTAGGAGTCAGAGATTAATCACTTCGAATTTGCTTTACTGAAACACTGTTGGGATTCCCAAATTTAGATTCCGCTCTTTTGATGTATTTAAATCTTTTCAATTGTTAAATTCCCAAAGATATATCTAAATAGGGACATCTACATTAACTCTGGAAACTAGGATTTCAAAGATTTACAGCAAGATACAATTCACGTGAGACAAAATTGGGAAATGGCTGAATGATTCACCACTAGGAAAGGAAAAGCCAACTGGGAGAGTTAATTTAAATGACCTCAGAGGAACCAATCCCTTGGCTTGGAGTAGCAGAGGCAGAATGCACCCAAATTCATCCAGAGGGTCAATTGACGGAAAGGAAACTCTTAATCCAAATGTGCTTTACTTTAGGAATCATATAAAAAGGCAGCAGCTCACAGTGAACGAGAGAACTACTCCTAACTCGTATTTGGTGCCCACGGAGTCCCATGTCTACCTTCTTTCTGACATTTAGGAAACAGAGACTCTAGTTTCAAGATGGCAGACCGAGTACATGCACCAAATGCTCCCACCACCAAATACACACACATATGATCGACTTACAAACAAACAAACAAACAGAAAGGCTTGTTATTGGGTCATCAACTGGAGTAATTCTCCCAAAAGAACAGAAGCAGAGGAAAGCAGCACCTAAGAAATGCACAGGAAACTTCTGTCACAGAAGGTAGGAGCAAGAGCCTCAGCATTACTCATGTCAGAGGAGGCGGAATCTATGACGAGAAGGAGAAGCAGAGTCAACCAACAGAGTCGTCAGTTACTGTAGGTGGAGTCATTTTATTGTTCTCACCGTTTCCAGATAATAATCAAGTGGGAATTGCAATGCAACTCTACCTATCAAAACCTCTGAGATACGGTCAAAACAAGTGAAACGTACTATCTTAAATGCATTCATTAAAAAGCAAGGAAAGTTAAAAGTAAATGAGTTATGTTTCTTACAGAAATGCCTAGGAAAAGAACAGCCAAGGGAGAAATTGGTATTAACGATTAAAACAGAAGGAGATTTAAAAATGCAAGAGTAGCCAAGAATATTTTGAAAAAGAACAAAGAGAATATAATTACTCTACTAAGTATTAAAATATACTGTAAGTCTTAAGTATTTAAAACATTGTGGTCTCAGCACAATAAAAGCCAAATAGATCACGGAAACAAAATAGCCATGAAACACAAAGGCATAAACGAAAAGATGAACACATTAGACTATACAAGGAAAACTCCAACATATCTAAAAGTACCATAAAGATGACAAATAAGTGACTAAGAAAAGAGATTGCAATATATGCAATGGAAGATTAATAATCTTAATATATCAGAAATTCTTACATATACAAACCACCCAATAGAACACAAAGGAAAAGGATACAGAAGGGCAATTCCAAAGAGAGAAAATACAACGGCTTTTAAACATATGAAAAGTGCTTAATCAGAGAAGAAATCTACAAATGAGGACTGAAACGATGGCATATAATTTTTTCTTATCAGCTTAGCCAAAGGTTAAAGGTTTGACGTTCTTAGTTTTGGCAAAGCAAGGAGGGAGAACTTTTAAACCTCTGTGGAGGTTAATATCGCTACATCTATTAAGTTTTAAACATACATTTCTTTGAGTATGCAGTTGCAATACTTTACGAGTAACCTAGAGAAACAGTGGTAGAAGCAAAGAGGCATGCTCAAAGTATGTTCATAATAGCATTATTTTGAAAGCAAAAGTTTAGAGAAAACCCGAAGTCAAAAACTAGAGAAATGGTTAAATTAACTGTGGCATTTAAAAACAATCAGAACTATGAATATTATCAGGGAAATGTCTCTAAGACCCTATATTGTTGAGTCAAATGAAGAAGCAATAGAGAAACAAGTATAGTGAGCTGCTATATAATATATATACATGTATATCTTTATGTATATGAGTGCAGATATCAGTATATACATGAATTTAGGTATATGTGTGTATATATACATATATACATTTTACATATATACATATACTTATATATATATACATATATATAATAGATATATACATATATATTTACATATATACACACATATATAAATTTTAAAAAGAAACTTACCTGATAACAGTACACAGAATCTCTTAAATGATAAGCTCTTCTGGCTACAATTTACAATATCTGGGAAGATAGTGCCGAAAGTCAGCAAAGAAGACCTTAGTTTATCTACCTTTGCCTATAATTTTTAGGGTATGTTTTAAAATGTGTGGTTACCTTGATAATTCTTAGTATCATAATGCTGAAGGAATTGGTGGTCTTAGAAGCTGTACCATATTTCTGTAGTACTTGTATTATTTATTTTAAACATGTGCTTAGCTACATAAGTCATAAATAGAGACCATTTGACTAGAAAAATCTTAGGGAACTTTATGGGTCAATGCAGTCACCGTTTCTCCCATGGTATGTAATTCACCCCCACACACACAACCACCTACCCTCCATTGCCCTGGACCACTCTCGACTCCAAGCAGATATTTTGTAAATGCCAGGTCCTTTCACATCAATCCACTAACTCCTCAATGTATTTCCATGACTTTCTCATAAACAACTATGTAACAGAAAGTAGAAGGCGAAAAGAACTTCATCAGCACTAGGGAGTGGCAGTTTGCTGCTATGACTTTTCACTTTGGCTCAAGAGGTCTGATCTTATTCATTTGTATTAAAAATAGGCTATGACCAGACTCATTGGTGTCCCATGCCGAATTTCAAAATCTTAAATATGCTAGTACTATTTGAAAAGAATACATACCTATCACCACTTCACCTTAAGCTTTCTTTGCAGAGATACTATAATGAACTATAAGGTTTTGAGGAACGCCTGACTAACACAGTTGTGCTAACTTGCTGGCACAGACATCATGACATCAAAAATATCATGACTTGCCATTTTTCCTAGCAGTGAAAGAGGGGACTTCTTGTTAATTAACCTCAGAATTCTGAAAGATTATTAATATTATTACTCAAAGACACATTGGTGACTATTTATATACAGTAAGTTAAGGAAGGTCTTTCTAAGAATTAAACCAAAGGCAGAAACTAAATGAATACATTTGACTACATAAAAATCAAATATTTTTGTAACAAAAAAGAAAAAACTCAATCCCTTAAAAATCACAAAACATACCCTAATCTTGACTTTTGAATACCATTCTTCAATAAAAAGAATCACAGCTCCTCGGGAAAGTAGCTGAATCTAGAGCTGGAACAGGGAATAATCTGAGATGAGCTGGGAGCATCTTGCTGTGCCAGAAAGCAAGAAGTACTCAAAAACGAGAGAAAACATGAGGGTGTGTCAAAAGGTCAAAGGAGTCAATTTCAATAGCTCCCAATGGCTAAAGACGGAATAATTTGAACACTAATATATAAGCATACCATTGGATTATAATTGAAAGAATATAATAAATATCCATGAGCTCATACTGGCATAAATAAATGATTGAATAAATAAATGGAGGGAAAAAGGATAAGTCTTCCTTACAACTGTAGAAGGAGTGAAGGAAATAGAAAATCACCATTTGAATGCCACAGTAATAATTTCTGCAGGCAAGATCCACTGATGAATGCTAAAATTAGTGGGCAAAACTTTAGGATAATTGGCATAGCTTCAAAGTAGCTTCCCCCAAACACATTAATTACCGTGGTGATTTTAACACATGACCACAAATTCTTTGACATCCTTCCCTCCAGATGATGAAGCTTCATTCCTCTCCCCTTGAGTCTGAGCTGGACTTAGTGATTCCCTTCTAACAAGTAGAGTATTGAAAAAGAAAAATTATGACTTTCAGTGGAGAATCCTGTCAAACATGACCTTAATGAGGGTCAGCATCACCAGTAATAAGTCATGTTGATATCATTTGCTAGCTGGCATGATGTGACAAGAATGGGTCTTGAAAGTTAGGAAGCTGGGTCTTAATCTACCTCTAACATGAAGCAAAGAGAAGAGTTAAGAGATAACTGCAGTAGTCTATATGAGAAACGATTGACCCTGAGCAGGAACTTAACCCCTCTATGTGAGTCTATAAAATGGAAATAATGTTATTTTACTGTAACCTGAACTTTTATATGAGTAAAGCATAGCACTAGATATCAGAGAGATCTAATAGTTAAACAAGCATTTAATATGCACTTCCTGTTTGCAAAAACACTTAAATGAGATAACCTATCTGAAAGTCAAGTGTACGTGTGTGTGTGTGTGTGTGTGTGTGTTGAGATTAGCGGAGTAGGAGGTGGGAGGAAGAAGCAGAAATTAAATAACACTAATTCTCCTGGACATTCCCAGCTCCACATATACATAAGTGCAACATATGTAATGGTTAAATCATCTACTGTACTGTCCTATGGCCCCTCTGGTTATATAGCTTCAAGATCCTATATAGTTAGAATTTCCTACTACTCAGCCATAAGAAACGATGAAATCCAGCCATTTGTGACCACATGGATAGACATTGAGGGTATTATGGAAAGTGAAATAAGTCAGAGGGAGAAGGTCAAATACTGTATGATCTCACTCATCAAGTAGTAGATAATAACAACAACAAACAAACACATAGAGACTGAGATTGGAGTGGTGTTTACCAGAGGGGAAGAGGGGAAGGAGGAGGGTGAAAGGGATAATTAGGCACATGTGGTGGTGATGGATTGTAATTAGTATTTGGGTGCTGAACATGAGAACATGATGTAATCCATGCAGAAATAGAAGTACAATGATGTACACCTGAAATTTATACAATGTTGTTAACCGATGTTACTGCAATAAACAACAACAACAAAAAAAATAGCAGTGGTGCAGAGAGGGAAACTAAGGCTCAGAGAGATTTTGTATAGGTTCACCCAGATGGGAGGTTACTGAGTAAGGGGAAAAAAAAAAAAAGAACTTCATCATCTATTAGATTGGAGAAGATATAGCAGTATACCTATAGGTTAAAAAATAGATATAATTCTTATTTATCCATTTAAATGTTGACCTTCTTTCTGTATGGCCACCCATTGCGTTATGGAATCTTGGGTCCAGTCACATTCTGATAAACTGCCTCAGGCAGGTCAAAGCTTTCCTTGAGGAAAATGTATTTCTAGTGCCATAAACTGTCCTTCTGTTCCGATGCCACTTTGCTGATATCACTCCCTCTCCTTGATCTAAACTTATCCTCCCTCTTTCTAGAAATACATCTTTATGATTTTTATCTATATATTTTATTATTACTCTAATTGGTTTTTCCAACTTGGCAAAATCCTTCACATCGTATAATAAAGAAGCTTTTCCGTGAGGCTCAGGTTTAATATATGAGCCACCGAGGGAACACTTACTATTAGCCACATGTCAAATGGAAGAATCCTAATATACTCTAAAATGCAGCCAAGCAAAATGCTGATATTCAGACAAAGAAAGCTGGAGTATAAGGGAGAACATATATCGCAAAATAAAAAAAATAATCAAAGTAATCACGGATCATCCTACCAAAAGAAGCCTTTGAAGTCTTCTGTTGCTAATTCTCTACTAAAATGTCTTTGCCATCTTCTTTCATTAAAGATTCATTTACAACAAAATAACGTAAAAAAAATAATTTAGAGATTCATTTCAGGTAGCACAATTTACCTGGGTGTGTATTATACAGTCAGTAATATTTCAGTCAGGAAAGAAAATATTAATCGTATAAGGCCTTTTTATTCTATCTAAAGGGTATTTCTGCATCTGAATACGTTTTAGAAAACACTAGAAACAAATTACCAAAATGCTCCATACTGAGAATCAGTGAACAGGTGTGTATGAACTCCATCCTTGATGGAAGTAACTAGAAAATAATTTCCTTATTTAACTGATAACTTACTAGTAGAGTTTTAAAATTTCAGCAGTTTTTGGTTCAGAGGAAATGAAGAAGACATGCAGGGAATGATTTAGGGAAACACAGAGAGTACACCTCCCCATACTGTTCTGATTACACAGTCATAGAAGAATAATTTATTGAGATATTGATTTGTCTCATGTTTCTGATGTAATCCATTCCCATTTCTTTCTCCAATAAGACAGGCCCCTTTTGGAGAAGTTTGTGTGTAATAGCTCATTGAAGAGATTAAGCTTGGTTGGTGTGTCAGGGGTAAGTGGGGAAAGCAGAAGGTAGAAAGAGGGAGGAAAGAAAGAGCTGATGTGAGGGCAATGAGAAAGTCCCCAAGTCTGAGGAAGAAACAGAATTAGATGGAGAGAAATACAGGCGTCTCATAGCCCATCAGGGACAGCCTTGAGGAAGTCTCAGGACCAAAGAAGGAGATGGCTACAGGCAGAATCTAGGTGAGCTAGACTCTGGTCCCTGGGCTCTGGACTTCTGCAAAGATGCCCATGCCAGAGTATGGTATAATGGAAACAGAGTGGGACCACAAGGGCTTAAAGAATAAGGATGTTATCAGTAAGATGCACTGAATGTGAAAGAGGTCTTGTCTTGCTTATCAGTAATCATACCGCCCACAGGAATTCTTGTGCAATCCCAAGGCGTGAGAGTACTTCGCCCCCACCCTTGACTAACAAAGGACTGTGGCATTACCTAAGCACCTGAGTGTGGCAGATAAGACTCTTCACAAGTTTGTATGATCGCAAATTAGGTTTCTAAGTTTTTCCTACTATTTCTTATTCCTCATTGATTCGCGTATAAACACCTCAGATGGTCAACATGGTTTTGTTGAACTCCAAATTTCTTCTTATTGTCCATCATTTATCAACCTGTTTTCTAAAATTTTAAGAGTTCCAACTCCAACACACACACGCGCGCGCAGACTCGACAGCCTTTGCCCACTGCTCCTGCGTATGGACTAATGTGCATTCATTTCCCTTCAAATTAATGGACGCTGACAACAATACGCCAGTTCATCTCTTTGCGGTGGTGCTTTCCCATCCATTTTAAAGTTAGTGTTGTGTGTGCAAAGGATTCCTTCCTTGTACTAGCACTTCCTGGTCTAAGAAACCAAATCACTCTTTGTAATATTAATAGTCATTGCTATTTTCCAGAAGAAATCTCTCAGTGGAGGATCTACAGTAGATACATAAAAGACAAAGAGAAGAGAATCAAAGCATACCGCTATGAAAAATCATCAATCCACAAAAGGAAGAGAGCAAAAGAGGAAGAAAGGAACAAGGAAACTACAGAACGACCAGGAAACAAGAAGAGGGCACTAGTAAGTCCTTATCTATCAGTAATTTCTTTAAATGCAGATGGATTAATTTCTTCAATCAAAAGGCATAAAGTGGCTGAATGGATTAAAAAAACAAGACCCAACTATGTACTGCCTTCCAGAGACTCACTTCAGCTTTAAAGACACACATAGGCTCTAAGTGAAGCGATGGATAAAGACATTACATGCAAATAGAAACCAAAAGAGAGCAGGAATATCTATACTTACATCAGACAAAACAGACTTTAAGTCAAAAACTGTAGCAAGAGACAACAAAGGTCATTATATAACGATAAAAGGGTCAATTCATCAAGATAATATAAAGATTGTAAATATATATGTACCCAACATCACAGCACCTAAGTATATTAAACAGATACTAACAAATCTGAAGAAAGAAACTGACAACAACACAATAAAAATATATGCTTGGGATCTGTCAGGGTCTAAATCATATCTAAAGCCATTAAGATGAATGCAATCACTGAAGAGTGACTATAAACAGGCAAAGAAACCATCTGAGGTCTGAGTTCTGAGAGCTCCAACACTTAAGGGTAAGGGAGGTGAGGAGGAACCAGCAAATGAAACTAACAGAATGGACAACGACAGGAGGAAAATGTAGGGGAGCGTGGTGCTCTGTAAGTCGCATCCTAGAGAGTGTTTCAAGGAGAAGAGAGTACTCATCCACATCAAATGCTGCAGCCGAGTCAAGACAGAGACTGAAAATTGAGAACTGAATCAACCTGGAGGTCACAGACGACTGTGAAAACAGTAGCTTCAGTGCTGTGGTGAAAAGCCTGATCAGAATGTGTTGAAGAGACAAGAGGCCAAGAGATACTGGAATCATTACTGAAAGCATTGAGGAGTAAAGCCCACACTTATGATTTGTAACATTTACTAAGATATCTGCACACAGGAAACGGTAAAGAGAATATTTGTCATTCAAAAGCCTGGCGACAATGTCACCTCGGTTCCTAACACATTGTTTTATAGCCCTCCTTTGTATGTGTGTACAATCCAAGATTCCCCTGACTTTCCAAAAATTGTTTTAGGATTCACAAGAAAGAGGTCCCTTGTATTCTGACATAAACATATATATACATACATATGTCAAATATTTATATGAAATATATTTATTTAAGATATGCAATAAATTGTATATTCTATATAATATATATTTTATGTTCACATATATATGTATATAAATAAATTAATTTGAGAATTTGATTTCTTTATAAATGGAGAATTTATTCAGAGTTGTCTTGCAAAGAGTGGGCAGAGAAATGGAATGGATCATAACTGGAGGAGAATTGAGAGCAAGAGAGTTTCTCGTTAATCTGGAAGAAACTGGATTTTATTAACATGACCAAATTTATTCTATCTTAAAAAATCTTATCAGTAGAGAGTGAAAAATGGATGCTTTAAAAGATTGCAAAGTATTTAGAAAATTCCTACTCAGAATATCTATTTGAGTAAATGCCAAACACTTCTAGATAAGGACACATTCATTGCTATGTGCTCCCATAGCACCCTGTATTTCCCTTATTTCAGTCCTTATCACACTTGGTGGTTAATATTTGTATAAATGACCTTCACTAGATTTTAAGTTCTGGAAAAGCAGAAACAAAATCTATCTTGCTTACTAAAGTAGTCTCAGTAACAGTGCCTACTATGTGCCTAGTAAATATTTTTGAATGAAAAAATAAATTAATATGACAATTATAGAAATATAGTAAGTCTGTGCTATACACAGCTGGAAATAAATATTTTGAAAGCTAAAATATTTAATATCTCAAAGTTCCAAAATTTATGTACAGTTAGAAATTATTGACCAAAATAAAAGGAAAAAATCATACAATGAATTCAGAGGGTTGATCAACAGTACAAAGTACAAAAAATAAAATTTAAATCTTATTCATCTTAGAAGAGTAAGTAAAATTCATAGATTGAAGAATTATTGGTAGATTTTATAAGAGAAATGTGTGCTTTTGCAAATCATTTCTTCATACAAAGATGTAACTAGTCGTTTGGCCACTGACCTATTTTCACTATTGAGAACGTCCCTATCTAATATATGAAGATATGATGAAAAGACAGCATAAGGACCCAGAATGGCCCAAAGAGAAGGAGGATCCAGGTTCCAGAATCAGCCGGCCTTGGGCTGAATCCCAGCACAGCCATTTAGTAGCCCTACATCAATGGGCAGGTTGCTCTCCTCTGTAATCCTCTCTCTTCCTCTGAAAAGTGGAGTAACAATAATACTCACCTCATAGTGGAAGCGTGAAAAGACTGAACACATGTAAGGCACCAAGAATGACTGGCACATAGGAAACCCGCAATCAACATTAGTTGTTGTTACTTAATGGTTGTTGTACTACATTTCTTCCCTACCTACCTCACCTGCTTTATGTAGATTGCAAAGTAGGTGAAATACTAGGCATCATCACCCCCATTACGGCAGACTTCCAGCTCTTGCTCCAAATCTGTCCTCCTCTTCCTCACGGTAATAGAATTGTTTGCTCACATGGCTCTCAGACATTTTTAATTTCCAGCTTCCCAGTTACCATGGACCAAATTCTCTTCATTCTGTGTGAATAGAAGTAAGGAATTTCCAGGAAGGTCCTTTAAAAGAGCAGGGTTCCTGTCCCATGGTCCCCATCTCGTTGTTCTCTTTCACCTCTTCCCACTAGCTGGAATGGTGATGACCACAGCAAACTTGGAAGTCCCAAGTTAAGCCAATGTATAAGTTTTCTATTGCTTCAGTAAAGATTACCACAGTTCAGCCCCTTAAAACAACACAAATTTGTCCTCTTACAGTTCTTGAGGTCAGAAGTCTAAAATCAGTCTCAGTGAGCTAAAGTCAAGGCGACCACAGGGCTAGTTCCTTTCAGATGGTCTAGGAGAATATCCTTTTCCAGGTTCCAACCTTCTTTCCCTGGTTTGTGGTTCCTTGCTCCATCTTTAAATCATCTTCAAACGTCTCTCTCAATCTTTGACCTCTGCTTTCATTTTTCATTTCCTTCTCTGACTCTGTTCCTGTTGTCACATTGCCTTTTCTGACTCTGACCTTCCTATCTCCCTCTTATAAAGACCCTGGAAATTGTATTAGGCCCTCCTGGATAAATCAGGGTAATCCTATCTCTAGATCCTTAGCTTAATCACGTCTGCAAAGTTCTTTTTGCCATATAAGGTAACATATTCACAGGTTTCAGGGATTAGAATGTGGACATCTTGGGTGTGTGGATGGGCATTATTTGGCTTACCACAGCAACCATCAGCCTAAGTCCCTAAGCACCCTGATAGAGCAGAGCCACCCCGCAATCTAAGAACACTCATCTTGTGTTGTTACTTAAAGGCAAATTTCTTTGTTCTATAAAGAATTTGGTCATGGTTGTGGTCATTTATGTTGATTGACCACCATTAACCTAGCCTATCCTAATACATCTTTTGCAATTCTATATACCGCAGCATAGAATATTTAGAATCGTTAATGTGATTAACCACAACAATTCATAATATGTTATTTCTTTACATGTAAGCCATTATTCTATCATAATGCAGCATTTACTCTGTGGTCATTTGTAACTTACTGTTACTGTTTATTTTCTAAATAATTTTTTTTTATAACGAAGACTTTTTTTTAAAGAAAGTAACCTTAGAAATTAAATGTAAAGTGAGGCTGTGATCCTGTGTAAATAACAGAATTGATGATCTTGACCCTTGGATTCCAGATGGATCATTAAAAAAAAATCCTGCCAATTATTCTCTAATTTCCTACTGTGTGCTCCATCTGTTAGCCCCCTTGCTTTGGTTAGGGGCTGCTGTCTGGCTTGTTCTCCACACTCCACAGAGACAAAACTCAATTGACATACACACGTATTATGTGTAAGAGTATGTATTTAGAATGTATACTAGAAGAATTCAAGGACAGAATATAAGCAAGGAAAATAGGACATTATTAAAATCTAGCTAAGTCTAGGAAACATAAAAAACTAACTAGACTAACCAACCAGTCCTAAATTTTGTGGGAAGACATTGAGGGCTTATTTATTCATTTTACATTTAGGTTAGAATTCAGATCCAAGAATTTATGAATCTTAGCTTGAAAGCTACTGAGTTCGTAATAAAAGCTCTTAACAGGCATGTGGTCAGAAGACACTAGAAAGAGTATCTAGAGTTACTAAGCTGGTCCCTAATTGGCAATCAGATTTGGGCTTAAAACTATCTAATTTGGTGGGTTAGCTCAGTGTTTCATTCAAAATTATGAGTTATGTGACAAAACCATTATTTCAAAAGCTTAAAAGCTTAAAGTAAATTTCCAATATGTATGCTCTCATTTTTACTGACAAGGACACATGTTAAGATGATAAAACAAAGGAAATATACTTCCATGCCAGACAGCGACGTCTTGAATTTCTTGCATCCCGCACACTCCTGGCACATAGGAAGCCCTCCGTTAATGTATGCTGGACTAGTGATCTCAACTAGAAACTAGGTAGTTAAAGCTATGACAATGAATAAATCATAGGGTAGCAGATTAAAGGGTGACATATTTATTCAGGTTCTTTACTACCTATTTTAACAATGTCTATAGGGCTCTGGAGCCACTTTGCGTTCTGCTATTTCATGTCAGATATGTGGTTGAACTACAGATGGCAAGAATTAGAACAGTTAGAGTATAAACGTAATTCAAAAGCAGAAGTTGCATATTCTTGTGTCACCATTCTAGAAAGAGTTTTTTTAAAGGACTATCCAAAGACAGCATCCTCTACGGTAGGACTGTAGTTTTCGCCACTTTTTCTCCCTTCTCCTAAAACATTCCTCCTCCTGTGTCAGTCTTCAGCTTACACATGCTTGATGAGTCATTTAAAGTGCAAAATCCATTTTATTGAAGAAAGGAAATCTTTAGGCATAAAATATGTTCAGAAAGGAAATCTTTTTGTATAAAATAGAACCAGACCAAGAGAGTGACAGGTATAGTGGGGATACAGGCGCGGCTAGGCTTTGTCCGCTCCTGGAATCCAGCAGTGACATTTACAGCAGACAGAGGTTAATGATAGGAGGAAAAGACAATAAGGAAGATACAGTGTTTGACTGGGAGCTGATGTGTTGGCTCAGGTCCAAGAATTCCCATCTGAACTCTGTTGGGCTGCAAGCAGAGGTCGCTCTTCACCCTGGAACACATTGTTTTGCTGCCCAAGTGAAAACGTGCCCCGAGGATTGATGAACTACATGGCTTCGGTGCCTAGAGGATGCGTCAGGAGGCAATACGCTTGCCAAAAATTTCAGTGACTTCCCAGAGAATATTAACTGCAGTGGTAGTAATTGGAGGACCACAAGTGACTTTGTGAGCTGGGGTTGGGAATCAGATCTAGCGTGGAGGAACATGGTGGGTGCTATGATAACAGAAATACTCTTCATGAACCCAAAAGAGATATACCCAATGACTATCAGAAATAACACAGTAAGAGTTTGAGAAGGACTTCCCATCAGAGAGGCAGATTGAGGTGAGAATTGGTGACATACTGGTTACTATTAAATATAGGTTTGGGAATCAGAGATTCAACAGGCAGACAAGCTAGAAAATCGGAGGGAAAATGGACTTTGCTAAGGACTTTTCAGATTGTGGCTTGAGCAAGAAAATAGGCAAACTTAGACATTAATAGATGGTAATACTCTATTAAGAAAAGATGAGGACTTAAAGCACCAAAATACTCAGAAATCAACAATATATCTGATTCAAATATTATTGGAAAACTTCAAATTGAAAAAAATAGAGAAAATAAGAAACAAGAAAACAATTAACATTTTCTTAACTCCTAGATAAGTTTCAATCAAGGTAATGGGGTTATAGCTGGGAAGCCCCATATGTGATTCTAGCATATAATGCAGGAAATAAAAGATTTGAGCACATAAAGTGTTTTATTTTCTTTGAATTATAGCAGGGACTGCTTTGTCTGCCAGAAATTCTGTTCTTTGAGCACATTCCCCTGTGCAATTCTGTTGGACCAACTGACCGTAATGAATGATTGCTATGTGGATAGTCTAGGGTTCAGGAGTACCAGGCAGGGATGGTTCATATAGTAATAAATGGAATGAACCTCCATGTACTGTTACAATGTACAGTCAGACCTTCTGCCGTGATATTCATTTAGTCTCGTAAAATGTGGGATCCAGGAGTCTTGATTTAAAATTCTCCAAATTTCCTTCAGACCTCAAACGGATTTTAAAATGTTATCACTGATTCACTCCCTGCTGGCCACACATTGTGCTGTTGAGTTTAACAGTTAGCACCCATTCTCCTGCATAGATGGGATATTCCCCAGACCATGTTTCTTTTAAAGTTATTAAAATAAGACAAAGTTTATTTTTAGAGCAGTTTTAGGTTCACAGCAAAAATTGAGAGGAAGGTAGAGTTCCCATATACCCCACATCCCCACACATGCACAGCCTCCCCCACTATCAACATCTACCTCCAGGGTAGATGAATTTGATGTGATCCATGAATCTACATTGACACCTCATAGTCACCCAAAGTCCATAGTTCACGTTAGGATTCATTTTGGTGTTGTATACTCTATGACAAATACACTTTTGTTGTACACTTTTGACAAATGTCTAATGACATAATCCACCACTGTGTATCATACAGAGTAGTTTCACTGCCCTAAAAATCCTCTGTGCTTTGCCCATCCATCCCTCCCTCCCTACCAACCCCTGGCAACCACCAATCTTTTACTGTCTCTATATTTTTGCCTTTTCAAGAGTGTCATATAGTTGGAATCATATAGCATGTAGCCTTTTCTTTGGCTTCTTTCACTTAGTAATATATGCATTTAAGTTTCCTTCATGTCTTTTCATGGCTTGATAGTTCATTTCTTTTTAGAGCTAAGTAATATTCCATCGTCTGGATATAACACAGTTTATTTATCCATTCACCCACTGAAGGACATCTTGGTTGCTTCCAAGTTTTGTCAACTATGAAAAAGCTGCTATAAACATCCATGTGTAGGTTTTAGTGTGAACATAAGTTTTCAACTCCTTTGGGTAAATATCAAGGTGCACAATTTCTAGACCGTATCGTAAGAGTATGTCTAGTTTTGTAAGAAACTGCCAAACTGTCTTCCAAAATGGCCATTTTGCACTCCCGCCAGCCATGTAGGAGAGTCCTTGCTGCTCCACATCCTCAGCAGTATTTTGGATTTTAATGATTCCAAGTGTATAGTTGTATCTCATTGTTGTTCTAGTTTGCAATTCTCTAATGATATGTGATGGTGAGCACCTTTACACATGCTTATTGGTCATCTGTATATCTTCCTTGTTGAGGCATCTGTTCAGATCTTTTGCCCATTTTTTAATTAGGTTGTTTTCTTATTGTTGAATTTTAAGAGCTCTTTGTATACATTGGATATATTTTATTCAGCAATGTGTTTTACAAATGTTTTCTCCCAGTCTGTACTTGTCTTCTCATTCTCTTAACTCATTCCACTTTTTGATAATCAAGTTTGTTTTGGAAATAGACTGAATGAAAACAGAATCAATAAAAACAAAAAGTTTCTGCTGACGGATCACATTTCTCATCTTATAGAGACAGTGACTTCCCACATTTTCTCAAATATCCCATGCCTGACATCAAATCTCCCAGCTTCTGCAAGGCTACTTATCAAACTGCAATTTCTTTGCATTTTAAGTTATCCTCCATCATTCTTCTCTTGAAATTTCAGTTTCTTTAAAACCATCTTTTCATCCAGAGGTGTGTGGTTCAGAAGAGAACCACAAACACCACGTGTTTGCTGTTGCACTTAAGTGAGGCCACACAGAATGGCAGAAAGAACACAGACCGTGAAGTCGGGAGGTTGGGGCTCATTCTCAACTCTGCACTTAACTAGCAGCAGGATTCTTGGGCAAATCGCTTAACTCCTTTACACTCTTATTTCCTTATTCAAATAGGAATTCAGATAATTACTATGCCCACTTCAAATTGCAAGGCACAAATATGTGTCTATCCCAGAAACTGTAAAATGCCATAAAATTTTAATTATGATTGTTGCAAATATGTAATAATATGTCCTTAAAAACATTCTCTAGGTCAGCTGCCTTTGCATTATAATCTCTCTCCCCAATATGTAGGATTTCTTCTGTCATGTTTGTTGGCCTGTGACTGGCAAGCAATTACAGTGAGTAATTCCATTTTAGGAGAAGATAGTAAAACGTGATATCATAACTACCCACAGAGCCTCAAAAGTATTTATGTTTCCTCTAATAACCTGGTGTGATGCTGTTAATCTTGACAAAGGCTGCCTGGCAGGTGCCTCATATTCTCTCACTGTTTGTTAACTCTTCCACAGGGAAGAATCCAAGCTATTAAAATGCAATGGCCCTTCTCTATTTTTAATTACATTTAGTTTATTAGAAAAACAATCAGATGCATAACAAATACTGGAAACACACTTTCCCCCATTACCTCCATGAAGGCCTAGAACATTTCATCGTTTACAAAATGGGTCATGGGGAGCCACTCCTCCAATTCTCTTCACCAAGAGAAGTTAAAACAATTTAAAGGAGTAAGAGAAGTATATCACTTCCAAAGGGATCCAATTCTTCACAGATGATTTCAGTTTAGTTAACCTTTTTGTTCTAAAGCTCATCATCGTAAACTTTATGTAAATAAGTAGATACCCACCAGGTAAGCATCATGATGGAAACTCCAAACATCTCTCTTCTGTATCAAGTGCAGAGTCTCCGTAAAATAAACCATAAACATGTAATACATAATATATCATTTAGAAGAACTCTGCAGGTTGTAAGGTATCAGGAAACATAATTCTCACCGTTCTGAACAAAATAGGCTGTGTTCCTTGTTTGACCAAATCAATCCAGCTCCCTTCAATTCACAGCATTATAAAAGCTATAATTTCATGCATTATTATGTGCAAATAGAATTTAAGAATGCCTTCTATTTTATGTATAAAGAAAGGTATATACCACAGAAGAAGAATAATACATTTTCCACATTATTATAAAGCTGTTTTCCAATCCTGTTTGGGAACTGAGTCTATATTTTGGGCAAACAGCCATTATCATTAATCACCTAGAGTAGCTGGAACATGACAGGGTGTGAAATGTAGATTGTCTTTTTTTTTCCTCCTTTTCTATTTTGAGCGTGGGATTGTGTTATAGTTTCCAAACACTGTATAGGACTATTACAACACTGAGAGCACAGATGCAAACAGGGAAAATGATTGAAGAAAGTATTAGAGAATGGGCCAAGTAGAAGTGCTTGAATTGAAAGTATCAAACATCAGGGTTATGAGTTTATTTCTGTTTTGCTAATATTAAATACTACTCTGGTAAATATTTTGGTTCCTCCTTAATCCCTAGGAATTCCTATGTAAAAAATAGTCAGTGAACCCCCCCTAATAAATTGAGTGGCACTTGAGAAAGGAAAAAAAAAATCATTGCTTATGAAGGATTTAATTCTATTTCCCAACTTCAAAAAAACAGAAAAAAAAGTTACTGAATATGGTCAGATTTTTGGTTTGCTTAAATCTGATTTCTCCTAGAATTTGTATAAATGTTCTGTTTTTGCTTATTTTATCTTCTTTCAATCTTTAAGAATGGAATGACAATGAATGATAGGAAATTGAGATAGAAATATGTAAAAAAAATACATTTACCGTATATTTTAATTAGACAAAATCAATTAATAAATATTCCTTAAGAATCAATTAATGCATTCAATGAATAGGTACACAGCATCTACTATGTACAAGGCATTATGTTAGCCACTGGGTATAGAGTAGGGAAGAAAATACAGTCCCACTCCCTGTGGAGTTTGCAGACTCAGGGAAAAGAAACACAACAGAAATTAGTTACATTTTGATGAGTGTTACAAAGGACGAATAAAAGGAACTATTGAATTGTTAACAGTTTGAGTGGGGCGGGTAGGGGGAGAGTTAAGGAAAGATTCACCAAAATATTTATAATTAAGACTTGAGGAATAAGTAGAGATTGCCCATGTGAAGAGACATGGTGGGAAATGGGTTCTAGAAAGACTGATTAGCCTTGTAAAAGCCTTGAGGGGATAAAGCACATGGCATCTTGAGGCACTGAAAGAGGGCACTGTATCTACAGCTTCGGGTGGGTGGCAGTAGACGAGGCTGGAGAAGCAGGCAGTGGCAGGTCACACAAAGCTCTATGGGTCATGTGAAGTATTTGGGACTTTATAAGGATAATGGAAAGCCATTAAAGGGCTTTAAGCAGAGGAGTCACTAAATTAGATTTTATAAAGATTACTCTGGCTTCATTACAGTCTACAGAGGGAGACCAGAGTTGTTACATAGATCCCTGTTAATGAAGAACAGCAAAATTCCCCCACTGTACAAGGATCAGGTGATAATTTCATGAAGATATGTCAGCTTCGATATTATAATCTTGTAAGCTATATAAAGTAACAGTGGCTATGACAAGATGTTCAGTGAAAGCAGAGATCAGGGCGCAGAATGGAAATGCAGTCATGCACCACTTACCGCTGTTTCAGTCAAAGACGGATGGTATAGTGGTCCCGTAAGATCAGTACCACGTAGCATAGATGTGTAGCAGGCTGTACCATCTAGGTTTGTACAAGCACGCTCTATGACGTTCGCACAACGAAATCACCTAATGATTCATTTCTCAGGATGTGTCCCCATCGTTAAGAGACACATGACTGTGTATTAATGAAACTGAAAAGTAAGACTTAGTCTTATAGGACTAGTCCAGATTTCACACCAAGGGCCTAAGAGCCATTAGATCCCTCTGGAACAAGAGCTAGTGTCGGGGAATTACTGGGTTAATCTGCCTATTTTTTCTTCCGTGTGAATTTCAGGGGTGGTGTTTGTAATTCTACCAAGAAACCTGCTGGCAATTGCAACTACCTTAAATTTATATATTTGAAGAAAATTGGTATTTTGATGTTACTGATATTTTCCAACCCATGTACGGGTTCGAGTTTCTTCATTTCTGCATGTCCTTTATGTCTTCCATCATTGTTTTGTAATTTTATCCCCAGAGGTTTGAACATTTTTGGTCAGGCTTATTCCTGGGAAACATCACATTTTTTGCTATTGTGAACTGAAGTTATATACCCTATATTTTCTAATTAGTTTTGTCTCTGGAATATAGGATTTTCATACGTTCAGTTTGTATTCTGAAACCTAAATCCTAAAAACTTATTAGAGAGCATTGACTCTCTACTAAATTCTGAGTGTGAAGATTATTTTGAATGTTCTATGAAAATAATCATATTATCTGCAAATAAGAACAGGTATATCTCTTCTCTTTCAGCTCTTTTTCTCCTCACATATGTATTTTATATTTTTAATATAATATGATAATATTTCCTGTATTTAATATTTCGCTTTAATATGTTTAATTGTGGTTACTGATACATTGGGCTTGTTTCTACTATCTCACTCTGTGTTTTCTTTTTATTTTTGTTTATCTTTGCTTCTTCTAGTTGGGTCAATTTTTTTAATATCATTTTTTTCTTCCTTTGCAGTGGGTAGACTCTGAGATGACCCCAATGCCCACCTTCTGTATTCACGTCTTTGTGTGATTACTTCCCGCTGATTCTTTTCCAATGAATAGAACACAGCAGAAGTGATGTACGTCACTTCCAAGAATAGGTTATAGAAAAAGACTGTGGCTTCTATCTTGGGAGAGCTTTCTCATTCTTTTTTGGAATGCTCAGCTTGGGGAAGCCAACTGCCATGTCATGAGGCAGCCCTGTGGGGAGGCCCAGGTGAGCAAGCGTGAACGCAGGTCTTCTGAGGCCTTCTAACAGTCACGTGAGTGAGCTTAGCAGATAAGATTCATCAAAGACGTGGACAAACAGACTAAGGAGTAGAGACTACTGGCACAGAAATAGTTGAAATAATAATGATCTTTGGATTTGGACTGGATAGGAAGGAAAATGATGACAGAATGTTCCAGATAGATATAGAACTGGAATCTAAATTCTCTTTGAAGAGAATGGGAAGCATTAAGTGAGCAAAAATAATAAAGGCAATCCACATCTGAGAGAAGGTTTAAAGGTGGGAAAGCAGACAAGATATGGATATATAACATGAAGAAGTTTAAAAAGAACTGTAAAACCAAGGGGAAGGATCTTGCTGCAGACACTGAGAGAACAGTTATGTGATGTGAAATGCAATACTGGGCATTATGGATCAACAAGTTGACATAGTCAGAGTTATTAAGCTCTTTTACGCAAATACAGAAGACCCACTGGGATGCCTGCTTGAGTTTTGACTTTTGTGATAACTGAAAAAGCAACAATGCTTTGTTTATTTTTTACTTACTTTTTAAAACCCAAATCACTTCCATGAGATATTGAAGTAGTTTAAGGAAGTTTAAGACTAATATTATATTTGTTCTTAAAGAAAATAATTATATCCTTAATCCGTTTTTTATTATTTTATTTATTTATTTTTTTTTGTGAGGAAGATCAGCCCTGAGCTAACATATGATGCCAATCCTCCTCTTTTTTCTGAGGAAGACTGGCCCTGAACTAACATCTATGCCCATCTTCCTTTACTTTATATGGGTCGGCACCATAGCATGGCTCGACAAGCCGTGCGTGCCCGGGATCCGAACCGGAGAACCCCGGGGCCATTGCAGCGGAGCTCGCGCACTTAACCGCTTGCGCCACCAGGCTGGCCCCCTTAATCTGTTTTTTAAAAAGAGTTTGTGGAGAATCAGAAAATATAAAAGATATGTGTGTGTGTGTGTGTACACAAATTTTTTTGAAGAAAAGTTCTGTGTACCTTTTGAAAGGCATCGTAATAAACCAAATAATTACTTCTTGAAACCTAACACTGTGCAATGTAATGAGATGTTTCATTGCTGCTCAAGTCAGCTTATCAAATGGTGGTGACAGAGAAAAACAGTAAATTTCTAAATTAGAATCTTGCATAAACCATTTTAAAACAATCAATTATTTTAATTAAAACTTTCAGTTCTCATTTAAATCATAAGTTTCCATAAACAAATGCAATGTTTTGCTTTAGTGGGATTCTTTTTTTAATTTAGCCCATCCACTGTTTCCCCGATAGGTTGGAATTCAATCAGCAGTTGTTGTTGTTCTTGTTGTTTTTATAAAAGCAAAATTTCTCATAGCATAACTCCTTTCCTACACTGAAAAAAATTATTCTTCAACATAGAAAAATAACATTCTAGTTCTTAAATTTCATCATGCTTCATTTTAATTAACCATATCTTGGGAGTGTGGGTTTGTGTTTGATATTTTGCATTATTTCCATTGCTCAAGAAGATCACATTGTGGAAAACAGACCAACACTTGCCACATTAACCATAATGGTCTTCAGCTTAGTAGCAGAATAAAGAATATGATATCATGAAAACCACCTGACAGCTCCCTCACAGCAAAAGCAATTGTATTGACTCTGGAAAACCTGGAACGGAATATTCCTGACAAAAAAGCTAACATTCTCCACGTCCTTGGGCAAGTCAAATGACCTTCTGCATTCACAAGATATTAGTAATTTCTTAATACAGCATAAAATCATAACAGTAATAATAGTTTTGCCATTCTTGCAATTTCCATTATTCATTGGATGTGTGTAACATGATAGATTATGTGATATGCAATGCTTTTTTATCCCATAATATTTCCTTCCCTGTTACGCATTCACTTTATAATCTTTCTGACGCTGCCCGGTATCATGTGGACAAATAGGGAGTAATAGATAAACTTTCCTTTAACTGGATAACTTTTAGTAAAATTGGTTTTGAATATTATAGTTCCACAAGCACGAGAATTTTTGTTTTACTTACTGATGTGTCCCCAAAACCTAAAATAATGACTGGCAAGCAATAGATGCTCAAGAGATATTTCTTGGATAAATTGATGAATAGGAGACAGTCGACTAGTCGCCGGTTCAAAATTGTTATTCCTCTCAGATCTACAATCATCACTCAAAGGCTGTACTATCAACTACGTGTGGTATCTCAAAAATACATTAAAACTCTAAAATTCCAACTATTCAACACTGACAAAACTGCATAGCCTATGTGTGTCTAGCACCACGACAATTTTTCACATTTATGTTATGAGAGTGAAAGTGTATTGTCATTTGTTACAGAGTGAGAACAGTGTCCTCTCAGGCTCCAAAGACTGTGTCCAGTGCCGTGGTTCAGCACAATGGTGAGAGTTCTTCACTGTCAGCCTCCATCCAACAGGACGCCCTGGGTAGGCAGGGGACGTTTTAAATTGTTATCCATAATCACTTAGCCAAAGGCAAGCGTAGAAAATGTGTTAATTGACGATGAAATTTGACCTAGATTATCTGTGTTTTAATATGTAAAATGAAGATACTGACTTAGAGTTTTGTAAACTATAAAAATTCTCACTTGACCATTTCAGAGATAATGCAGTTTTAGGGCCTTTGCATGTCTAAACTAACGTGTACCAATTTACATTTCTAAGTTAAAATGTAAAAATTTTGGAATACAGAAGGAACTCATATACTTAGTGTTTAGCATGTGTATGACACTCAGTACCTATGACATCTATCTATCTATCTATCTATCTATCTATCTATCTATCTACCTACCTATCTATCTGTCTCTCTGTCTATCTATCGAGATAGACAGAGATAGAGATGCAGAGACAGAGATAGAGAGACACCACCCTTAAGTGCGTTTTCCAGAGGTCGAAACAGTTTTCCTCTGATCACTCTAGCTAATCTAATGAAGGAGTAAGCACTCAGAGGGGAAATGGAAATCATACCTTTTCATTTACAAACAGTTCCCTGACTGGCGGCAGGTAGAAAGAGACTATAGAATTATATGCACGTCTGAATGCTTATTCAGTCAAATATCCAAACATTTCAGAAAGGGCAGACATGGCAGAACCTTGGAAAAAGAACTCAAAGAAACCAAAATTTTAATGAAACTTCAGAGAAGCCATCAATTTGACTACAGACTAAGATGAAATTCAGCGACAACAGAGGCAGAGAAGATTGAGGAAAGAGAACGGTTGGGAATGGGAAGAGGAGCCAGCCTGGGTGAGCCTGATCACATATGAGTCCCAGATGCGAGCCATCAACACACCGTGGTCAGCACGGAACGACACCACATGGGATGTGCGTGACCTCTGTGGCACAGGGGGAGTGATCCTCTTCCCACAGAGCACAGATCACATTTCGTCTGGTGCTAACACCCCCTCGGAGTCAAAAGATGGTTCCTGGAAGCTCAGTCCTTTCAACAACTATCCATAAATCGCGGGCACCCACCTCTGGCAGAACCCGCGTCCCTTTTCTGAGACCTGGATTTGGTCACAGACAACTATGTGTGACCCTTTTAAGAGTCTGACTAACTTTTCATTATGCCTGAAACGAGAATTTTCACAGTGATTGCATTGAACAAATGTGTATGAATAATTAAATTAAATATGTTATTAGTAAATACCAGTCGTGTAAAGTAAATAACTCCTTCCTAAAGGGAGACTGCAAGCAAGAAAATTTAAGATATTACTGAGTTGCCCTTAGTGCAACTATGGAAAAGCAACAAGAGCCTCGACAAAGCTTGCTTAATAACAATGATCATAAGTTGTTAGCCTCATCAGTTCCACAGAAAAAGACACGTTATCATGTAGTGGGGCTGGGGGAATAGGGACCCATTTTCCTGAGGTTCAACCGTAAGATCCTACGACACAGCAGTTTCGTTCATGAAGACATATCTTAATAATCAGTGAAAGGGGCCGGCCCGGTGGCGCAAACGGTTGGGTGCGCGCGCTCTGCTGCGGCGGCCCGGGGTTCGCTGGTTCGGATCCCGGGGGCGCACCGACGCACTGCTTTGGCAGGCCATGCTGTGGCGGCGTCCCATATAAAGTGGAGGAGGATGGGCACGGATGTTAGCCCAGGGCCGTCTTCCTCGGCAAAAAAAGAGGAGGATTGGCGGATGTTAGCACAGGGCTGATCTCCTCACAAAAAAAAAAAAAAAATAATCAGTGAAAGAAGCAAACGTGTATGGGTAGCCGTCCCAATGTTTGTAGTAGAAAAAAATAGAAACAAAATAGATTTCCTCTAAACAAAAGAACTGTGATAACATAAGCTATTGTAATTCCACATTATGGAGGCAGCCACTAAAGGGAGGTTTTCAAAAATTGTTAATGACATGGGAAAATATACATAAGATTAAGTGAAAATTTTATTACACAAAAGTCAATATAGGGTTTAACAATAATTTTTTTCAAAAAATCTTTACATAATAAAAAGTAACGTATATGTAACAAAAACCTTAATATTTTTTGAAAATGTGATGTTCTTTCTTTCTAGGAAATCCACTTGAGTGACCTCTTTGCCTTCATGAATGTGAAGCAAATCCTCAGTCATTACCTTGGAGAACTGTGTGAAGATAATATTTACCTGACTGTGAATGGTAATATTTAGGCTGAGAATGTAATGTAAACTGTACATTTTTTTGCAGTTTTGTCTCTAAATGCTTTTGTGCTTCTTTGGTAGAGTGTTCTTGGCTGTTTAAAGATTTAGAATATTCAATGCCTGGATATTCTGCTTATTCTCCTGGAGATAAATATGTGTGTTTGTGTGTGTGTGTGTGGGCATATGTGCACATATGTTTGTTTAAACAGTTGCTCACAGAAAATCTGGATTTAAGATTTTAAAAACCAGAAGAAGGACATGAGGAGACGCAGGAATGACCACTTCATGTGGGAGGTAAGACTAACTAAAGGAATCACAGCTGAGGGCTGGGCTCAATGGATATTCAGTTTTACCTCAGACTAGATGTCTCAATATATTCTCGTATTAGATGGAGTGTTTTGATTGTCCTATCTGGTCAGAGACTTGGGACCCAACTATGTCTACAAGAGGATTTCCTCTTAAAGAGGGCTTTTATTTACACTCTATATGATCTTAGTATATGGAAAATTCTGATATAAGAAGTCAGAGTTGTGAAGGTAAACCTTAGGCAGTGAGAAAGGAATTTCCTGTGCTTTTTGAGAGATTTTTCCAGGCTTTGGACAGACATACATGGGGACAATCCTATTAAAAGAAGGAGACTTGCACTTTGGCAAACAGTGGCAGACAGGAGCTAGGCAGAGAGGCATCTGACCAGGATTCCTTGGTCTTAAGTCTGTAGACCCCAGGAATAGCCAATTCTAATAGAACTTTATAAATTATCCTCTATATTTTACTTCTTAGCATGTGAACCTGAGTTCTGTTAGTCAAACCGCTACAGTGCCATGGGGAATTAAGAAAAGGGTCTGCCATGTACTTGGACTAGAGAGGCAAATAAATACACTCCCCTCTCTCAAGGGCAGTGATGGTAGCAGAAGATCCAGATTAAGGGACAGGATTTTAGGCAGCAATTCAGGGTTCCAGTCTAACAGGGCACCTAAAATATCACGTAAAATGTAATGGCGTAGAGAAAATGTAATTAATCAGAGCTCTTTCAAGGAGCGGACCCTACAAGTGCTCGAAAGGAATATTTTGAGAAGTCACTAGTGTTGAGTTTAAAACCCACAAGAAACACACTTATGTAACAGTGGATTGCTAAACTACCTTTGAATGATGATGCTCTGGTTAACTTCAGGATTTTGCAGTGCAGAGGAGGGCATGCAATTCTGGGGCCAGAGCTGAATCACTTGGGACAAGATGTACAATCACCTTCCCAGCAGTGCTCAGCCTCTTCTCTGCATAGTGAGAGATATTTAGAAATGATCGCCTGGTACCAAATCACTAGCCTTCCCAGAGTGCTCAGCCCCAGGACTGCCTCTGGCAGCCGCACGCTGAGTCTGTCTCTAGGAAGCGTGGTGGTGGGCCTGGAGGATGGCTGGACCAAGACAGAGCCTACCCCAAAGGCCAAAGGCTCCACTCGCAGGGGTGTGATGGGGCTAGGAGGAGGCTGGAGCTGAAGAAGAATGACGATCGTGCTCCTGAGCACAGGACAGCTCTGCGGAAAAAGCCGTGGGGACTTGGATGAACAAAATTAGGGCCTAAACCACCGTAATTCCTGGACTTTCTCCCCAGATCAACTCCCTGAGGGCAAAGCTTTTGTTTTTTGTTTACTATTAGGTCCCTAGTGATGGGATAGTGATAGTGCTTTGTACATACTACACGTTGATTATTCCTTGTTGAATAAGTGAGCGTGACCTCATTTTACACTTGTGTTGGAAGAAGCTTAGACACTTAGGATTAATATATACGTGAGTATACACATACTTACATACATGTGTGCATATGCACTACGTATACCTCTGCACAGACATTACAAGGAAATTTGCTAAAATAGCAACAGCGTCTATCCCCAGCTCAAGTTATCACAAGTCATGATTTTTTTCGTTTGTCATATTTTTCTGTATTTTTAAATTTTCTACCTAATTAGAATTAATCAAAGAATGCTACTAAAAGAAATACAATTAAAAATCCAGAGAAATATGTCCTAATGATATGAATTAAACAAAAATATTTAATAGATAGCAGATGATAATCACAAATGTCTTGTGTTTAAAATCCCCCAATATCTCAAACCCTGCCCCCTGTTTCATAAACAAGGCCTTTTACGGGTATGACCACCAAGTTCCATATCAGAAAGGAGCATTTTAAAAGAGATTTAAAAAGTGATGGGGGGAAAGAGAATTTGTTATTTCGCTTACCCCGCAGAGTGGAAATTAAAAACAAATAATGGGGGCCGGCCCGTGGCTTAGCGGTTAAGTGCGTGCTCTCCGCTACTGGCGGCCCGGGTTCGGATCCTGGGGGCGCACAGACACACCGCTTCTCCGGCCATGCTGAGGCGGCATCCCACAGACAGCAACTAGAAGGATGTGCAACTATGACATACAACTGTCTACTGAGACTTTGGGGAGAAAAAGGGAGAAAATAAAGGAGGAGGATTGGCAACAGATGTTAGCTCAGGGCTGATCTTCCTCACAAAAAAAAAAACACAAAAACAAATATTGGCCAAAGCATCCTATCTAGAGTTTGAGCCCCTATAAATAGTGCATTTTCCCCGAAATAGCAATAATTGTCTGGGCATTGACAATCTATGCCTTCATTTTTCCTATGTTCCAAAATAAGCAACCATACCACTAATGGACATATTCCTTTTTTAGCCTTGTTAATACTTCTGGCTAGAAATAATTTTATAACTGCTGCTTGGAAATAATTTTATCTTTCTAAATGGAATATGTGTAATTTTCTCTAATACTTTATGTTTAGAGGTAAAATTTTCCTAACTTTCTTTCTTCATAAATTCTCTCCTCATGTACTGATCAAAGACCTTCTACAGGGAAGAACAAAGAAATCTACGCAGATTGGCCATTTTAATGAAAAGGACTTTTATCCCCTCGCCTGATTCTGCTTTGATATCTTTCACAAATGAGTTAAAGGGCAATAAAATGTCAAAAGGAAGGAGGACAAATACCTTCCAGGATTAATGGCTGCTTCGCCTCCCTCCAGACGAGCATCTTTCTTAGGAACGCAGGAGGAGTGTGCACGCTGAGGGGCACAGAGACACTGAGCAAACATCAACGTTGCTTTCGTGAGTCCTCCTTACGAGTTAGTAATTAAAATATTAGCAAAGTCACTCCTCCCGGTAATTTCTGTGGTTCTAGATTCTAAACTCTCTTACAGGAAGCGCTTTCTGGAGACTCCTAAGACTACTGGTCTAAAAGTGACTTCTGAAAGATGCCCAAGACTTTTTCCCCTGATGCTGAAGCGACCTTAACTCACACCACCACTCTAATTAAGAACCAGCACTTCAGAAACAGTTGAAAGGGGACAAGGAAACCTCCCAGTCCTAAATCCCTCCAGCAGAGGTCCACTTCTCTGTTTATGCGTACAACAAACATACACTGTTTGGCTATGCCAAGCCAGGCACTGGCTCTTCAGTGGTTGACAAGGGAGAAGGAGTTTATGTTCTAGTGTTGAGTATATTCCAGTGGGATAGATAGAAAACAAAAGTAAGCAAATAAGTGACAAAGACAAATGCTGGCTGAAGCTGGGGCCCTGGAGGACGTGAACACGATGCTAGGGCTGGATGGAGAAGAACAGCAGGGCGTGGTTGATCAGGCAAGGCTGCTCTGAGGGGAAGGCCTTGATGATCAAGCATGGGCCGGCAGGCAGTGGAAGTGTCCAGGAGGAAAGCATTAGGAGGGAGATCATTTGGGGATGAGCAAATTATCCTTTTGAATATACTACTTTAAAATGCGCTCAAATATCACACATTAAATTCGTCGGCAAGTGTTCCTTGATTCTATCAGCACACTTTCATAATAACTTTCTGTGAGAACTTTTAGGAGGTATTTTACAGAATAACAGGAACAGGAAGGAGTAATTTAGGACACTTTACAGGTTTGTACACACCTCCACCCTCAAGAAAGGTCCAGAACCAATGTGATATGTGTCTTCCTTCAGTCTTCATAAAGGAGATCCCCAGATCTTTAAAACCATGGTCAAGCGGCTGTTTCCCAAATTGGGTCTGCATCATTGGGACATCCTGGTGTCCCTAGAGCAGTTGTTGTCTATTTGTAATGTGGATAGAGCATCCTGATATGACTGTAAAAGATTGAAGTCCTGGATCCTACTCCTACAGGTTTGAATTCTTGTGTTTTAGCGTGGGGTCCTGGAATTTGCCTTCTTGGGTGATGCTGATGCCAATAGTTTAAGAGCCATACCTTGAGGAAAATTCATAATCTCCTCTCATCAGCAGTGTAGCCTGGACTTTACCTAAGACTTGACATCGTAGGTAGTTTAGCTAAAATTGAGATCGATGGCGGGGCACACTTGCTCGTGCCCTGGCCCAAAGCCACTGCTAATACACAAATACCCCTGGGTGTGTTAGAAAAAACTTCTACCATCCGAGTAGGGGTTTACAGAATGGCTCCTTTCTTCCAGCAGAGAGAGCTCTCAACCAGGGTGCACAGTTGGCTAGAGGAGAATGGACTGGATTCCAGCCACATTGGCCCTCTGGACTAGGTTGGGCCTTTCAACAGAGGCCATTCATCTGCAGGCTGCAGCCCTGCCCTTATCCCAGGGCACATAAATCAAAATGTGCACCAGAACCAGGAGTGCCAAGTTATTTTACAATTAAGCTGTGGTTAATCACTTATAAAGATTCTTGTCTTATTGTCTTTCTCCTATTTTTCGGGGCCTACAGCTAGTTTTACTGGTTTCGCGTTGCCAATTGTGTTTTGGTATTTCCTTTGGCAGTATAATTTACATGTGAGCAATACATGTTAGAGGTATTCTATACATTCTAGTTGTTTTACTAACCTGAATCCAGAAAATTCTCTGCTCTTTATTAATATCTTTTTCAGGTCCTTTCTCCGTCAGCCTACCTCAAATTCTTTAGGATTCAGTCCAAATTTGTTCTCTCTTATCTCTCTACATTTTCCCTTGGATAACCCATCCATTTCCATGACTACAAGAACCATCAATATCTGATGATGGAGAAATTTACAACTCAGAACCTGGTATGAACTCTAGACCCCTTAGATGTTTGCATTTGAATGTGTCAAGACCAGCGTGTCCAAAAGTGAATTACTGACCCTCTTTCAAAACTGTACTTGCCCCAGTCTTTGTACCCAATTAAGCAAAGTCAAAATCTGGGTGACGTTCTTGATCCTTTCCCTTCTGTTACTCTCTACATCCGTTAGGGTCTAAACAGTAAAGGAGAAACCGCTTACATGTTTAGAGCAAAGGAAATCTAACACGAGGAACTGTTTACACAGGTGACAGGAGAGCTTAAAAGCTAAACAGAAATTGGTGAAGCAACCCAAAGATTAGCAGCAGAGCCAAGGGAAGGCATGGTGTTACTTGGGCCTAGAGGCTAGGAGCATCTGGCAGAAGCTGGAACCAGAGCAAGCCAGTCCTGAGTGAGCTGGAGCCATGGGTAGAACGCTACAGCTGCAGAAATGTTCTCCTTCCTTCCAATCTCCAAGCAGTGCCTTGTGTCAGTGGAAGCCAGATACAGTGGAGAAACAGCCTAAAATGCAGAACAGAAGAGGGGAAGGATGAGGAATGGATTTGAGGACACAACCACCAATACAAACAAACATTCTTAAAATCGATCACCTTCACCAAGCCATCTGTATTACTCCTGCAGGCTTCTCACATGTCCTGTCCAATTCATGCTCCATACAGCAGCCAGAGTAACTCTTTCTTAAATATAAATTGGACCTGTTTCAAATGGAATTGTCCACCTTCACTCCTTCCCCAGCTGCTCAAACTACATCAATGACTTCCTGTTATACTTCAAGTTTCATACACTGAACCATGGCCTGCAAGACTTCCTAATCTAGGCCCTGCTTATCTTTCTAAACTCGTCTCTGACCACTGTCTATCTGATCCAATCCACTCCAGAGATTCTAGGCTCCTTTTAGCTTCTGAGATATACCAATTGTTTTCCATCCTTAAAGCCTCAGCAGTCTTGCCTCAGCTCAGTTATTGAACGGCTGCCTTCTTCGCATCTTCCAAAGCTGATACAATGCCACCACCTTTGATGGCTGCATGGACAACTGCATCTAAGCAGTACCTGCCCCACCACCCTGTCTGTTACCTTCTTGGCTCTTTTCTCAGTTTACACTTATGTGTTTCTTTGTTTCCATCTCCCACCATTAAACTATAGGCATTATGAGATAAAGAACCTGCACTATCTCAATTTCCAATATGCACTCAGAATATAGCAGAGTATTTGGTACATTATCACCATTCAAAATGACTATTGAATAAAGGAATGAATGTACGAATCCAGAGAGGACTTGAAGATGAATTAGAAACTAAGTTTATTAATTAAGAGAAAGTATAAACACGAAATAAAAGAAAAAAATCTGCACAGATGTCTAGTATTTTTGTTTTTCTAAATAATTATTATTAGAGAACAAGGCAATTATAGCACTGAAGATATTAATTAAGCATATCATAAATACTATTTTTTTTTTGTTTGTGAGGAAGATCAGCCCTGAACTAACATCTGCCAATCCTCCTCTTTTTGCTGAGGAAGACTGGCCCTGGGCTAACATCTGTGCCCATCTTCTTCCACTTTATATGGGACGCTGCCACAGCATGGCTTGATAAGCGGTGAGTTGGTGCGCGCCCGGGATCTGAACCCAGGCTGCCAGCAGCGGAGCATGCGCACTTAACTGCGACACCATGGGCCAGCCCCCAGCATAAATACTATTGAAGGAAAAGTTTCCTGGTTGTGTTACAAAAATCTAATAATCACACGTGCTTTTAGTGGTGTAATAAATCACTGTTTTATTACTTTCAGTGGAGCAGTGTTCCTGAGGGTTGTTAAACTAACGATTCTGATTCAGTGGGTCTGGGGTGGATCTGAGACTCTATATTTTTAACAAGCTTCCAGGTGATTCCCAAACTACTGGTCCAGGGACCACACTTTGAGCAACAAGAGAGCCACCAAGTTGATGAATTGAATTTACATGGATGTTTTCCAATGTCCACACCTTTTAGCTTCTCTGCATTCTGGGCTGGAAAGTAGAAAGAAATCACAAAATCAATAAGATGCAATGTTCAGTTAGACTAACCAGTCTCTTGGCCACATTTTATTCATCTGAAATTGTGGTCTCAACTCTATTTACTTTATAACCGCATTTTCTAACAGATTTTCATCATTAAAGCATTAACTAATTCATGTTTGAGGACTCACAATTAATGTACAAATCAATAATGGTAACCTTCATTTGCATAGTGCTTCACAGTTTAGACAGAACTTCCAGGTACGTTAATGTATTTAATCCTCACAGCAATCCAGGGTGCAGCCAAGGCAAGAATCATTAAACTTATGCTATAGAAAAGGAAGTTGATGCAGAGAAATATTAACTGCGATAATCATCAGTAATATGTTCATAACTTTAAGTTTACAAATCACTTTAATATGCATTAGCTAATTTGATCTGCATAATGATCCTCAAAATCAGATAAATATCTGTGCCTGGTTATTGGACATATGCAGCTGCAGTGTCCCAAAACATTGTTTTCACATCAGTTTTGTTGTGTCTGTCTCCTTGGCTACCTTTAAAGAATATAGACGATGGGAGTCTGAAAATTTGGATTTGAATCCTTGCTCTCTATCATTCGTTCACTCTGTGAGAGATCTTGTGCAAGTGACCTAACTCCTGAGGCCCTGTGATATTATCTGTAAGGTGGTAGAAATAATAACTTCCACTTGAGGGAATCACATTCCTCTCCCCCCAAGTTTCCAGAAAGGTGATATCCAGTCTACTCCCTAGGAAGGAAGAGTTTTGAAGCAATATCTTGGGATCATCTGTCTCTAAACTCCTTGTGTTAAGCATACTTCTCTGCAGGAGGTAGAGACTGATTTATCTGATTGGAGAGAGAGGAAGAGTCTGACACCACTGGTCACATCCTTCTATTGGGATGGGTTAAGTTATTACCGTGACTGTTCCCATCTATTGTCCATGATATCTTGTGTGCAGAACTAAAACATTCTCTTCCTGTACTCATGTATCATGCATTAATGTTCCCGATGGGTCTGAAGGTTTCCTTCTAGAAGCAGGTTTGGAGGCCCAAGTCAGTCAAAATTTAGAATCTGGAGGTTCTCTAAGTTCAAAGTTATAGGGGAAGCCAAGATTCTCTCATGCATCTGGCAAGGTGTTTTTTCTGAGTACTTTATCTACCTGTAGGTGGGCAACATTGTCTACATTCAGGGGGAGAAGTACTAGACCAGGAGGCCCATTTGTAGTTGCATTATCGAGTCCTGCTTTCTCATGAAAAGCTGATATATTGATCTCTCTACTTCTCATTGGTTTCATGCTCAGCAGGGAGGTAGGGTGTAATTCACTTTCATTTTTCACAGAAAACCCAACTACTACTTTGGAGAGTTCTTATGAGAGCTAAAGATGTATTGCGTTGCATTATATGTATCACCCAATTAATGGAGCTACTATTGTTAATGTTCCCACTTTAGCTGGCTCATTTTAATGGGGATGATAAATCTGCAAGCCCATACAAACAAGTGAGAAGGGACAAAATGAGGGGAAGTGAGACTATCTGAGAGGTGCTTTGTCATTTGTGAAGATGTGAGTACCAATTCTTAATTTTAGTCTAACAAATCACCAGAACAATTTCTTGAATATTATCTATAGCTCTGTTGAACAGTTTAGGATTGAGAAGCTCAAACAAGTGACTTTCCCAAGTGTCAGAACTAAGACTTAAAGCAATGATTTTTTCATTTACATGTGTGCTTTTTTCATTTGTGATCCATTGCTTCTTAATCTCAATATACATCTCAATCTCAATATACATTGTTTCCATTGATACGAAAAATAACCAAAGTATAATAAAGCATACCAAAAAGTATATACTCCCCAATTACATGCTTTGAGATCTTACTATTCATCAAACATCATTTGTGGGCACCAAGAGTTTTTCCTTTATTGTGTATTTAATTCTTAAAAATTTCTCTTATAAATTACCTGTAATCAAACTTTACCACTTGCTACAACAATTATTATCTATATTTGCATTTGTGAATTTCATCCTGAGTCAGAGATTAAATAAAACGAAAAGTAGTAACAAGGATTATAACACAGGCTCAGGCCCAGAAAATTGATAAACTTACAAGACACCCCCTGAAGTGGAGGCCATCTGCTGTCCAGAAAAAAAAAGATATGGAGTGACCTTGGGCTGTAGCACTGATGGATGTCTCTGGAGAAGTGACCGAAAGTCCAGCAAGACCATATCAGTTCAGGTCACATTAAGGCAGGAAATGTTATGCTGAATCAGAAATACCATCGATATCACACAACCGAAAAAAATCTCATTTTAAATAAAAAATCTAAACCCTTAAAAGAGAAAAAAGGCCAAATATCTTTCCTCACTAAAGTCTAGATCAAGAGCAACAGAATTTTGAAAGGGCCCCAAGAAGATTCATGAAGAAAGTAATTCGGAATAAAACTATCTGTGAACATCCAAGGTACGGACGTCAAGTTTACACGTTACCTTTCATTTCATTTGTGAGTGTTTATACAGAAAGGTATAGTGACTCTGTTCATATTAACCCAAAATGTGGATTTTCAACGCCTTGCAAAGTGGAGTAGTCTCGATAAGTACTCAGAATCTAAAGGATCTGCTAAATTCCTGGTGCATCAATCTGAGGTGAGTCCCCAAAGTGAATAAAGAGGAAAGAAACAAATAATCCCATGTAGTAGTATGATTATTTTCCAAAGCTCTTCACTGAACTATCGCATGATTAGGTTAATAAACGTCCCACTTAGTTCCTTATTTTAATCAATTTAAGACAATTTAGCAAATGTATGTTAAGTGTTTACAAGATAAATAAAGATAAGCAAGACATTGTGCTGATTCTCAAGGGCCCTCACATTGTATGTAAGATGGGATCTGGACCCTACAGCAATTTACTACAGTCTAAATAATGATAGCATAGTAGAAGTATGTATAAAGTATAACAGAATCAACCAGGAAGAGGCATGGAGAAGGGAGCACAGCATGGAAAGAGAGCACGGAAAGATCAAATAACATGAATACAATGAAGTGGATGCAGTTCTCAGATGCTTGATTTTCTTACTCTGGATTACCTATTGAGTCACAGGGTCTCATTCTCAAAAAAGTTCAAATCACGAAAACCAGTGCTATGACCCAAATCTAGGTGGGGTTGGAGTGATTCCTGGAGTACCTAGCACACGATGTGTCACATGGTCAGAGGGTACTCAGCGCTAGCTGTTTCTGACAATGACATCTCTGATGGGTCAGTTATCCTCCAAGTGCTTATAATTGTAGGTCACTGATTATCAAAAAATGATCAAGTGAATGTTCACAATAATTTATAGAAAAGGTAGCACACAAATAAGAAGCCAAAAGAAGAAAAATCTGTTAATCATATGGGATGACCTAGGAAATAGAGCAGAAAAGCATCAGTGTCGTGAAAGGCATGAAGCAAGGTAACATGCCAGCTTCTGTGCAAGCATTTTCATTAAAACATGCCAGGTCTGGAAAATAGTGAGGAAATTGTTATTTTTAAGGTGTAGAGAGCATAGTCTCAGGTCCTAGAGAATGGTGTGAATGCAGTGGGTTTCACTGGAAAAATTCATTAAATTGCACAGAAAGCATATGACAAGAGAGTCAGAGTAAAACTTTTCGTATTCAAAAAAGAAAGAAAGATCCTCACTTTCCATGACTTAACTGTATTTACTCAATGGAAAATAATGCCAATATGAGGAATACTAGAAATTCCCCATATCCTTCTTCCCAGGATAAAAGTCATAATAGATCACTTAAGAAATAAAAGTAAGAAATTTTGTTTAACAAATCCTATACTAAATTCAGAAAAATGAGCTCTAATAAGAGGTCAAACATGAGGAAAAAGGTTTTAAATTAAAAAAATATTAATTCAAGGAGATAGTGATTTTGAATTTTCACGATGTTTCATGATATGCAAAATATTATTCCCTTATTTTACAAAAGAGAAATGAGAGAAAGAAATTTAAATTTATTGAGTGTCTTCTCTTTCTGGTAATCTTCCTATGAGAACAAGTTGAGAAGCTGTGCAAAATTAAATTTAAAGAAAAAAAAATGTTTAAAGCCATCAAAAAGTTGCTGGGGCAGCCAGGACTTGAGGGTCCAGGATCCTTGAGAAAAGAGGAATCACATTGAGATGAGTCCAATATTTGGTGGTGTGTCTTACCTCGTGGCTTGGCTGATTGGTAAGTGGCATAAGACCAAAAGGCTAAAAAGTGGACCAGGGATTAGTGGCTGAAAGCCTGGAAACCTGAGCCAAGTTTCCAGCAGTCTTAAGGGATGTGCAGACAAACACTGGAGTTGGGAGCTTCCAAAACAGCCCAGATTAAAGGCCAAGACACAGGGCAGGAGGAAAGCTAAACGAGGTAAGCCCCAAATTCTGCAACTATTTTCCCCTTGAGGCATTTGACAATTTATAAACAGCACATAAGGAGAAGCTAAGAACGGAGCAGTGGTAGCTAAGAACCTGGGAAGACAGGAACGGCTTTCCATGATCTCACAGAGCATAGGACGCGAAAATTGAAGTCAAGGTCCTACAACGGAAGAGCATCCCTGGAAGATACTCTAGACTTTGAGTTTGAATCCCAAAGGAAGAGAGCGTCATTCATGACCGCGCATTATTTGTACAATTTTCACGCGCAGTGCCTGGCGTTCTGTAAAATTACTAGGCATGCAGGAAGACAGAAAGAAAAGACCGAAGCAAAAGAAAAACAGAGGACTGAATCTGTGATTTGGATATTGGAATTATCAGAACTGGACTTTAAAATAACTGTGATTAATAGTTTCAATAAAGTAGATAAAAGAAATTTCACCAGAGAACAGGAATCTATAAAATGTCCCAAATAGAAATTTGAAAACTGAAAAAATATATACAACAGAAGTCAAGAATTCAGTAGATGAATCTAACAGCAGAATATAGACAGCAAAAATGATCACCATACCAACTGCAAAATACATGTTCTTTTCGAGGGTCTCTGGAGCATTAAAAACAGGACCATATGTTAGGTCTTAAAATAGATTAAAACAGAATATGCTCTCTGACAGTTGTGAAACTAAGCTAAAAATAAACAGCAAAAACACAAAGCAAAAGTCTCCAATTCTTTGGAAAGTAAGCAATAAAATTCTAAATAACCATAGATTAAACAAGAAATTACAATGGTAATAATAAAGTCTTTTACATGCAATAATTAACATACAACATATCAAAACCTGTGAGATTGAACTAAAGCAATGCTTAGTGGAAAACTGATTGCCCTAAATAAATATATTAGAAATAAAAACCTGAGAATCAATAACCTTATCAACCACTGCAAAAAGTTTTAAAGAAGAGCAAATTAAGCTCAAAGAAAGTTAAAGAAAAAGATAAATTGTTTATAATAATAAATCAAGTATACACTAGAAGAAACTTAACAAAATTGACCCAATAAATAAATAAATAAAGGAATAGAAAATTTAAATACTTTGCTAAGGAAATACAATCTAAAATCAGAAATCCTCCCAAAACAAAAATTCTAGGCCAAGATAAAAGAAAGCTTACACAAACTCTTTCAGAGACAGAAAAAGAGGGAATATTTCACAATTCATTTAACAAACTCAGTATAACACTTATCTGCAAAACCAGACAAGAATATTACAAGATAGAAAAATTATAGCCCAATCTCTTTCATGAACATAGACATAACATTCCTAAACAAAATTTCAGCAAACTAAAGCCACTGATATATAAAAATGAGAATATGTCATAACGTATTTCACAAATTCAAGGTTGCTTTATCAAGGTAAAATCAATGAATATCATAACATTAAGTGAATAACAGAGAAAAATAATATGATCGGCCCTGTAAACTCAGAAAAAGCATTTGATAAAATTGAATACCTGTTCAAGAAAAAAAGGAAACTCTTAATAAACTAAGAATAAAAGATAGCTTTCTTAATCTGACAAAGGATATCTATAAAATGTCTAGAGCAAATATCATACTTGATAAAATATTGAAAACTTTCTCTGTACCATCAGTAATGATAGAATTTCCTTGTCTTCTATTCAGTATTTGACTAGAAAGTCTAGCCGGTGCAATAAGTCAATGGAAAGAAAGAAAAATATGGGATCAAAAAGAATAATACAAAGCAATAAAACTCTTATTATATGCAGATTTGAAATTATATTACACTTAACAAACCCAATACAATATAGAGAAAACTATTAGAATTAATTTGTGAATTTGAAAAATTATTGCATATGAATCTAACATAAAAATATTAACATCAATTATATTTATATGTACACAGAAGAAAAACCAAAAAATGAAGTTTAATAAATAATACAATGTATAGTGGCATCAAGAAACATCAAGTATTCAACAATAACTCTAACAAATGTTATAAATTATATGCACAACTAAAAGTCATTATTGAGAACATTAAGGACCTAATAAAAAGAGAGTAAAGAGAAAGTAGAATACATAATGCACGTGGAATGGAAAACAACGTTGTAAAGATGTCAGTTTTCCCCAAACGGATCAATTATTCATGCAATTACCGCAGATTTTTTGGTGAAAATTAAAATGCAGAATCTAAAATTTATATGAAAATGCAATGAGCCAAAATAGCAGATCTAATATTAAAAATCAAAGTTGGATGATTTATACAACCAGCTATCAAGATGTATCACACAACTATAGCTATTCAGAAAAAGTGGTAATTATACACAATGAGGCCAATGGAATGGAATAGACAATTCAGAAGCAAACTCACGTCTATTTAGACACTTGATGTATTCCAGAAGTGACCTTGCGGTGCAGTGTAGGTAGGATGCTCTTTTCAACAAATGGTGCTGGATCAATGGACATATGTATGGGGAAAAAATGATCATTATTTCTACCTCATATCATACACAAATCAAGCCCTGATGGAATTTTGATCAAAATATAAAGGGAATACCATAAATTTTTTGAAAATAACACAAGAGAATATCTTAATGACCTCAGGATATCCAAAATTATCTTAAACAAGACACACACACAAGCATTAAACAAAAAGGAAAAATTGATAAATTGGAATGCATTAAAATTAAGGACATATATTCATTGAGAAATACCAGTAGAAAACATGAAAATAAGCCACTGAGTGGAAGAAAACATTTGAATACATGCAAAAGGAAACGGGCTCATATCAAGAATATTTAAGAAAAAGACAGACAACTCAATTAAAACAAATGAAGAAGAGGCTTGAACAGACACTTTGCAAAATGACCAGCGAACATATGAAATGTTCTCAACCACAATAATCATCAGGAAAATGTAAAGTAAAATTACAATGAAATACCACCACATACCCACCAGAAGGATTAAAATGAATCCTTTATCTAATACCACATACCCACCAGAAGGACTGACAATATCAGGTGTCTGTAAAAATGTAAAAAAATCTGTAATTCTCAAACACAGCTTATGGTAGTATAAATTGATAATAACAACTTTGAAATATATTAGTATCTACTAATGTTAAACACAGACTTATCACCCAGCAATTCAAATTTTAACAGACATACATATATATGTTCACCAAAATACAAATACAAGCGTGTTCAGAACAATATTATTCTCAATAGCTCCAAACTGGAAACAATCCAAATGCCCATCAGCAGTAGAATAAATAAATAAATTATACTATTTTTATAGTACAATACACTAAATAATGAAAACGAACAAATTATATGCAAAAACATGCATCAATTCAAAGAGAGCCAGATTGGTTTACAAGTGACTACAGATTCATATTCCAAGACCTGAGAGAGAAGGACTCACGTCAGCTAAGGATCTTGGTGACATTGGAGAATGTGACACCGTGTGGAGATGAGCATGGGTTGTTAGATACAACTTAATCCAAAGTAAAGAGTATCTTGGCCTCCATGTAGGTGCCTGCCTGGAGGTTATGGACGCTCAATAATAAACTGCACCTACCTTGCCATCTACTAGTTGAAGTATTGTACCAGGTCTGTACTACTGGAGCTGAGGGTACAGAGGGTATTACTATCGGGCAGGGCAAGGCTGTGCCTGAGTCACAGCAAGTCACAGAACAAGCTGCCAAGGGGCAAAAGTAGACACTGGATGAACAGAAATTGTGCTGAGAACATCCTCACAGGAGAGGGACATGCTGGAGACACTAGAGCTGTTCTTGGCAAGTGCTGCTGGGTAAGTACACCACATAAGAGTAAATGTTTCCACCATACTACTGGGACTGTGCCTTGGTACGGAAGAGTGAAAGATAGTTTCTGCAGATTTCTCAGGACAGATGCCCAGAGCAGAGGACCTAGGAGAGTGGTATATGTGGCCACATCACTTGTGACAGACTTTAAACAAAATTTGTGCCACTTTCTTAAAGGGAGGGAAGATTCATAATGAAGATAGAAGAGCTGGTAAGAAGACCCAAGGAAACCATGATAAGTGTCACAGTCCTGGACTTCAGGCCTGTAAGAGAGGGTAGGAGAAAAAAAATGCAGCCCATATGGGATTCTATTAGGTGCTATAGCTGAGGACTTCTAGAAGACCCATAGTGTCAGGGGAGGAGGATTCTGAATTGCAGATTAAACAAGGTAAAGAAACGTATCCAAAAATCAGATGTCTCAGAAAGTAGAAGTGGGTTACAGAGCACCTTCAGGGCCCCATCCTAGGTGACCTGTGGGTGAAAGACCCAGAATGTATCATCCTTAATTCAGGACTCACTGTGTGTTTTAAAAGCAGTTTGGGGAGCATAAGCCGCCAAGGAGGCAAATACAAGCAAAGAAGGGATGAAAATAATTCTGGTACTAAAATGAGATCAGAGAAACTTTTATATAGTGTCACGGAGAGTAGCCAAGGATTTGGTCAGAAAATGAGCATGGATCAAATATCTGTTAGCATGAGCCACTTAGAGTTGGGGGCAGATTGAGAAATTTGTTTTTAGACAATTTTTACAATTAATAATATTTCAGGATACGAACAATGGGAAGAGAGATTAAAGGGAAGCTAACAGCCAGAAGTAACAGGTGCTGCCTTCACAATAGGAACATGGAGTATGTGTACAAAGGGGAAGGAGTACCAAAATAGATGTGGCAGGATACGTTATTGTGATATTAATGATGTTTTGTTCCCCTGGATTCCCCAGCTGCCAGCCCCATCTGTATTTCCATTTTCAGGAGAGGTCCATGTTGTAGGGCAAAAGCAGACTTCCCTGAAACAACTCTCTTCCTGTCTTGGGGAAAGCCTTATCCATTGAGGAGATTGTATTTAGTGTTCCAGAGAAGAGGGAGCAACAGAGAAGGAGGGGAAACAGTGGAGTTTGCACAACCCGAAAAGGTGGAAATATCTATAGATTCTTTCCCTTATTCTTCTCAGTGTCCTGGGAAAGTGGCTGGAACTCTGGGTGAAATGGCTGCACAGAATATCTAGGGATGTGGGATTTCTGAGCCCTGGTGCATGGAAACTGCAGAGCTATGCGATTTCAAGGGGGCCATTGGACTCTAAATCAATGGCAATATATCTGAATATCTTATTTTTTATGTGTTCATAAAATGGCTTCAGCACTGTCAAATGTGAAAAATGCTAAGTTCACTTGAATCACAGGAGAAAGGAAAGGCAGTCGTACTTTTGCACTACATTTAGGAAACACTTCAGGATGGTATTAAACTATTCAACATCATGTATGGCACAGGCATCTCCACATCAGACGCTGACTCTGACCAATATGCACGGATATCAGCCATGAATAACAGGTACAGCCAGGATGGGGTTCCAGCTGAATTTCACCTCTGGGCAAGTGTCTCACAGATATATGATTTCTTTTATTGTACAGGAAAATAGAAATGTGTTCTAATAAACATTTTATTCTTTGAAATAAACTTCAACTCTCATCTGTATATATCTCGTGGTTCATTACATAGGTAAGTCCTGGATTCATAATAATCTCTGGTGAAATAAGTATCTGGCTTATTTCATTCTGAGAAACGGCTTCGAAAACAACATTCCATAAAATAAAAATAGTGTCAGAAATGGTCTGGTTAAGGCATATGGAGTTTCAGATTCCCCAACAGAGCTTTTTCCAGTAGAACATGAGTCAATTTTGTAGCTCCAGGGCCAACACAGTAGGGCTGTATGCTTCTCATACTGTGGTCCATGGGCCAGTTGTATCATCATGCAGAATATCAGCCCCACTGCTCCTTTGCTCCCCACCACCCACCCACCCACCCACACACACATTAAAGTTTGAGCAGCACTTGTCTAAACAATGACATGAGCTTGTCCTACTTAAAGGAGTCTATGGTTTAGCCACTATGCTCTCCAGCTATTCCAGATTTCAATACAGTTTGAGAAGTTTAATTCAGTCCCTTGTAAGCACATTGGAAAACCCTCTTTCCACAAAAATAGCCCAAGATGAGGGCTGATTCACTGAGATAAAGCACCAGCATGAAATTTAAAACTCAACAGCACACAACCTCAGTGGCTGAAAACTTGCAGAGGCTTCAAGGACGTGGACTACCAGTGACAAAAGACTGGGTGTATTTGGAGTTTGTATTAATATCATGAAAGTAGCTTTATGTCCCCCAAATTATCATTAATGCTTCCACAAAGTGTAACATTTAAGGATCAAACTAGGTCAATGGACAAAGAATTCTTAATCCTTGCAAGCATGACCACCCAGTCTATGAAATCCTTAGGGCCTTTATTTCTATGAATTCTACATTCTATTTCCAACCAGCCCTCTTTAGCACTTTTAGAAAAGGAAGAAAAACACATGTCTGCAACCAATGCTATTAGTGAGAAATTCTGATAAAAAATGTGGCGAAGGCTAAACAAATTTGTTGAAATAATTCTGGGCTATTGATGGTTTAACATACTGTTTTTGCCATTTTTTGGTATTAGAGTCAGAGAAAATTAGGATTACCCTAAAGGAGAGAAAAACAATGTGAAAAAAAGAAGAAAAACAACCCAAAGAAGTGAAGGAGTGACGTCAGCATCATAACGGAGTGAGTTGTTCTCTTTGTCTCTCCTCTCAATGTTATAACCAGTAGGACATCCACAGACCAAAAAAGGATCCTCTGCACAGCACACCAGAATGCCTGAGAGATCCACACATCTATACATCTGAAGGTGGGTGGACTAGACATCCTCCAGGTGGTAGAACCAGGGGAGAAGCAACAGTGGTTCCTGATATGGGAGGGTCAAGGAACCGTGGTGGTGCCCGTGAACAGAGGCCCAGGAATGGAGGCAGCCCATGCCCCCAAAGACTCCAGGAAACACAGCAGTGCCTGAGACCCAACACCCCTCCACTCCCTCAGTGCTGGCACCTCCTACTCCAGCCCTCCCAGCAGTGGGGGCTGCATTCAAGACCCTGGTGCCCCCAGCAGCAGCAGTGGTGCTCACGACCTAAGGCTCCAGAAACCTCTGTGGTGCCCAAGACCAGAGTCTCCAGGAACTGTGGTGGCACCTACAATGGGAGACTCCAGGAACAATGCAGCACCTGCAACCCAGCCCCCCTGCTCCCAGCAGCAGTGGTGTCATCCATAACCTGAGGTTCCAGGAACTGTGGTGGTGCCAAGGCCAGAGGCTCCAGGAATCATGGCAGTGCCTACGACCCAGGTCCCATTTCCTCTGTGGCAGTGGTGGTGGTGCCCATGACCCTAGCCCACCCAGCAGCAATGCCAGCACCCTCAGAAAACCTGGGAGCAGCAGTGGACACAGCATGTACAGCAGTGGCCCCTAGACACAGCAGTGTCTGAGGCCACAGAGAGCCTAGTAACAGCAAGAGTGGGGTCCATGACCCTTGTCCCCTCTAACTGCAACAGTGCTCCCAATTCTGGTGCCCCACCCATAGCAGTAGCTTCTGCAGACCCAACAAATCTGGGTGTGGCAGAGGCATCTGTGACCCCAGCTCTGCTCTCACTCTACCCCTCCCCCACCACAGTGGGGAAACCTGTGACACAGGTGACCCCAAAAACAGCAGAGGTGCTTACCAGCCCAATGACCTTGTGGCAACACCCATGACCACAGTGACACTGTAAGCAATAATTTACCAGCAACCTCAGAGGTACAAGCAACACAACAAAGGCACTAATAACAACTCCAGCAGAGGCTGTGGAAGGTGGAATGCACAGGCTCTCAAATCCAACCAGAAGCAGCACAAAATCAAAATAAATAAAGCCTTACCCAAATAAGAAAGGTGTTGCTACTACAATGCTGCAGCAGAGGAGCAACTCATCAAGCATTATGAAAAATTACAGTAACACAGTATCACAAAAAAAAAATGACAATTCTCCAGAAACCAAACTTAAAGTCACAGAAGACTACAATCTGACTGATAGAGCATTCAAAATAGCTGTCATGAAGAAACTGAACAAGCTACTAGAAAACTCAGAAAGATAGTTCCATGAGATCAGGAATAAAATTAATGAACAAGGGCCAGCCCAGTGGCGTAGTGGTTAAGTTCTCACATTCTGCTTTGGCAGCCCAGGGTTCGCTGGTTTGGATCCTGGGCATGGACCTACTAACCACTTATCAAGCCATGCGGAGGCGGCATCCTACATAGAAGAGCTACAATTCTACAACTATGATACACAACTATGTACTAGGGCTTTGGGGAGAAAAAAGAAAAAGAGGAAGATTGGCAACAGATGTTAATGCAGGGCCACTCTTCCTCAGAAAAGAAAATTAATGAACAGAAGCACTTCACCAAAGAGACTGAAAGTATAAAAAAGAACCAAACAAATTCTGGAGCTGAAGAAATCAATAAAGAGCATGAACAATGAAGTAGAAAGCATTGGAAATAGAGCAGACCATATAGAGGAGACAATTAGCAAGCTCGAAGATAGAAATCTAGAAATGATTCAGGTGGAAGAAGAGAGAAAACAAAGATTTTTGAAAAACGGAAAAATTCTACTAGAAATATTGACTCAAGGAGGAAAAGCAACATAAGGATAATGGGTATCCAATAAGGAAGAGAGAGAGAAGACAGCAGAGAACTTATTTAAAGGATTAATAGCTAAGAATTTCCCAAAGCTGGGAAAGGAACTGGACTTACAAGTACATGAAGCTAATAGAACACTTAATCATCTCAATGCAAAAGGACCCTTACCAAGGCATATTATATTAAAACTGTCAAAATTCAATGACAAAGAAAGAATATTAATGGCAGCCAGGGAGAGAAAAAACAATAAGCCACAAAGAAATCCCCACTAGGCTATCAGCATATTTTTCAGCAGAAACTCTACAGGCCGGGAGAGAGTGGAATGATATATTCAAAATACTGAAAGATAAAAACTGCCAGTCAAGAATACTCTATCCAGCAAAGCTTTCTTTCAAATACGAAGAAGAAATAAAGGCTTTCCCAGACAAACAAAAGATGAGGGTGTTCATCGTCACCAGACCTGCCTTATAAGAAATCTTGAAAAGAGCTCTCCTACCTGAATCAAAAAGGCAAAGGTATACAAAGCTTTGAGCAAGGTAATAAACAGACAGATAGAATCAGAAAATTGCAACTCTGTATCAGAATAGTTTAGTAAACACTTAATTATAACATAAAGGTTAAAGAGAAAGAAAGCATTAAAAATAATGATAACCACTTCAATTTGATAACAAACAAAATAAAAAAGCATAATTTGTGACAATAAAAATATAGATGAGGAAGAAGAAAAGGATGGAATTTACGAAGGCAAATGAAGATAACATGCTATCAGCAAAAAACAGGACTAGCTCATCTTGAGATATTTTATACAAATGTCGTGGTAACCACAAAACAAAAATCAGAGCAGAGTTACAAATCATAAAAAAAAGATAAAATTGAGAAACACATCACAGACAACCACCAAACTTAAATGATAGACAGAAACAAGAAAAAAGAAACAATAGAAATTAGAGCAACCAGAAAACAAAAGATAAAATGGTAGTATTAACTCCTCATATATCAATAATCACTCTAAATGTAAATTGACTGAATTCACCCATCAAAAGACACAGAGTGGCTGGATGAATCAAAAAAACAAGATAGGCCAGCCCCAGTGGCCTAGTGGTTAAGTTCAGCGTGCTCCACTTCAGTGGCCCAGGTACAGTTCCCAGGCACAGACCTACACCACTCATCTGCCAGTGGCCATGCTGTGGTGGCAGCCCACGTACAAAAAAAAAAAAAGAGGAAGATTGGCAGTGAATGTTAGCTCAGGGCAAATCTTCTTCAGCAGAGCAAACAAACAAACAAACAAAAAAAGGGTCCACAATATGTTATCTCCATCTGAGAGACACAGCTCAGCTCTAAAGACAAACATAGGCTCAGGGCGAAGGGATGGAAGATGATATTCCAAGCAAATGGAAACCAAAAGAAAGTTGGTGTAGCCATATTTATATCAGGCAAAACAGAGTTCAAGCCAAAACAGATACCCAAGAGACAAAAACGGACATTATGTAATGATATCGGGGACAATCCATCAAGAAGACTTAATAATACGTATGCATCTAACATAAGAGCAAAAAAGTATACAAAGCAACTATTAACAGACCTAAAGGGAGAAATTGACAGCAACACAATAATGGTAGGGGAATTTAATGCCCCAGTAATATCAAGGGGTAGATCATCCAGACAGAGAGTCAATGAGAAAACATTGATCTTAAACAGAACACTAGACCAGAAAGACTAAAGAGATATGTATGGAACATTCCATCCAAAAGTAGCAGAATACCCATTCTTTTCAAGTGCACATGGAACATTCTCAAAGACAGAACATATACTTGGAAACAAAGGAAGTCTCAATAAATTTAAGAAGATTGAAATCATATCAAGCATCTTTTTTGACCACGATAGTAAAGACTAGAAATCAACTACAAGAAGAAAGCTGGAAAAGTCAAAAATATGTGGAGACTAAACAACATGCTACCAAACAATTATTGGATCAATGAAGAAATAAAAGAAGAAATCAATAACATACCTTGAGACAAATAAAAATAAAAACAAAACATACCAAAATCTATGAGATGCAGCAAAAGTGGTACTGAGAGGGAAGTATGTAATAATACAGGCCTACCTCAAGAAAAATCTCAAATAATCAATCTACCGCTACACCTACAAGAACTAGAAAAAGAACAAGGGCCAAAGTCTGTAAAAGGATGGAAATGATAAAAATCAGAGCATAGAAAAATGAAATAGAGATTAAAAAGACAATAGAAAAGATCAATGAAACTAAGAGCTGGTTCTTTGAAAAGATAAACAAAATTGACAAACCCTTAGCTAGACCCATGAAGAAAAAAAAGAGAGAAGGCTCAAAAAAATAGAATCAGAAATGAAAGAGGAGAAATTATAACGGATACCACAGAAATACAAAGAATTATAAGAGAATACCATGAAAAGTTATATGCCAACAAACTGGATAGCCTAGAAGAAAGGGATAAATTCCTAGACTCATACAACCTCCCAAAACTGAATCAAGAAGAAATAGAGAATCTGAATAAATTGATCATTAGTAAAGAAATTAAAACAGAAATCAAAAACATCCCCAAAAACAAAAGTCCAGGATCAGATGGCTTCTCTGGTGAATTCTACCAAACATTCAAAAAAGATTTAATCCTTCTTAAACTTTTCCAAAAATTTGAGGAGGAAGGGAGTTCATAACTCATTTTATGAGGCCAACATTACCTTGATACCAAAACCAGAGAAGGACAATACAAAAAAGAAGAATTACAAGCCAATATTGCTTATTAACATAGAAGCAAAAATCCTCAACAAAATATTATCAAATCTAATACAGCAATACATTAAAAGGATCAGACACCATGATCAAATGAGATTTATTCCAGTGATGCAAGGATGGTTCAACATCTGAAAGTCAGTCGATGTGATGCACTACATTTACAAAATGAAGAATAAAAATCACAAAATCAGCTCAATGGATGCAGAGAAGCATTTGACAAGATTCAGCAACTGTTTGTAATAAAAACTCTTAATAAAATGGGTATAGAAGGAAAGTATCTTGACATAATAAAGGCCATAAATGACAAACCCACAGCTAACATCATATTCAATGGTGAAAAACTGAAAGCTATCCCTCTAAGAAGAGGAACAAGACAAGGGTGCCCACTCTTGCCGCTCTTATTCAACATAGTACTAGAGGTTTTGGCCAGAGCAATTAGACAAGAAAAAGAAATAAAAAGAATCCAAATTGGAAAGGAAGAAGTAAAACTGTCACTCTTTGAGGATGACATGATTCTGTATACAGAAAATCCTAAAGAATCCACCAGAAAACTATTAGAAATAATCAATCACTACAGCAAAGTTGCAGTGTACAAAATCAACTTACAAAAATCAGTTGCATTTCTATACACTAATGATAAAGTAGCAGAAAGAGAATTCAAAAATACAATTCTGTTTACAATCACAACAAAAAGAATAAAATATCTAGAAATAAATTTAACCAAGGAGGTGAAAGGCCTATATGTAGAAAACTATAAGACATTAGTGAAAGAAATTGAAGACATAAAGAAATGGAGATATTCTATGCTCATGGATTGGAAGAATAAACATAGTTAAAAGGTCCATATTACTTAAAGCAATAGATAAATTCAATGCAATCCCAATCAGAATGCCAATGATATTCTTTATGTAAATAGAACACAGAATTCTAAAATTTATATGGGGCAACAAAAGACCCCAAATAGCCAAAGCAATCCTGAGAAAAAAGAACAAAGCTGGAGGCATCACAATCCCTGACTTCAAAATATACTAAAAAGCTATAGTAATCAAAATAGCATGGTCCTGGCAGAAAAATAGACACACAGATCAATGGAACAGAATTGAAAGCCCAGAAATAAAACCACATATCTAGGGACAGATAATCTTTGACAAAGGAGCCAAGAACATACAAAGGAGAAAGGAGTCTCTTCAATAAATGGTGTTGGGAAAACTGGACACCATATGCAAAAGAATGAAAGTAGACCATTATCTTACACCATACGCAAAAACTAACTCCAAATGGATTGAAGACTTTAATGTAAGACCTGAAACCACAAAACTCCTAGAAGGAAATAGAGGCAGTATACTCTCTGACATCGAACTTAGCAGCATCTTTTTGAATACCATGTCTCTCAGGCAAGGGAAACAAAAGAATATTTGCAAATCATGTGACTGACAAGGGGTTAATTTCCAAAATATATGAAAAACTCATACGACTTAACAAAAAAACCAACAACCCAATCAAAAAATGGGCAGAGGATATGAACAGACATTTTTCCAAAGAAGATGTACAGATGGCCAACAGGTCCACATGAAAAGATGTTTAACATCACTAATTCTTAGGGAAATGCAAATCAAAGCTAGATGAGGTATTTTCTTACGCCCACCCCCATCAGAATGGCTATAATTAACAAGACAAAAAATAACAAATTTGGAGAGAATGTGGAGAAAAGGGAACCCTCATACACTGCTGATGGGAATGTGAACCAGTGCAGCCACTATGAAAAACAGTATGGAGGTTTCTCAAAAAATTAAAAACAAGGGCTGGCCTGGTGGTGGCAAAGAGTTCATGTGGTCCACTTTGGCAGCCCAGGGTTTGCGGATTCGAATCCTGGGCACGGACCTACACACCACTCATCCAGCCATGCTGTGGTGGCATCCCTTACACAAAATAGAGGAAGATGGGCACAGATATTAGCTCAGGGGCAATCTTCCTCTGGCAAAAAGAGGAAGATTGGCAACAGACGTTAGCTCAGGGCCAATCTCCCTCACCAAAAAAATAAATAAATAAAAACAGAAATACCATACGATCCAGCTATTCCACTACTGGGTATTTATCCAAAGAACATGAAATCAACAATTCAAAGAGATTCATGCATCCTTATGTTCATCGCAGCATGGTTCATAACAGCCAAGACATGGAGGCAACACAAGTGCCCATCAACTGGTGAATGGATAAAGAAGATGTGGTATATATATACAATGGAATACTACTCAGCCATAAAAGAGACAAAATTGTGACATTTGCAACAACATGGGTGGACCTTGAGGATATTATGTTAAGTGAAATAAGCTGGACAGAGAAACACAAACACTGTATTTTTTCACTCATTTGGAAGATAAACAAACACATGGGTAAGGAGAACAAATTAGTGGTTACCAGAGGGAAGGGGGTGGGAGAGAATGTGAAAGGGGTAAAGGGGATCACATGTACGGTGACACATAAAATCTAGACTATTGGGGGTGAGCATGATGTTGTCTATACAAAAACTGATATACAATAATGTACACCTGAAATTACACAATGTTACAAACCAATATGACCTCAATAAAATAATTTTTAAAAAAGACGAAATTTGCCATTTTTGACAACATGGATGATCTTTGAGTGTATTATGCTAAGTGAAAAAAGTCAGATGGAGAAAGCCAAATATCGTATGATTTCACTTATATGAAGAAGATAAACAAACAAACACATAGATACAGAGAACAGGTTGGTGGTTACCAGAGGGGAAGGGGGGAGGGAGGGAGGGTGAAAAGGGTAAAGCGGAACATGTGTATGGTGACGGATGGAAACGAGACTTTTGGTGGTGAACTTGATGTAGTCTACTCAAAAGTCAAAATAAAATGATGTACACCCAAAACTTATATAATGTTATAAATTAATGTTACCTCAATTGTTTTAAAAAGGTGACTAAATGTATTAATTATTTTGTGGCATACAGGGAGCATTTGTAAGAAAGAAATTGAGAGTTATTCTTTAGTAAACAGGAGGAAATTAATGCAAAATTATTTTAGCCTGATTCCAAATAAACATTCACATATCAAATGCATAGGGGATCTCTGATTGTACCTTCCCATTCTACTTTTCTACCATCAAATCCAAATATTAACACAAAATTATTTTGAGATTATAAAAGGAATACTTTGATTTTGCTGGTGACGAATGTGGATGGCAAATATACTACTGAATTTGAACATAAAATATCTGAGACTCTCAAAACCTTTGGATAGTAGAATTTACTGGCTCTGTCCCCTCTTCTTCCTTCCTATCCCCCTTCCGATCTCATTACTTCTTGCCTACATCACTGCACTATCTTCTAATTGATTCGTCTACCCACAACCATCACACCCCTCACAGAACTATCCTACGTACATTTGCCAGAATAACTTTTATTCCAGTTCTAATTGTCTCATTTTTCTACTCAAAATAAATTAATACATGAAATATTCTTTTGTGGTTTAAGAACACTTACGTTTCTTTCAATTCCCCTTTAAGCCCTTTGGTTTCTAAAGGCAAAATTATGGCCAACATTAATAACCATTAATATTTATGGATTGCTTACTCTGTGTCAGGCAGTATGCTAAGTGCCTAGTATGCATTACACCATGCAGTGCTCCCTAGACCCCAATGAGGCTTTCTGGAGAGCTATCACAGAGAGATTATGGAAAGCCTTTGCTGAAGATGGCAAAGTTGCCTTCAACCTGGGTCCCCAAATAATTGCAGGGAGCAGAGCCTGCCCACTACCTTGTTATATGAACAAAACATAGACTATTTTATTTCAGCCGTTACGTTTTTGCCTCTATTTATTACAGCAGTTTAGCACACCCTCACTAACTTCCTTTTATTACAGATGAGGAAATAAGACTCAGGTTAGAGAATTTGCTCAACATTTCACAGCTAGTCCGTGGTAGAACTAAGACTGAACTGAAATTGGCTAAGTCTAGAGCAATTGTTCTTAACCAACACATCACAATGCCCCAAAGTTATCAGGCTCTTTAAAGAGTCCAAGCTCTTGTGTGATATTCATGGCTTTATCTTTACACTTATACTTAATCCCAGTCTCACTCCCCAGCATTATCATTTTCCTGGCTCTTTGCCTTTAGTGTTTTCCACCTGGAATGCCCTTTCCGTCATTAAAATACTACCAGTTTCCCAAAGATCTGCTCGTGTGTTACTGCCTCGACGACGGAGCTGACCCCCCAGCTGAAATAATCTCACCCTCTCACAGTCTGCCTTTTAACTTTTTTATACTACATGATAATCTGTCTTGTTTACAATTTACCTCAAACTATTATCACCTCCCTATGATTATGAAGTTTTTCTATTGTTTATTGTTTCTGAAAGGTAATCTTGCGTTCTCTCCCTAGCCATTTCCCCCTCTTTTTTGATATCGGATCTACAATTTCATTCAAGGGGAAATGCGCCCCACTCCAGAGGAAGAAAGACGGTAAAGCCATGATCATCTTCTAAGCCAATTATAGTTATCCTTTGTCCCCTTTTCAGATACTCATTTTCCCAGCTTTCCTTGCAGCTAAAAATTGCCAGGTGACATGTTTCTGACTAATGAAAAATAAAGGAAAATCTGCCAGGAAAGCAGACTGGTTTCTTTTAGGAAAGATGTTCCTCCCAACTAAAAAGAGAGACAGAGAGATCAAGAAAGAAAACCTGTTCCTTCCAAATCAGGAAGGAGGTGTGTGAGGATGTGCTATTTACAGCTGTAGGAGCCTTCCTGAAACCACACAGTGGCCAGGCGAAGGACAAAAGTCTGTGCTTCTGGGGCTAGGAGGAGAGAAACACAAAAGGGCCTGATCCTTCAGAACATTCTCGAGCTCCCACACCAGCTCAGACACTGCCTACCTACTCGCTTTTATTATGTGAAATCACTGAATGTCTTTATGGGCCGCTCTTAGCCGTGTATGAAACCTGAAATCATCCTCGACACGGACTCACGCCTGAAACAGCGCCTGACTGTGGTCCCTAAGACTATTCATGAGTTACCAGTAACCCTCCTTCCAGGCTCTCAGTAGAATTATGCCTCCTCACGTATTCTGCAGTTAAGCACACGGCCGTGTAACTTTGTTGGTTAACAAAATGTGAGCAGAAGTGGTGCCGGTCACCTCTGGGTGAGAACCTTGAGAAGCTGCACATACAACGCACATGAAGTGTCCTTCCTTCTGGCACAGGAGTCATGGGGCACGTGTGTAAATGGAGTCTCAATTAGCCTGGGTTTCCAAGTAAGCATGATGAGCAGAGCTCTGGTACTGACCGTGTTGGAAATGTAGATAAGCAAGAAACAACCCTTGGTTAATAAAGCCACTGAGATTTCGTCATTGTTTTATGTGTGGTATAACTCAGCCCATCTCGGCTCATCCCGACTAATAGGACCAATGGTTACAGGTGGTACCACAGGCTTCCTTTCTCCAGGATTCGTTGTACTGATTTCATTCAAACATGATAAATGTTAGAAGCATTGAAACAAAGGACCAATAAGAACAGTTTAAAAAGTTATTCAGTAGAATATTCTTGTGCATGTTAAGATACATTGTTGCATTTTAATTCTTACTCTAAGGAAAGTAGGGAGCTAGTATGTATCGAATGCTTACTAACTAGAAGACAATAAATTATAAATTAAAGATTCAAGAGCATAATGAGTATTGTTCCAAATAGAAAAAAAAAATGTGTTTTTTTTAAATGGTGGTTTCATTAAAATAAATCTCTAAATGAGAACATTTTAAATGAAAACTCAGGTTAAAGTTCCTGGAAATGTTATGAAATATTAAGTAATTCTTAACAAAGAGTGTTTGTCTTTCCCATCACCGTGGAAGGGTACCAATCAAGCTTTGAACCTTAATATCATTACTTATAGTATGAGCAAAAGTTAGAAAAAGTCTTAATTATGTTATGTGATCACTAACTGCAAAGAATTCAAGTATAGATATTACCACTATAAAAAAGAGATTGAATTTCAAAATCAGAAGGCTAATTTTACATTAAATTGTATTAATTTGTGTCTGCATTACAAAGGCCTTTGAAATTTTCATAGGCCAATATCTTTGGAATTAAATGACACTGATTTTTTAGAGAAAATGCATGTAAGAGGTTAGAACCCAGCTGTGATGGTTAATTTTATATGTCTACTTGACTAGACTACAGTGTCTAGATGTTTGGTCAAACACCAGTCTAAATGGTGCTGTGAAGAATTTTTAAAATGTGACTAACATTTAAATCAGTACACTTTGAGTAAAGCAGATTATACTCCATAATGTGGGTGGGCCTCACCCAATCAGTTGATGGCCTTAGGAGAAAAATACTGAGGTCTCTCAGAGTAAGAAAGGATTCTGCCTCCATACTGCCTTTGGATGGGAGGCAGCAACATCAGCTCTTCCCTGGGTCTCCAGCCTGCATGCATGCAGTACAGATTTTGGACTTGCCAGCTCCCACAATCATGTAAGCCCATTCCTTAAAATCTTTTTGTCTCTCTTTCTCTCCGGGTATGTAGATATACATATATAGATATATAGATGTATCATTGGTTTTATTTCTCTGGAGATCCCTGACAAATGTATCAGCGATTTTAAATTTGTTTTCACATGGCTTCAAAAATCCTAGGGGTTAAAGCATATACCAGCCAAAATTAGTGGTTGTATAAAATAGAACCTTGGTAACACAGATAGCCTGCAAAGTATGAATTAGCCCTATTTCTGAAATACTAGTGTTAAAAGGGTGCCAGATTAAAGGTTTATACATACATAAAGACATCCACGGCCAGAACTCGTCAGCATGTAAAACTTGCATAAATTCTTTCAGCAGGCTCCTAGATGATGTTACCAAATTTGATGACTAAGTAAGGCATCACTCGGAAACCTGTTATAGGTAATTTATAAGCACTAAACCAAAGGTTGAAAGAAATGAATAAAAGAGACATCGTGATATATTAAAGCCTGCACCTTCTCACAGCAGAGAAAGCATCACACTGAAGAGGTTGCTGTTACACCATAGATCAGTTCCCGGAATGACATTGCTGAAAAATGTTATTCTTAACGTTACTATCATTTAGAAACCATATTGTGATGTGCCTGGGCGTATAAAAGGTGTTCTCCCAGAACTCAGGGACAGTGACAGGAGAGGCAGATTTTAATGGAAATGCATATTCCAAGTCAATCATTTCCTTTGACACTGTGGACTTCTGTTCCAGCAACATAAATGTCACACTCATGAGTTTATTGTCATCAAGAGGAACGCGTAAAGGCTCTCAAATCAGTAGTGTTGAGTGTGAATCTCTGTACCAAATATTTAGTCAATCTAAGGCTATGGGAAACTGTTACACTTCACTGTTCCTCAATTTTTTCGTCTTTAAAATAAAGGGGGAAACTATTTTCCTTGAAAGATTAAGAGAATTAATTAGGGGGCCGGCCCGGTGGCATAGAGGTTAAGTGCATGCACTCCGCTTCGGAGGCCCAGGGTTCGATCCCGGGCGTACACCTACACACCAGTTGTCAAGCCATGCTATGGCGGTGTCCCATATAAAGTAGAGGAAGATGGGCATGGATGTTAGCCTAGGGTCAGTCTTCCTCAGCAAAAAGATGAGGATTAGCGTGGATGTTAGCTCAGGGCTGATCCTCCTTACAAAAAAAAAAAGAGAGAGAGAGAATTAATTAGTCAACATGCAAGATAGTAGAACCCATAAAAGATGCAGATATTTAGTAGTGTTAAATAAAATCCCAGGATGGTGTCACTTATCAAGAAGCATTAAGTATTATATATTTTGAAGCAATGATTAAACTTCCTTTAGCGATAATAAACTAAAATGAAATTATAATAGAAAAATATAGCCCAATCTTATCATAAGGAAAAGAGTTTTATGTCCCATGATACAAAGAAAAGAAGAATCAGATGAGATTTGGTAACCAGGATTTGGAAAATCACTGAATTGTCAAGAACGTTATTTTTTTTAGCTGACATTGACAATGCATACTGAATAGGGTGGTAATGTTATGAGAAAGGTAGATGGGAAAATAACAGAGACGAAGGTAGATACCCTAAAAATAAACACAGAAGCTCATGCCCTAATAGAACAGTTCAGAGAGTTTTCTGACCTTAAAAATAAATTCTATGAGAACCAGAAATGCTCTGGTCTTCATTGGTCACTTCACTAAGTTTGCATAGGCACAACCCACAGAGGATACTAATACTTGTGTTCAAAAGTAGGCTTAACCTGGGCACCATCTTTGAGTTGAAATTACTTAGAAAATTTAGCCAGATGACTGGAATATAACTGAGAAAATTACCACATAATCCTATCCTAGGGGTGTCTCTTTGGAGTACTTTGATAAAATCATCAATATACTGAGTGATATAGATAAGTGTTTATTAAAAAGGAGGAGAAAATATATGCTGGCTTTAATTCATGGCTGTGGGTATATCAAGAACACAACCATTGGGTCATCTGATTGTCTTAAGGTTCATCAGCAACCTATCCTGACAAGGATCTCTGGGACTAGGATCCATTTCAGAGAGAGTAGCAGAAGGAATTAAGGCTCAAGGGAAAATATGCCTTGCTAAGCAGGAGACTGCTTTAATTAACAAACCAAGCAAAGAAAGCAGTTACTAAAATAGTAGACACTATTCCAGACATTGATGAGAGAGCTTTCGCAAATAAGACTCCAAAGAGAACCCAAATCGCTAGTTTCACTCTGTTCATAGAAACAGACAAGAACATGAAGATGTTTACTCCGAACCTTTTGCAGAGGTAGGTTTAGACCATGGGGGTTAACTCTCCCTTACACCCAAGAGCTGCAACCCAGGTAACAGCCTTTGGTGAGAACTACCAACTGAGGATGCAGTGCAATCACAATGACAATAGCTTATCTTCACTGAGCATTTATCATATGCCAGGCACACTGCAAAGCACTTCATGTGCATTATATCAGTTAACTCCCAGTAACTTAATGAGATAAATCCTGTTATTCTCTCAAAGTTCTCACAGCAAATAAGTGGTAAACGTGGGACTCTACCTCTAGTTTTTCAGTTTTTGTTTTTTAATTCCAAATCCTGTATTCTTAGCACTATGTAATCACTATGCCATCTCTCGGCACAGAGGAATTATACAATGAGCATGGTGATACAAAGAGAGCTTTAACATTCATTCTTCTTTTTATTGATGAAAACCTGTCCCCCGTCAAAGCAGCATTATGACATTTCCCTCACACTGTTAAATAACCGCCTGGCAAACAATAGCTGGGGACATTTCAGTGTAATTAGTCCATGTCAATCAATCATACACATATTATCCTCCCTCTTACAAATTGTAGATGTCTTCATCAAACCATTTTTCAAATCACAGCATAATTTTCAGAAACTCGAGAGAACTAACTAGAACATTGACTACATTCATACACACAAAGTACAAATGTTTATGCATATACACAATATACTGGAATATTTATGCGTATACACATATTTAGAGAATAGAAACCATGGAAATTTAGCAAGTTCAGTCTCAGCTCACAAGGATGTATAACATTCTGTTGGTTTTGGTCTGTTTCGGTGGAACAGCTTCTTCTTGGCCACAGGTGGAGAGGGGTCTGCTTCTCCCACTGCTCCTGACAGTGGTGCTTTGGTGACCGCCTTGTTCTACACCTAGCTGATGATTTAAAGAGCACGGACAGCAACTCTGTGAAGTCAAGTTAAAAAGATATAGAGCCACACCCTCACCCTGCTTTAGTCAAACTATCGTAGAGCATATCGAAGGAAGCAGAGCCTCCTGCAAAAATCAATTCTCAGCTGTCCAAGACCGTATTTCATGCAAATTCATAAGCAAAGTCCAAGACCTGGTAATAAGTCTGTGAAGCAAAAAGCCGACCTCCCAGTGAAATAAGATCACATCAAAGGAGAACAAAGGATACCAACTGTAGCAAAGCCATTCCCTTAGTCACATTGATTAAAGCTTATGATTAGTTCCTTAGGAAAGGGGAAGGGGAAATTACTTGAGTAGCCTTCATAATTTATTATATAGATAGTTGTGCTCAGTAAATACAGTATTGTTCTTACTACACTCAGTGGGTCCAGTCATTCTCAACAAGTCTCGTTGTCTTCCTTATAAAGTCCATGGGTAAAGAACATTGTCACATAAGATCAGACAGACTGTTGAACCAGGCAGAGGATGCTTCTCTGTTACAGCGTGGGCCTAACTTGGTACACGACACTTCTTGCAGAAGGCAGGCTGGCTGTGTGTCACATGACAAGAGCCGCCTGCAAGATGTAAACAAATGTCCAACGTTTTTAACCTGGAGATCAGAAACCTTTATTTTGCCTTTAGGGAATCTGTAAACCTCTTGCAGTCGCTATATATGCAAAATGGATGTGTATGTGCACTTTTCTGTAAAAAGATTCCTCAGCTTTCTTCCTTTTCTCAGAACGGGTCTGTGACCCACCCCAAAAAAAGAAGTTAAGAACTACTAAACTATAGTATTATACGTAAGAAAAGCACACGTTCCACTTTAAAAAGCAACCTGAAAATCAAAGAGCCTCTCAGTTACCATCTTGAATAAAGAAAAAAACACGGTAAAACAAGTATTTATTGGGGAGAAAGCAAGAGAGGAGAAACACTCCAAGAATCAATAGTCCTGGAGAAAAGACTCTTTCCCTCAACAAGGCCTAGAGCTCAAATTATTATTTTTCTCAGATTTTTCTGGATTGTATTGAAAGGGAAATGCAAAGGCAACAAACAGGCAGAAATAATGGTGGGCTTGTATTTGTTGCAACATGTTTTTATTTTAAAGTTTTATTATGAATATCTTTTGCTTTCAGAGCATTTGGGTGAATAGATACTCATCTCTTAATTAATTTTTTAGGAAAGACAGAGAAGCGATGGCTGGTGAAAGCATTTAGCAAACACAGTAGAAAGCTCAAAGAAAAAAGATGAACTCACGTCAAAATTAAAAAAGAAAAAGAGAGAGAGGAAGAAAAAAAGAACTGAAAAAGGTTAGGCATTTAAATTTCAGAGTTAAACTAAACATAATTAGACCTACCTTGGCCTTCTCCCAGAGTTCATAAACCCACACCAAGGAGCTCTCCGGGGAGTGATATAGTCAAATCGTGTCTTCCTTTAATGACCCATTTAAATGGCCAGCCCTGTCCTACCTGCTCTCAGTGTTTTCTGTTTATGCCATTCACCTTTCCTTTTAAGCACTTTGGCTGTGTCTGAAGTGTTTATTAGAGCAACTTGAAATCAAAGCAAAATAGATTCTAGAATGTCTCAGGTTTACATATAAGAGAACCACAACTGTGATGTTAAGATAAGCCACTGTTTGTCCATTTCAGTCCAGTTAGACATATGTCCCCATTTTATTTGATGTAACTATGGATGAACAAAGAGAAAAACACGATAGATAAGAAAAAATGTCATTTAAAAAAATTTAACTGGGAAAACAAGTCTTATTAACAATGGATTTTTTGTCTTAAATAATTAAGCATTGCATAAAGGAAAAATCTAAACTTCAAGACTTAAATCCCAGCCTAGACTTCTAGTTTCAGCTCCCTCATGGAAAGAGCTTTGAAGCTGTCACTCTCATCCTCATAAAAATAAAAAAATTGAATAAACTCAAAATCAGTGACTTTCCTCGGACCTGTCAGAGAACTGAGGTCTCAGGGCAAGCCTGAAACCTGGAAAGAAAGATGAGATCTGCTTACCTGGAGAAGCGGCTGGAGCCATAAACACTTAAGAAAACTTAAACTGTAATTTTGACAAATTGATGAAGGCTGAGTGTGGACTACCTTGAAAGTGAGAAACTCCTGGGGCCCACAGTCTTAGAAGGATCCCACACTTTCATGAGTTTTACCTCTAGGGACCTCCCAAAGTTCTCATGATGAAGATTTACGAAAGATTCCGCTATGGCTCTTGCAAGAGGAGGGGAATGTAAACATTGTGAAATAAGCCCAGAGAATTCTCCATGATACAGGCCTATTCTCTAGGGAAAAAGACTTTACCAGAGCCTTAATCTAGTGATGGGAAGGGCATTTCTCCATTCCAGTCTTCTTTGACCTTCCTGTCCTATCTAATTGTGAAAAAATCTATACCACTAGAAACAATGAAAAGTCACAGCTCAGAAACACAGATCCACTCAAATTATAAGATTAGAGACCATTTACCCTCCCCACCCCTCACCACATGCACAGGGTGTGAGCGTAACAACAGCAGATTGCAGCTAAAAAAGCTGCAAAACAGAGACAATCTTTGAGGAGGAGGACGTAGGGAAACCCAAAGTCAGAAGAGGAAACAAACAAGGATATGAGAAGCTGATGCCCACAGCTACAGGAAACATTTCAAAGAGCCCAACTCCTAGCCAGATTGACATAAAGCTTCACACTAAAGCCCTACTTACCTCAGCTCTTATCACCCAGTACAACATGGTTTTCAACAAAAAATAACAAGATATTCAAAAAGGCAGAAGAAAACACAGTCTGAAGAGACAAAGCAAGCATTAGAAGTAGATTTATATATGACACAGATGTTGGAATTATCAGACAGGGAATTTAAAATAACTTTGCTTAATAAGCTAAGGGTTCTAATGGAAAAAGTGGAAAACATGCAAGAACAGATGGGTAATGCAAGCAGAGAGATGGAGATTCTAAGAAACACTCAAAAGGAAAAGCTACAGAACGAAAACACTCTAACAGAGTTAAAGAACACCTTTGATGAGCTCGTCCGTAGACTGGACATGGCTGAGGAAAGGATCGGTGAGCCTGAAGATACATCCCTAGAGACTTCTAAAACTGAAATGCAAAGAGAAAAAAGAATGAAAAACAATCCAAGAACCACTGTGGAAAATTTTCAAAATGTGTTAACATAAGTGTAATCGGACTATCAGAAGGAAAAGAAAGAGAAAGCAAAACAGAAGAATTACTTGAAGTAATAACAGCTGAGAACTTTCTAAACTTAATGACAGACACCGAACTACAAATTCAGAAAGTTCTGAGAACACCAAGCAGGATAAACAACAACAACAACAAAAAAAAAAACGCCCAAAAACTACATCTAGACATATTAAATTCAAACTGCAGAAAACCAAAGACAAAGAGAAAATCCTGAAAGAGGCCAAAGGGAGAAAAATTCCTTAACTATATAGGAATAAGGATAAGAATACAGTAGACTTCTCAACAGAAACCGTTCAAGAAAGAAGAGAGTGGAGTGAAATACTTAAAGTGTTAAACAAAACAAAACAAAAAACCCGACCACCACCCTAGAATTCTATATTTGGTACAATTATCCTTAAAAAGGGAAGAAAAAATAAAACTTTTCTCAGACGAACAAAAACTGAAGGAATTCATTGCCAGCAAAAGTACCTTGCAAGAATCAAAACTACAATGAGATATCAGCTCACGCACATCAGAATGGCTATAATTAACAATGCAGGGAACAAGTGTTGGAGAGGATGTGGAGAGAAAGGAACTCTCATACACTGCTAGTGGGAGTGCAAACTGGTACAGCCACTATGGAAAACAGCATGGAGAGTCCTCAAAAAATTAAGGATAGAACTACCATATAATCCAGCTATTCCACTGTTGGGTATTTATCCAAAGAACTTGAAAACATCAATGCATAAAGATACATGCACCCCTGTGTTCATTGCAGCGTTATTCACAATAGCCAAAACTTGGAAGCAACCTAAGTGCCCATCGAGGGACGAATGGATAAAGATGTGGTATATATACACAATGGAATACTACTCAGCCATAAGAAATGATGAAATCTAGCCATTTGTGACAACATGGATGGACCTTGAGGGTATTATGTTAAGCAAAATAAGTCAGAGGGAGAAGGTCAAATACCATATGATCTCACTCATAAGTAGAAGATAAAAACAACAACAAACAAACACATAGAGACAGAGACTGAATTGGTGGTTACCAGAGGGTAAGAGGGGAGGGAGGAGGGTGAAAGGGATGACTAGGCACATGTGTGTGGTGAAGGATTGTAATTAGTATTTGGGTGGGAACATGATGTAATCCATGCAGAAATAGAAGTATAACGATGTACACCTGAAATTTATACAATGTTATAAACCAATGTTACCGCAATAAAAAAAATCATACATCTCGAAAAAAAAAATACCTTGCAAGAAATGTTAAATACAGTTCTTGAAGGAGAAGGAAAATAGTATAGGTCAGAAACTCAGATCTACATAAAAAAAGAGTGTCAGAGAAGGAATAAATAAAAGTAAAACAAAATATTTTTCTTATTCTTAGTTTAGCTAAAAGAGGACTCAAAAGTTTAAAGTAAAAATAGTAATGTATTGGGTGAGTCCGTCATATGAATAAGTAAAATGATTGACAGCTATGTCATAAGGAATGAGAGGGGAATACTCTATCATGAGGGGTCTGTATTACATATGTAGTGGGATAGTGTCATTTAAAGGTGGACTTAATCCCACAGATGATGAATCTGGACAACGGCCATGGATTAACACACATGCTGAAGCCGAAACCAAGAGTTTCTTTCTACGCCTATTTTCTCCATTCCATCCCCATCCCTCAAAACACCCACCCATGTCTCCTGAATAACAGTAAACCTCCTACTTTGACCTATGGCAGGAAACAAGAATGTATACTTACATATGTGAGATGGGTTCTTGAAACATATTTTTTTTCATTGGATAAGGTAATTCGTGCTTAGATACAAAAGTTTCTGATTACCAAGAAATTCTATGCATTTCTAAGTGTTATAATTGTGAATTGTGTTATAGTTGTGCTCTGACATTTTCCTATCGACACATTTTACTTTGGAAAATTGGAGATGTGAGATATTGGAGCCTGGATTAATGTAACCAGGGGTTCTTGTGTATCTCTACCTTTTCCAGGGGAAATGACTCAGGCTACATTTGCTGGCGGAAACCAGAGAGCAATCAGGCACCCATGTAGGACTTCTCTGGCTCAGAATCAGCACAAGAAAATAAGGAAGAAATGATACCTGGATTCTAATTTCTTCAATGGAGAGCAGATTTTATTTTGGAAGTTAACATAGCTTTGTCAATAAGAGAAGGGAGATTTTATGATTTGGATTTTAATTTCCCTTTTGGAAATTAATGAAAAGGGGATTTGAGATCTTTATTTTGTAACTAGATATATATACTGTGTGTGTCTGAGGAAGATCAGCCCTGAGCTAACACCTGTTGCCAGTCCTCCTCTTTTTGCTGAGGCAGATTGGCCCTGGGATAATATCCATGCCCATCTTCCTCTACTTTATATGGGACGCCTGCCACAGCATGGCTTGATAAGCGTTGCGCAGGTTCCAACCTGGGATCCGAACCTGTGAACCCTGGGCCGCTGAAGCAGAGTGCACAAACTTAACCACTATGCCACCGGGCTGGTCCCTGTAACTATATTTTTTAACATGATACCATATAATGCTGCTTACATAACCCTCTCTGATGATCTCCTTTGGACAACATAACTGGCTATAGTTTGAAATGAGAAGTAAAACAGTACATGAATCTTCAACAAAATATATGATACACCTTTAGTTAATATTAGGTATTATCAGCTACTCACTCAAGCTTTTAGGGGGTAATATCTGAACTGTTCATTTCTCTGGTATCATTTAGTAGATTGTGGCTATGGCCTGGCTAGCTTCACTGAAATCTCAAGTATACTCAATGGCACAGCAAGAAACAAACACGGATAAACGTAAGTGGAACAACAATACACTCCTTCCAGGATGATGTGGTGGAGCCCACAGGATTGACACATCCTCATCACAACCTAAAACAGTAGGTAATGAATAAATAAAATAGCAAGTAAAAGGCAGTAAATATGCAGTGTTGGGTTCCTCTGATCTGGCAGACTCCTCACTCCATTAAGAGCTACCATGAGGATCAAGGAATGAGCTGAGAGTTGCGTTATTACCTGAATATGTATTACTCGATCTTTTGTTCGGCATGACTCACTAAATAAAATGATGGTAAGAATAAAGCAAAATTAACTTCAGCCAGGTTTCAGTTATCATTCTTACCAGTCCTCAAAGCTGGTCCATCCTTTGGGTGAGGCTAGGTCATACATATACAAGAGCATTTGTAAATATAATATCAAGTTTCACAGATGCTGGAATAAGACTTTTCTGGAATTCTGTCAATATCATCTCCCAACAGACACAGCGTATCTTTGGGTCTTCAGTGTCTTAGCTATTTGGTCCAGTAAGTCAACAGAAAGCACTAAAAAATAAAAGAATGGAGGGAGAAGCAAAAATCTCCTCTACCATCACCCCTCCTATGAGGAGAAGATGCTAGTCTGGCTTTACTCTCTTTATTCTTGCTCTTGGTTGTAATTCACGGAATTTCAGATTATAATGAATTAAGAAAATAGTGTGTGTGTGTGTGTGTGTGTGTGTATGTATATGTATACATATATATATATATATATATGGGGAGAAAGAGAGATACTATATACTATACTATATAATGGTATATCCATGTGTGTGTGTATGTGTGTATATATACGTGTATATATATACAGTTTATATAACTAGGAAATATAGGGATCGAATTGGGCAGAGGGACTCCTGAACCCAAACAGCATTGTTAGATTTTACTCCTTCTCAATCTGTTTTTCTTCTCTTTCTTAGTACAAATAGGAGAGGATTAGATCAATTCTTAGAGCAAATAAGAACTCATCCCTACATATGAATATGGTAGAGAGAGAAAAATCACAAACAAATCTAGATTTGCATAATTCCAGTTTAGTAATCCCATAAGAAAGCCTCTCTCTCTCTCTCTCTCTCTCTCTCTCTCTGTCTCGCAAAATCTCTCTCTCTCTCTCTCAATGTCTCTGGCAGTGTGCAGAGGGGTGAACTAAGTCAGGAGTTTTCCCTGAGATTGGCATAGACTACTTTATTCTCTGTTCTTCTTTGGTCTCCCGTCTACTATCAATATGAGAGCCAGGGCTTGCCTGAAAGCTGTGTTAACCATCTTCCTCCCCCTCGCTCCTCCCCTCCCTTCCCCTCCCCAATTATGTGCTCTCAGACTTTTGGGTTTGGAAGTCCCCGGGGATTTGGAGAGCAAAGCATATTTGCACTTTAGTCAAATGTCCCAGTTCAGTTCACCAGAAAACTCTGCATTCAGAGTCACAGATACCTGAATAATAAAAAAATGGTACTTTTCTTCACATTTGCCACGGTCCTCTATAGATAGGGTCAACACATGTCCCAGTTTTCAAAGGGTGGTCCTAGTTTTCCCAGCTCAATTATTAATAGTATGCTTTTACAAACAATTATCCCGGTTTGGATGGAAAAAATGTTATGATCAACTTCCTTATAGTTAGTTCTCTTTTCCTTAAGAAACTCGTAAGTTGAGTTACTGTATCAAGACGGGAATTGGACAATACTGGGTACTCCACTGAGCCCTGTCCAAATTGAAAATTTGTAAGCAAATAAATGATGGTCGTTTTAGGCCTCCCAAATTGGAGGGGTTTTGTCACAAACCAATAACTAACTGAAACAAGTACCATCTCAACACCATCAAAACCTAACCTGCATCCTTATTTTGAAATTTCTAACCCGCATTCGTAACTTTAGCAGATTCTCTTCCGTGAGGATTGTTGGGAAAGAACGCAGTCTTTCAACTCTCACTTTTATGCATAAGACAGGCCTTATGCTTCCTCACCCAGGGGTACAGAGTCCCCACAACTGTGCTGGGCTTGTCTCCTTGTCTGGGAATATCTCTCCTTATTTCAGACTCAACGTGCTCGTTTGTTCTGTTTAAAGTGTGTATGTCGTGTAGCACCTGCCAACCCCACTGCTCTCTCTGTCCTCCGTGGGGAGGGGACAGGGTTCCTTCCACTGCAGCTGAAGAGGAAACCCACTGACAATGGGGAACTGATGCCCGCCCTTGACGCTGATTGTGCTCTGTCTCTTCGCTATGTGAGTAAAGCTTTGTTCCATCTAGTGCTTGACTGTGCTGTGGTTTCTTTGGCGACTCTGATACCCAGATGCAATGGTTAGAAGCGTTTGGACATCCCGGTGGTTGGCATAGGATGATCTTCACTATCCTCCATGCTTTTTTTTTGTAAATACCAATCCTCCCCTAGGACTGGTATCCAGTACATGGTACTCTGCTCAACAGTGATAGTTGGCATGATACATTTCCATCTGCTGAGGCCTCTTTCTCCCCAAGTATTTATACCCTAGGGAATTATAATTTCTTCTCCATTAATTTCTAATATCTTTTTTGCCCCAAAGATTAGGTGAGAGACTAATGAATTTATACTTTACCTTGGGAATAAGAAGGCTCTTTTATTTTATGTTTGTAAATTTTTGTGTTTGTTAGTTAGTAACACAGCAAAAAATACATGCCAATATATTTCATGTGTCTTTGACTATCTTAATACAATGAGATAAGGTATAGGAATTAGTCTATCTACTGTAACACTTTGGCAATATTGAAAATATGTTCAAAATTTTCTTTTCTCAGTAGCCAGTAATTTTAGCATGAGTTATACAGATAATTTATCAAATCATTCTTTATGATATTAATTTTTAATCTAATTTGGCATAATTAGAAAAATATAAGTACTGATCAGGTAGAAAATATTAAATTTAGATACTAATTGTAATCCCAGAGAATTAAATTGATATGAAAGTGGACTTATGAGGGTAGGTTAAAGGAATAGTCTGTTTTATCTGGGAAAAGAGGCCATTCTCCAGGTAAATTAGTAACAACTATTACATACATGATAGTTGATGATATTCAAGATGTTGACCAGCTGTTCCTCATTTCCACTGAGTCCTGACTATGAGGAAATATATTTTAAAATGCAGCAAAATTAAAAAAAAAAGAGTAGCAGTATTGTTTTAAGAAATCCTTTTTAAGGTGAAGAGTGATTAAGAACATTTAAAAATGTAATTATAAGACCTATAAAGCTTCCTTTCTCAAGAGATGTGTTATAAATTAGAATAGAGACTAAGTACAGTTTTCTAACACTCGATGACCAGTAGAGTCCTTACCAAGGAGTGCTCACCCTCTCAGTTCAAGCTCTACCTATAAGACCAAACATACTGTAGTTTACAGTAAAAAGCAGTGTGATTTATTTTAATATTCAACTCTTTGATGTGTTATTCTCCTTGAGTGTTCCATTATTGTTATTATATTGTCACATTTCATTTATTTGTGATCTACCTGCTTTTTTTGTAAATGGGTGGGGAAAATGCTTACAAAGTCACTACAAGCCCTACATCATTTGCCACCTTGCCAGGCCTCCATTTATAATCTCTTACTAGACCCTCCATCCCCTCCAGTCCTATTGGCCTTCACTATGCGGAGAATATGCCAGCACTGGCTGTTCCTTCTGTCTGGAACTCTCTTTCAGTATACTTGCACGGCTAGCCCTCTTTCTTTCAGGAATCTCCTGAAGTGTTACCTTCTCATGAAGTGAGAACTCTATTTTGTTCTGAAGTCTGCCACCTCCATCACAATTCCCTGGGCACTTTCAGTCCTCCTGTCTCTGTATTTCTTTTCCTTTTTTCTTACAACATTCATCACCTTCTAACATATTATATAATGTTTTTATTTATCATGTTTGCTATCTATTGTCTGATTTTTTTCCCACTAGAATGCAATGTAATTTCCACACATTTAGGAAACTTTATCTGTTTTGTTCCTTGAAATATAGATATACCAATTGCCTAAAATAGGGCGTGGTATACATTATACATCCATTAAAAGAAAGAATGAAAAAGATAGATCCAACTAAGTGTTTGCCCAAATTAAGTCACTGAATACCTGATTACATATATGTAACTCTAAAATGTCTTGTCTGTTGTTAAGCCATGGGGATTGTGTGGGTCGAGAACAATGAATTGCAGGTATAAGAAACAGATGGACATACACATATAGAAATACACAAAATAGGTGTCCTAAGATCAAAAAGTAATGGTGGGCATTGCTGATATAGGTTTTATAGAGACCTGCAACCCCAAACAATGACTTTAGAATTTTATTAGCCTTGATATACCACATTATGTTTATTAGTGGTTCCTGATACTGTTAATTTCAACTCAGATGTTATGATTGCTAATTGGCAAGTCAAGGGGGGAAATTATTTTAAAACTTAGAACTGTTTATTCAAATAAGAAAACACTTGTACGCGTGTCACATAGAAATGATGCTAAACTGGGTTAACCTATTCCTCCACTTCTTGCCTTTGTGCCCATTCTTAAGCCACACTATTCACTGACAGTTTCTACAAACCAAGAACCAAACTAGGTGCTTTGTATTTATTATCTTTGGTTATCTAGTAACTATTCTAAAACAGGTATTATTATCCCATTTTACAGAAAAAAAAAAATGATGAGCTTCAAAGAGGTTAGTTAAAGTCTCCAAACTCACACAGTTAAAATGTAAAAAAGCCTAGATTCAAGCCAAGGTTGTCTGGGTGGCTTAAGACCCATGTTCTTTCTGCTACAGCAGGCTGCTTCCCTTACTTATTATTATTTTTATCACTGTCTGAGAGCAGAGACATTACCGCATATCGTCAGTTCAATAGCAATTTGGCTGCATGGCTGCCACTACGAGAATGAATTTGTGCATATGGGGAAGAAACCTGAAAACCTTCAGACCCCTTTGCCCTGGTCACATCATGAGCTTTGACAAGACTCCAGAGTATTAAATCAGTGTTTCCTTGACTCTGTCTCCTCTGAGCATTGACATTTCAGGCAGATTAGTCAGTATGACAAGCAAAAAAGTCCATAACTAACCATGGGACATGTTCTGAGAAGGTTTGGTGGATCAAGCCTCTGGGCAACAGCATAACTTCTACCTGGAAAGCATTTTGTTTGTTTGTTCTATTTTGTTGCAAATTAACAATAAGGACTTGTTGGATATAAATTGACATTTCAAGACCACATAAAAGCTGCCAAAACAGTACCTATGCTCTCTACACACAAGTGTTAATGTGAGCTTCTTGTGCCTTCTCTTTAACTCTCTCATCCTCTCCTCTTCACTCCCCACTCTTGCCTTTCCTGGACCTAAAACCTCTAACTGATACTCACTGGTGGAACTCAAGACCCAGATAGTGAAGGTCCCCTCACCAAACACAATTAATCGTTCATTTATGAGCTGCTCATTTCCTTCCTTAGAATGTCTGAGGTATAATAAAGAATAAAAGCCAACAAATACTTGAGTTTTAAGTACAGTCCATCAATTTGATCATATGGAATTTATTGAAAAACAATCTCACATCCACTAGTGAATAAAGAAAATATGTTGTGTCTACCTTCAAAAGAGTTTACAGTCTATGGATTGTGGGCCCTGCTTCTAGTCGGGTGATGGTAGAGCAATCCTTTCACTTACCCTTTTCTAGAAATATAAAAATAGTAGTAACAGTAAAATAGCAAAAGAGATTAAAATATACCTCCCAATGTTGTGCAGTTGTAGCAAAGGATAGATGAGCTCACGCCTTTGAAAATGTGTGTTCGCTCCGAACACTACACACTCCCCACATTTCCCAGCTCCTCTTGCACGTAAGGTGGGACCATCTGACTATTTCTTGCCAATGGTTTATCAGAAGTGTCTTGAGTCACATCCAGACCAAACCATTTAAGAAGTGAAGTTTGATACAACTAGTGCTTTCCTTTTGGTGACAGTGGAAGCATTGTCTTGGGATGGCAGACTGATGAGATGGGAGCACCTAAATCAATGAGTCACTGCACGGAAGACCTACAACAAAATTTTCATGTGCGAGAAATAAAATAAACTCTCATCTGTTACGCTACTGAGAATTTCAGTTTGTCACTAACATTAGTATAGCCTTTCTTGAAGAACAGAAATGATCTGATACAGGGAAACACCGTGGACATTCAATAAATCTTTGCCTTCAAAAAATTCCACGAACACTCCATTCCAACAGGCAATTTGAAATTGGGCACTACATTGTATAGCGAAATGCACAATTGAGAATTTAGCAAAGAGGGGACAGAGGAGATGTGATTGAGGTTGGATGGGATTTCATGAGATGGAGTAGACAGGAGAGAGCTATTTATACAGGTAAGGAAGATTACATGAGTAAAGAATGAGCATGGTAAGTTGTTGGTAGTGAGATCTGCATGCTTGGAGCAGATAATGTGAATTCTAGAATGTTACAGAATCATGAGATAACAAACATGCTTGAAGACTGGGCAGAATTTAGATTTCATTCAAAAGCCAATAGAAAAGCCAGAAAAGATTGGGTCAGTGATAAAAGTAGTGATTAAGGAAAATGCCTGGCTTTGGCATTTATAAAATTTTAGTCAGGACAGTAGTTCTCAACTGTGGCTGCAAATTAGACTCACCTGAGGAAGTTATAAATGTTGCCGAGGCCTCTCCCCTAATTTCCGATTTTATTGGTAAATCTGGGCATCAGTGGTCTTTCAACGCTGATAAGTGATTCTAATTAATCTAAATTGCAACAAGCATTGAGATAGCTGGAAATCAGGAGGTCTTATCCTCTAGAAGGCCAGTTAGGAGGATGATACACAACACTATTTCAGGTATGATGACACCAAGAAAATTCTGCTTTTTTTACCCAGCAGTTGAGGTGGAAGAGATAAAGGGGAAGTGATACTCGGGATCTTGCTTTGCCATTTCTAATTCTTCTCCCAATATCAGAGCAAGAACAAACTGCATTCAGCAACTTCTGTTCTTTTTTCCATTTTTGTTTTCCAAAAAAACACATATTGCAAATTCAGGGCTCCACAACATAAGGTGAGAAGTAGGACCATACAAACTTCTTTCTGTATTCCATCTCACTCACCAACCCCACAGTTTAAGCCCTGGATTTAACCACCATATTAAAGACCGGTAGGTTAATAATCTGTTTCAGTTATTTATGAGTTATCCAAACCTCTAAGTGGTTTGACCAGGCTTCCTGCCTCCTATGCTTTAATTAATTTTCCAACTCTATAACATACTAAAAATTAGCTGAATAGGTCCAATCACAAATCATATACAAATTATAATGTACCAATATAGCAGTGTTTTCAACCATTTATTACATACTTTATTGTTCCTGACTCCCTTTCTCACACTCCTAGCAGGCACCCAAACACATATCCTGGAATATGCACACAATATTTGAGGCTGAGTGAGCTAAATAAAAGAAAAAAATGAACACCAGTCAGCTTTTCCAAAACATACAGACTTCAGCACAATGGAACATTTCCTCGCCAGAGACTTTTATAATAGTGGTGATCAATTTTTTAAATGGTTAACAAAACTCCCTTTAGCTTTTTAACAAAATTATCCAAGTCATCAGAAGCTGTGTGGTCCAGAGATGAGCATGTTCAGCTTCAAAATTTTGCGGAAAATCCCTAGGTTTTAAAAAGAACTGAGTGTTTCTCACAGGATGACACTTATTTATTTGGCCCATGTATGGATGTGTTTGTGAGTTTATTGAGGAGAGTTTTTTGTTTGACTCTTCCTGGTTTGTTGCCTTTAAAACGCTCTCTGCCCACACAGGAAGCCATTTGGATTTAAAGAAGCCACTCTCCAAAGAACATGCAACTGCTGTAATATTTATGAAATCTAAAACCTCTACTCTTGGTCTTTTTAATCAAGATCCCAAAGGTAGGTATTGAGGCTAATAAAGAGGAAAGGGAGAAGGAAAAGCAGCTAATCAGAGAACCTAACAGTGTGCTCTCAACAGACTTCTGAAATGTAAACAAAAAGGCGATCCACGGCAGACTCTGTCTCTAAATTAAATCTTAAAATGCATATTAATGAATGCTTTTTGAAAAAGTATATTATATTGAGAATGGCACTTAGGCAAATGGCAGCTACCTTAATTTTAGATTCAGCTGCCCACTCAGCTGAGTTTCCTGACTAGGAAATCCTTGCCTTGTGAGTGGGTAGAGTTGTATGGTTCATTTCTAAAGTAATCTGGAAAGAGGATTTGAAAAAAAAAAATAAAAAACTCCCCAAACGTAAACAGGTCAAATGTGGCTCTCAACTCATCCCCAAAGGGTCTCTTAGAAAGATTCACAGCTGCTCAGTTTATAGGGCCACCTGCCATACTGATGAAAAGGATGGGATCACTTTGAATAGCAAGGGAAAAAAGCCAACCTCCTGGAAACGAATATGAAAAACTGAAAAGATTAGGATTCAGTATCTCGATTCTATGAAACAACTGTGCAATGTAAAGTAGATTCATAAGTCCAAGAAGAAATGAAATTAGAACTGGGCTAATTCAAATTGAATATTCTTCTGAGAGCAGCAGCACAGTAAAACCCCATCTTTCCTTTATTAATTAAGTGGCTAGATGAATGTTATGGAGCATAAATTAAAAGGCAAGAGAGTTTTAAGAGATGAGGCTGGTGAGCTAGTCAGAGGCTAGGTCATGCAGAGGGTTGTCAGCCTTGGATATTACACAGGCTGGTGGCATTCAGACTTTGTAAAAGCTGTCAATTCCCTTCCTTCTTTCCAACCTCCATCCTTTTACCCTAAATAAATGCTATGTGGAACTACAATATATAAAATATAAAAGTATAACTACTTTGGTTAAGAAGGGAAGGACAGAGTAAGAGTACAAAGAGAAGACAGGAACTAGACTGTCTCTGGCTGCTTAAATTTCTCCGCTAAACCCCGCCATCACCATGTGGACCCTGTGTCATTTCCAATGAACCTTAAAGTTTTCAGAGAACCATTTTTAAAGTTGCTGATGTAGACAATGAAAGGTACTTGAAAGTCTTAAGCAAAAGATAGGCATGTCCAGATTATGATTTAGATCTGAGCATCATCCTGAGACGAGTAAAGAGGATGAATTTGAACTTGTGAGCATGAAGGCAGGAAGCAAGTTGGGAGACTGTTGCAGTTGTCTGGAAAAAGAAGGCATAAAAGAAGCATAAAAAAAGAATGGCCTAAACTAGGACAGAGGTCATCAGAATAAAGTGGAGACTTCCTCGGGAGGCCCTGTGAGAAGACTTGGGGATTGATTGTACATGGGAAATTCAGGTATAAGGAGGATTCAAGAATGTATTCTGAGTTGAATCCAAGCACCATGACTGGGTGGAGGTACAGAGAATGCTAGTGAAACACGTGTTTATTTGTGGGGGGAAATAAATTAAGTTTTAGTTATTTTCATGTCGAGGTGCTTGAGATGTCCAGTTAGCCATAATATATATGAGTCTGAGTCTTAAAAGACAATTCCAGTTTGGACGTTTATATTTAGTGCAATTAACATATAAATAGTAACTAAAATCATAGTATAAAAATAGACAGGAAAGAAGAATCTATGTAGACTTGAATTCTATGGGACAAAAACATTTAAGGGATGCATAATGCAAAGACGGTGTATGATCAAGTCAGAGAGGGTACAGTATGAGAAATAAGAAAAACAAGGGGAATATCCTATCAAAAAAGTTTTAAGGAGGAAGAAGAGATCAACATTGTGAAATGTGAACAGAGAAGTCAACCAAGATAAAAAAGGAAATTGCTTCTGTTGAGTTTAGCATTTAGGAAGTCATTTGGGCACCATAACAAACAAGTCAGAAGTCAGGTTACAGTTGGCTGACCAGTCAATGAAGAGTTAAAAGGAACAGGTGACTACTACAAGGAGGAGAGGAGGAAGAAAAACAACTGGACAATAGATAAGGATTTACAAATCAAATAGTCTAGCATGCAAAACAATGTCTGGCAAACAGTAGTTATGCAGACAAGATTGAAGGAATAAATGACTGAATGATTACCAGAATGAATGAATGAAATGAATGGGGAGAATAGTGAAGAGGTAGGCTGAAACAAGGGAAACATAACACATTTATAATGATTATATTACTTTTATGTTCATCAAGATGCTTCAAATTCTTTTGGGAGTTGGATGAGAAATTAATTATTTAATCAATCAGGAATGCTTGTAGTATTCAAATTTGCCATGAGTCTTGCCACATTTCCTTACCCTGGGACTCTTAAGGGAAGCTACAGGAAAGGCAGGGAATTGAGCTAACATTTATTCATTGAGAGTACTTTGCGTGCATTACTGCATTTGATCTTTGAACAATCCTGTGAGGCAAGTATTATTATTTCGTCATCTTACAAATGAGGAAACTGAAGTTCAGAGGGTTAAGTGATTTGCCTGAGATCTTACATCATTATTTATATGGTACTATTCTCAGCTATCAAAATCAGCCACTATAAATACTGTATAAAAGAAGAAAATTAGGTCCGTGAGTGCAATTTAAAAACCATTCTGACTGGAAAAATTGAGTGGCAATAGAAAATGTTTAGAAAAACAGCATGGGAAACAGGAAATCCTTCAAACACTGAAGAATGCAGAGGATGAGAGTGTTGATTTTGGAATCAGATTGTCTGTGTTCTATGACCTCGGGCATGTTGTTTATCCCCTTTATGCACTAATATCCTCATCTGGTAAATGGAGTTTAGAATCTATCCTTCCTGATACATAATACAATTTATGCAAAATACTTGGCACAGTGCCTGCCACATAATAAATACTTGATTCATGAAAGATATTTTTATTTTTGGTATCATTATTATTATCATTTACTAGAGTGACATAAAAAAGGGAAATCATAACTGTGATATTCTCTTTTTAAAGTGTTTGGAGATCCTATGATTAAAAAGTACAAAAAGTGATTCTACAAAACCGTGTCTCAGAACGAGTTCCATCCAGAACGACTCCAGTGATCTCATGGGTGAAAGACATATGTTGGCTGGCAAAGGATGTGAGAGTCAGGCCAAATTTGTCCAAGATCCATGTCTGAAACTCGTAAAAGACAAAAAAATAATTTCCCTATTTCCCTTATAGAGATTGTGGAATAAAAGCATCCTTGATCTCTGCAGCTGTGTGATAAGGTGACTTGATTTGGAAGGTTGGATATTCATAATACACAACACACGGCCATGCTGATGGGGCAGTGCTGCTTCTAACAGGTCTGGTCTGCTGTGGAAATGAATCAGCCTCTTGTCTTAGAAAACAGTCTCTTCTGACCTGAAAATTCCAAAGAAAAGAAGGCAATTCTATTTCTTCGGATGTTCTGGAGGATAACTATCCTTGAAAAAGTGTTATTAGCTCCCCACAACTCTAAAGTAAAACACTGAATCCTCTATCGTGACCATGAAGTGTAGCCTCCTTGATGTAGCCACCCATCTTTGGATGAATCCAGCCCTGGAAAGGGGGTTCAGCAGTGAAGATGACACTTCCTCCTCAAAATGTTAACGGCACTGGCTAAATGAAGTGAAGGGAGAATATAATTCTAAAAACAAATCCACATAAAAACAAAAATAAGATTCTGTAGGAAATCAGGATGACAAAGTGCAGTTGTTTATCAAGCATGGAAGCTTGACCTTCAAGTGGCAAGGTTTGCAGAGACCGTGTCCTGTAATGGAAGGAAATTCCTTAAAGAGTGCCTATGGGAGTCCAACAGCACATAAAAGTAAAATATAGCTGAGGGCTAGAAATGATGAAAAGATGACCTGTGGTCCTGGGCATAGCTTCAGTCTAAGGAAACATTTTATTAGCTTGAGACAAAAAGAACAGCAAACGATTTTCTCTCCCACATTTCTGTTCTCGCTACCTCTGAGTGTAAATATCACCTATAGACAGTGAGCAGAGATACTACAGAGAGGCACAAGTGATTGGAAGAATATGAATAAATTTTGTTCAAAAACGGAATAAAGATGATGTAAATGCAGTGTCCCCAGACAAAACTGTGAGTGGATATGTTATTGCACGTAAGAGCCTAGGCACCAGCATCAAACTGCCGAGGTCTGAATCCTAGCTCCATCCGATGTTCAAAGCATGACTTTTGGCAAGTCATTTAACATCTCTCAGCCTTGGTTTTCTCATCTGTAAAATGCGGATTACATTGGTGCCTATGTCATAATAGGATGATAAAGAAAATGTTTTTTCCCTTCCTTAACTGTGAGTTCTTCTAGGGCTCAGGATATGTTTCACGTATTCATCTTTATAAACCCAATTCCTAACAGAGTATCTAATAGTAGACACTAAGATATTTATTGAATAACATATGGAATAAATTATTACTTTAATTCAACCACTGAATTACATAAGAATTTTTCTGTAATACACCCAAATTCATGTTTTACTTAATGCCAAACAGAATTAAGGATAGTCTACATTGATCCTTAGCTTGCATCTCTGAAAGATTATTTAATAAGAAGCATAAACATTGTACTCAAATCTTGGTAAGCTATAAAAGAGAGGGATAGGGAAGAACTGTTTATTAAAAATAGTTTAACATGGAAAAATCTAATGGACATTCTAAAATCGCATTACTCCTTAGTGTTATTAGCTATGTAAAATTAGACTGTCAAACGCTACATTATGAATAGTCAGTAAGGAAGAAAAGGAATCACAGGGGACAAATCACTGTCATTCACAGAAGACTACTTGGCAGTCGAAGAATTAAGTTCACTCTGCAGGGCATGCTATGCTCAGCTGTTATAAATATGCCGGATGCCTCTGTCAGCAGGCTGGATAAAGAGGCCGCTTCACCAACATGGTGCCTGTAAGGTGCTGTCTGTTACTTAGAAGGAAAGGGAACAAAGACATTTTGTTTCCCATTATTGTCACTTTGCCTTTTAGCTCAGCTGAGCCACTCATGACCAGTAAGACAGAAAGGATTCTGGACAGTAGAGTAACTAAACAAAATCCCTCTAATTAAATGAGACTTGGTAAGGGCAGAGGACAGCCAGAGTCTAGTCTAGAGCAATTCCTCCCTACACGGAGTCAGCAGCTGAGCATTGGAGGGTGAGAACACAATCTCACGTTTGCAGACCACTCCACTGTCTCTCTCTGCGCTGCTCTCAGGCCTCACTACCCACGGATTTTCTCAGGGGCTCACTGATTTACTAAGCCTCACAACATGACATAAAACAGAGGTCTTGGCCATAACTACGGTCTTTTATACAATAGCAGTTCCCTGATCTAGCTTTCTGCCTGCTGCCCTAACTGAATACTTTATTTACCCGTATACCTGGAATGATTTGAAATTCTCAAGTTTACATATTCACCCTACAGGTTGCCAGAGGTCAGAAAGTGGTTCATAGACTGTTTTCAGGAACATTTTAGGCTTGTCTTTAAGTCAAGGCAGTGGCAGACCTGTGCAATTGTAGTAGAGCCAATCTCTCATGCTATCCGTTAAGTTCCAATTCTGAAATCACAGAACTTTCTGGAACTCTGAGAGAAGCCCCAGGGGCAAGGGCAGGAAGTGAATGGCAATACTTGTCCAAGTGGTCACTATGGACCACTGAACAAATGAAGACAACATTATTGTACAAATCAGAACACAAAATATCAATGATTGTATGGTCATTTGTGGACTAAATGGCTATTGTTCTAGAATCTTCCATCAGGAACCACAGTGCTATTACCTTCCCTAGGAGCTGTGAACCCTTGGGGGCCTCTGTGGAGTAATCAAGGGTCTTCAAATGCAAATGCAAAGGAAGCATGATTAGTAGAATGAATAAATATCTTTTGCACATTAAGTGTATTTTCCAAATGTATACTGACACTAATAAATACACAACTTTATTTAAAATATTTCCTGAAAGCATAATATCTATTTATTGTTGCACATTTTTTTATTGTTAACTGATTCTAAAAGTTTAACTGACATCAAGATGGTGAGGTGGTGTAAAAAATGTTGATATTCAAGTGCGGTCCTTCATTCAAAAGAGCTTCAAAGCACCCCCAAAGAGAAAATATTAAACTTTATAAGCGTGAAAATGGATAGGAAAAAAGGAAAAATGTTTCATCTACCAAATTTTCAACCCAAAGAAGAGAGCTGGGGTTACTGAAGCTTATTCCAGGTGCACTAAAACCTATCCATCTCTGTACGGTGCCAGCATTCTGCTGTAAGATACATATTAATGCTGCTCCCTAATTAGCACTTTGATATTTTTCTCCTTTTTCTTCTGTTATATGACAGCTAGATCTAAACACTAAATTTGCCAATCTTCTATCGCAGCACAAGTTGTATGAGACTTTCCGTGAGCCGTTACTCTTGCTTATTCATTCTTTTCATTTCCTCTATCACCTTCCTTCTGTAGAGATTTTAGTCAGATGGGTGGCTTATGCTGACATGCTGGGATTTTTTTTAAACATCTACCTTCTGATAGGTGAGATGGTCTACACCTTTTAATATCTGAATATTTCCTCCAAGTATAACTCACTTCTCCAAGTGATATAGAAGGTACAATCTAAACATTTCAGGTAGGAGTGGATCATTTACATAGAGAAATAGTTCTTGTTAATAGCATCTGAAATGACTTATATTTTACTCACCGAGACATGAGAGAGAATGCTTTCCTCTACTAATGACCTTTGCACTATGACAGGGGTCATATATAATCCAAAAGTGTAATTATTAACTGTGAGTTTTCTAAAAGCAGACGCTGAGTCCTTTTCTTCCATATTATGTTGTATCATTAGTATCTATCACAATAACTGGTATATTGTTGATGTTTGTTGGTTTTTGAATGAATAAATGAGTGAATGAGTAAATGAGTGAATTATATCAGCAATTTAGTGACTCAAGGAACTCGCTTTGCCCTGAAATAATTAGCTCAGTGGTGAAAACAAGGTGTAGCTTGGGATAGAGGAGAGGAGTTAGAATCCTCACCTCCATCACCTCTTCCCCAAAGGCATTTCAAACCAATATGAAATCTGACTTAAAACAGTTTGCTATCTTTCCATACAAACTTCAGTTCAAGATCAGTCGATTGGCATATTCTTCCAAGAACACTACCCCCCAAGTCAAGCCTGTTTTACAATGAAATTCTAGAATTGCAACTGAATCAACAACTAAGCCAAATACATAATTTTTTCCTCATTTCATTTTCCTCCCAAATTTTTTGTTAAAATTTCCAAAATTCTATACAAGTCTGTCACAGCATTACATTTCTCAATTACTCTGAATCATTAGAATATAAGACCCATACAGACAAGGATCTTTGGCCGTTTTGCTGAATAATACCTTCTGAGCACCCAAAACAGTGTCCGGCATATAACAGCCACTCACTAAATACATGTTGCATTTTTTAATGTTCTGCCTACCTCAGACAAACACACCATAGCCTTTGATGCTTCCTGCCACTGTGTGGTTCTCTGCCAACATTCATTCCTTGTTATCTGCCCTGATATCTTATTTTCCAAATTATGTTTTCCTTACTCAAAACCCATCTTAAAAAAAAAGAACGTTATAGTCAATATGGTGGAGACATTTGGTTATTAATTGGGTTCTTACTTAGACATAGTTTCTTTGGGTGCTCAATAGTGACACAATGTAAGACTCCACCCCTGAGTAACAGAACAGGAAGTTTGAAGCAAGAGGGTGGAATGATCACACTTACCCACATCAGCAGTTACACTTTGGAAACAACTTTTACATACACCCCCCTATTTAATCTTCATAACCGTTTTGTAGAGTCAGAAAGATCTTACTTTCTCAACATTCAGAAAGAGGAACTGAGGCTTAGAGAGGCTGACTTGCTGGCCATATGCACAGCTAGTAAGTTTGACACTTTTCCCACTCACTCCCTTTGGAAATTTACTTTCTATCCAGCCCTTTAGGTCCAAACACATTCCACAGGGTTATAGACTTAGGAAGTTAAAAACAAACCAATACAAGCTAAATAGAGGCAAGGATATGTCTCATATTTGCCACCCTGGATTGCTGTGCAATAGCTTTAATAATAAAACTGATCAGTGAAATGAAAGACTAAAGACAAGCCTTAATGTCTTAGAAACTAGTCCTCCAGGGAAACAAATCTATGTGCAGTAAGGATGGGAAAACTGTGCAGAAGGCAGAGAAGCATGTAAAGGCACAGGTGGACAACCTTTCAAAGTGAAAGAGGTAATTGTAATTCTGCAGAGACGCACACCCTCCAGACCATGTGACAGCTGCTTTCGGAACCTCTGTCACACTCTGCTCTGCATGGCCCTGAAGTCAGTGAGGGAGGAGGGCTTCTTTCCTGTCTCACTAATCATCGTTGACATCCCATTGGCACACCCATCGGAGACAGTCTATTTGTGGCTTTCTAGGTCAGCCTGGCACTGTGCGAGGAGAGCGTCAGTATTTATAGGTAGCCTAGGGTTGTAATTAGAGCTACTTTGCATCATTTGGGGGAGCTCTGGGATACCTATGTGTCCCTGGGACTCAATTTGCAGATGTGGTCCTGTGTCCTTTGAGGGAGGCAGACTCGACCTGAAATCAAAGAAGCTTAAGGTGTAGGGCGCCTTCCAAGACACTGGGAAAGGTGCCAGTAAAGTCTGCACATAGTCATATGTTTTGTAAAATTTATAAAACTGCTATGTTTTTCTATTCTATCTAATCCTGCATTATATTTTCCCTTGTGTCTGGTGGCATTGAAGTAGCTACTGGCGCTTTTTGGAACTGGTTAAAGGTGGATTAAATTTAAGATCCATTAATTTGGGTTTACAGGCTATATTTGGTAGCTTGCAGTCTCTCCCTGTATAGCCGTGTTACTGCTAACAAGATTGCCCAGCTAGTAAGTATAAGAGATGGAACTCAAACTGACCTCTATCTAACTTGAGTGCTAATGAACTTAACACTACATTATATGCTTAGTGATCCATCCATAGGCATTTGATTGCTTAGCCTAAAGGCAACAGAAGAGAGCTTCAGCCACTTGCCAACATTTGACACCAGATCACATTTCTTTAATGGGCTCTGACATACTCATCTAGCCTTATTGCTGATTGCTCCCTCCTTGTACACACCATAAATATACTACAATTCCGTATATCCTTTCCGTGTATGTCTTCTTGCCTCCTTGGCCTGAAAAGACCTGACCCAATAATATTGCTACAGATTCTTAAGTTCTTGTTGATGTAACATGAAGAGCTGACAGTGACAAATATAAAATCCATAATATGCCAATGTTATAAGAACATCAATGACAATGCTTGAAAGTGGTCAAATCAAACAATATTTAAGAATTCTCATGGTATGTAGAAACTTGTAATGACCTGAAATCTTACAGTTCAAATAAGAAACTTGTTTCCTAAATTTAGCAATTCCATAAATTTACACGCAACACCAATAAACAGTTGTAAAGATGAAAAAAACCTTGTCAAGTTGTCAATAATCAAATATAATTTTTTATCAGCCTTAGCAAAGAAAAGACTTAATCATGTTTTTCTTTTGTCTGTAAAATGATCTTGCAAAACTGTTGTTAAAGATCTTGCAGGCAAAAGGTAGGTAAAAATGTATTACAGAGGTGTGTCAAGTATTTAATTAATAAAAAAAAGGTGCAATATTTTTCTGGGTTTGTGACTTTTGTAGTATTTGTCATCTTTTCAAAATTTGTACTTTTTATGATTTCTTTTTTTCGTTCTACATAAATATTTATTTTGTTTTGCTATTTTTATATTCTTTTTCTTAAAGAAGACCTCCAAATTTTATAAGCCTTAGGCTCGATAGGACCTGAGTTTGGCTTTGTGGGAAGAGGACTTTAAATGAAAACACAGACTAATGATGTGCAGTAGAGACCTGAGTTTAGATGCTCTCAACACAGCACAAGGGGTCTCCCTGGCAATCTAGAGAGAAAGAAATTCAGAGCTGATGGAATATTAATAGACTCCTGTCCTGCCTCAGGACTCAGCAAAGGAAGCCCTGGGGAGTTAGGAATGTGACACTTTGTGATGCTCCTTGGATTTGTTTCCTTAGGCAATCAGAAAGGTACAGACAGAATTCTCAGGAAAGTTGTTCTCCACAGACTTGCATTTCAGTGGTGTTGATGCTGGACAGCTCAGTGGGGAGATAATTCCGCAAGTTCTCTAGAAAGGTTGGGAGAAAAGCCTAGGGGACAGACTCAGGGAGTTACTGAGAAGGACTGCTGAAACTAGGACATCTGAGGCCCTCATGTCAGTGGCAACAAAGGGGCCAAGAAGCATTCTGTTGGAGCTATTGATCCATAGGATGCTCAGGGCAGGATGAGAACTAACGCACACAGCAGCAATTCTTGGTGGGAGCCATGCCACACATAGGGATGTTTTGGAAATTTGTAGAGATATTTTTGGTTGTTGCAATGATGGTGGAGCACTGTCAGCTCCATTGTGCAAGGATCCTAGATGGTTTTCAATGTACAGCATGATCAAGCCTAATAAAGGACTATTCTATGTTCTGCTCTAGTTTCGAACATTTTGCTGAATATTGATGTAGAATGGGTGACAACTCTATTTATAATTATTTGAATTTTTTTAGATAAACAGAAAGTACTGTTGTGTGGTTTCACTATAAACTGAATTTTAAGCCACATAAATGATGGGAATTTGTTTATAACTTCCCTAAATCTTGCTCACCTCTTCCAAACATTATGAACCTCTTAGCAAATCAGCTCATTGTCATCACTAACACACCGGACCTGAGTCGTTCTGTCTTTGCACTTGTTGCCTTTACAGAAACTGTACACATCCACAGAAATACACTTACTTTTCACTGACTTCAAATTGTCAAATATAAGAAAAATTTCTTTAAAATCTTAAAACCTATTCACTATAACAATGTGCAAGCACCTGTCTAGTTCATTATTTAACCTATTGTGGTGGTTCCTGAATATGTTCCTATAGTCAAAGAATAATTCAGAGATGTTTACGTAGTTATTTTGCCCGCTGAAAATTGCCTTCTCAAATATGAGAGAGTAAGCTGGCAAGTTGAATCATGTAATAAAGACAAAACAGAATTTATAAGGGAAGAGGGGAGGCTGCAGTCTGGGAACAGTGTATCTTGTGTGTACAAATTATTGGCTAAGCTGATTGGCTGGAAGCTAACATGGAAGCATTTTAACTTTGAATAGGAGGACTAGGATACAAAAGAAGACAATTTCAGTTACTTATGGATTCTCTAGAAAGCCTTGAGTTTTAGACGTAGGCATTCATGACGGGTTGTCTGTGTTATGTCCCTCGGTTAGGTCGGCACCACATCCTTCATTAGAGTTTTTAAATATTGACATACATAATATTTTATTTTAAATTACTTCTCTTTCATATTGCTCTAATGATATTATGTTGAGTTTTTGGGAGTTAGGTAAATCGATGGATTATGTTATCTATGACTTTTATATCAGGAGAGTAAAGGAGTGTTACGAAAATATTCACTATGTACAAGGAGTCTTGAGTCTGACAGAGCTGAGGGCTGTGAGCGCTGAGTGAGGCAGGGGGAGGCCCTCACACTTACAGGGTTTGGGTTGAGGTTCTCTCCTTGTCCATAGGGGTGTCCTGCAGGCAGAAAGGAGTCCCAAGCAAAGTGTCTCCCATATGGGAGGAATTAGATTTGTGTTTAACATATGGATGAATGAATTTAAAATAAAATTAGATTTCACAGCCCTCACGTGCCCTCTGGGAAGAGAGTATAGGTTTTTTGTTCTGTGTTGTTTTTTGTTTTACGTAAAAGATCTACTGAATAAAACAGTGATTTGAGAAGTCTGCTATTTCAGAGAAACTGTAGGTAGAGAGGCAAGTGAAAGACACTCAAAATTTCCCCTCAGAAACCCTTCAGATTTGGTGTGAGGAAGCTCAAGTGAGCATCTTTGAAAAATCAATAATTTTAAATTTTACTAGGAATCAAAACAGAAACAGATTCATATGCCATGGTTAACAAAGATAAGAATTCTCTCCAACTTCGAATAACCAAAAACAGCTTTGCCACGTTAGATATGCTTGCAGCCAAAAAAATCTGATGGCTTTACAAAATAAATGGCCAAATCAATCCGAATATTGCATTATTCTAGAGAAGGTGCGTCACATATCAGAGGGTAAATATATCAGCATTTCACTTTATTACTAATAGTCACACCACGATTTTTCTCAAAATGATGGAGATGTCATACATATATATGTGTGTATGTGTGTGTGCATGCATGTGCGTGTGTGTACATGTATAAAAGTATACATATACACGTTTTTATCCACAGACTTTTGCCCCCTCCAAAGTAACAGGTTAACATCCATAATTAGTTTGTACTAGAACCACAGTGCTGCTATCCTTGAAATGCTTCTCAAAAGACTATTAGTTTTGTTGCATTGGTGAGGATTTCACCTTCTCCAGACATATAGTAACCAAGCATTTATAACAAATAGCAAATTCCATTTAAATTGAGAATTTTGTTTATTAAAATATATCATAATGAACATGATTCAACAAGTCACAAACCAGGAAGAGATATCCTCAAAGCATACAACTGACAAAGAATCTATATCCTAAATTTAACTAAATTCAAAATACTAATAAGAAAATGACAAAAATCCCAAAGGAAAAGAGAAAAATCCTTAACAGGAGCATCATAGGTGAGCAAATATGAAAGATCCTTACTTAAGAAAAGTCTCTTATGTAATCATAGAAATGCAAATGAAAACCAAAGTGAGATATCTTTTTAAAACAACTAGATTGGCAAAGATTTAGCATTCTAAGAATACAAAGAATTGTGGGGCCGGCCCAGTGGTGCAAGCAGTTAAGTGCACACGCTCTGCTGTGGCAGCCTGGGGTTCGCCAGTTCGGATCCCTGGCGCACACCGATGCCCCACTTGTCAAGTCATGTGTGGAGGTGTCCCATATAAAGTGGAGGAAGATGGGCATGGATGATAGCCCAGGGCCAGTCTTCCTCAGCAAAACAAAAAAAAAAAAAAAAAAAAGAGGAGGATTGGCAGATGTTAGCTCAGGGCAGATCTTCCTCACAAAAAAAAAAAAGAATACAAAGAGTAGACCAATGCATAGAATGATGGGAGCCAGTAAGCACGGAGGAAGGCACTGAAGATTACATCACAACTTGGTGCGAACACTCCAGAAATGATAGAGCATTAGCTGCTAAATCACATCAGCTACTAAATTGTAGAATACATTCACCACCTCCAAGAAATTACACGTGTAATCCACAGAGTCTTGTTTCCAATAGAAAGAAAAAAAGAAGGAAAGAAAGGAGAGGAGAGGAGAGGAGAAGAGAGAAAAAAGGGTGTCTATCAACGGAATAGATAAATAAATTTTCTGCTACTTAAACAATGGAATACTATATGGTGGTGAAAATGAAAGAACTGCATTATTCTCATCTGTGTGAATGAATTTTAAGCTCTATGTTGGTTGGGAGAAAAAAGTAAGTCCAGAAGAATACATAACACCATTTATGTAATGTGTTCAAAAAACAAAATTAAAAAATATATTATTTACAGTATGTATCACCTTACATCATTTTAGTATGTATCATATGATAACATATGCATCACTTCTACATATATAGGTGATAAAAATATATTGAAGAACAAGGTAACGATAAACATAAAATTCAGGACAATGGCTATCTGCTGGGAGAGCAAAAAGACATGTTCTAGGAATGCCCTGAACAGAGCTTTGGAGGGATTGGCGATGCTCACTTTTTTAAGCTGAATGGCAATTTTAATTTTATTATTCAAATAATTAAATAAATGATTTTATTATTTATAATATTTACAACTCTATAACATAAATGTTATATATTATGTTGTATACATGAAATATTTTGTAATTTTTAGGCAGAAATTGATAACAGGCCCAATCTTAGTAACCAAAATTTAAGTGTAACATATAGACAACCATCCACAGTCAATAATAATTGGGTAGTCTCAATCTTCTAAGCCCTGCATATATGTGTAGGAGCAGAGCATCCCAGGAGTACGCCCATCCCTCTGCTCAAGGTTTGAAGTCTAAGAAATGAGAGAACTATGCAGAGAAAATAACTCCAAAAGTACTGTGGGTTTCCTCTGCCTTCTAATGACTGGTGGAAGGATATCAGAACCAAGTGATCCTGAAAGTGAAAAGTTACAAGTGTAAGAATAGTTGAATCAAAAAATATTTCACAAGGGAAGTGACAATAGATACGTTGTAATATGTGGAATTTGGACATGAAAAACGCCCTCGGACTCTTTGTGGGCCAACATTTGCCACCATGAGGCTCTTGAAATAATCTTTTAAGTGTGGCAAAAGCTGTAGCCGCACACCCAGAAGGAGCAGGGCCATGGCTTGGTCCATGCTATTTCCATGTGGCTCTATTCAACTTACCTGTTGAGAAAAGATGGGTTTGAATGGCTCTTGCTTAGATCCAGCTCTCCCTAAGAGTAGACATCAGGAGGGAGGCTGGATTTGTTAACAAACTTTCCCCAGAAGTCATATTCATGAGTCAGAACATGAAGAGCTTTTGTTACCCTAAAACCCAACCAACACTCAGTACTGTGTTTCCACCAGTACTCTGTCCCTCACTGCGCTACCTCCACCTACCTAGCACCAGGAGGAACAGCATGTTCGCCATTGACTTCCCATCCAGGTCACTTCAGGAATCAGAGCTCAGGCAATGAAATGAAGTGCCGCCAAAGGAGAACTCTGGATCCAGAGACGCATCTCCTAGAAGAGGGCAGGCACAGCCCTATCCATTGATAACCAGAAAAGTTCTTGCCAGAGCGTTTGGTAATGAGCATAGGTTCCAATCGGGTAGGCAGGGGTGACTTGGCCCAGGAAGGGTAATGGCAGATAGCCATGTCTGGTTCTTGGAAACCAAGGAGCAGGCAATTTGCAGATCTGCAGCAGGGGAGATGGGCAGCATCAAGGAGGTCTGAGAGCAGATGTCTGGGTCACTACCATGCACTGGGAAATTTGACCAGTGTGAAATTTGAGGGCTGTAGACCGACAAGAACAGGGCGGGGCACTGGTCTCAGAGGAACAGGCAATAAGAAATCAAAGTGGAGACAAAAGTTCAGGGAAATGAAGCTAGCATCCATTCTCAGAAATTGAGGTACAAAATACAAGATTGGTTGGAAGGAAGAGTAAAAGCAGGCACCAGGTTGAAGTGGGAAGTGGGTCAGAGGCTACCGACAACAGAGCTGATGATGTGCATGCACTCTCTCTGCCACCAGCCTGGGGCTTTTCAAAACTCCTTCCAAATGAGGAGCTCCAAACCTAAAGCAGACCTAAACCTGTAGATGAAAGAAAAGTGCCCCGGCTCCAAGGATTGACTCGATGAAAGAGCTAAGAGTATGAAAGGCTTGTCTCCTTCCAGCAGGTGACAACTTCCTACAACCCTGAGGAGGACAGAAATTGCTTGACCAGAGTTGGGCTTTAAAGGTGACTAAGGAGGGCAGGGAATCAGAAAACGCAGTCCCAGCTGTTTCTGTCCTCACCTGGGGCACTGTCTTTGTCTCCAGCAGCGTCTAAAACACATACCTAACAGTCTTCATTCAATACTGCTGAATGAATAAATGGACAAACCTATGTGCGGAGGTGGGGTTGCTATTACCCATGAACACCTGGCTTGTCCACAGCCACACCGCTGTTGCAGAGAAATTGCTTGGTGGGAAGCTTGAAATCTGTAGTAAAATCTGTCTCCTTCAAAAATCTAACCAGGAGAGTAAACCAACCTGAGACTTAGAGATTCCCAGTTCTCAGGTAAAATCATAATTCAGGGCCCAAAATTACTCCTGATGTCTCATACCTCCTTCACTCCAAGTAGCTCCTGTAGCTCCCTCTCACACAAGAAGAACCTGCTGGAAAAACACATAGCTGTATATATTTTTCATTCCCGCTTGGTAACCCACACAGGTGAAGATCAAGCCTCTTAAGTATAGTTTTAACTTCCTCCCTGAGTTGCAAAATGACAATATTCATACAAGCAGCATGTATTTCATAACTGGATAACAATATAAGCACTAGGAAAGTCTTTAATGCTCTCTCTCTATATAGTCATCAATTCAAATGCCACTCTAATAGTTGAAATGCTTACCAGCACAACTCCTCAAGAAATCCTCACTTTCTAAGTCGCCTGTCCACACCAACACCTACTATGTAATACCCTCTCCTAATAATAAGGTCATCACAAACTTCCTACTAGTGTTATTAATGGACCTGTATCCCAGGTAACATCTCATCTTAGTTTTTTTCTGTGCCTAAGTTGTGCCTCTATCGGAACAAGCCTCAAAACCAATCTTCTTTCTCAGACTCAGCCTCTCTTGCCAGCTCTTGGTTTTCTTCTTAGTGGTGCTCTGCTTCTCCCTGTAAATTACTAGCAGTTCCAATGATAGGTATGGGTGGGTGTAAAAGACTTACCAGGAGTTATGATATTTCAAGAGGTCTCAAAATTTTCTCAGCATCATCATATTTAGATATATCAGAGGATGGCGTAATAGTTACTTCATTCATTCATTCCCTTATTCGCTGTTGAATGAGTGGTTACCTTATATTTTAGGTGTTTAGGGTGGTATGAAATCCAAGACCGTATCAACTAGTCTCAGAATGAACACAGTCCCATTATGAGGCCAGCTATTTTTCCATCACTTAGCCTACTGCCAAGGTGGCAAAAACCATGTGGCGTCTCTGACACGGCTCTTTCGCTGCGCAGTGAACTCACATGCAAATCATCAATAATTAAGAGCCACTAAAAATTCTCTTCAGCCTTTTGGGAGTTAATGCAAACAACCTGTGATTTAAACGTTGAGCAATTCAAAAAATCTTTTTTTGAGTTTCTTCATGAAGACACTGTTAATCAAAATTCATGACTAATAATCCTATACCTCCTTTCTTGAATGCAATCTGTGGTGGTTATGGCTTAGAACTACAGCCACATGAGACAACATCCTAGGTACTAATGTGTGTGCACACAGAGCATCAACAAAATATGCAACTTAGTAAACAGCAATACACAATTTCCATGCTGCTTTTCATTCATATGTTTTCAGGATTTTTTTTTCTTTAGCCTAAACATGGTAACTCTGCTTAACAATACCCAGGCAAGATGTTACATGCTACTTACAAAAGAATTAAAATAAAATAAACAAACTGAACTGGATTCTTTGACTTAAAATGCTTATACCACTAATCTTTCCTCTCCAGCAGCAGCTGGAGAAAGGCAGGAACAACACTGTGCTTCAGTTCAGCTCTACTTTACAGCCTGACTCACTCCAAATGCTAGGATTACTCTGGAAATGTAATTAGTTTCAATTAACTAACATCTGGCCAAACATAAACGTTATATTTGGGATTCAGGTAAAGGGAAGCACATTTCTACAGAGCAAGCTTGTTTACTGGACAGTCTGAAAAAGGTTAAGAAATCCTATTTAGGTCATTGAGAAAGATCTAGTTTATTAGAAGTGGCTTTTAAAACGTATTGTTTGAGATTTTCTCCATCTCTTGGTTTCTGGATTAACCTCCAGTATAATTCGTGAGCCAAAGTCTGTTTACATAATACCAGGTCAAGTCCTAGCCCAGCAAATACCAAGTCAGTTGAAATTTCTGCGTGCCTCAACTCCAGCCAGGAGTTCATCTATTTCACGGAAAAATTTAAATCTATTTTCAACATGACAAAAGAAGCATTCCCTTGGAATTGGCTGAAATAGGATTTGAGTGGCTATTCCATGAGATAATATATACAAGGGAAGAATCTGGCTTCATGATGGTTATGAGTGATTCTTTACATGGGAGCTGTACATAACAATATAGGTGATAAATTTCTAATCTGATGTGCTACATATAGAGATCAAACTAAACACTGCCAGGCTTGGTGGGAATAACAGTCATGCTTCATTAAAAAGGGCTTTTTCTGTACATGTGCTTATGGGGCCATCAGCACGACACACTTCTATTCAAATTTGAGACTTATGAGAATGTAGACCTGCCAGTGGGCTGAATATCAGCAACATAGCAGATTTCAATCTGTAATTATAAAATGGTAAATAACTCATATCCTGTAAGACCTAAGTGGGAGAAGATTTGGTTCTTGTCATTTCCATATTCGTAATATTCAGGTAAAATTATCTTTAACCATCATCCATACTAAAGTATCAAATCACAAAGCATTTTCAAACTTAGGGGGTTGCAAATTTGATGCTGATGTAGCCTCAAGCCCTCAACCAAATGAAGGGTTGTAAAGCACCTTGGCACTCTACCCTCCTATTCCACAAAAAGAGTTAGACCAAGTGCAGATACCACATTTGACTTCCTGAAAGTAGCTTTCTTAATTTCCCTATTTTATATGTAGACGGACATTATTATTGGTGACAAATTCCAATCTAGTCAGTCTATTAGCATCTATGTGCCATATTGCTCACAGCCCCGTTCAGTTACACAGATCACACACAGAATAAACAACACACAAAACTAAGGAACATATACGATAGTGATAAGGCATATTTTTAAGTCACTAAAAAACAACTTCATAATTACTTCCTACCTTTGTGTTTATGAACATCGAATGTTCCCATTTAGAAACAAAAAGCAACACACACACTCAAACACATATACCCCACAAACACATTTCCTTAATACTATTTACCTCTCTCTGATTCATGGCCAAACTTCTAGATGGAGTGATTTACATCGACTCCCTGTGTTTTCTCCTCACTCTCTCTTCCTTAAGCCGTGCTCCACTTGTATCCCTTCACTGAAAACAAGTATTTCTCAACGCTTTTCTCACATTAGCTCTATGTTGACTTGAACACAAGGCGTCTTCCTTCCCCTTGGAAATATGCTACCACTATGGCTCTCAACATGCCCATCTCTTGCTTCTATTCCCAGCTCCACACTCATTCTTTTCCTAGCTGCTGACTCCTCTTTCTCTCTATTCTCTTTAAATGTTGGTGTTGCTTGGGTGTTCTCATGCTGTACAATCTCCATGGCCAATCCCATTTATTACTTCAACCACCACCTCTATGCTGACAACTAATAAATCTATATCTTAGGCTGTATCTCCTTTCTGAGCTCCGTACCTGTATTTCTAACTGCCTCCTACTTACTTAGCCCTACATGGTTGTTCTCTAGATATCTCAAACTATGTCCAAAATGAACCTTCTCAACTCTCCTCTTTATTAACTAGCTCCTCCTACTGAATTCCCAATGGAATGTATCTCAGCATCATCTACACAATCTCCCAAACCAGAAACAGGAGCATCATCCCAATTTCCTGTGTCTTCCTGACTACTACTGCTTTAGATTGGGTCCCCATCTTCCCTCACGTGGATAAGCACAGCTTCATATCAGCCTCCTTGCTTTGAGACATGACCTCCACACCTTCAACCCCAGGCCTTAGACAATGCATTTTTCACAATCTAAATGCAATTCTGATCATGTTACTTTCTTAGTTAAAAGCTATAAATGTCAATTAAATGTCTTCAGGATAAAAGTTAAATCCTTTCACTTAGGAAATAAGGCCTTTTTTGACCAGGTTCATATCAACTTTCAAGAGTGTAACCAGAAACTCTGATGTGCTTGTTGTTTTTTTGTCTAGAATTGTTTTCTAGAATCCCCTTTCCTGTAGAATTCCAGGTTAGAATTGATCAAGAGTGAGATTGATAGAGATTTGGGAGCCCAAAGTGAAGCAACCACCATTACACTGTGAAGGTCATTGTTGTTCAGAGGTGATGAGAGACAGATGCAGACATGCTGGAAACTTCTAGTTGGGTCTCTTTCCATTCCACTTCCCGCTTTCCTTCCTAATTGCTGATCATGCTAAGTGACAGAGGCTTCAGGCCAACAAGCAGACCCTTTACTGCAAACTCATAGAGGTGGTAGCCGCAAAGATTAACGAATGTCCATAAACTTTTATACCAGCCTTTCTTCGCAGCTCTACTCCAAAAGCTGTTTCTTTCTCACAGATTTTCTTGCCAGCTCCATACTAGAGCTGGTTAGTGACATTTTTCTAGCCCCTCATATCTCCTTTTTGGACCTTTACTTCTCCAACTCCTCTAATTGTGTAAGGTCTAATTCTTATGATAAATCTCTTATTCTGTAATACTCCCTGTCTGAACCTTGACTGACGCATCTGATGCACAATCTTCACGTACCACACTGACATCCCTGAGGTCCTCCGAATGTCCCTGCTCTCAGGTGCCTGTGCCCATGCTGTTCCCTTGGTCTGCTATTTACTCACCCATACTAGTCTTCTCCCCACATCTCCCTAATTTCTGTCAGTCTCAGGCTCCACTCCATTATCACCTCCTATTGGAAGGATTTCCTCACTATGCACATAATAACTGACATTATATCCATTACTGTAACATATAATAATTACTAATTTGTCTAATTTTTCTAATTACTAAATTATCTAATGTATCTCCTGTCACCTTCTCTAGACTGTGAGGTTCCTGAAGGTAGGGACATTGTTTATGTAGTACTTTCAAAACCTGGCACAGAACTTACAAAGAGATCTAAAGTAGTAGCCAGATAAGAACAACTCCACCCAACCAAATCATCTGGCATCTAGACATGTGGAACAAAACTCTTCTTGATTTACAAAGACTTTGACCTCAAGAGACCCCACAACAACTGAGGTGGAGACCTTTGATAGCAAGAGGAGAGATTTTGCAGAGTTAAAAACTCAAGTTCAGTGCCCAAAGGACTGCTATCCCCACTTCCATTTCATTCTACAACCTGCTTAAAATTCTCCAGGCAACCTCATCCTCCATGGCGGTGGTTTTTAAACCAGGTTCTTGAAATCCTGAGGTTTCCTTGGAATTGTTTCAATAGTCCCCGTAGGGGAGAAGGAGGAATTAGTAAATCCTAGATGGGAGAATGTGAGGTATCTTACTCTCTGCTCTTATTACATGAGATCCTCTTGGGGGCTTCTGTTTGAAAAAACAAAAACGATGTCCTTTAAAATAGGTTGAAAATCACTGGCCTACTGGATAATGTCAAAGCTCCTTAGCATAGCTAGTCAAGATCCCCATGAACTATCCTTGACCTAACTCTGCAGACCCTTCTCCTGCCATCACCTCTCTATCTTTACATTTAGTAGTTCGCAACATAGAGCATGGCTTTCGCTGATTCTGCCTTGGTTCACACTATTCCCTCTGCCTGGGATGTCCCTCCCACTTCTCCTTGCCTAACTAACTATATTCATGTGTCTAAAATCAGCTCAGACATCACCATCTCCCGGAAGCCTTTTCTGAGACCACAAGATAGGGTTGATTTTCATCCTCTTCACTCTGGTGGTACCCAAAATACATCTCTATTGTAACACAGCATTGCATTGATGCTATCTTCTCAAGTGACTATTCCACATTCAACTGTGAGTGATGCAAGATGTGTCTTAATCATCTTTGTGCTTCCTGTGTTTAGCACAGCCGCCGGCACCGTCAGTGTTCAATTAGTCATTACTGAATGAAAATCCTTCACGTATAAGGATCATAACTCATCAAAAAATTTTAGATTAAAGGAAGAAGAGAAGGACAAAAGGAAATAGAAGGTGACTTTACTTAGCTCCCAGAATGTGCTAGCTGATTTACATAAGCAGCCCATTCGAGCCTCACAAGAACCCTATGACACTAATACAATTGTCACCAATTTACAGTTAGGAAATTGCGGCTCACAGAAGTTAGGTAAATCATATGGGATCCACTATCTAGGAAGAGAGTGAGATGGGTTAGAGTTCAGAGTTGCCTGACTCCAAAGTCTAAGTCTTTATGTCATACTACATGTGTGATGGTTAATCTTATACGTCAACTTGACTGGGCTAGGGGATGCCCTGATAGCTGGTAAAACATTATTTCTGAGTGTGTCCATGAGGGTGTCTCCAGAAAACATTAGCATTTGAATCAATAGATCGAGTAAAGAAGATCACCCTCGCCAATGTGAGTGGGCAACATCCAATCCTTGAGGGCCTGAACACAATAATGTAACACATAAACAACATGTTAATGCATATTAAAATGTGACACCAAACAGCCAAGAGAGTGCCTTTGCTCTACAAAAGTCCCCCATAATATTTCAGCCAGTTTTTTTTCCAAATTTTCCCGGCAGCCAAGACATAAAAATAAAAACTTTCTTTCAAAGAACAGCAGTCTATTTCTAAGTATATGCCACCTACTCAGTCAATTTAATAAACATTTATTTAGCACCAACTAAATGCAAGCTACTGCATATAGCCTTAGGGGAGATATAAAATGAAAAAGGCACGGTCCTTGCCCTTCAGGAGCACATAACCTAAAAACATACATTAACAACTCTGAACAGAGGCAGATGGTGATAAGTGCTGTAATAGAGGCACTTACCACATGCTAAGGAAGCATAAAGCAGGGAGAGATTAATTCCAACTGTGGAGTAATAAAACACCTTGGTAAATGTGTCTTTCACTACACACCAAGAAAGTCTTTTATGACCCAAGCCAAAGGATGCATTTCTTTGTAAAATACCAGAGCTTATTCAAGAAACTAATAGACATGGCTTTTGTTAGCAAGAATAGAATTTAGCAGCAACAGAAGCAGGCTTACCTATATGTTTTCCATAGCAATGGGAGCAAACCCCTGGGTCTATTTGTTTAAAAGGCTCTCAGTCTGTTTGGAAGAGACTTACATGGTTCTGCCTACAAACCCATGCCCATGCACAGCATTTCTTTTCAGCTCATTTGTGCACTTCAAGTGGACTCCGAATAGTCAGTCTCGAGGTAGGAAATGCAGATTTTAAAGGATAGAGCTGGGGTCTAACCAATGAAGGATGAAGGTAAAGCAAATTTTTTCTCTTTTAATTTTAAAAAGAGGCAACTACAGCAACTTAGCTAGTTGAATCCTTGATTCAAAGTACTTAAATGACTGTGAACGAGGCCGAAAATGCTAAATGAATTCCTCGATGTGCCATGTGAATTTATTGGGCGATGGGACCACCGTACCAGACTAAAGTGGTTACACGAGAACTAAAGGGAAAGCACAGACCATTCATACAATGCCATCACTATGGGATCACCTTAGAGAATTTGCCCTGTTGTTTAGAGATTGTTAATACACAAAGGAAAGCAAAGCAGTCACACTAATAATATTTTAAAATAAAGAAATCCTTACTTAATGTAAACATACGCCATTTGTGTATTTTTATATGTTTCTTTTTAAAAGTCAGCCCTTTTCTTAAGGAAGATATATCTAGGAAAAAAACGTAGACTAATAAAAGGTCAATGTGTTGTTACTTTTAAAAGCGGTCTCTCTGGTAGGATATTCATATCATATATCAGAGGACAGGTGGGATTTGCCAGAAGCCAATGGGCTAAGGAAAGATTTTGCTTCTGTGAAGTCTTGAAACTGCCTAGACAGAACGGGAAATTGATGGGGAAGCATCCACAACCTATTGCCTCCTTATTTCTTTGAGTTCCTTCTCCTTCAACTATTCCATCTCTCCAGCATCCTCAATCTTTCATTCTCCAGTACCAACTTCTCCTGTAGTGTCAGAGATAAAAAGTTTCTCCTTGCCTTGGGGAAAAAAAATCCACTGCTACCAATATATTATTCTATGATAATAGATGTGGTTTTTTTCCTTTCTTTGATTAGAACGAGCAGTTTTTAATACTTGCTTCTACTTTTTCACCATTGTTTTGTTCCATAATGTATTTAATCTAGTCTTTGTCCCAACTGTTGCCATTGTACTATAGTATTCTCATTATTTATCAATTACACCCTCCAAACCTGATAACTTTATTTTTGTCCTTATAAAGGTGATCCCTCTCTTTTATTGAATACCATATGTTAGGTGGGAAACACTTCTTCCCAACTCCTAACATCTCCTTCCTATGAAGAGGCTCAGTTAATATAACTCTGGGCTTCACATTGTCCCTTTACTCAATCTAATCTTGAGGAGGTGATGACTTACCTGATTCATAAATTGGGAGCAAAAAGTAGGCAAATTAAGCTAATCTCCAGTTTCTCTTCCTGGGAGGGAATCTGCCTGCAGGGAGCCTGTGTTCTTTTCTGCTTGCCCATCCGTAAGTCTTCCATAAGGCACTCAGGTGCCCACATCCGCCTACTGGATATAGAATTGACTGTGATCGGATCAGTAAATTAGCCTAATTCTAGAATTGTGTTAGCAGGTCCATTTGGATCCATTTGGCTTATTAGTAATAAAGCTGTTATTTTTATTTCCTCATTTGTTCTTTGTTTTGTATATTAAGTAGTTCAAAACCTAGGTATAGAAAAAGATCCCAATATTTCTTGCATGAGACTCCATTCCCATGGCTTCTGGTATATACTCCTGTTTTTCCTCTCACTTCTCTGATGGTTTCTTCTTTGTTATTCTTTTATCAGTTTTTAATAAGTCTTTTTTTGTCTCTTCACAAAGATTTCATGTTGAATTTACTCTTTCTCTCTTCTCTTTCTCTCTCTCACACACATATATACATATACACATATGCATACAGATATGTATATATTCTCATCGAGCACAGGGAAGAGGCTCAATGTTTTTTTCCTGCATTGAGTAAATCTTTAGACTGCTTCTCCTACTAATGTTCATGTTTTGCAATCAAAAGTCACTGTTAAACCAGGCATTCTGCTTCAAAAAAAAATAGAGTGATCTATAATTTGATTCATTGTATCCAAGTATTTGTTAACAACGTACTCTACACAATTATTAACTTTCAGAGCTTTGTTTACGTATTCTCAAGTAAATCATTACCAGTAAATTTTTAAGGGGCCGGCCCCGTGGTGTAGTTGTTAAGTGCGCGCGCTCCACTGCTAGCAGCCTGGGGTTCAGATCCCTGGCGCGCACCAAGGCACCACTTGTCAGGCCATGCTGTGGCGGCATCCCATATAAAGTGGAGGAAGATAGGCACAGATGTTAGCCCAGGGCCAGTCTTCCTCAGCAAAACGAGGAGGATTGGCATGGATGTTAGCTCAGGGCTGATCTTCCTCACCAAAAAAAAAAAAAAAAAAAATTTAAGTTTTTATGGAAAATTTACAACATGCTTGGCACATTATTAGATGAACAAAATAATGAACAAAACAGACGTGGACTCTATTCTCAGAGAGCTTACATTTTAAAAGAGGAGAAAATATTAAACATCCATAATTAAAAATATGATAAGTGGTATGGGGGAAAAAAGGTGCTATTATAAAAAATAACAGAAGGAACTGATTCACATTAGTGGGGACAGATGCCTTCCTGGGAAGTGAAATTTGACCTGAAACCTTAAAAATTGTTGGGATTAGATGAGAGCAGGATGAAACTCTAGTTCTTAGAATGAGATCATAGATGTTTATTATGCTTCATATGTGGCAAACATGTAGCATACATGCAATTTCAAGTTATAAAGCTTATAAAATTAAAAAAAAATAAAATATCATTGGAAGACGCGCTTTATCTAGAATTATAGATGTTATTCATTACAAGTGTAAGGTTGTGTATGTACATGCACACACATGCTTTTTATAGGAATCCATTGAGCTTAACCAATGGCTAGAATTGAATCAAAGGCTCTTGGGATTCAGCTTTAAGACATCTGAATCTTTGCCACCCAAGAATTTTTAAAATGGACCCACAACAAGAAGTGCAGCACATATGGCTTCCATGCCATTCATATTGCAGCATCTCCTTTGAAAATGGATTCAAAGTAGGAGATTGACTCCAAATTCATTGATTCCCAATCCTGTTACCCTCACAGTGAAAATGATGACGGTGATGAAGACAACAGCAAAAATTTCTTGAGGCAGAGCATGAGCATTGTACCCAGGCCTAAAATCAGGTCTCAGATATGATTTCTCTTTCCTCATAAAATTGAACTCTAAATTTAAATAAATGTTTCTAATACTATGAAAGCAGCCTCCGGACAATATTCTTATTATCTCCCAGAACAACACATTCCAGCTTAATCTCTCCATCAGCTGGCAGGTGTACAGCCATGGAGTCATGGGGGAATGCCTCATAGCTGCTACATGCAGCATTCTATGTTTTAAGGCAGCAGCTCAATGACTCATATCATTGTCATTGCTTCCTCCAAGACTTTTTAAAAAATTTAAGTTATGAAGGCTTTGGACAAATAACAAAATTATGTCAAAACTAGTTCAAAAATGTAACAATATTTGTTGGAGTTAAAATGAAGATTCAGGGCATATATGTAAAAACAGACGATTAGATAAATGTCATACTTCTTTGTTAGCTCGGTATATATTTTGTGAATTTAGCTTTCCAATGAATATGTACAATTGTCCATGGACATGAAACAAATAGATGCATTTCTCATATTTGCTAAATTGATATTTATAAATTGTTAACCAAGTAGTGATTTTGGTTGCTGTTTAGGCAATTTCCAATGCTATGTGTGTAAGAACAGTCTTGGCCATTGGAAAGTACAGCCCAGGTTTCCATCTAGATTTCACATCCCTCAGTACCTCAGACTAGAGCTTCATCCTACAGGGGTTGGTGCTCGGCGAGTACAGTTCGTTTCCCACAATACTAGTCAAGGTTTCAAGTACACAGTAAAGGACGAAAAATGAATAAGCAAATGGGACTTGCCAGAGCTCGCGTGATCAGTCGGAGAAACAGGGAAGGAGAACAAAGAGAAAAGCTAACGTGGCCTTGTCACTCTAGGGCAGTGTGAAAGCACACAATTTAGGAAAAATCCTTTTGCCTCCATTTACCCAACACAGAGACTGACGTTGTAATTCTCGTAGCGAGGGGAGACACACACTCGTGCCAGGAGTCCGACAGTAAAGGACTTCAGCTCATTGTGCTGCCTAACTCAGGGCTGCAGGGACACTGCTGATGATCTCACATGTTAAGTCCATTCTGTGCTTTGGTGGGCATGATCTGTCCTCCTGACAGAGACAGAAATTCACGAGGGACACCAATGAGGCTGTCACACTCATTCCACTTGTGCGCTAAAACAGATTGAAAAACCAAGGTGGCAGGGTGGGGGTCGCTCAAGTAGCCGTTGGATCACTCAGCCTTCTGTCTTGGCTACCTCGTGGGGCCATGGCTCAGGCAGGCATCCTTCCCAGCTCTTACTGGCGAGAAATCCTCAACAAACACACCAAATGCAAAGCGAAAGAGAAAGAAAACCCATCACAATTCTTTTAAGTTTAGCTTTAAAATGCTTTTGGGGCTTCAGGCTATTTTAAGCAGAATCATCCCCCTCTGTAGATGAATATATATTTTGATTCTTCCCCATTTACCTAACACTTCTTCATAAAATATCCTCCCACCTTTCACCCCCAAGCATCCCCAGATCCTCTCCCCCAAAGAGTAATTAAATCCCATTACCCTGTAGCAGGCCACTCAGGCACAGGGGTCACTGACAGCCTGTGAAACTGTGTCAGATAATCACCATCAAGGTGGCTCAGAGCTTCTATCAAGAGCAGACATTGGAGTTCAGCCTGGAGCCCTGGACGCCGCTCTAGCACTCCCAGGAATCTACCTACTCTCAGGGAGTCCCGACTCTGGGCTTTCCTTCGTGACCGGTTGTTACAGGACCAAAGTCTTCCAGGACATCCCACAGGGGAAGGCAGCTGCCTGCCTAGTCATTTTTTCCACTGCATTTAACTGCCACCAGAATGGCAGTCCCTGAAGTGGACGACTCACAGGAATCTGGAGGAAATGAGTGGTACTGTCATTTACACATCATTAAAGAAAACCCTGTGGCAAACCGCAGGATGTTATCCAGTCACCGGGAATGTGACAGTCATGAATGTCCTGTGGGAATCCCAGCCTCCTGAGTCCTCTTGTCTCTCTTACCACCGGGTCTGCGAGCCCGGTTTGGAGACCCCCGTAGTACACACAGTACGTTCCGTTCAGTGTTTCGTCTCTGTCACAGACTTTGTGAGGTGCAAGGGCAGTTTTCATAAGTCACGTCAGTCTATTAACCTTTAGAACATTGGTATTTTCCAGTACTGCAGGTAAATGAATCTGTAGGAATTGGGGGTAGACAGTCTCCAGTGTGCAGCTCAGGGAGCAGCATTTGAAGTCTTCTGGCCTTGCTCAGCAAGGGCAACTGCCTCCAGCTTCCCTCAGCAGGCAACCAGCAGAAAAGCTTATCAGTTTTGCCTTTTCTCCTCACCTCAGAGAAACACAGGGAAGTGGATCAATGGGGTGTGATTAACAAATATTCATTGAATTCTTGCTGTAGGTAAATTTTCCGTAGAAGAGGGAAAAGTGGAGTTAGGAAGTAATCCTTCCTACAAAATTAAAAATGAAAAAAAAAATAAAAGGAAGCAAAAACATACTTGTTTGCATATTTATATTTAATGAAGTACATGGTTTTTATATCAGCAACAAATTAATATTATGAACTCATGGTTTAAAGACATTTAGAGAAAAAAATATAAATAAACATCCAGCTCATAGACTAAAGAGCTGAAATGGACCCTAGAGATTATCTTTCCTTTTTTTTTTAATTTTTTGTTTATTGCAGTAACATTGGTTTATAACATCATATAAATTTCAGGTGTACATCATTATACTTCTATTTCTGCATAGATTACATCATGTTCACCACCAAAATACTAATTACAACCCATCACCACACACATGTGCCAAATTATCCCTTTCACCCTCCTCCCTCCCCCCTTCCCCTCTGGTAACCACCAATCCAATCTCTGTCTCTATGTGTTTGTGGATAAAGAAGCTATGGTATATATACACAATGGAATACTACTTAGCCATAAGAAACAATGAAATCCAGCCATTTGTGACAACATGGATGGACATTCAGGGTATTACGCAAAGTGAAATAAGTCAGAGGGAGAAGGTCAAATACCATATGATTTCCCTCATTAAGTAGTATATAATAACAACAACAAACAAACACCTAGAGATTATCTTGATGAACCATCTCTATTTACTGACAAGGGAGACAGGAGCACTGGGAAGTAAGTGGCTGGGACAGCTACACACTGTAGGGTAAACACTGAGTAACCTCTTCAGCAAACAAATAAGTGGACTGGCTCAAAATTAACCAGAGAGTTAGTAGCAGACAGAGAATTAGAATGTCTTTGGATTCCCAAGCCCCTGTGTTTTCTTCCTCTATTTTTAGGTATAATTTATTCAGCTTATTTATACAGATAAAAAGTCAGAGAACCACCTCAGTAGTATAAATATTTATTCATAGATGATAAAAGGACGATTAAAGAGAGAAAGGAAAGCAATAAACAGGCGCTATAAAATCTGAGTAATTCAAAATACAGGGAAGGTAGGCAGAGAGAACTGCTCCATTTGAGTGAAAACTATTCTTATATACTGTATGTACTTTTAAATAAAGTCAGAAATACAGCTAACAAAACACTGTCTTGTAGAACTACTTCTGGCTCAACTGTTATGAAAGCCATCACACCTCGTGCCTTCTAGAAAGGAATGTGATGGGGATGATATTTTGAAAAGCCTCCAGATATATTTTATCTTTTTTAATACAGATTTTCCCTTCTCCTTAGGCCTTGTAGCATTAGGTGGGCCAAGAGAATTACTGCTTGAAAGAGGGAAGAAGGAACATGTAGTATAGACAGTCATCTACCTCAAAGGTGTAAAAACTAGAAAAGAAAATAACTTCCTTTGGCGAGAGTAGCTATATGTGTCCTGGGGCAAAGGGTGGTGGAGCCTGGAGAGGAAAACCACCAGATGAAGGGTGAGATAGAACTGTTTCCTTCCTTCCTTAAGCTCAAAGCACAGAGAGGGGCTGGTACAGGAGGAAAAGCTGGAAGGGTAGATACAGCACAGACAGGTCAGGGGAATCCAAGAACACAGAGAAGAGGGCCCCACTGCTCTACATACAGAGGGCGGGGACCTGTACATCTTAGAGAAGCCTTGGTTTGGCCACAATACTGAATCCAACATGGCGCGACTCTCTCTCCATGAGGTAGCCGTGGCTGAGCAGGTGCCTGAGTGCAGTCTCCCTGAGCCACGCACACTGCAGATGAATACGTAGACAAGCAGTGAAGGATCCGTGAGTGTGAGAGAGGCAAGTGTGCACTGGGCTCTTAGGAACTAAGAAAATTAATAGACTGGAGTTGGTCTGGGGTAAAGACAAGGTATGGTAGAGGCCTCTGAAAACCGTGGTTCTTCATATGCAAATCCCTTATATTGATAATTTTTTCTCTAAATCTCCCCTTACTTGGCTGCTCTAACTGAAACCTGGCTCAGCCTTGAGGACACTGCCCCTACGTGGTGGTGGTTTTCCTTCTACACGCTTCACGTTACTGTCTTTGGGGGTGGGGTAGGTGCTCTTCTTGCCCCTCCAATCTCCTTAAAGCCCATTCCACCTGACTGTACCACCCACTTGCACCTCCTTATCACAGTAATCCACAGACTCCTAAAGGAGGGGGGATGAATATCACTCCTTTTTATTTCTTGAAACTTAAGACTGATTCACCAACACTCTCACAAACACTACTCATGTCATAACTGGTATTTCCATTTCCACATTCTTATATAGAAAAGCTTCCAATGTGCTGGCTTTTTAATTCCTTGATTTGTTCCTTGGTCTGCTCTTCATTGATAGCATCTTCCAGTTGTTCCTTCAAATACAACTAGAAATCATCTTTGCCTTTTTTTTTCCTACTCCCAGTATCTTGTCAACTTGTTGAACATCTGTGTCACCTCCGAGAAGCTCATGTGCTTCAGAGGTGGCTTCCTGTGGTGGGAAGACAGGAGAAATTCGTGATTCATTGAGCCAAACTGCACATCCCTGGTCACAGTGATTGGTTCAGCGATGGGAACATGATCCACATGGCTCAATAAATATAAGACGTTTGTGGGAAAAGTATCTTTCTTAATCACCTGAGACAAATACCTGAAAAAATTCTCGCTCTTTTTCTGGACAATGTGGTGTACATATTTGCCATCTGGAACTGCTGCAGCCAGTTCTGTTATGATGTCATACACTTCTGGATCAAACCATACCTGAAGTTAGGTAATCAAATAAATCCCATTCTCTATTTTACTGATGCACTAAGCCAAGAATTGGTCTGGCCAATAGCAGAGGCAGAATTACCAAAATAAATAAATAAGGAAAGCTTTGATTGGCTGAGACACACCAGTAAATTTTTGTAAGAAGCCCACTTATTTCTTGAATCATGGTAAATTTGGTAAGAAACAGATAAATTATATTTTTTCAGTGGCACTCCTTTTGGAAAGCTTATGCTCACCTGTAAACCCTTACTGTGTTAACCACTTGGGGGTTTGTTTGTTACAGCATCTGGCACTATCCTAACTGGTATACCCTTGTAAACTCTGGTAAGAAGTTTGGATTCAATTCCTCATACAACAGGGGAAAGCCATAGGAAGGTAAAAAAATAAATAAATAAATAAAAACAAGTAAGTGATATAAGCTTTTTTTTTAACTTTTCTCAGATACTCTCTAAAAAAGTTCAAGTGTCAAGGAACAGATTCTGACTGAAAGCTGGGCCCTAATATATAGACAAATGTATTTTAAAAGACTTTATTCACATAAAATGACCACAGCTCTCACTGTATACGATTTCCTTATGTACTATGAGTCTCCCCTGCATTTGTTTTAATTTTTCCCTGATAATCACTTCAGGTAATAATTGATTCAGAAACACAGCTAAAGCAACTTTCAGGTATCCTTTATTTTTATAACTTCACTTAAATCACTGTCTATTGCTCTGGCTTTTTATTGAAAGTAGTTCCTCATACTTTTGATTGCTTCTACCTTGGGCCAGATTTATGGATGTGCAACCTGTGCAGCCATACAGGCCACAGGCTCAGCAGGGCCCCGTGCTTGGTTTACTGCTCTTTTGTTGCTATTTTCCAAATCCCTAATAATTTTTGAACAAGGGAATCATATTTTCCTTTGCCCTGGTCCTCACAAATTATGTAGCAAATTCTGCTCCTATCTCATCACCATTACACACACACACACACACACACACACACACACACACTGACAAAGGCTCTCCTTGGCCAAACTTCTCTGAGCTATCTTTTTGACTAAGCCTCCACTCTCCTCTCTCACTCCTGTCTTTGGCTGGCCCATCATCCCAGTCTTAGCAAAGAATCTTGCTAAGTCAGTTTAGAAAGGATTCTCCACTCCTGATATCTGATCAGCTTCTTCATTTCCCACCTGTGATGTCTAAGTCCTTGGCCTGTCTTCAGCACGAATCCTCCTACTTGATGTCTCCTCATAGTAATTGTTCATCCACTGACCCCTTTCTCTGTCCATTGGCTATAAATCCCCAGCTGTCTTGGCTGTATTTGGAGTTGGGCCTGATCTCTCTCTCCTATTGCAGTAGTCTTGAATAAAGTCTTATTTACCATTTAACATGTGTCAGAGTATTTTTTCTTTAACATCACACACACGCACACACACACTTTTACTCCATTGCACTACTTCTTGAACAATATCAAAAAGAGCTAAGGTTCAATAGGTTTATTCCTATTATGCGCTAGGCATTCTACTTAGCACTTTACATACATTATCTTATTTAATTTTTATAACAACCCTGTGAGGGTAAGATTTTTACATTCCTGTTTACAGGTGAGGCAGGGAGAGATTAAGTAATTTTTTACCCAAATTTGCCCAAATTTTTCAAGAGATTGGACTAGGATTTGTATTAAGGGGTTCTAACTTTTAACTGCCATGTTACACTATAGACATTTATTAAAGTAGACCGGATTCTGTGTTAAAAAGGATGAGAGGGAGGAACACACTCTGCTTGGTTCTGCCTCCTGGTACAAATAAGCATCACTCTTTCCGATCAGAACCACATCATGTAGTCCATGTGAGAATTAAAAGCCACAGATAACAATGACCTTTCTTGAGTGAAATATATGGATATGTGTTCAGTGAGAGAAACAAATTCATTTCAAATTATACTCTGCTAATATTCTACAAGGCAGCCGTGGAAACTAAAATATATGCACAATATTCCCCTTAATCTCCTTAAATATCAAATTTTGACTCATCCAGTTGTTTAGCATTCATAACATAATGTTATAGGAGTTGGGGATGAATTATTAATCAGAATCTGAAAAAATTCGTAATTACATATTTATAAAAGTAATCCCTATCTTTGGTCTTACACTTACTGAGAAAAGGCAGCTGAATCTCCGCTAGAAGGAGCCAGCTGCTGGTTCTTTTCATTGCAGCAAGAAACAATTGCAGATGCAATGTCTTTTAAATATGCTTAAAACGCACATTTAAAAAATACTGTGGTATTTCTAAAAAATAGACTAAGAAGTGTTAATACACTATGGTGTTACCAATATCAATTCATCAGTAAGAAGCAAATGTCGTTTATCCATTAAAAAACAGCAGGTCAATTTCTGCCAATGTCTCAGGTTGATGGCACTTAACACGCTGGGTCTTTTACTGCTGATTTTGGGTGAGGCAACAAACTGCTCTCCAGTTAGAGACGGGTAAGCTTCCCCCTGGATCCACCACCTACTTCAGGATGCTCTTTTCAAATCACCGCTTCACCTTCTCCTTACTTTCGAGGAATGAACCACACTTATTCTGGCAATAACTCATTTCTCTTCCAGCATAATGATATAAAGGTCCCAATGAATTTCATTTTCCTACACTATAAGGTAACAACAAAAAACCCTCACTGCATTTATCTTCAAACTGTTCATGTTTCCTTTTCTTGATCAGATTTGTCCTCTTTGGGGGTTACTTCTTTTCAATTTTGATTGATTGCATTTTTCCCATTCACAGTAAATCACATCAAAATTACTTTCAGTTCCCTAATATACCAGGTCTCTCACACCCATGTGCCCTTAATCTTCTCTTGTTTAAATCACCTAGAAAACAAATCCCAACCTTCCAAAATAATTTCAGAAGCACCTTTCTTAAGAAACCTTACTTGCTCCCATCCTTTCCCAACAAACATAGTCGGGATCAACACCTCTCATAAGTTTCCCTTTGTTATAGGTCTGATCATACCATATTGTATAACATTTGCATGTTTTCCTGACTGGGTCTTTGATCTCAGTTCTGTAGGGGAGCAAGATAATTTTCCGTCTACCCTTCTGAGTTCTTGGCTGAGATCCTTGTAATAAAACACAGATTAACAAGAGATAAAAAGAAGTTTAAAAACGTGTGCTTCATGTATACATAGGAGATACCCAGGGGAAAATGAGTAACCTAATGAGGTGGCTTTAGAATTTAGGCTTAAATACTAGCTTACTAAGGAAATGAAAGAGGCCTTAATAGGGAAATGTAGGCCGCTTAGGGGAGAGTAAATGAGTCTTAGGAAAGATGAATGGGCCCTTGGAAGAATAGATATGAGGTATGAGAGTTTGTGACAGTTTGTCTGGGTGTGGTGTGACTTCTAGTCTCCTCTCCTGTGACAAGAGTCAATCTTCCCTGGTTGATGAAACTCCTAGATTGAAGATTGAAGATTGAAGACAATTGAGTTCCTTTCGGAGCATCTGTCTTTAGGCAGAGAAGGGGAGTTCGGAAAAAGCCTCTCCCTGCATTTGCTGTTTTTCAAGTGCCTGCAGCTCAAAATAATCAATATACCAAAGCAGCATATTTGGGGGTGGCTTGTCCTGAACTCCTACAGTCATATTTTGGGGTGACATATCTTGCACAATCTAACACATAGGAATAAGTGTTTACTTTAGAGTGTTGAAGAAAATATAAACTTTAGGGAAATTTTCTGGGTTACCATTAGGGTTATCGTATAAGGGACTCTGTCATCCTCACAATGTATGAGGTCACCACGCAGTGTCAGTACACACTGTCTGATAAAGGAACTCCCGACGATCATGTGAAGAGTCTCACCATGGCCGAGCAACAACGTTCCCGGCCTCTGTTCTGGTTGCACATTCTACGCGTGTCAGTCAGATGGGGCTGGAACTATGGTGACTCCTGGACAAGGTTTATACTTAGATTTGAGAAAACTTCCTTAATACCTTGTTTTCCGAGTCCTCACTTCATGTTATAAAGGAAAGATGCAGGAAAAAGTGCCAACAAATTTAGTTCCCAAATGAGTTGAGTTTGTTTCACAGAATTTGATTACGTAGTAAAGTTTGACTCTTAATTAGGTCGTTCCTTGGAATAATTTAAGGTAACTTAGAAATCACTTACTTACAACACCAACCATCTAATAAAAATACTACCTGATGATGTCTTTAGGGAGGAGAATCATTCCTGAAGACTGGCACCTATCCTTCATCCCTGGAAAATGATCCATATAATTCCTGCTCCTAAACTATGTCTCTAGAACTAAGTATGCTGGACCCCTGCTCTTCAGAATATCCCTCGTATTATGGCATGTGGGTCATCCTCATGATCTGAACTTCATCTGGGACACCAGGAAATATTGTATATTTATGCACTTACTAACAAATAGTTTTAAAATAATGTGTTTTTTTGGTAATAAATAATTTTATTACCTATAACTTTCAATGCTTTAAATGTATACGTGCAATTATATAAGGTTCAGATATCTATAGCAAATTCTGAATAAAGTAAAAGTACATGATAAGAATTAAATCTTCATTATTTGCTTACAGAAAACAACACATTCTCACAATAACAAAATAACATGCGAGCTTTCATGCATTATGTCCATTCTGTATCTCCTACAAGCAAATTTGTGCACATTTTTTCAGGATTCTTTGCACTTAGTGATTTTTTTTTTTAACTTGCTAAGTTTTATAAAAAGCTAAATTGCTATTGGGCTATTATTATATTATGCAAAAATGACCAAACACATTTGCACAGGTTTGGAGTATATGGTGTGGCTGAAAATATAGGCTACAAAGCATTCTCAAAATTCTTTCTGTGAGACCCGGGAAGGAGGCTCCTCAAAACTAAAAACCAGCACCTTCCAGAAAAGTGAAACTGGGATTCTATGAGAGACTCGTGTAAACTTCCAATCATAAGAATTACACCATATATATTAAGATTCCAGAAAAAAATCAAGTGGCTCCAAATATAAGCCTCAAAACTAAAGTTTCAAGGACGGATGTTTTAAATTGCAGGTGCTAATTTTCTATCTAGCTGCTTCTCAGAAGGGCAACTTTAGATTCCAGAATGAGCATCAACAGGGATCGGTTTATTTAACGACGGGAACCATTACCTTCAATTCCCAGAGGACAGCTAGTGGAACATACATTCGGAGGAATATTTAAACACAAAAGCTAAATATTCAGATGAAACATACTGCTACTTTGGAAAATAGATTCAAACAGGCTGAATATTTCACACACAGAAAAAAAAACTTTCATTAGTGAAAGGATTATTATTTCTCTTTCTTATTTGTTTAGAATTCGGAACATCATGTATTTATCGTTAAGTATTCCGAGTAGTGAAATGTGTTGACAAATCAGTACACTCACTTTATTTAAGTGACCTAATAATCTGTCATTTGTATTTTGCAAAACGGAAAGGGAATTTAATTTAACGTCTCGCCAGTTTAACCACTGAGCTAGATTCTTTTATATGCCAGTAATTTTGATAATATTTGCTCAAGTATAAAGCTTGTCCTTGTAGGATCTATAAACTCATTTATATGAATAATCACCAACAGATTATGACCAGGATGTAGCTTCACAAATCCCTGGAGTGTAAAACTGAACAGAGAAATTAAATAAATCACAATAGCCCAAATCAAACTAAGCAAATCTCTCTTCTCCCTGGATTTTACACTAAATTCCACAAGGTCATTTAAGTTACCCTGAGTTTGCCAGGATTACCCGAGTAGTGACTACTAAATTCCTTGCCTTTTTAAGCTAAATTATTTACTGAAGTTGCCACTCTTGAGACACCCATGAGACTTAGAGTTAACATAGTCTCTTAACAAAACTGCAGAATGCCCCAGTCTGACAGACTCACCGGTGGAGAAAAGGCAGCCCATTGGCAGCTCCTGCTGGAGGAGTGGCTTATCTTTCATATTCATAATAGCACATAGCCATACCTCTAGTGTTCTTGCCAGACTTCATGTTCTAAGTTTTTGGTTATAAAATCAGAATCATTATAACCCAAAGGATCCCTCTGAATAGGATCCAATTCTAGGTGCCTGGTATTTTGTACCTTAAGAAAGAGATGTATGCATTTTATATGCAACACGCTGTGGGTGAAAGTTAGAGCTCTGACCCCTGTGGAGTTTCTCCCATCACTCATTGTGTCCTGTAGTTAAGGAAAAGGATTATCCAAGAGTAATTTTTATAGCAACAAGGTCTGAAAGCTTGTTCATCTTTTGCCTCTTATACTGTTTCAACACAAAACAGTTCCTAACACAACAAAGCAGAGCCTCTCTTCTCTCTACTGAAAAACCCATCGCTCAGAAATCAGTACAATTCACAGCCCTTCCTTTATTTAAGTCTCTTGAGAATTTTTCTAAACATGAAATAAATTTTTTTACTTTTACTTTCTAGCTCATCTACTTTCAGTTTGAGATTTTGATGATTACCAATCAGATCAAAAAATGGATAAGACTGACACTCAAGACTTATTTTCTTTTCCAAGGTGATTCTCAAACTCTACATTTTGTGTCAAGATTTCTAATCACTTCTTAAAATGGATTGGCTTCTCTATGGAGTTTATTCAGACTGTTGTGAACAGTGGGGTCATACTGAATGATCTTATTTGCCAGTTTATAGCAACTATTATCATCAAATTTCATGAAGTTCCTACTTTAGCCCAAGGAGTTTCTGCCACAATTAAATAAAGTAGTGTTAAATTGGCCAGTGTGCATGCTAAAAGTGGGTTTTTCCCTTGCCATTAACAGGCATAAACAAGATCAAGCCCTCAAGAAATGAAAAATATTTAAAAAATTAAAATGCACCAAACCAAAAGTTGTAATTTATTTAATCAGAAAAATCCCATTAAGCCCTTTTTTCATTCATTCATTCATTCAATAATTCCTTCACTCAATAAATCTTATTGAGTACTTACTTTGGGTCATCTTACAAGTGCTGGGGACAGAGCAAAAAAAAAAAACCAGTCACAACCTATGCCTTCTTAGAATTTATATCTTAGCAGAAAAGACAGAATAAACTGACTAAATAAATAAATATGTAATATATCAGCTGGTAATCACTGCCGTGGCAAAAACTAAAGCAGGGAAGTGGGGTATGGAATGCAGTGTCAAGGTGGGGAAGGGACCAGGAGGGATAAGGAAGGTTATGAGAGAAGGAGCCACTGAAAGCATGCATGTGAGCAAATATTGGACCGAGATGAAGGAACAAGCCATGTGAGTATCCAGGGAACCTTCCAAGCAGAGAAGACAGATGTGTGTCTGGAGCCAAGTGAGCCAGAGCAAGAGGATTAGGAGATGGAGATGAGGAGAGAGCAACAGCCTAGTGCAGGTCAGAGATGGAGGAGCATGATCATGCCCTGCCCTAGGGCCTGGCCAGCCATGGTGGCTCTCTGGGTTTACTCTCAGTGAGCTGGGAAGACATGGAAGGGTTTTGAGCAAAAGGAACAACATGATCTGTCTTAGATGTCACTACGGTGGCTGTGACGAGAAAAGAGTTTGGAAGGACAACAGCAGGACAGAGAAGCCTTCGTACTGTCCAGGACTGTCAGGCAGAATTTTTCATCCATCTTTCTCTAGTGAGGATCCTCAGCATCTGTTTCCTCACGTGGCAAAAACGAAAGTGTACTTATCGTGTCTTCCAAAGGGAAACTCCACACATACCAAGGCAACTTCCTGTATGTTAAGAGTCATTCTATCAATGCAACCAAGACTCCTTCTGGGCCTAAATGCTTGGAGAGAAGTTCTTAATTGCATCTAATTAAATAGCATGTAAACAATCTTAATTTGAGATGTCTATGTGAGGATGGATTTTAATTACTTAATATTAAATTTTAAAACCCTCCTTCATAAGTGGAATTTTTTCTCATATGAAAGGTTGTTCACATTCTCTGGACTAGACATATGGGGAGGTAGTTTTATAACCAAGAAAATATAAGCAATTTAAATCTGACACCTGTTTAGAATTCCATAACATTGGTATTAAATGTTATATACCTTAAAATTCAGAATTACAGAAGAAAAAAATTTTAAGTATCTTTGTGTATCAGAAAGGATTCTTTAATTTACAAAACAAATCACTATAGGATTCCATTAAACAGAGAGCTCCCTTAGTGAATTATTAATGTATTGATGTCAACATATTTACAGAAATGTAGTTAGACTTTAAAAATTGAGGCTTCTGTCTTGAGTAACTAGGGTTCATTACCAGGATTCCTGGAGTGGGTAAAATCCCTGAAGTTATATGCAAAATTCTGTGTGTGTGTGTGTGAGTGCAATATGAATTTTTCTAAAGAGTGCTCATAGATTTCACCAGAGTTTCAAGGAGAATCTTTATCCAATAAATTAAGAACTTGGTACAGTTAGTATGATGGGATGATTGCAGTGACAAGAAAAATAAGAATTTAGACAAATATTTTAGCATTTAATCTGAAAGACTTCTTTAGGGTCTTCTAAGTGCAGAGTACTATAGTTCTCACAAAGAACCTAAGGCAAGATCTAACTCTTCCAAAACGTTTGCTCTTCTCTAAAAGATAGATAAAATTTACACAAAATAATTCAGGGAAAAAGCAAGGAAGTGATCTGAGCAAGGATCAGAGACCCAATCACACTAAATTAAGTAAAAGGGTATCTGTTATCAGGAATCGGGAGAACTGCACAAACCCCAAATGCCAGAGGTATGCCCGTGCTGGCAGAGAAACTGAGATGTTCTTTCTTGCTGTCTCTCTCTCTCTTCTACTCTGCAACATATCTGATCCCCTCTTCTGTCTGCCACCTATCTCCAACAGGCTCTTGATTTTTGCTTCTCCAGACATTGGGTTACTGTTGGCTTTGGACTGCCATGATGCTGATGCTGAATTCCCAATTTACCCAGCCTCTAGGTCTCCAAGCTTAACCAAATCTGATTCAGCCTCTGTTTCTCTTAAGAATATGTCCATTCTTTAGAGGAAGAGAATTTGACCTTCTCAGCTTGGATTCTGAATCCATCCTTGGTCCAAGAAGAGACAGCATTATCTGGTATAAGCTTGGCCACCAGGGCCCCTTCTTCAGTAAGGGCAATTAAGTACATCCAGAGATGGTTACAGAGCATGGGCTGGCAGCCAACCCCACCGGTCTATCTCAGCAGTCTGTGCAAATGTCCAATCCAACCAGCGTTGGGTTTTATCTTTAGTTTGTAAGGCACCTAGGACATAATTGGGACTCATGAAATATTAATGTTTTCAACTCCCCCTCCGTCATTTTCAAATACACACTCGCCAAATACAACTACTTACCAGGTCTCCCCTTGTACTGAACAGTGAAAGGGATAACAATACACGTAAGCCTTCTTCCTGTCCTCGGGAACCTTAAAATTCATTACCGTATAAGATACTATGTGATAAATGCAAAATGGATCATCCATACAGGAGTGTTATATCTAGAATAGTTGACGCCTGAGGCAGATCGTTTTTCAATACATTCCTCCTCTATATGGCAAAATTATTTTCAGTAATAAGCTTCAAATTACCTGTTGTATAGTAACAAATCCTTTAATAAATACCATAGTTTATAAGGACTTTAATTTGGATAATTCCTGATATATAAAGAGTCAGAAATGTTCAGGTTTGTATTGAGCACAGTTCCTGTCTTCAACCCACATGGTATCATACATTCCTTCATTTAAAACATAGCTTTGAAATAAACTATGAAAGCACAGTGATTGTATTGTAAGATGGGAAAAAAAAAAAGAACTTGAGTTACTTCAAATCTGTCATTCTGGAGTTTTTATTTGTATTTCACATTAAAATAATAAAATAGAGTTGTTAAGTGAACATTTAAAAATTAGGCCCTGCAAAATCTGAATCAATTGAAAAGTTCTTTAGTTTATACTTGAAATAAACATGTGTATCTAAGTCTACATGTCTTGAGCCAAGTGTAGTTACATATATATTATTAAAACTCAAAAGTAATTAGAGAAATTGTTTAGAACTTAGACCAACAACAGATTTTTTTAGGAAGGAGTATTTTATTATTGACATTGTTTAGAATCATCAGCCTATGGTGATAATGAAAAGTAGACTGAGTTTAGTCTGCGTTATTATTGTTTTTATATTCTATGTAGACTAGACTCCAAGGGTAGCCTGTTCCTCCTGTTCCCAATGCCCTGCCTTGATATGCGATGTCAGGGAGCAAGTGCCCTGGCAGTGAAGTGAGACTTTAATGCCAGTACTTAGGACATAAACACCGCCAGCCAAGTTTAAAAAAAGTTATTGGTTTAACGGCTTAAGGCATTATTGGGGTTCCTGAGAACTGCGTTGTAATGAAGGGTCAGGACCTCCTCATGTTCTCCCTCTGAGCTGTGCCTCTTCCTCTGTGATGCCCATTCTCAGGCAGGCTCACCTCTCCAGGTGCAAAGGTGTCTGCCAATAGCCCCCAGCCCTTCTCCTATCCTCTAAGCAGACCGAGCAGAAAGAATATGTTTTTTTCTCCCTGTCCCTCTAACTCTGTACCATATTCCCATCCTAAACCAATCACTGAGGCCGGGGTGGGGGTGGGGGGATACTCAGTGACTGGATAAGGCTGGTGACTAGGTCCAGCCTCGGAGCCAAGAGCCAATTAACTGCAGTCCAACAATCAGAGTGAGAGAAAGTGCTTTGATCATTGGAGAAAAAAGGAGAAGTTCCTGGGCAAAAATATAATATAGTGACTGCACTACCTTAGTCAAGTCTGGCGGTTTTGTATGATGGTTGTAATTACCCTGTGCCAGTTTTTGTACTTCTCTGTAAAGTAGGAATAGTAACACATACTTCACAGTGTGTGGTGAGTATTAAGGGAGAAAGTGTATGTAAAGAAACTTATACAGCACTTAGCATGTATTAAATAAAGTAATTATTAACAATTAACTTTTGATGAGTGCTTACTATGCAGCAAAATAAGCCTTTACATAGATTGTATCATGTTCACTTTATCTTTACAATAATGCTAACATGGTTAAATGTATGTGTCAATTTCGCTAGGCTATGGTGCTGTGAAGGTATTTTTTAGATGTGATTAACATTTAAACCAATAGACTTTGAGTAAAGCAGATTACCCTTCACAATGTGAGTGAGCCTCATCCAATTAGTTGAAGGCCTTAAAAGACTAAGTTCCACCAGAAATTGTGTACCCAGATTCCTTTAGGACTCAAGACCGCAACCTCAACTCTTGCCAGAATTTCCAGGCTGCTGGCCTGCCTTGTAAATATCAGACTCACCAGCCCCCAGAATTGTGTGAGCCAATTCCTTAAAGTCTCTAGATAGATAGATAGATACATAGACACATAGATGCACTGATATATATACATCCTATTGGTTCTGTTTCTCAGGAGAACTCTGACTATAGTACAGATTTTGGTATCAAGAGTAGTTCTAGAGAAACAGAATCTTAAAAATGAGTTTTCTGAATTGGTTCTGGGGTTTCTGGTATTGGTTTTCTAATCTAATTAGATTAAAAGTCACTAATGACTCTATTTCCAGCAGTAAAGAGAGCACTGATAGTCTATGGTGTGTTGTGGCAATAGAGATATGGAAAATATCACCACTGGATATTCCTAATCAAATACTTATAAGAGACAAGGTGCTGGGTGACCATGTATTTGATACCGTAGAATATTATTGCCAAACAATGAGTATAACGAGGTTGGCTGATTGCTCCTAACTGTGCTGGACAAATTGGGGAGAGAAAAGGATGAGCTCAAGGATTCAAATTCACAGCTCAAGCACTGTATAAATGATCTGCAAGTTTCTATGTCTACACTGAAAGAAACCCTTGTATCCTGTGGCTGTAGGACTGAGGTTGTTGAAAACTAAACCCAGAATCTCATTCTGTGAGTGGCTGAATTACAACACAGAATGAACTCCCAATCTCACAGGGTGTCTGCTGTTAAAATGAGGGCATGGATTGGGAAGAAACGGGATTCTGAAAATTAGAATGTGGACATATAGGAAGATCCTGATTAAGCTGGAGACATTGAACCTCTAAATTCTGTTGAAACTTCTTTGGCAGGAGAAGCAGTCGTTCATCCCTCATCTGAGGTGATTAGTCCTGCTTTGCCTGAGAAAACTGAAATGGCCTTTCCTGAGGAAATGCCTTGTAAGACGCTCCAAGTTCACCTCAGGACCCACCCCCCCCCCACTTCTCTTTGCTTCTAGACCTACGCTAGACTCAAGTCCCAGCAGGCCCCAAAAGGTTATATACAAATTGTGACCCACAAGAAATTGGAGCTTGTTTCCAATTTATATAGACAGAAATATGGGGAATATGTGTGGGGATGGATATTAAGGGTGTGAGATAGTAGTGGAAGGAACATAAAGTTGGATCACCTTATTGATGACCAACAATAGTTGGCCGACCTTATTGATCTGGGCCTACTAAGCAGAGATTCTGATTTAATGTTGTAGTTTGATGGGTGAGAAAGAGTTCTAACAGTCTAGTTGGTTGGTTGGCTGAAACATGGGCCAAAAGGTGGCCTATGATAAAAAGACGAAATGTCAAAACTGCCTTGGTATACTGGAGAGGAAGGGATCCAAAGGTTTAGGGAGATTTGAACGTTAGAGGTTATTTATCATTTAAGACCTGCTCACCCATCCTGCAAGGGTCCAGAGGATACATTTTTTATCATGATTATGAGAAATAAATTTGTAAGAGGTGATCCAGCATCCTTGAAGAGCTCTGTGTTTCTCTTTTCTGTGGGTCAGAAATTACAGTGGGAACTGATGCCACTGAATCTTAAATGCAATAGGGATCATTTGATTCTGTGGGGGCAGAAATCAAGGGGTAGCATTTAATTGCCAAAGGCAAGGTGGGCGTAGTTACCATAATGAACAGCAGAGTCAAAGCAGTGATCAGAATCGTCTGCCTCACAGAGACCTGTGGCTTGGCTAGTTGATCGTGGTATTCCTGGAAGTAAAACAGATGGGACGTTAACTAAATTCTCATTTCATCTGTATAATCCAGGTCAAGTGAACAAAAGTCTAACTTGAATCATAAAAACAGATAGTTACAGCCCCTCGATCAATTCTCTAGAGAATCCTGACTACTACAGGGTTTTCCTGCTTTGAGATGATTTATACTATCCCTGTTGTTTGAGATAGTTTGTATTATCCTTATTGTACAGATAAAGACACCTAGGCTCAGAAAATTTAAATAACTTGTCCAAGTTCATGTATTAAGGAATTCTGTAGCCCTGGAATTTTAACCATGATCTAGAAACAAATCTAGATTCATAATCACTTAATTCTAGCTTCAAACAGAATGCCTGACTTAGTAGGTGTCCAATAAATATTTGTTGAAAAAATGTCCAAGAATCCAAAAATAGTGTCTAAAAAATTAGACTTTCATTAATATAACATTACCGCTATTATCCTAATATTAATGATAATAATAATGATAATAGAAACCAACAAAAACATAGTCTTTAAAGTTACTAATAAATCTGATTTGGTACACAGTTGGAGGCAGAAGGAAGGAGAGGGAAGTCGCATGATAACCACAAAAGAATTCTAAGGTTAATGTTCTATGTTGCAGTGTGGAGGATCAAGGATTGGTTTACCTTACCTTTTACTCCTACCAAACATAATAAAGGAAAACAGAAAAAGAAAATCATGATTTCGGAAAAGATCAGCTTCTTGTGTATAGTTATTCTCCCAACCTGCCATTCTTACCTTTGATCTACATGTTAGGCTTTGAAAGAATAGAAAAGAAAATGTTCTTGCTTGAAAGTTTAAGATCGTAAATCTTCTTTCCTGGCTCTGCTTATAAATTTGTTAGATAAAACTCCTCACGGACTCTTGACTCTTCCTCAGTCTCTGTGAAACTAAGTTGTCGGCAGAACATTTTCTTGACCAGAATTTCATCAAGGTATTACATCATTAATTCTGTTATAACAACAATGATGATGAAAAAAAATTGGGCCACATTAAGTTACTGGTAAGATCTTTATCTCTACCAAGCAAAGATTAAATAGATATGTAGTCAATATTTTCCTCACTACAAAAGTCATTATAAATTGGCAAACACATAATTGCCAGTTTATAAGATACAGAGGTAAACCACAATTTACCAGAAGACATAGACAGTGTATAACAAAACTCAAGATAAACAAAAATAATGTGATTGCATTCCACCCCTTCTGAAATTTTATTATTTATCTAGTGCTTACTAAATATATATGACACTAAATATTTGTATAATAAAATGAAGAATCTCATGCAGTAAAGAATAATTTTTAGAATAGTGAATAGAGTTAGATGCATGCTTTTTGGGGTTTCATTTCTTCATTGCTTTCTAGCATTTTCCAGATATGAACATATAGCCACTCCTAGGGTCTTGCTAAAACATCCGAATGATTTCTTAAAATTATACCTGATCTGAATGGAACAGATTTTATGTTATCATTATTACTGTATATATGTACAATACAAACAAAGAATAGAGAGTTCTAAGTTTGGCGATTTGGGGATTTGAAACGTGGGTTAAATTATGCTTCCTTTAAGCCCAAAAGCCTACAACGACCAGGCAGTGAAGTGGGCAAGTATAAAGAAACACAGAAGGCAGAGACTGTTAAATTGGAGAATATGGCCCATGGGAAGGGGGAGGCGAATTCTCTGCATTCTAGCTGGGATTTGCCATGTGGGAACTTAGGCCAAGCGTTGCCAGATACCTTGAATTTTCAAGCAAGCCAGAAATCCAAATTTCATATTATTTTTAAATGTCGATAACAAACTTTTTAACATTCAAAGCTGTGTAGGGTGGTGAGATGGGTAGTGATGGGAACGTGGATATGACCCATCTTCAGTCCCCTGGCCACTAGTTTGCAATTTCTTAGTCAAATGATACTTAAAATTAACTTCCCATCATATAGCCTTCCTTAACTAATGAGAACAGAGTGATACACATCTCAGATGCTCAGACATAAAACTGTGAGCTATGATTCATTATGAAAACTAATACAGAAAATAACTCCGATTCCTGTTGTAAAATTATGCAAACTAATTGAGCAACATTATCTTACACATACAGTAGGATTGAGGTGGGCTTATTTCAATTAGGCAAATACACAGTACTCTGACAGGCAGAACATATTCTAAGAAAAATATCAGGAAAAATCTTATACAAGCAATTTTGTTATGATCACAAACAGTTTCAAATCAACATCATCAATCTGTATTAAATAAGCAATAAACAACTAATTAAAACCAGAATCATAACAGATTCAACAGTTAAAATTCTTGCTGCCAAACCAGCTATTTTTTATGTAGAAATAGATCTTGAGTTGAAGTACACATACGTTATAGCTTCCAGGCTTCAACACGCCTGCCTCCCTTTTAGAAAAGCAAAGAAAACATCATTTAGCTATTTCACACGTACAACAATTATAGGATGCAATCCAGCCAAAAGTGCTGTCAGCTTCCTGGCTCAGAAACATTCAGAGGCTTGGCTACTGAAGTCAGCTTTATTGTCCATTCCTGTACCTTGCCTGTAGTGTCCCTGATATTAATGGTTCCACTCTGGAAATGAAAATTCTACTTTCATAGGAAGGCTGTCATGACTGTTAACTGTGTTTAAACTAAAGCTTCGATATGCAAAGGCATTAACCTTTTCCCCCACATGCAACATTTCCCAAGGTTTCTGGAAATGCCTCCTGCTTCTAAAACTCTGGATGGGCCCCCAACACCTAACCTTAAATAGCCATTTGCCTATATCTTTTTGCCCATGCCTCAAATATAGCATTGTCATAGCACTTATCATAAGCCTTGCTTTGTTTTTAAATAACTGGTGTATGAGTTTTTCTCCACCGATTTGTACCAGGTACCTGGAAAGTAGTGATTTGGTCTCATTTATCTTTTGTTGTTTATCCATAGAAGACCAACTCATCGTAGGACCTTACATAGAGCAGATACTCAACAGATGTTTAAAAATTAATTGAAATACGAAAACCTGGAGATTTAGGGATATGAAAGTAAACCATCCTCTCCCTGGTACTTTTTGTTTGTTTTTGATTGGTACCAAAAACTGGCTGCAGCTGCAACCCAATAGTTTTATAAGCTATACATCATGTTGCTGTTGAATTACACAGGAGAGATTTTGAGTTTCCCATTTACCAGCAGAAATATCTCTTAAGAATATAGAGATGAGACATATACATACATTCATCCTTTAACTAGAGTGTGGAAAGTGAGACGACAAGAGCAGTTACCACATATATGAAAATTACTGTTTATCTCATTGCTAGAATATAAATCTCTCAGAATACTGATCATGTCACTGTCTCTTCAAACTTCCAACACTAAACACAATGCAGAATTTTAAATTTAAGATATACTCAATAAATATTGACTGTTAATATAATAACAATCAATCAATGACAAATCAGTTTAAATAAAAATGACACCACCACCTTCATAATCATACCCAATAAAATACATAGTAAAAGGACTTCCAGGTAACCAAGATAATGGTGGCTGCCTAAATCCAAATCTCTCCATGCATCTTCCAGAAATTATACAGATCAACAAAGAGAACAAATAAAACCACACAAATTCCATGTTTTCAGTAAAACTAGAAGAGAGAGCACATAAAAAATTTTAGGTTACCTGAAAGCAGAAAAATAAATACCAATTTCTACCAGAACTATTTCTCGAGCTCCTGACACAACCTTTTGTAGAGAGTCAGTGAGATATGAAAAGAAAGCTCAAAGGAGAGAAGAGTGGATTGAGATAAAATATACCCCCATGAAAGATGAAAAAATGTATATTAAAAAACTCCAAAAACATAGAGTCTTACTACATCAGAGCAATGACTTAAAAATTCACATAGAGAGTGACATCAGCAAATGACAAAGTAGGTAGTTCCAAGGGCCCATCCCTCCACAGAATTATTGAAAAATTAAACTTAACTGCAAGAATCAACTTTGTAAGAATTCTGGAAAAAGTCAAAGGTTTTCAGGAACCAAATCAAAAAAATATATAACTTATAAATGGTGGGAAATGCAGCATTTTTCCTTGCTCTTGCTGCCGTACCTTCACAGCTCAGTGGTTGTCTTGAGATGGCAGCCCACGTTCACAGAGGGGAACCTTGGTCCTGGGTTCTGGAGGGAACAGAGCAGATTATTCTCACAGAATTGTATTTGTCTGTTCTAACCTACTTGAGGATCTGACCCAAGGCATTTACTTTTGTTTCACTTAACTCAGGATACATTCAGGGAAGAAAAGCAGCTCTACAGAGAGCATTTCTAGAAAACATTGTGAGCAAATGCACGATTGAGGCAAACAATGCATACGTGGAAAGCCTGGGAGGAAAAGCTGGGGAGAACGTTTTAGGGGGAGAGTTCCTTGGGGAAATTAGGACTTTCAAAAGCACGTGTGTGTATATTGGGGAATTTAGAAATGTGCATGTCCACGTGCCTATGCAGGGCAAGATGGATGCTTAGAAAAGACTGGAGAAGACCCTATGCTCTCACCTCTAGCCATCCTCAAGGCTCAGGGTAAGCAGGAAGTTAAGGCTAATGCAGAGTCATAAGTGATGTAGCCAAGATTGAGGAGAGCCAATCTATAAAGACTGGGAGAGTTTCATTTTCCTTTCTTTCCTTTTTTTTTTGTCTCCTGGCCTTCAAGGAAATTCCTGTCAAAACACTAGCTGAACACATCAAAAAAAGCAGAAAAACAGACTTCAGAGTTCACACATGACAAAAAAATATAGATTTTACAAAAATAGTTTAGAAAACCCACTAAACAAGTAAACATGTACAGCCCACAGCAAGTAATACAAACAAACCCTGAGGAGGGGGAAGAATCTGATTTCCAGAGTTACTACATGGATATACTCAAAATATCAAGCTTTCAACAGAAAATTAGGGAACCTGCAAAGAAACAAGAAAGTGTGGCCCATTCACAGAAGAATCTAATAGAAACTGTCTTTGAGGAAGCAGATTGGGAAGAAAAAATAAAACTGTCTTTGGGCTGGCCCCATGGCTTAGCGGTTAAGTGCACACGCTCCGCTACTCGCTGCCCGGGTTTGGATCCCTGGCACACACTGACGCACCACTTCTCAGGCCATGTTGGGGCTGCGTCCCACATACAGCCACTAGAAGGATGTGCAACTATGACATACAACTATCTACTGGGGCTTTGGGGGAAAAAAAAGAGGAAGATTGGCAATAGATGTTAACTCAGAGCCGGTCTTCCTCAGCATAAAGCGGAGGATTAGCATGGATGTTAGCTCTGGGCTGATCATCCTCACAAAAAAAAACAAAACTGTGTTTGTTCACAGATGATACGATCATCTATGAAGAAAATCCAAAGAATTGACAAAAACACTCTGGAAATTAATAAGCAACTTTTGCAAGATTGCAGGATACAAGGTTAATATGCAAAAGTCAATCACTTTCCAGCGATGAACAAGTGAAATTTGACATCAAAAACACAATAACATTTACATTAGCACTAAAAAATTTAAATACTTATATATAAATCTAACAAAATATGTACAAGATGTATATGAGGAAAACTACAAAATCCTGATGAAGGAAATCAAAGAACTGAATAAATAGAGAGATATTCCATGTTCATGGATAGAAAGACTCAATATTGTCAAGATGTTAGTTCTTCCCATCTGGATCTACAATCCCAACAAAAACCCAGCAAGTTATTTGTGGATAATGACAAACTAAGTTTAAATTTTATATGAAAAGGCAAAAGTCCTAGAATATTCAACACAATATTGAAGAAAAAGAACAAAGATGGAGGACTTGAAGACACCAAAACTTATTATAAAACTACAATAATTGACTGTGGTATTGGTGAAAGAATGAATAAATAGATCAATGGAATATAATAGAGAGTCCAGAAACAGACCCACATAAATAGAGTCAAGTGATCTTTGACAATGGACCAAAGGAAATACAATGGAGCAAAGATAGTTTTTCCAACAAATGGTGCTGGAACAACTGGACACCTACATGCAAAAAAATGAATCCAGACAACAGACCATACACACTTCACAAAAATTAACTCAAAATGGATCACAGATCTAAATGTAAAATGCAAAACTGCAAGACTCCTAGAAGATAACACAGGAGAAAACATAGATAACCTTGAGTATGAAGATGACTCTTCAGATGTAATACCAAAGGCACACTTCATGAAGGAAATACTTGATAACCTAGACTTCATTAAATTAAAAACTTCTGCTACATGGATAATGTCAAGAAAGTGAGAGGACAAGTACAGACTGGGAGAAAATATTTGTAAAACACATTATCTGATAAAGAACTGTTATCCAAAATATACAAAGAACTCTGCAAATTCAACAATAAGAAAAGGAACAACCCAATTAAAAAATAGTCAAAAGACCTGCGCAGACACTTCACCAAAGATACACATAGGGCAAGGAAGTATACAAAAGATGCTCTACGTCGTATGACATAGGGAATCGCATATTAAGACAACAATGAAATACCACCACATACCTTAGTCAAAGAATGCTCAAAACCCAAAACATTGACAATACCAAGTGTTAGTGAGCACGTGGAGCAGGAGGAACTCTCATTCATTATTAGTGGGGATGCAAAATGACACAGCCATTCTGGAAGACAGTGTGGCAGTTTCTTGCAAAACTAAACATACTCTTACCATATGTCCAGCAAGCATTTGTACTTATCCATATGAGTTGAAAACCTAGGTCCACACAAAACCTGCACACAGGGGTTTATAGCAGCTTTACTCATAATTGTCAAAAGTTGGAAGCAACCAAGATGCCCTTCTGGAGGTGAATGAATAAAGAAACTGTGATAAATCCAGACAATGAAATATTACACAGAACTAAAAAGAAATGAATATTCAAGCCATAAAAAGATGTGGAGGAAACTTAAATGCATATTACTAAGTGAAAGAAGCCAATCTGAAAAGACTACGTGCTGTATGATTTCAACTATATGACATTCTGGAAAAGGCAAAACTATGGAGACGGTAAAAAGATCAGTGGTTGCCAGGGGTTGCGGGGGAGGGAGAGATGAATGGGTGGAACAGAGGATTTTGGGGGCAGTGAAACTACCCTGTTTGATACTATAACAGTGGACACGTGTTATCATATAATCAATAACAAAAATTGTGTGTGTGTGTTTGTGTGTATCTAGACTTTACATCTTAACAGCAGAGAAAAATTCTTCTCAAGAACATAGGAAATATTTACAAAATTTTATTATATATGCTGTTATAAAGAAAGCATCAATGAATTCCATAAACTTGAAATATTACAAACAATACTCTGTTTAAAACAAAATAAAACTAGAAATTAATAAATGTTTTTAAAGGCCTTTCTATATAGAAATTTTAAAAAACATATTGAACAACTCTTGCATGGAAGGCAAAAAACAAACCAAAATGATAGAATTTCTCAGAAGAGATAATGAAAATTTTATGTTTCATAACCTCTGGGCTACACTGAAATCAGTAATCAGATAAAAATTCATAAACTGAAATTCATATCAATTAAAATAGAGAAATGAATGAAATGAATTCAATTCCCCAATTTAAAACAAGAAAACAACAATAAAGGAAACCACAAAAAGAAATAATAAAAAGTAAAAATTAATGAGTAAAAGTAGTACTGTTCAATAGAACTTTCAAGTGTCTCTACACATGAAATACAATAAAAAGGAGCAAACTACTGAAAGATAAAACAGTATGGATAAATGTCAAAAGCATTAGACTGCCTGAAAGAAGCTAGACACAAAATAAAAGTTTCCTCTAATCTATAGATTTAGACAGCAGATCAGTGTTTTCTTGGGTTTGGTGATGAGGCAGGAGACTGCAGAGGCCATGGGAAATTTTATGGAGTAACGGAACTGTTTTATAATTTTATGGTAGTGGTGGTTGCATAGGTATTTATATTTGTCAGAACTCATTGAATTGCACCCTTAAAATTGATGCATTTATGTATGTAAATTACACCTCAACTTGATTTAACAAAAGAATCCACGAATCTATGCTGATATAAATAAATAAACAGAAGAAGTGAAGCAAATCTCTTCCTTATAGTAAAATCCAACTAATAAATATAAAAACAATGCTAAAGCGACAAAATTAACATTAGCATCCATCCATGAGTCAATTATGCAAGAATCGCCATTGGATGCTAAAACTAATGGTTGAAAGTTTGATGAAAAGTAAACTATTTATACAGTCCTAAGTATTTTCTTACAAATTACTTAGTAATTTCAAAGAGGAAAAGAACACCTTTCTAGTGGAGAAACCAGATAAACATCACCTTAATCGAGCAAAGTTAACATCACTAATAATGGAACAAACCATATGCCTCCTGATATGATGCACCGAGGACACATGCTCACATTGTGCCACTCCTGCACAAACTTATCTAGATCATACAAAACTATCAAACTTTAAAAAGATAACAGATATCTGTTTTTAGAAATGTTAATTTTCTAAAACCAAACAGTCAGTATAAAAGCTGACATAAAGTACTGAAGCATATTAAAGTACCAATTTAATAAGCAGGGAATTAATATGCTGTCTTCCTCGCCAGACACATATCCCTTGAATCAACATGTATTCCTCATTGCTCTAAGGACCTTTAAATTCTTTGTATTCTGAGTCTAATCACGTGGAAACATCAGACAAACCCAATTGAGTGCAATTCTACAAAATATCTGGCTTCTTCTCTTAAGAAATAACAAAGCCATGAAAGACAAATACTGAAAACTGTTCTAGACTAAAGAGAGACAACAACTAAACTCCACGTGTGATTTTGGATTGGATCCTAGACCAGACAAGAAATACACACACAGATGCATAAACATATATTCAGCTATATATAACATTCAGGAAAATTGGCAGAATTTTAGTGAAGTCTGTAGATTAAACAGTATGAGATCAATATAACATTCTTGAGTTTGGTCATTGTTCTGCGTTGTATAAGAGTGTTCTTGTCAGGTAATATATGTTGAAGTAATTTAAGATAAAGGGGCATCATGTCTGTAACACACTATCAAATGTTCAGAAAACAAATTGTGTGTACGTGTGTGTGCATTTGCAGAAAGTAAATATGGTATATGTTAGCAATTGCGGAGTCTGGGTAAGGAGTAAACGAGAGTTGTTTGAATTCTTGCAATTGTTCTGTAAGTTTGAAATTATTTATTTCAAAATAAAAAGTTACAAAAATTAGAAACATATTAAGTATGTAGTAACAAATGGTACAATGTTAGGTTGTAGAATATGAATATGCAGTAGACTGTAAGAATAGTATATGTAATAATAATTCTGATAAACCAATTTTTTCATTGGTTGGAAGTAAGAAAAAATGGAATTAGAATTGACACTTTTCTGCTGCCTATGGTTCTCCGTGATTCACTGAAATACAGTGTTCCGAGCATTTCAAGACATTACCTCTTCTTTCTCCCTTATTCATCTCCTCTGAAACCATGTTTCAATATTGTTTCACAAGATTCTCTTGATATTTGAGTTACTGTACTTCCTTCTACCTCAGTATAATAGAAGTTTCCATCAATTCATAAAATACAGGACCACGATCTCTCCAAGCAGAGAACCCTTTATTTAATATTTAGTTGATTCCCGAATAAGCATCTCAATTTGAGATACTACAAGTGAAAAATTTATATTGTTATTTCAGTAGTATACGCTAGATTTCTGATACAAACCTATTTAATCATATAAAAATATAAAACATTAAAAATATAACAGGTATATGTTTTTAGAAATATTAATTGCCTAAAACCAGACCAGTTGATACAAAGACTGACAATATGCTACAGCATATTAAAATAGCAGTTCAATAAACAGAGAATTAATACATGTTTTTCTCACCAGTTATACCTCCTTTAAATACGCTAATAGTCTAAAGATCTTTAAATTGTGTTCAAATTATCATCATCGGTCTCAAAAATTTCATTGTCAATTTGATTTTCATGAATGCCTTTAAAATTATTTGAATGATAAATTCTGGGAGAGGGGAAAATTCCATGGCTGCTATTTTTTCTTCAATAATTCCTTGCTCCCTATTTTATAGACATTACCTGAAGTAAGCAATAGCATTTCCATTAATAATTTCAGCTACCTGCTGTGGAAATTCTTCAGTGCTTCTATCTAACCATTTTGTGCTTCTCTCTAGACTTTGTGGCTACTCCACTCAGAATTTCTAAAGTCACCAAACACCCATTTTCTTCGACAATTGCTAATTTCCACATCTTTTGCTTTGTTCAAAGACATATAGTCAGCTAGTCTGACCATGCATCCATGAACAGTCAGTTTTCCACTAATCACATAGCTGATCATGTTATCTTATAACCATTGATTTAATTGATCAGAACCAGTCAACTTCATTAGACATAAATTTAGTGTCCACATTGGTCACCTTCACTGGCAGTTGTAAATATAAGTTTTCAATATCATTGTAAAGGATTCCAGAACCAGAGGCATAGCAGGCACTTTCTCTGACCTACTGGCAATTATCAATGATAATATAAGAAAGTTGACTTCAAAAATGACCATGCATTAAAAAAATATATTGCAATAGGTAGCCAATCCACCAGTATCGGCCTTTATTGGTTCTCTTATTACATATAGTCTTTATGAGCAGCTGGATGCTAATAGGGCTTTCAAAAAAATTAGGAGCACATGATATTGTGCATGATGCATTTCATGCTTATGATACATTTCAAACAGACTGCAACTTCAAAAGACTGTCATTTTGTCATTAATTTTCTAATAACAAAGTATCTGGGGTTTGCATCAAAACAATATAGTGAGACAAAGTAGGTGAAGGTGTAGATGAAAAAGACTCGCCGTGAGTTATTGTTGAAGTGCTGTGTGATGGGTTCATGGGAGTTTTTTATAATATATTTTTCATTTTATATTTTATTTATATTTGAAATAAAAGTATTATATTTTAAATAACTCTTCACGATACTGATATGAAACTATATTTAAAATATATCAATATAAAAAATGTAAATAATGTAAAAAAAATGAAGGTACAGAAAATATGCGTAGTATGCTAGCCTTTGTACTTAAAAGTGTCTGGGTGTAGGGGATATACATATTAGTTTCTGTATATAAGAAATGATTCTGAAAGAATAAAACTTGAAAATTGAATCTTTCCTCTGTATAGTTCAATAAAAATGACTGTTTTTTCAAATTACTAAAATATGAAGTTTTGCAATTTATTTTTTAATTGTGTATACTAGTCACCAAATTTCCACTCTTTTAAAAATGATACTTTGTATTTTGCTATTTTCAAAATACAATAGACACAAGGTAGATATTACAACTGTAAGGTACAGAATACACACTTAATTAATACATATAGCAACTGTACAAAGTCTTAATTGAATTTATATAGTCATAGTTATTATGCATACATATTAAATTTTTAATTCCCACTTTAAAAATATTTGTGTTTGTATTGAAGACATTGGACTCATGATTGTGATCATGAACGAGGTCTCTCCAGAGTCCACCAGGGCTTGCCTCAACACATCTTTACTGCCAGAAATCATGCTGTAGGGGTGGAAAAGTTTTCCTTCTTCCCCTCCAGGTTCTTTGGCTTGTCTAATAATTAAATTGACATAAGACAGATCAACAGGAGAAAAACAAATTTAATTTCATATGTACGGGAACTCCATAAAATATGAGACTCAAAGAAGTGACCAAAGCAGGAAGTTTTTTTACTTTTTAGACAAAGAAACAATAAATTTGTGAAGAACTGATAAGACAAAGGAGTGTGGGCTTGGGGTAGTAAGTTGATGAAGAAGTAACAAGGTTTGTTTAGACAGTCTTCTTGGCCCTAAATTACCTATCTCTGATGATAAATGTGCCTTCTACCCTCCTGGTACAGGAAGGGCACTTTTCACATAGGGGATTTATCTCCTACCCTCAGGGAGACAAAGGAGAGTCAGAGTGTCCTTCTTGCACTGGCTGTTTCCCAAGAGACTAATTCAAAATAATCAATGTGCCAAAGTGACATGTTTTGGTGTGGCATATTCTGCCTCCCTTCAATGCATGTAGATAACAGTTGAATGATTTGCTGGTACTAAGGCCAAGATAAAGCTAAGCATTTAAATTACAGTAGAAACTTATAGGAAATGGAGACCATGACCCAAGAACTAAGCACTTCACAGGTCAATACAGAAGCAATTCTATAGGGTTTCGATCAATGGTTAAGAGCATGAAACCAGACTATCTGGCTTCAAAATCTGCCTCAACCACTTAGTAGTGCAGCCCTTGGGCTAGTTGCCTGACCTCCCCAAGGCTCAGTTTCTTCATCTGCAAATGGGAATATCATACCTCCAAGGAGTTTCATGTATTACATGAGTTAAACTCTATATAACTGGTTTTAATTATTTTTACATTTTCTTTTAATTTTTTTAACCACAACAGCAACAACAGAATCAGAAGGGGAAAATAATAATAATATAGAAAAAGTAATATAATATTTGGTTGAGAGTTTAGGCTCTAGAGTTAGAAATGTCTGGCTTTAAAACCTGGCTCTGATACTATCAATATGATCTTGGGCACATACACTACTTAACCTCGGTCTTCTAATTTGTGTAATATACTTATATAAAAAACACTTAGTGGGAACCATGAACATAGTAGATATTATTCAATGGAAAGATATTTCAAAAAATATACTTTACTCCTAGAAAGTTTTCCAAACAAATAATCCATCATAATATGAAATCAATATGCTATAAAAAAATTACTGAAGAATTGATTATACAACATTTTGTCAAATGATTTACAGTAATGGTTAGCACAGGTCCACAGTCCTTTAACTAAAAACTCTTGGGCCACATTTCAGAATTCAGAAATATTCGGATCTTAAAAAGATAATATACAGCAAAGTCTGCATATTTCACACCTCCAGTGAGGTTTGAGGCAGCACTTGTAATCAAATGCATTAATATTCTATAGGGAGATGTATGAATATTCTAATTGAATATAGCTATAAAAAGATTATTAGCCACCTCAGCTCAGTTAAGTCCAGATTTTGCAGACAAATGACTTGAAAGAAAGCTTTTGCTTTTTTGAAATTTGAGATTTCAGAAT